>NC_066585.1:209000244-210311910 GCF_024323335.1 Lathyrus oleraceus
ATCCAACACAACTTCAACATTGATTTAACACTAGTAAGCAGTCATCGGTCGGATGGTAGACCTCCCACCGGTAGCTGCTTTATGTATGCATATGGTTTCAAATAATCACATTGATAGCCACTGTGTCATCTTTCTGCCCCGTTTGTCACATTACTGATGCAACTTATTACTATTAAACATAGAAATTGAAATCCAAACAAACCTAAATATCTCTTCTGTCCAAAGTCTTAAGATTGACAGAAAATAAAAAATTGCAATATTGAAAATATCACAGCAAAAATGGCATCATCGTGAGTAACACACTTATACATTCTAGAAATATCATGCTAGTGTACAAAAACATTACCGAGTGTCGAGTAAGAAGCCATTACAATGATGTATGTGGAAGCTCTCTTGATAAGACTTGAATGGTTTTTCACACTGCATTAAAACAAAAACAAAGTAGTCTTCAATAAAATTGTTACTTGAATTGTTTTTGTTTTCATTTTCCCAACTTCATTTTAATTTTTATCACTACTATTACTGCTAAAATATAATGTAACAGATGAATAAGAATTATAAAACATATGCATCAAATTAGTTCATAAATTTCGAGTTCGTGTATGGAAAATTACCTCAAAGAGACGACTACTATGAGAAATTGTTAGTGTTGATTTGAATTTGCGATGTTGTAGCACCAAAACATTGAGATGAATTACGATAGTAACACGAAATCGTCGAGATGGATTTCGATTGTAGCACTGAAACGTTGAGATGAATTACAATTGTAGCACAAAATTGTTGAGATGAATTTCGATTTGTAGTGTCAAATGTTAAGAAGAAATTAGGGGAAGAAGAAATTAGGGTTCTTGTTTGGTTGGACTTCTAGAACCGTTGGAGAGAGAACGTGTTTTATTTATGAGAAAAGTGAATTTCATTTTTTATCTTTCAAATGTTTTTCTTTTTGTTTTTTAACAAAAGAATTTTTGTTTAATTTAAATATTCAATATTGTTTTAATAAAATATTTTATTTAATAAGTAAATAATAAAACATTGTCCAATGGATTTATAAAATGAGATGGGTGGATTGAATCCATCCATATGGTTTGATGGATGGATTGGATCAAATCCATTAATTATTTTTTATTTGATGAATGGATTGGATGGATTAATTATTGGATGGATTGGATGGATATGTCTTTAATGGATTTTATTGCCACCCTTATATCCAATCCATATTCTCAAGATGTGAAACTATATAAGGATGAAGCATATGTTAGAGATGTATACAAAAAAAAAGTCACACATTCTTCACTTATAGCTTAAGCTTTTGGGATAGTAACTGGTTCATGTCAGCATCCATAATCTTCATAAACTTCATACACAACAAGAACGACACATCTCTTTGAATAGGTTTGGATCTCATCCTAGACGTTAGCATAAAGGGTGAGGTTGCCCTCATATATTAACAGTCCATGAACCTAAGAAATATAGGAATCCAACACAACTTCAACATTGATTTAACACTAGTGAGCAGTCACCGGTCGGATGGTAGACCTTCCACCGGTAGATGCTTTATGTATGCATATGGTTTCAAATAATCACATTGATAGCCACTGTGTCATCTTTCTGCCCCGTTTGTCACATTACTGATGCAACTTATTACTATTAAACATAGAAATTGAAATCCAAACAAACCTAAATATCTCTTCTGTCCAAAGTCTTAAGATTGACAGAAAATAAAAAATTGCAATATTGAAAATATCACAGCAAAAATGGCATCATCGTGAGTAACATACTTATACATTCTAGAAATATCATGCTAGTGTACAAAAACATTACCGAGTGTCGAGTAAGAAGCCATTACAATGATGTATGTGGAAGCTCTCTTGATAAGACTTGAATGGTTTTTCACACTGCATTAAAACAAAAACAAAGTAGTCTTCAATAAAATTGTTACTTGAATTGTTTTTGTTTTCATTTTCCCAACTTCATTTTAATTTTTATCACTACTATTACTGCTAAAATATAATGTAACAGATGAATAAGAATTATAAAACATATGCATCAAATTAGTTCATAAATTTCGAGTTCGTGTATGGAAAATTACCTCAAAGAGACGACTACTATGAGAAATTGTTAGTGTTGATTTGAATTTGCGATGTTGTAGCACCAAAACATTGAGATGAATTACGATAGTAACACGAAATCGTCGAGATGGATTTCGATTGTAGCACTGAAACGTTGAGATGAATTACAATTGTAGCACAAAATTGTTGAGATGAATTTCGATTTGTAGTGTCAAATGTTAAGAAGAAATTAGGGGAAGAAGAAATTAGGGTTCTTGTTTGGTTGGACTTCTAGAACCGTTGGAGAGAGAACGTGTTTTATTTATGAGAAAAGTGAATTTCATTTTTTATCTTTCAAATGTTTTTTCTTTTTGTTTTTTAACAAAAGAATTTTTGTTTAATTTAAATATTCAATATTGTTTTAATAAAATATTTTATTTAATAAGTAAATAATAAAACATTGTCCAGTGGATTTATAAAATGAGATGGGTGGATTGAATCCATCCATATGGTTTGATGGATGGATTGGATCAAATCCATTAATTATTTTTTAATTTGATGGATGGATTGGAGGGATATGTCTTTATGGGATTTTATTGCCACCCCTATATCCAATCCATATTCTCAAGATGTGAAACTATATAAGGATGAAGCATATGTTAGAGATGTAAACAAAAAAAAAGTCACACATTCTTCACTTATAACTTAAGCTTTTGGGATAGTAACTGGTTCATGTCAGCATCCATAATCTTCATAAACTTCATACACAACAAGAACGACACATCTCTTTGAATAGGTTTGGATCTCATCCTAGACGTTAGCATAAAGGGTGAGGTTGCCCTCATATATTAACAGTCCATGAACCTAAGAAATATAGGAATCCAACACAACTTCAACATTGATTTAACACTAGTAAGCAGTCATCGGTCGGATGGTAGACCTCCCACCGGTAGCTGCTTTATGTATGCATATGGTTTCAAATAATCACATTGATAGCCACTGTGTCATCTTTCTGCCCCGTTTGTCACATTACTGATGCAACTTATTACTATTAAACATAGAAATTGAAATCCAAACAAACCTAAATATCTCTTCTGTCCAAAGTCTTAAGATTGACAAAAATAAAAAATTGCAATATTGAAAATATCACAGCAAAAATGGCATCATCGTGAGTAACACACTTATACATTCTAGAAATATCATGCTAGTGTACAAAAACATTACCGAGTGTCGAGTAAGAAGCCATTACAATGATGTATGTGGAAGCTCTCTTGATAAGACTTGAATGGTTTTTCACACTGCATTAAAACAAAAACAAAGTAGTCTTCAATAAAATTGTTACTTGAATTGTTTTTGTTTTCATTTTCCCAACTTCATTTTAATTTTTATCACTACTATTACTGCTAAAATATAATGTAACAGATGAATAAGAATTATAAAACATATGCATCAAATTAGTTCATAAATTTCGAGTTCGTGTATGGAAAATTACCTCAAAGAGACGACTACTATGAGAAATTGTTAGTGTTGATTTGAATTTGCGATGTTGTAGCACCAAAACATTGAGATGAATTACGATAGTAACACGAAATCGTCGAGATGGATTTCGATTGTAGCACTGAAACGTTGAGATGAATTACAATTGTAGCACAAAATTGTTGAGATGAATTTCGATTTGTAGTGTCAAATGTTAAGAAGAAATTGGGGGAAGAAGAA
The DNA here is from genome assembly GCF_024323335.1 of Lathyrus oleraceus. Taxonomy (NCBI): domain Eukaryota; kingdom Viridiplantae; phylum Streptophyta; class Magnoliopsida; order Fabales; family Fabaceae; genus Lathyrus; species Lathyrus oleraceus. The sequence goes on from NC_066585.1 coordinate 209,004,009, forward strand.
ATTAGGGTTCTTGTTTGGTTGGACTTCTAGAACCGTTGGAGAGAGAACGTGTTTTATTTATGAGAAAAGTGAATTTCCATTTTTATCTTTCAAATGTTTTTCTTTTTCTTTTTAACAAAAGAATTTTTGTTTAATTTAAATATTCAATATTGTTTTAATAAAATATTTTATTTAATAAGTAAATAATAAAACATTGTCCAATGGATTTATAAAATGAGATGGGTGGATTGAATCCATCCATATGGTTTGATGGATGGATTGGATCAAATCCATTAATTATTTTTTTATTTGATGAATGGATTGGATGGATTAATTATTGGATGGATTGGATGGATATGTCTTTAATGGATTTTATTGCCACCCTTATATCCAATCCATATTCTCAAGATGTGAAACTATATAAGGATGAAGCATATGTTAGAGATGTAAACAAAAAAAAAGTCACACATTCTTCACTTATAGCTTAAGCTTTTGGGATAGTAACTGGTTCATGTCAGCATCCATAATCTTCATAAACTTCATAAACAACAAGAACGACACATCTCTTTGAATAGGTTTGGATCTCATCCCAGACGTTAGCTTAAAGGGTGAGGCTGCCCTCATATATTAACAGTCCATGAACCTAAGCAATGTAGGAATCCAACACAACTTCAACATTGAGTTAACACTAGTAAGCAGTCATCGGTCGGATGGTAGACCTCCCACCGGTAGCTGCTTTATGTATGCATATGGTTTCAAATAATCACATTGATAGCCACTGTGTCATCTTTCTGCCCCGTTTGTCACATTACTGATGCAACTTATTACTATTAAACATAGAAATTGAAATCCAAACAAACCTAAATATCTCTTCTGTCCAAAGTCTTAAGATTGACAGAAAATAAAAAATTGCAATATTGAAAATATCACAGCAAAAATGGCATCATCGTGAGTAACACACTTATACATTCTAGAAATATCATACTAGTGTACAAAAACATTACCGAGTGTCGAGTAAGAAGTCATTACAATGATGTATGTGGAAGCTCTCTTGATAAGACTTGAATGGTTTTTCACACTGCATTAAAACAAAAAACAAAGTAGTCTTCAATAAAATTGTTACTTGAATTGTTTTTGTTTTCATTTTCCCAACTTCATTTTATTTTTATCATTACTATTACTGCTAAAATATAATGTAACAGATGAATAAGAATTATAAAACATATGCATCAAATTGGTTCATAAATGTCGAGTTCGTGTATGGAAAATTACCTCAAAGAGACAACTACTATTAGAAATTGTTAGTGTTGATTTGAATTTGCGATGTTGTAGCACCAAAACATTGAGATGAATTACGACTGTAACACGGAATCGTCGAGATGGATTTCGATTGTAGCACTGAAACGTTGAGATGAATTATAATTGTAGCACAAAAATGTTGAGATGAATTTCGATTTGTAGTGTCAAATGTTAAGAAGAAATTGGGGGAAGAAGAAATTAGGGTTTTTGTTTGGTTGGACTTCTAGAACCGTTGGAGAGAGAACGTGTTTTATTTATGAGAAAAGTGAATTTCAATTTTTATCTTTCAAATGTTTTTCTTTTTGTTTTTTAACAATAGAATTTCGTTTAATTTAAATATTCAATATTGTTTTAATAAAATATTTTATTTAATAAGTAAATAATAAAACATTGTCCAGTGGATTTATAAAATGAGATGGGTGGATTGAATCCATCCATATGGTTTGATGGATGGATTGGATCAAATCCATTAATTATTTTTTAATTTGATGGATGGATTGGATAGATTAATTATTGAATGGATTGGAGGGATATGTCTTTATTGGATTTTATTGCCACCCCTATATCCAATCCATATTCTCAAGATGTGAAACTATATAAGGATGAAGCATATGTTAGAGATGTAAACAAAAAAAAAGTCACACATTCTTCACTTATAGCTTAAGCTTTTGGGATAGTAACTGGTTCATGTCAGCATCCATAATCTTCATAAACTTCATACACAACAAGAACGACACATCTCTTTGAATAGGTTTGGATCTCATCCTAGACGTTAGCATAAAGGGTGAGCTTGCCCTCATATATTAACAGTCCATGAACCTAAGAAATGTAGGAATCCAACACAACATCAACATTGATTTAACACTAGTAAGCAGTCATCGGTCGGATGGTAGACCTCCCACCGGTAGCTGCTTTATGTATGCATATGGTTTCAAATAATCACATTGATAGCCACTGTGTCATCTTTCTGCCCCGTTTGTCACATTACTGATGCAACTTATTACTATTAAACATAGAAATTGAAATCCAAACAAACCTAAATATCTCTTCTGTCCAAAGTCTTAAGATTGACAGAAAATAAAAAATTGCAATATTGAAAATATCACAGCAAAAATGGCATCATCGTGAGTAACACACTTATACATTCTAGAAATATCATGCTAGTGTACAAAAACATTACCGAGTGTCGAGTAAGAAGCCATTACAATGATGTATGTGGAAGCTCTCTTGATAAGACTTGAATGGTTTTTCACACTGCATTAAAACAAAAACAAAGTAGTCTTCAATAAAATTGTTACTTGAATTGTTTTTGTTTTCATTTTCCCAACTTCATTTTAATTTTTATCACTACTATTACTGCTAAAATATAATGTAACAGATGAATAAGAATTATAAAACATATGCATCAAATTAGTTCATAAATTTCGAGTTCGTGTATGGAAAATTACCTCAAAGAGACGACTACTATGAGAAATTGTTAGTGTTGATTTGAATTTGCGATGTTGTAGCACCAAAACATTGAGATGAATTACGATAGTAACACGAAATCGTCGAGATGGATTTCGATTGTAGCACTGAAACGTTGAGATGAATTACAATTGTAGCACAAAATTGTTGAGATGAATTTCGATTTGTAGTGTCAAATGTTAAGAAGAAATTGGGGGAAGAAGAAATTAGGGTTCTTGTTTGGTTGGACTTCTAGAACCGTTGGAGAGAGAACGTGTTTTATTTATGAGAAAAGTGAATTTCATTTTTTATCTTTCAAATGTTTTTCTTTTTGTTTTTAACAAAAGAATTTTTGTTTAATTTAAATATTCAATATTGTTTTAATAAAATATTTTATTTAATAAGTAAATAATAAAACATTGTCCAATGGATTTATAAAATGAGATGGGTGGATTGAATCCATCCATATGGTTTGATGGATGGATTGGATCAAATCCATTAATTATTTTTTTATTTGATGAATGGATTGGATGGATTAATTATTGGATGGATTGGATGGATATGTCTTTAATGGATTTTATTGCCACCCTTATATCCAATCCATATTCTCAAGATGTGAAACTATATAAGGATGAAGCATATGTTAGAGATGTAAACAAAATAAAAAAGTCACACATTCTTCACTTATAGCTTAAGCTTTTGGGATAGTAACTGGTTCATGTCAGCATCCATAATCTTCATAAACTTCATACACAACAAGAACGACACATCTCTTTGAATAGGTTTGGATCTCATCCCAGACGTTAGCTTAAAGGGTGAGGTTGCCCTCTATATTAACAGTCCATGAACCTAAGCAATGTAGGAATCCAACACAACTTCAACATTGAGTTAACACTAGTAAGCAGTCATCGGTCGGATGGTAGACCTCCCACCGGTAGCTGCTTTATGTATGCATATGGTTTCAAATAATCACATTGATAGCCACTGTGTCATCTTTCTGCCCCGTTTGTCACATTACTGATGCAACTTATTACTATTAAACATAGAAATTGAAATCCAAACAAACCTAAATATCTCTTCTGTCCAAAGTCTTAAGATTGACAGAAAATAAAAAATTGCAATATTGAAAATATCACAGCAAAAATGGCATCATCGTGAGTAACACACTTATACATTCTAGAAATATCATACTAGTGTACAAAAACATTACCGAGTGTCGAGTAAGAAGTCATTACAATGATGTATGTGGAAGCTCTCTTGATAAGACTTGAATGGTTTTTCACACTGCATTAAAACAAAAAACAAAGTAGTCTTCAATAAAATTGTTACTTGAATTGTTTTTGTTTTCATTTTCCCAACTTCATTTTATTTTTATCATTACTATTACTGCTAAAATATAATGTAACAGATGAATAAGAATTATAAAACATATGCATCAAATTGGTTCATAAATGTCGAGTTCGTGTATGGAAAATTACCTCAAAGAGACAACTACTATTAGAAATTGTTAGTGTTGATTTGAATTTGCGATGTTGTAGCACCAAAACGTTGAGATGAATTACGACTGTAACACGGAATCGTCGAGATGGATTTCGATTGTAGCACTGAAACGTTGAGATGAATTACAATTGTAGCACAAAAATGTTGAGATGAATTTCGATTTGTAGTGTCAAATGTTAAGAAGAAATTGGGGAAGAAGAAATTAGGGTTTTTGTTTGGTTGGACTTCTAGAACCGTTGGAGAGAGAACGTGTTTTATTTATGAGAAAAGTGAATTTCAATTTTTATCTTTCAAATGTTTTTCTTTTTGTTTTTTAACAATAGAATTTCGTTTAATTTAAATATTCAATATTGTTTTAATAAAATATTTTATTTAATAAGTAAATAATAAAACATTGTCCAGTGGATTTATAAAATGAGATGGGTGGATTGAATCCATCCATATGGTTTGATGGATGGATTGGATCAAATCCATTAATTATTTTTTAATTTGATGGATGGATTGGATAGATTTATTATTGAATGGATTGGAGGGATATGTCTTTATTGGATTTTATTGCCACCCCTATATCCAATCCATATTCTCAAGATGTGAAACTATATAAGGATGAAGCATATGTTAGAGATGTAACAAAAAAAAAGTCACACATTCTTCACTTATAGCTTAAGCTTTTGGGATAGTAACTGGTTCATGTCAGCATCCATAATCTTCATAAACTTCATACACAACAAGAACGACACATCTCTTTGAATAGGTTTGGATCTCATCCTAGACGTTAGCATAAAGGGTGAGGTTGCCCTCATATATTAACAGTCCATGAACCTAAGAAATGTAGGAATCCAACACAACTTCAACATTGATTTAACACTAGTAAGCAGTCATCGGTCGGATGGTAGACCTCCCACCGGTAGCTGCTTTATGTATGCATATGGTTTCAAATAATCACATTGATAGCCACTGTGTCATCTTTCTGCCCCGTTTGTCACATTACTGATGCAACTTATTACTATTAAACATAGAAATTGAAATCCAAACAAACCTAAATATCTCTTCTGTCCAAAGTCTTAAGATTGACAGAAAATAAAAAATTGCAATATTGAAAATATCACAGCAAAAATGGCATCATCGTGAGTAACACACTTATACATTCTAGAAATATCATGCTAGTGTACAAAAACATTACCGAGTGTCGAGTAAGAAGCCATTACAATGATGTATGTGGAAGCTCTCTTGATAAGACTTGAATGGTTTTTCACACTGCATTAAAACAAAAACAAAGTAGTCTTCAATAAAATTGTTACTTGAATTGTTTTTGTTTTCATTTTCCCAACTTCATTTTAATTTTTATCACTACTATTACTGCTAAAATATAATGTAACAGATGAATAAGAATTATAAAACATATGCATCAAATTAGTTCATAAATTTCGAGTTCGTGTATGGAAAATTACCTCAAAGAGACGACTACTATGAGAAATTGTTAGTGTTGATTTGAATTTGCGATGTTGTAGCACCAAAACATTGAGATGAATTACGATAGTAACACGAAATCGTCGAGATGGATTTCGATTGTAGCACTGAAACGTTGAGATGAATTACAATTGTAGCACAAAATTGTTGAGATGAATTTCGATTTGTAGTGTCAAATGTTAAGAAGAAATTAGGGGAAGAAGAAATTAGGGTTCTTGTTTGGTTGGACTTCTAGAACCGTTGGAGAGAGAACGTGTTTTATTTATGAGAAAAGTGAATTTCATTTTTTATCTTTCAAATGTTTTTTCTTTTTGTTTTTTAACAAAAGAATTTTTGTTTAATTTAAATATTCAATATTGTTTTAATAAAATATTTTAATTAATAAGTAAATAATAAAACATTGTCCAATGGATTTATAAAATGAGATGGGTGGATCGAATCCATCCATATGGTTTGATGGATGGATTGGATCAAATCCATTAATTATTTTTTTATTTGATGAATGGATTGGATGGATTAATTATTGGATGGATTGGATGGATATGTCTTTAATGGATTTTATTGCCACCCTTATATCCAATCCATATTCTCAAGATGTGAAACTATATAAGGATGAAGCATATGTTAGAGATGTATACAAAAAAAAAGTCACACATTCTTCACTTATAGCTTAAGCTTTTGGGATAGTAACTGGTTCATGTCAGCATCCATAATCTTCATAAACTTCATACACAACAAGAACGACACATCTCTTTGAATAGGTTTGGATCTCATCCTAGACGTTAGCATAAAGGGTGAGGTTGCCCTCATATATTAACAGTCCATGAACCTAAGAAATATAGGAATCCAACACAACTTCAACATTGATTTAACACTAGTGAGCAGTCATCGGTCGGATGGTAGACCTCCCACCGGTAGCTGCTTTATGTATGCATATGGTTTCAAATAATCACATTGATAGCCACTGTGTCATCTTTCTGCCCCGTTTGTCACATTACTGATGCAACTTATTACTATTAAACATAGAAATTGAAATCCAAACAAACCTAAATATCTCTTCTGTCCGAAGTCTTAAGATTGACAGAAAATACAAAATTGCAATATTGAAAATATCACAGCAAAAATGGCATCATCGTGAGTAACACACTTATACATTCTAGAAATATCATACTAGTGTACAAAAACATTACCGAGTGTCGAGTAAGAAGTCATTACAATGATGTATGTGGAAGCTCTCTTGATAAGACTTGAATGGTTTTTCACACTGCATTAAAACAAAAAACAAAGTAGTCTTCAATAAAATTGTTACTTGAATTGTTTTTGTTTTCATTTTCCCAACTTCATTTTAATTTTTATCATTACTATTACTGCTAAAATATAATGTAACAGATGAATAAGAATTATAAAACATATGCATCAAATTGGTTCATAAATGTCGAGTTCGTGTATGGAAAATTACCTCAAAGAGACAACTACTATGAGAAATTGTTAGTGTTGATTTGAATTTGCGATGTTGTAGCACCAAAACATTGAGATGAATTACGACTGTAACACGGAATCGTCGAGATGGATTTCGATTGTAGCACTGAAACGTTGAGATGAATTACAATTGTAGCACAAAAATGTTGAGATGAATTTCGATTTGTAGTGTCAAATGTTAAGAAGAAATTGGGGGAAGAAGAAATTAGGGTTTTGTTTGGTTGGACTTCTAGAACCGTTGGAGAGAGAACATGTTTTATTTATGAGAAAAGTGAATTTCAATTTTTATCTTTCAAATGTTTTTCTTTTTGTTTTTTAACAATAGAATTTCTTTTAATTTAAATATTCAATATTGTTTTAATAAAATATTTTATTTAATAAGTAAATAATAAAACATTGTCTAGTGGATTTATAAAATGAGATGGGTGGATTGAATCCATCCATATGGTTTGATGGATGGATTGGATCAAATCCATTAATTATTTTTTAATTTGATGGATGGATTGGATAGATTAATTATTGATGGATTGGAGGGATATGTCTTTATTGGATTTTATTGCCACCCCTATATCCAATCCATATTCTCAAGATGTGAAACTATATAAGGATGAAGCATATGTTAGAGATGTAAACAAAAAAAAAGTCACACATTCTTCACTTATAGCTTAAGCTTTTGGGATAGTAACTGGTTCATGTCAGCATCCATAATCTTCATAAACTTCATACACAACAAGAACGACACATCTCTTTGAATAGGTTTGGATCTCATCCTAGACGTTAGCATAAAGGGTGAGGTTGCCCTCATATATTAACAGTCCATGAACCTAAGAAATGTAGGAATCCAACACAACTTCAACATTGATTTAACACTAGTAAGCAGTCATCGGTCGGATGGTAGACCTCCCACCGGTAGCTGCTTTATGTATGCATATGGTTTCAAATAATCACATTGATAGCCACTGTGTCATCTTTCTGCCCCGTTTGTCACATTACTGATGCAACTTATTACTATTAAACATAGAAATTGAAATCCAAACAAACCTAAATATCTCTTCTGTCCAAAGTCTTAAGATTGGCAGAAAATAAAAAATTGCAATATTGAAAATATCACAGCAAAAATGGCATCATCGTGAGTAACACACTTATACATTCTAGAAATATCATACTAGTGTACAAAAACATTACCGAGTGTCGAGTAAGAAGCCATTACAATGATGTATGTGGAAGCTCTCTTGATAAGACTTGAATGGTTTTTCACACTGCATTAAAACAAAAACAAAGTAGTCTTCAATAAAATTGATACTTGAATTGTTTTTGTTTTCATTTTCCCAACTTCATTTTAATTTTTATCATTATTATTACTGCTAAAATATAATGTAACAGTTGAATAAGAATTATAAAACATATGCATCAAATTAGTTCATAAATTTCGAGTTCGTGTATGGAAAATTACCTCAAAGAGACGACTACTATGAGAAATTGTTAGTGTTGATTTGAATTTGCGATGTTGTAGCACCAAAACATTGAGATGAATTACGATAGTAACACGAAATCGTCGAGATGGATTTCGATTGTAGCACTGAAACGTTGAGATGAATTACAATTGTAGCACAAAATTGTTGAGATGAATTTCGATTTGTAGTGTCAAATGTTAAGAAGAAATTGGGGGAAGAAGAAATTAGGGTTCTTGTTTGGTTGGACTTCTAGAACCGTTGGAGAGAGAACGTGTTTTATTTATGAGAAAAGTGAATTTTAATTTTTATCTTTCAAATGTTTTTTTTTGTTTTTTAACAAAAGAATTTTTTGTTTAATTTAAATATTCAATATTGTTTTAATAAAATATTTTATTTAATAAGTAAATAATAAAACATTGTCCAATGGATTTATAAAATGAGATGGGTGGATTGAATCCATCCATATGGTTTGATGGATGGATTGGATCAAATCCATTAATTATTTTTTTATTTGATGAATGGATTGGATGGATTAATTATTGGATGGATTGGATGGATATGTCTTTAATGGATTTTATTGCCACCCTTATATCCAATCCATATTCTCAAGATGTGAAACTATATAAGGATGAAGCATATGTTAGAGATGTATACAAAAAAAAAGTCACACATTCTTCACTTATAGCTTAAGCTTTTGGGATAGTAACTGGTTCATGTCAGCATCCATAATCTTCATAAACTTCATACACAACAAGAACGACACATCTCTTTGAATAGGTTTGGATCTCATCCTAGACGTTAGCATAAAGGGTGAGGTTGCCCTCATATATTAACAGTCCATGAACCTAAGAAATATAGGAATCCAACACAACTTCAACATTGATTTAACACTAGTGAGCAGTCATCGGTCGGATGGTAGACCTCCCACCGGTAGCTGCTTTATGTATGCATATGGTTTCAAATAATCACATTGATAGCCACTGTGTCATCTTTCTGCCCCGTTTGTCACATTACTGATGCAACTTATTACTATTAAACATAGAAATTGAAATCCAAACAAACCTAAATATCTCTTCTGTCCGAAGTCTTAAGATTGACAGAAAATACAAAATTGCAATATTGAAAATATCACAGCAAAAATGGCATCATCGTGAGTAACACACTTATACATTCTAGAAATATCATACTAGTGTACAAAAACATTACCGAGTGTCGAGTAAGAAGCCATTACAATGATGTATGTGGAAGCTCTCTTGATAAGACTTGAATGGTTTTTCACACTGCATTAAAACAAAAACAAAGTAGTCTTCAATAAAATTGTTAATTGAATTGTTTTTGTTTTCATTTTCCCAACTTCATTTTATTTTTATCATTACTATTACTGCTAAAATATAATGTAGCAGATGAATAAGAATTATAAAACATATGCATCAAATTGGTTCATAAATGTCGAGTTCGTGTATGGAAAATTACCTCAAAGAGACAACTACTATTAGAAATTGTTAGTGTTGATTTGAATTTGCGATGTTGTAGCACCAAAACGTTGAGATGAATTACGACTGTAACACGGAATCGTCGAGATGGATTTCGATTGTAGCACTTAAACGTTGAGATGAATTATAATTGTAGCACAAAAATGTTGAGATGAATTTCGATTTGTAGTGTCAAATGTTAAGAAGAAATTGGGGGAAGAAGAAATTAGGGTTTTTGTTTGGTTGGACTTCTAGAACCGTTGGAGAGAGAACGTGTTTTATTTATGAGAAAAGTGAATTTCAATTTTTATCTTTCAAATGTTTTTCTTTTTGTTTTTTAACAATAGAATTTCTTTTAATTTAAATATTCAATATTGTTTTAATAAAATATTTTATTTAATAAGTAAATAATAAAACATTGTCTAGTGGATTTATAAAATGAGATGGGTGGATTGAATCCATCCATATGGTTTGATGGATGGATTGGATCAAATCCATTAATTATTTTTAATTTGATGGATGGATTGGATAGATTAATTATTGAATGGATTGGAGGGATATGTCTTTATTGGATTTTATTGCCACCCCTATATCCAATCCATATTCTCAAGATGTGAAACTATATAAGGATGAAGCATATGTTAGAGATGTAAACAAAAAAAAAGTCACACATTCTTCACTTATAGCTTAAGCTTTTGGGATAGTAACTGGTTCATGTCAGCATCCATAATCTTCATAAACTTCATACACAACAAGAACGACACATCTCTTTGAATAGGTTTGGATCTCATCCTAGACGTTAGCATAAAGGGTGAGGTTGCCCTCATATATTAACAGTCCATGAACCTAAGAAATGTAGGAATCCAACACAACTTCAACATTGATTTAACACTAGTAAGCAGTCATCGGTCGGATGGTAGACCTCCCACCGGTAGCTGCTTTATGTATGCATATGGTTTCAAATAATCACATTGATAGCCACTGTGTCATCTTTCTGCCCCGTTTGTCACATTACTGATGCAACTTATTACTATTAAACATAGAAATTGAAATCCAAACAAACCTAAATATCTCTTCTGTCCAAAGTCTTAAGATTGACAGAAAATAAAAAATTGCAATATTGAAAATATCACAGCAAAAATGGCATCATCGTGAGTAACACACTTATACATTCTAGAAATATCATACTAGTGTACAAAAACATTACCGAGTGTCGAGTAAGAAGCCATTACAATGATGTATGTGGAAGCTCTCTTGATAAGACTTGAATGGTTTTTCACACTGCATTAAAACAAAAACAAAGTAGTCTTCAATAAAATTGTTACTTGAATTGTTTTTGTTTTCATTTTCCCAACTTCATTTTAATTTTTATCACTACTATTACTGCTAAAATATAATGTAACAGATGAATAAGAATTATAAAACATATGCATCAAATTAGTTCATAAATTTCGAGTTCGTGTATGGAAAATTACCTCAAAGAGACGACTACTATGAGAAATTGTTACTGTTGATTTGAATTTGCGATGTTGTAGCACCAAAACATTGAGATGAATTACGATAGTAACACGAAATCGTCGAGATGGATTTTGATTGTAGCACTGAAACGTTTAGATGAATTACAATTGTAGCACAAAATTGTTGAGATGAATTTCGATTTGTAGTGTCAAATGTTAAGAAGAAATTGGGGGAAGAAGAAATTAGGGTTCTAGAACCGTTGGAGAGAGAACGTGTTTTATTTATGAGAAAAGTGAATTTCATTTTTTATCTTTCAAATGTTTTTCTTTTTGTTTTTTAACAATAGAACTTCTTTTAATTTAAATATTCAATATTGTTTTAATAAAATATTTTATTTAATAAGTAAATAATAAAACATTGTCTAGTGGATTTATAAAATGAGATGGGTGGATTGAATCCATCCATATGGTTTGATGGATGGATTGGATCAAATCCATTAATTATTTTTTAATTTGATGGATGGATTGGATAGATTAATTATTGAATGGATTGGAGGGATATGTCTTTATTGGATTTTATTGCCACCCCTATATCCAATCCATATTCTCAAGATGTGAAACTATATAAGGATGAAGCATATGTTAGAGATGTAAACAAAAAAAAAGTCACACATTCTTCACTTATAGCTTAAGCTTTTGGGATAGTAACTGGTTCATGTCAGCATCCATAATCTTCATAAACTTCATAAACAACAAGAACGACACATCTCTTTGAATAGGTTTGGATCTCATCCCAGACGTTAGCTTAAAGGGTGAGGCTGCCCTCTTATATTAACAATCCATGAACCTAAGCAATGTAGGAATCCAACACAACTTCAACATTGAGTTAACAATAGTAAGCAGTCACCGGTCGGATGGTAGACCTCCCACCGGTAGCTGCTTTATGTATGCATATGGTTTCAAATAATCACATTGATAGCCACTGTGTCATCTTTCTGCCACGTTTGTCACATTACTGATGCAACTTATTACTATTAAACATAGAAATTGAAATCCAAACAAACCTAAATATCTCTTCTGTCCAAAGTCTTAAGATTGACAGAAAATACAAAATTGCAATATTGAAAATATCACTGAAAAAATGGCATCATCGTGAGTAACACACTTATACATTCTAGAAATATCATACTAGTGTACAAAAACATTACCGAGTGTCGAGTAAGAAGTCATTACAATGATGTATGTGGAAGCTCTCTTGATAAGACTTGAATGGTTTTTCACACTGCATTAAAACAAAAAACAAAGTAGTCTTCAATAAAATTGTTAATTGAATTATTTTTGTTTTCATTTTCCCAACTTCATTTTTATTTTTATCATTACTATTACTGCTAAAATATAATGTAGCAGATGAATAAGAATTATAAAACATATGCATCAGATTGGTTCATAAATGTCGAGTTCGTGTATGGAAAATTACCTCAAAGAGACAGCTACTATTAGAAATTGTTAGTGTTGATTTGAATTTGCAATGTTGTAGCACCAAAACTTTGATATGAATTACGATTGTAACACGGAATCGTCGAGATGGATTTCGATTGTAGCACTTAAACGTTGAGATGAATTACAATTGTAGCACAAAAATGTTCAGATGAATTTCGATTTGTAGTGTCAAATGTTAAGAAGAAATTCGGGGAAGAAGAAATTGGGGGAAGAAGAAATTAGGGTTCTTGTTTGGTTGGACTTCTAGAACCGTTGGAGAGAGAACGTGTTTTATTTATGAGAAAAGTGAATTTCAATTTTTATCTTTCAAATGTTTTTCTTTTTGTTTTTTAACAATAAAATTTCGTTTAATTTAAATATTCAATATTGTTTTAATAAAATATTTTATTTAATAAGTAAATAATAAAACATTGTCCAGTGGATTTATAAAATGAGATGGGTGGATCGAATCCATCCATATGGTTTGATGGATGCATTGGATCAAATCCATTAATTATTTTTTTATTTGATGGATGGATTGGATAGATTAATTATTGAATGGATTGGAGGGATATGTCTTTATTGGATTTTATTGCCACCCCTATATCCAATCCATATTCTCAAGATGTGAAACTATATAAGGATGAAGCATATGTTAGAGATGTAAACAAAAAAAAAGTCACACATTCTTCACTTATAGCTTAAGCTTTTGGGATAGTAACTGGTTCTTGTCAGCATCCATAATCTTCATAAACTTCATACACAACAAGAACGACACATCTCTTTGAATAGGTTTGGATCTCATCCTAAACGTTAGCTTAAAGGGTGAGGTTGCTCTAATATATTAACAGTCCATGAACCTAAGCAATGTAGGATACCAACACAACTTCAACATTGATTTAACACTAGTAAGCAGTCATCGGTCGGATGGTAGACCTCCCACGGGTAGCTGCTTTATGTATGCATATGGTTTTAAATAATCACATTGATAGCCACTGTGTCATCTTTCTGCCCCATTTGTCACATTACTGATGCAACTTATTACTATTAAACATAGAAATTGAAATCCAAACAAACCTAAATATCTCTTCTGTCCAAAGTCTTAAGATTGACAGAAAATACAAAATTGCAATATTGAAAGTATCATAGCAAAAATGGCATCATCGTGAGTAACACACTTATACATTCTAGAAATATCATACTAGTGTACAAAAACATTACCGAGTGTCGAGTAAGAAGCCATTACAATGATGTACGTCGAAACTCTCTTGATAAGACTAGAATGGTTTTTCACACTGCATTAAAACAAAAACAAAGTAGTCTTCAATAAAATTGTTACTTGAATTGTTTTTGTTTTCATTTTCCCAACTTCATTTGCTAAAATATAATGTAACAGGTGAATAAGAATTATAAAACATATGCATCAAATTGGTTCATAAATTTCGAGTTCGTGTATGGAAAATTACCTCAAAGAGATGACTACTATGAGAAATTGTTATTGTTGATTTGAATTTGCGATGTTGTAGCACCAAAACATTGAGATGAATTACGACAGTAACACGAAATCGTCGAGATGGATTTCGATTGTGGCACTGAAATATTGAGATGAATTACAATTGTAGCATAAAATTGTTGAGATGAATTTCGATTTGTAGTGTCAAATGTTAAGAAGAAATTGGGGGAAGAAGAAATTAGGGTTCTTGTTTGGTTGGACTTCTAGAACCGTTCGAGAGAGAACGTGTTTTATTTATGAGAAAAGTGAATTTTATTTTTATCTTTCAAATGTTTTTCTTTTTGTTTTTTAACAAAAGAATTTTTGTTTAATTTAAATATTCAATATTGTTTTAATAAAATATTTTATTTAATAAGTAAATAATAAAACATTGTCCAATGGATTTATAAAATGAGATGGGTGGATTGAATCCATCCATATGGTTTGATGGATGGATTGGATCAAATCCATTAATTATTTTTTTATTTGATGAATGGATTGGATGGATTGGATGGATATTTCTTTAATGGATTTTATTGCCAGCCCTATATCCAATCCATATTCTCAAGATGTGAAACTATATAAGGATGAAGCATATGTTAGAGATGTAAACAAAACAAAAAGTCACACATTCTTCACTTATATCTTAAGCTTTTGGGATAGTAACTGGTTCATGTCAGCATCCATAATCTCCATAAACTTCATAAACAACAAGAACGACACATCTCTTTGAATAGGTTTGGATCTCATCCAAGACGTTAGCTTAAAGGGTGAGGCTGCCCTCTTATATTAACAATCCATGAACCTAGCAATGTAGGAATCCAACACAACTTCAACATTGAGTTAACAATAGTAAGCAGTCACCGGTCGGATGGTAGACCTCCCACCGGTAGCTGCTTTATGTATACATATGGTTTCAAATAATCCATTGATAGCCACTGTGTCATCATTCTGCCCCGTTTGTCACATTACTGATGCAACTTTTTACTATTAAACATAGAAATTGAAATCCAAACAAACCTAAATATCTCTTCTGTCCAAAGTCTTAAGATTGACAGAAAATACAAAATTGCAATATTGAAAATATCACTGCAAAAATGGCATCATCGTGAGTAACACACTTATACATTCTAGAAATATCATACTAGTGTACAAAAACATTACCGAGTGTCGAGTAAGAAGCCATTACAATGATGTATGTGGAAGCTCTCTTGATAAGACTTGAATGGTTTTTTACACTGCATTAAAACAAAAACAAAGTAGTCTTCAATAAAATTGTTACTTGAATTGTTTTTGTTTTCATTTTCCCAACTTCATTTTAATTTTTATCATTACTATTACTGCTAATATATAATGTAACAGATGAATAAGAATTATAAAACATATGCATCAAATTGGTTCATAAATTTCGAGTTCGTGTATGGATAATTACCTCAAAGAGACGACTACTATGAGAAATTGTTAGTGTTGATTTGAATTTGCGATGTTGTAGCACCAAAACATTGAGATAAATTACGACAGTAACACGAAATCGTCGAGATGGATTTTGATTGTAGCACTGAAACGTTGAGATGAATTACAATTGTAGCACAAAATTGTTGAGATGAATTTCGATTTGTAGTGTCAAATGTTAAGAAGAAATTGGGGGAAGAAGAAATTAGGGTTCTTGTTTGGTTGGACTTCTAGAACCGTTCGAGAGAGAACGTGTTTTATTTATGAGAAAAGTGAATTTCATTTTTTATCTTTCAAATGTTTTTGTTTTTGTTTTTTAACAAAAGAATTTTTGTTTAATTTAAATATTCAATATTGTTTTAATAAAATATTTTACTTAATAAGTAAATAATAAAACATTGTCCAATGGATTTATAAAATGAGATGGGTGGATTGAATCCATCCATATGCTTTGATGGATGGATTGGATCAAATCCATTAATTATTTTTTTATTTGATGAATGGATTGGATGGATTGGATGAATATTTCTTTTATGGATTTTATTGCCAGCCCTATATCCAATCCATATTCTAAAGATGTGAAACTATATAAGGATGAAGCATATGTTAGAGATGTAAACAAAACAAAAAAGTCACACATTCTTCACTTATATCTTAAGCTTTTGGGATAGTAACTGGTTCATGTCAGCATCCAAAATCTTCATAAACTTCATAAACAACAAGAACGACACATCTCTTTGAATAGGTTTATATCTCATCCCAGACGTTAGCTTAAAGGGTGAGGTTGCCCTCATATATTAACAGTCCATGAACCCAATCAATGTAGGAATCAAACACAACTTCAACACCGAGTTAACACTAGTAAGCAGTCATCGGTCGAATGGTAGACCTCCCACCGGTAGCTGCTTTATGTATGCATATGGTTTCAAATAATTACATTGATAGCCACTATGTCATCTTTCTGCCCTGTTTGTCACATTACTGGTGCAACTTATTACTATTAAACATAGAAATTGAAATCCAAACAAACCTAAATATCTCTACTGTCCAAAGTCTTAAGATTGACAGAAAGCACAAAATAGCAATATTGAAAATATCAAAGCAAAAATGGCATCATCGTGAGTAACACACTTATACATTCTAGAAATATCAAACTAGTGTACAAAAACATTACCGAGTGTCGAGTAAGAAGCCATAACAATGATGTGTGTGGAACCTCTCTTGATAAGACTTGAATGGTTTTTCACAGTGCATTAATAAAAAAGTAGTCTTCAATAAAATTGTTACTTGAATTATTTTTGTTTTCATTTTCCCAACTTCATTTTAATTTTTATCATTACTATTACTGCTAAAATATAATGTAACAGATGAATAAGAATTATAAAACATAAGCATCAAATTGGTTCATAAATGTCGAGTGTGTGTATGGTAAATTACGTCAAAGAGACAACTACTATGAGAAATTGTTAGTGTTGATTTGAATTTGTGAAGTTGTAGCACCAAAACGTTGAGATGAATTACGACTGTAACACGAAATCGTCGAGATGGATTTCGATTGTAGCACTGAAACGTTGAGATAAATTACAATTGTAGCACAAAATTGTTGAGATGAATTTCGATTTGTAGTGTCAAATGTTAAAAAGAAATTGGGGGAAGAAGAAATTAGGGTTCTTGTTTGGTTGGACTTCTAGAACCTTTGGAGAGAGAACGTGTTTTATTTATGAGAAAAGTGAATTTCAATTTTTATCTTTCAAATGTTTTTCTTTTTGTTTTTTAACAAAAGAAATTTTGTTTAATTTAAATATTCAATATTGTTTTAATAAAATATTTTATTTAATTAGTAAAAAATAAAACATTGTCCAATGGATTTATAAAATGAGATGGGTGGATTGAATCCATCCATATGGTTTGATGGATGGATTGGATCAAATCCATTAATTATTTTTTTATTTGATGGATGGATTGGATGGATTAATTATTGGATGGATTAGATGGATATGTCTTTAATGAATTTTATTGTCACCCCTATATCCAATCCATATTCTCAAGATGCGAAACTATATAAGGATGAAGCATATGCTAGAGATGTAAACAAAACAAAAAAGTCACACATTCTTCACTTATAGCTTAAGCTTTTGGGATAGTAACCGGTTCATGTCAGCATCCATAATCTTCATAAACTTCATAAACAACAAGAACGACACATCTCTTTGAATAGGTTTGGATCTCATCCCAGACGTTAGCTTAAAGGGTGAGGTTGCCCTCATATATTAATAGTCCATGAACCTAAGCAATGTAGGAATCCAACACAACTTCAACACAGAGTTAACACTAGTAAGCACTCATCGGTCGAATGGTAGACCTCCCACCGGTAGCTGCTTTATGTATGCATATGGTTTCAAATAATTAAATTGATAGCCACTATGTCATCTTTCTGCCCCGTTTGTCACATTACTGATGCAACTTATTACTATTAAACATAGAAATTGAAATCCAAACAAACCTAAATATCTCTTCTGTCCAAAGTCTTAAGATTGACAGAAAATACAAAATAGCAATATTGAAAATATCACAGCAAAAATGGCATCATCGTGAGTAACAAACTTATACATTCTAGAAATATCATACTAGTGTACAAAAACATTACCGAGTGTCGAGTAAGAAGCCATAACAATGATGTGTGTGGAACCTCTCTTGATAAGACTTGAATGGTTTTTCACAGTGCATTAAAAAAAAAGTAGTCTTCAATAAAATTGTTACTTGAATTGTTTTTGTTTTCATTTTCCCAACTTCATTTTAATTTTTATCATTACTATTACTGCTAAAATATAATGTAACAGATGAATAAGAATTATAAAACGTAAGCATCAAATTGGTTCATAAATGTCGAGTTTGTGTATGGAAATTTACCTCAAAGAGACAACTACTATGAGAAATTGTTAGTGTTTATTTGAATTTGCAAAGTTGTAGCACCAAAACATTGAGATGAATTACGACTGTAACACGGGATCGTCAAGATGGATTTTGATTGTAGCACTGAAACATTGAGATGAATTACAATTGTATCACAAAATTGTTGAGATGAATTTCGATTTGTACTGTCAAATGTTAAGAAGAAATTGGGGGAAGAAGAAATTGGGGGAAGAAGAAATTAGGGTTCTTGTTTGGTTGGACTTCTAGAACCGTTGGAGAGAGAACGTGTTTTATTATTGAGAAAAGTGAATTTCAATTTTTATCTTTCAAATGTTTTTCTTTTTGTTTTTTAACAAAAGAATTTTTGTTTAATTTAAATATTCAATATTGTTTTAATAAAATGTTTTATTTAATAAGTAAATAATAAAACATTGTCCAATAGATTTATAAAATGAGATGGGTGGATAGAATCCATCCATATGGTTTGATGGATTGATTAGATCAAATCCATTAATTTTTTTTTATTTGATGGATAGGTTGGATGGATTAATTATTGGATGGATTAGATGGATATGTCTTTAATGGATTTTATTGCCACCCCTATATGCAATCCATATTCTCAAGATGTGAAACTATATAAGAATGAAGCATATGTTAGAGATGTAAACAAAACAAAAAAGTCACACATTCTTCACTTAAAGCTTAAGCTTTTGGGATAGTAACCGGTTCATGTCAGCATCCATAATCTTCATAAACTTCATAAACAACAAGAACGACACATCTCTTTGAAAAGGTTTGGATCTCATCCCAGACATTAGCTTAAAGGGTGAGGTTGCCCTCATATATTAACAGTCCATGAACCTAAGCAATGTAGGAATCCAACACAACTTCAACACTGAGTTAACACTAGTAAGAAGTCATCGGTCAGATGGTAGACCTCCCACCGGTAGCTGCTTTATGTTTGCATATTGTTTTAAATAATTACATTGATAGCCACTATGTCATCTTTCTGCCCCGTTTGTCACATTACTGATGCAACTTATTACTATTAAACATAGAAATTGAAATCCAAACAAACCTAAATATCTCTTCTGTCCAAAGTCTTAAAATTGGCAGAAAATACAAAATAGAAATATTGAAAATATCACAGCAAAAATGTCATCATCGTGAGTAACACACTTATACATTCTAGAAATATCATACTAGTGTACAAAAACATTACCGAGTGTCGAGTAAGAAGCCATTACAATGATGTATGTGGAAGCTCTCTTGATAAGACTTGAATGGTTTTTCACACTGCATTAAAACAAAAAACAAAGTAGTCTTCAATAAAATTGTTAATTGAATTGTTTTTGTTTTCATTTTCCCAACTTCATTTTATTTTTTATCATTACTATTACTGCTAAAATATAATGTAATAGATGAATAAGAATTATAAAACATATGCATCAAATTGGTTCATAAATGTCGAGTTCGTGTATCGAAAATTACCTCAAAGAGACAACTACTATGAGAAATTGTTAGTGTTGATTTGAATTTGCGATGTTGTAGCACCAAAACGTTGAGATGAATTACGACTGTAACACGGAATCGTCGAGATGGATTTTGATTGTAGCACTTAAACGTTGAGATGAATTATAATTGTAGCACAAAAATGTTGAGATGAATTTCGATTTGTAGTGTCAAATGTTAAGAAGAAATTGGGGGAAGAAGAAATTGGGGGAAGAAGAAATTAGGGTTTTTGTTTGGTTGGACTTCTAGAACCGTTGGAGAGAGAACATGTTTTATTTATGAGAAAAGTGAATTTCAATTTTTATCTTTCAAATGTTTTTCTTTTTGTTTTTTAACAATAGAATTTCGTTTAATTTAAATATTCAATATTGTTTTAATCAAATATTTTATTTAATAAGTAGATAATAAAACAATGTCCAATGGATTTATAAAATGAGATGGGTGGATTGAATCCATCCATATGGTTTGATGGATGGATTGGATCAAATCCATTAATTATTTTTTAATATTATGGCTGGATTGGATAGATTAATTATTGGATGGATTGGATGGATATGTCTTTAATGGATTTTATTGCCACCCCTATATCCAATCCATATTCTCAAGATGTGAAACTATATAAGGATGAAGCATATGTTAGAGATGTATACAAAAAAAAAGTCACACATTCTTCACTTATAGCTTAAGCTTTTGGGATAGTAACTGGTTCATGTCAGCATCCATAATCTTCATAAACTTCATAAACAACAAGAACGACACATCTCTTTGAATAGGTTTGGATCTCATCCCAGACGTTAGCTTAAAGGGTGAGGCTGCCCTCTTATATTAACAATCCATGAACCTAAGCAATGTAGGAATCCAACAAAACTTCAACATTGAGTTAACAATAGTAAACAGTCACCGGTCGGATGGTAGACCTCCCACCGGTAGCTGCTTTATGTATACATATGGTTTCAAATAATCACATTGATAGCCACTGTGTCATCATTCTGCCCCGTTTGTCACATTACTGATGCAACTTTTTACTATTAAACATAGAAATTGAAATCCAAACAAACCTAAATATCTCTTCTGTCCGAAGTCTTAATATTGACAGAAGATACAAAATTGCAATATTGAAAATATCGCAGCAAAAATGGCATCATCGTGAGTAACACACTTATACATTCTAGAAATATCATACTAGTGTACAAAAACATTACCGAGTGTCGAGTAAGAAGCCATTACAATGATGTATGTGGAAGCTCTCTTGATAAGACTTGAATGGTTTTTCACACTGCATTAAAACAAAAAACAAAATTGTCTTCAATAAAATTGTTAATTGAATTGTTTTTGTATTCATTTTCCCAACTTCATTTTATTTTTATCATTACTATTACTGCTAAAATATAATGTAACAGATGAATAAGAATTATAAAACATATGCATCAAATTGGTTCATAAATGTCGAGTTCGTGTATGGAAAATTACCTCAAAGAGATGACTACTATGAGAAATTGTTAGTGTTGATTTGAATTTGCAATGTTGTAGCACCAAAACTTTGAGATGAATTACGATTGTAACACGGAATCGTCGAGATGGATTTCGATTGTAGCACTTAAACGTTGAGATGAATTACAATTGTAGCACAAAAATGTTCAGATGAATTTCGATTTGTAGTGTCAAATGTTAAGAAGAAATTCGGGGAAGAAGAAATTCGGGGAAGAAGAAATTAGGGTTCTTGTTTGGTTGGACTTCTAGAACCGTTGGAGAGAGAACGTGTTTTATTTATGAGAAAAGTGAATTTCAATTTTTATCTTTCAAATGTTTTTCTTTTTGTTTTTTAACAATAGAATTTCGTTTAATTTAAATATTCAATATTGCTTTAATAAAATATTTTATTTAATAAGTAAATAATAAAACATTGTCCAGTGGATTCATAAAATGAGATGGGTGGATCGAATCCATCCATATGGTTTGATGGATGCATTGGATCAAATCCATTAATTATTTTTTTATTTGATGGACGGATTGGATAGATTAATTATTGAATGGATTGGAGGGATATGTCTTTATTGGATTTTATTGCCACCCCTATATCCAATCCATATTCTCAAGATGTGAAACTATATAAGGATGAAGCATATGTTAGAGATGTAAACAAAAAAAAGTCACACATTCTTCACTTATAGCTTAAGCTTTTGGGATAGTAACTGGTTCTTGTCAGCATCCATAATCTTCATAAACTTCATACACAACAAGAACGACACATCTCTTTGAATAGGTTTGGATCTCATCCTAGACGTTAGCTTAAAGGGTGAGGTTGCCCAAATATATTAACAGTCCATGAACCTAAGCAATGTAGGAATCCAACACAACTTCAACATTGATTTAACACTAGTAAGCAGTCATCGGTCGGATGGTAGACCTCCCACGGGTAGCTGCTTTATGTATGCATATGGTTTTAAATAATCACATTGATAGCCACTGTGTCATCTTTCTGCCCCGTTTGTCACATTACTGATGCAACTTATTACTATTAAACATAGAAATTGAAATCCAAACAAACCTAAATATCTCTTCTGTCCAAAGTCTTAAGATTGACAGAAAATACAAAATTGCAATATTGAAAGTATCACAGCAAAAATGGCATCATCGTGAGTAACACACTTATCCATTCTAGAAATATCATACTAGTTGTCATACCCCAAAATTTGCCCGTTGGTATTACAAAGCATTTCTCAAGACCCTCCGACTTATTCTGCAAGGCACCGACATCAAGTGAACAAAAGCCCAGCTCACAACAGGCCCAATCCAAAAGGGGCCCAAAATAGCTTGCTCGCTAGGCGAGCAGTCCCTTCGCCTAGCGAACAGTTCATCATGCCACTCGCCCAGCGAAGCATCAGGTCCAGAAAAAAGCCCAGAACTAGCTTGCTCGCTAGGCGAGCAATTCCTTCGCCTAGCGAAGCTTGCGAAAATCTGAAATTTTGGACCTCATTTTAAGCCCATTAGGTCACCACCACTACTACTATAAGTACCAGCTCTTCAGTAACGAAAGACACACACGAAAACGGAGAAACAACACGGAAAAGCAGAGAAAGACGGACGGAAACCCTAGCACGGGAACTTTGACGGCCACGTATCCGCACCGGAGTTACCGCTGCCCGACTCAACCCGACACCAACAAGGATCCGTCAATTCAGCATCGTTACTAGATTGCCAACAGGTTTGTGTATCATTACCGTTTTATGTTTCCATTTCATAATCTCTAAATGCATAATACATCATGAAATATTGAATTTTTGGATATGGGATCATACTTTGCATGCGGGCTCGAATGTGCCTGAACATCATGAATATTGGACCATGTTATTTCTGTAATTGAATGTGATAAGATATGTAACATGCTGGAATCATACTGTTCTGAAATTCCAAACCCGTGGTCGCTCGCTAGCTCATCGCTAGGCGAGCCTGCAGCGAGCCTTCGCTGAGCCTTCGCTAGGCGAGGCAGAGGCGAACGGGACAGTGGCTGCTTTGTCCCTTTGCTGTTCCATTTTATGTGTATTTCATTATTGTTGCATCATTTGGCCTGAACTCTAACTGTTATGTGCATTTTATGGCATTTTATGGTATTAATCAAATCATATTTTATCCTTATGCTCTAACCCGTGCGTTGAATGATGTAAAAGCTTCCATATCCCCAATGAAGTGGCCGGCTAGGTCTCCTTACGTGTGAGAGACTTTCGTGGAGATGGATTCCAAATTACTTCACTTTAATGTGAAGATTCATATTGATTACTAATTAATTTTAATGTGTTGGTTTTTAATGTATTGATTGATCCTAATGTGTTGATTTTAATGTATCGATTTAATGCGGTATCACCATAATTACCTAATGAACTTAAAACATGGACTTTAAATAAATGATATCGGACCTCTCTTTATTACCCCACGATTACAATATTACGGTCATGTCCCGCGAATATGGGGATATCCTTAGCAAAGACCCTTCGGTAAAATCATCATAGTCCCTCGGATGTTGCCTTCTAAAATACGATTTTGTCCCTCGATGACCCTTCGGTGTAGCCTACGGTTAAATGATGATAGTCCCTTCGAATGCTAAGGTATCCTCACAACTGTTGCCTTCAATGACCAATCGACGACCCTACGATGACCCTTTTACATCCCCAGGATAAAACTACTTGCTTCTCAATAGTAAGGACAGTTTTACCCTCATAAGGATGGGAAATGCCCAGAAAGACCTCGGACAGGTACAACCTTAATTGCTCATTCATAACCTAAAAAATACTTTTCACACCCCACACCTTTCAAACATCTTTTGGAAAATCACCACTCAGCATACATCCGCACTAGGATCATTGCCGAGTTATATTTTTCTAAACTACTTTCGAAAAAACCAACCGAGATAACCACTTTGTATACATTCATGCAAGGATCATTACAAAGTTAGATTCTCATTTTCAAAACATTTTTCATACATTTCTCAACCACTTTTTCAAACCTAGAAAACATAAATGATTGAGCAATTAAGAGCCCATGGATAACCATGGATACAAAGGGTGCTAACACCTTCCCTTTGTATAAAGTACCTCCCGAACCTAAGAATTTAAAATTAAGGTCTTTCCTGTTCTTTTCCACCTTTCCTTAAGGGATAAAAGAAAAGTCGGTGGCGACTCTTGCTAACCGCGACATTGCGATTACAAATCCAATAAAAGTCAGTTCACCGTATGACAGAACTGGCGACTCTGCTGGGGACTACAAAGAGAGGTCCATCTAAAAAAAAAAATCATTTATGTTTTAATTTGTTCTTTCGTTTTAAGGGATTGTCTGAGTGAAAGATCCTACACCCGGATCTAGTGTACCTTAGGTAAGTAGCAATAGATCATCGCGACTATCCGGCGTATACTGGAATGGTTAAAATGATAGCTACGGTTAATGCGACACTTTGGTTGTCCTGATGTTCCTCATGTTACTTGAGGAAAAATTTGGCTTCCGCGTGGTGTCATCAAAGCATTAACCAGACCTTTAGAACCCTAATTGACTCATCCTAGCCATTAGAAAGTAGTGAGATAACTGACTTCGGTTCCGACTGAGGTTGGTTGATACTCGATACTACACTCTTTGAGATTGGACTTTAGGGAAGCTTCGGTCAACCACTTGGTGTTGCACTGAAGTGGACCTAAAGAAAGGTCAATGATCTGAGATCCTTCTAGAACCCGGTTACTATTCTAGGACAGGTTGAACCAACCAAACTTCAGTGGGGAGGGTACTTACCTATGGAACTCATGCAAGCCTTAAAACCTAGGAATAATTGTTGTGTGACATGCTTGTGCTTGCATAACATCATAACATCATAACATCATAACATCATCATACTAACCATTTCAAGGACTTAGGAATTTAGCTTTGCTCTGTTAAACAGGTTATGGCTTCCAGGAAGACTATCCGGATCAATCTTGTGACGATCTCTCCTCAACTCAAGAATTTGGTGTCAGAGCTTCCCGATCATGCTCAGTTCAACAAGAAACATGGTCATCTTCTCAACTTAGTTACCACTGGTTTCAAGGAAGATATGATGAGAGTCCTATTCCAGTTCTTCGATCCTAAGCATCATTGCTTCACTTTCCCAGATTATCAGTTGGTACCCACATTAGAAGAATTTTCCCAGCTGCTTGGGATACCTATTCGTGATCAAATGCCCTTCAGCGGTTTAGAAAAGATGCCAAAGTCTGAAGAAGTTGCCGCAGCTTTACACATGACGAAGTCCGACGTTGAAGCTAATTGGGTAACAAGGAGTGGAGTTAAGGGTTTACTTGCCAAATTTCTGATAAGTAAGGCCCGAGAATTCCTAAAAGTTATGAATGTCCATGCTTTTGAAGATGTTTTAGCATTGCTAATCTATGGTGTGGTGCTATTCCCTAATCCGGACCAATTCATAGATGTGAATGCTATTAAGATATTCCTCACTCATAACCCTGTGCCTACCTTGCTTGGAGATGTCTTGCATTCCCTTCACACTCGTACTATGAAGAAGCAAGGGACTCTCATGTGCTGCGTACCTTTGTTGTCTAGGTGGTTTATTTCGCACCTTCCTCAATCAATCTTGAAGAATGATCAAAATCTGAAATGGTCCCAAAGGATAATGGCACTCTCCCATTTAGACATCCGTTGGTGTTCTAACCTCAGAGAAAATGTTATCATCATCGACCGATGTGGGGAATTCCCTAATGTACCGCTCATGGGGATAAGAGGAGGTATTACTTATAATCCTGCCTTAGCCTTGCGTCAGTTTGGGTATGCTCGAAGAGATAGTCCACATGAGATGATTATTCAAGGTACAGTGTTTGACTATGACAATGACTCTCAAGGTCTCCGCCAAAGGTTTGTACGAGCTTGGGGCATGGTGAAAAGAAGCACTTTAGGAAAGAAAAATTCTATTCCTATGGAGCCTTATCTCAGATGGGTACGCGCCAGAGCTCGCGAACTTGTCATGCCATATCTTGCAGTCGGACCATTGATTGTTGAATCAGAGGTCGAAGGAGGTACTTCCCTGATCATTCCTTACCCAGATATGCCTACTGATGTTGAGGAATTGAAAAGATCCTGGACCCAGTTGAGAGAGGAGAGAGATACTTTCGAAGCTCAGTTCAATGCAGAAAGGAAGAAAGTATTAGAGCTCACCAGTCAGCTTAATGAGGAACGAAGACTCAATGCATATCTTCGCCCGAAAAGAAGTCGCCCCTGGGAGACTTGAGCTTTCATTGTATTTTTACTATTATTCCTTTTGTAATGAACATTGATCAAAAAATATTGGTAATAAACATTTCTCCCTTGTTGGTGATTTATGCAAAGTTAAATTCCAAAAGTCCTTGAAAACATTTCATGCATTGCATCACATAACATAACATTGCATAACAGGTATTCCAAAGGACCATATTCTCACGGTCTGCCTCTTAAACAGAAAAATGGATCTCGAACAAACTGTCAAAGATCTCCAGACTCAGAATGCTCAGTTCAAGGAGATGATGCTAAGCTTATCCAAGGGGCAGGAGGAACTGAAGGCTCTTTTGGCCGAAAAGAAGAAGGACAAGAAAGCTGTGAGCTTCATTAACCCGGGCAGAAGGCGTAAAGGACAGGCTACGGGAATCAAATTTGGAATCCCGAATGGCCCAGAAGAGGGGGCGGAAAAGGATTCAGAGGAGGAGGACGCTGATTTCTCTAACCCTGAGGATGAGGATGAAGAGTATGAAGATGAACAGTACTCTCCAAGAGATGATAAGTACAAACTGCTGGAAGAACGCATGCTAGCCATGGAGGGTCAGAAGACACCTGGTCTGGATTTCGAAAGTCTGGGTCTGGTCTCCGATGTGACCATTCCCCGCAAATTCAAAATCCCCACTTTCACTAAGTACGATGGTGCATCCTGTCCTCAGATGCATTTAAGGGCTTATGTGAGAAAGATTCAGCCGCATACCACTGATAAGAAACTGTGGATCCACTTCTTCCAAGAAAGTCTGTCTGGCACTCAGTTGGAATGGTATTATCAGCTCGAGAGCTCTGACATCCGCACCTGGACTGATTTAGCAACGGCTTTCTATAAGCAGTACCAGTACAATTCTGAATTAGCACCTACTCGGCTACAGTTGCAAAACATGGCCATGGGATCTAAAGAAAGCTTCAAAGAGTATGCTCAGAAATGGAGAGATTTGGCTGGCAGAGTCAAACCCCCTATGACTGACCGAGAATTAGTAGACCTGTTCATGGGTACCCTGACTGGCCCATTCTACAGCCACCTACTGGGGAGTTCTTCATCAGGCTTCACTGAACTTATACTGACAGGTGAACGGGTAGAGAGCGGCCTTCGAAGTGGAAAGATACAGGCAGCTACTTCTACAAGCGGTAAAAAGTCCTACCATGGGAAGAATGAATCGAACGCTGTGTATGGTCAAAAGAATCATAGCAAGAAAAATGGTGACCACGCCGTTGGAGCAGTGACAATCGCAGCCCCGCCAGCTCAAAACTTCCAGCAAAGACAAGACAGACCAAGAAGGCAGTTTACCAAGCTCAATATGACTTTAGCACAAGCACTGCAAAGTATGCTAAAGGTAAACTTAATCACTCTCAGAGGTCCTCCAGCAAATATCAACACTGCTTCGCCTCGTTATAATCCCAATGCCAGGTGTGCCTATCACTCCGATAGCCCCGGACATGATACAAACGATTGTTGGCTGTTAAAGAATAAAATTCAGGACATGATCGACGCGGGGGAAATTGAGTTCGAGCCTCCGGAGACTCCTAATGTCATCACTGCTCCTATGCCTAATCATGACAAGGCTGTTAATGCTCTCGATGACAATCCTCTCATCACTACTGTAGCAGACTTAACATCTCCTCTCCCGATTATAAAGAGGAATTTATTGCAAGCTAGTTTATTTCCAGGTTGTACTGAAGATTGCAATCTCTGCATACTCCGGCCCGAAGACTGTTTGAAATTGAAGAATGGTATCCAACGACTGATGGACGATCGTACAATCCTCTTTGAAAGGGTTTCTAAGGCGGAAAACCCTATTGAAGAAGTATCTATGATTGCAAAGTCCAAGGTTCCAGTGAAGATTACTGCTCCCAGAATACCTGTGAAAATTATTGCTGAGCCCAGAGTAGCTCCCCTGATCATTACTACACCTGGCCCAGTACCATATTCCTCGAGCAAAGCCATTCCGTGGAATTATGGAGGTGATGTTTACATCCATGGTGTAAAGCAAGTCGGCAATTCTGCTAATCCTAATGACATTGTTGGGACTAGTAAAGTTACTCGAAGCGGAAGGATCTTCTCTCCAGAGATCTCACCTCCGGTTCCCGAAAACCGAGGAAAGGAACCAGTCAACCCTTCTCAGTCAGAGACACCGATCAAAGCTACTACTGAAGATGTTGCCAAACGAGAAATGGAAGAAATGCTGAAAATCATCCGCAAGAGTGATTTCGATGTGGTAGAACAGTTGGGGCATACTCCTTCCAAAAGCTCGATGTTGTCCTTGTTGTTATCCTCTGAATCTCATGCCCATGCCTTGATAAAATTCCTGAAGACTGCCCATGTACCTCAGGAGACCTCCGTCGATCAGTTCGAAAACTATGTTGCTAACCTGACTGTTGACGACGGCCTAGGCTTTTCCAATGCTGACTTGACACCAGCAGGAAAAGACCATAATAAGGCCCTGCATATTTCTATTGAGTGTAAGGGAATCACTTTGGCTCATGTGTTGATTGATAATGGCTCTTCCTTGAATGTGCTACCGAAAGTCGTGCTCGATAAACTTGACTGTAAAGGCGTTGAATTGAAGCCTAGTGACATTGTGGTGCGTGCTTACGATGGTGCAAAGAGTGTTGTCCACGGTGAAGTTGTTCTCCCTATCAAGATAGGACCTCAAGTCTTCAACACTACCTTTCATGTAATGAACATTCGCCCCGCCTATTCCTGCTTGCTGGGGCGCCCCTGGATTCATGGGGCAGGTGCTGTAGCTTCGTCTCTCCATCAAAAGCTGAGATATCCAGTAGAGGGAAAGATTGTCACTGTGTGTGGGGAAGAAGAATACATTGTCAGTAGTGTGCATACCTTCAGATACGTTGAGATGGATGGTGAATTCTTCGAGACTCCAACTCAGTCATTTGAAGTGGTTTCTCCGCCCGATCCTGTCCTTAAGCCAACTCCCTGTGTGCCCAAGGTTACTCGTGCTCCTCCTGCTATGATTTCTCTGAAAGATGCTCAAGCTGTGGTCGAAGATGGTGGCTGTACCGGCTGGGGTCAACTGGTCAACGTATCGTACAAGACTGACAAAGCTGGTCTGGGATTCAACTCTGAAAAGATGGTCAAAGATCAAATCAATGCTGTAGAAGATGCTGACAGTGATTGCGACCTGGATAGCTGGATCTACCCAACAATTGGCGACGGACTCAATAATTGGAAGGCTGAAGACACTATCCCGATCTCCTTTAGTCAGGAGTAATTGTTATTGTCTATTTAGCATTGCAAATTTTAATTGAACTTCTTAAAGCATTGTGTCTATACCCGGGGCACAGTAGCTAATTTGTTAAGGGTTTTGTCATTTCATAAGCATATTTTCATATTCAATAAATCTATGGACGTTTTCGCATTCAAATATTGCGCTCTTTATTTTTCCTGTCGTCTTTCAAACAAGCTATGCATTCTTACACACACTCACGTAACAAATTGCAGATCCGTACTCACTCTGGATCCTATTGATAATAATTCCGCTACTGTTCATTATGACTTTGAAAATCCAATCTACCAAGCCGAAGATGGAAGTGAGGAAGATTGCGAAGTCCCTGGAGAGCTTGCCAGACTGTTACTGCAAGAGGAAAGGACTATACAGCCGCATGAAGAGTCACTCGAAGTCGTAAATCTAGGTACTGAAGTGGAAAGAAAAGAAGTCAGAATAGGAGCAGGATTGGAAAACAGTGTCAAAGAAAGATTGATTCGGATGTTACATGACTATGTAGAGGTTTTTGCCTGGTCTTATGAAGACATGCCCGGATTGGATACTGACATAGTAGTGCATCGGCTGCCTACGAAGGAAAGCTGCCGTCCTGTCAAGCAAAAGGTTCGCCGCATGCGTCCCGAAATGTCTGAGAAAATCAAAGCCGAGGTTATGAAACAATTCAATGCCGGTTTCTTAGCCGTTACTTCTTATCCTCAATGGGTTGCTAATGTGGTGCCAGTGCCAAAGAAAGATGGTAAGGTGCGAATGTGCGTAGATTACAGAGATTTGAATAAAGCGAGTCCCAAAGATGACTTTCCGCTCCCGCACATTGATGTTCTGGTAGATAACACCGCTCAGCACAAAGTATTCTCATTCATGGATGGATTCTCGGGTTATAACCAGATTAAGATGGCACCTGAGGACATGGAGAAAACTACGTTTGTGACGCAATGGGGCACTTTCTGTTACAAAGTAATGCCATTCGGTCTAAAGAACGTCGGGGCAACGTACCAGCGTGCTATGGTGGTTTTGTTCCATGATATGATCCATCATGAGATAGAAGTATATGTGGATGACATGATAGCTAGATCTCATACTGAAGAAGAACATCTCGATCATTTATACAAACTGTTCGAGAGGTTGAAGAAGTACAAGTTGAGATTGAATCCAAACAAATGCACTTTTGGAGTAAGATCCGGTAAACTCTTGGGCTTTATTGTCAGCGGTAAAGGAATTGAGGTTGACCCGGCTAAAGTGAGAGCTATTCAAGAAATGCCAGTTCCCCGTACGGAGAAAGAAGTCAGAGGTTTCTTGGGACGCTTGAACTACATTGCTCGATTTATCTCCCACTTGACCGCTACTTGCAAACCCATCTTCAAGCTACTGAGGAAAAATCAAGAGATGATATGGAATGAGGAATGTCAAGAAGCTTTTGACAAAATCAAGAAATATCTCCAGGAACCTCCGATTCTGATACCACCAGTTGAAGGAAGACCTCTAATCATGTATTTGACCGTGTTAGAAAACTCAATGGGGTGCGTATTGGGGCAACATGACGAGTCTGGTCGAAAAGAGCATGCCATATACTACCTGAGCAAAAAGTTTACCGACTGTGAAACAAGATACTCACTGCTCGAGAGAACTTGTTGTGCTTTGGCCTGGGCTGCTCGCCGACTAAGACAGTATATGTTGAATCAGACCACTTTGTTGATTTCTAGGATGGATCCCATCAAATACATGTTCGAGAAGCCTGCCCTCTCCGGAAGAATAGCGAGATGGCAGATGATCTTAACAGAGTATGATATCCAATATACTACCCAGAAAGCAATCAAAGGAAGCGTGCTAGCTGATCATTTGGCTCATCAAGCGGTGGACGATTACCAATCTATGAATTTTGAGTTCCCAGATGAGGATGTCATGCTTGTTGCTGATAATGGAAAACCTAAACCAGATGAAGGACCCGAAGGGGGATCCCGATGGACTATGGTCTTTGATGGATCTTCTAATGCATTGGGCCATGGTGTTGGGGTTGTACTCATTTCTCCCGAGGGTTACCATACGCCTTTCACAGCTAGACTATGTTTTCATTGTACCAATAATATGGCTGAGTATGAAGCATGTATTTTTGGACTCAGAGCTGCTATAGATTGGCGAATCAAGTTTTTGAGTGTATACGGAGATTCGGCCTTGGTAATCAGTCAGATCAAAGGGGAATGGGATACTAAACATCCAAATCTCATCCCTTATCGAGAGCAGGTGATGACATTAATCCCATACTTTGAAGAAATAGCATTTGAACATATCCCACGAGAAGAGAACCAGTTGGCAGACGCATTAGCTACCATGTCATCTATGTTCAGGGTCAGATGGGGCAATGAAGCTCCCAGGATTACCATTGGACGGTTAGATGAACCAGCATACTGTTATGAACTTAACACTGAGAAGGTACCGGAGAAAACTTGGTTCCACGACATAAGAAGATATTTGGAAGCTCAGGAATACCCTGAAGGGGCATCCATCAATGACAGAAAATTCCTGAGGAAGTTCTCCGCTAAATTCTTTCTGAGTAACGGAGTATTATACAAACGCAATCATGATTCGACTCTGCTTCGTTGTGTGGATAGAAAGGAAGCAGAAAGAATTATGGGAGACATGCATGACGGTATTTTTGGGACTCATTCTAATGGACATACGATGGCCAAGAAGATTCTGAGATCAGGGTATTATTGGTCTACCATGGAAGCGGATTGCCACCATCACTCCAGAACCTGTCACAAGTGTCAGATCTATGCGGATAAAGTACATGTGCCTCCTGCTCCATTGAACGTGTTGACAGCACCTTGGCCCTTTGCAATGTGGGGCATTGATATGATTGGGGAGATTAAACCTACTGCTTCTAATGGGCATCGCTTCATCCTTGTCGCTATTGATTACTTTACAAAGTGGGTCGAGGCCGCCTCATTTGCTTCTGTCACCAAGAATGTGGTGGCACGGTTCATCAAGAATAGTCTTATTTGCCGGTATGGCATCCCTGAAAGAATTATCACTGACAATGGTACTAATTTGAATAACAAGATGATTACTGAACTCTGCACGCAATTCAAAATTAAGCATCACAATTCTTCTCCGTACCGGCCAAAGATGAATGGCGCCGTGGAGGCTGCTAATAAGAACATCAAGAAGATCATACAAAAGATGACAGTAACGTACAAAGACTGGCATGAGATGTTACCATTTGCTCTCCATGGTTATCGCACTTCAGTACGCACTTCGACAGGGGCAACTCCTTTCTCTTTAGTCTATGGAATGGAAGCCGTTTTACCAGTGGAAGTTCAGATCCCCTCTCTAAGAATTGTGAAAGATGCAGGCTTAGATGAGGATGAATGGATCCAGACTCGACTTGATCAGATAAATTTGATTGATGAAAAGAGACTTGCGGCTGTTTGTCATGGGCAGATATATCAGAAGCGCATGACCCAGGCATTTAACAAAAGAGTCAAGAGACAGGTGTATCAAATTGGTGACTTGGTGATCAAGCGTATCATTCTACCCCAAGGTGATCCCAGAGGCAAATGGACTCCCACATACGAAGGGCCATTTGTAGTTAAGAAGGTATTCTCTGGTCGAGCCATGATACTTGCTACAATGGATGGCGAAGACTTCCCGCATCCTGTGAACGCGGACATAGTTAAAAAATACTACGCATAAAAGAGACCCGCTAGGTCGACGTACCTAGGCAAAAGTAAGGGCATCCCGGCGAACCAAAAGGGTTCGGGCAAAAATTAGGGATAAACATATAAAGACGTATACCCGGCAAGTCGAAAACCTGAAAAGGCGGCTTGGGCAAAAAAGGGTATCCCGGTGGACTGAAAACCTGAAAAGGCGGTCCAGGCAAAAGTTAGGGATTAAAGCGTATGACTATGTCCCGTTCTCGCTCCGCTTCATCTAAGTTCAAAGGACTGAACAAGCCAATCACTTCTATCCGACAGCAGGAGATGAGATGCTTGAAGACATAATGACAGTAGTGGAATTAAAATCAATAGGACTTCTTCTGCATAGCTTTCTCTTTTTCTTGACAATTTCCTCTTACTAGGATTTCCGTCTCCTTGTACTCAAATTGCCTATTTATAGGCCCTCTTTCAACATCAATACAATTTCAGTTCCAAAAAGATGCTTTTGTTTCTACCTTTTCTGTTTTGTTTGCGTAAACGTCCATTGATTTAACTTGAATTGACTTATGCACTTGAATATGACCAATGTTTACAAAAATGCATGCCTAAAATAGCAATAGCAATTACTACACGACTTCAGGATCGAGGAGAAGGTCTAACCACGCTTTCCAAGGAGGCTGTTACTAATTCGATTCCCCGGCAATGCCAATTATTCCCCAGAAGAGGTCGGCACCGCCCTACCGAAAGGTCATCCCTTCTATCCCCAGCCAGGCCCCGTTGGACAGAACTCAAATCCCAAGCTAAGGAAGGGCCATCAATACCAATGTCTCCGACTAGCAGACTGAGATCTATCTCCCCAGTAGCGTCCCCTGGAAGAATGTTTCAGACACCTAATGCATTCATTCATTACATCATTCCATACTACATACCTGCATACAACGCTCACATTTACTTCATTCCGCATCATACACTTTACACCATTTCATGCATACCAGGTTCGCAGGCATAAAACATCTCATGCATCATGACATTGCATGAAACTAACGTTATTTTTCAGGTTAATTATCCTCTTGATACAATCAACACAAAGGTCCATTCGGACGGACATCTGTATCAATTACATTCAGGATTCAACTACATCTTTCAGATATACTCCATGTCAACATTCATTCTGACGTTCTCCCAATGGTGGCATCTCTAAGCCCACCTCAGATATTCGCTGCAAATACAACAAATAGTATCAGATACAGCCTAACGTACGGTTCATTCTGATTCAGCCCAACATATGACTCTTTCAACTCAGATACGATCTAACGTACGATCCAGTCTGATCTTCAACAACTCAAGTATGGTTTAATGTACGACCAAGTTAAACCTCCATCTTCTCAGGTGCTACCTTCGGACAGGTACATTCCTGAATGGTAGTCTAGTATACGGCTACTCCCTTGCTCAGGTGCTACCTTCGGACAGGTACATTCCTGAATGGTAGTCTAGTATACAGCTACTCCCTTGCTCAGGTGCTACCTTTGGACAGGTACATTCCTGAATGGTAGCCTAGTATATGGCTACTCCCTTTCTCAGGTGCTACCTTCGGACAGGTACATTCCTGAATGGTAGTCTAGTATACGGCTACTCCCTTTCTCAGGTGCTACCTTCGGACAGGTACATTCCTGAATGGTAGTCTAGTATACAGCTACTCCCTTGCTCAGGTGCTACCTTCGGACAGGTACATTCCTGAATGGTAGTCTAGTATACGGCTACTCCCTTTCTCAGGTGCTACCTTCGGACAGGTACATTCCTGAATGGTAGTCTAGTATACGACTACTCCCTTTTCAGCAGCTTCAGCCTAACGTACGGCTCATTCTGTAACTCAGATACGATCTAGCGTACGATCCATTCTGATCTTTCATCCCCAGCAAAGTCATCTGCCTAATGAACAGCTCACTCTGGTATTCAGACACGGTCTAACGTATGATCCATTCTGATCCCTTATCCCCAGCAGTATAGCATACTCTGACTCCCCAACGAAGTCAACAGCATAATGGAGGGTCCACTATACGGTCTGATGTATGACCCGGTGTGACATCCATGTCTCTAGATATCGTCTAACGTAAGACACAACCTGGAAATCTCCTCAGCAAGTTTCTTGGATGGCATCTTTAAGCCCATCTCCGTCAAGACAAGTGCAAATTTTTGGGGCATTCTAAGTGTTCAATAATCTTTCACCTCCAGACCACGAACGGCACATGCCATTCTACTCTCTCGGTTCGAGAATATTGAACAGGGGCAGCTGTCATACCCCAAAATTTGCCCGTTGGTATTACAAAGCATTTCTCAAGACCCTCCGACTTATTCTGCAAGGCACCGACATCAAGTGAACAAAAGCCCAGCTCACAACAGGCCCAATCCAAAAGGGGCCCAAAATAGCTTGCTCGCTAGGCGAGCAGTCCCTTCGCCTAGCGAACAGTTCATCATGCCACTCGCCCAGCGAAGCATCAGGTCCAGAAAAAAGCCCAGAACTAGCTTGCTCGCTAGGCGAGCAATTCCTTCGCCTAGCGAAGCTTGCGAAAATCTGAAATTTTGGACCTCATTTTAAGCCCATTAGGTCACCACCACTACTACTATAAGTACCAGCTCTTCAGTAACGAAAGACACACACGAAAACGGAGAAACAACACGGAAAAGCAGAGAAAGACGGACGGAAACCCTAGCACGGGAACTTTGACGGCCACGTATCCGCACCGGAGTTACCGCTGCCCGACTCAACCCGACACCAACAAGGATCCGTCAATTCAGCATCGTTACTAGATTGCCAACAGGTTTGTGTATCATTACCGTTTTATGTTTCCATTTCATAATCTCTAAATGCATAATACATCATGAAATATTGAATTTTTGGATATGGGATCATACTTTGCATGCGGGCTCGAATGTGCCTGAACATCATGAATATTGGACCATGTTATTTCTGTAATTGAATGTGATAAGATATGTAACATGCTGGAATCATACTGTTCTGAAATTCCAAACCCGTGGTCGCTCGCTAGCTCATCGCTAGGCGAGCCTGCAGCGAGCCTTCGCTGAGCCTTCGCTAGGCGAGGCAGAGGCGAACGGGACAGTGGCTGCTTTGTCCCTTTGCTGTTCCATTTTATGTGTATTTCATTATTGTTGCATCATTTGGCCTGAACTCTAACTGTTATGTGCATTTTATGGCATTTTATGGTATTAATCAAATCATATTTTATCCTTATGCTCTAACCCGTGCGTTGAATGATGTAAAAGCTTCCATATCCCCAATGAAGTGGCCGGCTAGGTCTCCTTACGTGTGAGAGACTTTCGTGGAGATGGATTCCAAATTACTTCACTTTAATGTGAAGATTCATATTGATTACTAATTAATTTTAATGTGTTGGTTTTTAATGTATTGATTGATCCTAATGTGTTGATTTTAATGTATCGATTTAATGCGGTATCACCATAATTACCTAATGAACTTAAAACATGGACTTTAAATAAATGATATCGGACCTCTCTTTATTACCCCACGATTACAATATTACGGTCATGTCCCGCGAATATGGGGATATCCTTAGCAAAGACCCTTCGGTAAAATCATCATAGTCCCTCGGATGTTGCCTTCTAAAATACGATTTTGTCCCTCGATGACCCTTCGGTGTAGCCTACGGTTAAATGATGATAGTCCCTTCGAATGCTAAGGTATCCTCACAACTGTTGCCTTCAATGACCAATCGACGACCCTACGATGACCCTTTTACATCCCCAGGATAAAACTACTTGCTTCTCAATAGTAAGGACAGTTTTACCCTCATAAGGATGGGAAATGCCCAGAAAGACCTCGGACAGGTACAACCTTAATTGCTCATTCATAACCTAAAAAATACTTTTCACACCCCACACCTTTCAAACATCTTTTGGAAAATCACCACTCAGCATACATCCGCACTAGGATCATTGCCGAGTTATATTTTTCTAAACTACTTTCGAAAAAACCAACCGAGATAACCACTTTGTATACATTCATGCAAGGATCATTACAAAGTTAGATTCTCATTTTCAAAACATTTTTCATACATTTCTCAACCACTTTTTCAAACCTAGAAAACATAAATGATTGAGCAATTAAGAGCCCATGGATAACCATGGATACAAAGGGTGCTAACACCTTCCCTTTGTATAAAGTACCTCCCGAACCTAAGAATTTAAAATTAAGGTCTTTCCTGTTCTTTTCCACCT
Source organism: Lathyrus oleraceus (assembly GCF_024323335.1). NCBI lineage: Eukaryota > Viridiplantae > Streptophyta > Magnoliopsida > Fabales > Fabaceae > Lathyrus > Lathyrus oleraceus. Next base: position 209,042,333 of record NC_066585.1, read on the forward strand.
TTCCTTAAGGGATAAAAGAAAAGTCGGTGGCGACTCTTGCTAACCGCGACATTGCGATTACAAATCCAATAAAAGTCAGTTCACCGTATGACACTAGTGTACAAAACATTACCGAGTGTCGAGTAAGAAGCCATTACAATGATGTATGTCGAAACTCTCTTGATAAGACTAGAATGGTTTTTCACACTGCATTAAAACAAAAACAAAGTAGTCTTCAATAAAATTGTTACTTGAATTGTTTTTGTTTTCATTTTCCCAACTTCATTTTAATTTTTATCATTACTATAACTGCTAAAATATAATGTAACAGGTGAATAAGAATTATAAAACATATGCATCAAATTGGTTCATAAATTTCGAGTTCGTGTATGGAAAATTACCTCAAAGAGACGACTACTATGAGAAATTGTTAGTGTTGATTTGAATTTGCGATGTTGTAGCACCAAAACATTGAGATGAATTACGACAGTAACACGAAATCGTCGAGATGGATTTCGATTGTAGCACTGAAATATTGAGATGAATTACAATTGTAGCACAAAATTGTTGAGATGAATTTCGATTTGTAGTGTCAAATGTTAAGAAGAAATTGGGGGAAGAAGAAATTAGGGTTCTTGTTTGGTTGGACTTCTAGAACCGTTCGAGAGAGAACATGTTTTATTTATGAGAAAAGTGAATTTTATTTTTTATCTTTCAAATGTTTTTCTTTTTGTTTTTTAACAAAAGAATTTTTGTTTAATTTAAATATTCAATATTGTTTTAATAAAATATTTTATTTAATAAGTAAATAATAAAACATTGTCCAATGGATTTATAAAATGAGATGGGTGGATTGAATCCATCCATATGGTTTGATGGATGGATTGGATCAAATCCATTAATTATTTTTTTATTTGATGAATGGATTGGATGGATTGGATGGATATTTCTTTAATGGATTTTATTGCCATCCCTATATCCAATCCATATTCTCAAGATGTGAAACTATATAAGGATGAAGCATATGTTAGAGATGTAAACAAAACAAAAAAGTCACACATTCTTCACTTATATCTTAAGCTTTTGGGATAGTAACTGGTTCATGTCAGCATCCATAATCTCCATAAACTTCATAAACAACAAGAACGACACATCTCTTTGAATAGGTTTGGATCTCATCCAAGACGTTAGCTTAAAGGGTGAGGCTGCCCTCTTATATTAACAATCCATGAACCTAAGCAATGTAGGAATCCAACAAAACTTCAACATTGAGTTAACAATAGTAAGCAGTCACCGGTCGGATGGTAGACCTCCCACCGGTAGCTGCTTTATGTATACATATGGTTTCAAATAATCACATTGATAGCCACTGTGTCATCATTCTGCCCCGTTTGTCACATTACTGATGCAACTTTTTACTATTAAACATAGAAATTGAAATCCAAACAAACCTAAATATCTCTTCTGTCCAAAGTCTTAAGATTGACAGAAAATACAAAATTGCAATATTGAAAATATCACTGCAAAAATGGCATCATCATGAGTAACACACTTATACATTCTAGAAATATCATACTAGTGTACAAAAACATTACCGAGTGTCGAGTAAGAAGCCATTACAACGATGTATGTGGAAGCTCTCTTGATAAGACTTGAATGGTTTTTTACACTGCATTAAAACAAAAACAAAGTAGTCTTCAATAAAATTGTTACTTTAATTGTTTTTGTTTTCATTTTCCCAACTTCATTTTAATTTTTATCATTACTATTACTGCTAAAATATAATGTAACAGATGAATAAGAATTATAAAACATATGCATCAAATTGGTTCATAAATTTCGAGTTCGTGTATGGATAATTACCTCAAAGAGACGACTACTATGAGAAATTGTTAGTGTTGATTTGAATTTGCGATGTTGTAGCACCAAAACATTGAGATAAATTACGACAGTAACACGAAATCGTCGAGATGGATTTTGCTTGTAGCACTGAAACGTTGAGATGAATTACAATTGTAGCACAAAATTGTTGAGATGAATTTCGATTTGTAGTGTCAAATGTTAAGAAATTGGGGGAAGAAGAAATTAGGGTTCGTGTTTGGTTGGACTTCTAGAACCGTTCGAGAGAGAACGTGTTTTATTTATGAGAAAAGTGAATTTCATTTTTTATCTTTCAAATGTTTTTGTTTTTGTTTTTTAACAAAAGAATTTTTGTTTAATTTAAATATTCAATATTGTTTTAATAAAATATTTTACTTAATAAGTAAATAATAAAACATTGTCCAATGGATTTATAAAATGAGATGGGTGGATTGAATCCATCCATATGGTTTGATGGATGGATTGGATCAAATCCATTAATTATTTTTTTATTTGATGAATGGATTGGATGGATTGGATGAATATTTCTTTTATGGATTTTATTGCCAGCCCTATATCCAATCCATATTCTCAAGATGTGAAACTATATAAGGATGAAGCATATGTTAGAGATGTAAACAAAACAAAAAAAGTCACACATTCTTCACTTATATCTTAAGCTTTTGGGATAGTAACTGGTTCATGTCAGCATCCAAAATCTTCATAAACTTCATAAACAACAAGAACGACACATCTCTTTGAATAGGTTTATATCTCATCCCAGACGTTAGCTTAAAGGGTGAGGTTGCCCTCATATATTAACAGTCCATGAACCCAATCAATGTAGGAATCAAACACAACTTCAACACCGAGTTAACACTAGTAAGCAGTCATCGGTCGAATGGTAGACCTCCCACCGGTAGCTGCTTTATGTATGCATATGGTTTCAAATAATTACATTGATAGCCACTATGTCATCTTTCTGCCCTGTTTGTCACATTACTGATGCAACTTATTACTATTAAACATAGAAATTGAAATCCAAACAAACCTAAATATCTCTACTGTCCAAAGTCTTAAGATTGACAGAAAGCACAAAATAGCAATATTGAAAATATCACAGCAAAAATGGCATCATCGTGAGTAACACACTTATACATTCTAGAAATATCATACTAGTGTACAAAAACATTACCGAGTGTCGAGTAAGAAGCCATAACAATGATGTGTGTGGAACCTCTCTTGATAAGACTTGAATGGTTTTTCACAGTGCATTAAAAAAAAGTAGTCTTCAATAAAATTGTTACTTGAATTATTTTTGTTTTCATTTTCCCAACTTCATTTTAATTTTTATCATTACTATTACTGCTAAAATATAATGTAATAGATGAATAAGAATTATAAAACATAAGCATCAAATTGGTTCATAAATGTCGAGTGTGTGTATGGTAAATTACCTCAAAGAGAAAACTACTTTGAAGAAATTGTTAGTGTTGATTTGAATTTGTGAAGTTGTAGCACCAAAACGTTGAGATGAATTACGACTGTAACACGAAATCGTCGAGATGGATTTCGATTGTAGCACTGAAACGTTGAGATAAATTACAATTGTAGCACAAAATTGTTGAGATGAATTTCGATTTGTAGTGTCAAATGTTAAGAAGAAATTGGGGGAAGAAGAAATTAGGGTTCTTGTTTGGTTGGACTTCTAGAACCGTTCGAGAGAGAACATGTTTTATTTATGAGAAAAGTGAATTTTATTTTTTATCTTTCAAATGTTTTTCTTTTTGTTTTTTAACAAAAGAATTTTTGTTTAATTTAAATATTCAATATTGTTTTAATAAAATATTTTATTTAATAAGTAAATAATAAAACATTGTCCAATGGATTTATAAAATGAGATGGGTGGATTGAATCCATCCATATGGTTTGATGGATGGATTGGATCAAATCCATTAATTATTTTTTTATTTGATGAATGGATTGGATGGATTGGATGGATATTTCTTTTTTGGATTTTATTGCCATCCCTATATCCAATCCATATTCTCAAGATGTGAAACTATATAAGGATGAAGCATATGTTAGAAATGTAAACAAAACAAAAAAGTCACACATTCTTCACTTATATCTTAAGCTTTTGGGATAGTAACTGGTTCATGTCAGCATCCATAATCTCCATAAACTTCATAAACAACAAGAACGACACATCTCTTTGAATAGGTTTGGATCTCATCCAAGACGTTAGCTTAAAGGGTGAGGCTGCCCTCTTATATTAACAATCCATGAACCTAAGCAATGTAGGAATCCAACAAAACTTCAACATTGAGTTAACAATAGTAAGCAGTCACCGGTCGGATGGTAGACCTCCCACCGGTAGCTGCTTTATGTATACATATGGTTTCAAATAATCACATTGATAGCCACTGTGTCATCATTCTGCCCCGTTTGTCACATTACTGATGCAACTTTTTACTATTAAACATAGAAATTGAAATCCAAACAAACCTAAATATCTCTTCTGTCCAAAGTCTTAAGATTGACAGAAAATACAAAATTGCAATATTGAAAATATCACTGCAAAAATGGCATCATCATGAGTAACACACTTATACATTCTAGAAATATCATACTAGTGTACAAAAACATTACCGAGTGTCGAGTAAGAAGCCATTACAACGATGTATGTGGAAGCTCTCTTGATAAGACTTGAATGGTTTTTTACACTGCATTAAAACAAAAACAAAGTAGTCTTCAATAAAATTGTTACTTTAATTGTTTTTGTTTTCATTTTCCCAACTTCATTTTAATTTTTATCATTACTATTACTGCTAAAATATAATGTAACAGATGAATAAGAATTATAAAACATATGCATCAAATTGGTTCATAAATTTCGAGTTCGTGTATGGATAATTACCTCAAAGAGACGACTACTATGAGAAATTGTTAGTGTTGATTTGAATTTGCGATGTTGTAGCACCAAAACATTGAGATAAATTACGACAGTAACACGAAATCGTCGAGATGGATTTTGCTTGTAGCACTGAAACGTTGAGATGAATTACAATTGTAGCACAAAATTGTTGAGATGAATTTCGATTTATAGTGTCAAATGTTAAGAAATTGGGGGAAGAAGAAATTAGGGTTCGTGTTTGGTTGGACTTCTAGAACCGTTCGAGAGAGAACGTGTTTTATTTATGAGAAAAGTGAATTTCATTTTTTATCTTTCAAATGTTTTTGTTTTTGTTTTTTAACAAAAGAATTTTTGTTTAATTTAAATATTCAATATTGTTTTAATAAAATATTTTACTTAATAAGTAAATAATAAAACATTGTCCAATGGATTTATAAAATGAGATGGGTGGATTGAATCCATCCATATGGTTTGATGGATGGATTGGATCAAATCCATTAATTATTTTTTTATTTGATGAATGGATTGGATGGATTGGATGAATATTTCTTTTATGGATTTTATTGCCAGCCCTATATCCAATCCATATTCTCAAGATGTGAAACTATATAAGGATGAAGCATATGTTAGAGATGTAAACAAAACAAAAAAAGTCACACATTCTTCACTTATATCTTAAGCTTTTGGGATAGTAACTGGTTCATGTCAGCATCCAAAATCTTCATAAACTTCATAAACAACAAGAACGACACATCTCTTTGAATAGGTTTATATCTCATCCCAGACGTTAGCTTAAAGGGTGAGGTTGCCCTCATATATTAACAGTCCATGAACCCAATCAATGTAGGAATCAAACACAACTTCAACACCGAGTTAACACTAGTAAGCAGTCATCGGTCGAATGGTAGACCTCCCACCGGTAGCTGCTTTATGTATGCATATGGTTTCAAATAATTACATTGATAGCCACTATGTCATCTTTCTGCCCTGTTTGTCACATTACTGATGCAACTTATTACTATTAAACATAGAAATTGAAATCCAAACAAACCTAAATATCTCTACTGTCCAAAGTCTTAAGATTGACAGAAAGCACAAAATAGCAATATTGAAAATATCACAGCAAAAATGGCATCATCGTGAGTAACACACTTATACATTCTAGAAATATCATACTAGTGTACAAAAACATTACCGAGTGTCGAGTAAGAAGCCATAACAATGATGTGTGTGGAACCTCTCTTGATAAGACTTGAATGGTTTTTCACAGTGCATTAAAAAAAAGTAGTCTTCAATAAAATTGTTACTTGAATTATTTTTGTTTTCATTTTCCCAACTTCATTTTAATTTTTATCATTACTATTACTGCTAAAATATAATGTAATAGATGAATAAGAATTATAAAACATAAGCATCAAATTGGTTCATAAATGTCGAGTGTGTGTATGGTAAATTACCTCAAAGAGACAACTACTTTGAAGAAATTGTTAGTGTTGATTTGAATTTGTGAAGTTGTAGCACCAAAACGTTGAGATGAATTACGACTGTAACACGAAATCGTCGAGATGGATTTCGATTGTAGCACTGAAACGTTGAGATAAATTACAATTGTAGCACAAAATTGTTGAGATGAATTTCGATTTGTAGTGTCAAATGTTAAAAAGAAATTGGGGGAAGAAGAAATTAGGGTTCTTGTTTGGTTGGACTTCTAGAACCTTTGGAGAGAGAACGTGTTTTATTTATGAGAAAAGTGAATTTCAATTTTTATCTTTCAAATGTTTTTCTTTTTGTTTTTTAACAAAAGAAATTTTGTTTAATTTAAATATTCAATATTGTTTTAATAAAATATTTTATTTAATTAGTAAAAAATAAAACATTGTCCAATGGATTTATAAAATGAGATGGGTGGATTGAATCCATCCATATGGTTTGATGGATGGATTGGATCAAATCCATTAATTATTTTTTTATTTGATGGATGGATTGGATGGATTAATTATTGGATGGATAAGATGGATATGTCTTTAATGGATTTTATTGCCACCCCTATATCCAATCCATATTCTCAAGATGCGAAACTATATAAGGATGAAGCATATGCAAGAGATGTAAACAAAACAAAAAAGTCACACATTCTTCACTTATAGCTTAAGCTTTTGGGATAGTAACCGGTTCATGTCAGCATCCATAATCTTCATAAACTTCATAAACAACAAGAACGACACATCTCTTTGAATAGGTTTGGATCTCATCCCAGACGTTAGCTTAAAGGGTGAGGTTGCCCTCATATATTAATAGTCCATGAACCTAAGCAATGTAGGAATCCAACACAACTTCAACACAGAGTTAACACTAGTAAGCACTCATCGGTCGAATGGTAGACCTCCCACCGGTAGCTGCTTTATGTATGCATATGGTTTCAAATAATTAAATTGATAGCCACTATGTCATCTTTCTGCCCCGTTTGTCACATTACTGATGCAACTTATCACTATTAAACATAGAAATTGAAATCCAAACAAACCTAAATATCTCTTCTGTCCAAAGTCTTAAGATTGACAGAAAATACAAAATAGCAATATTGAAAATATCACAGCAAAAAAGGCATCATCGTGAGTAACAAACTTATACATTCTAGAAATATCATACTAGTGTACAAAAACATTACCGAGTGTCGAGTAAGAAGCCATAACAATGATGTGTGTGGAACCTCTCTTGATAAGACTTGAATGGTTTTTCACAGTGCATTAAAAAAAAAGTAGTCTTCAATAAAATTGTTACTTGAATTGTTTTTGTTTTCATTTTCCCAACTTCGTTTTAATTTTTATCATTACTATTACTGCTAAAATATAATGTAACAGATGAATAAGAATTATAAAATGTAAGCATCAAATTGGTTCATAAATGTCGAGTTTGTGTATGGAAATTTACCTCAAAGAGACAACTACTATGAGAAATTGTTAGTGTTTATTTGAATTTGCAAAGTTGTAGCACCAAAACATTGAGATGAATTACGACTGTAACACGGGATCGTCAAGATGGATTTTGATTGTAGCACTGAAACATTGAGATGAATTACAATTGTATCACAAAATTGTTGAGATGAATTTCGATTTGTACTGTCAAATGTTAAGAAGAAATTAGGGGAAGAAGAAATTGGGGGAAGAAGAAATTAGGGTTCTTGTTTGGTTGGACTTCTAGAACCGTTGGAGAGAGAACGTGTTTTATTTATGAGAAGAGTGAATTTCAATTTTTATCTTTCAAATGTTTTTCTTTTTGTTTTTTAACAAAAGAATTTTTGTTTAATTTAAATATTCAATATTGTTTTAATAAAATATTTTATTTAATAAGTAAATAATAAAACATTGTCCAATAGATTTATAAAATGAGATGGGTGGATTGAATCCATCCATATGGTTTGATGGATTGATTAGATCAAATCCATTAATTTTTTTTTTATTTGATGGATAGGTTGGATGGATTAATTATTGGATGGATTAGATGGATATGTCTTTAATGGATTTTATTGCCACCCCTATATGCAATCCATATTCTCAAGATGTGAAACTATATAAGAATGAAGCATATGTTAGAGATGTAAACAAAACAAAAAAGTCACACATTCTTCACTTAAAGCTTAAGCTTTTGGGATAGTAACCAGTTCATGTCAGCATCCATAATCTTCATAAACTTCATAAACAACAAGAACGACACATCTCTTTGAAAAGGATTGGATCTCATCCCAGACATTAGCTTAAAGGGTGAGGTTGCCCTCATATATTAACAGTCCATGAACCTAAGCAATGTAGGAATCCAACACAACTTCAACACTGAGTTAACACTAGTAAGCAGTCATCGGTCAGATGGTAGACCTCCCACCGGTAGCTGCTTTATGTATGCATATTGTTTTAAATAATTACATTGATAGCCACTATGTCATCTTTCTGCCCCGTTTGTCACATTACTGATGCAACTTATTACTATTAAACATAGAAATTGAAATCCAAACAAACCTAAATATCTCTTCTGTCCAAAGTCTTAAAATTGGCAGAAAATACAAAACAGCAATATTGAAAATATCACAGCAAAAATGTCATCATCGTGAGTAATACACTTATACATTCTAGAAATATCATACTAGTGTACAAAAACATTACCGAGTGTCGAGTAAGAAGCCATAACAATGATGTGTGTGGAACCTCTCTTGATAAGACTTGAATGGTTTTTCACAGTGCATTAAAAAAAAGTAGTCTTCAATAAAATTGTTACTTGAATTGTTTTTGTTTTCATTTTCCCAACTTCATTTTAATTTTTATCATTACTATTACTGCTAAAATATAATGTAACAGATGAATAAGAATTATAAAACATAAGCATCAAATTGGTTCATAAATGTCGAGTTTGTGTATGGAAAATTACCTCAAAGAGACAACTACTATGAGAAATTGTTAGTGTTGATTTGAATTTGTGAAGTTGTAGCACCAAAACGTTGAGATGAATTACGACTGTAACACGGAATCGTCGAGATGGATTTCGATTGTAGCACTGAAACGTTGAGATGAATTACAATTGTAGCACAAAATTGTTGAGATGAATTTCGATTTGTACTGTCAAATGTTAAGAAGAAATTGGGGGAAGAAGAAATTAGGGTTCTTGTTTGGTTGGACTTCTAGAACCGTTGGAGAGAGAACGTGTTTTATTTATGAGAAAAGTGAATTTCAATTTTTATCTTTCAAATGTTTTTCTTTTTGTTTTTTAACAAAATAATTTTTGTTTAATTTAAATATTCAATATTGTTTTAATAAAATATTTTATTTAATAAGTAAATAATAAAACATTGTCCAATAGATTTATAAAATGAGATGGGTGGATTGAATCCATCCATATGGTTTGATGGATTGATTGGATCAAATCCATTAATTATTTTTTTATTTGATGGATAGGTTGGATGGATTAATTATTGGATGGATTAGATGGATATGTCTTTAATGGATTTTATTGCCACCCCTATATGCAATCCATATTCTCAAGATGTGAAACTATATAAGGATGAAGCATATGTTAGAGATGTAAACAAAACAAAAAAGTCACACATTCTTCACTTATAGCTTAAGCTTTTGGGATAGTAACCGGTTCATGTCAGCATCCATAATCTTCATAAACTTCATAAACAACAAGAACGACACATCTCTTTGAAAAGGTTTGGATCTCATCCCAGACGTTAGCTTAAAGGGTGAGGTTACCCTCATATATTAACAGTCCATGAACCTAAGCAATGTAGGAATCCAACACAACTTCAACACTGAGTTAACACTAGTAAGCAGTCATCAGTCAGATGGTAGACCTCCCACCGGTAGCTGCTTTATGTATGCATATTGTTTTAAATAATTACATTGATAGCCACTATGTCATCTTTCTGCCCCGTTTGTCGCATTACTGATGCAACTTATTACTATTAAACATAGAAATTGAAATCCAAACAATCCTAAATATCTCTTCTGTCCAAAGTCTTAAAATTGGCAGAAAATACAAAATAGAAATATTGAAAATATCACAGCAAAAGTGGCATCATCGTGAGTAACACACGTATACATTCTAGAAATATCATACTAGTGTACAAAAACATTATCGAGTGTCGAGTAAGAAGCCATAACAATGATGTGTGTGGAAGCTCTCTTGATCAGACTTGAATGGTTTTTCACACTGCATTAAAACAAAAAACAAAGTAGTCTTCAATAAAATTGTTACTTGAATTGTTTTTGTTTTCATTTTCCCAACTTCATTTTATTTTTTATCATTACTATTACTGCTAAAATATAATGTAATAGATGAATAAGAATTATAAAACATATGCATCAAATTGGTTCATAAATGTCGAGTTCGTGTATGGAAAATTACCTCAAAGAGACAACTACTATGAGAAATTGTTAGTGTTGATTTGAATTTGCGATGTTGTAGCACCAAAATGTTGAGATGAATTACGATTGTAACATGGAATAGTCGAGATGGATTTCGATTGTAGCACTGAAACGTTGAGATGAATTACAATTGTAGCACAAAATTGTTGAGATGAATTTCGATTTGTACTGTCAAATGTTAAGAAGAAATTGAGGGAAGAAGAAATTAGGGTTCTTGTTTGGTTGGACTTCTAGAACCGTTGGAGAGAGAACGTGTTTTATTTATGAGAAAAGTGAATTTCAATTTTTATCTTTCAAATGTTTTTCTTTTTGTTTTTTAACAAAAGAATTTTTGTTTAATTTAAATATTCAATATTGTTTTAATAAAATATTTTATTTGATAAGTAAATAATAAAACGTTGTCCAATGGATTTAGAAAATGAGATGGGTGGTTTGAATCCACCCATATGGTTTGATGGACGGATGTAGCGGGTTTTTCGTTACCTTTAGATTTATTGACTAAAGCAAAAGTAAATCATAGAATTCGAGTCGCCACCGCACTTTTATTTATCCAAAGGAAAGGTTAGAAAGCGAACAAAAACCAAGAAGTTTTATCAAATCAAAAACTAATAAAAATGTCAGAGATCGAGGTAAGGGGGTTGGTTATGCATAGGGAAGGTTTTAAGCACCCAAAACATCCTAGGTACTCCTAGGGAGCCCTTTTCACAATTTGTTGTAAGGTAGGTTGGTATTTTGTGAAAATTTGTTTGTGCAAACATGATTGGGGGGATGAGAGAAGAATGTACAAATTATTTACAATTTTGTGTTTGAATGGATAAACCCACTGCCTACGTACCATCTCAAAAAAGACTAGGATCAATACCTCGTAGTTCGGGGTAAAAATCTCAAAACAAGTTGGTAAATTAATTGGTCCAAAAGCCTTAAGGTCTTTTGTTATCCAAGGGAGAAAACTCAACCTAAAACCACAAATCCACCATGTGAGGATAGCTTCAACATGCTAGTGAGGGGTTAACCATATCATAAGCATGCAAGACTCATTGTCCATCACTAAGGATATAGGTGAGTATTATATTAACCTCAAGGATAACTCAAACCTAATAGCTATGGTTTATACAAAAAGCTTTGGCAAGAAGTGGCCATTGAAACCACAAAAACAATTGAATGAGTTGTATTTACCAATGAAAAGTATTTACAAAATATGGTCAAAGTTTACTTTAGAATTCAATTCAAAATAAGTGTTATGAAAAGAAAGTTTGAAAATCAAAAGCATAATGCTTAGGTTTCTAATTTTTGAAAACAAATGTTAATGTTTGCACAAACATTTTGGCTTGGGTTAGAGTGGAGGGAAGAAGAAGAATGGCTAGGTCCTAAACAAGCAAAGATGAAGGAAGAGAAATAAGACCACAATTGGAGTTCCCTTCTTGAGATCATAATGATGATCCAAGTAGCTCCCATCCTTTGGAATAAGCAAGCAAATAAGCAAATAATCAAGCAATCAATCAATCAAGCAAAGCTCTTAGGAATCTTCCAATGGCTCTTGTATCTCTCACTTTAGATGCACATGACAATGGTTCTTCAATTTGGCTCAAGTAGGAATACCTAGCACAAGAACACACACATCAAAAAGTTCTATAATGCAAGCAAAGAATGGATAAGAGTGAGTTTAGAGATTAGGTCCTTCCAATTCATCTTCCACATTAAGTCCTTTTTACTCCATTTTGCATAGGGAATGTCCTAAAGTCTAAGTCCTTTTGTCCATTTGCATTTGGTTCACAAAAATTAAAACAAAACACAAGCATAATAGTATATACACAATTATGTGCTCAAGTGAGCAAAAGCCAAATTGCATTAACATAAACATGTGCTCAAGTGAGCAAAGGGCAAAAGCAAATGAATAATATGTACAAGAATATTAAATTGCATTAATGTAAAGTGCAAGAATTAAATGACTTGAATTAAAAGTTAATGGTCAATAGTTAGTGTTAGTGTTCCATAAGGCAATTTAGCGCTATGTTAAGCAATCGTAAGTGGACTAATGTAGTAGTCACACCTATCTGAGGTCGGTCAATAAAAATATAGGCAACAAACACAAGTTAGAGATCTTGATTAGTAAATCAAGCTCCTACAACTTGCCATGCCAAAAGAAGATGAGAAATGATCTTGTATTGATTTAGGTTTTTTGCTTGATTAAGAAGCAACCTATCCTTAATGCAAAGCCATTCACTTGATCTTTGGATCAAGATGAATTAGATTTGAATCAAGGAAGGTTAAACCTCCTATACATCAAGGCTAACCACCAATCTTTAACTCATTGATCAAAAAAAGAAAAAGATGAAGAAGAAGATAATTAAGAATGTACATTACTTGAATTCAAATGAAATAAGCAAATTGCATTGACCAAAGACAAATGGAGTCAAGGTCAAACACTAGTAAACATAAGCAAAATGAAACTTAAAAGTCAAGAAACAAATAAAATATTTTTGGTATTTTTCAAAATTAAAATAATACTTGAATTAAAATAAACAATCAAAGGTCAAACTTCAAATCCATCTCAAATCAACTTTGAAAAGTCGTAATGGATCATCCTATATTCAACAACGTCAAACAAAGTTTGACAAAAAAATTCAGCATTTTTAGAAACCAGAAACTATTTTTAATCAATTAAAATGCATAAAAAAAATAAGCTAATTGAATTAAAATCTAAAATAAATCTCAAATCAATTAATAAATTGATGAGAATATTTTTCATAGATCCATCATCATTCAAAAAGGTTAAGAAAATATTTTTGTATTTTTTGGATATTAAAAACTATTTAAAATGAATTAAAAATAACCAGAAAAGAGAAAATTCATAAAAAATATCAAATGATAAAATAAAAAATATTAAAAATCATTTTTAGAAACTAGAAGTTAAAAGAGAAATAATGCAATTGGTCTCATATTTTTTGGAATTGAAATGAGAGAGATATGATTTTTTGAAGTAAAATGAAATAAAAGAAATAAAATGGATTAAATCAGAAAATAGGAAAAACCACATGCGTTGGATTCAATTCATTAAATGATCTGGCGGATCAAACGGATGTGGCATGCACGCGCATCATGGACCTAAGTCAACTGAGCAACATAAACTATTAAATAAAGTCATAAGATTCAAGAGCCCTGATTCAATTTGGGAATCATCATTAACGGCCTGGATTAAAACTGGCAAACGGACGGTGGTGTACACCACCGTCTTCTCCGGCGAGACCAGAGATTCCGGCCAAAGTTGCAGAGAAAAATTCTTAATCAAATGAAGCGATCTATACATCAATGGAAAGTTGGGGTGGTGTACGTCACCCCTGTACCATTTATTTTCACTCTAGATCTCCATGGGAAGAGAAATTAGAGGTGAAAATGATGGTGTTCAACTTGAACTCAATGGATTCTCAAAATTAAAAGCATAGTTCAATTGCCTCTGATGAGAGGACTTCAGCCAAACCAATAAATGCAAGAAACAAGCAATAATCAGTGTGTTTCGATGAAGAAAAGTTTGAACATCCACCTCTGAAATGTGGATCTGGAAAGCACAATTCCTCTTAGCTATTGATTGCAGTGTGATCTAGAGATGAAGATGAAGCAAGGCCAAGGAATTTTGAGTCTGAAAATCAACCAATGTAGTTGAAAATCAGATCTGAATTTTTGAAAAGAAAATGAGAATTCCTTTAGGTAAGGCTATGAATTGAGTTTTACAGCATAACAGGCGCCTTCAGGTTGTCGAATTGTGAAGCCTAGCACTCTTATTTATAGCAATTGGCAAAGGTAAGCATGAGCATTGCATGTGCATGAATGGAGAGGGCCTCCATGCATGGGCCTGTACAGGCGCATAGAGGGCCCAAATCCTATTGGTTTGGGAAGCTTAACATCAGCAAATAAGTTTTGGATGTGCAGATGAGATGTAATTGGCATATGCAATGAGTTTTCAAGTAGTTTCCAAAAATGCACCAAAACGTTCTCCTCTTCGAAAATGCCTTTTCCAAAAACAAAACATGGCCTTATGGGTAATGGTTGGAAAGCTCTTGACATGAGGATCAACTGTTATGTTGGCCAAAACTTCATTTGGAAAAGGGAAATTAGTGAAAATTGGTCATAAAGTTCAATGTGCAAAACATGTGTATGTGAAAATTTCCAAAATGGGCCAACTTCAAGCCCTTCTGTTTCAATGATGTAAGCTCCAAATGACAAAACCTTCAACATCACAGTTATAGATCTTTTCAAGAAAATAAATTTAGACTCAAATTTTGCATCATTTGGAGTTTTTATGAGGAAGGTATGAGCACTTGAAGTTGGACTTTTTCACATTTCAATGCCTTTGGTCCAAAGTGACCTATAATGTTTTGCATTATCACATGTATTTATTTTAGGATTATGAAAATTTGATAAACATAACAAATTACATAGACATCTTAAAATTTCCAATGAGTTTGATCCAACCTCAAAATAATAAAAAATGAATGAGTTATGTTCTTGGGAAGTTGACCGAAAATTAGGGTTTCAGTCAAAATGACCTATAATGTTTTGAAATGGATTATGACTTTCCAAGCTTCAAATGAATTCTTGATGAACATGAAAGTTTTTCATATGGTTCTTAAGAATATTGTTTCTCTTGGAGTCATCTCCATTTGACAAACACATAAAAAGTTAGGTCTCAGTGGATTTCAAAATAGTCAGATGAATTGACTGATCAACTTCTCAAGTCCAAGCCTCAAATCTTGATGAATTAATGTTTGAGGACACTCAAATAAGCTCAAATATGCATAAAATGATGAATTAAAGGACTTACCTTGATTGTATTTGATCATGGATTGAGGTTGCTTCATGAGCAAGGCAAAGTTGATGCATAAATGAATTAGGGTTTCCTTGGGAAATAATCCTCAAGCCCTTTGGTTTGCTTTGATCAAAATGACAAATTGAGATACTTGGGAGGCATATATGATGAATGAGAGCTTTGTGAACCATTGTCATGCTTGCTTTCCACCTTCATCTGGCCATTCTTTGAGCATAGGGACCACCTAGGAGCTTTAGATCTTATGATTGCTCAAGCTACAAAACAAAAGATGTTAGTGACATATTTTTGTGCTTTTGGTTAGTAAACAAAGTATGAAAAGAAATAATATACAATTCAAGCATGCTTGGTGGTCTCAAACCAACTCACACAAGTTCCCACCCAAAGGTAAGGAGCCAAGATGCTATGATCCTTTAGGCAAGATGCAAATACAATGATATGATGCCATGAGGGATCTTAGGGTCAAAATCAGGGTCTTACAGATGCCCCTATTTAAGGTCATTCTAGCCGGAGATATGAAGGTTAAAATCTTCGTCTCGACGAGGTAGAATGGGCTTAAATAATAATAAAGAGATAAATTTTGGTCCCTAAGAGACCTCATGATGCAAATGTATGTATGCAAAAATTAATACTCTGTGGGGATATATGTCCACAAAGGAAAAGAAATTAGGAGAAACTGAAAATCCATAGGAGTAATACACTCACAAATGGGACAGAGACTCTAGGGACTCTAAATGGGGAAATAAAAGGGGATAAATGCGTGAGCAGGTCACGACTTAAAACTTGCTGAGAGACACGAATAGATTCCATGAAAATAAATCAATGGAAAGACTCGAGTTGACGCAAAGATGCGTGTATTGGGGAATATGCCAATACAGCAAAACTATCCATAAAGGATACTTCGGATAAAAATCCGGACACCGATGGGGAAAATCCACCAAAGGGACTCAGACTAGGAACATCCACAAAGGACTCAGCTGAGGAAAAAGCAACTGAGGTATTACCGATTACTGGGTAATAAGCTCAAAGAGACATGTGATCAAACACCAGAATAAGGTGAGAGAACAACATACTCGGGGAGAATGAATATCTAAGACCGGTATAAGGGTGAGAGATATCAATCATCCAAAACATCTGAGGAAGACCAAAAAGGTATATTTCAACTCAGGAAATTCTGACACCACAGGGGACAAAAAGTCATAATAGGGAGCAGAGAGGAAGGAACACCAGGGACACCGGTTACTGGGCATATAATAGGTGACCAACCAAAGCGTGGATTGGGGAATGTTTCCAAAACACTCATCATCCGGAAGGAGAGATGAAACAACAAACTCGATTATAGGATGGACATTCAATTCCGTAAGGAAATACGAATCTTACTCGACTGGGGAAGAAAAAGACTTCGACCGAAGAGCGCATGAGATATATTATCTATTACCTTCAAAACGTAGCTAATATACTCGCATGGAAGATTATCCACAACTGGTTACTGGTTAATAAAGGATAAATCGAGTGAAGGGAGAAACGTTCATTATCAACAAAAGGGGTAAATGAAAGATGACTCATCGGGGATAAATTGCTTTATCAGAGCAATGATCCAAGAGATATATCACCGATTACTGGGAGATATACTCAAAAGGTGAAGGAATATCAATACCGAATATTGGATAAAGATAACCAACAGGGAGGGGATTACATCTACCGATTATTGGGTAGAAAACCACAAAGAGAGTAACTGTCATCGGTTAGGATGACCAAAATCAAGGGTTAACTCTACAAGGGGATAAAATGGGGTTTACAACTACCGGTATGAGGGTAGAAAACCACAGATATAGGACTTACAACTACCGGTTACTGGGTAGAAGGCTACAAATTCCGCCCGGGAAAAGATGGACAATTACTGGTTACTGAGCAATCATTCATCTAAACTACGGGGAAGCTGCAAGAGAAAAACCAAGAGAAGTCAATCTAGGAACAAACTAGAGAGACACAATGAAACAAGACTCAACCCAAGGAGGATATAACTTAGGGGAGTAATTCCATCCCAATACATGTTTTGGGAGGAAACAGAAATAATAATCAGCCACGAAGACATAACTCATTGGGGAACATGGAAGAAAGGATAGACACTTTCTGCCTATGGGGCTGACTCTATATGGAGAGATCAAGGCACCAACATCTTCTTGGGGGGTATATGTATCACCGACTAGCAGGAGACAACAAATAACGATATATGGCAAAGAATGCAACATGAATATCTAAATGTTATGCATGTATATGCGTGCTTTATGTATGATGAATGCTGACAAACACGCACATTCGACACAAACAGGTCCATGAATTAATGGAAAAACATCTGGTACTACATCTCAAATGAGAAAGCCAAGCCCACTGGGAAAACTCCTAATCTGATGGAGGCAACAAATACCAGGAAACAAATGATCTCTGCAGGGGAACAAGGCTGTAGCGGTGTATTCGTCGCTATATGATCTATCGATTAAATCATAAGCAAGAGATACATTGAAATTTCGAGTCGCCACCGCACTTTTATTTATCCAAAGGATTGGCTAAAAAGCGAACAAAAGCCTAAGAAGTTTTACACGTAGAAAACTAATAAAAAGATCAGAGATTCTGGGTAAGGGGTAAATTACGCAATGGGAAGGTGTTAGGCACCCACTACGTCCTAGGTACTCCTAGGGAGCCCTTTTCACACTTGTTGTAAAAATTGTTATTTGTTATGACATAAAGATTGTGCAAACATGATTGGGATGATGAGAAAAGAATATACAATTTTTATTGGGTTATTGGGTTTGAACGGATGAACCCGCTGCCTACGTACCTTCCATCAAAGGTAAGGATCAAAACGCCGTAGTTCGGCTAAAAGATTTCCAAAATATGAGTGGATTCAATTTTAAACACAAACCCTAAGGTCTTACGTTATCCACGGGAGAAAACTCAACCTTATACAAACAACAAAGTCCACCATGTGAGAACAGCTTCAACTTGCCAGGGAGGGGTTAACCCTATAATAGGCAAGGAAGACTTACAATTCAATCACTAAAGACAGAAGGTGAGATTAACATCAACCACTAGGATAAATCAAACCTCTAGCTCATGTATGAAAAGATTAACAATGGACAAATCCAAACAAGTGAGTGGGTGGAGTTAACTGATTATGATTATGAAAATGGAGTCAAAGTATGATTAAGATTAATTCGAAGAAGTATTATGAAAATGGAGTTTGAAAAAAGTCAAGGACTTGGGTCCAGGTTTTTAGTTGAAAAGCATGAAGATGTTTGCACAATATCTATGTCAAGTTTGAAAATCAAGGTGTGAAAAGGTTTAGGACATAATGAGGATGAATGGATGGAGATGGAAATGGATTGTAAAACTTCTTAGAAGGTTCACTTCTTGAAATCATATAGGAGATGACTCAAGTGTGTCCTTTGGAATAAGCAATGGATAATAACAAACAAACAAGAAAGTCAGCAAAAGCGGATATCGGATGCCAATCACTGGGCTTATACCAATCTCCTAAAATAGAACTGGATATCAGATGCCACTCAATGGTCTTACACTAATCTCCTCAAACAAAGACATAAAAGGCGGATACCGGATACCAATAGATGGATTTACACCAGTCTCCTAAAACAGAACAGGATATCAGAAGCCACTCAATGGTCTTACACTAATCTCCTCAAAAGAAAACAAAGATGAGATATGGAAGTCAACTGCCAATCTATCTGGACTTAGGTTAACTCCACATATGATCACAGGAAAACCAATGCCACATTACAGGGACTTACAATGGATCCTCACATACAAGAACAAAAGCAACAATATGATCATAGGAAAGCAAATGCCAACTTACAGGGACTTATAATTGCAACCTCACATACAAATCGAACAGATCAAATTATGATCACAGGAAAGCAGATGCCAACTTACAGGGACTTATAACTGCATCCTCTCATACAAACAAAGCAACAGATCAAATTATGATCACAGGACAACAGATGCCAACTTACAGGGACTTATAACTGTATCCTCACATACAAACAGATAAAACAGATCAAATTATGATCACAGGACAACAGATGCCAACTTACAGGGACTTATAACTGTATCCTCACATACAAACAGATAAAACAGAAGATATGAGTGACCAATGAGGTCTTACACTCTATCCTTCCATATCATAGGAGCAAATGCCAAAGCAATGGACTTACAATTGTCCTCAATGGGCAAACAACAATGATAGCATCACAAAGACAAATGAGATGATCATGCATTAATGGCGATTGATGATGATAAATGCATAACATACAAGCAAATATGTGCATATGAAGTAATCAATCAATCAATGAATATCAAACAGCACACTCTATATCCAAACAAGGAGGCTCACACAAGAGGGTTTGACTATGAAAGTCCACTGTAATAGGTAAATGTCGCTCTTAACCTTGCCATTGAGAGGCTAAGGTGAAGCAGATGAAAGGAGATGAGGGGTGTGCCTCATTGCTTCTATCTCTGATCAGAGAGAGCATCAAAGAACGGTGTGGGAGCTCAGAAAGATGGAGCTCTTTCCACATTATTGACTCGATAGATCTTGGGTTTTTATCTCAATGCTACAACCATGTAATGGGAGCAAAGAGAGGACTCACTGAATAGTAGGGGATAGGTTGCTTATCCCTTTGATCTACCAATTGCCTTACTTGAAGGACTTTTCCTGCTTGGGACAATTTTAAACACACACAAGCATTGCCTCTTAAGGAGGACTTCAGACAGTTTGCCCGGCCAAATAACAGGCCGGGTCTCCAGACTACATGAAGTGAGAGTAATTATACCTCAAAAGCAATTGCTAAATAGCAAAGCAAGCAAATAAAGCAACTAAAGGGCACCTGAGAAAAATCAAACAAATCAGTTCACAGTTCCACAATTAAATCAGAAAGAAAGGGAACAATCAGTTAACAGTAAACAGATGTGCCAAAGCACAAGACCAAACTCATATGAGTTACACCTATAAAACAAAGGTTAGCACATGATAATATAGTCAAGCTCAATCAAATTTGGATGGTTTCTTTGAAGCACTATGCTTAACCTGAAACAAATGAACTCAACATAAGCCCAAAAGACCACTAGGGCAAGCCTAGGGTCAAAAACAAAAGGGAAAGTCAAAACAGCAAACAAATAGTCAACCAAAGTCAAGTTCAAGCATTTAAGAAACAAGCACAATTGGTTTCAAACTCATATCATGCATCATTGTCATTTTATAGACCAAAGAAGTCAAAACATGGCAAAAGGGAGCACACAAAAGGTCAACAGCAAGACCAAGCTCAAACTCAAACACAATCAATTCCAAAAATTATGAAATAATTCATACTCAATCACAATCCATAACACAGCATGCATATGAAATTTCAGCTCAATTGGATCATGGGAAGATAGTCAATTAAAATCAGGAAGTCAACACATTTTCAAGTATGCACCAAGAAGTCAACAAAACATGTGTCATCTTCAAAAAATCATAACAAAATGAAAACAGATGAGAAATGGATGGGATTAACACCAATGCAAAGCTCAAGATGTCTAGTATGCACATGTGAAATTTCATGATCATCCAATAAGGTATGAGAATTTCCCAAAGGATTTGGCAACATGTATCACATAAAGTCAACAATTGACTAGGCAGAGAAGGAAATTCACAAACAATTAGGAAATGGCTCAAATAATTCCAGGAAAAATCACACATCAACTAGACATATAAGAGATGGCTCATGCAAAATTTCACATTATTTGAAGGTCAGGAAGCATGTGAACAAAAATCATGAAATGGCATATCATTGGTGTGACACAAATTGTCACACCCTACTTCAAAAATTTGTATCTAGCAAACCACAAATGATAAATGCACAAACTCTACATCAAAACAAAGATGAATGAGTCTAGTTTCACCACAAAAAATTTCAGAACCATTGGATGCATCCTCATCATTTCACAAGGGTTTTGGAAAAAGGTATCAAATAAGCATACATGTCAAGAAGTCTTATGCAATTAAAAATCCAGCCAATCAAAAATTCAACAAAAATCATGATAAAAAAGTAGACATTCATGTGAAGATGATGCAAAAATTTTCATGATTTTAGGAGTTGAAATGAATGAGAAATTAATTTTAGAAGATGATGAACAAATTGTAGCAAACATGAACACATAACATGGTTCAATGGTCAAACAAGGTTGACCGCATGGCATAATGGTAAATAAGCATCTCATTAAACAGAACGCTGCGTTTAGGCCAGCAAAACCAAATATTCTCATTGGCTGTTATGGAAAGGCACAGTAAATAAGCCACATGCACACGCGAAACATCCAATTTTCTGGGAAATGCTAGGGTTTAATGCTACAGTCATGAACTTCATCCTCTTCTTATAATCAAAAATTTCGAAATGACCAGAATCAAAAATTAAACATAGCAATGTGATCCTCAGACATCATACATACATAATCCAAGCATAATTTCCACGAAATCAACAACATCACAGCAAATCGATGGAAAAACAAGTTCAAGCATAAAAATGAAATCCATATTTCTCAGCCATAACACAACCATTTTGAATGCAACAAGTTGCAGTGAATTCAGCATGCAAAGACCTATCCTAAACATAGCATGGTTTAGAGAAAAGAAGTGGTCGAAATCTTACTTGGCTGTGAGGAAAAATGAGATGCAGTGGTTCTTTTGATGATATAACTCGAAACAGATGTACTCTTGGCCTTGAAATGATGGATGATGAAGCTATTTCAGCTTAAGAATGTTTGGGAATAGACAAACCACGATCTGCCATTGTTGTGTATTGAAGAAAAACAGAACGAGGGGAGGGTTCCAGCTGGGATTTAATGCTTGAATAAGCTTCCAAATATTGTCCAAATGATGGAACAATGAAGAACACTCGAGGGTTTTTTGAAGTTTTTGCAGAAAAATGCAAAAGTGTGAAATTGCAAGTTTAGAGAGAATGCAGGTTTCTGGTCGTGGAGGCTGTGTTTCTAGGTTTAGAAATGCAGAAAAGTTGATTTTATATGACTGTTTAAGGTTTCTAATCCATGTGCTAACCAAAGTTAACTTAATGAAGCCATTTTACATATTTGCTAATTTTGACATATGGAAGTGGAGGTGCAAGGTTCTGCACGAAATGGGCCTTGGATAAGTTGTAAATGACATGCCAAACAATTCCCAATTGGCCAAATTGCTTAAAAACACTTAATTCACAAAGTCAATATTTGCACCTACTTGAAATGAATAAAGTCAACCTCAAAAATGCCATTTTGATTGGCAAGGTTTTAGCACATGATGAATGCATTTTTGGAAAGAGGGAGTTAAATGGAGTTTGTGGGAAAAAACCCCACCAAATTTGGCCAAAGGAATCATGAGATACGGCTTGTTGAAGTTCACAAATTTTTGAAATTGAATTGATCATATCTTGACAACCATCCATGGGATTTGAGAGTTCTTGGACTTTTTGAAAATGGGAGAACAAGACCTTCAACTTTCATGTTGGGCAAAAATTCATTTGAAGCTTGTATCATGATGTAAGTTTAAGATCAAGAAGTTTCCATTTTGGGCAGTTGAAATTACAGGTCCACTTTCTATTTCTGGAAATTTTCTGTTTGACTTGATTTTCTTCCATGATGAGGTTGGACATGATATATGAGGCTTGTATAAGCATGAATGAACTCCTTCAAATCAATTCCATCCATCAAAACATTGATTAAATCCACAGTTGACCAAGTTTGACTTTTCTAGGGTTTTGGATGACTGAAGCATTTCTGATGAATTCCAAACCCTAATTTCTTGAGGACTTGATTTCAAATGATGTCCCAAGATGTATGAACTCTTGATCATTGATCATGGTGCCCAAATTCTGCAAGAATGGCCACCATCCACTGCTTTGACTGACTGTTGACTGTCTTTGACCTAATTGCTGATGATTGCTTCAACTGCAAGCAACAA
The DNA here is from genome assembly GCF_024323335.1 of Lathyrus oleraceus. NCBI lineage: Eukaryota > Viridiplantae > Streptophyta > Magnoliopsida > Fabales > Fabaceae > Lathyrus > Lathyrus oleraceus. Next base: position 209,065,834 of record NC_066585.1, read on the forward strand.
GGTTAGACTGACAATATTTTTGTACTTTTTGAATGATAAACATATGAAAAAGCAAAGATATACAAATGCAAAGTATGCTTGGTGATCAAGAACCAACTCACAAGGCAACCTACCCACTAGGAGGGAAGCAGAGGCATGCAGTGATCCTTGAGGCCATGATATGATATGATATGGGCCATGAGGGATCTTAGGGTCCAAAATTAGGGTCTTACAGATGCCCCTATTTAAGGTCATTCTAGCCGGAGAAGTGAAGTTTAGAAATCTTCATCTCGACGCGGTAGAATGGGCTTAAATAACAGTAATGAGACAAATTTTGGTCCCTAAGAGACCTCGTGATGCAAATTTATGCATGCAAAGGACAAAATTCTGTGGGGAATATGATTCACACAGAAGGAAAGACGATCCATCGGAGTAATACACTCACCAGGAACAGAGACTCTAACAAGACTCTAGTTGGGGATAAACACAACTGACACAACGTGAACAAGACACGACTCTGATTAGGAAATAACAGAAAACAGACTGGAGAACTCACTGGGGAGTGAAGGACTCACACTGGGGAAAAGAATTCCAAAGGAAAATAAATCCATTGGAGAGACACAAGCTGACTCCTGGGGGAGAAGCAACAGAAAACTTCACTGAGGAAGCACCAAAGAAATGAGATGTTACCAGGCATAAAGGTAACAAAAATCAGGAAAATCTGACTCCACAGGGGGACCGAGGTCATAATAGAGAGCAGAAAGGAGGGAACACCAAGGATACCGGTTACTGGGTATATAATAGGTGACCGACCAAAGCGTGAATTGGATTTCACTTCCAATACACTCATCATCCTGAAGAAAGCTAGAAAAGCAAACTTGTTTATAGGATGGATATTCGATTCTACAAAGAATACGAATCTTACTCTGAGGGGAAAGCAACAAAGGATTGACCCAAGAGTGAATGAGACATATTATTCATTACCGGCAGACCGTGAATAATATACTCGAAAGGAAAATTATCCTGAACCGGTTACTGGGTTGTTTATAGGATAAAATCCGAAGACGTGAATTGGTTTTCACTTCCAAAACACTCATCATCCAAAACACAAACGGGTTAAAGGATGGACATTCGAATCCACAACGGGAAAACGAATCTTACTCAACTGGGGACACAAACCCAAAGAGTGCATGAGATATAATATCCATTACCGGCAGACCGTGGATAAGATACTCGCATGAGATATATTATCTATTACCGTCAGAACGTAGATAATAAACTCGCATGGTAAGAAACACCAGAGATACCGGTTACTGGGTATATAATAGGTGATCTATCGAAAACGTGAATTGGATTTCACTTCCAAAACACTCATCATCCAAAACACAAACTGGTTAAAGGATGGACATTCGATTCTGCAAAGAATACGAATCTTGCTCAGTTGGGGAAAATCAACAAAGGATTCCAACTAAAGAGCGCATGAGATATATTATTCATTACCGGCAGACCGTGAATAATATACTCGAAAGGAAAAGACACCAGAGATACCGGTTACTGGGTATATAATAGGTGACTAACCAAAAGAGAGACAATCGATACCAAGCATCCGGGTAAACGAAAGACAACTCAAAGGGATAAATTGCAAGCATCCGGCAATTATCCAACAACAAGAATATTCGACTCCACAAAGGGAAATAGCGAATCTTACTCGACCGGGGAAACGCAAAAGGTTTCGACTGAAGAGTGCATGAGATATATTATTCATTACCGGCAGACCGTGAATAATATACTCGCATGGAAGATTATCCACAACCGGTTACTGGGTTAATAAAGGATAAATCAACCGAAAAGAGAGGCATCGGGATACCAAACTAGGTATATAATGATAACCAATCAAAAGGGAGCAACAGACATTACCGACAAAAGGGTAAACGAAAGGCGATCTGCTGAGGATAAATTGCAAGCATCCGGCAATTACCCACAGGGACTAGCTGGGGATGCATTGGTATACAACCAATGATCCGGGGAACACAATCACTAGCAAACGGTGAAAGGACCCACTGGGGATAAAATTGCTAGCATACGGCAATTATCCACAAAAGACTTGCTAGGGATATAAGTGCTGATCTGAGCAACTTATCCAAGCAAAGGAAAATCAACATCAAGAACTAGATGAAGATAACCACAAAATTAGGGTTTACATCTACCGAATACGGGGTAGAAGACCAACAACTCCGCGTGGGGATAGAACAAATCACAAATCCGCACGGGAAACCAAAATAGGGTTTATAACAAACCACAAACTGCTGGAGAGCAGGAAAATAGGGTTTACAACTACCGGGTATGAGGTAGAAAACCAAAAATTCTGGCTGGAGAATAAAAAGGTGTATAACCACAAATTCTGTTAAGAAAGCCGGGAAAAGAGGACTTATAACTACCAGTTATGAGGGTAGAGGCCCAAAACATTCCGCTGGGGAACAACCCACTGGGAAGCACAAGATATCTGACAAATAGTCGATTCGGGAATGATCCGAAGAGACAGACTGAATCAAGACATGTCCTAATGAGGATATAATTCAAATAGGAAAATCCATCCCAATGTATGTGTTGGGAGGAAACGGAAGAAACCGTCATCCACGAGGATATATCTCGGTGGGGAACTGCAGAAGGAAAGACAACATTTTCTGCTTATGGGGTTGACTCTATATGGAGAGATTTTAAACACCCGACATCTGCTTGGGGAGATCTGTAAAGAGATCTATATCACCATAGCAGGAGACACGACAAACAAAAGATACATGGCAAGAAATGCAACATGAATATCTGAATGTTTATGAATATGCATGAATATGCGTGATTTATGTTTGATGAATGCTGACAAAACAGACAATTCTAACACAACCAGGTTCAGGAACCAAACGTCTGGTATTATACTTCCAGGGGAAAAACCAGCTGGAGAGCCAATCTGCGGAGATCTATATGCTGTAGAGCAAAGATCTGCGGGTACTGCTGAAGAAGCAGAGAATCAGAGATATCAAGAAATGACCCAATCGGGGTACAGAAAGTCACAACGGGCAAAACAGCCACTAAGACGTATCTGTAGGGGAACAAGAGAAAACCCAAGATATCTGCAGGGGATCCCAGTGTCAACTGAGAAGCAAAGAAGTGCGCATTGCACGAACTGCTGTAGCAGCAAATCCACACAACTCCGCTGGGGAACAACCCACTGAGGGAAAATGATATCATCCAGATAGAATCTTACTGCATAAGCAACTCTACTGGGGAAAACTGTCGGCTACTCTCTTGGGAACAAACCACTGAGGGAGGACAGATCAAACAAGTAGATTTTGCAACAAACTACTCCACTTGGGGAGAACACACAGCAAACTGATCACAACATGTAGATTCTGCAATATAAGCCACTCTACTGGGGATCATAAACAGTCAGGAAATTAATCCGTTCACTGGAGGCTAGAGCCAACATCCAACCATACTGGGGATTGAAGGAGTATTCAACAGGCAAACTTGCCACAACAAACATTCTGCAGACTAAGCTGAGGAAAAGATGGTTGCAAAACTGGGATGTCAACCCAATCAACCACTGTATAGGAAAATAAATCCTGCTCTGCTGAAGAGAAAAACTCTGATGGAGAGATAGCAACAATTCCACAGACGACTTCGCCGGGGAAAGGGTAAAGTACCGGGTATCAAACCACTGACTTACCGGGTCTTCAAAAGGAAAGCGATTGTGCTGAGGAAACAGACAATTCTACTGGCAACTGCACTGGGAAGAGTGACAACAACTCTGCTTGCGACCCTGGTGGGGATATCAATAATAGCTCTACTCGCGACTCAGAGGGGAATATCAACCAACAGTTATACTCATGACTGCGCTGAGGAGACAAATAAAGTCTGGGGCATACAACCCACTGGAGAAAGTGACGGGGCACCAAGATGACAGACCATCAACCGCCGAAACTTCACAATAAAACACCCATGCTGGGGGGGAGATTGCTGCTGGATAAAACGAAGTCTTCAACAACACTCTGCTGTGACTATACTGGGGAACAACCCCAACAACAACTCCTTCTGAGGAACAACCTCAACAAAGGTCTGGAGAAAGAAGATACCACCAAACCAGGAATATGAACCAATGTCTTACCTGTTGGAGATCGTGCCACCCTCGGGAGAGCACTGAGATATTCTTGAGTATCCTTTCAATCTTGTGAATGTTCACTTTGTTTAAAACAAAAATTTTGAAAAATTTGATTTGTTTAAAACAATGATATTTTATCAATTTAAAACATGCAAAACACTTGTTGAATTAAAACAAATAAGAGTGCAAATAATTGGATAAAAAGCTCAAATTGATTTGATAGAATGGTAGTCCGCAAATGGCAAGACTCCATAGATCTGTACAAATTTGAAATCAGTGATATATATTGGAAGAGGGCTACATTGAACATAATGATCCTTTCTCTACCAATTTGAATCTCGATGTATCCGAAGCTTCAGTTGACGACGAATCGAGAATCTTCTGACGAAATGACGACTGATGAACCAGAAAGTCTTGTCAGGATGCAGTTACTTGCCAAATCCCTAATTTTTGCCTAGATTGCCCCAGGGTGAGGTACTCAATCTAGCGGGATGCAAATACATCTCTTTTTTTCAAGTCTCTAATTTTTGCCTGGATTACCCTTGCGGGTTCTCCACCGAGACGCTCATTTTTGCCTAAGCCGCCCTTTCGGGTTTTCAACTTAGCGAGCTATTTTGTTTTTTTTCAATCTTTTCATTTGCATATACTTTTTTTTTTAGGCAAAGTATCTCTTGACTGCATCTGAATTCACAGGACGAGTGAAATCCTCCCCATCCATTGTTGTAAGCATCAAAGCTCCGCCTGAAAAGGCTCTCTTAACAACATATGGACCCTCGTAGTTTGGAGTCCACTTGCCCCTGGAATCGGGTGCGAAAGACAAAACTTTCTTGAGCACAAGGTTACCTTCTCGGAACACACGAGGTTTGACCTTCTTATCGAATGCTTTCTTCATTCTCTGCTGATATAACTGACCATGACACATGGCAGTTAATCGCTTCTCTTCAATCAAATTCAACTGGTCGTAACGACTCTGAATCCATTCAGCATCAGTCAACTTGGCTTCCATCAAGACTCGCATTGATGGGATCTCCACCTCTACTGGGAGAACGGCTTCCATGCCATAAACAAGAGAGAAAGGGGTTGCCCCTGTTGAAGTGCGTACAGACGTACGATATCCATGCAAAGCAAATGGCAGCATCTCATGCCAATCTTTGTACGTGACAGTCATCTTTTGGATAATCCTCTTGATATTCTTGTTAGCAGCTTCAACAGCCCCATTAATCTTAGGTCTGTAGGGAGATGAATTATGGTGTGCAATCTTGAATTCAGCGCACAACTCATCCATCATCTTGTTATTCAGATTGGATCCATTATCAGTAATGATCCTTTCTGGCACACCATAACGGCAAATCAGCTGGTTCTTGATAAACTTCACAACCACCTGTCTAGTTACATTCGCGTATGAAGCGGCTTCCACCCATTTGGTGAAGTAATCAATTGCTACGAGAATAAACCGATGTCCATTGGACGCTTTCGGCTCAATCATGCCGATCATGTCGATTCCCCACATAGAGAAAGGCCATGGTGATGAAATCACATTCAAGAGTGTCGGAGGAATATGAATCTTATCCGCATAAATTTGACACTTGTGACATTTCTTCACATACTTGCAACAGTCAGACTCCATTGTCAGCCAATAGTAGCCTGCTCTCAACATTTTCTTAGCCATGGCATGTCCATTGGAATGAGTACCAAATGAACCCTCATGGACCTCAGTCATTAATAGGTTTGCTTCGTGTCTATCCACGCATCTGAGCAAAACCATATCAAAATTTCTTTTGTACAGCACTTCACCACTGAGGTAGAAACTGCCTGACAACCTTCTCAAAGTTTTCCTATCTTTCACAGATGCCCCAGGTGGGTAGACCTGGTTCTGGAGGAAATTCTTGATATCAAAATACCAAGGCTTGTCATCTTTCACTTCTTCGATTGCAAATATGTGAGCGGGTCTGTCCAAGCGTATCACAGTAATGTTGGGAACATCATTCCACCATCTGACTACAATCATAGAAGCAAGCGTTGCAAGGGCATCTGCCATCCGATTATCCTCTCGAGGGATATGATAAAATTCAACTTCTGTAAAGAAAGTTGAAATTCTCCTTGCATAATCTCTGTATGGGATGAGACCTGGCTGATTCGTCTCCCATTCACCCTTGATCTGATTGACAACCAGGGCCGAATCACCATAGACATCAAGATACTTGATCCTTAAGTCAATGCATTCTTCAAGTCCCATAATACAGGCTTCGTATTCCGCCATATTATTCGTGCATTTGAAAGTTAGCCTTGCTGTAAACGGAATGTGTGAACCTTGAGGAGTAATAATCACTGCCCCAATTCCATTTCCATATTGATTAACAGCGCCATCAAACACCATCGTCCACCTGGAACCAGGTTCTGGACCTTCATCAAGTGTAGGCTCATCGCAATCTTTCATCTTCAAATACAGAATTTCCTCGTCTGGGAAGTCATACTGAACAGACTGATGATCTTCAATCGGCTGGTGCGCTAGATGGTCAGCCAAGATACTACCTTTGATAGCTTTCTGAGCTCGATACTCAATATCATACTCAGACAACAACATCTGCCAACGGGCAATCCTCCCAGTTAAAGCAGGCTTCTCGAAGATATACTTAATTGGATCCATTCTGGATATCAACCAAGTTGTATGATTAATCATGTACTGGCGCAAACGCTTAGCAGCCCAAGCTAAAGCACAGCACGTCTTCTCAAGCATAGAGTACCGAGACTCACAATCAGTAAACTTCTTACTGAGGTAGTATATAGCAAACTCCTTCTTCCCTGATTCATCTTGTTGACCGAGTACACAACCCATCGAGTCTTCAAGAACTGTTAAGTACATAATCAGAGGTCTTCCTTCCACAGGCGGAGACAAAATCGGAGGTTCGGACAGATAATCTTTGATATTGTCGAAAGCTTTCTGGCAATCCTCGGTCCAATCATGAGACTGATCTTTCCGGAGGAGCTTGAATATCGGCGCACATGTGGCAGTCATGTGGGATATAAATCTGGAAATGTAGTTCAAGCGGCCAAGAAAACCTCGGACTTGCTTCTCAGTTTTGGGTGCGGGCATCTCTTGTATTGCTTTGACCTTTGCAGGATCAACCTCAATACCTCTTTCACTTACCACAAAACCCAACAACTTTCCGGAACGGACTCCAAAAGTACATTTGTTCGGATTCAGGCGAAGTTTGAACTTCCTCAGACGATGAAAAAGCTTCAACAAATGCTCAATATGCTCAACTTCCGTTCGGGACTTAGCAATCATATCATCAACATAGACTTCTATCTCCTTGTGCATCATGTCATGAAACAAAGTAGTCATAGCTCGTTGATACGTGGCTCCGGCGTTCTTCAAACCGAAGGGCATCACTCGATAACAGAATGTTCCCCAAGGTGTGATGAATGTTGTCTTCTCCATATCCTCTGGTGCCATCTTGATTTGATTATATCCGGAAAATCCGTCCATAAAGGAAAAGACTTTGAATTTGGCTGTATTGTCTACCAACATGTCAATGTGTGGTAGAGGAAAATCGTCTTTTGGGCTAGCTTTATTCAAATCTCTGTAGTCAACGCACATACGGACTTTTCCGTCCTTCTTAGGAACAGGCACAATGTTGGCCACCCATTGAGGATATGTCGAAGTCACTAGAAACCCCGCATCAATTTGCTTCTGAACTTCCTCTTTGACCTTCACTGCCATATCTGGATGAGTTCTTCTGAGCTTCTGCTTCACAGGCACGCACTCAGGCTTCAAAGGCAGGAAATGTTGCACAATATCTGTATCTAAACCCGGCATGTCTTCATAGGACCAAGCAAAGATGTCCGAATATTCTCGTAGCAAGCTGATCAAATCTTCCTTGACAGACTCTTCAAGAAGTGCCCCAATCTTCACCAGGCGAATACAATCCTCAGACCCCAAGTTGACTGTTTCCAAGTCTTCGAGATGCGGCTGAATGATCTTCTCTTCGTGCTCAAGGAGACGGGTGATCTCATCAGGAATCTCTTCAACATCATCTTCTTCTGCCTCAAATACAGGGAATTCAAAATTGGGAGATGGCGTTGGATCATTATATTCAATGGGTTTTAGGATCAACCTGCATAATGATTTTGGTTAAAGAAAAACTTCAGAATTTAGACAAGCAAATCATTATACAGATGAAAAATGTTTGCTTTTATTTTTGTTTTTATGGTTTTTTTGTGATCACTGATTTCATGCAAAAGCAAAAAGTGAAAACAAATGGAAAAACAAATGTTAAACAATGCATTAATTGAATGAAAACATCATTGTATTAAATGCTGCCAAAAATGTCATCACTTCTCCTTTTGGCATGGGAGAAGGGTTTCAACAAAGGTGAACAAATCACGCTGACTTATGAATGCCTGTAGGAACATCCACAGCGACCCAATTGTGGCAGACACCACCAGGAATAACAAAATTGTTCAAATCTTCTGCATCTTTTTCTTTAATGATAGCAGCAGCTTCTTCTTCTTCAGGTTGATCAGCATGGATGAATCCTCCACTCGTGAACAAACCTTGCTCATTAAGTGCCCCAGAACAGCAGCCAATGCCAGCCCAGGATCGGTTAACCAGGAATAAATCCATCAACAGGAATAAATCCATCAACAGCACTAAGGCTGGCAAAATCCTCTCTGAATTCACAACTCTCTTGCTCAGGATGATCCATCAATCTGGCAGAATTGGCTCTGGTATAATACCGGCGAAGTGCGTCTTCAAAATAAATGAAGATCGCAGGGTCAGACCACAGGACGGGAGACCGGAACAAAACACCTGCTTATGCAAATGATGCATGAAGTGTTTATGCATATGCTTGTTTTTTATATCAAAGGAACCCGAGGGTTTTATTTGCAAACTTTGAAAGATTTAAGCATTTTGATCATACATGAGAATATCTCATCAGATATATCAGGTGAAAAAATTTTCCCGGTTTTTTCATGTTTTGAAAATTTTTGCAAATAAACTCCTTTGAGTTCTTTGAAATTTTTCTCTTTTTCTGATGACATGGATGCGGATGAATGCGTGAATGTATGAATGCAACAAACACACTCAAGGATCAAGCAAAGCACACCAAACAAAGGTCGTGGGAAAGCTCATTGTATCCCTAATATCAATCATCCATTTTGGTGGATTTAGGTTTTCACCTTATCGACACCCAAGTTCCATTGATATTAACGGTACGTGAACCGGTTCAGACATTCTTAATATCAACCAGCCGCTTTGATGGATTTTAGGTTTTACACCTGATCCGGGATCCATTGATATTAACAATGTTTGAACGACTCAACCACGAATCACGGGTTTGTTGAGAGTCACGAGCATGGGGTCTCGGTTAAGAACCACCCAAAGGGAGTGTACTAGGGTTTAAACCTGCCAGACATGTTCTATCAGAGGTTCCCATAATCATCGTTCCATCTTTCGAATATTATCGGAGGAACGAATACTCGTATTCCAAGAATATTCTCAAGAGAAACTCTTATGAGTGTAGTATCGCGTAACAATCGTATCAGAACTGACATCTGAACGACCTCCGCACTACGGTCCTAAAAATAGGCCAAGATGGGTTTGGTAAACTAAGGTCCTTGGCTTCTGCGGAACATGATTGAAAGAATAATGCCTAACCACAAATAACTTGTGTGACATTATTAGTTCAACATGACCTCCACCAAGTGAATGGACTCGCAAGTCAACTGGCTAAGGAATACTCCACACCAGTCAACAAGACTATGCCATTCTCCTATCCTAGAGAGCACTCGAGTTCGGGTATAGAACTCATCTCACAGATCACCAAAGCAAACAGCAATTGTATATCAAGCAATTCACACATTACAATCAATACAGTGATCCCAAATTGTACAAAAATATGTCATATAACAGATAACAATATAGCACAACAAGGGTGAAAAGTAGGCAATACAACCAGAGATTCTGGTGAGATTCTCCCCAGCAGAGTCGCCACTTTTCTGTAGCGGTGTATTCGTCGCTATATGATCTATCGATTAAATCATAAGCAAGAGATACATTGAAATTTCGAGTCGCCACCGCACTTTTATTTATCCAAAGGATTGGCTAAAAAGCGAACAAAAGCCTAAGAAGTTTTACACGTAGAAAACTAATAAAAAGATCAGAGATTCTGGGTAAGGGGTAAATTACGCAATGGGAAGGTGTTAGGCACCCACTACGTCCTAGGTACTCCTAGGGAGCCCTTTTCACACTTGTTGTAAAAATTGTTATTTGTTATGACATAAAGATTGTGCAAACATGATTGGGATGATGAGAAAAGAATATACAATTTTATTGGGTTATTGGGTTTGAACGGATGAACCCGCTGCCTACGTACCTTCCATCAAAGGTAAGGATCAAAACGCCGTAGTTCGGCTAAAAGATTTCCAAAATATGAGTGGATTCAATTTTAAACACAAACCCTAAGGTCTTACGTTATCCACGGGAGAAAACTCAACCTTATACAAACAACAAAGTCCACCATGTGAGAACAGCTTCAACTTGCCAGGGAGGGGTTAACCCTATAATAGGCAAGGAAGACTTACAATTCAATCACTAAAGACAGAAGGTGAGATTAACATCAACCACTAGGATAAATCAAACCTCTAGCTCATGTATGAAAAGATTAACAATGGACAAATCCAAACAAGTGAGTGGGTGGAGTTAACTGATTATGATTATGAAAATGGAGTCAAAGTATGATTAAGATTAATTCGAAGAAGTATTATGAAAATGGAGTTTGAAAAAAGTCAAGGACTTGGGTCCAGGTTTTTAGTTGAAAAGCATGAAGATGTTTGCACAATATCTATGTCAAGTTTGAAAATCAAGGTGTGAAAAGGTTTAGGACATAATGAGGATGAATGGATGGAGATGGAAATGGATTGTAAAACTTCTTAGAAGGTTCACTTCTTGAAATCATATAGGAGATGACTCAAGTGTGTCCTTTGGAATAAGCAATGGATAATAACAAACAAACAAGAAAGTCAGCAAAAGCGGATATCGGATGCCAATCACTGGGCTTATACCAATCTCCTAAAATAGAACTGGATATCAGATGCCACTCAATGGTCTTACACTAATCTCCTCAAACAAAGACATAAAAGGCGGATACCGGATACCAATAGATGGATTTACACCAGTCTCCTAAAACAGAACAGGATATCAGAAGCCACTCAATGGTCTTACACTAATCTCCTCAAAAGAAAACAAAGATGAGATATGGAAGTCAACTGCCAATCTATCTGGACTTAGGTTAACTCCACATATGATCACAGGAAAACCAATGCCACATTACAGGGACTTACAATGGATCCTCACATACAAGAACAAAAGCAACAATATGATCATAGGAAAGCAAATGCCAACTTACAGGGACTTATAATTGCAACCTCACATACAAATCGAACAGATCAAATTATGATCACAGGAAAGCAGATGCCAACTTACAGGGACTTATAACTGCATCCTCTCATACAAACAAAGCAACAGATCAAATTATGATCACAGGACAACAGATGCCAACTTACAGGGACTTATAACTGTATCCTCACATACAAACAGATAAAACAGATCAAATTATGATCACAGGACAACAGATGCCAACTTACAGGGACTTATAACTGTATCCTCACATACAAACAGATAAAACAGAAGATATGAGTGACCAATGAGGTCTTACACTCTATCCTTCCATATCATAGGAGCAAATGCCAAAGCAATGGACTTACAATTGTCCTCAATGGGCAAACAACAATGATAGCATCACAAAGACAAATGAGATGATCATGCATTAATGGCGATTGATGATGATAAATGCATAACATACAAGCAAATATGTGCATATGAAGTAATCAATCAATCAATGAATATCAAACAGCACACTCTATATCCAAACAAGGAGGCTCACACAAGAGGGTTTGACTATGAAAGTCCACTGTAATAGGTAAATGTCGCTCTTAACCTTGCCATTGAGAGGCTAAGGTGAAGCAGATGAAAGGAGATGAGGGGTGTGCCTCATTGCTTCTATCTCTGATCAGAGAGAGCATCAAAGAACGGTGTGGGAGCTCAGAAAGATGGAGCTCTTTCCACATTATTGACTCGATAGATCTTGGGTTTTTATCTCAATGCTACAACCATGTAATGGGAGCAAAGAGAGGACTCACTGAATAGTAGGGGATAGGTTGCTTATCCCTTTGATCTACCAATTGCCTTACTTGAAGGACTTTTCCTGCTTGGGACAATTTTAAACACACACAAGCATTGCCTCTTAAGGAGGACTTCAGACAGTTTGCCCGGCCAAATAACAGGCCGGGTCTCCAGACTACATGAAGTGAGAGTAATTATACCTCAAAAGCAATTGCTAAATAGAAAAGCAAGCAAATAAAGCAACTAAAGGGCACCTGAGAAAAATCAAACAAATCAGTTCACAGTTCCACAATTAAATCAGAAAGAAAGGGAACAATCAGTTAACAGTAAACAGATGTGCCAAAGCACAAGACCAAACTCATATGAGTTACACCTACAAAACAAAGGTTAGCACATGATAATATAGTCAAGCTCAATCAAATTTGGATGGTTTCTTTGAAGCACTATGCTTAACCTGAAACAAATGAACTCAACATAAGCCCAAAAGACCACTAGGGCAAGCCTAGGGTCAAAAACAAAAGGGAAAGTCAAAACAGCAAACAAATAGTCAACCAAAGTCAAGTTCAAGCATTTAAGAAACAAGCACAATTGGTTTCAAACTCATATCATGCATCATTGTCATTTTATAGACCAAAGAAGTCAAAACATGGCAAAAGGGAGCACACAAAAGGTCAACAGCAAGACCAAGCTCAAACTCAAACACAATCAATTCCAAAAATTATGAAATAATTCATACTCAATCACAATCCATAACACAGCATGCATATGAAATTTCAGCTCAATTGGATCATGGGAAGATAGTCAATTAAAATCAGGAAGTCAACACATTTTCAAGTATGCACCAAGAAGTCAACAAAACATGTGTCATCTTCAAAAAATCATAACAAAATGAAAACAGATGAGAAATGGATGGGATTAACACCAATGCAAAGCTCAAGATGTCTAGTATGCACATGTGAAATTTCATGATCATCCAATAAGGTATGAGAATTTCCCAAAGGATTTGGCAACATGTATCACATAAAGTCAACAATTGACTAGGCAGAGAAGGAAATTCACAAACAATTAGGAAATGGCTCAAATAATTCCAGGAAAAATCACACATCAACTAGACATATAAGATATGGCTCATGCAAAATTTCACATTATTTGAAGGTCAGGAAGCATGTGAACAAAAATCATGAAATGGCATATCATTGGTGTGACACAAATTGTCACACCCTACTTCAAAAATTTGTATCTAGCAAACCACAAATGATAAATGCACAAACTCTACATCAAAACAAAGATGAATGAGTCTAGTTTCACCACAAAAAATTTCAGAACCATTGGATGCATCCTCATCATTTCACAAGGGTTTTGGAAAAAGGTATCAAATAAGCATACATGTCAAGAAGTCTTATGCAATTAAAAATCCAGCCAATCAAAAATTCAACAAAAATCATGATAAAAAAGTAGACATTCATGTGAAGATGATGCAAAAATTTTCATGATTTTAGGAGTTGAAATGAATGAGAAATTAATTTTAGAAGATGATGAACAAATTGTAGCAAACATGAACACATAACATGGTTCAATGGTCAAACAAGGTTGACCGTAGGGGTGTGCAAAAATATGGTTAACCAAATTATATGTCTAAACTGAATTGCATTGCACCATAAAATAACTAAACCACTTGAATGGTTAATGAACTGAACCATTTAAATTAACCAATTATAATTCAGTTTAAAACCGGTTCATAACTAGTTTTCTTTTATAAACTGCTTTAGTTATAATTTTTTTAATAAAAAAAAGAAAAATTATTGAGAGTGAAAAAAAATAGAAATTAAAAATATTTATAATTATGAAAAATTAAAAATATTTTATTAAAAATTAAAAATAAAATTATAAAAAAATATAGTTTTTTTAGAAAAAAATCTGAAAATAAAATATTTTGTATTCCATAAAATAAAAAATAATTTTTTTCTGAAAATAATTTTTTTTATTCATTAAAAAAATATAATTTAACTTGAAATAATTTTTTTTTCAAAAAAATAAAAAATTATTGTTTTCCAAAATAAAAAAATTCTGAAATTTTTTTTTTTTGAAAAAATAAAATTTCAGAATAAAATTATTTTTATAGTGAAATTTTTTCCCAAATTTTATGAAATATAATTTTTTTTTTCCGAAAATAAAATTCGAAAAAAATTTATTCTGAATTTTTTTCCCCGAAAAATTAAAATTAAAATATTTTTTTTAAAATATTTTTTTTTGCATGAATTTTTCAAAATATCTATTCAGATTTTTTTTTAAAAAAATAAAAATTTTAAATAATTTTTATAAATAAAAGTTTTTTTTAAAAAAAAATATTTGCAGTTTTTTTAAATTAATTATTTTTTATGAAATTAAAAAAATTGATTTTGAAACAGTTCAAATTATAAAATTGGTTTATAATTGCAAACTGATTATAAACTAGTTTATAAATACAAACCGGTTATAAACTAGTTTTAAACTGAATTGAAACCATTTTAGCAATTAACTGCATTATTTGTAAAATGGTTATTATAAACTGAACTGAACTATAAATGTGGTTTGGTTCAGTTCAGTTCATGAACCACGAACACCCCTAGTTGACCGCATGGCATAATGGTAAATAAGCATCTCATTAAACAGAACGCTGCGTTTAGGCCAGCAAAACCAAATATTCTCATTGGCTGTTATGGAAAGGCATAGTAAATAAGCCACATGCACACGCGAAACATCCAATTTTCTGGGAAATGCTAGGGTTTAATGCTACAGTCATGAACTTCATCCTCTTCTTATAATCAAAAATTTCGAAATGACCAGAATCAAAAATTAAACATAGCAATGTGATCCTCAGACATCATACATACATAATCCAAGCATAATTTCCACGAAATCAACAACATCACAGCAAATCGATGGAAAAACAAGTTCAAGCATAAAAATGAAATCCATATTTCTCAGCCATAACACAACCATTTTGAATGCAACAAGTTGCAGTGAATTCAGCATGCAAAGACCTATCCTAAACATAGCATGGTTTAGAGAAAAGAAGTGGTCGAAATCTTACTTGGCTGTGAGGAAAAATGAGATGCAGTGGTTCTTTTGATGATATAACTCGAAACAGATGTACTCTTGGCCTTGAAATGATGGATGATGAAGCTATTTCAGCTTAAGAATGTTTGGGAATAGACAAACCACGATCTGCCATTGTTGTGTATTGAAGAAAAACAGAACGAGGGGAGGGTTCCAGCTGGGATTTAATGCTTGAATAAGCTTCCAAATATTGTCCAAATGATGGAACAATGAAGAACACTCGAGGGTTTTTTGAAGTTTTTGCAGAAAAATGCAAAAGTGTGAAATTGCAAGTTTAGAGAGAATGCAGGTTTCTGGTCGTGGAGGCTGTGTTTCTAGGTTTAGAAATGCAGAAAAGTTGATTTTATATGACTGTTTAAGGTTTCTAATCCATGTGCTAACCAAAGTTAACTTAATGAAGCCATTTTGCATATTTGCTAATTTTGACATATGGAAGTGGAGGTGCAAGGTTCTGCACGAAATGGGCCTTGGATAAGTTGTAAATGACATGCCAAACAATTCCCAATTGGCCAAATTGCTTAAAAACACTTAATTCACAAAGTCAATATTTGCACCTACTTGAAATGAATAAAGTCAACCTCAAAAATGCCATTTTGATTGGCAAGGTTTTAGCACATGATGAATGCATTTTTGGAAAGAGGGAGTTAAATGGAGTTTGTGGGAAAAAACCCCACCAAATTTGGCCAAAGGAATCATGAGATACGGCTTGTTGAAGTTCACAAATTTTTGAAATTGAATTGATCATATCTTGACAACCATCCATGGGATTTGAGAGTTCTTGGACTTTTTGAAAATGGGAGAACAAGACCTTCAACTTTCATGTTGGGCAAAAATTCATTTGAAGCTTGTATCATGATGTAAGTTTAAGATCAAGAAGTTTCCATTTTGGGCAGTTGAAATTACAGGTCCACTTTCTATTTCTGGAAATTTTCTGTTTGACTTGATTTTCTTCCATGATGAGGTTGGACATGATATATGAGGCTTGTATAAGCATGAATGAACTCCTTCAAATCAATTCCATCCATCAAAACATTGATTAAATCCACAGTTGACCAAGTTTGACTTTTCTAGGGTTTTGGATGACTGAAGCATTTCTGATGAATTCCAAACCCTAATTTCTTGAGGACTTGATTTCAGATGATGTCCCAAGATGTATGAACTCTTGATCATTGATCATGGTGCCCAAATTCTGCAAGAATGGCCACCATCCACTGCTTTGACTGACTGTTGACTGTCTTTGACCTAATTGCTGATGATTGCTTCAACTGCAAGCAACAAGGTTAGACTGACAATATTTTTGTACTTTTTGAATGATAAACATATGAAAAAGCAAAGATATACAAATGCAAAGTATGCTTGGTGATCAAGAACCAACTCACAAGGCAACCTACCCACTAGGAGGGAAGCAGAGGCATGCAGTGATCCTTGAGGCCATGATATGATATGATATGGGCCATGAGGGATCTTAGGGTCCAAAATTGGGGTCTTACAAAGGCCAATGCTGAGAATCAAGCAAAGTCACTGCCAGGGACACAAAACTGCTAGGGGATACGAACAGGATCGCCAGGAATCAAAGACTACTGTTGGGAGCAGGCAAGGGATCACAATCACCAAAGCTGGGGGGATCCTCCAACAGTACGCAGAGATAAAGATCAGCCAGTGAAAAAAAAAACCTATCGGGGATCTTATCAGGAAGTAATGAAGAATTCTGTGGGGGGACAACCACCAAATAGAAACACATTAAACAGCAATCACTTCTAATTACGGAAGGAAATATCTCTGCTAAGGAGGAGGAGAACCAATCAATCCGCTGGGGAAAGAAATAACATATCTTCCTCAGGAGTTCCAACGCCAAACTGCAATCAGGCAAATTCTTGGCCGAGGAGGCTAAACCAAGGATGAGATCCGATGTAGAAATAACTCTATTGGGGAAATTATCAGGGAGAGAGATGAAACTCTATGGGGAATAACCACCAAACAAAAGTTCCAAAACCAACAAAATTTCCTCGCACTGCTGGAGAAACAAAACTCTGTCAAGAAGAAGAGGAACACTACTCAGTTGGGGATAGAAAATACACATTTTCAACACCCGCTCTGCTCAGGAGGAAACAATAAATAGGCTCTAATCAGACAACTCCACTGGGGAAACACTGCTGACGACCGTACTGAGGAGTAAAAATGGGATCAACCCTGCTGAGGATGAATAAAGCCAAACTTGCTGGAGATTAATGCAAGCGAGTCCACAGGGGAAAAGCTATAAACCAAATGTTGAGAGTTCCACTCATACTGTGGATTTCCTGTTTACTCTACGGAAGAATTCCAATCTGAATGAGGGAAGACCAACTTCCTCGAAGCATATCAATTTATCAATTTATAAGGGATTTTAGGTCACTCCACATAAGGGATGACAACCATATAATTGATAACACAAATGCTAGATCCCGCTTCCCTGGAGAGCAAGAAAATTAAGACCAAATTCCGGACTCTCAGGGGATTTAGTGAGATGTTAGAGACATACTCCTTTAAACAAAATAGGACTAAAGCTCCAGACTCTTTGGGGAATTTGGTGATACATAACCTTCTTTTACGCTCGCGGAGGAGACAATCCTGAAAGATAATGAAGAGGATACAAGTATGCTAGGAATAATGAACAAATGTATCACCCTTTTGGAGATCATACTATCCTTGGGAGAGCACTAAAGATGTCCTAATTATCCTTTTTGTCATTGTGAATGTTCACTTTGTTTAAAAATGATTTATGAAAATCTTAAAACAATGATATTTATCAATTAAAACATGCAAATATTTGTTGAACAAATGATAGTGCAAAGAATTGGATAAAGGTTCAAATTTATTTGATGGAATGGTAGTCTGCAAATGGCAAGACTCCACAGATCTTTACAAATTTAAAATTGGTGATATATATTGGAAAAAGGCTACATTGAACATAATGACCATTTCTCCACCAACTCTGAATCCGATGTATTTGAAGCTTCAGATGATGATGACTGAGCAAAGTTCTTTGACAGAAGACGGTTGTAGAACAAAGTCTTGTCAGGATGCAGTTACTTGCCAAATCCCTAATTTTTGCCTATATTGCCCTAGGGTGAGGTACTCAATCTAGCGGGATATATATTCAATTTTTTATGTCTCTAAATTTTTCCTGAACCTCCTTTTCGGGTTTTCGATCCACCGAGATGCTCATTCTTGAAGGAGAATTGCCATCCAAGGCGCAGCGGAATTTAAAAATTTCTCCATTTAGTGATCCTTACGAATGGGCATGATCAGTGATAGAATCGTTACCTCTTGTGGCGATTCAAACCTTTAGTGCAGATCTCTTGTAACGATCAAAACCTTGGATACAAATCCACGGGGCGATCACGAACGTTGAACGATGACAACGTCTCTACTCAGTCCACACGAACAGATTCCTTCAATCACAGTGCTAGCTGTTATGAATGAAGGCTTTGAGTTAGAGAAAGAGAGATACGAAATTCCAACTCTTCAGTTGTGTTGTATTCCCGTACAATGCTTCTGCACAAGAGTTCTATTTATATAACCACTTATGTGGGCTTCAAGCCAAAAGGCCCACTTAAGTGTATTTTGGCCCATATCTCATAATATGCCAAAATCACTTAAGTATTTGGTACCTTACCATATTTCGTATTCTACTTAAGTACATCGTACCTTACGATGTTCCTTAGTTATTTTATCTCTCATCAATTCGTCCTTTGTGTGTGACCCTGTAGGTTTTCACGACATTGGCAATTATATTAAATCACGCATTTAACATAATAAACAGTGAGCGGTATCTAGCAACACATCACTGCTACCCAAGACAAGAAAATGTCATGTGATCTGACAAAACCTCCTGTGATAATAATTATGTGTATAATTACCCCTTTGCCCTTATGTCTATATTGAACACAAGGTATAGACCGTGTCACCCTTGTCCAATTCAATATTGGGCCCATAGACATTTATCCTGTTACGCAGGATGGGCAAATTCCATCTAGGACACTCATGTCCCTCAACATGCTTTGTGGAGTACCCACCAACTGTCTTTATGGTTATCCAGTTACGGACAACGTTGGATCAGCAATAAAGCACTCGACTCTACATCTAGGATCCATAGTGGTTTCAGGTCGAAGAGTGGTATACACTATTATCACCATGAGAATAACTTATGACACTTTGCATAACTTTCTATATTGTATTCTCATAGCGGGTCAATCCGGTATAAATATTACTCCTAATATTCATACCTATGTTTAAGGCTTGATAACTCTTTATCCATGATCCATGAGATGTGATCATCAGTCTACAAACATAATAGTCTTAATACTTTAATGTTATCCCACTTCACACTAAAGCTCGACTACGGATACTTTAATAATAGTGTCCTTATGTTTAATGTGCTCTCATGATTAAGTCACACTTAATACATTAAACAGACTTTCTATTCCAGGGACTTTATTAATCAACCATAATAAAGAAAATGCCTTTTATAAATAATTCGATACAAGTACCAAAAGTATTGGCCTCTAGGGCTTACACCAACAATCTCCCACTAGCACTAGAGCCAATCAGCCATACCCCTTATGCCCATTGATCTAGTATGGCCATCATGTTTTTGCTGCGCAAGAGGCTTTGTAAGTGGGTCATCAATATTGTCAAGTGTAGGTACTTTACATATTTTCACATCTCCTCTATCTATTATCTCTCGAATGAGATGATAACGCCTGAGTATGTGTTTGGATCGTTGGTGAGATCTATGCTCCTTAGCTTGTGCGATAGCACCATTGTTATCATAATAGAGACCAATGGGATCTACAATGCTAGGGACTTTGCCAAGTTCACTAATGAAATTCCTGATCCAAACAGCTTCCTTTGCTGCACTTGAGGCAGCAATATACTCGGCCTCGATTGTAGAATCAGCAACTGTATCTTGCTTTGAACTTTTCAAGCTCACAGCGCCACCATTTAAGCAAAACACATAACCGTTGGAACCATTTATATTAAAGCGTATCAGTACCTTGTCTATGTACTCTGACTTAGGGCAAGCATTTTGTGATCTATCTCTATAGATTCTGATTCCTAATATATAGGCTGCTTCACCTAGGTCCTTCATAAAAAAAAACATTTCCCCAACCAAGACTTTACTTGTTGCAGGGTAGGGACATCGTTTCCAATGAGTAATATGTCATCTACATATAATACCAGGAATACGATCATGCTCCCACTAACCTTCTTGTAGACACAAGGCTCATCTGCGTTCTTGATGAATCCATACTGCTTTACTGTTTCATCAAAACGAAGATTCCATGAGTAGGTCATAGGCTCATCTTGATCCATGAGTAATACATCACCTTGATCTGCTATGAGATATCCATATCTCTCAGGTAAGTGACGTATCCTGCTTGACCTACGCTGGTCTTGTTCTACTTGAGCAGGTTGCTCTTACACAACTACTTGTGTTTCCTGCTCTAATTCCTCCATAGGTGTATCGATGCTTTGTGATTCTTAAATTTCTTCAAGCTCTACTTTCCTCCCACTGATTCCTTTGGAAAGAAAATCCCTTTCCAAGAAAACTCCAGTTCGAGCGACAAACACTTTGCCCTCTGAAGGATTGTAGAAGTAATACCCTCTTGTTTCTTTAGGATACCCCACAAATAAGCATTTGTCAGATTTGGGCTCAAGCTTAGTTGAAATTTGTCGTTTCACATAAACTTCGCAACCCCAAATCTTCATGTAAGACATATGTGGTTTCTTACCACTCCATATCTCATATGGTGTCTTTTCAACCTTTTTGGATGGAACACGGTTAAGTGTGTAAGCTGATGTCAATAGTGCATGTCCTCAAAAGGAGTTTGGAAGATCGGCGTGACTCATCATGGATCGGACCATGTCCAACAGGGTTCGATTTCTTCTCTCAGATACACCATTGGGGTGTTCCAGGAGGAATGAGTTGGGATAGGATCCCACACTCTTTCAGACGGTCATCAAACTCTAGGCTTAAATATTCACCACCTCGATCTGATCGAAGAGTTTTAATATTCTTACCTAGTTGGTTTTTGTACTTCATTCTTGAATTCTTTGAACTTTTCAAAGGATTCTGATTTGTGTTTCATTTAAATACACATAACCATATCTACTGAAATCATCAGTAAATATGATGAAGTATTGAAAACCTCCTCTGGCTGGTATGTTCAGTGGTCCACATACATCAGTATGTATGAGTGCCAAAAGATCATTAGCTCTTTCACCTTTTTCCTGTGAATGGAGACTTTGTCATCTTTCCAATTAAACAAGATCGGCATGTCTCATATGATTCATAATCAAAAGAGTCCAAGAGTCCATCTTTATGGAGTTTGGAGATGCGTTTCCCATTTATGTGGCATAATCGACAATGGGAAAGGTAAATTGGATTTAACTCATTAGGTTTCATCCTTTTAGTATTAATGTTATAAATAGGCATTTCCAGATCAAGGACATATAGTCCATTGTTCATTTGTGCAGTAGCATAGAATATATCATTCAAATAAATTGAGCAACAATTGTTCTTTATTATAAATGAAAAACCAAACTTGTCCAAACAAGAAACAGAATTAATATTCGTGCTAATTGCAGGTACATAATAACAGTTCTCTAACTGAATTATTAAACCACTAGGTAAAGTCAATACATAAGTCCCTACGGCTAAAGCATCAACCTTTGCTCCATAGCCAACTCGTGGGTCAACTTCACCTTTTGCCAAATCTCTACTTCTTTTCAGCCCCTGCACATTTGTATAAATGTGAGAACCGCATCCAGTATCTAATACCCATGATGCAGAAGTAGATAAACTAATAACAAAAATACCTGAAGTTGAAGTCTCTACTCCATTCTTCTTATCTTCCAGGTACTTTGGGCAGTTCCTCTTCCAGTGTCCGGTCTTACCGCAATGGAAGCAGGTGCCTTCTTTTGCTATGCCTCCACTAGGCTTTAAGGCAGCAACGGTGGGTCTGGGTTTGGCAACTTCCTTGCCTTTCCCTTTATCACCCTGCTTAGTGGGCCTTTTGTTCTGTCTCTTTCCATTTCCGATCATCAGAATGGACTTCCCTTTTGACTTCAGATTCTGTTCGGCAGTTCTTAACATGGCGAGCAGTTCAGGAAGAGATTTGTCCATATCAATCATATTGAAATTTAGGGCAAATTGACTGAAACTATCTGGCAACGATTGCAAGATCAAATCAGTCGCAAGTTCCTTTTCGAGGGGAAAACCCAATCTCTCAAGTTTTTCCACATACCCAATCATCTTGAGTACATGGGGACCTACAGGGGCTCCCTCAGCTAACTTGCCTTGAAAAAGGGCTTTTGAAACTTCAAACCTCTCATGCCTTGCTTGCTCTTGATAAAGCATCTTCAGGTGTTCGATCATATCGAACGCTGACATGTTCTCATGTTGCTTTTGCAATTCTGAGTTCATGGTAGCTAGCATGAGACAAGCAGTTTCATTGGCATCATCGACATGCTTCTTATAAGCATCTCTTTCTGCCTTAGGTGCAGAACTGGGAGGTTCCTCTTCAGGAACAGGTGTCTCCAAGACATACAGCTTTTTATCATGTTTGAGGACAATCCTCAGGTTTCGGTGCCAATCTAGAAACTTTGTCCCAGACAATTTTTCCTTATCAAGGATTGATCGCAAGATGTTGTTAGAGGTGTTTGTTGTCATGGTTATCTACACAAGGATTAATGAAAATATAAGTATCATTGACATATTTAATTAGGCCTTTAATTAAATATGCTCCCACTATTTTACTCAAAACAAATGACCCTCATCATTTGATTCGGAAAATCCCGTTGGAAGATTTTCTAGTGGGTCGAGATCCATATTTCACTTCGTTTTAAGTCTGCGTAGGCGGATTACACAAAACTAGGTTATTTAGGTAGGAACTCCTTCCAATTGTATCTCATACAACTCTCGAAAATTTCAGTTGGGTGAATAACTCCTTATTCCAATCCATCATATGGATCATTCCCAACTCTTGCTTCTAAACATATATATATATATAATCTTATTATAATTTGTTTAGTTAAGTTTGACCCATTGTTTTAACAGTTGGATATTACAATTATCCCATCGCACCTTACTAATATATAGATCATGCACCTCGCGTAGGCGAAACCTACATTATCCTTTACTAGTCTTGATGAGTGTTAAAACTTGGAAAGCATAAACTTAATATTTAATTTGAGGGAATTGCAATTTTTCTGATCTCACCGGCTTGTTTATCATATAAACCATCTCTCACATGCATCAACATACATTCACATGCATCAACATACATACATACATAATGAAACAGTTATGGCCCCTAGCGCAATAGTTCTCCCAAGCCAATGAGAGAACCTAAGCTAACCTACAACGATCTAAGCTTCTCCAAGCAAGATCTTCAAGGTTGTCCTCCTTTGGCACTGACTTCTTTGCTTTCTTCATATCATTACATTACAAAAAGAAACTCGTTTTACATACGAGGGAGTGAGATGAGAAAAGAAGTTACATTTGGGAGATAAAGAGAGAGGCACGACACGCAGGTCGTATTTTAAAACCCAAAGCAGAATAAAGGAAAACTAAGGCCATAACCGATCACCACAAGACAATAATAAACACTTTATTATTATTAATTCCTTTAATTAATTAAAATCAAATTAAATCTCGACGACCGATCACACTACGCAGAGTTAGCCGGGGGTCCGCTGCCCGGTCAGCGCCCCTGGCTGAAATTTTTAATGAACAATTCATTTAAAATCGACGTCGTTTTTCGCATCAACACTTGATACTTTAAAACACTGACGGGTGAATTTTGCCTTGCGTTAATCGGTTAACCATATGCATTAACCGGTTAACACTGTTTGAAATCTGTTCAAAAATTGTTTTCTGTCTCGCGTTAACCGGTTAACCAAATGCGTTAACCGGTTAACACTGTTTGAAAATGTCGTGGAAAACTGTTTTCCGTCTTGCGTTAACCGGTTAACCATATGCGTTAACCGGTTAACACTGTTTGAAAAATTAAAAATTTTATTTCGTATTGCGTTAACCGGTTAACCATACGCATTAACCGGTTAACACTGTTCCAAAAAAGTGTTTAGAAAGCACAACTCTTGTGCAGTCACAACCCCAATCGCATAACTCTCTGACAACACGACCCTTGTGCCGTCACCAACCCTAATGCACCAATTTCAGACCGTCAAACACATCTCGATTGTTGATTCAGTATGATTGATCAACACGTCATTGCTTCACCATACTAATGTCGGATCAATAAGCAAATTACCATTGATCGCTCAAAGGAAAACAATCATTGAGTGTTTGAATGAACGAAACGAGAACACTATATCATATATAATGTATTTTGCATCAAGATTACATATATCCTATATATGACTTGATCGATCTCAATTTAATCTTTGATTCATTCTGTCTTTAATCATATTATTACAAAACAAAAACAGTTATCAGATTCATGGTTTCGTAAGTGGCTCTGATACCACTGAAGGAGAATTGCCATCCAAGGCGCAGCGGAATTTAAAAATTTCTCCATTTAGTGATCCTTACGAATGGGCATGATCAGTAATAGAATCGTTACCTCTTGTGGCGATTCAAACCTTTGGTGCAGATCTCTTGTAACGATCAAAATCTTGGATACAAATCCACGGGGCGATCATGAACGTTGAACGATGACAACGTCTCTACTCGGTCCACACGAACGGATTCCTTCAATCGCAGTGCTAGCTGTTATGAATGAAGGCTTTGAGTGAGAGAAAGAGAGATACAAGATTACAACTCTTCAGTTGTGTTATATTCCCGTACAATGCTTCTGCACAAGAGTTCTATTTATAGAACCACTTATGTGGGCTTCAAGCCAAAAGGCCCACTTAAGTGTATTTTGGCCCATATCTCATAATATGCCAAAATCACTTAAGTATTTGGTACCTTACCATATTTTGTATTCTACTTAAGTACAATGTACCTTACGATGTTCCTTAGTTATTCTATCTCTCATCAATCTGTCCTTTGTGTGTGACCCTGTAGGTTTTCGCGACGTTGGCAATTATATTAAATCACGCATTTAACATAATAAATAGTGAGCGGTATCTAGCAACACATCACTGCTACCCAAGACATGAAAATGTCATGTGATCTGACAAAACCTCTTGTGATAATAATTATGTGTATAATTACCCCTTTGCCCTTATGTCTATATTGAACACAAGGTATAGACCGTGTCACCCTTGTCCAGTTCAATATTGGGCCCATAGACATTTATCCTGTTACGCAGGATGGGCAAATTCCATCTAGGACACCCATGTCCCTCAGCATGCTTTGTGGAGTACCCATCAACTGTCTTTATGGTTATCCAGTTACGGACAACGTTAGATCAGCAATAAAGCACTCGACTCTACATCTAGGATCCATAGTGGTTTCAGGTCGAAGAGTGGTATACACTATTATCACCATGAGAATAACTTATGACACTTTGCATAACTTTCTATATAGTATTCTCATAGCGGGTCAATCCGGTATAAATATTACTCCTCATATTCATACCTATGTTTAAGACTTGATAACTTTTTATCCATGATCCATGAGATGTGATCATCAGTCTACAAACATAATAGTCTTAATGCTTTAATGTTATCCCACTTCACACTAAAGCTCGACTACGGATACTTTAAGAATAGTGTCCTTATGTTTAATGTGCTCTCATGATTAAGTCATACTTAATACATTAAACAGACTATCTATTCCAGGGACTTTATTAATCAACCATAATAAAGAAAATGCCTTTTATAAATAATTCGATACAAGTACCAAAAGTATTGGCCTCTAGGGCTTACACCAACAATTCTTGCCTAAGCCGCCCTTTCGGGTTTTCAACTTAGCGAGCTATTCTATTTTTATTTTAGGCGAAGTATTTCTTGACTGCATCTGAATTCACAGGACGAGTAAAATCCTCCCCATCCATAGTTGTAAGTATCAAAGCACCGCCTGAAAAGGCTTTCTTGACAACATATGGACCTTCATAGTTTGGAGTCCACTTGCCCCTGGAATCGGGCGCGAAAGACAAGACTTTCTTGAGCACAAGGTCACCTTCCCGGAACACACGAGGCTTGACCTTCTTATCAAAGGCTTTCTTCATACTTTGTTGATATAACTGACCATGACACATGGCAGTCAATCTCTTCTCTTCAATTAAATTCAGTTGGTCATAACGACTCTGAACCCATTCAGCATCAGTCAACTTGGCTTCCATCAAGACTCTCATTGTTGGGATTTCCACCTCTACTGGGAGCACAACCTCCATGCCGTAAACAAGAGAGAAAGGGGTTGCCCCTGTTGAAGTGCGGACAAATGTATGATATCCATGCAAAGCAAATGGCAGCATCTCATGCCAATCTTTGTACGTAACAAACATCTTCTGGATAATCTTCTTAATGTTCTTATTAGCAGCTTCAACAGCCCCATTCATCTTGGGTCTATAAGGAGAAGAATTATGATGTGAAATCTTGTTGTTCAAGTTAGATCCATTATCACTAATGATCTTATCTGGCACACCATAACGATATATGAGTTGATTATTGATAAACCTCACAACCACCTGCCTGGTCACGTTTGCATATGACGTCACTTCAACCCACTTGGTGAAGTAATCAATTGCTACGAGAATAAACCTGTGACCGTTGGACGCTTTCAGCTCTATCATGCCAATCATGTCAATTCCCCACATGGAGAAAGGACAAGGTGATGAAATAACATTCAGAAATGTCGGGGGAATATGAATCTTATCCGTATAAATCGGACACTTATGGCATTTCTTCACATATTTGCAGCAGTCAGACTCCATTGTCAGCCAATAGTAGCCTGCTCTCAACATCTTCTTTGCCATGGCATGTCCATTGGAATGAGTACCAAATGAACCCTCATGGACTTCAGTCATCAACAGGTCTGCTTCGTGTCTATCCACGCATCTGAGCAGAACCATGTCAAAATTTCTCTTGTAAAGCACATCGCCATTGAGGTAGAAACTTCCAGATAACCTTCTCAAAGTCTTCTTATCTTTCATAGATGCCCAGGGCGGGTAAGTCTGACTCTGAAGAAAACATTTGATATCATAATACCATCGCTTATCATCTTTCACTTCTTCAACTGCAAATACATGAGCTCGTCTATCCAAGCGTATCACAGTGATATTGGGAACCTCATTTTAGAGTCTTACCACAATCATCGAAGCAAGCGTAGCAAGTGCATCTGCCATCCGATTCTCATCTCGAGGAATATGAATGAAATCAACCTCAGTAAAGAAAGTTGAAATCCTCCTCGCATAATCTTTGTATGGGATGAGACCAGGCTGATTCGCCTCCCATTCACCCTTGATCTGATTAACAACAAGGGCCGAATCACCATAAACATCAAGATGCTTGATCCTAAGATCAATACATTCTTCTAAACCCATAATACAGGCCTCATACTCCGCCATATTATTCGTGCATTTGAAAGTCAGCCTTGCTATAAAAGGAAAATGTGTGCCCTGAGGAGTGATGATTACTGCCCCAATACCATTTCCATATAGATTTACAACGCCATCAAATACCATGCTCCATCGGGAACCAGGCTCTGGCCCTTCATCGAGCATAGGCTCATCGCAATCTTTCATTTTCAAATACAGAATCTCCTCATCAAGGAAGTCGTATTGAACTGACTGATAATCCTCAATTGGTTGATGTGCCAAGTGGTCAGCCAAGATGCTACCTTTAATAGCTTTCTGAGCTCGATACTCAATATCATACTCAGATAATAACATCTGCCAACGGGTAATCCTTCCAATAAAAGCAGGCTTCTCAAAGATATACTTGATTGGATCCATTTTGGATATCAACCAAGTCGTATGATTTAACATATACTGGCGTAAGCGCTTAGCCGCCCAAGCCAAAGCACAACATGTTTTCTCAGGCATTGAGTATCGAGACTCACAATCAGTGAACGTCTTACTCAGATAGTAGATAACATATTCCTTCTTCCATGATTCGTCTTGGTGACCAAGGACACAACCCATTGAGTCTTCAAGAACAGTTAGATACATAATCAAGGGTCTCCCTCCACAGGCGGAGACAAAATCGGTGGCTCGGACAAATACTCTTTAATACTGTCAAAAGCTTTCTGGAAATCCTTGGTCCAATCATGACTCCGATCTTTCCGGAGGAGCTTGAATATTGGCGCACATGTGGCAGTCATGTGGGATATAAATCTGGAAATATAGTTCAAGCGGCCAAGAAAACCTCGGACTTGCTTCTTAGTTTTAGGCGCAGGCATCTCTTGTATTGCTTTGACCTTGGCAGGATCAACTTCAATACCTCTCTCGCTGACAATAAAGCCCAATAACTTGCCGGAACGGACTCCAAATGTACATTTGTTAGGATTCAGATGAAGCTTATACTTCCTCAAATGCTGAAAAAGCTTCAACAAGTGCTCAACATGTTCAACTTCCGTTCTTGACTTTGCGATCATATCGTCAACATACACCTCGATCTCCTTGTGCATCATATCATGAAACAAGGTAGTCATAGCGTGTTGATACGTGGCTCCGGCGTTCCTCAAACCGAAGGGAATCACTCGATAACAAAATGTTCCCCAAGGTGTGATGAATGTTGTCTTCTCCATATCCTCGGGTGCCATTTTGATTTGGTTATATCCGGAAAATCCCTCCATAAATGAGAAGACATTGAATTTAGCTGTATTGTCTACCAACATATCAACATGTGGTAGAGGAAAATCATCTTTGGGACTAGCTTTATTCAAGTCTCTATAATCCACACACATTTGGACTTTTCCATCTTTCTTAGGCATGGGCATAATATTGGCCATACATTGAGGATATGTAGAAGTCACTAGAAACCCCGCATCAATTTGCTTCTGAACTTCTTCTTTAATCTTCACTACCATATCAGGATGAGTTCTTCTGAGCTTTTGCTTCACAGGCACACACTCAGGCTTCAAAGGCAGGAAATGTTGCACGATATCAGTATCTAGGCCAAGCATGTCTTCATATGACCAGGCAAAGACGTCGACGTATTCTCGTAGCAACTCAATCAACCCCTTCTTCACAGATTCTTCCAGGAGTGCCCCAATCTTTACCTCACGAATACAATCTTCAGACCCTAAGTTGACTGTTTCCAAATTCTCAAGATGTGGCTGAATGATCTTCTCTTCGTGCTTAAGTAGACGAGTAATCTCGTCAGGAATCTCTTCAACATCATCTTCCTCTGCCTCAAATGTAGGGAACTCAAAGTTGGGAGATGATGTTGGATCATTATATTCAATGGGTTTGATCAACCTGCATAATGATTTTGGATATAAGAGATTTTAGAATTCAAACAAGGCAAATCATTATGCAGATGAAAAGATTGATCTTATTCTATTTTTTAGGGTTTTATGGTGATCACCAATTTCATGCAAAAAAGCAAAAAATGAAAATAATTGGAAAAACAAACATTTAACATGAATTTATTGAATGAAATATCATTGTATTTATGTGCCAACAATGTCATCACTTCTCCTTTTGGCATGCGAGAAGGGTTTTTAAACACAAATGAACATTACGTTGACTTATGGACAACTGTTGAAACATCAACAGTGACCCAGTTATTGCAGACCCCTCCAGGGATGACAAAGTTGCCAGAATCTTCCTTTGCATCCTCTTCCACAACAGCAGCAGCTTCCTCGTCTTGGACGGTGTGGATGAACCCACCACTCTGGAACAACCCATGTTTGTTGAAAGTTCCCGAAGAATACCCTATGCCAGCCCGGGACTTATTGTCTTCCATCTTGATCATTTGTCCTAAACCAGTAGTTGTGTCATGCTCAATGGCCAACTTCGCATCATTGTAGGATGCAAATGAAGAAGTTCCTTTCTTAGAAGGTTCAGCAATAGACAAAGCTTGGAACGGCGTCCCAACTTCATCCTCAGCATCAATATAAGAAAAGGAAGACAAATGGCTAACTAGGAGAGCCTTCTCTCCCCCTACCACCACCAGCTTTTTGTTCTTGACAAATTTCAATTTCTGGTGTAAGGTGGATGTCACGGCGCCTGCCTCGTGAATCCATGGTCTGCCCAACAGACAGCTATATGATGGGTGGATATCCATAACCTGAAATGTGATTTGGAAATCACTTGGTCCAATCTTGACTGGGAGTTCAACCTCACCAATCACAGTCTTGCGGGATCCATCAAAAGCTTTTACCACCACTCCACTCTGCCTCATGGGAGGCCCCTGGTATGACAATCTAGCCAAAGTGGATTTTGGCAACACATTCAGTGATGATCCAGTGTCTACCAGCACATTAGACATGGCATCATCCTTGCAGCTCATAGATATGTGAAGTGCCAAATTGTGGTCTCTTCCCTCCTCGGGGAGATTAGCATCACAGAAACTCAAATTGTTACAAGCGGTAATGTTTGTAACAATACTGTCGAATTGTTCTATGGTGACGTCATGATCTACATACACCACATCCAACACCTTCTGCAGAGCTTCTCGGTGTGGTTCTGAGTTCATCAACAAAGATAGCACATAGATCTTTGATGGCGTTTGTAGAAGCTGATCTACAACGTTGTACTCACTCCTCTTGATGAGCCTCAACATCTCATCACAGTCCTCTTTCATCATGCCATTCTGGCCAGTAGGGACAGGAGTTTTAACAGCGGCGGCATGTCTATTAGCAACAAGTGCCGGATTCGGAGAAACAGCAGAATTTCCAACCGGACGAACAACACAATCAGCAACGTCAGCCCTTCTGGTGTCAGCCCGGGGTTTCGTCGAAGCCGGGAAAACGCGACCATTACGGGTCAGGCCGCTGACATCAACGATATTAACAACAGAGGTAGAGGGCAGGGGCACCTCCTTCCTATCTTCCAATGCAACAACATTGTAACGATATGGAACAGCCTCATCAGAAGAATATGGAATAGGGCCAGCTGGTTTGATTATGAGAGAGGGAGAAGCCTTCTGCTTGCTTCCATCATATTGGATGACAACAGGCTCTGGGATCCTGAATACTGGTGATATCACATTAACTTCATCATCCCCATCGTGATTTTGAAGTATTTCAATTACACCTTCGTCCAGCATTTCTTGGATGTCTTTCCGGACTTGGCGGCACCTCTTCTGATTGACAGTGCAAACACGACATTTGTCATGGTCATGCTCATAATGATTGTATTGACACAACAGTCTGTGCATCTCGACCAAAGATTGTTGGATATGGCTGACATATCGGACCTTATATTTACTAGGGCAGCCTTGGACCATGTTGACATCAGATTTCCCATGCTTGGGCAATGGGTTCTTCTTGACGTTAGGACCTACGTCCTCGAAACACAAGATACCGCTCCTAACAAGGTCTTGAACCTTGGTCTTCAACGGGTAGCAGTTCTCCACATCATGTCCGGGAGCACCGGAATGATAAACACAATGAAGTTATGGCTTATACCACCACTGAGGGTTGGTAGGTATAGCCGGTGGGTCACGTGGAGTGATCAGTTTTCTCTCTTTCAAAGAGGGATATAGCTCTGCATAGGTCATGGGAATAGGATCAAAACTGACCCTCTTCCTATCATAGCTTGTGCTGGTCTGATTATTGTTTCGAGGCTAGTAGGCCTGCTGTTGAGGACGGTGTTGTTGTTGTTGATATTGTTGATGTTGCTGTTTGTAACACCCCAAAATTTGCCCTCCTTATTCATGCATTCATTTTTAGGTCATTTAACATTAGATACATTGCATTTCATCATGTCAATCAGAATTAGATCCAAGAAGCTTGAACATCATCCAAGATAATTTGTGGGTCCTATCTGGGTGATCAGTCAACACAAGGGAATGGCTTGAGATACTTCCAACATGTTCAAATGGGGTCTATTCATCAGTCAAAACGTTAATCTTGAAGGAGCAAAAGTTTGTTCATGAACTGTCATGCTCGATAGGCGAAGCCCACGCGTTTCGAAAAAAAAAAAGGAAAAAAAATTAATTAATTAAATAAATAAATAAAATATAATAGAAAAATCTTGGACTTGGACCTCTCTCAGTTGAGCCCATGAAGCCATAAAAATCAGGTTATAAAAGAGGGAGAACAGACAGAAAAAGGAAGAGAAGCAAAACACTCTGTGGTTTCCTTAGAACAAAACCCTGGACAAAACCTGGAGAGAAACCTAGACAGAGAGAGTGAGAACTAATCTGCAGCAACCACCAGGCAACTCTGAAAGGTTTATTCTGACTCACACACTTTCAGCTCAAGCAAAGCCTAACATTTGGTTTGCAAATCCAGTCGTGCCATTTGATTTCAACCGATCTCTCTCATCAGGTTTGCCCTTATTCCCATTACCTTTGTGCTTTGAAGTTGAATACTCTGAATGTTTGAGGTATGATGGATGAATTTCATTAGGTTTTTGCCCACGGGTTCATAATTATGTATGAATGTATAAATAATGCCTTGAATGCTTAATCGTTTAATTTCTGAAGTGATGCCACAAGGTTTGAGGTTTCTGAAACCATACTGTTATCCATGAAAAAAATGCTTATCGTGTTTCACTAACCCTTTTGTTGAGTTTTTGTGAGGGCTTACATACTCTTGCAGGGATAGCTTGCCTGGTGTTCCACTTTATTTGTGGGATACCACCTGGAGGTTTATTCCGATTACCTGTACTGACTCACTTTCTTTGATGGTGTTTAGCTTGGAAGGATCCTTGGGTTTCCCATTCCTCTAATTGCTATTACTTCGGATCTTTATCCGCGTGGGACCTTTTACATTTTTCCCGCATTTTACTGCTTTCCTAGCTGGAAGACCTCGATAGGAGACAATGTTTTTGTGTGTTTATTTTTTTTTACAGGTTCCTTCGTCCAGGACTCCTTTTGCATGAGCATCCCTAACCCTACCAACTCATTGATTTTTCTTCTCCTAAGAACACCTTAACTGCTTCTACTACAGGCGAGTAAGTCTCCAAAGGTCGAGCATCCGGTAGATTGCGTAGTAACGTCGTTCGTCCAAAACCCAATCCATAACCCCGTAGTTAGCCGAACTACGACTTGCTCTGATTCTCATTCCATATGAGATACGTAGGCATAAGATGCGATGTCTTAGCGAGCACACTTCCCCTTAACCCTTAGGCAGCCGAGCTACGAAGACTCTGATTCTCATATTCAGATGAGATACGTATGCAGTGGATGCGACATCCGTGCGAGTCGTTTTCTTTTGACCCCTCTTTTAGTAAATAACACATTAGATAAACCCACACCCTTTAGACAAGAACTACAAAAGTGGATCCCGTAGAGTACTATGGATGCGAAGGGGTGCTAATACCTTCCCTTCGCATAATCGACTCCCGAACCCAAGATTTGGTTGCAAGACCCTGTCTTGTCCTTTCCTTTTTCCAGGTTTACTTCGAGCGTTTCCTTTCCCTCCTTTGGGATAAATAACGCATGGT
The DNA here is from genome assembly GCF_024323335.1 of Lathyrus oleraceus. NCBI lineage: Eukaryota > Viridiplantae > Streptophyta > Magnoliopsida > Fabales > Fabaceae > Lathyrus > Lathyrus oleraceus. The sequence continues at coordinate 209,099,771 of NC_066585.1, forward strand.
GGCGACTCTCCTGTCTTTCTTCGCCGGTTGTTTTTTTTCGCATTCCATTGTTCAGGTTGCGACATTGTTGCTGGTTATTATTATGCTGATAGTGCTGGTTTTCTCTGAAAACAGGTGCTATGTGAACCACTTGATGCTGATTACCGGCGGGAGGCACGGTCTTCCTCTTCACAGAGGGTCTTCTGGGTTTGACATGGGAGGTCACAGCATGTGCCTCATCATCTTTCTTCTTTCCAAACACCCCATATCGTTTGGCAGAAGAGCCTTCTTCTCTAGTCAGGCGCCCTTCCCTGACTCCTTCCTCCAAACGCATCCCCATATTCACCATCTCGATGAAGTCAGAAGAAGCACTGGCAATCATCCGCTCATAATAAAATGAGCTCAAGGTCTTCAGGAAGATCTTGGTCATCTCTTTTTCTTCCAACGGAGGCACAATCTGTGCGGCTAGTTCTCGCCACCTCTGGGCGTACTCTTTGAAAGTTTCCTTGTCCTTCTGGGACATGGCTCTTAATTGATCCCTATCGGGAGCCATATCCATGTTATATTTGTACTTCTTGATGAAAGCTTCGCCAAGGTCATTGAAGGATCGAATGTTTTCACTCTCCAAACCCATGTACCATCTTAGGGAGTCACTAGACAGGCTGTCCTGGAAATAATGAATGAAGAGCTGATCATTGTCGGTCTGAGTTGACATTTTCCTCGCATACATAACCAAGTGGCTGAGAGGGAAAGTATTTACCTTGTACTTTTCAAAGTCAGGTACTTTGAACTTTACAGGGATCTTGACATTGGGTACCAGGCAGAGCTCAGCAGCAGACTTTCCAAAGAGGTCCTTCCCTCTGAGAGTTTTGAGTTCCTTGCGGAGCTCAAGGAACTGATCATTCATAGCATCCATATTTTCATACAAGTCTGGGCCCTCAGACGACTCAGAGTGATAGATGGTGTCGTCTACTCTTGGCATAGTATGCACGACTGGAGGTGGAACGGCAAGGACCGGGCTTGATGCCGGCAGAGAAGTAAAAGTTGGGGCGAGACCCTCAGGAGCAAAATTTGCGGGCATCCCCTAGGGAAACCCGGCTGACATAGCAGTTGGCGCGAAATGGGCACTGGCAGCAGGCAGTGTTGAGGAGGCAATCTCAGAAATGACTATCCTCTGGGGAGGAGTTGAAGGCGTTGGAGTAGACTGGCTTTGGTCGGCCAAGAAAGACTCCATGAGGGCAGTCAATCTTGCCACTTCCTCCTTCAGCTCTCTGTTTTCTTGCTGAAGGTGATCCATCAGTCTTGAAGAGTTGGCTCTGGTGTAGTACTGGTGAGTCAGCTTGTCTTCAAAATAAATGAAGAACACAGAGTTAGACCACTGAATCAAGAAACCTGGAGCAAAACCTGCTTATGCACATGATGCATGCAATGCTTCTGCATATGATTTATTTTTATCAGAGGACTTTAAAGTCCTATTTGCAAATATTGGAAATATTAATCATTTAGACATATATGGAAATATCACATCAATAATATCTGGAAAAAAATTTACACCAAAGAAGTACAATCTTGGTAACCAAATACAATACAAGAGAGAAGGAAAATGAACATCCTATGGAACCCTAGAAACAATCATCTAAAGCTATGGAGACCGGGAGATAAGTCGCACGAAGCCTCTTCACCTCTCTCTCATAGGCTGCCTCCATATCCGCCTTTTCTTTGGCGAGTCGATCGTACTTCTTCTTCCAAAACTTGGAAGACCGAGGAAGAAGAGAAGTCACCACATCATCAGGCTCGTCGATAACCTGATGCTCAAGAAACTCTATTAATGCATCCTTATCTCTAAGTTGCTGAAGTAGTTCCTCTCGCTCACGGACCCAAGCACGTGACTGGTCTTCGTCTCTCAACTCCTCTACTCCTTGGTCAGGGAGGGTTGAAGGCCCAACCATAACCAAAGGTGTAGGTCTCGGATACTCATAAGGCATAAGGTACTCGGAAGCTCTCCTCCTCACCCACAAGGTATAGGGTTCCAAAGCAATACAGTTCTTCGGACCAAGCTCTTTCCTTCCCTTCCTATGGATCTTGCGCCAAGCGCGGACCATCCCGCCCTTCAAGTCTTGGGGATCTTTACCCTCCTGAAAGAACACACCCTCTAACAGAATGTTATTAGGTTTATCCTTTAAGGGGAACCCAAGATGACGACGTGCTAAAACAGGGTTGTAGTTAATCCCACCACATGTACCAAGAAGAGGCACATTGGAGAATTCACCACAAGAATCGATAATCTGCACACCATCATATACGCGGTTGTACCAAAAGATATCGTCATTAGTGAGAGACATAAGCCTCGTGGTCCACCGTAGACATCCTTTGTTTTCCTTGAAGTCGACCGTCTGTGGCAAGTGCGAAATAAACCACTTGTACAACAGAGGCAAACAACACTAAATGGTACCACCACCCTTTGCATTCCTCATATGCAAAGAGAAATAAGTGTCACCTAACAGAGTAGGAACGGGATTAAGATTAGAGAAAATCCTAATAGCGTTCACATCTACAAATATGGCCCATAGATGAGAAGTACAAATATGGCCTCAAAGGCATCCTCACTCATGGCCTTCCCATGCAAAGTAGCTCGAGCAATGAGGAACTCAGAAGGGAGACCTTGAATTCCACCTTTGGTAGTCATATGAGCACCAACCAGAGATTCACCTATATGCAACAGATCAACAATCTCTTGAGAAGTAAGGACCCTCTCCAAGCCACTGAACGACAACTGATCTAGAATAGGTATACCCACAAGATATGCATACTCCTCAAGCGTAGGAAAAAGCTGGAAATCCGGAAATGTGAAGCAACGGTACATGGGATCATAGAATTGCACCAATACACTCATCAGACCTTCATCCACCTGAGTAGCAAGAATAGACAAAAGCTTCCCATGACGAGCCTTGAACTCCAAGGGGTCTAATACATAGGATATCAAACTCCTTAACTCTTTCAAGTCGGGGTGTCTGAAACTGTACTTCTTTGTATTCCTTCTTTGCTTATCCATGTCTGAAAATTTGCAAATAGACCTCTTAAGTTCCTTGAAAATTTTCTCATTGTCGATGATATGGATGTGTATGAATGCATGAATGCATGGATGCAACAATCACACTCAAGGATCAAGCAAAGCACACCACACAAAGGTCATGGGATGGCTCAAGTCATCCTTAATATCAATCATCCATTTTAGTGGATTATGGTTTACACCTTATCAACACCTAAGTTCCATTGATATTAAGGATATACAAGAACGGATCAACCATGAATCAAAGGTTTATTGCAAGTCACGAGCATGGAGTCTCGATTAAGAACCACCCAAAGGGAGTGTACTATGGTTTAAACCTGCCAATCATGTTCTACAAGAGGTTCCCATAGTCATCATCCCACCTTTCGGATATTATCGGATAAACGACTACTCGTATTCCAAAAATATTCTCAAGAGAGACTCTTATGAGTGTAGTATCGCATAACAATCATATCAAATCTTACACTTGAACGACCTTCGCACTACATCCTAAAAATAGGCCAAGATGGTCTTGGTAAACTAAGGTCCTTGGCTTCTAAGGTCTATATTGGAAAGGGTAATGCCTAACCACGACTACTCATGTGACATTATTGATCCCAACATGACCTCCACCAAGTGAATGGGCTTGCAAGTCAACTTGTTAAGGAATAACTCCACACAAGTCAACAAGACTATGTCATTCTCCTATCCTAAGTGCACTCGAGTTCGGGTGTAGAACTCATCTCACAAAGATCACCAAGCATACAAGGAATTAATATATCAAGCAATTCAATCATTACATACAATACAATAATCCCAAATTGCACAAAAAATATGTCACAAAATAATATACACAATACAATACAACAAATGTGAAAAGTAGGCAAAACCCACTAGGCAAATTTCCCAAGCAGAGTCACCACTTTTCTGTAGCGGGGTATTCGTTACCTTTAGATTTATTGACTAAATCAAAAGTAAATCATAGAATTCCAGTCGCCACTGCACTTCTATTTATCCAAAGGAAAGGTTAGAAAGCGAACAAAAACCAAGAAGTTTTATCAAATCAAAAACTAATAAAAATGTCAGAGATCGGGGTAAGGGGGTTGGTTATGCAATGGGAAGGTTTTAAGCACCCAAAACATCCTAGGTACTCCTAGGGAGCTATTTTCACAATTTGTTGTAAGGTATGTTGGTATTTTGTGAAAATTTGTTTGTGCAAACATGATTGGGGGGATGAGAGAAGAATGTACAAATTATTTACAATTTTGTGTTTGAATGGATAAACCCACTGCCTACCTACCATCTTAAAAAAGATTAGGATCAAAACCTTGTAGTTCGAGGTAAAAATCTCAAAACAAGTTGGTGAATTAATTGGTCCAAAAGCCTTAAGGTCTTTTGTTATCCAAGGTAGAAAACTCAACCTAAAACCACAAATCCACCTTGTGAGGATCGCTTCAACATGCTAGTGAGGGGTTAACCCTATAATAAGCATGGAAGACTCATTGTCCATCACTAAGGATATAGGTGAGTATTATATTAACCTCAAGGATAACTCAAACCTAATAGCTATGGTTTATACAAAAATCTTTGGCAAGATGTGGCCATTGAAACCACAAAAACAATTGAATGAGTTGTATTTACCAATGAAAAGTATTTACAAAATATGGTCAAAGTTTACTTTAGAATTCAATTCAAAATAAGTGTTATGAAAAGAAAGTTTGAAAATCAAAAGCATAATGCTTAGGTTTCTAATTTTTGAAAATAAATGTTAATGTTTGCACAAAAGTTTTGGCTTGGGTTAGAGTGGAGGGAAGAAGAAGAATGGCTAGGTCCTAAACAAGCAAAGATGAAGGAAGAGAAATAAGACCACAATTGGAGTTCCCTTCTTGAGATCATAGTGATGATCCAAGTAGCTCCCATCCTTTGGAATAAGCAAGCAAATAAGCAAATATTCAAGCAATCAATCAATCAAGCAAAGCTCTTGGGAATCTTCCAATGGCTCTTGTATCTCTCACTTTATATGCACATGACAATGGTTCTTCAATTTATATCAAGTAGGAATGCCTAGCACAAGAACACACACATCAAAAAGTTCTATAATGCAAGCAAAGAATGGACAAGAGTGAGTTTAGAGATTAGGTCCTTCCAATTCATCTTCCACATTAAGTCCTTTTTACTCCATTTTTGCATAGGGAATGTCCTAAAGTCTAAGTCCTTTTGTCCATTTGCATTTGGTTCACAATAATTAAAATAAAACACAAGCACAATAGTATATACACAATTATGTGCTCAAGTGAGCAAAAGGCAAATTGCATTAACATAAACATGTGCTCAAGTGAGCAAAGGGCAAAAGCAAATGAATAATATGTACAAGAATATTAAATTGCATTAATGTAAAGTGCAAGAATTAAATGACTTGAACTAAGTTAATGGTCAATAGTTAGTGTTAGTGTGCCATAAGGCAATTTAGCGCTATATTAAGCAATCGTAAGTGGACTAATGTAGTAGTCACACCTATCTGAGGCCGGTCAATAAAAATATAGACAACAAAAACAAGTTAGAGATCTTGATTAGTAAATCAAGCTCCTACAACTTGCCATGCCAAAAGAAGATGAGAAATGATCTTGTATTGATTTAGGTTTTTTGCTTGATTAAGAAGCAACCTATCCTTAATGCAAAGCCATTCACTTGATCTTTGGATCAAGATGAATTAGATTTGAATCAAGGAAGGTTGAACCTCCTATACATCAAGGCTAACCACCAATCTTTAACTCATTGTTCAAAAAAAAGAAAAAGATGAAGAAGAAGATGAATAAGAATGTACATTAATTGAATTCAAATGAAATAAGCAAATTGCATTGACCAAAGACAAATGGAATCAAGGTCAAACACTAGTAAACAAACGCAAAATGAAACTTAAAAGTCAAGAAACAAATAAAATATTTTTGGTATTTTTCAAAATTAAAATAATACTTGAATTAAAATAAACAATTAAAGGTCAAACTTCAAATCCATCTCAAATCAACTTTGAAAAGTCCAAATGGATCATCCTAGGTTCAACAAGGTCAAACAAAGTTTGACAAAAAGATTCAGCATTTTTAGAAACCAGAAACTATTTTTAATCAATTAAAATGCATAAAAAAATAACCTAATTGAATTAAAATCTCAAATAAATCTCAAATCAATTAATAAATTGATGAGAATATTTTTCATAGATCCATCATCATTCAAAAAGGTTAAGAAAATATTTTTGTATTTTTTGGATATTAAAAACTATTTAAAATGAATTAAAAATAACCAGAAAAGAGAAAATTCGTAAAAAAATATCAAATGATAAAATAAAAAATATTAAAAATCATTCTTAGAAACTAGAAATTAAAAGAGAAATAATGCAATTGGTCTCATATTTTTTGTAATTGAAATGAGAGAGATATGATTTTTTGAAGTAAAATGAAATAAAAGAAATAAAATGGATTAAATCAGAAAATAGGAAAACCCACACGCGTTGGATTCAATTCATTAAATGATCTGGCAGATCAAACGGATGTGGCATGTGCGCGCATCATGGACCTAAGTCAACTGAGCAACATAAACTATTAAATAAAATCATAAGATCCAAGAGCCCTGATTCAATCTGGGAATCATCATCAACGTCCTGGATTAAAATTGGCAAACGGACGGTGGTGTACACCACCGTCTTCTCCGGCGAGACCAGAGATTCCGGCCAAATTTGGAGAGAAAAAATCTTAACCAAATGAAGCGATCTATACATCAATGGAAAGCTGGGGTGATGTACATCACCCCTGTACCATTTATTTTCACTCTAGATCTCCATGGGAAGAGAAATTAGAGGTGAAAAATGATGGTGTTCAACTTGAACTCAATGGATTCTCAAAATTAAAAGCATAGTTCAATTGCATCTGATGAGAGGACTTCAGCCAAACCAATAAATGCAAGAAACAAGCAATAATCAGTGTGTTTCGAAAAAGAAAAGTTTGAACATCCACCTCTGAAATGTGGATCTGGAAAGCACAATTCCTCTTAGCTATTGATTGCAGTGTGATATAGAGATGAAGATGAAGCAAGGCCAAGGAATTTTGAGTCTGAAAATCAACCAATGTAGTTGAAAATCAGATCTGAATTTTTGAAAAGAAAATGAGAATTCCTTTAGGTATGGCTATGGATTGAGTTTTGCAGCATAACAGGTGCCTTCAGGTTGTTGAATTATGAAGCCTAGCACTCTTATTTATAGCAATTGGCAAAGGTAAGCATGAGCATTGCATGTGCATGAATGGAGAGGGCCTCCATGCATGGGCCTGTACAGGCGCATGGAGGGCCCAAATCCTATTGGTTTGGCAAGCTTAACATCAGCAAATAAGTTTTGGACGTGCAGATGAGATGTAATTGGCTTATGCAATGAGTTTTCAAGTAGTTTCCAAAAATGCACCAAAATGTTCTCCTCTTCGAAAATGCCTTTTCCAAAAACAAAACATGGCCTTATGGGTAATGGTTGGAAAGCTCTTGACATGAGGATCAATTGGTATGTTGACCAAAACTTCATTTGGAAATGGGAAATTAGTGAAAATTGGTCATAAAGTTCAATGTGCAAAACATGTGTATGTGAAAAATTCCAAAATGGGCCAACTTCAAGCCCTTCTATTTCAATGATGTATGCTCCAAATGACAACCTTCAACATCACAGTTGTAGATCTTTTCAAGATAATCAATTTGGACTCAAATTTTACATCATTTAGATTTTTGATGAGGAAGTTATGAGCACTTGAAGTTGGACTTTTTCACATTTCAATGCCTTTGGTCCCAAGTGACCTATAATGTTTTGCATTATCACATGTATTTATTTTAGTATTATGAAAATTTTCTCAACATAAAAAATGAATTAGACATCTTAAACTTTCCAATGAATTTGATCCCACCTCAAAATCATAAAAAATGAATGAGTTATGTTCTTGGGAAGTTAACCCAAAATTAGGGTTTCAGTCAAAATGACCTATAATGTTTTGAAATGGATGATGACTTTCCAAGCTTCAAATCAATTTTTGATGAACATGAAAGTTGTTCGTATGGTTCTTAAGAACATTTTTTCTCTTGGAGTAATCTCCATTTTACAAACACATAAAAAGTCAGGTCTCAGTGGATTTCAAAATAGTCAGATGAATTGACTGATCAACTTCTCAAGTCCAAGCGTCAAATCTTGATGAATTAATGATTGAGGACACTCAAATATGCATGAAATGATGAATTAAAGGACTTCCCTTGATTGTATTTGATCATGGGTTGAGGTTGCTTCATGAGCAAGGCATACTTGATGCACAAATGAATTAGGGTTTCCTTGGGAAACAATTCTCAAGCCCTTTGGTTTGCTTTGATCAAAATGACAAATTGAGATACTTGGGAGGCATATATGATGAATGAGAGCTTTTTGAACCATTGTCATGCTTGCTTTCCACCTTCATCTTTCCATTCTTTGAGCATAGGGACCATTTAGGAGCTTTAGATCTTATGATTGCTCAAGCTACAAAACAAAAGATGTTAGTGACATATTTTTGTGATTTTGGTTAGTAAACAAAGTAAGAAAAGCAATAATATACAATTCAATCATGCTTGGTGGTCTCAAACCAACTCACACAAGTTCCCACCCAAAGGTAAGGAGCCAAGATGCTATGATCCTTGAGGCAAGATGCAAAAGCAATGATATGATGCCATGAGGGATCTAAGGTTCAAAATTAGGGTCTTACAATGGATTGGATCAAATGCATTAATTATTTTTTTATTTGATGGATGGATTGGATTGATTAATTATTGGATGGATTGGATGGATATGTCTTTAATGGATTTTATTGCCACCCCTATATCCAATCTATATTCTCAAGATGTGAAACTATATAAGGATGAAGCTTATGTTAGATATGTAAACAAAACAAAAAAGTCACACATTCTTCACTTATAGCTTAAGCTTTTGGGATAGTAACAGGTTCATGTCAGCATCCATAATCTTCATAAACTTCATAAACAACAAGAATGACACATCTCTTTGAATAGGTTTGGATCTCATCCCAGACGTTAGCTTAAAGGGTGAGGTTACCCTCATATATTAACAGTCCATGAACCTAAGGAATGTAGGAATCCAACACAACTTAAACATTGAGCTAACACTAGTAAGTAGTCATCGGTCGGATGGTAGACCTCCCACCTGTAGCTGCTTTATGTATTCATATGGTTTCAAATAATTACATTGATAGCCACTATGTCATCTTTCTGCCCCGTTTGTCTTATTACTGATGCAACTTATTACTATTAAACATAGAAATTGAAATCCAAACAAACCTAAATATCTCTTTTGTCCAAAGTCTTAAGATTGACAGAAAACACAAAATAGCAATATTGAAAATATCACAGCAAAAATGGCATCATCGTGAGTAACACACTTATACATTTTAGAAATATCATACTAGTGTACAGAAACATTACCGAGTGTCGAGTAAGAAGCCATAAAAATGATATGTGTGGAAGCTCTCTTGATAATACTTGAATGGTTTTTCCCACTGCATTAAAACAAAACACAAAGTAGTTTTCAATAAAATTGTTACTTGAATTGTTTTTGTTTTCATTTTCCCAACTTCATTTTAATTTTTATCATTACTATTACTGATAAAATATAATGTAATAGATGAATAAGAATTATAAAACATATGCATCAAATTGGTTCATAAATGTCAAGTTCGTGTATGAAAAATTACCTTAAAGAGACAACTACTATGAGAAATTGTTAGTGTTGATTTGAATTTGCGATGTTGTAGCACCAAAACGTTGAGATGAATTACGACTGTAACACGGAATCGTCGAGATGGATTTCGATTGTAGCACTGAAACGTTGAGATGAATTACAATTGTAGCACAAAATTGTTGAGATGAATTTCGATTTGTAGGGTCAAATGATAAGAAGAAATTGGGGGAAGAAGAAATTAGGATTCTTTATTGGTTGGACTTCAAGAACCGTTGGAGAGAGAACGTGTTTTATTTATGAGAAATATGAATTTCAATTTTTATCTTTCAAATGTTTTTCTTTTTGTTTTTTAACAAAAGAATTTTTGTTTAATTTAAATATTCAATATTGTTTTAATAAAATATTTTATTTAATTAGTAAATAATAAAACATTGTTCAATGGATTTATAAAATGAGATGGGTGGATTAAATCCATCCATATGGTTTGATCGATGGATTGGATCAAATCCATTAATTATTTTTTTATTTGATGGATGGATTGGATGGATTAATTATTGGATGGATTGGATGGATATGTCTTTAATGGATTGTATTGCCACCCATATATCCAATCCATATTCTCAAAATGTGAAACTATATAAAGATGAAGCATATGTTACAGATGTAAACAAAACAAAAAAATCACACATTCTTCACTTATAGCTTAAGCTTTTGGGATAGTAACTGGTTCATGTCAGCATCCATAATCTTCATAACTTCTTAAACAACAAGAACGACACATCTCTTTGAATAGGTTTGGATCTCATCCCAGACGTTAGCTTATAGGGTGAGGTTGCCCTCATATATTAACAGTCCATGAACCTAAGCAATGTAGGAATCCAACACAACTTAAACAATAAGTTAACACTAGTAAGCAGTCATCGGTCGGATGGTAGAACTCTCACCGATAGCTGCTTTATGTATGCATATGGTTTCAAATAATTACATTGATAGCCATTATGTCATCTTTCTGCCCCGTTTGTCACATTACTGATGCAACTTATTACTATTAAACATAGAAATTGAAATCCAAACAAACCTAAATATGTCTTCTGTCCAAAGTCTTAAGATTGACAGAAAAATACAAAATAGCAATATTGAAAATATCACAGCAAAAATGTCATCATCGTGAGTAACACACTTATACATTCTAGAAATATCATACTAGTGTACAAAAACATTACCGAGTGTCGAGTAAGAAGCCATAACAATGATGTGTGTGGAAGCTCTCTTGATAAGACTTGAATGGTTTTTCACACTGCATTAAAACAAAAAACAAAGTAGTCTTCAATAAAATTGTTACTTGAATTGTTTTTGTTTTCATTTTCCTAACTTCATTTTAATTTTTATCATTACTATTATTGCTAAAATATAATGTAATAGATGAATTAGAATCATAAAATATATGCATCAAAGTGGTTCATAAATGTCAAGTTCGTGTATGGAAAATTACCTCAAAGAGACAACTACTATGAGAAATTAATAGTGTTGATTTGAATTTGCGATGTTGTAGCACCAAAACGTTGAGATGAGTTACGACTGTAACACGGAATCGTCGAGATGGATTTCGATTGTAGCACTGAAATGTTGAGATGAATTAAAATTGTAGCACAAAATTGTTGAGATGAATTTCGATTTATAGTGTCAAATGTTAAGAAGAAATTGGGGGAAGAAGAAATTAGGGTTCTTGTTTGGTTGGATTTCTAGAACCGTTGGAGAGAGATTATGTTTTATTTATGAGAAAAGTGAATTTCAATTTTTATCTTTCAAATGTTTTTCTTTTTGTTTTTTAACAAAAGAATTTTTGTTTAATTTAAATATTCAATATTGTTTTAATAAAATATTTTATTTAATAAGTAAATAATAAAACATTGTTCAATGGATTTATAAAATGAGATGGGTGGATTGAATCCATCCATATGGTTTGATGGATGGATTGGATCAAATCCATTAATTATTTTTTTATTTGATGGATGCATTGGATGGATATGTCTTTAATGGATTTTATTGCCACCCCTATATCCAATCCATATTCTTACGATGTGAAACTATATAAGGATGAAGCATTTGTTAGAGATGTAAACAAAACTAAAAAGTCACACATTCTTCACTTATAGATTAAGCTTTTATGATAGTAATTGGTTCATGTCAGCATCTATAATCTTCATAAACTTCATAAACAACAAGAACGACACATCTCTTTGAATAGGTTTGGATCTCATCCCAGACATTAGCTTAAGGGTTAGGTTGCCCTCATATATAAACATTCCATGAACCTAAGCAATGTAGGTCTGCAACACAACCTAAACATTAAGTTAACACTAGTAAGCAGTCATCGATCGGATGGTAGACCTCCCACCGGTAGCTGCTTTATGTATGCATATGGTTTCAAATAATTACTTTGATAGCAACTATGTCATCTTTCTGCTCCGTTTGTCACATTACTGATGCAACTTATTACTATTAAACATACAAATTGAAATCCAAACAAACCTAAATATGTCTTCTGTCCAAAGTCTTAAGATTGACAGAAAATAAAAATGGCAATATTGAAAATATCACAACAAAAATGGCATCATTGTGAGTAACACACTTATACATTCTACAAATATCATACTAGCATACAAAAACATTACCGAGTATCGAGTAAGAAGCCATAACAATGATGTGTGTGGAAGCTCTCTTGATAAGACTTGAATGGTTTTTCACACTGCATTAAAACAAAAAACAAAGTAGTCTTCAATAAATTGTTACATGAATTGTTTTTGTTTCCATTTTCCCAACTTCATTTTAATTTTTATCATTACTATTATTGCTAAAATATAATGTAATAGATGAATTAGAATCATAAAATATATGCATCAAAGTGGTTCATAAACGTCAAGTTCGTGTATGGAAAATTACCTCAAAGAGACAACTACTATGAGAAATTAATAGTGTTGATTTGAATTTGCGATGTTGTAGCACCAAAACGTTGAGATGAATCACGACTGTAACACGGAATCGTATAGATGGATTTCGATTGTAACACTGAAATGTTGAGATGAATTAAAATTGTAGCATAAAATTGTTGAGATGAATTTCGATTTGTAGTGTCAAATGTTAAGAAGAAATTGGGGGAAGAAGAAATTGGGGTTCTTGTTTGGTTGGACTTCTAGAACCGTTGGAGAGAGAACGTGTTTTATTTATGAGAAAAGTGAATTTCAATTTTTATTTTTCAAATGTTTTTCTTTTTGTTTTTTAACAAAAGAATTTTTGTTTAATTTAAATATTCAATATTGTTTTAATAAAATATTTTATTTAACAAGTAAATAATAAAACATTGTTCAATGGATTTATAAAATGACATGGGTGGATTGAATCCATCCATATGGTTTGATGGATGGATTAGACCAAATCCATTAATTATTTTTTTATATGATGGATGGATTGGATGGATTAATTACTGGATGGATTGGATGGATATGTCTTTAATGGGTTTTATTGCCACCCCTATATCCACTCCATATTCTCAAGATGTGAAACTATATAAGGATGAAGCATATGTTAGAGATGTAAACAAAACAAAAAAGACACACATTCTTCACTTATAAATTAAGCTTTTGGGATAGTAACTTTTTCGTGTTAGCATCCATAATCTTCATAAACTTCATAAACAACAAGAACGACACATCTCTTTGAATAGGTTTGGATCTCATCCCAGACATTAGCTTAAAGGGTGAGGTTGCCCTCATATATTAACAGTCCATGAACCTAAGCAATGTAGGAATCCAACACAACTTAAACACTGAGTTAACACTAGTAAGCAGCCATCGGTCGGATGGTAGACCTCCCACTGGAAGCTGCTTTATGTATGCATATGGTTTCAAATAATTACATTGATAGCCACTATGTCACCTTTCTGCCCCGTTTGTCACATTACTGATGCAACCTATTACTATTAAACATACAAATTGAAATCCAAACAAACCTAAATATCTCTTCTGTCCAAAGTCTTAAGATTGACAGAAAATACAAAATAGCAATATTGAAAATATCACAGCAAAAATGTCATCATCGTGAGTAACACACTTATACATTCTAGAAATATCATACTAGTGTACAAAAACATTACCGAGTGTCGAGTAAGAAGCCATAACAATGATGTGTGTGGAAGCTCTCTTGATAAGACTTGAATGGTTTTTCACACTGCATTAAAACAAAAAACAAAGTAGTCTTCAATAAAATTGTTACTTGAATTGTTTTTGTTTTCATTTTCCCAACTTCATTTTAATTTTTATCATTACTATTATTGCTAAAATATAATGTAATAGATGAATTAGAATCATAAAATATATGCATCAAAGTGGTTCATAAATGTCAAGTTCGTGTATGGAAAATTACCTCAAAGAGACAACTACTATGAGAAATTAATAGTGTTGATTTGAATTTGCGATGTTGTAGCACCAAAACGTTGAGATGAGTTACGACTGTAACACGGAATCGTCGAGATGGATTTCGATTGTAGCACTGAAATGTTGAGATGAATTAAAATTGTAGCACAAAATTGTTGAGATGAATTTCGATTTATAGTGTCAAATGTTAAGAAGAAATTGGGGGAAGAAGAAATTAGGGTTCTTGTTTGGTTGGACTTCTAGAACCGTTGGAGAGAGATTATGTTCTATTTATGAGAAAAGTGAATTTCAATTTTTATCTTTCAAATGTTTTTCTTTTTGTTTTTTAACAAAAGAATTTTTGTTTAATTTAAATATTCAATATTGTTTTAATAAAATATTTTATTTAATAAGTAAATAATAAAACATTGTTCAATGGATTTATAAAATGAGATGGGTGGATTGAATCCATCCATATGGTTTGATGGATGGATTGGATCAAATCCATTAATTATTTTTTTATTTGATGGATGGATTGGATGGATATGTCTTTAATTGATTTTATTGCCACCCCTATATCCAATCCATATTCTTACGATGTGAAACTTTATAAGGATGAATCATTTGTTAGAGATGTAAACAAAACTAAAAAGTCACACATTCTTCACTTATAGATTAAGCTTTTATGATAGTAACTGGTTCATGTCAGCATCTATAATCTTCATAAACTTCATAAACAACAAGAACGACACATCTCTTTGAATAGGTTTGGATCTCATCCCAGACATTAGCTTAAGGGTGAGGTTGCCCTCATATATAAACATTCCATGAACCTAAGCAATGTAGGAATGCAACACAACCTAAACACTAAGTTAACACTAGTAAGCAGTCATCGATCGGATTGTAGACCTCCCACCGGTAGCTGCTTTATGTATGCATATGGTTTCAAATAATTACTTTGATAGCAACTATGTCATCTTTCTGCCCCGTTTGTCACATTACTGATGCAACTTATTACTATTAAACATAGAAATTGAAATCCAAACAAACCTAAATATGTCTTCTGTCCAAAGTCTTAGGATTGACAGAAAATACAAAATAGCAATATTGAAAATATCACAACAAAAATGGCATCATCGTGAGTAACACACTTATACATTCTACAAATATCATACTAGTGTACAAAAACATTACCGAGTATCGAGTAAGAAGCCATAACAATGATGTGTGTGGAAGCTCTCTTGATAAGACTTGAATGGTTTTTCACACTGCATTAAAACAAAAAACAAAGTAGTCTTCAATAAATTGTTACATGAATTGTTTTTGTTTCCATTTTCCCAACTTCATTTTAATTTTTATCATTACTATTATTGCTAAAATATAATGTAATAGATGAATTAGAATCATAAAGTATATGCATCAAAGTGGTTAATAAATGTCAAGTTCGTGTATGGAAAATTACCTCAAAGAGACAACTACTATGAGAAATTAATAGTGTTGATTTGAATTTGCGATGTTGTAGCACCAAAACGTTGAGATGAATTACGACTGTAACACGGAATCGTCGAGATGGTTTTCGATTGTAACACTGAAATGTTGAGATGAATTAAAATTGTAGCACAAAATTGTTGAGATGAATTTCGATTTGTAGTGTCAAATGTTAAGAAGAAATTGGGGGAAGAAGAAATTGGGGTTCTTGTTTGGTTGGACTTCTAGAACCGTTGGAGAGAGAACGTGTTTTATTTATGAGAAAAGTGAATTTCAATTTTTATCTTTCAAATGTTTTTCTTTTTGTTTTTTAACAAAAGAATTTTTGTTTAATTTAAATATTCAATATTGTTTTAATAAAAATTTTTATTTAATAAGTAAATAATAAAACATTGTTCAATGGATTTATAAAATGAGATGGGTGGATTGAATCCATCCATATGGTTTGATGGATGGATTGGACCAAATCCATTAATTATTTTTTTATTTGATGGATGGATTGGATGGATTAATTACTGGATGGATTGGATGGATATGTCTTTAATGGGTTTTATTGCCACCCCTATATCCACTCCATATTCTCAAGACAAAAAAGTCACACATTCTTCACTTATAGCTTAAGCTTTTGGGATGGTAACTGTTTCGTGTTAGCATCCATAATCTTCATAAACTTCATAAACAACAAGAACGACACATCTCTTTGAATAGGTTTGGATCTCATCCCAGACATTAGCTTAAAGGGTGAGGTTGCCCTCATATATTAACAGTCCATGAACCTAAGCAATGTAGGAATGCAACACAACTTAAACACTAAGTTAACACTAGTAAGCAGTCATCGTTCGGATGGAAGACCTCCCACCGGTAGCTGCTTTATGTATGCATATGGTTTCAAATAATTACATTGATAGCCACTATGTCATCTTTCTGCCCCGTTTGTCACATTACTGATGCAACTTATTACTATTAAACATAGAAATTGAAATCCAAACAAACCTAAATATGTCTTCTGTCCAAAGTCCTAAGATTAACAGAAAATACAAAATAGCAATATTGAAAATATCACAGCAAAAATGTCATCATCGTGAGTAACACACTTATACATTCTAGAAATATCATACTAGTGTACAAAAACATTACCGAGTGTCGAGTAAGAAGCCATAACAATGATGTGTGTGGAAGCTCTCTTGATAAGACTTGAATGGTTTTTCACACTGCATTAAAACAAAAAACAAAGTAGTCTTCAATAAAATTGTTACTTGAATTGTTTTTGTTTTCATTTTCCCAACTATATTTTAATTTTTATCATTACTATTACTGATAAAATATAATGTAATAGATGAAAAAGAATTATAAAACATATGCATCAAATTGGTTCATAAATGTCAAGTTCGTGTATGGAAAATTACCTCAAAGAGACAACTACAATGAGAAATTGTTAGTGTTGATTTGAATTTGCGATGTTGTAGCACCCAAACGTTGAGATGAATTACGACTGTAACACGGAATCCTCGAGATGGATTTTGATTGTAGCACTGAAACGTTGAGATGAATTACAATTGTAGCACAAAATTGTTGAGATGAATTTCGATTTGTAGTGTCAAATGTTAAGAAGAAATTGGGGGAAGAAGAAATTGGGGGAAGAAGAAATTAGGGTTCTTGTTTGGTTGGACTTCTAGAACCGTTGGAAAGAGAACATGTTTTATTTATGAGAAAAGTGAATTTCAATTTTTATCTTTCAAATGTTTTTCTTTTGTTTTTTAACAAAAGAATTTTTGATTAATTTAAATATTCAATATTGTTTTAATAAAATATTTTATTTAATAAGTAAATAATAAAACATTGTTCAATGGATTTATAAAATGAGATGGGTGGATTGAATCCATACATATGGTTTGATGGATAGATTGGACCAAATCCATTAATTATTTTTTTATTTGATGGATGGATTGGATGGATTAATTACTGGATGGATTGGATGGATATGTCTTTAATGGGTTTTATTGCCACCCCTATATCCAATCCATATTCTCAAGATGTGAAACTATAGAAGGATGAAGCATATGTTAGAGATGTAAACAAAACAAAAAAGTCACACATTCTTCACTTATAGCTTAAGCTTTTGGGATAGTAACTGTTTCGTGTTAGCATCCATAATCTTCATAAACTTCATAAACAACAAGAACGACACATCTCTTTGAATAGGTTTGGATCTCATCCCAGACATTAGCTTAAAGAATGAGGTTGCCCTCATATATTAATAGTCCATGAACCTAAGCAATGTAGGAATGCAACATAACTTAAACACTAAGTTAACACTAGTAAGCAGTCATCGTTCGGATGGAAGACCTCCCACCGGTAGCTGCTTTATGTATGCATATGGTTTCAAATAATTACATTGATAGCCACTATGTCATCTTTCTGCCCCGTTTGTCACATTACTGATGCAACTTATTACTATTAAACATAGAAATTGAAATCCAAACAAACCTAAATATGTCTTCTGTCCAAAGTCCTAAGATTGACAGAAAATACAAAATAGCAATATTGAAAATATCACAGCAAAAATGTCATCATCGTGAGTAACACACTTATACATTCTAGAAATATCATACTAGTGTACAAAAACATTACCGAGTGTCGAGTAAGAAGCCATAACAATGATGTGTGTGGAAGCTCTCTTGATAAGACTTGAATGGTTTTTCACACTGCATTAAAACAAAAAACAAAGTAGTCTTCAATAAAATTGTTACTTGAATTGTTTTTGTTTTCATTTTCCCAACTTCATTTTAATTTTTATCATTACTATTACTGATAAAATATAATGTAATAGATGAAAAAGAATTATAAAACATATGCATCAAATTGGTTCATAAATGTCAAGTTCGTGTATGGAAAATTACCTCAAAGAGACAACTACAATGAGAAATTGTTAGTGTTGATTTGAATTTGCGATGTTGTAGCACCCAAACGTTGAGATGAATTACGACTGTAACACGGAATCCTCGAGATGGATTTTGATTGTAGCACTGAAACGTTGAGATGAATTACAATTGTAGCACAAAATTGTTGAGATGAATTTCGATTTGTAGTGTCAAATGTTAAGAAGAAATTGGGGGAAGAAGAAATTGGGGGAAGAAGAAATTAGGGTTCTTGTTTGGTTGGACTTCTAGAACCGTTGGAAAGAGAACATGTTTTATTTATGAGAAAAGTGAATTTCAATTTTTATCTTTCAAATGTTTTTCTTTTTGTTTTTTAACAAAAGAATTTTTGATTAATTTAAATATTCAATATTGTTTTAATAAAATATTTTATTTAATAAGTAAATAATAAAACATTGTTCAATGGATTTATAAAATGAGATGGGTGGATTGAATCCATACATATGGTTTGATGGATGGATTGGACCAAATCCATTAATTATTTTTTTATTTGATGGATGGATTGGATGGATTAATTACTGGATGGATTGGATGGATATGTCTTTAATGGGTTTTATTGCCACCCCTATATCCAATCCATATTCTCAAGATGTGAAACTATATAAGGATGAAGCATATGTTAGAGATGTAAACAAAACAAAAAAGTCACACATTCTTCACTTATAGCTTAAGCTTTTGGGATAGTAACTGTTTCGTGTTAGCATCCATAATCTTCATAAACTTCATAAACAACAAGAACGACACATCTCTTTGAATAGGTTTGGATCTCATCCCAGACATTAGCTTAAAGGGTGAGGTTGCCCTCATATATTAACAGTCCATGAACCTAAGCAATGTAGGAATGCAACACAACTTAAACACTAAGTTAACACTAGTAAGCAGTCATCGTTCGGATGGAAGACCTCCCACCGGTAGCTGCTTTATGTATGCATATGGTTTCAAATAATTACATTGATAGCCACTATGTCATCTTTCTGCCCCGTTTGTCACATTACTGATGCAACTTATTACTATTAAACATAGAAATTGAAATCCAAACAAACCTAAATATGTCTTCTGTCCAAAGTCCTAAGATTGACAGAAAATACAAAATAGCAATATTGAAAATATCACAGCAAAAATGTCATCATCGTGAGTAACACACTTATACATTCTAGAAATATCATACTAGTGTACAAAAACATTACCGAGTGTCGAGTAAGAAGCCATAACAATGATGTGTGTGGAAGCTCTCTTGATAAGACTTGAATGGTTTTTCACACTGCATTAAAACAAAAAACAAAGTAGTCTTCAATAAAATTGTTACTTGAATTGTTTTTGTTTTCATTTTCCCAACTTCATTTTAATTTTTATCATTACTATTACTGATAAAATATAATGTAATAGATGAAAAAGAATTATAAAACATATGCATCAAGTTGGTTCATAAATGTCAAGTTCGTGTATGGAAAATTACCTCAAAGAGACAACTACAACGAGAAATTGTTAGTGTTGATTTGAATTTGCGATGTTGTAGCACCCAAACGTTGAGATGAATTACGACTGTAACACGGAATCCTCGAGATGGATTTTGATTGTAGCACTGAAACGTTGAGATGAATTACAATTGTAGCACAAAATTGTTGAGATGAATTTCGATTTGTAGTGTCAAATGTTAAGAAGAAATTGGGGGAAGAAGAAATTAGGGTTCTTGTTTGGTTGGACTTCTAGAACCGTTGGAAAGAGAACATGTTTTATTTATGAGAAAAGTGAATTTCAATTTTTATCATTCAAATGTTTTTCTTTTTGTTTTTTAACAAAAGAATTTTTGATTAATTTAAATATTCAATATTGTTTTAATAAAATATTTTATTTAATAAGTAAATAATAAAACATTGTTCAATGGATTTATAAAATGAGATGGGTGGATTGAATCCATACATATGGTTTGATGGATGGATTGGACCAAATCCATTAATTATTTTTTTATTTGATGGATGGATTGGATGGATTAATTACTGGATGGATTGGATGGATATGTCTTTAATGGGTTTTATTGCCACCCCTATATCCAATCCATATTCTCAAGATGTGAAACTATATAAGGATGAAGCATATGTTAGAGATGTAAACAAAACAAAAAAGTCACACATTCTTCACTTATAGCTTAAGCTTTTGGGATAGTAACTGTTTCGTGTTAGCATCCATAATCTTCATAAACTTCATAAACAACAAGAACGACACATCTCTTTGAATAGGTTTGGATCTCATCCCAGACATTAGCTTAAAGGGTGAGGT
Source organism: Lathyrus oleraceus (assembly GCF_024323335.1). Classification (NCBI taxonomy): domain Eukaryota; kingdom Viridiplantae; phylum Streptophyta; class Magnoliopsida; order Fabales; family Fabaceae; genus Lathyrus; species Lathyrus oleraceus. The sequence goes on from NC_066585.1 coordinate 209,120,660, forward strand.
TGCCCTCATATATTAACAGTCCATGAACCTAAGCAATGTAGGAATGCAACACAACTTAAACACTAAGTTAACACTAGTAAGCAGTCATCGTTCGGATGGAAGACCTCCCACCGGTAGCTGCTTTATGTATGCATATGGTTTCAAATAATTACATTGATAGCCACTATGTCATCTTTCTGCCCCGTTTGTCACATTACTGATGCAACTTATTACTATTAAACATAGAAATTGAAATCCAAACAAACCTAAATATGTCTTCTGTCCAAAGTCCTAAGATTGACAGAAAATACAAAATAGCAATATTGAAAATATCACAGCAAAAATGTCATCATCGTGAGTAACACACTTATACATTCTAGAAATATCATACTAGTGTACAAAAACATTACCGAGTGTCGAGTAAGAAGCCATAACAATGATGTGTGTGGAAGCTCTCTTGATAAGACTTGAATGGTTTTTCACACTGCATTAAAACAAAAAACAAAGTAGTCTTCAATAAAATTGTTACTTGAATTGTTTTTGTTTTCATTTTCCCAACTTCATTTTAATTTTTATCATTACTATTACTGATAAAATATAATGTAATAGATGAAAAAGAATTATAAAACATATGCATCAAATTGGTTCATAAATGTCAAGTTCGTGTATGGAAAATTACCTCAAAGAGACAACTACAATGAGAAATTGTTAGTGTTGATTTGAATTTGCGATGTTGTAGCACCCAAACGTTGAGATGAATTACGACTGTAACACTGAATCGTCGAGATGGATTTTGATTGTAGCACTGAAACGTTGAGATGAATTACAATTGTAGCACAAAATTGTTGAGATGAATTTCGATTTGTAGTGTCAAATGTTAAGAAGAAATTGGGGGAAGAAGAAATTGGGGGAAGAAGAAATTAGGGTTCTTGTTTGGTTGGACTTCTAGAACCGTTGGAAGAGAACATGTTTTATTTATGAGAAAAGTGAATTTCAATTTTTATCTTTCAAATGTTTTTCTTTTTGTTTTTTAACAAAAGAATTTTTGATTAATTTAAATATTCAATATTGTTTTAATAAAATATTTTATTTAATAAGTAAATAATAAAACATTGTTCAATGGATTTATAAAATGAGATGGGTGGATTGAATCCATACATATGGTTTGATGGATGGATTGGATCAAATTCATTAATTATTTTTTTATTTGATGGATGGATTGGATGGATATGTCTTTAATGGATTTTATTGCCACCCCTATATCCAATCCATATTCTTAATATGTGAAACTATATAAGGATGAAGCATTTGTTAGAGATGTAAACAAAACTAAAAAGTCACACATTCTTCACTTATAGCTTAAGCTTTTATGATAGTAACTGGTTCATGTCAGCATCTATAATCTTCATAAACTTCATAAACAACAAGAACGACGCATCTCTTTGAATAGGTTTGGATCTCATCCCAGACATTAGCTTAAAGGGTGAGGTTGCCCTCATATATTAACATTCCATGAACCTAAGCAATGTAGGAATGCAACACAACCTAAACACTAAGTTAACACTAGTAAGCAGTCATCGATCGGATGGTAGACCTCCCACCGGTAGCTGCTTTATGTATGCATATGGTTTCAAATGATTACTTTGATAGCCACTATGTCATCTTTGTGCCCCGTTTGTCACATTACGGATGCAATTTATTACTATTAAACATAGAAATTGAAATCCAAACAAACCTAAATATGTCTTCTGTCCAAAGTGTTAAGATTGACAGAAAATACAAAATAAAAATATTGAAAATATCACATCAAAAATGGCATCATCGTGAGTAACACACTTATACATTCTACAAATATCATACTAGTGTACAAAAACATTACCGAGTGTCGAGTAAGAAGCCATAACAATGATGTGTGTGGAAGCTCTCTTGATAAGACTTGAATGGTTTTTCACACTGCATTAAAACAAAAAACAAAGTAGTCTTCAATAAATTGTTACTTGAATTGTTTTTGTTTTCATTTTCCCAACTTCATTTTAATTTTTATCATTACTATTACTGCTAAAATATAATGTAATAGATGAATAAGAATTATAAAACATATGCATCAAATTGGTTCATAAATTTCAAGTTCGTGTATGGAAAATTACCTCAAAGAGACAACTACTATGAGAAATTGTTAGTGTTGATTTGAATTTGCGATGTTGTAGCACAAAACGTTGAGATGAATTACGACTGTAACACGGAATCGTCGAGATGGATTTCGATTGTAGCACTGAAATGTTGAGATGAATTACAATTGTAGCACAAAATTGTTGAGATGAATTTCGATTTGTAGTGTCAAATGTTAAGAAGAAATTGGGGGAAGAAGAAATTAGGGTTCTGTTTGGTTGGACTTCTAGAACCGTTGGAGAGAGAACGTGTTTTATTTATGAGAAAAGTGAATTTCAATTTTTATCTTTCAAATGTTTTTCTTTTGTTTTTTAACAAAAGAATTTTTGTTTAATTTAAATATCAATATTGTTTTAATAAAATATTTTATTTAATAAGTAAATAATAAAACATTGTTCAATGGATTTATAAAATGAGATGGGTGGATTGAATCCATCCATATGGTTTGATGGATGGATTGGACCAAATCCATTAATTATTTTTTTATTTGATGGATGGATTGGATGGATTAATTACTGGATGGATTGGATGGATATGTCTTTAATGGGTTTTATTGCCACCCCTATATCCAATCCATATTCTCAAGATGTGAAACTATATAAGGATGAAGCATATGTTAGAGATGTAAACAAAACAAAAAAGTCACACATTCTTCACTTATAGCTTAAGCTTTTGGGATAGTAACTGGTTCATGTTAGCATCCATAATCTTCATAAACTTCATAAACAACAAGAACGACACATCTCTTTGAATAGGTTTGGATCTCATCCCAGACGTTAGCTTAAAGGGTGAGGTTGCCCTCATATATTAACAGTCCATGAACCTAAGCAATGTAGGAATACAACACAACTTAAACACTAAGTTAACACTAGTAAGCAGTCATCGGTCGGATGGAAGACCTCCCACCGGTAGCTGCTTTATGTATGCATATGGTTTCAAATAATTACATTGATAGCCACTATGTCATCTTTCTGCCCCGTTTGTCACATTACTGATGCAACTTATTACTATTAAACATAGAAATTGAAATCCAAACAAACCTAAATATCTCTTCTGTCCAAAGTCTTAAGATTGACAGAAAATACAAAATAGCAATATTGAAAATATCACAGCAAAAATGGCATCATCGTGAGTAACACACTTATACATTCTAGAAATATCATACTAGTGTACAAAAACATTACCGAGTGTCGAGTAAGAAGCCATAACAATGATGTGTGTGGAAGCTCTCTTGATAAGACTTGAATGGTTTTTCACACTGCATTAAAACAAAAAACAAAGTAGTCTTCAATAAAATTGTTACTTGAATTGTTTTTGTTTTCATTTTCCCAACTTCATTTTAATTTTTATCATTACTATTACTGATAAAATATAATGTAACAGATGAATAAGAATTATAAAACATATGCATCAAATTGGTTCATAAATGTCGAGTTCGTGTATGGAAAATTACCTCAAAGAGACAACTACTATGAGAAATTGTTAGTGTTGATTTGAATTTGCGATGTTGTAGCACCCAAACGTTGAGATGAATTACGACTGTAACACGGAATCGTCGAGATGGATTTCGATTGTAGCACTGAAACGTTGAGATGAATTACAATTGTAGCACAAAATTGTTGAGATGAATTTCGATTTGTAGTGTCAAATGTTAAGAAGAAATTGGGGGAAGAAGAAATTAGGGTTCTTGTTTGGTTGGACTTCTAGAACCGTTGGAGAGAGAACGTGTTTTATTTATGAGAAAAGTGAATTTCAATTTTTATCTTTCAAATGTTTTCTTTTTGTTTTTTAACAAAAGAATTTTTGTTTAATTTAAATATTCAATATTGTTTTAATAAAATATTTTATTTAATAAGTAAATAATAAAACATTGTTCAATGGATTTATAAAATGAGATGGGTGGATTGAATCCATACATATGGTTTGATGGATGGATTGGATCAAATTCATTAATTATTTTTTTATTTGATGGATGGATTGGATGGATATGTCTTTAATGGATTTTATTGCCATCCCTATATCCAATCCATATTCTTAATATGTGAAACTATATAAGGATGAAGCATATGTTAGAGATGTAAACAAAACAAAAAAATCACACATTCTTCACTTATAGCTTAAGCTTTTGGGATAGTAACTGGTTCATGTTAGCATCCATAATCTTCATAAACTTCATAAACAACAAGAACGACACATCTCTTTGAATAGGTTTGGATCTCATCCCAGACATTAGCTTAAAGGGTGAGGTTGCCCTCATATATTAACAGTCCATGAACCTAAGCAATGTAGGAATCCAACACAACTTAAACACTAAGTTAACACTAGTAAGCAGTCATCGGTCGGATGGTAGACCTCCCATCGGTAGCTGCTTTATGTATGCATATGGTTTCAAATAATTACATTGATAGCCACTATGTCATCTTTCTGCCCCGTTTGTCACATTACTGATGCCACTTATTACTATTAAATATAGAAATTGAAATCCTAACAAACCTAAATATGTCTTCTGTCCAAAGTCTTAAGATTGACAGAAAATACAAAATAGCAATATTGAAAATATCACAGCAAAAATGTCATCATCGTGAGTAACACACTTATACATTCTAGAAATATCATACTAGGGTACAAAAACATTACCGAGTGTCGAGTAAGAAGCCATAACAATGATGTGTGTGGAAGCTCTCTTGATAAGACTTGAATGGTTTTTCACACTGCATTAAAACAAAAAACAAAGTAGTCTTCAATAAATTTGTTACTTGAATTGTTTTTGTTTTCATTTTCCCAACTTCATTTTAATTTTTATCATTATTATTACTGATAAAATATAATGTAATAGATGAAAAAGAATTATAAAACATATGCATCAAATTGGTTCATAAATATCAAGTTCGTGTATGGAAAATTACCTCAAAGAGACAATTACTATGAGAAATTGTTAGTGTTGATTTGAATTTGCGATGTTGTAGCACCCAAACGTTGAGATGAATTACGACTGTAACACGGAATCGTCGAGATGGATTTCAATTGTAGCACTGAAACTTTGAAATGAATTACAATTGTAGCACAAAATTATTAAGATGAATTTCGATTTGTAGTGTCAAATGTTAAGAAGAAATTGGGGGAAGAAGAAATTAGGGTTCTTGTTTGGTTGGACTTCTAGAACCGTTGGAGAGAGAACGTGTTTTAGTTATGAGAAAAGTGAATTTCAATTTGTATCTTTCAAATGTTTTTCTTTTTGTTTTTTAACAAAAGAATTTTTGTTTAATTTAAATATTCAATATTGTTTAAATAAAATATTTTATTTAATAAATAAATAATAAAACATTGTCCAATGGATTTATAAAATGAGATGGGTGGATTGAATCCATCCATATGGTTTGATGGATGGATTGGATCAAATCCATTAATTATTTTTTTATTTGATGGATGGATTGGATGGATTAATTACTGGATGGATTGGATGCATATGCCTTTAATGGATTTTATTGCCACCCCTATATCCAATCCATATTCTCAAGATGTGAAACAATATAAGGATGAAGCATATGTTAGAGATGTAAACAAAACAAAAAAGTCACACATTCTTCACTTATAGATTAAGCTTTTGGGATAGTAACTGGTTCATCTCAGCATCCATAATCTTCATAAACTTCATAAACAACAAGAACGACACATCTCTTTGAATAGGTTTGGAGTCTCATCCCAGACGTTAGCTTAAAGGGTGAGGTTGCCCTCATATATTAACAGTCCATGAACAACACTGAGTTAACACTAGTAAGCAGTCATCGGTCGGATGGTAGACCTCCCACTGGAAGCTGCTTTATGTATGCATATGGTTTCAAATAATTACATTGATAGCCACTATGTCACCTTTCTGCCCCGTTTGTCACATTACTGATGCAACTTATTACTATTAAACATAGAAATTGAAATCCAAACAAACCTAAATATCTCTTCTGTCCAAAGTCTTAAGATTGATAGAAAATACAAAATAGCAATATTGGAAATATCACAGCAAAAATGGCATTATCGTGAGTAACACATCTATACATTCTAGAAATATCATACTAGTGTACAAAAACATTACCGAGTGTCGAGTAAGAAGCCATAACAATGATGTGTGTGCAAGCTCTCTTGATAAGACTTGAATGGTTTTTCACACTGCATTAAAACAAAAAACAAAGTAGTCTACAATAAAATTGTTACTTGAATTGTTTTTGTTTTCCTTTTCCCAACTTCATTTTAATTTTTATCATTACTATTACTGGTAAAATATAATGTAACAGATGAATAAGAATTATAAAACATATGCATCAAATTGGTTCATAAATGTCGAGTTTGTGTATAGAAAATTACCTCAAAGAGACAACAACTATGAGAAATTCTTAGTGTTGATTTGAATTTGCGATGTTGTAGCACCAAAACATTGAGATAAATTACGACTGTAACACGGAATTGTCGAGATGGATTTCGATTGTAGCACTGAAATATTGAGATGAATTACATTTGTAGCACAAAATTGTTGAGATGAGTTTCGATTTGTAGTGTCAAATGTTAAGAAGAAATTGGGGGAAGAAGAAATTAGGGTTCTTGTTTGGTTGGACTTCTAGAACCGTTGGAGAGACAACGTGTTTTATTTATGAGAAAAGTGAATTTTAATTTTTATCTTTCAAATGTTTTCTTTTTGTTTTTTAACGAAAGAATTTTTGTTTAATTTAAATATTCAATATTGTTTTAATATAATATTTTATTTAATAAGTATATAATGAAAAATTGTCCAATGGATTTATCAAATGAGATGGGTGGATTGAATCCATCCATATGGTTTGTTGGATGGATTGGATTAAATCCATTAATTATTTTTTTATTTGATGGATGGATTGGATGGATATGTCTTTAATGGATTTTATTGCCACCCCTATATCCAATCCATATTCTTAAGATGTGAAACTATATAAGGATGAAGCATTTGTTAGAGATGTAAACAAAACTTAAAAGTCACACATTCTTCACTTATAGCTTAAGCTTTTATAATAGTAACTGGTTCATGTCAGCATCTATAATCTTCATAAACTTCATAAACAACAAGAACGACACATCTCTTTGAATAGGTTTGGATCTCATCCCAGACATTAGCTTAAAGGGTGAGGTTGCCCTCATATATTAACAGTCCATAAACCTAAGCAATGTAGGAATCCAACACAACTTAAACACTAAGTTAACACTAGTAAGCAGTCATCGGTCGGATGGTAGACCTCCCATCGGTAGCTGCTTTATGTATGCATATGGTTTCAAATAATTACATTGATAGCCACTATGTCATCTTTCTGCCCCGTTTGTCACATTACTGATGCAACTTATTACTATTAAACATAGAAATTGAAATCCAAACAAACCTAAATATCTCTTCTGTCCAAAGTCTTAAGATTGACAGAAAATACAAAATAGCAATATTGAAAATATCACAGCAAAAATGCATCATCGTGAGTAACACACTTATACATTCTAGAAATATCATACTAGTGTACAAAAACATTACCGAGTGTCGAGTAAGAAGCCATAACAATGATGTGTGTGGAAGCTCTCTTGATAAGACTTGAATGGTTTTTCACACTGCATTAAAACAAAAAACAAAGTAGTCTTCAATAAAATTGTTACTTGAATTGTTTTTGTTTTCATTTTCCCAACTTCATTTTATTTTTATCATTACTATTACTGGTAAAATATAATGTAACAGATGAATAAGAATTATAAAACATATGCATCAAATTGGTTCATAAATATCGAGTTCGTGTATGGAAAATTACCTCAAAGAGACAACTACTATGAGAAATTGTTAGTGTTGATTTGAATTTGCGATGTTGTAGCACCAAAACATTGAGATGAATTACGACTGTAACACGGAATCGTCGAGATGGATTTCGATTGTAGCACTGAAATGTTGAGATGAATTACAATTGTAGCACAAAATTGTTGAGATGAATTTCGATTTGTAGTGTCAAATGTTAAGAAGAAATTGGGGGAAGAAAAGAAGAAATTAGGGTTCTTGTTTGGTTGGACTTCTAGAACCGTTGGAGAGAGAACGTGTTTTATTTATGAGAAAAGTGAATTTCAATTTTTATCTTTCAAATGTTTTTTTTTGTTTTTTAACAAAAGAATTTTTGTTTAATTTAAATATTCAATATTGTTTTAATAAAATATTTTATTTAATAAGTAAATAATAAAACATTGTCCAATGGATTTATAAAATGAGATGGGTGGATTGAATCCATCCATATGGTTTGATGGATGGATTGGATCAAATCCATTAATTATTTTTTTATTTGATGGATGGATTGGATGGATTAATTACTGGATGGATTGGATGCATATGCCTTTAATGGATTTTATTGCCACCCCTATATCCAATCCATATTCTCAAGATGTGAAACAATATAAGGATGAAGCATATGTTAGAGATGTAAACAAAACAAAAAAGTCACACATTCTTCACTTATAGATTAAGCTTTTGGGATAGTAACTGGTTCATCTCAGCATCCATAATCTTCATAAACTTCATAAACAATAAGAACGACACATCTCTTTGAATAGGTTTGGAGTTTCATCCCAGACGTTAGCTTAAAGGGTGAGGTTGCCCTCATATATTAACAGTCCATGAACACTGAGTTAACACTAGTAAGCAGTCATCGGTCGGATGGTAGACCTCCCACCGGTAGCTGCTTTATGTATACATATGGTTTCAAATAATTACATTGATAGCCACTATGTCATCTTTCTGCCCCGTTTGTCACATTACTGATGCAACTTATTACTATTAAACATAGAAATTGAAATCCAAACAAACATAAATATCTCTTCTGTCCAAAATTTTAAGATTGACAGAAAATACAAAATAGCAATATTGAAAATATCACAACAAAAATGGCATTATCGTGAGTAACACACTTATACATTCTAGAAATATCATACTAGTGTACAAAAACATTACCGAGTGTCGAGTAAGAAGCCATAGCAATGATGTGTGTGGAAGCTCTCTTGATAAGACTTGAATAGTTTTTCACACTGCATTAAAACAAAAAACAAACTAGTCTACAATAAAATTGTTACTTGAATTGTTTTTGTTTTCCTTTTCCCAACTTCATTTTAATTTTTATCATTACTATTACTGGTAAAATATAATGTAACAGATGAATAAGAATTATAAAACATATGCATCAAATTGGTTCATAAATGTCGAGTTTGTATAGAAAATTACCTCAAAGAGACAACAACTATGAGAAATTCTTAGTGTTGATTTGAATTTGCGATGTTGTAGCACCAAAACGTTGAGATAAATTACGACTGTAACACGAATTGTCGAGATGGATTTCGATTGTAGCACTGAAATATTGAGATGAATTACATTTGTAGCACAAAATTGTTGAGATGAGTTTCGATTTGTAGTGTCAAATGTTAAGAAGAAATTGGGGGAAGAAGAAATTAGGGTTCTTGTTTGGTTGGACTTCTAGAACCGTTGGAGAGACAACGTGTTTTATTTATGAGAAAAGTGAATTTTAATTTTTATCTTTCAAATGTTTTCTTTTTGTTTTTTAACGAAAGATTTTTGTTTAATTTAAATATTCAATATTGTTTTAATAAAATATTTTATTTAATAAGTATATAATGAAACATTGTCTAATGGATTTATCAAATGAGATGGGTGGATTGAATCCATCCATATGGTTTGTTGGATGGATTGGATTAAATCCATTAATTATTTTTTATTTGATGGATGGATTGGATGGATATGTCTTTAATGGATTTTATTGCCACCCCTATATCCAATCCATATTCTTAAGATGTGAAACTATATAAGGATGAAGCATTTGTTAGAGATGTAAACAAAACTTAAAAGTCACACATTCTTCACTTATAGCTTAAGCTTTTATAATAGTAACTGGTTCATGTCAGCATCTATAATCTTCATAAACTACATAAACAACAAGAACGACACATCTCTTTGAATAGGTTTGGATCTCATCCCAGACATTAGCTTAAAGGGTGAGGTTGCCCTCATATATTAACATTCCATGAACCTACGCAATGTAGGAATACAACACAACCTAAACACTAAGTTAACACTAGTAAGCAGTCATCGATCGGATGGTAGACCTCCCACCGGTAGCTGCTTTATGTATGCATATGGTTTCAAATAATTACATTGATAGCCACTATGTCATCTTTCTGCCCCGTTTGTCACATTACTGATGCAACTTATTACTATTAAACATAGAAATTGAAATCCAAACAAACCTAAATATCTCTTCTGTCCAAAGTCTTAAGATTGACAGAAAATACAAAATAGCAATATTGAAAATATCACAGCAAAAATAGCATCATCATGAGTAACACACTTATACATTCTAGAAATATCATACTAGTGTACAAAAACATTACCGAGTGTCAAGTAAGAACCAATAACAATGATGTGTGTGGAAGCTCTCTTGATAAGACTTGAATGGTTTTTCACACTGCATTAAAACAAAAAACAAAGTCGTCTTCAATAAAATTGTTACTTGAATTGTTTTTGTTTTCCTTTTCCCAACTTCATTTTAATTTTTATCATTACTATTACTGGTAAAATATAATGTAACAGATGAATAAGAATTATAAAACATATGCATCAAATTGGTTCATAAATATCGAGTTTGTGTATGTAAAATTACCTCAAAGAGACAACTACTATGAGAAATTGTTAGTGTTGATTTGAATTTGTGATGTTGTAGCACCAGAACATTGAGATGAATTACGACTGTAACACGGAATTGTCGAGATGGATTTCGATTGTAGCACTGAAATGTTGAGATGAATTACATTTGTAGCACAAAATTGTTGAGATGAGTTTCAATTTGTAGTGTCAAATGTTAAAAAGAACTTGTGGGAAGAAGAAATTGGGGGAGAAGGAAATTGGGGGAAGAAGAAATTAGGGTTCTTGTTTGGTTGGACTTCTAGAACCGTTGGAGAGAGAACGTGTTTTATTTATGAGAAAAGTTAATTTTAATTTTTATCTTTCAAATGTTTTTTTTTGTTTTTTAACAAAAGAATTTTTGTTTAATTTAAATATTCAATATTGTTTTAATAAAATATTTTATTTAATAAGTATATAATGAAACATTATCCAATGGATTTATAAAATGAGATGGGTTGATTGAATCCATCCATATGGTTTGATGGATGGATTGGATCAAATCCATTAATTATTTTTTTATTTGATGGATGGATTGGACGGATAAACTATATTGGATGGATTGGATGAATATGTCTTTAATGGATTTTATTGCCACCCCTATATCCAATCCATATTCTCAAGATGTGAAACTATATAAGGATAAAGCATATGTTAGAGATGTAAACAAAACAAAAAAGTCACACATTCTTCACTTATAGCTTAAGCTTTTGGGATAGCAACTGGTTCATGTTAGCATCCATAATCTTCATAAACTTCATAAACAACAAGAACGACACATCTCTTTGAATAGGTTTGGGTCTCATCCCAGACGTTAGCTTAAAGGGTGAGGTTGCCCTCATATATTAACAGTCCATGAACACTGAGTTAACACTAGTAAGCAGTCATCGGTCGGATGGTAGACCTCCCACCGATAGCTGCTTTATGTATACATATGGTTTCAAATAATTACATTGATAGCCACTATGTCATCTTTCTGCCCCGTTTGTCACATTACTGATGCAACTTATTACTATTAAACATAGAAATTGAAATCCAAACAAACATAAATATCTCTTCTGTCCAAAATTTTAAGATTGACAGAAAATACAAAATAGCAATATTGAAAATATCACAACAAAAATGGCATCATCGTGAGTAACACACTTATACATTCTAGAAATATCATACTAGTGTACAAAAACATTACCGAGTGTCGAGTAAGAAGCCATAGCAATGATGTGTGTGGAAGCTCTCTTGATAAGACTTGAATAGTTTTTCACACTGCATTAAAACAAAAAACAAAGTAGTCTTCAATAAAATTGTTACTTGAATTGTTTTTGTTTTCCTTTTCCCAACTTCATTTTAATTTTTAACATTACTATTACTGGTAAAATATAATGTAACAGATGAATAAGAATTATAAAACATATGCATCAAATTGGTTCATAAATGTCGAGTTTGTATATAGAAAATTACCTCAAAGAGACAACAACTATGAGAAATTCTTAGTGTTGATTTGAATTTGCGATGTTGTAGCACCAAAACGTTGAGATAAATTACGACTGTAACACGAAATTGTCGAGATGGATTTCGATTGTAGCACTGAAATATTGAGATGAATTACATTTGTAGCACAAAATTGTTGAGATGAGTTTCGATTTGTAGTGTCAAATGTTAAGAAGAAATTGGGGGAAGAAGAAATTAGGGTTCTTGTTTGGTTGGACTTCTAGAACCGTTGGAGAGACAACGTGTTTTATTTATGAGAAAAGTGAATTTTAATTTTTATCTTTCAAATGTTTTCTTTTTGTTTTTTAACGAAAGAGTTTTTGTTTAATTTAAATATTCAATATTGTTTTAATAAAATATTTTATTTAATAAGTATATAATGAAACATTGTCTAATGGATTTATCAAATGAGATGGGTGGATTGAATCCATCCATATGGTTTGTTGGATGGATTGGATTAAATCCATTAATTATTTTTTATTTGATGGATGGATTGGATGGATATGTCTTTAATGGATTTTATTGCCACCCCTATATCCAATCCATATTCTTAAGATGTGAAACTATATAAGGATGAAGCATTTGTTAGAGATGTAAACAAAACTTAAAAGTCACACATTCTTCACTTATAGCTTAAGCTTTTATGATAGTAACTGGTTCATGTCAGCATCTATAATCTTCATAAACTTCATAAACAACAAGAACGACACATCTCTTTGAATAGGTTTGGATCTCACCCCAGACATTAGCTTAAAGGGTGAGGTTGCCCTCATATATTAACATTCCATGAACCTACGCAATGTAGGAATGCAACACAACCTAAACACTAAGTTAACACTAGTAAGCATTCATCGATTGGATGGTAGACCTCCCACCGGTAGCTGCTTTATGTATGCATATGGTTTCAAATAATTACATTGATAGCCACTATGTCATCTTTCTGCCCCGTTTGTCACATTACTGATGCAACTTATTACTATTAAACATAGAAATTGAAATCCAAACAAACCTAAATATCTCTTCTGTCCAAAGTCTTAAGATTGACAAAAAATACAAAATAGCAATATTGAAAATATCACAGCAAAAATAGCATCATCATGAGTAACACACTTATACATTCTAGAAATATCATACTAGTGTACAAAAACATTACCGAGTGTCGAGTAAGAAGCCATAACAATGATGTGTGTGGAAGCTCTCTTGATAAGACTTGAATGGTTTTTCACACTGCATTAAAACAAAAAACAAAGTCGTCTTTCAATAAAATTGTTACTTGAATTGTTTTTGTTTTCCTTTTCCCAACTTCATTTTAATTTTTATCATTACTATTACTGGTAAAATATAATGTAACAGATGAATAAGAATTATAAAACATATGCATCAAATTGGTTCATAAATATCGAGTTTGTGTATGTAAAATTACCTCAAAGAGACAACTACTATGAGAAATTGTTAGTGTTGATTTGAATTTGTGATGTTGTAGCACCAGAACATTGAGATGAATTACGACTGTAACACGGAATTGTCGAGATGGATTTCGATTGTAGCACTGAAATGTTGAGATGAATTACATTTGTAGCACAAAATTGTTGAGATGAGTTTCAATTTGTAGTGTCAAATGTAAAAAGAAATTGTGGGAAGAAGAAATTGGGGGAAGAAGAAATTAGGGTTCTTGTTTGGTTGGACTTCTAGAACCGTTGGAGAGAGAACGTGTTTTATTTATGAGAAAAGTGAATTTTAATTTTTATCTTTCAAATGTTTTTTTTTGTTTTTTAACAAAAGAATTTTTGTTTAATTTAAATATTCAATATTGTTTTAATAAAATATTTTATTTAATAAGTATATAATGAAACATTATCCAATGGATTTATAAAATGAGATGGGTTGATTGAATCCATCCATATGGTTTGATGGATGGATTGGATCAAATCCATTAATTATTTTTTTATTTGATGGATGGATTGGACGGATAAACTATATTGGATGGATTGGATGAATATGTCTTTAATGGATTTTATTGCCACCCCTATATCCAATCCATATTCTCAAGATGTGAAACTATATAAGGATAAAGCATATGTTAGAGATGTAAACAAAACAAAAAAGTCACACATTCTTCACTTATAGCTTAAGCTTTTGGGATAGCAACTGGTTCATGTTAGCATCCATAATCTTCATAAACTTCATAAACAACAAGAACGACACATCTCTTTGAATAGGTTTGGATCTCATCCCAGACGTTAGCTTAAAGGGTGAGGTTGCCCTCATATATTAACAGTCCATGAACACTGAGTTAACACTAGTAAGCAGTCATCGGTCGGATGGTAGACCTCCCACCGATAGCTGCTTTATGTATACATATGGTTTCAAATAATTACATTGATAGCCACTATGTCATCTTTCTGCCCCGTTTGTCACATTACTGATGCAACTTATTACTATTAAACATAGAAATTGAAATCCAAACAAACATAAATATCTCTTCTGTCCAAAATTTTAAGATTGACAGAAAATACAAAATAGCAATATTGAAAATATCACAACAAAAATGGCATCATCGTGAGTAACACACTTATACATTCTAGAAATATCATACTAGTGTACAAAAACATTACCGAGTGTCGAGTAAGAAGCCATAGCAATGATGTGTGTGGAAGCTCTCTTGATAAGACTTGAATAGTTTTTCACACTGCATTAAAACAAAAAACAAAGTAGTCTTCAATAAAATTGTTACTTGAATTGTTTTTGTTTTCCTTTTCCCAACTTCATTTTAATTTTTAACATTACTATTACTGGTAAAATATAATGTAACAGATGAATAAGAATTATAAAACATATGCATCAAATTGGTTCATAAATGTCGAGTTTGTATATAGAAAATTACCTCAAAGAGACAACAACTATGAGAAATTCTTAGTGTTGATTTGAATTTGCGATGTTGTAGCACCAAAACGTTGAGATAAATTACGACTGTAACACGAAATTGTCGAGATGGATTTCGATTGTAGCACTGAAATATTGAGATGAATTACATTTGTAGCACAAAATTGTTGAGATGAGTTTCGATTTGTAGTGTCAAATGTTAAGAAGAAATTGGGGGAAGAAGAAATTAGGGTTCTTGTTTGGTTGGACTTCTAGAACCGTTGGAGAGACAACGTGTTTTATTTATGAGAAAAGTGAATTTTAATTTTTATCTTTCAAATGTTTTCTTTTTGTTTTTTAACGAAAGAGTTTTTGTTTAATTTAAATATTCAATATTGTTTTAATAAAATATTTTATTTAATAAGTATATAATGAAACATTGTCTAATGGATTTATCAAATGAGATGGGTGGATTGAATCCATCCATATGGTTTGTTGGATGGATTGGATTAAATCCATTAATTATTTTTTATTTGATGGATGGATTGGATGGATATGTCTTTAATGGATTTTATTGCCACCCCTATATCCAATCCATATTCTTAAGATGTGAAACTATATAAGGATGAAGCATTTGTTAGAGATGTAAACAAAACTTAAAAGTCACACATTCTTCACTTATAGCTTAAGCTTTTATGATAGTAACTGGTTCATGTCAGCATCTATAATCTTCATAAACTTCATAAACAACAAGAACGACACATCTCTTTGAATAGGTTTGGATCTCACCCCAGACATTAGCTTAAAGGGTGAGGTTGCCCTCATATATTAACATTCCATGAACCTACGCAATGTAGGAATGCAACACAACCTAAACACTAAGTTAACACTAGTAAGCATTCATCGATTGGATGGTAGACCTCCCACCGGTAGCTGCTTTATGTATGCATATGGTTTCAAATAATTACATTGATAGCCACTATGTCATCTTTCTGCCCCGTTTGTCACATTACTGATGCAACTTATTACTATTAAACATAGAAATTGAAATCCAAACAAACCTAAATATCTCTTCTGTCCAAAGTCTTAAGATTGACAAAAAATACAAAATAGCAATATTGAAAATATCACAGCAAAAATAGCATCATCATGAGTAACACACTTATACATTCTAGAAATATCATACTAGTGTACAAAAACATTACCGAGTGTCGAGTAAGAAGCCATAACAATGATGTGTGTGGAAGCTCTCTTGATAAGACTTGAATGGTTTTTCACACTGCATTAAAACAAAAAACAAAGTCGTCTTTCAATAAAATTGTTACTTGAATTGTTTTTGTTTTCCTTTTCCCAACTTCATTTTAATTTTTATCATTACTATTACTGGTAAAATATAATGTAACAGATGAATAAGAATTATAAAACATATGCATCAAATTGGTTCATAAATATCGAGTTTGTGTATGTAAAATTACCTCAAAGAGACAACTACTATGAGAAATTGTTAGTGTTGATTTGAATTTGTGATGTTGTAGCACCAGAACATTGAGATGAATTACGACTGTAACACGGAATTGTCGAGATGGATTTCGATTGTAGCACTGAAATGTTGAGATGAATTACATTTGTAGCACAAAATTGTTGAGATGAGTTTCAATTTGTAGTGTCAAATGTTAAAAAGAAATTGTGGGAAGAAGAAATTGGGGGAAGAAGAAATTGGGGAAGAAGAAATTAGGGTTCTTGTTTGGTTGGACTTCTAGAACCGTTGGAGAGAGAACGTGTTTTATTTATGAGAAAAGTGAATTTTAATTTTTATCTTTCAAATGTTTTTTTTTGTTTTTTAACAAAAGAATTTTTGTTTAATTTAAATATTCAATATTGTTTTAATAAAATATTTTATTTAATAAGTATATAATGAAACATTATCCAATGGATTTATAAAATGAGATGGGTTGATTGAATCCATCCATATGGTTTGATGGATGGATTGGATCAAATCCATTAATTATTTTTTTATTTGATGGATGGATTGGACGGATAAACTATATTGGATGGATTGGATGAATATGTCTTTAATGGATTTTATTGCCACCCCTATATCCAATCCATATTCTCAAGATGTGAAACTATATAAGGATAAAGCATATGTTAGAGATGTAAACAAAACAAAAAAGTCACACATTCTTCACTTATAGCTTAAGCTTTTGGGATAGCAACTGGTTCATGTTAGCATCCATAATCTTCATAAACTTCATAAACAACAAGAACGACACATCTCTTTGAATAGGTTTGGATCTCATCCCAGACGTTAGCTTAAAGGGTGAGGTTGCCCTCATATATTAACAGTCCATGAACACTGAGTTAACACTAGTAAGCAGTCATCGGTCGGATGGTAGACCTCCCACCGATAGCTGCTTTATGTATACATATGGTTTCAAATAATTACATTGATAGCCACTATGTCATCTTTCTGCCCCGTTTGTCACATTACTGATGCAACTTATTACTATTAAACATAGAAATTGAAATCCAAACAAACATAAATATCTCTTCTGTCCAAAATTTTAAGATTGACAGAAAATACAAAATAGCAATATTGAAAATATCACAACAAAAATGGCATCATCGTGAGTAACACACTTATACATTCTAGAAATATCATACTAGTGTACAAAAACATTACCGAGTGTCGAGTAAGAAGCCATAGCAATGATGTGTGTGGAAGCTCTCTTGATAAGACTTGAATAGTTTTTCACACTGCATTAAAACAAAAAACAAAGTAGTCTTCAATAAAATTGTTACTTGAATTGTTTTTGTTTTCCTTTTCCCAACTTCATTTTAATTTTTAACATTACTATTACTGGTAAAATATAATGTAACAGATGAATAAGAATTATAAAACATATGCATCAAATTGGTTCATAAATGTCGAGTTTGTATATAGAAAATTACCTCAAAGAGACAACAACTATGAGAAATTCTTAGTGTTGATTTGAATTTGCGATGTTGTAGCACCAAAACGTTGAGATAAATTACGACTGTAACACGAAATTGTCGAGATGGATTTCGATTGTAGCACTGAAATATTGAGATGAATTACATTTGTAGCACAAAATTGTTGAGATGAGTTTCGATTTGTAGTGTCAAATGTTAAGAAGAAATTGGGGGAAGAAGAAATTAGGGTTCTTGTTTGGTTGGACTTCTAGAACCGTTGGAGAGACAACGTGTTTTATTTATGAGAAAAGTGAATTTTAATTTTTATCTTTCAAATGTTTTCTTTTTGTTTTTTAACGAAAGAGTTTTTGTTTAATTTAAATATTCAATATTGTTTTAATAAAATATTTTATTTAATAAGTATATAATGAAACATTGTCTAATGGATTTATCAAATGAGATGGGTGGATTGAATCCATCCATATGGTTTGTTGGATGGATTGGATTAAATCCATTAATTATTTTTTATTTGATGGATGGATTGGATGGATATGTCTTTAATGGATTTTATTGCCACCCCTATATCCAATCCATATTCTTAAGATGTGAAACTATATAAGGATGAAGCATTTGTTAGAGATGTAAACAAAACTTAAAAGTCACACATTCTTCACTTATAGCTTAAGCTTTTATGATAGTAACTGGTTCATGTCAGCATCTATAATCTTCATAAACTTCATAAACAACAAGAACGACACATCTCTTTGAATAGGTTTGGATCTCACCCCAGACATTAGCTTAAAGGGTGAGGTTGCCCTCATATATTAACATTCCATGAACCTACACAATGTAGGAATGCAACACAACCTAAACACTAAGTTAACACTAGTAAGCATTCATCGATTGGATGGTAGACCTCCCACCGGTAGCTGCTTTATGTATGCATATGGTTTCAAATAATTACATTGATAGCCACTATGTCATCTTTCTGCCCCGTTTGTCACATTACTGATGCAACTTATTACTATTAAACATAGAAATTGAAATCCAAACAAACCTAAATATCTCTTCTGTCCAAAGTCTTAAGATTGACAAAAAATACAAAATAGCAATATTGAAAATATCACAGCAAAAATAGCATCATCATGAGTAACACACTTATACATTCTAGAAATATCATACTAGTGTACAAAAACATTACCGAGTGTCGAGTAAGAAGCCATAACAATGATGTGTGTGGAAGCTCTCTTGATAAGACTTGAATGGTTTTTCACACTGCATTAAAACAAAAAACAAAGTCGTCTTTCAATAAAATTGTTACTTGAATTGTTTTTGTTTTCCTTTTCCCAACTTCATTTTAATTTTTATCATTACTATTACTGGTAAAATATAATGTAACAGATGAATAAGAATTATAAAACATATGCATCAAATTGGTTCATAAATATCGAGTTTGTGTATGTAAAATTACCTCAAAGAGACAACTACTATGAGAAATTGTTAGTGTTGATTTGAATTTGTGATGTTGTAGCACCAGAACATTGAGATGAATTACGACTGTAACACGGAATTGTCGAGATGGATTTCGATTGTAGCACTGAAATGTTGAGATGAATTACATTTGTAGCACAAAATTGTTGAGATGAGTTTCAATTTGTAGTGTCAAATGTTAAAAAGAAATTGTGGGAAGAAGAAATTGGGGGAAGAAGAAATTGGGGGAAGAAGAAATTAGGGTTCTTGTTTGGTTGGACTTCTAGAACCGTTGGAGAGAGAACGTGTTTTATTTATGAGAAAAGTGAATTTTAATTTTTATCTTTCAAATGTTTTTTTTTGTTTTTTAACAAAAGAATTTTTGTTTAATTTAAATATTCAATATTGTTTTAATAAAATATTTTATTTAATAAGTATATAATGAAACATTATCCAATGGATTTATAAAATGAGATGGGTTGATTGAATCCATCCATATGGTTTGATGGATGGATTGGATCAAATCCATTAATTATTTTTTTATTTGATGGATGGATTGGACGGATAAACTATATTGGATGGATTGGATGAATATGTCTTTAATGGATTTTATTGCCACCCCTATATCCAATCCATATTCTCAAGATGTGAAACTATATAAGGATAAAGCATATGTTAGAGATGTAAACAAAACAAAAAAGTCACACATTCTTCACTTATAGCTTAAGCTTTTGGGATAGCAACTGGTTCATGTTAGCATCCATAATCTTCATAAACTTCATAAACAACAAGAACGACACATCTCTTTGAATAGGTTTGGATCTCATCCCAGACGTTAGCTTAAAGGGTGAGGTTGCCCTCATATATTAACAGTCCATGAACACTGAGTTAACACTAGTAAGCAGTCATCGGTCGGATGGTAGACCTCCCACCGATAGCTGCTTTATGTATACATATGGTTTCAAATAATTACATTGATAGCCACTATGTCATCTTTCTGCCCCGTTTGTCACATTACTGATGCAACTTATTACTATTAAACATAGAAATTGAAATCCAAACAAACATAAATATCTCTTCTGTCCAAAATTTTAAGATTGACAGAAAATACAAAATAGCAATATTGAAAATATCACAACAAAAATGGCATCATCGTGAGTAACACACTTATACATTCTAGAAATATCATACTAGTGTACAAAAACATTACCGAGTGTCGAGTAAGAAGCCATAGCAATGATGTGTGTGGAAGCTCTCTTGATAAGACTTGAATAGTTTTTCACACTGCATTAAAACAAAAAACAAAGTAGTCTTCAATAAAATTGTTACTTGAATTGTTTTTGTTTTCCTTTTCCCAACTTCATTTTAATTTTTAACATTACTATTACTGGTAAAATATAATGTAACAGATGAATAAGAATTATAAAACATATGCATCAAATTGGTTCATAAATGTCGAGTTTGTATATAGAAAATTACCTCAAAGAGACAACAACTATGAGAAATTCTTAGTGTTGATTTGAATTTGCGATGTTGTAGCACCAAAACGTTGAGATAAATTACGACTGTAACACGAAATTGTCGAGATGGATTTCGATTGTAGCACTGAAATATTGAGATGAATTACATTTGTAGCACAAAATTGTTGAGATGAGTTTCGATTTGTAGTGTCAAATGTTAAGAAGAAATTGGGGGAAGAAGAAATTAGGGTTCTTGTTTGGTTGGACTTCTAGAACCGTTGGAGAGACAACGTGTTTTATTTATGAGAAAAGTGAATTTTAATTTTTATCTTTCAAATGTTTTCTTTTTGTTTTTTAACGAAAGAGTTTTTGTTTAATTTAAATATTCAATATTGTTTTAATAAAATATTTTATTTAATAAGTATATAATGAAACATTGTCTAATGGATTTATCAAATGAGATGGGTGGATTGAATCCATCCATATGGTTTGTTGGATGGATTGGATTAAATCCATTAATTATTTTTTATTTGATGGATGGATTGGATGGATATGTCTTTAATGGATTTTATTGCCACCCCTATATCCAATCCATATTCTTAAGATGTGAAACTATATAAGGATGAAGCATTTGTTAGAGATGTAAACAAAACTTAAAAGTCACACATTCTTCACTTATAGCTTAAGCTTTTATGATAGTAACTGGTTCATGTCAGCATCTATAATCTTCATAAACTTCATAAACAACAAGAACGACACATCTCTTTGAATAGGTTTGGATCTCACCCCAGACATTAGCTTAAAGGGTGAGGTTGCCCTCATATATTAACATTCCATAAACCTACACAATGTAGGAATGCAACACAACCTAAACACTAAGTTAACACTAGTAAGCATTCATCGATTGGATGGTAGACCTCCCACCGGTAGCTGCTTTATGTATGCATATGGTTTCAAATAATTACATTGATAGCCACTATGTCATCTTTCTGCCCCGTTTGTCACATTACTGATGCAACTTATTACTATTAAACATAGAAATTGAAATCCAAACAAACCTAAATATCTCTTCTGTCCAAAGTCTTAAGATTGACAAAAAATACAAAATAGCAATATTGAAAATATCACAGCAAAAATAGCATCATCATGAGTAACACACTTATACATTCTAGAAATATCATACTAGTGTACAAAAACATTACCGAGTGTCGAGTAAGAAGCCATAACAATGATGTGTGTGGAAGCTCTCTTGATAAGACTTGAATGGTTTTTCACACTGCATTAAAACAAAAAACAAAGTCGTCTTTCAATAAAATTGTTACTTGAATTGTTTTTGTTTTCCTTTTCCCAACTTCATTTTAATTTTTATCATTACTATTACTGGTAAAATATAATGTAACAGATGAATAAGAATTATAAAACATATGCATCAAATTGGTTCATAAATATCGAGTTTGTGTATGTAAAATTACCTCAAAGAGACAACTACTATGAGAAATTGTTAGTGTTGATTTGAATTTGTGATGTTGTAGCACCAGAACATTGAGATGAATTACGACTGTAACACGGAATTGTCGAGATGGATTTCGATTGTAGCACTGAAATGTTGAGATGAATTACATTTGTAGCACAAAATTGTTGAGATGAGTTTCAATTTGTAGTGTCAAATGTTAAAAAGAAATTGTGGGAAGAAGAAATTGGGGGAAGAAGAAATTAGGGTTCTTGTTTGGTTGGACTTCTAGAACCGTTGGAGAGAGAACGTGTTTTATTTATGAGAAAAGTGAATTTTAATTTTTATCTTTCAAATGTTTTTTTTTTGTTTTTTAACAAAAGAATTTTTGTTTAATTTAAATATTCAATATTGTTTTAATAAAATATTTTATTTAATAAGTATATAATGAAACATTATCCAATGGATTTATAAAATGAGATGGGTTGATTGAATCCATCCATATGGTTTGATGGATGGATTGGATCAAATCCATTAATTATTTTTTTATTTGATGGATGGATTGGACGGATAAACTATATTGGATGGATTGGATGAATATGTCTTTAATGGATTTTATTGCCACCCCTATATCCAATCCATATTCTCAAGATGTGAAACTATATAAGGATAAAGCATATGTTAGAGATGTAAACAAAACAAAAAAGTCACACATTCTTCACTTATAGCTTAAGCTTTTGGGATAGCAACTGGTTCATGTTAGCATCCATAATCTTCATAAACTTCATAAACAACAAGAACGACACATCTCTTTGAATAGGTTTGGATCTCATCCCAGACGTTAGCTTAAAGGGTGAGGTTGCCCTCATATATTAACAGTCCATGAACACTGAGTTAACACTAGTAAGCAGTCATCGGTCGGATGGTAGACCTCCCACCGATAGCTGCTTTATGTATACATATGGTTTCAAATAATTACATTGATAGCCACTATGTCATCTTTCTGCCCCGTTTGTCACATACTGATGCAACTTATTACTATTAAACATAGAAATTGAAATCCAAACAAACATAAATATCTCTTCTGTCCAAAATTTTAAGATTGACAGAAAATACAAAATAGCAATATTGAAAATATCACAACAAAAATGGCATCATCGTGAGTAACACACTTATACATTCTAGAAATATCATACTAGTGTACAAAAACATTACCGAGTGTCGAGTAAGAAGCCATAGCAATGATGTGTGTGGAAGCTCTCTTGATAAGACTTGAATAGTTTTTCACACTGCATTAAAACAAAAAACAAAGTAGTCTTCAATAAAATTGTTACTTGAATTGTTTTTGTTTTCCTTTTCCCAACTTCATTTTAATTTTTAACATTACTATTACTGGTAAAATATAATGTAACAGATGAATAAGAATTATAAAACATATGCATCAAATTGGTTCATAAATGTCGAGTTTGTATATAGAAAATTACCTCAAAGAGACAACAACTATGAGAAATTCTTAGTGTTGATTTGAATTTGCGATGTTGTAGCACCAAAACGTTGAGATAAATTACGACTGTAACACGAAATTGTCGAGATGGATTTCGATTGTAGCACTGAAATATTGAGATGAATTACATTTGTAGCACAAAATTGTTGAGATGAGTTTCGATTTGTAGTGTCAAATGTTAAGAAGAAATTGGGGGAAGAAGAAATTAGGGTTCTTGTTTGGTTGGACTTCTAGAACCGTTGGAGAGACAACGTGTTTTATTTATGAGAAAAGTGAATTTTAATTTTTATCTTTCAAATGTTTTCTTTTTGTTTTTTAACGAAAGAGTTTTTGTTTAATTTAAATATTCAATATTGTTTTAATAAAATATTTTATTTAATAAGTATATAATGAAACATTGTCTAATGGATTTATCAAATGAGATGGGTGGATTGAATCCATCCATATGGTTTGTTGGATGGATTGGATTAAATCCATTAATTATTTTTTATTTGATGGATGGATTGGATGGATATGTCTTTAATGGATTTTATTGCCACCCCTATATCCAATCCATATTCTTAAGATGTGAAACTATATAAGGATGAAGCATTTGTTAGAGATGTAAACAAAACTTAAAAGTCACACATTCTTCACTTATAGCTTAAGCTTTTATGATAGTAACTGGTTCATGTCAGCATCTATAATCTTCATAAACTTCATAAACAACAAGAACGACACATCTCTTTGAATAGGTTTGGATCTCACCCCAGACATTAGCTTAAAGGGTGAGGTTGCCCTCATATATTAACATTCCATGAACCTACGCAATGTAGGAATGCAACACAACCTAAACACTAAGTTAACACTAGTAAGCATTCATCGATTGGATGGTAGACCTCCCACCGGTAGCTGCTTTATGTATGCATATGGTTTCAAATAATTACATTGATAGCCACTATGTCATCTTTCTGCCCCGTTTGTCACATTACTGATGCAACTTATTACTATTAAACATAGAAATTGAAATCCAAACAAACCTAAATATCTCTTCTGTCCAAAGTCTTAAGATTGACAAAAAATACAAAATAGCAATATTGAAAATATCACAGCAAAAATAGCATCATCATGAGTAACACACTTATACATTCTAGAAATATCATACTAGTGTACAAAAACATTACCGAGTGTCGAGTAAGAAGCCATAACAATGATGTGTGTGGAAGCTCTCTTGATAAGACTTGAATGGTTTTTCACACTGCATTAAAACAAAAAACAAAGTAGTCTTCAATAAAATTGTTACTTGAATTGTTTTTGTTTTCATTTTCCCAACTTCATTTTAATTTTTATCATTACTATTACTGCTAAAATATAATGTAACAGGTGAATAAGAATTATAAAACATATGCATCAAATTGGTTCATAAATGTCGAGTTTGTGTATGGAAAATTACGTCAAAGAGACAACTACTATGAGAAATTGTTAATGTTGATTTGAATTTGCGATGTTGTAGCACCAAAATGTTGAGATGAATTACGACTGTAACACGGAATTGTCGAGATGGATTTCGGTTGTAGCACTGAAACTTTGAGATGAATTACAATTGTAGCACAAAATTGTTAAGATGAATTTCGATTTGTAGTGTCAAATGTTAAGAAGAAATTGGGGGAAGAAGAAATTTAGGGAAGAAGAAATTAGGGTTCTTGTTTGCTTGGACTTCTAGAACCATTGGAGAGAGAACGTGTTTTATTTATGAGAAAAGTGAATTTTAATTTTTATCTTTCAAATGTTTTTCTTTTTGTTTTTTAACAAAAGAATTTTTGTTTAATTTTAATATTCAATATTGTTTTAATAAAATATTTTATTTAATAAGTATATAATGAAACATTGTCCAATGGATTTATAAATTGAGATGGGTGGATTGAATCCATCCATATGGTTTGATATATGGATTGGATCAAATCCATTAATTATTTTTTTATTTGATGGATGGATTGGATGGATGAATTATATTGGGTGGATTAGACGGATATGTCTTTAATGGATTTTATTGCCACCCCTATATCCAATCCATATTCTCAAGATGTGAAACTATATAAGGATGAAGCATATGTTAGAGATGTAAACAAAACAAAAAAGTCACACATTCTTCACTTATAGCTTAGGATTTTGGGATAGTAACTGGTTCATGTCAGCATCCATAATCATCATAAACTTCATAAACAACAAGAACGACACATCTCTTTGAATAGATTTGGATCTCATCCCAGACGTTAGCTTAAAGGGTGAGGTTGCCCTCATATATTAACAGTCCATGAACCTAGGCAATGTAGGAATCCAACACAAGTTAAACTCTGAGTTGACACTAGTAAGCAGTCATCGGTCGGATGGTAGACCTCCCATCGGTAGCTGCTTTATGTATGCATATGGTTTCAAATAATTACATTGATAGCCACTATGTCATCTTTCTGCCCCGTTTGTCACATTACTGATGCAACTTATTACTATTAAACATAGAAATTGAAATCGAAACAAACCTAAATATCTCTTCTGTCCAAAGTCTTAAGATTGATAGAAAATACAAAATAGCAATATTGAAAATATCACAGCAAAAATGGCATCATCGTGAGTAACACACTTATACATTTTAGAAATATCATACTAGTGTACAAAAACATTACCGAGTGTCGAGTAAGAAACCATAACAATGATGTGTCTAGTAGCTCTCTTGATAAGACTTGAATGGGTTTTCACACTGCATTAAAACAAAAAAACAAAGTAGTCTTCAATAAAATTGTTACTTGAATTGTTTTTGTTTTCATTTTCCCAACTTCATTTTAATTTTTATCATTACTATTACTGCTAAAATATAATGTAACGGATGAATAAGAATTATCAAAAATATGCATCAAATAAGTTCATAAATGTCGAGTTCGGGTATGGAAAATTACCTCAAAGAGACAACTACTATGAGAAATTGTTATTGTTGATTTGAATTTGCGATGTTGTAGCACCAAAATGTTGAGATGAATTACGACTGTAACACGGAATCATCAAGATGGTTTTCAATTGTAGCACTGAAACGTTGAGATGAATTACAATTGTAGCACAAAATTGTTTAGATTATTTTCGATTTGTAGTGTCAAATGTTAAGAAGAAATTGGGGGAAGAAGAAATTAGGTTCTTATTTGGTTGGACTTCTAGAATCGTTGGAGAGAGAACGTGTTTCATTTATGAGAAAAGTGAATTTCAATTTTTATCTATCAAATGTTTTTGTTTTTGTTTTTTAACAAAAGATTTTTTTTGTTATTTAAATATTCAATATTGTTTTAATAAAATATTTTATTTAATAAGTAAATAATAAAACATTGTCCAATGGATTTATAAAATGAGATGGGTGGATTGAATCCATCCATATGGTTTGATGTATGGATTGGATCAAATCCATTAATTATTTTTTTATTTGATGGATGGATTGGATGGATTAATTATTGGATGGATTGGATGGATATGTCTTTAATGGATTTTATTGCCACCGTTATATCCAATATATATTCTCAAGATGTGAAACTACATAAGGATGAAGCATATGTTAGAGATGTAAACAAAACAAAAAAGTTACACATTCTTCACTTATAGCTTAAGCTTTTGGGATAGTAACTGGTTCATGTCAGCATCCATAATCTTCATAAACTTCATAAACAACCAGAACGACACATATCTTTTAATAGGTTTAGCTCTCATTCCAGACGTTAGCTTAAAGGGCGAGGTTGCCCTAATATATTAACAGTCCATGAACCTGAGCAATGTAGGAATCCAACACAACTTTAACACTGAGTTAACACTAGTAAGCAGTCATCGGTCTGATGGTAGACCTCCCACCGGTAGCTGCTTTATGTATGCATACGGTTTCAAATAATTACATTGATAGCCACTATGTCGTCTTTCTGCCCCGTTTGTCACATTACTGATGCAACTTATAACTATTAAACATAGAAATTTAAATCCAAACAAATTTAAATATCTCTTCTGTCCAAATTCTTAAGATTGACAGAAAATACAAAATAGCAATATTGAAAATATCACAGTTAAAATGGCATCATCGTGAGTAACACACTTATACATTCTAGGTATATCATACTAGTGTACAAAAACATTACCGAGTGTCGAGTAAGAAGCCATAACAATGATGTGTGTGGAAGCTCTCTTAATAAGACTTAATTGGTTTTTCACACTGCATTAAAACAAAAAACAAAGTAGTCTTCAATAAAATTGTTACTTTAATTGTTTTTTTTTCATTTTCCCAACTTCATTTTAATTTATATCATTACTATTACTGCTAAAATATAATGTAACAGATGAATAAGAATTATAAAACATATGCATCAAATTGGTTCATAAATGTCGAGTTCGTGTATGGAAAATTACCTCAAAGAGACAACTACTATGAGAAATTGTTAGTGTTGATTTGAATTTGTGATGTTGTAGCACCAAAACGTTGAGATGAATTACAACTGTAACACGAAATCATCGAGATGGATTTCGATTGTAGCACTGAAACGTTGAGATGAATTACGATTGTAGCACAAAATTGATAAGATGAATTTCGATTTGTAGTGTCAAATGTTAAGAATAAATTGGGGGAAGAAGAAATTAGGTTCTTGTTTGGTTGGACTTCTAGAATCGTTGGAGAGAGAACGTGTTTTATTTGTGAGAAAAGTGAATTTCAATTTTTATCTTTCAAATGTTTTTGTTTTTGTTTTTTAACAAAAGAATTTTGTTGTAATTTAAATTATCATAATTGTTTTAATAAAATATTTTATTTAATAAGTAAATAATAAAACATTGTCCAGTGGATTTATAAAATGAGATGGGTGGATTGAATCCATCCATATGGTTTGATGGATGGATTGGATCAAATCCATTAATTATTTTTTTATTTGATGGATGGATTGGATGGATTAATTATTGGATGGATTGGATGGATATGTCTTTTATGGATTTTATTGCCACCGCTATATCCAATCCATATTCTCAAGATGTGAAACTATATAAGGATGAAGCATATGTTAGAGATATAAACAAAACAAAAAAGTCACACATTCTTCACTTATAGTTTAAGCTTTTGGGATAGTAACTGGTTCATGTCAGCATCCATAATCTTCATAAACTTCATAAACAACAAGAACAACACATCTCTTTGAATAGGTTTGCATCTCATCCCAGACGTTAGCTCAAAGGTTGAGGTTGCCCTCATATATTAACAATCCATGAACCTAAGCAATGTAGGAATCCAACACAACTTTAACACTGAGTTAACACTAGTAAGCAGTCATCGGTCGGATGGTAGACCTCCCACCGTTTGTCACATTACTGATGCAACTTATTACTATTAAACAAAGAAATTGAAATCCAAACAAACCTAAACATCTCTTTGGTCCAAAGTCTTAAGATTGACAGAAAATACAAAATAGCAATATTTGAAATATCACAGCAAAAATGGCATCATCGTGAGCAACAGACTTATACATTCTAGAAATATCATACTAGTGTACAAAAACATTACCGAGTGTCGAGTAAGAAGCCATAACAATGATGTGTGTGGAAGCTCTCTTAATAAGACTTAATTGGTTTTTCACACTACATTAAAACAAAAAACAAAGTAGTCTTCAATAAAATTGTTACTTGAATTGTTTTTGTTTTCATTTTCCCAACTTCATTTTAATTTTTATCATTACTATTACTGCTAAAATATAATGTAACAGATGAATAAGAATTATAAAACATATGCATCAAATTCGTTCATAAATGTCGAGTTCGTGTATGGAAAATTACCTCAAAGAGACAACTACTATGAGAAATTGTTATTGTTGATTTGAATTTGCGATGTTGTAGCACAAAAATGTTGAGATGAATTACGAATGTAACACGGAATCGTGGAGATGGATTTCGGTTGTAGCACTGAAACTTTGACATGAATTACAATTGTAGAACAAAATTGTTAAGATGAATTTCGATTTGTAGTGTCAAATGTTAAGAAGAAATTGGGAGAAGAATAAATTAACTTCTTGTTTGGTTGGACTTCTAGAAGCGTTGGAGAGAGAACGTGTTTTATTTGTGAGAAAAGTGAATTTCAATTTTTATCTTTCAAATGTTTTTTTCTTGTTTTTTAACAAAAGAATTTTTGTGTAATTTAAATATTCAATTTTGTTTTAATAAAATAATTTATTTAATAAGTAAATAATAAAACATTGTCCAATGGATTTATAAAATGAGATGGGTGGATTGAATCCATCCATATGGTTTGATGGATGGATTGGATCAAATCCATTAATTATTTTTTTATTTGATGGATGGATTGGATGGATTAACTATATTGGATGGATTGGATGGATATGTCTTTAATGGATTTTATTGCCACCCCTATATCCAATCCATATTCTCAAGATGTGAAACTATATAAGGATGAAGCATAAGTTAGAGATGTAAACAAAACAAAAAAGTCACACATTCATCACTTATAGCTTAGGCTTTTGGGATAGTAACTGGTTCATGTCAGCATCCATAATCTTCATAAACTTCATAAACAACAAGAACGACACATCTCTTTGAATAGGTTTGGATCTCATCCCAGCCGTTATCTTAAAGGGTGAGGTTGCCCTCATATATTAACAGTCCATGAACCTAAGCAATGTAGGAATCCAACACAACTTAAACACTGAGTTGACACTAGTAAGCAGTCATCGGTCGGATGGTAGACCTCCCATCGATAGCTGCTTTATGTATGCATATGGTTTCAAATAATTACATTGATAGCCACTATGTCATCTTTCTACCCCGTTTGTCACATTACTGATGCAACTTATTACTATTAAACATAGAAATTGAAATCCAAACAAACCTAAATATCTCTTCTGTCCAAAGTCTTAAGATTGATAGAAAATACAAAATAGCAATATTGAAAATATCACAGCAAAAATGGCATCATCGTGAGTAACACAATTATACATTCTAGGTATATCATACTAGTGTTCAAAACATTACCGAGTGTCGAATAAGAAGCCATGACAATGATATGTGTGGAAGCTCTCTTGATAAGACTTGAATGGTTTTTCACTCTGCATTAAAACAAAAAACAAAGTAGTCTTTAATAAAATTGTTACTTGAATTGTTTTTGTTTTCATTTTCCCAACTTCATTTTAATTTTTATCATTACTATTACTGCTAAAATATAATGTAACGGATGGATAAGAATTATAAAACATATGCATCAAATTGGTTCATAAATGTCGAGTTCATGTTTGGAAAATTACCTCAAAGAGACAACTACTATGATAAATTGTTAGTGTTGATTTGAATTTGCGATGTTGTAGCACCAAAACGTTGAGATGAATTGTGACTGTAACATGGAATCGTCGAGATGGTTTTCGATTGTAGCACCGAAACGTTGAGATGAATTACAATTGTAGCACAAAATTGTTAAGATTAATTTCGATTTGTAGTGTCAAATGTTAAGAAGAAATTGGGGGAAGAAGAAATTACGTTCTTGTTTGGTTAGACTTCTAGAATCGTTGGAGAGAGAACGTGTTTTATTTATGAGAAAAGTGAATTTCAATTTTTATCTTTCAAATGTTTTTCTTTTTGTTTTTTAACAAAAGAATTTTTGTTTAATTTAAATATTCAATATTGTTTTAATAAAATATTTTTTTAATAAGTAAATAACAAAACATTGTCCAATGGATTTATAAAATGAGATGGGTGGATTGAATCCATCCATATGGTTTGATGGATGGATTGGATCAAATCCATTAATTATTTTTTTATTTGATGGATGGATTGGATGGATTAATTATTGGATGGATTGGATGGATATGTCTTTAATGGATTTTATTGCCACCGCTATATCTAATATATATTCTCAAGATGTGAAACTATATAAGGATGAAGCATATGTTAGAGATGTAAACAAAACAAAAAAGTCACACATTCTTCACTTATAGTTTAAGCTTTTTGGATAGTAACTGGTTCATGTCAGCATCCGTAATCTTCATAAACTTCATAAACAACAAGAACGACACATATCTTTGAATAGGTTTGGATCTCATCCCAGACGTTAGCTTAAAGGGTGAGGTTGCCCTCATATATTAACAGTCCATGAACCTAAGCAATGTAGGAATCCAACACAACTTAAACACTGAGTTGACACTAGTAAGCAGTCATCGGTCGGATGGAAGACCTCCCACCGGTAGCTGCTTTATGTATGCATATGGGTTTCAAATAATTGCATTGATAGCCACTATGTCATCTTTCTGCCCCGTTTGTCACATTACTGATGCAACTTATTACTATTAAACATAGAAATTGAAATCTAAACAAACCTAAATATCTCTTCTATCCAAAGTCTTAAGATTGACAGAAAATACAAAATAACAATACTGAAAATATCACAGCAAAAATAGCATCATCGTGAGTAACACACTTACACATTCTAGAAATATCATACTAGTGTACAAAAACATTACGGAGTGTCGAGTAAGAAGCCATAACAATGATGTGTGTGGAAGCTCTCTTGATAAGACTTGAATGGTTTTTCAGTCTGCCTTAAAACAAAAAACAAAGTAGTCTTCAATAAAATTGTTACTTGAATTGTTTTTGTTTTCATTTTCCCAATTTCATTTTAATTATTATCATTACTATTACTGCTAAAATATAATGTAACAGATGAATAAGAATTATTAAACATATGCATCAAATTGGTTCATAAATTTCGAGTTCGTTCATGGAAAATTAAATCAAAGAGACAACTACTATGAGAAATTGTTAGTGTTGATTTGAATTTGAGATGTTGTAGCAGAAAAACATTGAGATGAATTACGACTGTAACACGGAATCATCGAGATGGATTTCGATTGCAGCACTGAAACGTTGAGATGAATTACAATTGTAGCACAAAATTGTTAAGATTAATTTTGATTTGTAGTGTCAAATGTTAAGAAGAAATTGAGGGAAGAAGAAATTAGGTTCTTGTTTGGTTGGACTTCTAGAATCGTTGGAGAGAGAACGTGTTTTATTTATGAGAAAAATGAATTTCAATTTTTATCTTTCAAATGTTTTTGTTTTTGTTTTTTAACAAATTAATTTTTGTGTAATTTAAATATTCAATATTGTTTTAATAAAATATTTTAATTAATAAGTAAATAATAAAACATTGTCCAATGGATTTATAAAATGAGATGGGTGGATTGAATCCATCCATATGGTTTGATGGATGGATTGGATCAAATGCATTAATTATTTTTTTATTTGATGGATTGGATGGATATGTCTTTAATCCATTTTATTGCCACCGCTATATCCAATCCATATTCTCAATATGTGAAACTATATAAGGATGAAGCATATGTTAGAGATGTAAACAAAACAAAAAAGTCACACATTCTTAACTTATAGTTTAAGCTTTTGGGATAGTAACTGGTACATGTCAACATCCATAATCTTCATAAACTTCATAAACAACAAGAACGACACATCTCTTTGAATAGGTTTGCATCTCATCCCAGACGTTAGCTTAAAGGGTGAGGTTGCCCTCATATATTAGCAGTGCATGAACCTAAGCAATGTAGGAATCCAACACAACTTTAACATTGAGTTAACACTAGTAAGCAGTCATCAGCCGGATGGTAGACCTCACACCGGTAGCTGCTTTATGTATGCATATGGTTTCAAATAATTACATTGATAGCCACTATGTCGTCTTTCTGCCCCGTTTGTCACATTACTGATGCAACTTATTACTATTAAACATAGAAATTGAAATCCAAACAAACCTAAATATCTCTTCTGTCAAAAGTCTTAAGATTGACAAAAAATACAAAATAGCAATATTGAAAATATCACAGCAAAAATGGCATCATCGTGAGTAACACACTTATACATTCTAGAAATATCATACTAGTGTACAAAAACATTACCGAGTGTCGAGTAAGAAGCCATAACAATGATGTGTGTGGAGGCTCTCTTGATAATACTTAAATGGTTTTTCACAATGCATTAAAACAAAAAACAAAGTAGTCTTCAATAAAATTGTTACTTGAATTGTTTTTGTTTTCATTTTCCCAACTTCATTTTAATTTTTATCATTACTATTCTTGTTAAAATATAATGTAACATATGAATAAGAATTATAAAACATATGCATCAAATTGGTTCATAAATGTCGAGTTTGTGTATGGAAAATTACGTCAAAGAGACAACTACTATGAGAAATTGTTAATGTTGATTTGAATTTGCGATGTTGTAGCACCAAAATGTTGAGATGAATTACGACTGTAACACGGAATCCTCGAGATGGATTTCGGTTGTAGCACTGAAACTTTGAGATGAATTACAATTGTAGCACAAAATTGTTAAGATGAATTTCGATTTGTAGTGTCAAATGTTAAGAATAATTTGTGGGAAGAAGAAATTAGGTTCTTGTTTAGTTGGACTTCTAGAATCGTTGGAGAGAGAACATGTTTTCTTTGTGAGAAAAGTGAATTTCAATTTTTATCTTTCAAATGTTTTTGTTTTTGTTTTTTAACAAAAGAATTTTTGTGTAATTTAAATATTCAATATTGTTGTAATAAAATATTGTGTTTAATAAGTAAATAATAAAACATTGTCCAATTGATTTATAAAATGAGATGGGTGGATTGAATCCATCCATATGGTTTGATGGATGGATTGGAGCAAGTGCATTAATTATTTTTTTATTTGATGGATGGATTTGATGGATTGGATGGATATGTCTTTAATGGATTTTATTGCCACCGCTATATCCAATCCATATTCTCAAGATGTGAAACTATATAAGGATGAAGCATATGTTAGAGATGTAAACAAAACAAAAAAGTCACACATTCTTAACTTATAGTTTAAGCTTTTGGGATAGTAACTGGTTCATGTCAACATCCATAATCTTCATAAACTTCATAAACAACAAGAACGACACATCTCTTTGAATAGGTTTGCATCTCATCCCAGACGTTAGCTTAAAGGGTGAGGTTGCCCTCATATATTAGCAGTGCATGAACCTAAGCAATGTAGGAATCCAACACAACTTTAACACTGAGATAACACTAGTAAGCAGTCATCAGTCGGATGGTAAACCTCACACCGGTAGTTGCTTTATGTATGCATATGGTTTCAAATAATTACATTGATAGCCACTATGTCGTCTTTCTGCCCCATTTGTCACATTACTGATGCAACTTATTACTATTAAACATAGAAATTGAAATCCAAACAAACCTAAATATCTCTTCAGTCCAAAGTCTTAAGATTGACAGAAAATACAAAATAGCAATATTGAAAATATCACAGCAAAAATGGCATCATCGTGAGTACCACACTTATATATTCTAGAAATATCATACTAGTGTACAAAAACATTACCGACTGTCGAGTTAGAACCCATAACAATGATGTGTGTGGAAGCTCTCTTGATAAGGCTTCAATGGTTTTTCACACTGCATTAAAACAAAAAACAAAGTAGTCTTCAATAAAATTGTTACTTGAATTGTTTTTGTTTTCATTTTCCCAACTTCATTTTAATTTTTATCATTACTATTACTGCTAAAATATAACGTAACAGATGAATAAGAATTATTAAACATATGCATCAAATTGGTTCATAAATGTCGAGTTCGTGTATGGAAAATTACCTCAAAGAGACAACTACTATGAGAAATTGTTATTGTTGATTTGAATTTGCGATGTTGTAGCACCAAAATCTTGAGATGAATTACGACTGTAACACGGAATCCTCGAGATGGATTTCAGTTGTAGCACTGAAAGTTTGAGATGAATTACAATTGTAGCACAAAATTGTTAAGATGAATTTCGATTTGTAGTGTCAAATGTTAAGAATAAATTGGGGGAAGAAGAAATTAGGTTCTTGTTTGGTTGGACTTCTAGAATCGTTGGAGAGAGAACGTGTTTTATTTGTGAGAAAAGTGAATTTCAATTTTTATCTTTCAAATGTTTTTGTTTTTGTTTTTTAACAAAAGAATTTTTGTGTAATTTAAATATTCAATATTGTTGTAATAAAATATTTTGTTTAATAAGTAAATAATAAAACATTGTCCAATGGATTTATAAAATGAGATGGGTGGATTGAATCCATCCATATGGTTTAATGGATGGATTGGATCAAATCCATTAATTATTTTTTTATTTGATGGATGGATTGGATGGATTAACTATATTGGATGGATTGGATGGATATGTCTTTAATGGATTTTATTGCCACCCCTATATCCAATCCATATTCTCAAGATGTGAAACTATATAAGGATGAAGCATATGTTAGAGATGTAAACAAAACAAAAAAGTCACACATTCATCACTTATAGCTTAGGCTTTTGGGATAGTAACTGGTTCATGTCAGCATCCATAATATTCATAAACTTCATAAACAACAAGAACGACACATCTCTTTGAATAGGTTTGCATCTCATCCCAGACGCTATCTTAAAGGGTGAGGTTTCCCTCATATATTAACAGTCCATGAACCTAAGCAATGTAGGAATCCAACAAAACTTAAACACTGAGTTGACACTAGTAAGCAGTCATCGGTCGGATGGTAGACCTCCCATCGGTAGCTGCTTTATGTATGCATATGGTTTCAAATAATTACATTGATAGCCACTATGTCATCTTTCTGCCCCGTTTGTCACATTACTGATGCAACTTATTACTATTAAACATAGAAATTGAAATCCAAACAAACCTAAATATCTCTTCTTCCCAAAGTCTTAAGATTGACAGAAAATACAAAATAGCAATATTGAAAATATCACAGCAAAAATGGCATCATCGTGAGTAACACACTTATACATTCTAGAAATATCATACTAGTGTACAAAAACATTACCGAGTGTCGAGTAAGAAGCCATAACAATGATGTGTGTGGAAGCTCTCTTGATAAGACTTGAATGGTTTTTCACACTGCATTAAAACAAAAAACAAAGTAGTCTTCAATAAAATTGTTACTTGAATTGTTTTTGTTTTCATTTTCCCAACTTCATTTTAATTTTTATCATTACTATTACAGCTAAAATATACTGTAACAGATGAATAAGAATTATAAAACATATGCATCAAATTGGTTCATAAATGTCGAGTTCGTGTATGGAAAATTACCTCAAAGAGACAACTACTATGAGAAATTGTTATTTTTGATTTGAATTTGCGATGTTGTAGCACCAAAATGTTGAGATGAATTACGACTGTAACACGGAATCGTCGAGATGGATTTCGGTTGTAGCACTGAAACTTTGAGATGAAGTACAATTGTAGCACAAAATTGTTAAGATGAATTTCTATTTGTAGTGTCAAATGTTAAGAAGAAATTGGGGGAAGAAGAAATTAGGTTCTTGTTTGGTTGGACTTCTAGAATCGTTGGAGAGAGAACGTGTTTTATTTGTGAGAAAAGTGAATTTCAATTTTTATCTTTCAAATGTTTTTGTTTTTGTTTTTGTTTTTTAACAAAAGAATTTTTGTGTAATTTAAATATTCAATATTGTTGTAATAAAATATTTTATTTAATAAGTAAATAATAAAAATTGTCCAATGGATTTATAAAATGAGATGGGTGGATTCAATCCATCCATATGGTTTGATGGATGGATTGGATCAAATCCATTAATTATTTTTTTATTTGATGGATGGATTGGATGGATTAACTATATTGGATGGATTGGATGGATATGTCTTTAATGGATTTTATTGCCACCCCTATATCCAATCCATATTCTCAAGATGTGAAACTATATAAGGATGAAGCATATGTTAGAGATGTAAACAAAAAAAAGTCACACAGTCATCCCAAAGGGTACAAAAATATGTCATATAACAAATCAATACAGTCATCCCAAATTATACAAAAATATGTATCAATTGACAGTCAAATACAGTCAAATATTTTAGACAGTCAAATATGTAACAAAAAAAATTTAGTGTGTTGTCCAAATTGACAGTCAAATACATGACTGTGGTGTCCAAATTCTCAAGAATGGCCACCATCTATAGCTCAATGACTGCCTTTGACTGCTTTGACTGTTGATTGCTTCATCTGCAAGACAAAGGTTAGATGACATATTTTTGTACTTTTGGTTAGTGAACAAATGAAAAGCAATGATATACAAATGCAAAACATGCTTGGTGATCAAGAACCATTCTCAAAAGATAACCCACCCATAGGGAAGGGAAGCAAGGTGCACAATGATCCTTAAGGCAATGAAATGATATGATATGATGCCATGAGGGATCTTAGGGGCAAAATTGGGGTCTTACAGATGCCCCTATTTAAGGTCATTCTAGCCGGAAAAGTGAAGTTTAGAAATCTTCATCTCGACGCGGTAGAATGGGCTTAAATAACAGTAATGAGACAAATTTTGGTCCCTAAGAGACCTCATGATGCAAATGTATGCATGCAAAAAAACAAAACTCTGTGGGGGAATAAGGGTCCACAAAGAAGAAAAGACGATCCATCGGAGTAATACACTCACCAGGAACAGAGACTCTAACAAGACTCTCATGGGGATAATAAAAAGAAAAAAGAATACGTGAGCAGGACACGACTCTGAATTAGAGGAACTGACACTGTGCGAACAAAGTACGACTAGGCAGGAGACCTCACAGGGGAGAAAGGACTCAAACCGGGAAAGAAGAATTCCAAAGGATGACACATCCATTGGAAAGACTCAAACTGACTCACGAAATGCGTGTACTGGGGAGAACGCCAGTACAGCAACACGGATAGCAACACAACTCCGCTGAGTAAATCTAACAAAGACTTTCCAGGGGAAGCCAAAAGATGAGATGTTACGGGAAGAATGAATATCTAAGACCTGTGTACGGGTGAGAGATATCAATCAACCAAACATCTGAGAAAGACCTGAAAAAGGTACATCAACTCAGGAAAATCTGACTCCACAGGGGACCAAGGTCATAATAGGGAGCAGACAGGAAGGAACACCAAGGATACCGGGTTGTAGGTATGTAACAGGTGACCAACCAAGGCGTGAATTGGTGTGTGTTCCAAAACACTCATCATCCTGAAGAAAGCTAGAAAAGCAGACTTGTTTATAGGATGGACATTTGATTCTGTAAAGAATGCAAATCTTACTCAGTTGGGGAAACAAACAAAGGATTCAACCAAAGAGCGCATGAGATATATTATCTATAGCCGTCAAAACGTAGATAATATACTCACATGGAAGATTATCCATAATCGGGTTGTAGGTTGTTTATAGGATAAAAATCCGAAAAGAAAGGCATCGGGATACCAAACTAGGTATATAAAGATGACCGATCAAAGGGAGCAACAGACATTACCAACAAGAGGGTAAATGAAAGAAGACTCGCCGGGGATACATTGATGAAAATCAATGATCCGGGGAACACAATCACTGACAAAAGGTGAAAGGGCCCGTTGGGGATAAAATTGCTAGCATACGGCAATTATCCACAAAAGACTTGCTGGGGATATAAGTGCTTATTCAAGCAACTTATCCAAACGAAGGAAAATCAACATCGAATACTAGATGAAGAAAACCACAAAGAGGGGATTACATCTACCAAAAATTGGGTAGAAAACCACAGAAGAGTAACTGTCATCGGTTGGGATGAACAACAAAGTTAACTCTGCTAGGGGAGAAAACAGGGTTTATAACTACCGGTTAGTAGGTAGGAAACCGCATAGACAGGACTTACGACTGCTGGTTTGTAGGCAGAAAGCTAAAAGGTTCCACTGAGGATAAGATGAATGAGCGCCGGTTAGTAAGCTACTATTCATTTATACCACAGGGAAGCACGAGAGACAGTTGAAAAAAGGGGCCAATTTAGGATCAAACCAAAAAGGCGGACTGAATCAAGACTCGTCCTAATGAGGATATAACTCAAAAGGGAAAAACCGTCCCAATGTGTATGTTGGGAGGGAACGGAAACAACCGTCATCCACGAGGATGTATCTCAGTGGGGAAATGGCAGGAAAGGATAGACACTTTCTGCTTAAGGGCTGACTCTATGTTGAGAGATTAAACACCCGACTTCTGCTTGGGGAGATCTAATGGGGAGATCTGTATCACCATTAGCAGGACACAACAAACAAAAGATATATGGAAAAATGCAACATGAACATCTGTATGCTTATGATTATGCATGAATATGCGTGATTTATGTTTGATGAATGCTGACAAAACAGACATATCTAACACAAACAGGGTCCAGGAATCAAACGCCCGGTACTACACTTCCAGGGGAATAACCAACTGGAAAGCCAATCTGCTGGAGATCTACATGCTGAAAAGAAAAGATCTGCGGGGGAGCAAACAAAACCAGAGATATCACGAGATCACAAAATCTCTGAGTGATGGATCAACAATCAACCCAACTAGTGGAACAGAAAGTCACAACAGGCATAAACAGCCACAAAGACAAATCTGTTGGGGAAATGGAGAAATCCCAAAATATCTGCAGGGGGATCCTCAACATCAACTGTGAAACAAGAGTTCACTGCACAAGCAAGAATTGCTACGAAAGCAACTCCAAATAACTCCACTGGGGAACAACCCACAAAGGGAGAACAGATCATCCATGTAGAATCTAATTGCACAAGCAACTCTACTGGGAATAATGTCAGCCATTCCATTGGGGATAAACCCACTGAGGAAGGATAGATCACACAAGTAGATTCTACAAAAAGCCACTCTACTAGGGATCAAAAGCATCAGAGAATCAACCAAATCTCTGGATGATAGATCACCAACCGACCCTACTGGGGAAAACAACTCTGGCGGGGATCCTGACTCTGTTGGGGATACCAACTCTGGCGGGGACTCTGGGGAAATCACACAGATATAATCCACCACACCACAAATCTACTGGCAGATCCACTGGGGAATCCACTGGGGATAGGGAGGAGAGTTGGGGATCAACCACCAAATGTTGAACCTTCCAAGAGAAACCCAACAACTGCGGAGAAGGAAAATAAACACTGCTCTGCTGAAGGAATAAGAGGTGAAAACCTCAACAAGTGCTCTGATGGGGAGATATAGCATAAAATGCAGTATATCATATCAACAACTCTGCAGGCGACTGCGCTGAGGAAAGTGGTAAAGTACCGGGATATCAACCCACCAACCACTGAATCTTCAAAAAGAAAGCAACCATGCTGGGGAGAGAAGCAACAACTCCGCTGGCGACTGCACTGGGGAGTGACGGGGTACTGGGGTCTCAAACCACCAACTACCGAATCTTCCAAAGGAACGCACCCATGCTAGGGAGATAATATTGCTGGAGAAGAAAACGAAGTCTTCAACAAGCACTCTGCTTGGGGAACAACCCCAACAACGACTCTGCTTGGGGAATAACCCCAACAACAAAGCAGGATAAAGAGGATACAACCATGCCAGGAATATGAACAAATGTCTTACCTGTTGGAAATCATGCCACCCTTGGGAGAGCACTGAGAGATTCTTAAGTATCCTTTCATCATTGTGAATGTTCACTTTGTTTAAAACAACAAATTTGAAAAAATTTATTTGTTTAAACAATGACATTTTATCAATTAAAACATGCAAAACATTTGTTGAATTGAAACAAATAAGAATGCAAATAATTGGATAAAAGCTCAAATTGATTTGATGGAATGGTAGTCTGCAAATGGCAAGACTCCATAGATCTGTACAAATTTGAAATCAGTGATATATATTGGAAGAGGGCTACATTGAACATAATGATCCTTTCTCTACCAATTTGAATCTCGATGTATTCGAAGCTTCAGTTGACGACGACTCGAGAATCTCTGAAAAGATGGTTGTGGAACAGAAAATCTTGTCAGGATGCAGTTACTTGCCAAATCCCTAATTTTTGCCTAGATTGCCCCCAGGGTGAGGTACTCAATCTAGCGGGATGCAAATATTCCTTTTTTCAAGTCTCTAACTTTTGCCTGGATTACCCTTGCGGGTTCTCCACTGAGACGCTCATTTTTGCCTAAGCCGCCCTTTCGGGTTTTCAACTTAGCGAGCTATTATGTTTTTATTATACTTTTTTTTTAGGCAAAGTATTTCTTGACTGCATCTGAATTCACAGGACGAGTGAAATCCTCCCCATCCATTGTTGTAAGCATCAAAGCTCCGCCTGAAAAGGCTCTCTTAACAACATATGGACCTTCATAGTTTGGAGTCCACTTGCCCCTGGAATCGGGCACGAAAGACAAGACTTTCTTGAGCACAAGGTCACCTTCTCGGAACACACGAGGCTTGACCTTCTTATCGAATGCTTTCTTCATTCTCTGCTGATTTGGGATACATATTTGACTGAAGATAACATTCATCACACCTTGGGGAACACACGAGTCTTCAAGAACAGTCAAATACATGATCAGAGGTCTTCCTTCTACAAGCGGAGACAAGATCGGAGGTTCAGACAGATACTCTTTGATACTGTCGAAAGCTTTCTGGCAATCCTCGGTCCAATCATGAGCCTGATCTTTCCGAAGGAGCTTGAATATCGGCGCACATGTGGCAGTCATGTGGGATATAAATCTGGAAATATAGTTCAAGCGGCCAAGAAAACCTCGGACTTGCTTCTCAGTTTTGGGAGCAGGCATCTCTTGTATTGCTTTGACCTTTGCAGGATCAACCTCAATACCTCTCTCGCTGACAACAAAACCTAACAACTTGCCGGAACGGACTCCAAATGTACATTTGTTCGGATTCAGGCGAAGTCTGAACTTCCTCAGACGCTGAAAAAGTTTCAACAAATGCTCAACATGTTCAACTTCCGTTCGGGACTTAGCAATCATATCATCAACATAGACCTTTATCTCCTTGTGCATCATATCATGAAACAAGGTAGTCATAGCTCGTTGATACGTGGCTCCGGCGTTCTTTAAACCGAAGGGCATCACTCGATAACAGAATGTTCCCCAAGGTGTGATGAATGTTGTCTTCTCCATATCCTCGGGTGCCATCTTGATTTGATTATATCCAGAAAATCCGTCCATAAAGGAAAAGACTTTGAATTTAGCTGTATTGTTTACCAACATATCAATGTGTGGTAGAGGGAAATCATCTTTCGGACTAGCTTTGTTCAAATCTCTGTAATCAACACACATACGGACTTTTCCGTCCTTCTTAGGCACAGGCACAATATTGGCCACCCATTGAGGATATGTAGAAGTCACCAGAAACCCCGCATCAATCTGCTTCTGAACTTCCTCTTTGATCTTTACTGCCATATCTGGATGAGTTCTTCTGAGCTTCTGCTTCACAGGCACGCACTCAGGTTTCAAAGGCAGGAAATGTTGCACAATATCTGTATCTAAACCCGGCATGTCTTCATACGACCAAGCAAAGATATCGGAATATTCTCGTAGCAAACTGATCAACCCCTTCTTGACAGACTCTTCAAGAAGTGCCCCAATCTTCACCATACGAACACAATCCTCAGACCCCAAGTTGACTGTTTCCAGATCTTCGAGGTGCGGCTGAATGATCTTCTTCTCGTGCTCAAGGAGACGGGCAATCTCATCAGGAATCCCTTCAACATCATCTTCCTCTGCCTCGAATACAGGGAATTCAAAATCGGGAGATGACGTTGGATCATTATGTTCAATGGGTTTTAGAATCAACCTGCATAATGATTTTGGTTAATGAAAAACTTCAGAATTTAAACAAGCAAACCATTATGCAGATGAAAAATGATTGCTTTTATTCTTGTTTTTTAGGTTTTTTGTGATCACTGATTTCATGCAAAAGCAAAAAGTGAAAACAAATGGAAAAACAAATGTTTAACAATGCATTAATTGAATGAAATATCATTGTATAAATGTTGCCAACAATGTCATCACTTCTCCTTTTGGCATGGGAGAAGGGTTTTAAACAAAGTGAACAAATTACGCTGACTTATGAATGACCGTAGGAACATCTACAGCGACCCAATTGTGGCAGACACCACCAGGGATAACAAAGTTGCTCAAGTCCTCTGTATCCTCTTCCAGAATAGCAGCAGCTTCCTCAATCTGATCAGCATGGATGAAACCCCCACTCTTGAACAAACCATGCTCATTGAATGCCCCAGAAGAATAGCCAATGCCAGCCCGGGATTTGTTGTCTTCAAGCTCAATCATCTTCCCTAAACCAGCAACTGCACCACATTCAATGGCCAATTTCGCATCTCGATAGGAAGCAAATGAAGGAGACTTCTTCTCAATTGGCTCAGCAATAGACAAAGCTTGGAAAGGAGTTCCAACTTCGTCCTCAGCATCAATATAGGAGAAAGAAGACAAGTGGCTAACCAGGAGAGCCTTTTCTCCCCCTACCACGACCAGTTTCTTGTTCTTGACGAATTTCAGCTTCTGGTGTATGGTGGATGTCACGGCGCCAGCCTCGTGAATCCATGGTCTAC
Organism: Lathyrus oleraceus; assembly: GCF_024323335.1. Classification (NCBI taxonomy): domain Eukaryota; kingdom Viridiplantae; phylum Streptophyta; class Magnoliopsida; order Fabales; family Fabaceae; genus Lathyrus; species Lathyrus oleraceus. The sequence goes on from NC_066585.1 coordinate 209,165,134, forward strand.
CAAGGAGACAGCTATAAGATGGGTGGATATCCATAACTTGGAAGGTAACTTGGAAATCACTTGGTCCAATCTTGATTGGGAGATCAACTTCCCCAATCACGGTCTTGCGCGACCCATCAAAAGCCTTCACAACAACACCACTCTGCCTCATGGGAGGCCCCTGATACGACAATCGAGAGAGTGTGGTCTTTGGCAATACATTAAGAGATGACCCAGTGTCAACTAGCACGTTGGACATAGCGTCGGTCTTGCAGTTCATAGAGATGTGTAAAGCCAAGTTGTGGTCTCTTCCCTCCTCAGGGAGATCAGCGTCACAGAAACTCAAAGTGTTGCAAGCAGTGATGTTTGCAACAATACTGTCAAACTATTCTATGGTGACGTCGTGATCGACATAAGCCAGATCCAACACTTTCTGTAGAGCCTCCCTATGGGGTTCTGAATTCAGAAGCAACGATAGCACGGAGATCTTGGACGGCGTTTGTAGAAGCTGGTCTACAACGTTGTACTCACTCTTCTTGATGAGCCTCAGCATCTCATCACATTCTTCATTCACAGTGCCACTCGGGCCAACAGAAGAAGCAGGAGTCTTTTGTACAGAGGAGGGTCTGGCGACAGCAAGTGCCGGATTCTGAACATTCACCGCGGTCCCAACCGGACTCTCAGTAGAATCAGAAGCAACATGAGGCTTTGGGGGTGCAGAAAACACACGACCGCTACGGGTCAACCCGCTCACATCAGCAATATTGGTAACAGAGGTTGAAGGCAACGACACTTCTTTCCCATCTTCAACAGCAATAGCACTGTAACGAAAGGGAATAGCTCTATCCGAAGCATAAGGCACAGGGCCTGCAGGCTTGATTATTAGTGAAGGAGAGACCTTCGGCTTGCTACCATCATAACGAATGACAACAGGCTCGGGCAATTTGAACACAGGAGAGATAACATTCACTTCTGGTTCATCTTCATCAACATTTCGGTTCTGAAGAATCTCTATGGTTCCTTCATCCAACAATTCTTGAAGCTCTCTTCGCACCTGGCGACAACCCAGACGATTGACGGAGCAAATGCGGCATTTGTCATGGTCATGCTCCATATGACTGTACTCACACAGGAGACGATGCAACTCGACCAACGACTGTCGAATATGACTCACATATTTGACTTTATATTTCCCAGGGCACCCCTGGACCATGTTAACTGATTTCCCATGTTCGGGCAATGGGTTCTTTGTAACATTGGGGCCTGAGTCCTCGAAGCTCAGTATGCCGCATCGCATAAGGTCCTGAACCTTAGTCTTCAGCTGAAAGCAGTTTTCTACATCATGGCCCGGAGTTCCAGAATGATAGACACAATGCAGATCAGGCTTATACCACCACTGAGGGTTGACCGGTATAGCCGGAGGATCTCTCGGAGTAATCAGCTTCCGCTCTATTAAAGAGGGATATAACTCTGCATAAGACATGGGAATAGGATCGAAACTGATCTTCTTCCTATCATAGTTCATATTGGCCTGATTACTGGTGCTACCCCGAGGCTGGTAAGCCTGTTGCTGTGGACGAGGCTGTTGTTGATGATACTGTTGAGAAGATTGTTGTTGATTGTGTTGTTGATGATGATATTGCTGATGTTGCTGATGCTAATAATTATCCCTTAAAACAGGTGCTACACTAGCCACCTGGTGCTGATGACGCACTGGTTTCCTCTTATCAGAGGGTCTTCTCGGTTTAGCATGGGATTGCACAGCATGTGCCTCCCCATCTTTCTTCTTAAACGCCCCATACCGTTTAGAAGAGCTCTCATCTTTAGACAGACGTCCTTCCCGGACTCCTTCCTCCAGACGCATCCCCATGTTCACCATCTCGGTGAAATCAGAGGGAGCACTCGCAACCATCCGCTCATAGTAAAATGAACTAAGAGTCTTAAGAAAGATCTTAGTCATTTCCTTCTCTTCCAGCGAAGGAGTAATCTGAGTTGCCAGCTCTCGCCACCTCTAGGCGTACTCTTTGAATGTCTCTTTATCCTTCTGGGACATGGCCCTGAGTTGATCACGATCAGGCGCCATATCAACATTATACTTGTACTGTTTGACGAAGGCTTCGCCAAGATCGTTGAAGGATCGGATGTTTGCACTATCAAGGCTCATATACCAACGAAGAGCTGCACCAGACAAACTATCCTGGAAATAATGAATCAGCAGCTGATCATTATCTGTTTGCGTAGACATTTTCCTGGCGTACATAACCAGGTGAGCGAGCAGGCAGGTGTTCCCCTTATATTTCTCAAAGTCAGGCACTTTGAACTTGATCGGAATCTTCACACCGGGAACTAGGCAAAGTTCAGCAGCAGACTTGCCGAACAGATCTTTCCCTCTGAGGGTCTTCAATTCCTTTCGCAGCTCAAGGAATTGATCATTCATTGCATCCATCTTCTCATTGACATCTGGGCCCTCAGACGGCTCAGAATGATAGATGGTGTCGTCTACCCTGGGAACGGTATGCACGACGGGAGGAGGAGCAGCAAGGACCGGGCTAGATGCCGGCATAGAAGCAAAGGTAGGAGCTGGAATATCTGGCATGAAACCAGGAAGCATACCCCACGGAAACCCGGCTGGCATGGCATTCGGCATAAAGTGAGCACTGGCGGCTGGCACGGTTGGAGCAACCACTTCAGATATAATCGTCCTCTGGGGAGGAGTTGCAGGAGGTGGAGAAGGTTGATTCTGAGCAGCCAGAAATTGCTCCATCAGAGCACTCAAACGGGCGACTTCTTCCTTCAGCTCTCTGTTCTCTTGTTCTAACTGATCCATCACTCTTGCAGAATTGGCTCTGGTATAGTACCGGTGAGTCAGCTTGTCTTCAAAATAAATGAAGAGCACAGAGTTAGGCCACAGACAAGAAGACCAGAACAACCTGCTTATGCAAAATGATGCATGCAATGCTCGTGCATATGCTTTGTTTTTATTTCAAGGAACTTTTAGGGTATTATTTGCAAATTTTTGAATATTTAAGCATTTAATAGCATATGGAAAATATCTCATCAAATATATTCAAGACAAAGAAGTACAGCATTTTTGATTATTACAAGGGAAAAGGAAAACGAACATCCTATGGATCCCTAGAAGCTCGAGAAGCTGGAAGACGAGAAACACAAAGCTTCTTGATCTCTCTCTCATAAGCAGCTTCCATGTCCGCTTTCTCCTTTGCAAGTCGATCATATTTCCTCTTCCAGAATTTGGAAGACTGAGGAAGCAGAGAAGTCCAAGTATCATTCGGATCATCGATCACCTGATGCTCGAGGAACTCAATCAGAGCGTCCTTCTCCTTGATTTGCTGAAGCAATTCTTCTCTTTCACGAATCCAGGCACGTGAAAGGTCTTCTTCTCTCAACTCCTCTACATATTGGTTGGGGAGGGTTGAAGGCCCAGCCACATCCAAAGGTGTAGGTCTCGGATAGTCATATGGCATAAGATACTCAGAAGCTCTCTGTCTGACCCAAGAAGTATACGGCTCCAAAGCAATGCAATTCTTCGGACCCAATTCATTTCTACCCTTCTTATGAATATTACGCCAAGCGCGGACCATCCTGGCTTTCAGACCTTGGGGATCTTTACCCTCCTGAAAGAACACACCTTCTAACAGAATGTTATGAGGTTTATCGTTTAGGGGGAACCCAAGCTGACGACGTGCTAATATAGGATTGTAGCTGATCCCACCACATGTACCAAGAAGAGGCACATTAGGGAATTCACCACAATAATCAATGATCTGAACTGTATCATACACGCGATCATACCAAGAGATATCATCATTAGTGAGAGACATAAGTCTCGTAGACCACCGTAGACATCCCTTGTTCTCCTTGAAAGCAACCGTCTACGGTAAGTGAGAAATAAACCACTTATACAGTAGAGGCAAACAGCACACAATAACTCCTCCACCCTTTGCATTCCTCAGATGCAAAGAGAAATAGGCATCACCCAACAGAGTCGGAACGGGATTAAGAACAGAGAAGATCCTAATGGCGTTCACATCCACAAATTTGTCGATGTTGGGGAATAATACCAAACCATAGATGAGCAGCACGAATAAAGCCTCAAAGGCATCCTCACTCATGGCCTTCCCATAAACAGTAGCTTGAGCGATGAGGAAATCAGAAGGAAGACCCTGAATTCCACCTTTGATAGTCAGATTAGCTTTAATCAAAGATTCATCTATGTGCAACAAGTTTGCAATCTCTCGAGCAGTCGGAATACTCTTTAAGCCACTGAACGGCACCTGATCCAGAATAGGAATACCCACAAGGTGAGCATACTCCTCCAAGGTAGGCAACAACTGGAAATCCGGGAAAGAGAAGCAGTGATACAGAGGATCATAAAACTGAGCCAAAGTACTCATCAATCCCTCATCAACCTGAGTAGTCAACATAGGCAGAAGCTTCCCATAACGAGCTTTGAAACCCAAGGGATCTAGTACATAAGATGTCAGATTCCTTAACTCTTTCACATCGAGCTGTCTAAAGCTGTACTTCTTTGTATGCCTTTTTGGTCTTTCCATGTCTGAATATTTTGCAAATAAACCCTTTAAGTTCCTTGAAAAATTTTCCTGATTTTTTCTGATGACATGAATGCAGATGAATGCATGAATGCAACAATCACACTCAAGGATCAAGCAAGTCACACCAGACAAAGGTCATGGGAAAGCTCATAGTATCCCTACTATCAATCATCCATTTTGGTGGATTATGGTTTACACCTTATCAACACCCAAGTTCCATTGATATTAACGGTACATGAACCGGCTCAATCATCCTTAATATCAACCATCCGTTTTGGTGGATTATGGTTTTCACCTTATCAACACCCAGGTTCCATTGATATTAAGGATGTCTGAACGACTCAACCATGAATCACGGGTTTGTTGAGAGTCACGAGCATGGAGTCTCGGTTAAGAACCACCCAAAGGGAGTATACTAGGGTTTAAACCTGCCGAACATGTTCTATCAGAGGTTCCCATAGTCATCATCCCATCTTTCGGATATTATCGGAGGAACGAATACTCGTATTCCAAAAATATCCTCAAGAGAGACTCTTATGAGTGTAGTATCACGTAACAATCGCATCAGATCTGACATCTGAACGACCTCCGCACTACGTCCTAAAAATAGGCCAAGATGGGCTTGGTAAACTAAGGTCCTTGGCTTCTAAGGCACATGATTGGAAGAATAATTCCTAACCACAAATAACTTGTGTGACATTATTAATCCAACATGACCTCCACCAAGTGAATGGATTCCCAAGTCAACTGGCTAAGGAATACTCCACACCAGTCAACAAGACTATGCCATTCTCCTATCCTAAGGTGCACTCGAGTTCGGGTATAGAACTCATCTCACAGAGATCACCAAAACAAACAGCAATTGTATATCAAGCAATTCAAACATTACAATCAATACAGTCATCCCAAATTGTACAAAAATATGTCATATAACAAATAAACAGTATCATACAACAAGGGTGAAAAGTAGGCAATACCCACTGAGGAAGGTCTAATGTTATCCCCAGCAGAGTCGCCACTTTTCTGTAGCGGTGTATTCGTCACTTTATGATTTATTGATTAAACCAAAAGCAAAGCATACAAAGAATCGAGTCGCCACCGCACTTTTATTTATCCAAAGGAATGGCTAAAAAGCGAACAAAAGCCTAAGAAGTTTTACACATAGAAAACTAATGAAAAGATCAGAGAATTTGGGTAAGGGGTAAATTACGCAATGGGAAGGTGTTAGGCACCCAAAACATCCTAGGTACTCCTAGGGAGCCCTTTTCACACTTGTTGTACGAAATGTTATTTGTTATGAAAATATTTATTGTGCAAACATGATTGGAGAGGATGAGAAAAGAATATACAATTTATTATTTTTGTGTTTGAACGGATGAACCCGTTGCCTACGTACCTTTCCATGGAAGGTAAGGATCAAAACGCCGTAGTTCGGCTAAAAGATTTCCAAAATATGAGTGGGTTCATTTTAAAACAAAAGCCCTAAGGTCTTTCGTTATCCACGAGAGAAAACTCAACCTTATACAAACAACAAGTCCACCATGTGAGAATAGCTTCGACGTACTAGAGGGGTTAACCCTGTTTTCAGTACGGAAGTCTTACAGTTCGATCACTAAGGACGAAAGGTGAGATTAACATCAACCAACTAGGATAAATCAAACCTATGGCTAATGTATGAAAACTTGTCAAGAATGGACAAAGCCACAAAACAATTGAATGAGTTGGATTAACCAATTAGAATTTATTCACAAAAGATGGTCAAAGTATGATTAGAATTTGATTCAAAGAAGTATCAAGAAAATGAAGTTTGAAAAAATCAAAGGCATAATGCCTAGGTTTCTAGTTTGAAAACAAATGAAAATGTTTGCACAATAGTTTTCAAGTTGGTATTAACATGCAGAGGGAGGTTTAAAGAAACAAAAGGATGGGGCGAGGGAGTGTAAAACTTCTCAGATATTCACCTCTTGAAATCATATGGAAGATGATTCAAGTCATTCCTTTGGAATAGGCAACAACGAGCAATAACAAATAAGCAAAACAAATGGATACCGGATGCCAATTACTGGACTTATACCAATCTCACTTAAGCAGAAAAAACAAGAAAACCGGATACCGGATGCCAATCAACTGGACTTACACCAATCTCCTAAAACAAAACAATGATACCAGATGCCAATCACTGGACTTATACTAGTCTCACAAAAGAAAACAAGAAAACCGGATACCGGATGCCAATCACTGGACTTATACCAATCTCCTACCACATCACAGGAAACAAATGCCAATAACTGGACTTACAATTGACTCCTCAATGGTCATAGGAAACAACTGCCAATAAATGGACTTACAGTTGACTCCTCAAAGCAAGATGATCACACAGATATGGACAATGATTATGCAATTATGTACCATTAATGATGATAAATGCACAAAGGCACACATAAGCAAATATGCACAGATGAATCAAGTAAACAGCCAAACAAGTCAATTAGCACACACTATATACAAGCAATTAGGCTCAAGCAAGGTTAGACTTTACAGTCAACTGGAATGGGGTAAGTTGTGCTCTTAACCTTAACATTGAGAGTTAAGGTGAAGCAGATGAAATGGAGATGAGGGGTGTGCCTCATAGCTTCTATCCCTGGCCTGGGAGAGCTTTGAATATTAGAAAGTGTGGGAGTTCAGAAAGTAGGAACTCTTCTCCACAAATGATTAGACTCTATAGATCTTGGGCTTTTACTCACTATGCATCAACACATGTGGTGTGAGCAAGGTGAGTGACACACTGAGTAGCAGGAGATGGATTACACATCTCTTTTATCTGCCAATTGCCTTATCAAAGGACTTTTCCTGCTTAGCACAAAAATAAACACACAAAGACATTGCCTCTTAAGGAGGGCTTCAGACAGGTGCCTGACCACATAACAGGCCAGGTCTTCCAGACTACATGAAGAAGAGGGGTTATACCTAATTGGTTAAGCAACCAAGCAAAAGCAAGTTCAAAGTGAACTTAAGCAACTTATGTACCTGTGGAAACATCAAACAAATCAGTACACAGTACAGACAAACAACCAATAGTTAATGCAACAGATAACCAATATACACATTGTGTAAGCCAAAAGTCAAACTCAAGAGAGTCAACATCAACCTACAAAACACACATTAGTAATCAAAATCAAATATCAAATGCTCTCAAGATGAGGCATCATCAATTGTGTAACTTGAATGTGTAACCTGAAACAAAGCTTCAAACATGAGAGGCAAACCACTAGGTCAAAGCCTAGGGTCAAAGATGGAGAAAAAATTCAAAACAGAAACTCAAATTTGACATGATGAAACTTCAAACAATTATTGACACATTGCAAAATGTCTCACATCAATATCATTTACCAAATGCATTTCATGATCAATTGAAGTTCAAGGCAATTTTAAAGTTCCAAAGTGACCAAACAGAAAGAAAAATCTCAATTAAATCAGAAATGATTCACAAAAATCTGGAAAAATTCATGCATATTCAAGACATCTCATATGATCAGCATGCAAAAAATCAGAACAATTGAGCATCATTTGATAGGGTAAACACATAGCACAAGATGAACATCCAAAGGTGTGACACAAATTGTCACACCTACTTAGAAAAATCACAAACCAGAAATGATAAATGATAAAAATGCAAACTCAACACCAAAATGTCAAGCAAAGTGTCTAGTTTCATCATGCAAAAATTCAGATTCATTGGATCAACAACCATCATTTCACAAATGCATAAGCAAGGCAATGTCCAAAATGCACACATGTACAAGAACCCTAGGCAAAATATTTAATCAGCCAAGCACAACTTGAGTTATCATGATGATAAAAAAACTAGAGAGAAAAAGAAACTCAATGCAAAAATCCTCACATTTTTTGGATCATTTTTGGATTTGTTATGATTTTTGAAAGTATGAGAATAAAATGAAATGAAATGATTTAAATGAATTAAAATGAATTAATGGAATATAATATAAATTTGAATGGATGCTGGCGCCAAATTAAAACGCCGCGTTCCATTTATTTTCGCCTGGCCAATCAGAAGCGCTGCATGGGCGCTCATGCAGCCAACCACACGCTAACCCTAGCACAAACAAAAGAGAACGGTTTCGCGTGGCATTTGCAAATCCAAACCGTGGCCTTAGGCTCTGAATCGTCTTCCCCAAACACGTTTTCATGAACAGTGGAAGCTCAAGAACAACATGAACATTTTTTCCAGATCTTAAAACTAAGCATATCAACATGTAGCACATACATCCTAGGTCATGAGTCAAGCAATGAAATAGCATTTAACATCATGAATCAATTGGATCGAGCAAATCATTATTCATCATCAAAACTTTAAATCATCGAAACTAAGTGAATATAGCATGGAATTAAGTGAATCGAAGCTCAGAATAACCACAGCAACATGATCTACAACATTCACATAACATAAATGAGAATTAAGAGAAACGATTTCGTGACCTCTTGAAGTGCAGCTTTGGAATTCACGTGTTTTAGGCCTTGCAATGCTCAAATGATCCTCTAGCAAGCTTGTAGAGTTGATTGGAAGAGGTCTTGAGGTCCAATTGTCCTTGATTCAACAGAATTTTGCTTTCACCATTGACGAGCTTCAAGCTTCGAGCTGCTCCAAAGTGCAAGAATCCTCTTGGATCTTCCTTCAATCTTGATCAGTGATGCTTCCAAATGATGAATTAGGCAAGGAAATGTGAATTGATTGAAGAATTTGAGAGAAGAAATTGAGAGAAAAGTTTGAGAAAAATTTGAGATCTGAAATTTGTGATGTGTTTTTTTCGCAATTTTGTTAGGGTTTCATGCTTTATACTCCCTCCTAATCAAGCTCTAATCATGCTTAACCAAATGCTAATGAAAATTAGGGAAATTTGAGGTGTTTTGCAAATTGGTCATTTCACCCTTGTGCATGAAAATTATGAGTGAACAGTACATGAAATTATTTGTTTTTCACTTAAAATGCATTTTTGAAACCAATGGTGAAGGCAAAATATTCAAATTATGCACCAAATTTAAATGATGAAATTTCCCTCCAAAAATCCCAAAATTGGCAAGTGTTCATGTGATGACAATTTATGCAATGCAATGCAAGATTTGGAAATTATAGGTCAAAACAAGAATAATGCAAAAAGAGCCATGCAATTTGGAGCTTTGGTTGAGAAGTTATGCACATTTGAATCTTCAAGTACACTTGGCCATGTTTTGATCATATCTCCTTAACCACACATGAGAAATGGATGATCTTAGACTTTTTGGAAATGGGAGAGAAAGATCTACAACTTTCATGTTCAACAAAATTTCACTTGAATCTTTCTTGATGATGTAATTTGAAGTTGAAGTTAGGTTAAAACCTTTCCATTTTTGGCAAGTTTAAATTATAGGTCACTTTCTATTTTTGGAAAGTTTTGACCTGACTTTATTTTCTTCAAAGTTGATGTTTGAAATGTCAAATGAGACTTGTTTGAACATGAATGAAGTATTTCTAATCACTTCCCACCTCCAAATCCACAGTTGACTTGGCAGTTGACTTTCTAGGCCTTCAGATGACTTGGCAATGTTCTGATGAAATTCAAGCCTCTACCATTTGGGATTTTGATTCAAAATGATATCATAGCTCATGTAAGCTCTTGTGAATGACTGTGGTGTCCAAATTCTCAAGAATGGCCACCATCTATAGCTCAATGACTGCCTTTGACTGCTTTGACTGTTGATTGGTTCATCTGCAAGACAAAGGTTAGATGACATATTTTTGTACTTTTGGTTAGTGAACAAATGAAAAGCAATGATATACAAATGCAAAACATGCTTGGTGATCAAGAACCATTCTCAAAAGATAACCCACCCATAGGGAAGGGAAGCAAGGTGCACAATGATCCTTGAGGCAATGAAATGATATGATACGATGCCATGAGGGATCTTAGGGGCAAAATTGGGGTCTTACAATATGGTTTCAAATAATTACGTTGATAGCCACTATGTCATCTTTCTGCCCCGTTTGTCACATTACTGATGCAACTTATTACTATTAAACATAGAAATTGAAATCCAAACAAACCTAAATATCTCTTCTGTCCAAAGTCTTAAGATTGACAGAAAATACAAAATAGCAATATTGAAAATATCACAGCAAAAATGGCATCATCGTGAGTAACACACTTATATATTCTAGAAATATCATACTAGTGTACAAAAACATTACCGAGTGTCGAGTAAGAAGCCATAACAATGATGTGTTTGGAAGCTCTCTTGATAAGGCTTCAATGGTTTTTCACACTGCATTAAAACAAAAAACAAAGTAGTCTTCAATAAAATTGTTACTTGAATTGTTTTTGTTTTCATTTTCCCAACTTCATTTTAATTTTTATCATTACTATTACTGCTAAAGTATAATGTAACAGATGAATAAGAATTATAAAACATATGCATCAAATTGGTTCATAAATGTCGAGTTCGTGTATGGAAAATTACCTCAAAGAGACAACTACTATGAGAAATTGTTATTGTTGATTTGAATTTATGATGTTGTAGAACCAAAATGTTGAGATGAATTACGACTGTAACACGAAATCCTCGAGATGGATTTCGGTTGTAGCACTGAAACTTTGAGATGAATTACAATTGTAGCACAAAATTGTTAAGATGAATTTCGATTTGTAGTGTCAAATGTTAAGATTAAATTGGGGGAAGAAGAAATTAGGTTCTTGTTTGGTTGGACTTCTAGAATCGTTGGAGAGAGAACGTGTTTTATTTGTGAGAAAAGTGAATTTCAATTTTTATCTTTCAAATGTTTTTGTTTTTGTTTTTTAACAAAAGAATTTTTGTGTAATTTAAATATTCAATATTGTTGTAATAAAATATTTTGTTTAATAAGTAAATAATAAAACATTGTCCAATGGATTTATAAAATGAGATGGGTGGATTGAATCCATCCATATGGTTTGATGGATGGATTGGATCAAATCCATTAATTATTTTTTTATTTGATGGATGGATTGGATGGATTAACTATATTGGATGGATTGGATGGATATGTCTTTAATGGATTTTATTGCCACCCCTATATCCAATCCATATTCTCAAGATGTGAAACTATATAAGGATGAAGCATATGTTAGAGATGTAAACAAAACAAAAAAGTCACACATTCATCACTTATAGCTTAGGCTTTTGGGATAGTAACTGGTTCATGTCAGCATCCATAATCTTCATAAACTTCATAAACAACAAGAACGACACATCTCTTTGAATGGGTTTGGATCTCATCCCAGACGTTAGCTTAAAGGGTGAGGTTTCCCTCATATATTAACAGTCGATGAACCTAAGCAATGTAGGAATCCAACACAACTTAAACACTGAGTTGACGCTAGTAAGCAGTCATCGGTCGGATGGTAGACCTCCCATCGGTAGCTGCTTTATGTATGCATATGGTTTCAAATAATTACATTGATAACCACTATGTCATCTTTCTGCCCCGTTTGTCACATTACTGATGCAACTTATTACTATTAAACATAGAAATTGAAATCCAAACAAACCTAAATATCTCTTCTGTCCAAAGTCTTAAGATTGACAGAAAATACAAAATAGCAATATTGAAAATATCACAGCAAAAATGGCATCATCGTGAGTAACACACTTATACATTCTAGAAATATCATACTAGTGTACAAAAACATTACCGAGTGTCGAGTAAGAAGCCATAACAATGATGTGTGTGGAAGCTCTCTTGATAAGACTTGAATGGTTTTTCACACTGCATTAAAACAAAAAACAAAGTAGTCTTCATTAAAATTGTTACTTGAATTGTTTTTGTTTTCATTTTCCCAACTTCATTTTAATTTTTATCATTACTATTACAGCTGAAATATAATGTAACAGATGAATAAGAATTATAAAACATATGCATCAAATTGGTTCATAAATGTCGACTTCGTGTATGGAAAATTACCTCAAAGAGACAACTACTATGAGAAATTGTTATTGTTGATTTGAATTTGCGATGTTGTAGCACCAAAATGTTGAGATGAATTACGACTGTAACACGGAATCGTCGAGATGGATTTCGGTTGTAGCACTGAAACTTTGAGATGAATTACAATTGTAGCACAAAATTGTTAAGATGAATTTCGATTTGTAGTGTCAAATGTTAAGAAGAAATTGGGGGAAGAAGAAATTAGGGTTCTTGTTTGGTTGGACTTCTAGAACCGTTGGAGAGAGAACGTGTTTTATTTGTGAGAAAAGTGAATTTCAATTTTTATCTTTCAAATGTTTTTGTTTTTGTTTTTTAACAAAAGAATTTTTGTGTAATTTAAATATTCAATATTGTTGTAATAAAATATTTTATTTAATAAGTAAATAATAAAAATTATCCAATGGATTTATAAAATGAGATGGGTGGATTGAATCCATCCATATTGTTTGATGGATGGATTGGATAAAATCCATTAATTATTTTTTTATTTGATGGATGGATTGGATGGATTAACTATATTGGATGGATTGGATGGATATGTCTTTAATGGATTTTATTGCCACCCCTATATCCAATCCATATTCTCAAGATGTGAAACTATATAAGGATGAAGCATATGTTAGAGATGTAAACAAAAAAAAAGTCACACATTCGTCACTTATAGCATAGGCTTTTGCGACAGTAACTAGTTCATGTCAGCATCCATAATCTTCATAAACTTCATAAACAACAAGAATGACACATCTCTTTGAATAGGTTTGGGTCTCATCCCAGACGTTAGCTTAAAGGGTGAGGTTTCCCTCATATATTAACAGTCCATGAACCTAAGCAATGTAGGAATCCAACACAACTTTAACACTGAGTTAACACTAGTAAGCAGTCATAGGTCGGATGGTAGACCTCCCATCGGTAGCTACTTTATGTATGCATATGGTTTCAAATCATTACATTGATAGTCACTATGTCATCTTTCTGCCCCGTTTGTCACATTACTGATGCAACTTATTACTATTAAACATAGAAATTGAAATCCAAACAAACCTAAATATCTCTTCTGTCCAAAGTCTTAAGATTGACAGAAAGTACAAAATAGCAATATTGAAAATATCACAGCAAAAATGGCATCATCGTGAGTAACACACTTATATATTCTAGAAATATCATACTAGTGTACAAAAACATTACCGAGTGTCGAGTAAGAAGCCATAACAATGATGTGTGTGGAAGCTCTCTTGATAAGGCTTCAATGGTTTTTCACACTGCATTAAAACAAAAAACAAAGTAGTCTTCAATAAAATTGTTACTTGAATTGTTTTTGTTTTCATTTTCCCAACTTCATTTTAATTTTTATCATTACTATTACTGCTAAAATATAATGTAACAGATTAATAAGAATTATAAAACATATGCATCAAATTGGTTCATAAATGTCGAGTTCGTGTATGGAAAATTACCTCAAAGAGACAACTACTATGAGAAATTATTATTGTTGATTTGAATTTGCGATGTTGTAGCACCAAAATGTTGAGATGAATTACGACTGTAACACGGAATCCTCGAGATGGATTTCGGTTGTAGCACTGAAACTTTGAGATGAATTACAATTGTAGCACAAAATTGTTAAGATGAATTTCGATTTGTAGTGTCAAATGTTAAGATTAAATTGGGGGAAGAAGAAATTAGGTTCTTGTTTGGTTGGACTTCTAGAATCGTTGGAAAGAGGTCGTGTTTTATTTGTGAGAAAAGTGAATTTCAATTTTTATCTTTCAAATGTTTTTGTTTTTGTTTTTTAACAAAAGAATTTTTGTGCAATTTAAATATTCAATATTGTTTTAATGAAATATTTTATGTAATAAGTAAATAATAAAACATTGTCCAAAGGATTTATAAAATGAGATGGGTGGATTGAATCCATCCATATGGTTTGATGGATGGATCGGATCAAATCCATTAATTATTTTTTTATTTGATGGATGGATTGGATGGATTAATTATTGGATGGATTGGACGGATATGTCTTTAATGGATTTTATTGCCACCGCTACATCCAATCCATATTCTCAAGATGTGAAACTATATAAGGATGAAGCATATGTTAGAGATGTAAACAAAACAAAAAAGTCACACATTCTTCACTTATAGATTAAGCTTTTGGGATAGTAACTGGTTCATGTCAGCATCCATAATCTTCATAAACTTCATAAACAACAAGAACGACACATCTCTTTGAATAGGTTTGGATCTCATCCCAGACGTTAGCTTAAAGGGTGAGGTTGCCCTCATATATTAACAGTCCATGAACCTAAGCAATGTAGGAATCCAACATAACTTCAACACTGAGTTAACACTAGTAAGCAGTCATCGGTCGGATGGTAGACTGTTGAAAGGTATATTTTCGGCAAATATTTTAATATCGTATCCACAGAGATTGGTTGTTATTACCGCCGTTCTATAATCCAAATTGTTATAAGTTTAGAAAGTAACCAAGTTGTTTTGTTTGAAAAGTTATCTTTTGAGTAAAATGTCACTAAAATAATAAAATAGTTTTAATCAAATGTAAAAGGCTTGGCAAGATTGGAGTTCACTATTCAAATTGCTTACGATTCCTTATTACAACTATATAGATTCAAATTTATTGATGATGTTCAAGTATTCTCTCAATATCATTCATGTCTAAATGATATTGTGATAATCACTATATTAATCTTTAGACGATTTCTCCACCTAACTATCAATATAGCAATCTTTAATGGTTGATACAAAAGAAGAGTAGTGAATAAATCTATTTCTACAACTTATTCACTACTTGAAAATATATTTTATGTCAAGACTTAAATAATCTCTTTCAACAACTACTCAAATCTAATATTCAACTTAGGGAAAAAATATCATTCAATACATCAACAATCTTTTATCATATATAAGATTTAAATGAAATACATAAACAAATAAGAATAGATACTACCTCCAATCTTGACAAAATGGGGTTTAGCTCCTCATCATCATTTTGGAAAGCGAAAGGCAATGGTAAGAAATCTGTTTTTCTCTTACAAAATATCAAAACTATGAATGAATGAATGAACATTTTCCATTCTGTTTTCTAAAAGGGTTTACCTTTCCTAAAATGCTCATTTTCATCTAAAACTGAAAAAGCCCCCTAAAACAGATACAGACTTGGCATACACAGCTGGCACTGGAAACAGCACCCTTGGCAAAACAGCTTGTTGGATTCGCAAGGTTCGCGGAACTGAAGCTACTTCAGCTTCCTTGCCTTGCAAGCTTCATGCAATGATTCTTCCAAGTGTTAATCTTCAAAAATAGGCCTCCAAATTGCATTCGACACTTCTTCCAACTTATGATTATGCATTACGAAGCTCTCTTGACCAAAAATTCTACAAAACTAACAAATATGTGAAATAACTACTCAAAACAACATCAATTAAACCTAATTGCATTTATACAAAATAGTGAGAATAAAAGTGTGTAATTACATCAAAAATTGGTAAAAGGGACCAATAAAATTATATAAAAAGTAGTACTAATTGGTCCCTAACAACTCTCCCCAACTTAGCATTTTGTTTGTCCCTAAACTAAAGTTTCCACCAACACAACCAAAGCAATGACACAAAAGATTGAAACAAGGATTAACCAAGGACATTCAAATGGTTCAAAAGTGTATGGAACTTTCTCAATCCACCTATCTCAATGCTAGACAAATCATGAATAAGAGCAATGGTTGGGTGCAAAAATCATACCAAGGAATTCAAAGCCACGTATGCCAAAATTGAATCAAACTTACACACACATCATAATAATGATGAATAAACATGAAGGTTTACTTTCACTCATCCAAGCAATTAAATCAACAACAACTCAAATCATGCGGTCATCAAAACAAATACCAAATCATGTGAAAAATGAGAATCAAGAGGTCTTTCAAGGGTTGTAATGTGGCTTGGGTTACAAGAAAGGATATGATTAAGAGAATTCTACAAAATTGCCTATATTAAGGGAGCATTCCCATACATTCAACTCTACACAATTTCCATTTCTTTGATCCCCGTCTTTTTTCTTTTCTTTTTCTTTTTACATCCACACAACCATGAGCCTTTTCTTTGTTTTTTCTTTCTTTTCTTTTTCTTTGCTCTATGGTTTCAAGGGTGATTTCTTTTTCTTGTTTCTTTTCATATTTTCACCCTTTCATAAAACCTCACTTCTCCAAGTTTCTAATCAACTCTTTTTTATTTTACTCTCCCCAACTTTAGATTCCAAAACCAAATTTACTCAATAATGCTCCCTACTTAGACATAAGCAAAAGGCAAAATTTGCAAACAACTCGGTTTGAGGGTTCAATTGACATGAAAGAAATTAGGATTCATTTATTCACAAAATTTTCAATTGATTTTACACTTATCAATCAAATGAATCCTAAAGTAAGCTCAAATGGGGTTAACTAAGGATTACTCCTCACAAGGTTCGTTGATTCAAAACTTTTTGGTCAAGTGGTTTTTCTCAACAAACAATGCCTCTATCATTTTCAATATTTTCACACAAAAATAGATTGATGCATGATTTAGCATGATAAGAATGAGTTGAAATAATGTTCGGTTTCCCGCATTTTAGTGTACAATGAAAAGCCTCCTCACAATTGGTTAAGTCCTATTTTGATTCAAAAATGACATCTATTTCAATGAATTTATGATATGGAATTTTCACACACCATCAAACTACTCATGTTAAGTCTAGAAAGCGATAAAGTGTACCTTGAAATGCCGACACTAATTCTTATCATCACCACTCGAAGTGTCCTATGCTTCTTTCTTTGCGAACATTTCTTGGTTTCTTTAAGCTTGACTTAAGAGTAAGAACAATAAAACAAAAAAAAATGTTGGTAAACCAATTTCATTGTAACACACTTAAATCTCACAAAGTATTCATGCAATTAACCAGACAAATTAACAAACCAAAGTTTTGGTGAACTAGAGCCACCTAAAAGTACAATCAAAATTCAACAAAAGCAATAATAATACAAAGAAAACTCAAAATAAAAATAAACTCTAAAATTCAACAAACTCCTCAATCTTCCTCCTCTTGGCCACCACCAACAGATCCAAGGACGTCCTCCATCTCATCGTCATGGGTCGCACCACCTCTTGCACCCCCCATAAAAGATGGCCTGCCCTCAGGCCAATTAGCATAAGCAACATATTCCGCCTGGGAAGGAAATGTGCGGGCTTCAGGTGCAAGGAAAGTGTTCTGAAATTGTTGCTGCATAGCATCAAAGATGAATGATTGAGACCTCCTAGAGGCCTCAAAGCTCTCACATCAATAATTAGCAAATGCCATCTGATCGAATGCTGGAGTAGTGTGGGCTCGGGGTCTAGAGGACGAAGTCCCAGCTCCTTCGGCTCTGTCCATCTGGCTCTGGCAGAACTTATTCAGGTAAGCATCATTAATAACACTAGTAATAGACAAATGTACCTCATCCGGAATGGGAACACTTGCCCTTCGGCAAAGTCCCATAATCAGCCCCGGATATGCAAGAACACCTGCTTTACCACCAAACTTTGTTCCGCTCATAGCCACCTTGCGCATTCCCCCCGCAATAATGGATGCAACATCAACAGACTTGCCAATCATGATGTAATACAATAAACACCCTACATCCAAAGGGATAGTGGTGATGTGGCTCCTTGGTCGGATATTGTTCAACAGCAACACCAAAAATGCTCTTGCCTCCAGATTCAGACTTTCTCTTTTCCATGACTTTGGGAACCCTTGATCATTTAAGTCATACGTCCTTCCTTCAAGGCATAAGGTAGCGCTCACCGTTGGAAGGTCCCAATCGTTGGCCAATTCCTTGGCACGATACTTGCATCGCTCATTCTCTCCCAAGGTGAGAGGATTACCTAGATACGTGTTAATTGCATCTCTACCGAAAGAAATAATCTTGCCTCTCACTCTTGTTTGGTAATGGAAAGCTACTCCCTCTTCAAGATGCAGAGCATTGGCATAAAACTCTCGCACAATGTCGTAATTTATTGCCGACTCTGGTTCACAAAGTTTGCTCCATCTTCATCTCTCAAAATTCGATACCAAATTCCGATAAGTTCCACCCAGTGACAATCGGATGAATCTCTCGGGTTGGATGGTTCGCTTGAGTAATTTGTCAAATCTTTCTTCATGTTCATCACTTGTGAACCGTCTCAATGAACGAGAAGGACCGGAATACATGGTTTTTGTTCTTTTAGACATCTGCAATAAAAATCAGAACAACCACACAACAAACCATAAGGGGAGTTAGCAATCAAAAGCATAAAACAAGAGACTGGAATTTCCCAGTTCGCGGCGCGAACCCTGCGAACCAGGAAAATTCCAGGAGCCTTCTAGGGTTCCTAAGGTTTGCATCACCAATAGTCATAATCACAATCCCTATCCTAATCCTAATCTTAATCCACTTTAGACATGCAAGGTTATTTCTAATATCAAATTTCAATCTTTGCAAAACCCTATTCTTACCTAAGTGAAAAACCAAAAAGGAATGGGAAGAGAACAAACATACCTTGTTGAAGTTGACTTGGTTCTTTGTTAACAAGTTGGGATTTGGGAAATGGAGAGGGAAAAATTTTGAGTTTTGGAAGTGGGAGTGGAAAAGTTGTTGTTTTGTGAAAATGAGAATGGACAGAAAAATAACCTAAACAGAACTTAAGTGGTTCTGCCACGCTCAGTTCGCTGGGTGAACTTTGTTCGCGGCGCGAACTAAAATTTTCCATTCAGTTCGCAGGGCGAAAGATGATCGCAGGGCGAACTGAAGGAATTTCTGAAAAAAATAATTTGCAGTGGACAGAACTCAAGTTTCACAAAAATTAACACAACAGAATATCATAACAATCAGAATTGACAAAATATAAAATGCAGACTTACAACGTTGGGTTGCCTCCCAACAAGCGCTTTGTTTAACGTCGTTTTGAGCTCGACGGTTCAATGATTAGCTCGGTCCGGCTAGGGAGATGACACAAACATCCCGATTCACTTCGCCACTATGGTAGACTTTGAGTCTTTGTCCATTTACAGTCCAGCTCTCCTGTGACTTTGGATCCTCGACCACAATGGCCCCATAGTTGCGCACCTCTTTGACAACAAACGGTCCTGACCACTTTGACTTCAGCTTACCAGGGAATAACTTCAACCTTGAGTTGAAAAGCAATACCATTTGTCCAACTTGAAACTCTTTATGACGGACATTTCCATCATGATATGCTTTTACCTTTTCCTTGTAAAGTTTATTCGAATGGTAAGCGTTGTTCCTTGACTCCTCCAATTCATGGAGTTGTCCTTTTCTTCTTTCTCCAGCTAAAGTGGAGTCGAAGTTCAAGAATTTGAGAGCCCATAATGCTCTATGCTCCATTTCCACCGGAAGATGACAAGTCTTCCCATACACCATTTGAAATGGAGTTAGTCCAATAGGTGCTTTGTAGGTGGTACGATACGCCCACAAAGCTTCATCCAGTTTTAAAGGCCAGTCTTTTTTTGAATTCGAAACTGTGTTTTCAAGGATCCGCTTGACTTCCTGGTTAGAAACCTCCGTTTGACCATTCGCTTGTGGATGGTAGGGAGTGGTCACCTTGTGCTTTACACCATAATGTTGCAAAACCTTTTCTAAAGGTGTATTGCAAAAGTGTGATCCTCCATCACTTATCAACACCCTAGGCACACCAAAACGTGAGAATATGTTTTTCTTTAAAAATTTAATCATTGTTTTGGCATCGGCCTTAGGTGAAGCAATTGCTTCCACCCAGTTCGAAACATAGTCAACGGCCACTAGTATATACTCATTTGAGAAGGAAGAGGGGAATGGACCAACGAAATCAATACCCCAACAATCAAAAACTTATACTTCTAGCATGTTGGTTAGAGGCATTTCATCCCGTTTGCCTATTCCTCCACTCCGTTGGCATGTATCACAACTCTTCGCGTGTTCATATGCATCTTTAAATAAAGATGGCCAATAAAAGCCAGATTGGAACACTTTAGTGGCTGTTCTCAAACCGCTATAGTGACCTCCATACGGAGAGTTGTGACAATGCCAAAGGATGTCTCTTGACTCCTTAATTGTTACACACCTTCTCAAAATATTGTCTACACCCATTTTAAACAAATAAGGATCATCCCACACATAATATTTTACATCCGCCAAGAATTTCCTTCTTTGATTACTAGTGAGGTCTTCCGGTGTTAAACCGGATGCCTTGTAATTAGCAAAATCGGCAAACCAAGGCCTCACTTGAATCGCATATAGTTTTTCATCCGGAAATTCTTCTCTTACTTCCCCTTCTTTGTTTGTAATGTTCACATTAACCAAACGAGACAAATGATCCGCCACCAAGTTTTCGGAACCTTTTTTATCCCGGATTTCCAAATCAAACTCTTGCAATAAGAGAATCCAACGAATTAATCTTTGTTTGGAATCCGGCTTGGTTAACAAATATTTGATCGCCGAATGGTCGGTGTAGACTACAACTTTAGACCCTATCAAGTAAGCTCTAAACTTTTCCAATGCGTACACTATAGCTAGTAATTCTTTTTCAGTTGTCGCATAATTGACTTGCGCCTCATTTAACACTTTACTAGCATAGTGGATAGCATGAAAAAATTCATCTCTTCTTTGACCCAACACCGCACCAACCGCATAATCGCTTGCATCACACATAAGTTCAAAATCAAGTGTCCAATTTGGTGCAACGATTATGGATGCGGTGACTAACTTTTCTTTCAAATCAAGGAAAGCTTTTAGACACGACTCTTCGAAAAGAAAGTGCGTACCTTTGTTGAGCAAATTACTCAATGGCTTTGCTATCTTTGAAATATCTTTGATGAATCTCTGGTAGAAACCGGCATGTCCGAGAAAGCTCCTTATGCCTTTTATATTTGTTGGAGGTGGTAATTTCTCAATGACTTCCACCTTAGCTTTGTCAACTTCTAATCCTTTGGAGGAGATCTTGTGACCGAGTACAACACCTTCGGTGACCATAAAGTTGCATTTTTCCTAATTGAGCACTAAGTTGGTCTCCACACATCTTCCCAAAACCACATCAAGATGTTTTAAGCACAAATCAAAAGACGATCCATAAACGGAAAAATCATCCATGAACACCTCAATGCATTCTTCTATTAAATCCGAGAATATTGCTTGCATACACCGTTGAAATGTTACCGGTGCATTACATAACCCAAAAGGCATTCTTCGGTAAACAAAGATGCCAAAAGGACATGTAAAAGCCGTCTTCTCATGATCCGCCAGATTGACCGAAATTTGGTAGTACCCCGAATACCCGTCCAAGAAACAATAGAAATTTTTGCCGGCTAACTTTTCCAACATTTGGTCCATGAAAAGTAGTGGGAAGTGGTCTTTCCTTGTAGCTTGGTTTAGCCTTCTATAGTCAATACACATCCTCCACCCAGTTACCGTTCTTGTTGGAATCAACTCATTTTTATCATTTTTGATAACCGTCATGCCACCTTTTTTGGGAACTACTTGCACCGGACTCACCCATTCACTATCGGAGATAGGATAAATCATTCCGGCTTCCAAGAGTTTGACAACTTCTTTCCGAACTACTTCTTTCGTTGATGGATTTAGACGCCTTTGAGGTTGTGCAATGGGTTTGAAATTCTCTTCCATCATGATCTTATGCATACAATAGGCCGGACTAATACCCTTCAAGTCGGACAACACCCACCATATTGCGCCCTCATTCTTTTTCAGCACTTGTATTAATTTGTGTTCCTCTTTTGTGGACAAGGTGTTGCTAATGATCACCGGTTTAGTACACTCGTCACCAAGGAACACATACTTCAAGTGTGAAGGTAGCATTTTCATCTCTAATTTTGGTTCTTCCATTTTCTTTGTCACATCCAAGTCTTCATTTGTTTCTTCATGATAAGCAAGCTCCCCACAAGACTCTAATTCATGCAACATTGCTTCAATCTCTTTTTCTTCATTTTCGGTCCACACATTGTAGGCTCCGATAAGAGATCTTTCTAGAGGATTAGAAATATGAACTTGGTTTGCGACCTCCACTATTTCCTCATTGTTTGCATCAATTTGGAAAGAATCATGCTTGTCATTCGGATGCTTCATGGCTTCAAAAAGATTGAAGGTCACCTCTTCATCTTGCACTCTCACTTTCATCAATCCATCATCAATGTCAATCATCATCCGGGCTGTTTTCATGAATGGTCTTCCAAGAATTAGAGGAACATCACGATCCTCATCCATCTCTACTATCACGAAATCTACCGGAAACAAGAATTTGTCCACCTTCACTAGTATGTCTTGAGCAACTCCATATGGTGAAGTGGTAGATTTGTCGGCTAGTTGTAAAGTCATCCTTGTAGATTTTATCTCAACATTTCCCAATCTTTTAATAATGGATAGGGGGATTAAATTGATGCTAGATCCCAAGTCAATCAAACCATTACCAATGTAGGTGCCTCCAATGGTTAACGATAAAACGACTCAGCCCGGATCGGATTCCTTCCTTGGAAGAGTCTTTTGAATGATGGCACTACAACATGCATCGAGCAAGATTGTCTCGTCTTCCACATGTCTCCTTTTCTTTGTGAGAATATCCTTCATAAACTTTGCATACCGTGGCATTTGCTCTAATGCGTCGGTAAATGGAATATTGATTTGAAGTTGTTTGAATATATCCATGAACTGTGCATAATGTCTAGCATTGTCCTTCTTCGATGGTGCATGCGGATAAGGTAGATGTTGGGTTGGAATGACACTCACACCTTTGTCTCCTTTCTCTTTCTTTCTTGGCTCAGCATCCTTTTTCCTTTCCACTTCAATCTGTTGCTTTGTTGGCAGTTGCTGTTCCTGCTCTTTTCGCAGCGCGAAGGGAGATCGCGGCGCGAACTGAAGAGTTCCTGCCACTTTCTCCTTTCCACAAACCACATCCTCGTTTTCCAGTACAACATCCATATCATTCTCTACTGTAATTTCCTCACTTTTTCCACTTGTCAACTCTTTACCGCTTCTCGTGACAATTGCTTTAAAATGCTCTTTTGGATTAGTTTGAGTGTTGGCGGAAAAAGAGGATCCCGCGTTTTGTTCCGACAATTGCTTCGCAAGTTGGCCCACTTGATTTTCCAAATTCTTAATTGCTGCCTCGTTGCTCTTCTGATTTGCCATGGAGGCTTGCATGAATTGTTGAAGAGTGTCCTCTAGCTTTGGATTTCCTCCTTGCGATTGTTGTCCTTGAGAGTTTGGGTGTTGATAAGGACTTTGTTGCTGAAAATTTTGGTTATTGAACCTTGATGGTTGATAACCTTGATTGTTTCTTGGATATGAGTTGTTGGGAGGTTGTCTTTGATAGCCTTGATTTTGATTGTTCACATAACTCACTTCTTCTAGTGGAGGGCAAAAACCGGTTGGATGATCTCCTTGACATAATTCGCAACATGCTACTTGATGTCGAACTTGAGACCCTTGAATTTCCTTCATTTGTTGTGGAAGCTTGGCCATTTGTTGAGTAAGCAACTCCACTTGTTGAGAAAGCAGCTTATTTTGAGCAAGAATGGCATCATTGGTATTTAACTCAAGAACTCCAGGTTTACGTTGTGAAGGACTACGGTCATGTTGACTTTGACGATCATTGAGTGTCATCCGGTCAATAATGACTTTAGCTTCTTCCGCATTCTTTGACATAAGAGAACCACCCGCGGTAGCATCCAAAAGTGTCTTGTGATTTGATTGGAGCCCATTTAGAAAAATATGGATTTGAGTGAGCTCATCAAAACCATGGCCCTTGCATTTTCTCAACATTGACTTGAATCTTTCCCAAGCCTCATTTAGAGACTCGTTGCTTCCTTGAGTGAATACCGCAATAGCCGTTTTGGCTTCCATGAATCGGGATTGAGGGAAATATCTTTCTAAGAACTTTTCTTCTAGCAAATTCCAATCCGTCATCACTTTTGATGCTTGATCAAGGTACCACTCTTTTGCCTTTCCCACTAAGGAGTGTGGGAACATCCTCTTGAATAATGCTTCTTCACCCGTTTCATCAATTCCCGTAGAACCTGCAATCTCATAGAATTTGATGAGATGGGTATACCGATCTTCATGGTCCATTCCGGTGAATGGATTTGCATAGAGAAGTTGGAGGATTCCGGTCTTCACCTCCGTATTCCTTCCTCTACGAGCAAATTGAGCATTCCTTCTTGGACTATTAGCGGACATTTCGGTAGGAGTGTCATCCGCCATGTTTCCGTCACAAGCCTCTACAACCACTTCTTCAATTTGAACAAGTGCGAAAGTAGATGCTTCTTCTCTCTGGTTCCTCTCTTCGGCTAGTTTCCTTCTTCTTCGTGTTTTGCTATTGAGCTTTCGAAGTGTTCTTTCAATTTCGGGATCGAATTGAAATTGCTCCTCGGTAGCTTTTCCTCGCATGCACTAGAATCTACAAAACTAACAAACCAAGTGAAACACAAGAGTGATAGTAAGTACAAAACTTAAAACAATGAATTATTGCAATGCTTGTAATATCGAACACCAATCCCCGGCAACGGCGCCAATTTGTTGAAAGGTATATTTTCGGCAAATATTTTAATATTGTATCCACAAAGATTGGTTGTTATTACCGCCGTTCTATAATCCAAATTGTTATAAGTTTAGAAAGTAACCAAGTTGTTTTGTTTGAACAGTTATCTTTTGAGTAAAATGTCACTAAAACAATAAAATAGTTTTAATCAAATATAAAAGGCTTGGCAAGATTGGAGTTCACTATTCAAATTGCTTATGATTCCTTATGACAACTATATAGATTCAAGATTATTGATGATGCTCAAGTATTCTCTCAATATCATTCATGTCTAAATGATATTGTGATAATCACTGTATTAATCTTTAGACGATTTCTCCACCTAACTATCAATATAGCAGTCTTTAATGGTTGATACAAAAGAAGAGTAGTGAATAAATCTATTTCTACAACTTATTCACTACTTGAAAATATATTTTATGTCAAGACTTAAATAATCTCTTTCAACAACTACTTAAATCTAATATTCAACTTAGGGCAAAAATATCATTCAATACATCAACAATCTTTTATCATATATAAGAGTCAAATGAAATACATAAACAAATAAGAATAGCTACTACCTCCAATCTTGACAAAATGGAGTTTAGCTCCTCATCATCATTTTGGAAAGCAAAAGGCAATGGTAAGAAATCTATTTCTCTCTTGCAAAATATCAAAACTATGAATGAATGAATGAACAGTTTCCATTCTGTTTTCTAAAAGGGTTGACCTTTCCTAAAATGCTCATTTTCATCTAAAACTGAAAAGCCCCCTAAAACAGATACAGACTTGGCATACACAGTTGGCACTGAAAACAACACCCTTGGCAAAACACCTTGCTGGATTCGCAAGGTTTGGGGCGCGAAGGGAGATCGCGGCGCGAACTGAAGCTACTTCAACTTCCTTGCCTTGCAAGCTTCATGCAATGATTCTTCCACGTGTTAATCTTCAAAAATAGGCCTCCAAATTGCATTCGACACTTCTTCCAACTTATGGTTATGCATTCCGAAGCTCTCATGACCAAAAATTCTACAAAACTAACAAATATGTGAAATAACTACTCAAAACAATATCAATTAAACCTAATTGCATTTATACAAAATAGTGAGAATAAAAGTGTGTAATTACATCAAAAATTGGTAAAAGGGACCAATAAAATTATATAAAAAGTAGTATTAATTAGTCCCTAACACAGACCTCCCACCGGTAGCTGCTTTATGTATGCATATAGTTTCAAATAATTACATTGATAGCCACTATGTCATCTTTCTGCCCCGTTTGTCACATTACTAATGCAACTTATTACTATTAAACATAGAAATTGAAATCCAAACAAACCTAAATATCTCTTTTGTCCAAAGTCTTAAGATTGACAGAAAATACAAAATAGCAATATTGAAAATATCACAGCAAAAATGGCATCATCGTGAGTAACACACTTATACATTCTAGAAATATCATACTAGTATACAAAAACATTACTGAGTGTGGAGTAGGAAGCCATAACAATGATGTGTGTGGAAGCTCTCTTCATAAGACTTGAATGGTTTTTCACACTGCATTAAAACAAAAAACAAAGTAGTCTTCAATAAAATTGTTACTTGAATTATTTTTGTTTTCATTTTCCCAACATCATTTTAATTTTTATCATTACTATTACTGCTAAAATATAATGTAACAGATGAATAAGAATTATAAAACCTATGCATCAACTTGGTTCATAAATGTCGAGTTCGTGTATGGAAAATTACCTCAAAGAGACAACTACTATGAGAAATTGTTAGTGTTGATATGAATTTGCGATGTTGTAGCACCAAAACGTTGAGATGAATTACGACTGTAACACGAAATCGTCGAGATGGATTTCGATTGTAGCACTGAAACATTGAGATGAATTACAATTGTAGCACAAAATTGTAGAGATGGATTTCGATTTGTAGTGTCAAATGTTAAGAAGAAATTGGGGGAAGAAGAAATTGGGGGAAGAAGAAATTAGGGTTCTTGTTTGGTTGGACTTCTAGAACCGTTGGAGAGAGAACGTGTTTTATTTATGAGAAAAGTGAATTTCAATTTTTATCTTTCAAATGTTTTTCTTTTTGTTTTTTAACAAAAGAATATTTGTTTAATTTAAATATTCAATATTGTTTTAATAAAATATTTTATTTAATAAGTAAATAATAAAACATTGTCCAATGGATTTATAAAATGAGATGGGTGGATTGAATCCATCCATATGGTTTGATGGATGGATTGGATCAAATCCATTAATTTTTTTTATTTGATGGATGGATTGGATGGATTAATTATTGGATGGATTTGATGGATATGTCTTTAATGGATTTTATTGTCACCCCTATATCCAATCCATATTCTCAAGATGTGAAACTATATAAGGATGAAGCATATGTTAGAGATGTAAACAAAACAAAAAAGTCATACCACATTCTTCACTTATAGCTTAAGCTTTTGGGATAGTAACTGGTTCATGTCAGCATCCATAATCTTCATAAACTTCATAAACAACAAGAATGACACATCTCTTTGAATAGGTTTGGATCTCATCCCAAACGTTAGCTTAAAGGGTGAGGTTGCCCTCATATATTAACAGTCCATGAACCTAAGCAGTGTAGGAATCCAACACAACTTCAACACTGAGTTAACACTAGTAAGCAGTGATCGGTCGGATGGTAGACCTCCCAACGGTAGCTGCTTTATGTATGCATATGTTTTCAAATAATTACATTGATAGCCACTATGTCATCTTTCTGCCCCGTTTGTCACATTACTGATGCAACTTATTACTATTAAACATAGAAATTGAAATCCAAACAAACCTAAATATCTCTTCTGTCCAAAGTCTTAAGATTGACAGAAAATATGAAATAGCAATATTGAAAATATCACAGCAAAAATGGCATCATCGTGAGTAACACACTTATACATTCTAGAAATATCATACTAGTGTACAAAAACATTACCGAGTGTCGAGTAAGAAGCCATAACAATGATGTATGTGGAAGCTCTCTTGATAAGACTTGTTAGTGTTGATTTGAATTTGCGATGTTGTAGCACCAAAATGTTGAGATGAATTAACACCCTCTATATCTATATTTTTTGAATCCCAAACCTTTGACCCCATCATATCCTCTTATCCACTACCTGAATTCAACCTTCAGACAACATCCATCCCCGTATCTGAAGTCATTATGTTCAATGAACCTATATCTCCACCCCTTTCCTCTAACCCCAGTCCCCCCCCCCCCCCTTATTTTGACCTAACCTCAAACACTAAACACTCTGACCCAACCTCCCAAAACCATGAAGAACTTCGGGCTACAGCTGACTTTGAAAAGATTCAGTTTGTACCAGAAACCTCTAAAACCATATTTGAACCTTCTATTCCAGAACCCTCTGAACCCCTTCCAGAAACCTCTGGACATGCCCTCACCAGACCTATCCTTAATGAGGCACTTGCTAAGTTCTCATAGAGTTTTACTTCAAGAGTCAAGAAACTCTCTGACAAATCTAGTGTCAATGAAAATCCTTCTAGACTAAGGACTCACTAGAACGAGTTCATCAGGTGGATGACTTCTGAGTCTTCAAGCTGAAGGGACTATCTGAACAAGTCAGAAATGACTATATCATAAGTTCTGAAGAGAAGCTAGATTCCTGTCTGGCCCAAGAGGCAGCTGAAAAGGCGAAGAGAGAAACTAAGGTGAAAGCAGCAGTTGAAGCTGCTGCCAAGGAGGCAGCTGAGAAAGCTGATGCAGAAGTTGCAACCAGGGAAAATGCTGAAGCTGAAGCAGCCTTGGCCGCTGAAGCTGCACAAAATGCTTCTGAAGATGCTACGAAGACTTCAGAAGTTGCTCTAACTCAAAGAGGGTCATCAACAACTGACTTGCTCCCTTAGTCATCAGGACTCTGGAAGAGTTGCAGAAAGAATAAAAACTACTCAGAGCCAGACTCGATAAGCAGGATCAAGTCAACTCCAGCATACAAAATCTGCTAGCTGAGTTTCTTCAGAGGATGCCTCCTCCTTCAAACCCTTAGGCACTCTAGGATTTTTATGTTTTTTTCTCTTCTAAGTGTTTTTGCCTCTGAGGCCCTTTATTATGTTTCCTTCTGTATCTGTACAATTTTACCTATCAATGACATTTTTATGTTCTTTACTTTTTGAGTCTGACAAAAAGGGGGAGAAATAAATAGAAGTCCTTTTGATGAAATAACTTATCTAACTCTCAAAAATGCATTGCTTACATTCTGACAAAATCGTTGCATAATCTAAGTATTTTTATAGGATCTATCTGAACAAAGGAGGGAGATTGTTAGTGTAACACCCTTCTTAATTACCCCAAATATTTAATTAAAACAACAATTATATACATCAGAGTAAAGGTGCAATTAAGGGTGTCACACAACCACTTCACACCATTCACCATAATAACTGTCATGCTCTTTTATTAATTCAAAACATAAAGCATTTGCACAATACGCAGCGGATAGAAATCAAATCAATCATGCAAAACATGTAACACATTACATGTAAAATTATTCAACAAGGTAAAACATCCCGTCCCGATGTTACATCTATCAGAGCATGACCCACTAAGGAGACTACACTAGACTCCAAGCACTAGCTTCTACTCAATCACTGCTCGTTACCTGAAAAATAGTTGTAAGGGTGAGTTCCTCAATCGATATAAAAAGCATTATAAAATATCATGTAATGCTAAGTAAATAACACATTAATCACCCTAATCATATCACACATTCAGTAACGGCACATCAACTCAAATATCATACTCAATACCAACACAATTCATACTCATACTCAATGCCAACACAAACACACGCATAATATTGGAATACATCCATTCATATTATACGCCATACATACATTATGCAATGACACTCCATGCATGCGGTACCGACTATTCATGAACATATAGTTCAACCTCACCGATCAAATCCAGATACGGCTACCAAGCCCACTAGTCCCACTCATTTGAGACCTAGTGACTCACTCACTAATTCCTCACCATGGGAATTAGCTACCACCCCAAGGGTTATGCTATGCACGCTAATCACCTAGCATGCAAACATCAACAACAATCTACAATGATTTACTCACTAATTCCTCACCATGGGAGTTAGCTACCACCATAAAGGCCACAATATGCATGCTAATTCACCTAGCAATGCAACATCATCAACAACAATCCACAATGGACATATGCTCACACTCTAAGCCATAAAACAGTCCATTCACCAACACATGCATAATATATACATTCACAACATTATGCATATTTTCACACATCATCAGCATATTTATCACATAATCATATCATGTCATGCCAATTAATCAATCACAGTATTAGCACACTCTACTAATACCTATACTACTCAAAACAACGGGAAATGATCCCTACTATATCACATACCGATATAGGCCAACCATCAAATATGTACACAACATTTAAATACCAATTTTCCCACTTTTCAACAGTGTTAACCAGTTAACGCCCTGGGTTAACCGGTTAACGCAGACCAAAACACGCTTCCTGGCAAAACTTGACAGCGTTAACCGGTTAATGCCCTGGGTTAACCGGTTAACGCAAGCAAAACAGCAATATTTCATAATTCACAACAGTGTTAACCGGTTAACACCCTGGGTTAACCGGTCAACGCAAGACAGAAAGCTGTTCCTGCGCTAACACAAAGCAGAATGCAGAATTCTCCGCATTTTCCGCCGTTGGAGGACTTCCGGACCTCCGATTCCAATTCCGTAAAAAGCTACGTTTTCGGAAAATCACTACCCATCCAATTACAGATTCAATTTCAGTTTTAACACAACTTATCCATCACAATTTTTCAGCATTCAACATCCCAATTAGGGTCAAATCAATGGTTCATCACTACCCATTACATGTTAACCCATAATACCCATTAAACGACGATAAACCCCCCTTACCTGAGTTAATCCGGCAATCCTTTAGCCTCAAGCTCTTCTCTTCTCCAACCTTCTTCCTCTTGCTCTGCCTCTTTGCCCTTTTCCTCTTTTTGAGCCGCTTCTCTGTTTTCACGTGAAAACTCTTTTTACCAAAATGGAACTCTTTTTCTTATTTCCAACTTATATATATTCCAATACTAAATCCAATAATAATAATAATAATAATCCAATAATATTCCAAATTATTTAATTAAATTAATAAATATAATATTAACTTAAATTAAATAATTATCTTATTTTTATCGGGGTGTTACAGTTAGAACAAGATTTTGATTCTGCAATATATCTCTAAGTTTTGAGGGAGATTGTTAGAATAAGATTTTGATTCTGCAATATATCTCTAAGTTTTGATGATAACAAAGAATGAAACAGTTTAGTACCCTAATATTTTTCTCAAGTGTGTAGGGTTCTAAGTTAAAATTACTCTGAAGAAACAAATATCTGACTTCCGCACCAGCCCAAAAAAGCTGACCCAATATAGAGAAATCAGATCTGATTCCGAACAGAATGCATCTGAGGAGTAATCACCTGAAGAATATGAAGATGAAGCTCAAACTCTAATATCTGAAGACTCTGCAAGAGAATATCTGAAGACTCTGCAAAAGAATATCTGAAGATTGCAAGAGAATATATGAACTCTAGCTCAAAGACTCCGATCAAACTTACTCTGATACACGCTATTTGATATCACCAGATCAGAAACTTACTCTGGAAGCATTCAAAGTGTAGTACAATTGCATTTAAGGAAACAATGGATTATGTCCAAAACTGCTATGGAAAGGACAAGAAATTTAGTATCACTAAATTCAAATAGTTGGCACAAAATCTCCATTGATTTCCCTCCAACGGTATCATCTCTAAAAGCTATATAAAGACCTCCTCACAACCCTGAAGACACCTCAAGACACTACAACATTCTCATATCTTTCACTATCATTTTGTTGTAATATTCAGTTTCCACACAAGAGTTGTTGCCTAAAATTGTATGGTTGTTGTTTCACTATTCTCGAAGTGTGTTTACACTGCTTATCTAGAAGCACTGAATCAAACACTTATAATTCTTGAAATTGATTATAATTCCTCAAGTGACTTGTTTAAGTCTGTAGATTTTAGAGGACTAAGAGATTTCTATTCTCTTAGACGTGTTTTTTGTAATATATTGATATTATTGGATTAAGTCCTTATTGAAGGAGAAATCACCTTGGTCGGGTGGACTGGAGTAACTTTGAATTTCAAGCGAACGAGGATAAAATTCCTTGTGTTGTTTGTAATTATTTTTGTGTGTGTGGTGTTGCAAAAGTTTTTAACCACTGTGAAAACAATTCAAACCCCTTTTTCTTGTTTTTCTCTACCTTCAATTACGAGATGTTTCAACATCTGCTTCACTTTTTCCCATTTCTCTCTTAATTTCTCTATCAAAGTTGGTTCCACTATATTTAGTTTGGGCTCAGTGTAGATTTCAACATCACATTTCTATCTATCAACAAATGTATCTAACTCATGTGCATCTTCATCATCCCTAAAGGGCTTAAGATCATTTTCTAAACTACCACCATCATGTTTCCACTGCATTTTCACAATCTTATGTTCAAATCCAGAATCCATACCCTTTATTAAACCACACACATCAAAAAAGGACAAAAAATTAGAATCTTGTCCATTAAATACATATACTCCACTTCTCACAACTTAACATAAGGTCTTTTACAAAAGCACAATTGGTGTAGAATACTACCTTAAATAAATTCATCCCTATACATAACACATGCAATAAATTAGGTCAACATTGATCAACTACAGTCAAATTAGAATCCAACTTATTATAAAGTTAAAATTATAGTTCAATATTGGACCCATAATCAATAAAATAAAAGCTTTTCTTTTTAGAAAAAATAATTGATTACGACACAAATGGTAAATCCTAAATTAATATTCATTAAAAAATATATTTTTGAAGTTAAACATGTGGACAAATCTGATGTTAAATGTTGAGAGACTATAAATGACGATTTGAACCCCAAACACCTTTCAATAGCACCTTTAAATACACACAGTTTGGGACCACAAGAAAAAACAACGATTTTTCCTTCTCTCAAACACGAAAGCCTTCAATTTGGTGTCACAAATCTGAAAACAAAACTAGAATAAGTTAATGCAAACTGGAAATGGAGTTCTGTAACAATTATAATTTAGTCTATAAATTACTTACACTAAAACCATTATTTTTTTGAAATCATATGCTTAGGAGAAAGGCAATTGTTTGGAAGATCTCATCTCAGAAATCGAGATTCCTACTGACAAGTCACAGGTAAGTCTCTATCGTGGAAAGAATATCCTGTTGCTAATAGCCCCGCCTCCTTCCTTATTAATGACACTCATAAATACTATCAGTGTGTAAAACCCTATCATACACCAGAATGGACTCAAGATTTAATCGGAGGTAATTGAACTACGCAACTGTGTTAAATTTTTTGGTGAGATCTATTATGAAATATACAACTTGCGCGTAGATAATAACCAATTTATAAGAAAAAACAAAGTAAATAGAGTTTAACCACAACTTTGTAAATTACCTGAATAATTTTGGAATGTAACCCCTAATTAAAAATAAATGCTAATTAAACAAAATTGCCGGAAGCATTTCAACCAAAACAAAATATATTAAAAATGAAAAGATAAACAAGACATAGAAACAGAGCGTTTCTGTTGCGTGTACAAAATACCAAAAAAAATGATTTTTTTACAATTATACACTCTCACTCTTTTTGGTCGGTCGTTATTATAAGGGACTCTGTAATATAAATATGGGATTAATTATTATAAACTTTCAGTGTAAAAAAATTTACACTGTCGATTAATCGTCATCATCCATTTGTATTATTTTATAGATTTTTAAAATAAAAATCAAATTTATTTTATTTTATAGATTTTTAAAATAAAAATCAAATTTATTTTAATATCCAACGTATAGAATTAACTGAGGGTATATCCAACTTATAGGATTAACTGACCGTGTAAAATCTTTTTATACTGTCAGTGTATTTCAATTAAATCTTAAAAAATATTTAAGTTAATTACCATAAAATCAAGTGATATTTTTTATTCTCACCGTTTAACAATAAACGCCGTATTTGAAATAAAAACTGTTTTAAAAAATAATTTATTTTAATTTTTAATCTAATTTTTTTTAATATTTAATTAATATTACTTTATCATTCATAATACTACTTAATAAGAGATATTTTAATAAAAATAGAGAAAAAGATGATATTTTGATCGTGTAAATTTATTTTATACTGTCAATCAATGACGATGATACATCTCGCCATGTCAGACTGAAAATTTTAAACTACTTGTATGATATAACAAAATGATATGTTCATCACCATTAAACTCAAAAAATATCATGAAAAATACTGATATGAAAATACACATAAGTTTATATTTTTATTAATATCTAATAAAAAATATAAAAAAGTTTAAATTTACTAAAAAATTATTTATTTTTTAATTTAAATCATGAAATGGTAGTGATAAAAAAAGAGATAAAATTTTCGTTAATAAAAAAAATTATAGTTGAATGTATAATTAAGTACTATGGTTTTATCTATAAAAAATTATTATTTTTTTCTTTTAATGTAGGAATGATCAAGTGAATCAGGATGGAAAAAGTAAATGGAAAAATATTTAATGATAGTTTAGAATAAAAATTGTCAAAACCATTTTTTTTCTGGAATGCTAAAACCATTTCTTTTTCTAGAAATCATATGATTAAGAGAAAGACAACTCTCTGGGATTTTTCATCTCGGAAATTGAGATTCCTAGTGACAAGTCGCAGGCAAGTCTCTGTTAGAGAAAGAATATTAATGAGATTCACAAATATTGTTTCTAAAACGCCCTATCATGTTCATACACAACATTCATATGTTAACCTCAAAAGCTCGTGGTACCTACTTTACACAGCGTTTATGTCGGTTTCTGTAAAGAAAATCAGAATTTATTTTTCCCAATTTCAATGAAAGATTAACAACAAGAAGAAGAAAATTAAGCAAAGAGAACCAGCAAACAGTACAAGAAGAAATGAAGAAATAGAAATACCTGAATCAATTCATTCATTCATTCATAATCAACATAACTTGTGCATCATAATCTTGGAAATTAACCAAGAGTTTGAATAAAAACAAACCCTAAAAGCATGGTTGTATCAATTTTCCTTTACATAGTTTGGCATCAAATACAACACGATGCACAGCAAAAGGGAAAATTATGTACTGATCTAAACTATATATACAGAGTTTTATGAAACAGAAATTAACAACACAAACTGAAGAAAAAAACATGCTAGATAGAAATCATCAACGAAGGTAACCGTGAAAAGGAAGAGGAGTATTTGCACGGTTGTACGGAACAAAAGGGTCTGTGTTTCTTTCTTGAACAATAACAACGGTTTCTGCAACTGACATAACAAACTCTATGGCCATTCTAACCATAGAGATGCATAATTCTAATCTATGAATCACCATCACTTTCTCCGATCTGAATCTCAAACTGAAACTGCTTTCTTTTTCTCTGTTGATTGGGTTATAAGAAGAAGAAGAGATAGTACTAAGGAGGAAGAGTGGCTGTTTCAAATTTATAGACCCACTTGGGATTGAAATAATTGAAAAAAAACAAAAAAAACAACAACTATTTTATCTTGGGTATAATAGTGTAAAATTAAATATTATAGGATGATTTGATGGAATACAACAGGTCTAAAATTAATTTATTATTTATTATTTGATAGAAAATGTTGAGAAGGTGTTTGGTAATTGATTGGTTAGTTTCAATTTTAAGTTTTCTTTATATGGATAAGAAACAAGATATAGATATTCTTTGATGGTTTTGAACACGGTAACAAACTCAAAAAACTAACAAGCATAAAACCGTTTAAAGGAAAATAAATTGAGAGTTTAATCTTTAAAAACTGTTTAGTATAATAATTTAAGAAAGACAAAAAAGATTTTTATTATAATTAATAATATTTTTTAAAACTTTTATAATTAAAATTAATTATAATTTTGATACTTTATTTAGATTGATTAACGAAATTAATCTCTCTATTTTATTTTTCAATCCCATAATTGATCATCTAATTTGAATTTTTAAATTTAAAATAGATAGATTAATTTTATGAATTAGGTAAAATTGAGAATTAAAAGTTTAATTTAATCCATAATTAAATATTTTAAATATGAGATTGATTGATATACACTGACAGTGTAAAGATTTTTTACATTAATCACAACTACTAAATTATTTAAAAATTTTGACTTTTATTTTAAATATTTAAAAAGTAATACAGACGGATGATTGTAATGCATTGACAGTGTAAAACTTTTTACACAGACAGTGCATAACAATTAATCTCTTTAAATATTTATAATTAAAAAAATTATATTTGTATATTATTATTTTTAAAATTTGATTTAGCACAAAAATAATTTATTTATTTATTTTATGGGCAATGTTAACTTGTGCCACAAGGGCATATGTTAAGAAACCCAAGGAAATTTGTTTGGAAAAATAAATAAAATTATTAATTATAAATTTTTAATAAATTTAATACATAATTTTCAAGAATTTATTTGTATATTTATCTTTTAACTTGTATTCATGGGACACAAGTTAACATTACCTTTATTTTATAAGACTCGTAAATTAATTTGTTCATTAATATATGCCAAATTTGAATTAATTAAACGATTTAAAAAAGTGTGAGTTTATGAGAATGGGGTCTGCAATCACGTAGACAAGAACATCCGTTCAATTAAAATCATACCGTTTTAATTCAAGTATGATATTATCAATATATTAAAGCCTTAATTAAAATTTGGTCCCCTATTTTATTTTTAGTTATTTATTTTAATTTCTAATTTTAAAAAGGATCAAAATTTAATACAAAATAAACAAAAAATCAAAATTATAATTTTAAAAATGAAGGAATCAAAAATTTAAGGATCAAAATTATAATTAAATCTATATTAAATATAAATAAATATTGTTTTGCAGGAAGTTATTAGTGCATGAATCTATTTTCGAGTTTATGCAGAGAAGATTCAATTGGACCTGTCTATTTTAAATTTATTGTAGCCGAATAAATTTTGGAAAAAAGGAAAAAACAGATGAGAATTTCTTGTACCATGTATTTTAAATTTTGAAAATTGAAAAATGAAAATGTTTGCGTGTCGAACTATAATTGATTTAGCATCAATTTTGAGGTTTAGTAATGTTCAAATTAAAAATGAATTTGACACGGTTACTACTAATATTTATTTAAAAGAGAATAAAAAATTCTTAGACTTAAATATTGATAAAATTGGGAGAATATTATGAGTGGGTTGAAGCTAATTCAACAATGGAATAGAATATAGAGTATGCGGTTTCTATCAATTTGGACGACTTATTAAAAAAACCATAGAATGAGCATTCCAATTTTCTGTTTCATATTTTTAAACCAATATTAATAACCACACATGCTTCTGATTGAATAATTCATTAAAAATTGTTAACGGTTTTATTAAAATATTTATATTTTCAAAAATCATTTTAAGAGAATTTCTTTAATATAATATAACTTATTTTAAACTGGTTTAATATAGAACTAAGACAAATATCAATGATAAATGAAATATCTTATAGGAAATTATGTTGAAATATGCTATAAAATCTTGGTTAACAATGACTCTATACTCTTAAAAAAAATTTTAAAGGAAATAAACATGTTAATGCGTAGGTTTCTTCCTCTTTGTGGTATGGTTTGAAGAAATCTCTTACTATAATTTAAAGTGGTTGTTCTTGAAAATTGAAGATGGTAGATTTATACATTTTTTTTAGAATGACATCTGAGATGATAACAATTTTTTATGATATGAATCTTTCTAATTATTTGTGTCATCTTGGCTATTAAGATTTACGATTTTATTCACAAGGATTTTTGGTATTTTCTTATTGCTTAATTACCGTCAAACTATCCCTCGTTAATAGAATCAATAAATGTATCATCCCTCTCACATCTAGGTCCCGCTAGCAGTCACCCCACACCTCCGTCTTGTTGAAAAAATTATAGTATTGAAAGCATTTTTCTTTCTTTTCTCACTTGAAGTTTTAAGACATATTATAAAAATTCTCCACATTGACTTTAAATCAATGGTGATGTCAATTTAATCGTCAACCACCTCTTGTCATCTCATAAGTTTGAATCACTCTTCAACAAATTTGTTCAAGCCCAAACAATGCTTGAACCTTGATTTTGGCAAAGATTCGGTGAACAAATCTGATGGATTTTTTTAGAATACTTTTTAAACTTGAATATCCTTGGAATCTATCATGTCCATTTGACTATTATAATTTATCTTCACACATTCTTGAGTAATCTCTAACTCCCTAGTCATGCATTTCATCCATATGACTTTCTTCACCCTTCAACAACGACAATATATACCGCATGAATAACACAACCAATGATTGTTGATTGGCCTTCCGGCTTATAGTTGTCCCAAATAATATAAATACAAAACATAATAGGGATTTTATAGTGTCCACATTACCTCCATAGTTTGAATATCTGAACTCCTAAAAAATGTATTCCTTTTGAGTTGACTTTGTGTACTTTAAACCACTCTTTAGAGAATAATTCAAATACTTCAACACCCACTTTAAAACTTCTAAAAGAACATGACTAGGATTTGCAATGAACAAACTTATTATGCTAACTCCATATGCTAATTCTAGTATACTATAAACCATACCATAATGCATCCAACCCCACTTGCATCTATAGTACTCTTCAATATATTCTTCTCTTCCTCAATTTGAGGATATTTCTTATCCGAAAGCTTCTTGTGATGACCAAAAGGAGTGTTGTTGATTTTAGCATATTGCATCCTAAACCGCTCTACCGCTTTCTTTAAGTAACTAGATCTAGATAAGAATAATTCACTCTTCGTGTGGTTTCTAAACTACTTCACGACTTTCTTCTTTCATTAAATGACCCCACTAAGGACATCCATTATCGTGGGTTCCCGCTTTTGGGCGATGAAATCTCTAGATAGGGCTTTCTAAGAATCTATGCTCCCATCCATGAGGATCTTGAACCACTTCACTATGGCCCCTGATCAAAGTTAGTGCAAAGAGTTTTCACTTTACTTCCCATTGGGAGTGGTAGTAGTAGAAATGGTTGTCTACATGCTCAACATGTTCATCTAGATCTCCGATTTTGTCATAGATTTGTACCATACGAGTCTTCTCTAATGACCTTGGAATCCTACTATTGAGAATGCGAGCAGACAGAGTGTTTATTTTCCCTCTTGAACTAGAGCGTCTTCGTCGTACCTTTCTCTTCTTTGAGGACGACTGACATCTAAGGAAGTGTGTATAATGCTCCTCCCTTTAGGATCAGGGGAAGTGTTCTCTTCCGCATGAGGAGGTGGGAGAGACAGAGCTCTAACAATAATTTTCCATTGAACGACAGATCTAGTGGTTTTGGATGCCACAATGTTTGATGAATCCAAGGATGACCCGTTGGAGGAGGAAGTTGAAACTTGAAGAAAAAAGATCAAGAAACAGAGATTTAAACCTTCAAGTAAAGGAAATATGAATCTATGGATTAGAGGAGATCTGAACGTGGAAATTTGTGGGAATCAAATTTTGATTTCCATAAAATGTGTCATTGTTGCGTTGTGGAACTAGAGTTGCTCGTTTATTAATGAAGTAGAATCTTGGTATAGTGTAGCAAGCTTTCGGTATTACGGATAGGGAACTAGCGTGCAAGATTAACACTCTAACACCCAAATCACTGAGATAACAAAGAGTAGTGTGAGTGTGATAATAACTTTGAATACCTGAGAATGATGCGCTTTCTCTCTTATATAGTGAGAGCCGTTAAAATCGTCTGCAAAAAATACAGTGTGTAGTGCATACAATACTATGATTGATCAAGACAATGAGTGATGCCTCAGGAGGTGGACTTGTCTATTTTAGACAAATGAGGAGGAAAAGGACATTTGTTCTTCGCATTCGATTCCTTTACATTACCCGTGTACTTTTCATCATAGCCATTATGAGCCCCCATACCATAATTATTTCTTTTAAAATTTCACATAATATTGTTTGAAATATATATATATATATATATATATAATATATATATATATATATATATATATATATATATATATATATATATATATATATATATATATATATATATATATATATATATATATATATATATATATATATATATATATATGTTAACAATAATTTTTACAATAATAATATTAAATCAATTTTTTTTAATTTTAATAAATTTTTACTTATTTTATTTGTCTTTTTTGTTTAATTGGATCTCTCTCTCCCTATCTATCTATCTATCTATCTATCTATCTATCTATCTATCTATCTATCTATCTATATATATATATATATATATATATATATATATATATATATATATATATATATATATATATATATATATATATATATTACGTTTTTTAATTTACTTTTGATTATAATTATAACGTATTTAGGTATTTTAGAAGTTTTCACACACTTATCAAGATATTATAGAAAAAGTTATTTTAATTTTGAAATGTTGCATTATTTCAATGAGTAATGAGAAAAATTGTAGATGTTTTTTCGGAAATAAATTGTCAGATCTTGTACGGTACCTCACTTTATCCATAGTTATTTAGTCAATTTTATACTGATATATACCTAATATCCATTTTAACTTAATTATGAACAAATATGTAAATCAATTTTACATGGGGTGATTTGAGTCTGATGTGAAGACTATAATCGATATATAACTCTAAAGTAAGTTATACTATATATATATATATATATATATATATATATATATATATATATATATATATATATTATATATATATATATATATATATATATATATATATATATATATATATATATATATATATATATATATATATATATATTTGTTGTTAAATTGTTATATTTTTAAATAAGTGTATTGATTTTTATAAGTAAAAGCTATTGATTATATTTTTTTAAAAATTATTTATTTATTTTGGTATGCTATCAATTTTAAAACATCCTTCAAAAAGTCGGATGATGTAAAAAAATAATAGCGTATTTTTTACAATGGACAAAACCCTAAAAAGAATGAATAACTTAAATGTTAGTACATTCAAATTACGAATAAAAATATGTTAGATCAACTAACAAGAGTTTATGGTCTACACATATCTAAGTTAGAATAGATATTTTTTTTAAATAGAAAAGGCATAGACACTACGCCAAAAACTGGAATAGACAGCGCCCCTTAGAGGGCGCTTTATTACAAAAGCGCACTCTAAAGTAAAGAGAAAAAATAAGGAGCATACTATTGGAATAGACAGCGCACTTTAGAGGGCGCTTTTGTAACAAAGCGCACTCTAAAGTGAAGCGAAAAAATAATGAGGAAATGGAGGGACACCAATAGAGGACGCTTTATTGAAAGCTCCCTCTAAGGGTAACCTTAGAGGGCACTTCTAAAAAAACGCTCTCTATGTCCATGTACATTTCCAGTTTATAAGGCGCTTTTGGAAAGCCTTAGAGAGCGCTTTTAGAAGCGCCCTCTTAGGCCCCCTTTAGAGGGCGCTTTTGTAACTAAGCGCCCTCTAAAGTGAAGCCAAAAAAAAATGGAGGGACAACAATAGAGGGCGCTTTTGTGAAAGCGCCCTCTAAGGTTACCCTTAGAGGGCGCTTTTGAAAAAGCGCTCTCTAAGTCCATGTACATTTCCAGTTTAGAAGGCGCTTTTGGAAAGCCTTAGAGAGCGCTTTCAGAAGCGCCCTCTTAGGCCCCCTTTAGAGGGCGCTTTTTTTAAAAAAGCGCCCTCTAAGGTCCCCTTTAGTAAACATTAAAATTATAACATATACTGCATGTCTCTTTATTTTCCCTCTCTATAAGCTATTTCGTTTACGTAACTGGGTTTTCTCTCAACTGCGATTACTCTCTACTGCGATTACTCTCGTCCTCCGTTCGTTCTCCCTCCCTCACCGTCATCGTCGCTGTTCGTTCTCCCTCCCTCACCGTTCACGTTCACTGCGTTAACCTCTTCCACCGTCACTGTTCACTTTCTTCTCCATCGTTACCGTCACCTTTAAGGTATTTCTCTTCTCCATCGTTACCGTTCACTTTCTTCATGTGTTTGATTAGGGCATTTTCTAAACTTAGTTTTTCATTTTGTGCATTATGTTGATTAATGTTGTTTAGGGCAAACTGAGTTTTTTATTTCTGATTGAAAACTGATATATTTGAAGTGTGTTTGAGCTTGTGCTTGGAAGTTTGATGATTATGGATGCAAGTTTGTTCATGTTCCAAACACCATAAGTTTGCATTGGTCTTTTGCATGCAGTAGGTGTGTGTGAGTAAATGTGTATGCAGTAAGTTTGTGCATGCAGTAAATGTGTTCACGTATTGAATCATTGTCTTACTTGGGTCTTATTGAATCATTTCTATATTACAGATAAAATGGCTAACCAAGACGATACCCATGCCGCGAATGAATCACGTAATAATGTTGAAAAAGAAATCAAACAAGGATTGACTGTTATGAAGTCAATCATTCGTGCAAGAGACAAGGGTGTAAAATTTGAAGTACATTGGAGTGCTGAAGACCAACTAATTGAGCCTAACGGTTCAATGTTGGCAAGTTACATTGGTTTCCTTGTTCGCCAACATATTCCGATTACATGTGATAATTGGAGAAGTCCGGACTTGAAGGTTGGCAAGGAAAAAATATGGTCGGAGATACAGGTACTTACCATATATTGTTATATGTTTTTTTTGTTGACTATTTGTTAACCATATATTGTTATAATATTACTTTATAATAACACACTCCATTTGTATGTTTTTTAGAGATCCTTTCACATCGATGAAAGCCGGCAAAAATATTGTATTCAATTGGCCGGAAAAAGACTCCGAGGATTTCGATCCTTTTTGTGCAACAAATTTCTCAAGGATGAGGAAGGAAAATTTGTTGAAGGAGAACGGCCAATGAAGTATGCCGAGATTATTTCAGCCGATGAATGGGATAACTTTGTCGCCAAAC
Organism: Lathyrus oleraceus; assembly: GCF_024323335.1. Classification (NCBI taxonomy): domain Eukaryota; kingdom Viridiplantae; phylum Streptophyta; class Magnoliopsida; order Fabales; family Fabaceae; genus Lathyrus; species Lathyrus oleraceus. The sequence goes on from NC_066585.1 coordinate 209,208,432, forward strand.
GAAGAAACGAAAAATTCCATGTAATGTCTATTAATTATGGTATTATACAATTGTTAAGTTACTTGGTTCTAATATGCCTTAAACTTTTTTATCCAGGAAGTAAGCGACATAAATAGGAAAAGGGCATCAAAACCCGCGTATCCGTACAAAAAAGGGCGTACGGGTTATGCACGGTTACAACAAAGAATTGTGAGTATATTCAAATGCTATGAGCTTATACATTGTCACAATATGTTATAATTGATGATCTTATAATCTAATTCAATGTGTAGCTAGCCGAGGAGAAAAGTGACGCAACATCTCTTCCGGACCACGTATTATGGAAGGCTGCTCGGGTTGGGAAGGATGGGGCTGTCGTTGAAGCGGTCCAAAATGTTTATGACGAATGTGTAAGTATATGTAACATTATTTCTTTAATTATATCGAAAATTTTGTTAGACATATAATTCATTTTTAATCTCCTCTAATAATATTTCAGGAGACTTTATCCCAAACCGTACCTTCAACCGAGGTCCAGGATTGCAGGAGCGTACTTAGTCGAGTACTAAATGTTCCTGAGTATTCCGGTCGTGTGAGGGGTAAGGGTTTTGGTGTGACTCCGTCGTCATTTTATAAAAAAACAAAAACAAAAAATCCTACCAACAAAGAGGTGATGGAGACCTTGGCGGAGTTAAGGGCACAAGTACTCCAACTGCAAAACGAGAATGCAAGGTATAGAGAGGAAAGGTGCGCTTCCGAGGCAAAAGATACTAGTGACCGAGCTAGTATCAATCATCAACCGAAATTTCCCGAGGTAATTATATATGTTATTATGAAATTAAAATAGCACTTTTTTACTTGACACATATACAAGTTAACAATAACATTTATTATTGGTTTAGGGCATTTCACCTTGTCAGCTGTATCTATCGTCACCAACTTATCGCATGGTTGGCAAGGGAAAAGTGCACAATACTTCGGGTGAATTACTTCACCATAATCCCCTCCCGGTGGGATTTATGAAAGTTTCGGTTGACCTCGTATTAGATACGGACGCCCGTCTACCATTACCCGACGTTGTTTCAGAGACAACGTTGATGCGAGATGCAGTCGGATCCTTTGTTGGTTGGCCGTCAGATCTACTTTTCCCTGATGCCGAGGTATATATGTTCTAAATGATTATGAATATTTAGAATTCACATTTCAATTCAGCTACAATTATGATATTTAATCAATCCTTATTACATGGTAATGTTAGACTCCTACAAGACCCACCCCTAAAGCTGGTAAAGGGATTTCAAGACGCATCGAGTCGGTTGCATCTCAAAAAGAGGTACAAATATATATACCCATTGAATTATATACACAACGATTCTTTTGCATCACAAAAAGTAATGATTTATTTTATATGAATTTTTAGGTTCCCGGTCGAAAGTTGAAAAGCGATGGTAAGGATATTCCAACGAAGGATATTCCAACGAAGGATATTCCAACGACGGCCGGGACAAAATCTCAAATTATGATGCGTCTTGAGAAAATGGTGGAAGAGTCCGATATTATGGACGGGTCCATTCGTAGTATAGATTTTGATGAAGGTGTTTTCGGAAAAGCTCATTTCGAAATAATTGGAAAGGAGGACATGCAACAACTTTTTGAGCACGACGAATTGGGCATCGCTATCATTCATACATACATATGGTACTCCGATCAATCTATAATTTACTTAGTTGAACAATTTATTTACACATTTCAATGAGTAGTCTAATATTTATTATGTTTCTATTTAAGGTATATGTATGACAAATTGATGCGGGGAACTGAATTGTGTAACCGTTTCAATTTTATTGCTGCTTCCCGTGTCAACGCAACGTTAATATCGAAAAATCCAACATCCGTAAAGAATGATCTAGTCGATAGATTCATGGCGGCCGGCGATAATACTACACGCAGTTTGTATTTTTTACCGTTTAATTCTGGCAACGGGTTAGATTTTCTTTCTAATAATTTCATTCTAATCTATGTATATCTTTTACGTAGAAAATTTTCATTCATCTAAATTTTTGTTTTATTTTACAGTGGCCACTGGGTGTTGGTTGCTATGGATCTTTCGAGACTAATAGTGTATTATCTCGATTCGTTATCGGGTGATTGGAGTAAATATCCGGGTTTGAAGAAGACGGTTGACACGTAAGTGAAATTCCCCTAAATATTCGTGTGTATTTCTATATTTAATTATGTCTGTCAGATTGATCTCAATATACGTTTTTATTTTGTTAGGGCAATAATAAAATTTAGATCGAAAAAGAATTACCGCATTAGGAAGGACATTACCTGGGTCAGAGTTCAGGTATATATTAAGTATCTTATTTTTGCTTATAATAGTGTTTGTTTTTTTGCTTATAATAGTGTTTGTAAGAAATTAACTATATATATATTGTTTGTTTTTCTGTGTAGTGTCCTCAGCAAAATAATTCGGTCGATTGCGGATTTTTTGTATTGAGATTTATGAGAGATATCATTGCATTGAATCGTATAGACATCCCAAAAATGGTATGGAATAATAACTTAGGATTTATTTTAATATTATCGGATAACTAATCTAATTTGTTACTAAATCATGAATATGTTTTATTCTCTTAATTGTAGTACTTTGAGGAATACAAATCTTACTCAAGAGCTCATTTGGATGAAATGAAGGATGAATTGTGTTAATTCATTGTTGATCAAAGAATCATATAGCTAGGTTGTATATTGTTGTACATATATGTATGGAATGTTGTTGTTGTATGCTGTTGTTGTATATATGTTGTATATTGTTGTTGTACTTTTACTAAATCATGAATATGTTGTTGTATATTGTTGATCAAAGAATCATATATTAATGTTGTATATATGGAGGATTAATGTTGTATATAAATGGATTCATGTTGTATATATCAATGGATTAATGGTGTATAACATTGGATTAAAGGATGAAATCAATATGAATTTTACACTTTTGCAGCATGCGAACAGGTTACCAATTAAATATCCACTGTTTTTCAAACAAATTATTTTAAAATAACTAACACTTTAGAGGGCGCTTTCTGTAGGAAGCGCCCTCTAAACACTTTACATTGAGAACTTTAGAGGGCGCTTTGTCCAGAAAGCGCCCTCTAAACACTTTACATTGACAACTTTAGAGGGCGCTTTCTGCAGAAAGCGCCCTCTAAAGTGTTAGTTATTTTAAAAAAATAAGCGCCCTCTAAACACTTTACATTGACAACTTTAGAGGGCGCTTTTTCCAGAAAGCGCCCTCTAAACACTTTACATTGACAACTTTAGAGGGCGCTTTTTCCAGAAAGCGCCCTCTAAGGTGTCCCTTTATGGACCACTCCAGAGGGCGCTTTTTTCATAAAGCGCACTATAATGTGGGCCTTTAGACAGCGCTTTCTCCAGGAAAACAAAGCGCTGTCTTTACCTATGCCAGCGCCAGATTAGAGGGCGCTTAAAAGCGCTGTTATAGGCCAAAATAAGCGCCCTCTTTTCCCTTATTTGGCGTAGTGAGACTTTTGATAAGTCAATTTAATTAAAAAATGTTGGTCAAAAGATTATAAAAAAGTTTTTTAAATCTATCAAATCTATTATTTAAATAAATATAAATAACTTTATTATTATTATTATATTGTATTTTGTATTTTGAATTAAAATATAAAAAAAATAGTTATCTTGAATAACTTAGAAAAATAAGTTGAAAACACTTTATGAACAAAGTCACAAGTTGTTTTTATAAGATCTCTTAATTAAATAGTCTCACAAAACTTATATTAATTGTTGAATAAACAAAAACTCCATGAAAACACCATGGAAGAAGCTTGAAATATAGAGAATAAGAAGCAATGTATTACTTGGGCAACTTAAACTTTGCAAAATGATTATAATGCTTTATATGTTTATCGTGGTGATACATTATATCTATTATACAAATGCATATAGTAATCATAACATAATTTTAAAATTTTGTTATGACAATTACAACCAACAAACTACAATGACTTAGGCATCAAGTAACCTCATGATCATCATTCATATCATGTGCCGTGTACATCCCCTGCTTATGGAGACTTCAATAATTTGTTATGTTGACATTTAACACCCTCCCACAAGCTTGACCATGATAAATATCTATCATTCCAAGTTTGGATACAAATGTCTTGAATTTTGATGGAGTCAAAACTTTGGTAAAAAAGTTAGCAAGTTGTTAATGAGTAGGGATTGGTAGTAGTTTAAGAACATTCCTTTGGACCCTTTCTCTTACAAAATGATAACCTATCCCCAAGTATTTTGTCCTCACATGGAAAATTGGATTTGAAGCAACGTGAATGACACTTTGAGAGTCATAATATAGGATGTTTGTCGCATATGATGCCCAAATCCTTTAAGCGATACAAGAGCCATTGTAAATCACATGTTGTAGTTGTACAAAGCTCGATACTCTACATCTGAAGATGACCTAAAGATGGTTGGTTATTTCTTTTCTCTCCATGATGTAACACCCTTCTAAAATACCCCAAATATTTAATAAAAATAAATAAATAATAAACATATAACAATTCAGAGTAATTATGCCATTCAAGAGTGTCACACATAATATTCACAACATTCAACCATATAACGGTCATGCTCTTTTATTAATTCAAAACATAAACATTTGCATAAAACGCAACGGATAGAGATCTCCTCAATCATGTAAAACATGTAACATTCACATGTAAATTATTCAACAAGGTAAATATCCCATCCCGATGTTACATCTATCAGAGCACGACCCACTAAGGAGACTACACTAGACTCCAAGCATTCGCTTCTACTCAACTCATTTCTCGTTACCTGAAAAATAGTTGTAAGGGTGAGTTCCTCAATCAATATAATAAGTATTATAGAACATAATGTCATGTTAAGCAATTTAACACATTAATCACCCTAATCGCAACATACAATCAGTAACAGCACATCAGCTCAACATCAACATAAAGCACAAGTATAATCTCAAATCATACTCCACAACAACTCAAACACACGTATAATATTGGAATACATCCATTCATATTATACGCCATACATACATTATGCAATGAGACTCCACACATGCGGTACCGACTATTCTTGAACATATAGTTCAAGCTCACCGATCCCTCCAGATACGGCTACTAAGCTCACTAGTCCCACTCATTTGAGACCTAGTGACTCACTCACTAATTCCTCACCATGGGAATTAGCTACAGCCCCGAAGGCTAGACTATGCACACTAATCATCTAGCATGCAAACATCAACAACAAATCCACAATGATTCACTCACTAATTCCTCACCATGGGAATTAGCTACAGCCCCGAAGGCTATGCTATGCACGCTAATCATCTAGCAATGCAGCATCAACAACAATTCACAATGGACATATGCTCACACTCTAAGCCATACAACAGTCCATTTACCAATACATGCATAATATATACATTCATAGCATTATGCATATCATCATACATCATCAACACATGTATCAACACATCATTATCATGTAAATCAATTAAACACAGCATTAGCACACTCCACTAATACCTATACTGCTCAAAACAGCGGGAATAATCCCTATTACATCATACGCCAACATAGGCCAACTCTCAATTATGTACACAACATTAAAAAGCCAATTTTCCACTCTGCAACAGTGTTAACCGGTTAACGCCCTGGGTTAACCGGTTAACGCAGGCAAAACACGCTCACTGCCCAAAACTTAACAGTGTTAACCGGTTAACGCCCTGGGTTAACCGGTTAACGCAGGCAAAACAGCACCAATTTCACAATTCATAACAGTGTTAACCGGTTAACACCCTGGGTTAACCGGTTAACGCAGACAAAACAGCAGTTCCTGCGCTAACACAAGGCAGAATGCAGAATTCTCCGCATTTTCCGCCGTTGGAGGACTTCCGGACCTCCGATTCCGATTCCGTAAAAAGCTATACGTTCGGAATTTCACAACTAACCCAAACACAGAATCAATTACAGTCTAAATACAATTTATCCAACATAATTCTTCAGCATCAATAATCCCAATTAGGGTCAAATTAACGGCTTATCACTACCCATCACATATTATCCCATAATACCCATTAATCGACGATAAACCCCCTTACCTGAGTTAATTCGGCGAATCTTTGAGCTCCAAGCTTTTCTCTCTTCAACCTTCAGCCCTTGCTATGTCTCTTTGCCCTTTTCCTCTTTCACGATCGCTTTCTCTGTTTTTCACGTAAAAACCTTTTTACTCCAAATGGGCTCTTTTCCTTATTTCCAACATATATATATTTTCCAATAATAATAATAATAATAAAATTTCCAATTATTTAATTAAATTAATAAATAAATTATTAACTCAATTTAAATAATTATTTTATTATTATCGGGGTGTTACAACTCTCCCCCACTAAAAGAGTTTTCGTCCTCGAAAACATACCTCAAGCGAATAACTCTGGGTAAGACTCCTTCATCTTACTCTCCAGTTCCCAAATCACATTGCCACCTGCTGGTCCTCCCCAAGCTACCTTCACCAAGGCAATCTCTTTACCCCGCAACTGCTTCAACTCTCGATCCTCAATCCTCATAGGTGATGTTTCAAGAGTCAGGTTATCTCTCACCTGTACATCATCTACTTGGACTACATGCGACGGATCATGAATGTACCTCCTCAACTGAGACACATGAAAAAACTCATGCAAATTCGCAAGTGACGGCGGTAAAGCGACACGATAGGCTACCTCCCCTATCCTCTCCAAAATCTGATAAGGACCAATAAATCGAGGTGTCAACTTCTTCGACTTCAAAGCTCGACCAACACCAGTTATCGGAGTAACACGAAGAAACACATGATCTCCCTCTTGGAACTCAAGTGACTTCCTCCTCTTGTCATGATAACTCTTCTGACGACTCTGAGCAATTCTCATCTTCTCCTGAATCATCTTAATCTTGTCTGTAGTCTGTTGAACAATCTCCGGTCCAACCACAGCACTCTCACCGGACTCATACCAACATAAAGGCGTCCGACATCTCCTACCATACAAAGCTTCAAACGGTGTCATACCAATGCTCGAATGAAAACTATTGTTGTAGGTAAACTCAATCAAAGGCAAATAAAAATCCCAAGCGCCTCCTGTAACACCCCAATAAAATAAAATAATTATTTAAATTGAATTAATAGTATATTATTAATTTAATTAAATAATTAGATTATTATTATTGGATTATTTTAATTATTTTGGAATAATAATTATTATTGGAAAATATATAAGTGTGAAATGAGGAAAGAGAATCCCATTTGGTAAAGAAGTGTTTTCACGTGAAAACAGAGAAACTGCAGAGAAGAGGAAAAGGGAAGAGGCAGAGCAAGAGGAAGAAAGTTGGAGAAGAGGAAGAGCTTGAACTCAAAGAATTGCCGGATTATCTCAGGTAAGGGGGGTTTATCGTCGATTAATGGGTATTATGGGATAATATGTAATGGGTAGTGATAAGCCGTTGATTCAACCCTAATTGGGACTGTATATGCTGAAATTGATGTGGAATAAACTGTGTTAAAACTGTAAACGGAATCGATAGTTGTGTGAGTCGTAAATGTTAGACTATGGCACGGATCCCAATTAAAAACTTGAATCGGCACTACCAATTTAGAGATAAATTGGGTTTTAGATGCGGGAGCAGCCGGAAAAACCGGATAGGCGTTAAGCTAACGGAACTTTGGAATAACTCAGAAAATCTGAGTCTGCGCGCGAACGGTCGACCATAGAGTCGGCGTGCGCTGACCCGTGGGGCATGCGCCGACTGCATGCGTCGACGCAAGGCATTTTGCGCCGACCCGTGACTTAAGCGTCGACCCCATGTGTCGACGCAAGGAGTTTTGCGCTGACTCCCTCCAGTTGAGCCGAGCCTTTGCGCCGACCAGCAAGCTTTGAGCTGACCCCTATGGTCGACGAAAAGCCTTCATTCTTTGTTCATGGACGTGCATAATGGTTTTGTCATCATCGAAACTTGATATCGTATGTTGCAGAGTGGAAAAATGGATATGTTAATGTTGTGTACATAATTGAGAGCTGGCCTATGTTGGCACGTGATGTAATAGGGATTATATTCCGCTGTTGTGAGCCGTATAGGTATTAGTAGAGAGTGCTAATACGGTGTTTAATTGACTTACATGATAATGATGTGTGGATTGATGTATGATGGCATGCCTAATGATGTGAATGTATATATATTGCCTGTGTTGTGAATGGACTATTGTATGGCCTAGAGTGTGAGCTTATATCCGTTGTGAATTGTTGATTGATGCTGCATTGCTAGATGATTAGCGTGTATAGCATAGCCTTTGGGGCTGTAGCTAATTCCCATGGTGAGGAATTAGTGAGTGAATCATTGTGGATTTGTTGTTGATGTTTGCATGCTAGATGATTAGTGTGCATAGTCTAGCCTTCGGGGCTGTAGCTAATTCCCATGGTGAGGAATTAGTGAGTGAGTCATTAGATCTCAAATGAGTGGGACTAGTGAGCTTAGTAGCCGTATCTGGGTTTGATCGGTGAGCTTGAGCTATATGTTCAAGAATAGTCGGTACCGCATGTGTGGAGTCTCATTGCATAAATATCCGTATGGCGTATAATATGAATGGATGTATTCCAATATTATACGTGTGTTCGTGTTGTTGTTAAATATTATTTGAGATTATACTTGTGTTTTGTGTTGGTGTTGAGCATGAGGTTAAGTTGAGGTGCTGATACTGAATGTATGTTGCAGTTAGGGTGATTGGTGTGTTGAATTACTTAACATGACATAATATTTTATAATGCCTATTTATCGATTGAGGAACTCACCCTTACAACTATTTTTCAGGTAACGAGAAATGAGTTGAGTAGAAGTGAATGCTTGGAGTCTAGTGTAGTCTCCTTAGTGGGTCGTGCTCTGATAGATGTAACATCGGGATGGGACGTTTTATGTTGTTGAATAAGTTACATGTGAATGTTACATGTTTTACATAATTTGATGGATTGGAATTTTATCCGCTGCGATTTATGCAATTGTTTGATTGATTAAATAAAGAGCATGACAGTTATTTTGAGATATGGTGTGAATGTTTTGTGTGACACCCTTTGGTGCATAATTACTCTGATTTTTATATGTTAATAATTTAATTAAATGTTTGGGGTATTTAGAAGGGTGTTACATTAGTGGTATCAGAGCATAGTTGGTCGAGTCGAGTCGTAATTATTCTGTTTCCCCTGTACGGTATAGGTGTTGTGTAACCTATCAGTACTCATTGTTTTAGTTTGTTTGGATTATCTCAGAATAGAGATGGCTGGAAGAGGTAGAGATGATGCTGCAATTGCTGAGGCTCTGGGTATGCTAGCTGGAGTACTTGGAGGAAATCCGAATGTTGTGGGAATGGGAGCTGCTCGTCAACTGAGTGAGTTCCAGAAGAACAATCCTCCAGTGTTTAAGGGAGCATACGATCCAGATGGCGCTCAGAAGTGGTTGAAGGAGATCGAGAGAATCTTCCGAGTAACTGAGTGTGCCGAGAACCAGCAGGTCAGGTTCGGTACGCATATGCTGTCAGAAGAAGCTGATGATTGGTGGGTTGCTACCCGCACTGAGTTGGAAACTGCTGGGGATGCTGAAATCACTTGGGCTGTGTTCAGAGAGAGATTCCTGAGGAAGTATTTTCCAGAGGATGTTAGCGGGAAGAAAGAGATAGAGTTCTTGGAATTGAAGCAGGGTAACCGGTCTGTTACTGAGTATGCTGCTAAGTTCACAGAGCTGTCAAAGTATTATACTCCCTATAGTGAGGCTACTGGGGAATTTTCGAAATGTGTGAAGTTTGAGAACGGGTTGCGTCCCGAGATCAAGCAGGCGATTGGATATCAGCGAATCAGGGTGTTTTCTGATTTGGTTGACTGTTGCAGGATTTTTGAACAGGATTCCAAGGCTAGAGCAGAGAGCTATCAGCAAAGGGTTGATAGGAGGGGTAAGAATCAGATTGATCGTGGGAAACCGTATGCAGCTGGCAAGGGTTTCCAGAAGCAGAGTGGGATGAAGAGGCCTAGTGGGGGAGACTCTAGTGCTCCTGTTAAGTGTTATAGATGTGGTCGGGCTGGACATCGTGTTCATGAGTGTACCAGTACTGAGATGAAGTGTTTCAAGTGTGGAAAAGGTGGTCATTTGGCTGCAGAGTGCCGGTTGAAGACTGTAACTTGTTTCAACTGTGGAGAGTTGGGTCATATCAGTCCCCAGTGTCCTAAGCCGAAGAAGGAGAATCAGTCAGGAGGCAAGGTCTTTGCCCTATCAGGTTCTGAGACTTCTGCAGATGATCGTTTAATCCGAGGTACGTGTTATATTAATGGCTTTCCTCTTGTAGCTATTATTGACACCGGTGCTACTCATTCTTTTATATCTTTGGATTGTGCTGTGAAACTTAAGTTAGAGATATCTGAGATGCGTAGTAGTATGGTAATTGATACTCCTGCGAAGGGTTCAGTGACTACTACTTCTGTTTGTTTGAATTGCCCTTTGAGTATTTTTGGTAGAGACTTTGGGATAGACCTTGTGTGTCTTCCACTAGTGCAGATTGACGTTATCTTGGGTATGAACTGGTTGGTGTTTAACCGAGTTTCTATTAACTGTTTTGATAAGACTGTGATTTTTCCTGAGATTGAAGGAAGAAAGAGTTTGTTTCTATCAGCGAGGCAGGTGAATGAGGAAGTAGCAGATGGGGCAGAGTTGTTTATGCTGTTAGCGACTTTGGAAGCTAAAGATAAACTGGTGATTTGTGATCTGGCTGTGGTGTGTGATTTTCCTGATGTGTTTCCGGAAGAGGTGAATGAATTGCCGCCAGAGCGTGAAGTTGAGTTCTCGATTGATTTGGTACCTGGTACTAGACCGATATCGATGGCTCCGTATCGTATGTCTGCTGTTGAGTTAACTGAATTGAAGAGTCAGTTGGAAGATCTGTTGGATAAGAAATTTATTCGTCCGAGTGTGTCACCGTGGGGTGCACCAGTGTTGTTGGTCAAGAAGAAAGAAGGTACTATGAGGTTGTGTGTGGACTACAGGCAACTGAATAAAGTGACGATCAAGAATCGGTATCCTTTGCCGAGGATTGATGATTTGATGGATCAGTTGGTTGGTGCGAGTGTGTTCAGCAAAATAGATTTGAGATCGGGATATCATCAGATACGTGTGAAAACTGAGGATATTCAGAAGACTGCTTTCAGAACAAGGTATGGACATTATGAGTATTCTGTAATGCCTTTTGGCGTGACTAATGCGCCTGGAGTATTTATGGAGTATATGAATAGGATTTTCCATCCGTACCTGGACAAGTTTGTTGTGGTGTTTATTGACGATATTTTGGTGTATTCGAAATCTGAAGAAGAGCATGCTGAGCATTTGAGAGTGGTTTTAGGAGTTCTACGAGAAAAGAAGTTGTTTGCTAAACTCTCTAAATGTGAATTTTGGTTAGAAGAGGTTAGTTTTCTTGGTCATGTGATTTCAAGAGGTGGTTTCGCTGTTGATCCTTCTAAGATAGAAGCGGTATCTAAGTGGGAAGCTCCTAAGTCTGTTGCTGAGATTCGAAGTTTTCTTGGTTTGGCTGGTTATTATAGGAAGTTCATTGAGGGATTTTCTAAGTTGGCATTACCGTTGACGATGTTGACCAGAAAGGGGCAAGCGTTTGTTTGGGACTCAAGATGTGAAGAAGGTTTCCAAGAGTTAAAGAGAAGGTTAACTACTGCTCCTATTCTGATATTACCGAGTTCGTCGGAAATATTCGAGGTTTATTGTGATGCTTCATTGTTGGGTTTAGGTGGTGTGTTGATGCAGAATAAGCAGGTTATAGCTTATGCTTCGAGACAACTGAGAGTTCATGAGAGGAACTATCCGACGCATGATTTAGAGTTGGCAGCTGTGGTGTTTGTTCTGAAGTTGTGGAGGCACTATTTGTATGGGTCAAGATTTGAGGTTTTCAGTGACCATAAGAGTTTAAAGTATTTGTTTGATCAGAAAGAGCTAAATATGAGACAGAGGAGATGGTTAGAATTTCTGAAGGATTATGATTTTGGTTTGAATTACCATCCGGGTAAAGCAAATGTAGTGGCTGATGCATTGAGTCGGAAATCATTGCATATGTCTATGCTAATGGTTAAAGAGTTGGACTTAATTGAACAGTTTAGAGATTTGAGTTTGGTGTGTGAGAGTACTCACAATAGTGTTAAATTGGGAATGTTGAAGTTAACGAGTAATATTTTGGATGAGATCAGGGAGGGTCAGAAATCCGATATGCTTTTGGTTGATAAGTTGACTTTAGTGAATCAAGGTCAAGGTGGTGAATTCAGAGTTGACGAGAATGGTGTTTTGAAATTTGGTAATCGGGTGTGTGTTCCGGACGTTGCCGAACTTAAGAAGAGTATTCTTGAGGAAGGACATCGTAGTGGCTTGAGTATTCATCCTGGAGCTACGAAGATGTATCATGATTTGAAGAAGTTATTTTGGTGGCCGGGAATGAAGAGAGAAATTGCGAGTTTTGTTTATTCCTGTTTGACTTGTCAGAAGTCAAAGATTGAGCATCAGAAGCCGTTTGGGCTAATGCAACCGTTGGCTATTCCAGAGTGGAAGTGGGATAGTATCAGTATGGATTTTGTTTCAGGTTTACCGAGGACGAGTAGAAATTTTGAAGCTATTTGGGTGATTGTGGATAGATTGACGAAGTCGGCTCATTTCATTCCGATCAGAATGGATTATCCGTTAGAGAGATTAGCTGAGTTGTATATTGAGAAGATTGTAAGTTTGCATGGTATTCCGTCGAGTATTGTTTCAGACAGAGATCCTAGATTTACATCGAAGTTCTGGGAAGGTTTGCAGAGGGCGTTGGGAACTAAGATGAGATTGAGTTCTGCATATCATCCGCAGACTGATGGTCAGACTGAGAGGACGATTCAGTCACTAGAGGATCTTTTGAGAGCTTGTGTTTTGGAGAAAGGAGGTGCTTGGGATTGTTATTTACCTTTGATTGAGTTTACCTACAACAATAGTTTTCATTCGAGCATTGGTATGGCACCGTTTGAAGCTTTGTATGGTAGGAGATGTCGGACACCTTTATGTTGGTATGAGTCCGGTGAGAGTGTTGTAGTTGGACCAGAGATTGTTCAACAAACTACGGAAAAGATTAAGATGATTCAGGAGAAGATGAGAATTGCTCAGAGTCGTCAGAAGAGTTATCATGATAAGAGGAGGAAGTCACTCGAGTTCCAAGAGGGGGATCATGTGTTTCTTCGTGTTACTCCGATAACTGGTGTTGGTCGAGCTTTGAAGTCGAAGAAGTTGACACCTCGTTTTATTGGTCCTTATCAGATTTTGGAGAGGATAGGAGAGGTAGCCTATCGTATCGCTTTACCGCCGTCGCTTGCGAATTTACATGAGGTTTTTCATGTGTCTCAGTTGAGGAGGTACATTCATGATCCGTCGCATGTAGTCCAAGTAGATGATGTACAGGTGAGAGATAACCTGACTGTTGAAACATCACCTATGAGAATCGAGGATCGAGAGTTGAAGCAATTGCGGGGTAAAGAGATTGCCTTGGTGAAGGTAGCTTGGGGAGGACCAGCAGGTGGCAACGCGACTTGGGAACTGGAGAGTAAGATGAAGGAGTCTTATCCAGAGTTGTTCGCTTGAGGTATGTTTTCGAGGACGAAAACTCTTTTAGTGGGGGAGAGTTGTAACACCCCAATAAAATAAAATAATTATTTAAATTGAATTAATAGTATATTATTAATTTAATTAAATAATTAGATTATTATTATTGGATTATTTTAATTATTTTGGAATAATAATTATTATTGGAAAATATATAAGTGTGAAATGAGGAAAGAGAATCCCATTTGGTAAAGAAGTGTTTTCACGTGAAAACAGAGAAACTGCAGAGAAGAGGAAAAGGGAAGAGGCAGAGCAAGAGGAAGAAAGTTGGAGAAGAGGAAGAGCTTGAACTCAAAGAATTGCCGGATTATCTCAGGTAAGGGGGTTTATCGTCGATTAATGGGTATTATGGGATAATATGTAATGGGTAGTGATAAGCCGTTGATTCAACCCTAATTGGGACTGTATATGCTGAAATTGATGTGGAATAAACTGTGTTAAAACTGTAAACGGAATCGATAGTTGTGTGAGTCGTAAATGTTAGACTATGGCACGGATCCCAATTAAAAACTTGAATCGGCACTACCAATTTAGAGATAAATTGGGTTTTAGATGCGGGAGCAGCCGGAAAAACCGGATAGGCGTTAAGCTAACGGAACTTTGGAATAACTCAGAAAATCTGAGTCTGCGCGCGAACGGTCGACCATAGAGTCGGCGTGCGCTGACCCGTGGGGCATGCGTCGACTGCATGCGTCGACGCAAGGCATTTTGCGCCGACCCGTGACTTAAGCGTCGACCCCATGCGTCGACGCAAGGAGTTTTGCGCTGACTCCCTCCAGTTGAGCCGAGCCTTTGCGCCGACCAGCGAGCTTTGAGCTGACCCCTATGGTCGACGAAAAGCCTTCATTCTTTGTTCATGGACGTGCATAATGGTTTTGTCATCATCGAAACTTGATATCGTATGTTGCAGAGTGGAAAAATGGATATGTTAATGTTGTGTACATAATTGAGAGCTGGCCTATGTTGGCACGTGATGTAATAGGGATTATATTCCGCTGTTGTGAGCCGTATAGGTATTAGTAGAGAGTGCTAATACGGTGTTTAATTGACTTACATGATAATGATGTGTGGATTGATGTATGATGGCATGCCTAATGATGTGAATGTATATATATTGCCTGTGTTGTGAATGGACTATTGTATGGCCTAGAGTGTGAGCTTATATCCGTTGTGAATTGTTGATTGATGCTGCATTGCTAGATGATTAGCGTGTATAGCATAGCCTTTGGGGCTGTAGCTAATTCCCATGGTGAGGAATTAGTGAGTGAATCATTGTGGATTTGTTGTTGATGTTTGCATGCTAGATGATTAGTGTGCATAGTCTAGCCTTCGGGGCTGTAGCTAATTCCCATGGTGAGGAATTAGTGAGTGAGTCATTAGATCTCAAATGAGTGGGACTAGTGAGCTTAGTAGCCGTATCTGGGTTTGATCGGTGAGCTTGAGCTATATGTTCAAGAATAGTCGGTACCGCATGTGTGGAGTCTCATTGCATAAATATCCGTATGGCGTATAATATGAATGGATGTATTCCAATATTATACGTGTGTTCGTGTTGTTGTTAAATATTATTTGAGATTATACTTGTGTTTTGTGTTGGTGTTGAGCATGAGGTTAAGTTGAGGTGCTGATACTGAATGTATGTTGCAGTTAGGGTGATTGGTGTGTTGAATTACTTAACATGACATAATATTTTATAATGCCTATTTATCGATTGAGGAACTCACCCTTACAACTATTTTTCAGGTAACGAGAAATGAGTTGAGTAGAAGTGAATGCTTGGAGTCTAGTGTAGTCTCCTTAGTGGGTCGTGCTCTGATAGATGTAACATCGGGATGGGACGTTTTATGTTGTTGAATAAGTTACATGTGAATGTTACATGTTTTACATAATTTGATGGATTGGAATTTTATCCGCTGCGATTTATGCAATTGTTTGATTGATTAAATAAAGAGCATGACAGTTATTTTGAGATATGGTGTGAATGTTTTGTGTGACACCCTTTGGTGCATAATTACTCTGATTTTTATATGTTAATAATTTAATTAAATGTTTGGGGTATTTAGAAGGGTGTTACACCTCCCTTTTCCAAAACACAAGCTCTCAAAAGATCCTCTAATGACTGAATGGTCCTCTCAGTCTGACCATCAGTCTGCGGATGATATGTAGAACTCAATCTCAGCTTAGTTCCCAAAGCTCTCTGCAAACCTTCCCAGAACTTCGATGTAAATCTAGGATCTCTGTCCGAAACAATACTAGACGGAATACCATGCAAACTTACAATCTTCTCAATATACAACTCAGCTAATCTCTCTAACGGATAATCCATTCTGATCGGAATGAAATGAGCCGATTTCGTCAATCTATCAACAATCACCCAAATAGCTTCAAAATTCTTACTTGTCCTCGGCAACCCAGAAACAAAATCCATACTGATACTATCCCACTTCCACTCTGGAATAGCCAACGGTTGCATTAGCCCAGACGGCTTCTGATGCTCAATCTTCGACTTCTGACAAGTCAAACAGGAATAAACAAAACTCGCAATTTCTCTTTTCATTCCCGGCCACCAAAATAACTTCTTCAAATCATGATACATCTTTGTAGCTCCAGGATGAATACTCAAGCCACTACGATGTCCTTCCTCAAGGATACTCTTCTTAAGTTCGGTAACATCCGGAATACACACCCGATTACCAAATTTCAAAACACCATTCTCATCAACTCTGAATTCACCACCTTGACCTTGATTCACTAAAGTCAACTTATCAACCAAAAGCATATCGGATTTCTGACCCTCTCTAATCTCATCCAGAATACCACTCGTTAATTTCAACATTCCCAATTTAACACTATTGTGAGTACTCTCACACACCAAACTCAAATCTCTAAACTGCTCAATTAAATCCAATTCTTTAACCATTAACATAGACATATGCAATGATTTCCGACTCAATGCATCAGCTACTACGTTTGCTTTACCCGGATGGTAATTCAAACCAAAATCATAATCCTTCAGAAATTCTAACCATCTCCTCTGTCTCATATTCAGCTCTTTCTGATCAAACAAATACTTTAAACTTTTATGGTCACTGAAAACCTCAAATCTTGACCCGTACAAATAATGTCTCCATAACTTCAGAACAAATACCACAGCTGCCAACTCTAAATCGTGTGTCGGATAGTTCCTCTCATGAACCCTCAGTTGTCTCGAAGCATAAGCTATAACCTGCTTATTCTGCATCAACACCCCACCCAAACCCAACAATGAAGCATCACAGTAAACCTCAAATGGTTCCGACGAACTCGGTAATATCAGAATAGGAGCAGTAGTCAACCTTCTCTTTAATTCTTGGAAACCTTCTTCACATTTTGAGTCCCAAACAAATGCTTGCCCCTTTCTAGTCAACATCGTCAACGGTAACGCCAACTTAGAAAATCCCTCAATGAACTTCCTATAATAACCAGCCAAGCCAAGAAAACTTCGAATCTCAGCAACAGACTTCGGAGCTTCCCACTTAGACACCGCTTCTATCTTAGAAGGATCAACAGCAACACCGCCTCTTGAAATCACATGACCAAGAAAACTAACCTCTTCTAACCAAAATTCACATTTGGACAATTTAGCAAATAACTTCTTTTCTCGTAGAACTTCTAAAACCACTCTCAAATGCTCAGCATGCTCTTCTTCAGATTTCGAATACACCAAAATGTCATCAATAAACACCACAACAAACTTATCTAGGTACGGATGGAAAATCCTATTCATATACTCCATAAATACTCCAGGCGCATTAGTCACACCAAAAGGCATTACAGAATACTCATAATGTCCATACCTTGTTCTGAAAGCAGTCTTCTGAATATCCTCAGTTTTCACACGTATCTGATGATACCCAGATCTCAAATCTATCTTGCTGAACACCCTCGCACCAACCAATTGGTCCATCAAATCATCAATCCTCGGCAAAGGATACCGATTCTTGATCGTCACTTTATTCAGTTGCCTGTAGTCCACACACAACCTCATAGTACCTTCTTTCTTCTTAACCAATAACACTGGTGCACCCCACGGTGACACGCTCGGACGAATAAATTTCTTATCCAACAGATCTTCCAACTGACTCTTCAATTCAGTTAACTCAACAACAGACATACGGTACGGAGCCATCGATATCGGTCTAGTACCAGGTACCAAATCAATCGAGAACTCAACTTCACGCTCTGGCGGTAATTCATTCACCTCTTCCGGAAACACATCAGGAAAATCACACACCACGGCTAGATCGCCAATTACCAGTTTATCTTTAGCCTCCAAAGTCGCTAACAGCATAAACAACTCTGCCCCATCTGCGACTTCCTCATTCACCTGTCTGGCTGATAGAAACAAACTATTTCCTTCTTCAATCTCAGGAAATATCACAGTCTTATCAAAACAGTTAATATAAACTCGGTTAACCACCAACCAGTTCATACCCAAGATAACATCAATCTGCACTAGTGGAAGACACACAAGGTCTATCCCAAAGTCTCTACCAAAAATACTCAAGGGACAATTCAAACAAACTGAAGTAGTAGTCACTGAACCCTTCGCAGGAGTATCAATCACCATACTTCCAAGCATCTAAGATATCTCTAACTTAAGTTTCACAGCACAATCCAAAGATATAAAGGAATGAGTAGCACCGATGTCAATAATAGCTACAAGAGGAAAGCCATTAA
Organism: Lathyrus oleraceus; assembly: GCF_024323335.1. Classification (NCBI taxonomy): domain Eukaryota; kingdom Viridiplantae; phylum Streptophyta; class Magnoliopsida; order Fabales; family Fabaceae; genus Lathyrus; species Lathyrus oleraceus. The sequence goes on from NC_066585.1 coordinate 209,226,887, forward strand.
TATAACACGTACCTCGGATCAAACGATCATCTGCAGAAGTCTCAGAACCTGATAAAGCAAAGACCTTGCCTCCCGACTGATTCTCTCTCTTTGGCTTAGGACACTGTGGGCTAATATGACCCACCTCTCCACAGTTGAAACAAGTTACAGTCTTCAACCGGCACTCTGCAGCCAAATGACCACCTTTGCCACACTTGAAACACTTCATCTCAGCACTGGTACACTCATGGACACGATGTCCAGCCCGACCACATCTATAACACTTAGCAGGGGCACTAGAGTCTCCCCCACTAGGCCTCTTCATCCCACTCTGCTTCTGGAAACCTTTGCCAGCTGCATACGGTTTTCCACGATCATTCTGATTCTTGCCTTTCCTATCAACTCTCTGTTGATAGCTCTCTGCTCTGGCTTTGGAATCCTGTTCAAAAATCCTGCAACAGTCAACCAAGTCAGAAAACACTCTGATCCGCTGATATCCAATAGCCTGTTTGATCTCGGGACGCAACCCGTTCTCAAACTTCACACATTTCGAAAATTCTCCAGCAGCCTCATTATAGGGAGTATAATACTTTGACAGTTCTGTGAACTTAGCAGCATACTCCGTAACAGACTTGTTACCCTGCTTCAATTCCAAGAACTCTATCTCTTTCTTTCCTCTGACATCCTCTGGAAAATATTTCCTCAGAAATCTCTCTCTGAACACAGCCCAAGTGATCTCAGCATTCCCAGCATTTTCCAACTCAGTGCGGGTAGCAACCCACCAATCATCAGCTTCTTCTGACAGCATATGCGTACCGAACCTGACCTTCTGGTTATCGGCACACTCAGTTACTCGGAAGATCCTCTCGATCTCCTTCAACCACTTCTGAGCGCCATCTGGATCGTATGCTCCCTTGAACATTGGAGGATTGTTCTTCTGGAACTCACTCAGTTGACGAGCAGCTCCCATTCCCACAACATTCGGATTTCCTCCAAGTACTCCAACTAGCATACCCAGAGCCTCAGCAATCGCAGCATCATCTCTACCTCTTCCAGCCATCTCTATTCTGAAAACCCAAACAAACTAAAACAATGAGTACTGATAGGGTTACACAACACCTATACCGTACAGGGGAAACAGAATAATTACGACTCGACTCGACCGACTATGCTCTGATACCACTAATGTAACACCCTTCTAAAATACCCCAAATATTTAATAAAAAAATAAAAATAATAAACATATAACAATTCAGAGTAATTATGCCATTCAAGAGTGTCACACATAATATTCACAACATTCAACCATATAACGGTCATGCTCTTTTATTAATTCAAAACATAAACATTTGCATAAAACGCAATGGATAGAGATCTCCTCAATCATGTAAAACATGTAACATTCACATGTAAATTATTCAACAAGGTAAATATCCCATCCCGATGTTACATCTATCAGAGCACGACCCACTAAGGAGACTACACTAGACTCCAAGCATTCGCTTCTACTCAACTCATTTCTCGTTACCTGAAAAATAGTTGTAAGGGTGAGTTCCTCAATCAATATAATAAGTATTATAGAACATAATGTCATGTTAAGCAATTTAACACATTAATCACCCTAATCGCAACATACAATCAGTAACAGCACATCAGCTCAACATCAACATAAAGCACAAGTATAATCTCAAATCATACTCCACAACAACTCAAACACACGTATAATATTGGAATACATCCATTCATATTATACGCCATACATACATTATGCAATGAGACTCCACACATGCGGTACCGACTATTCTTGAACATATAGTTCAAGCTCACCGATCCCTCCAGATACGGCTACTAAGCTCACTAGTCCCACTCATTTGAGACCTAGTGACTCACTCACTAATTCCTCACCATGGGAATTAGCTACAGCCCCGAAGGCTAGACTATGCACACTAATCATCTAGCATGCAAACATCAACAACAAATCCACAATGATTCACTCACTAATTCCTCACCATGGGAATTAGCTACAGCCCCGAAGGCTATGCTATGCACGCTAATCATCTAGCAATGCAGCATCAACAACAATTCACAATGGACATATGCTCACACTCTAAGCCATACAACAGTCCATTTACCAATACATGCATAATATATACATTCATAGCATTATGCATATCATCATACATCATCAACACATGTATCAACACATCATTATCATGTAAATCAATTAAACACAGCATTAGCACACTCCACTAATACCTATACTGCTCAAAACAGCGGGAATAATCCCTATTACATCATACGCCAACATAGGCCAACTCTCAATTATGTACACAACATTAAAAAGCCAATTTTTCCACTCTGCAACAGTGTTAACCGGTTAACGCCCTGGGTTAACCGGTTAACGCAGGCAAAACACGCTCACTGCCCAAAACTTAACAGTGTTAACCGGTTAACGCCCTGGGTTAACCGGTTAACGCAGGCAAAACAACACCAATTTCACAATTCATAACAGTGTTAACCGGTTAACACCCTGGGTTAACCGGTTAACGCAGACAAAACAGCAGTTCCTGCGCTAACACAAGGCAGAATGCAGAATTCTCCGCATTTTCCGCCGTTGGAGGACTTCCGGACCTCCGATTCCGATTCCGTAAAAAGCTATACGTTCGGAATTTCACAACTAACCCAAACACAGAATCAATTACAGTCTAAATACAATTTATCCAACATAATTCTTCAGCATCAATAATCCCAATTAGGGTCAAATTAACGGCTTATCACTACCCATCACATATTATCCCATAATACCCATTAATCGACGATAAACCCCCTTACCTGAGTTAATTCGGCGAATCTTTGAGCTCCAAGCTTTTCTCTCTTCAACCTTCAGCCCTTGCTCTGTCTCTTTGCCCTTTTCCTCTTTCACGATCGCTTTCTCTGTTTTTCACGTAAAAACCTTTTTACTCCAAATGGGCTCTTTTCCTTATTTCCAACATATATATATTTTCCAATAATAATAATAATAAAATTTCCAATTATTTAATTAAATTAATAAATAAATTATTAACTCAATTTAAATAATTATTTTATTATTATCGGGGTGTTACACATGACACAAGTAAATTTCATAGAAAGGAAATGAAACCATTAATTGATCTTCTTGAATCAGAACAACCTGCCCAGTCTGCATCCACATAACCACGAATTTGAGTGTCAAAATTTCTAAGGAACATGAGACCTCTACCATGATTTTGTTTCAAGTATCAAATTACTCTACAAGCAACTTTAAAATGAGTATGGTTGGTGAGTTCAGAAATTGACTCAGTTGTTGTTTGTCTAGAGTAATGTCAGGTCTAGTGGTGTTGAGGTATATTAGGTTGCCATAGCGCCTTCTATAAGCTGGAGCATCTTCAAATGGTTGCCTGCTATCTTAATGAAGTTTTGTGGAAGGATCAAAAGGAATACTAGCTGGTTTTGACATAAGAAGTCCAGATGATTCAAGAAGATCCAAACAATATTTCCTTAATGGATGGAATAACAATTCTCCCCAAAATGTAAAAATGTATAAGATCAAAAATTGTAAAGCTTTACTTGAACTATTTGAAAAGGATAATTTTCTTTGTTTTGCAAAATGACAAACATCACAAACAAATTTAGAATCAACATTTCTGAAAGGAAACTTGGAATGTAAGGTATTCATGCAATTTACAGATATGTGGCCTAGTCTAAAATGTCAAATGGAATTGTCAGGAAAAGTAACATAGTTTGAGCTAAAGCTACACAATATCTTATTTGATATGACTAGGGAATACAAGTCTTGAATTTTGTCACCATAAGCAATCATCTTCTTGGTGTTCTTTTCTTGAATGAAACAAGTGAGACCATTAAACTCGATTGTGCAACCAAGTGATTGACACAAAAATTAAATTCAAAGAAAATGAAGGTACATAAAACACATTTGTTAAAACAAAATCAGGGGAAAACTTAATGGTTCCAGCATGTGTAGCTATTGCAAATTGTCCAGTAGCCATCTTAACATGAATGTTAACATGAATATGACTAATATCATTATAAGAATGAAACCATTTGAGTGAACCTCACATATGATCACTTGCTCCTGAATCAATGGTCTAAGAACCTAGAGTAAAATTTTGACAAGAAAGAGATTAAGCGAAATTTGTACATTGCTTACCAATTGATGAATGACCAACTGGTGAAAAAGAATGGACTTGATTAGAAGATGTACATGATTGTTGGTTGATAGTAGACTTCTGAAGTAGGTGCGTGAGATGATCATATTTCTTAGAAGTGATTGATGGAGGATTGGATTTCAATTCAATAACTTGTGAGGATGCTTCCATATCTTAATCATTACCACTTGTGGAAGTACGATTAGAAAAAAAAAAATTACATCTGAGGAGGAAATCCGTGTTTGGCATAACAATTATCAACTGTGTGATTGGTCTTTCCATAATGAGTATGCACACGATTAATGTCTTTTCCAAAAGAACCAAATCCATAGGATTTGCCTTTGAATTTCTAAGAATCAGCTGCATTTACAAGGGATGTGGAGTCTTTAGAAGGAGTGAAATTCCCTTGTCTCTCATGTTTTAACACCATGAAAAATATATTGTTCATAAGGGAAATATGATCCATTAGTAAAATATGAGTTTCCACAATAGCAAAATTTGGATTTAAACCAATCAAGAATATAATTGCTTACAAAGTGGTGTGATGTTTTCTAGCATTGCACATAACTTCACATGCATGATTGTTAGTTGTTATTTTAAGTGTCGGGTTTTTGTTATCGTATCCACAGGGATTGTAAGATATCACCGCCGTTTGATGGTTGTATTAATCTTAGCTTTAGGTAACAATAGGGTTTTGGTTGTTGTCACATTATCTTGCATAAAAATGTAATAAAATGCGGTAAAAGTTATGGTTTGAATATTTGAGAAATATTGCCAAAGTTAGGGTTCAACGATCACTTTGCATGTATTTGTTCGGTCAACAATCTTATAAACTCCTTTAGATGATAAATTATTTCACAAAGTCCTCCCAATGTGTTTCTCTCGAACACACATTTTGAGTTTTCCCATTTTGATCGATTGTTTATCTCTAACACAACCTATCAAAATGACAACTTTTTGGTTCAACCTTATGGTGAACAAAATCATTCATTACTATCTCTAGCTAACAAACAAGATTGGATGAAAACCTAGGTTAAGAGTTGGTAAACATCTCTCGATCATAAACCAACACAAAGAGTTTTGAATAAGAACAAAGTTTTCATCATATATTCACCATTAAAGAGTTTACACATGAAGATCCTTACATTTACACACAAAGCTAATGATCATCTACATCTAACCTTGACAAATGGGGACTTAGCTACTCATTTTCATGGTAGCTTGGTCGGCAAGTTTCGGAAGAAGGTTGATCAACATTCAAGTCGAATAATCAAGATTGGATGGGAATCCACCTTCTTTTTGTAAAAGATGGTTAAGAGATGAAGAGAAATGAAATTTAGGGCACAAAAGCTTCTAAGAACAATGCTGTAAAAATATCTAGAAAAAGTGCAAAAGTATGGAAAAACTAGGTATGGCTCCAAAAAGTGGCACTTGCTACTTATAGAGCTGTACTGGGCTGTCATGCTCGCTAGGCGAGCCGAATGGCTCGCCTAGCGAGGGTCTAATTGAGGCACATGAGGCACCTGCGCCCAGAGAAACAACCTATCTCAGACTGTCATGTTCGCCTAGCGAACAAAACCTTCGCCTAGCGAAGGGCACGCTTCAACCCTCGCTCCAGCGAGGTTGAGAGGTTTGGCTACTGGAATTCTCGTTGGGATCTCGCTGATGGCTCGCCTAGCGAGTGAGTGCTGGCTGCGCTTTTCACCAAGTCTGGACGCGTTCGCTGCAACGTTCGCTGGAAGCTCGCCTAGCGAGTCCTTCGCTACAGCTCTCGCCTAGCGAGCAAGCTGATGAATGCATCTTCTCTTTGGTTCCTTTGCCAACTTTCTTGTGTCTTCATTTTCAATTATTTCATGCCTTCTTCCTGCACAATAACACACAAATCAAAGGTACCAAGATCGTTTATCAAGGTATTGCATTTCATCTAAAACAAAGGTGGTTTTGACAATTTAGCAAGGAAATGGAGTGAAAGATACCCATATTTGATAGCTCAAATAAGCACTTTTGGGTATCTAACAACTCTCCCCAACTAGATTCTTGCTTGTCCTCAAGCAAAGTATGCCTCTTGAAGGACAAGAGGATTTGCTTTAAGAAAATGGTTTCTCCGAAGTTGGATAAAACGGCTCAAACACAAGCGAATCAGCATATACAAGTTTCCAACGGTTCGAATAAAATAATACACAAGAACTAAAACTTAATAGCTATGCGAAATATTTATCTATCTACAACAATATTATTCTGAATGAATCACCCTATCTCTCCTCTTCGAATAAGGAATGAAGAATTTACGTGTTTGCAACCGCGGGAATAATCTCACTCTCTAACAAATAATGAAGAAATCAATTCGATTCATACAATGTCTAACAATTATAAATGGTAATGTGGAAGCACGAAGATCACTAAGGGCTTTTCGGTTGAAGCTTGGTCAGGTTAACAAACAAGGGTCATTTCTAAGGCCATTGAAAACGAAATTGCCGATGCAAAAGAGACATTCACTATACACATATTCACACATCTCGACTTCGTTCCATTTGTTTCTTATTTGAAACCTTCACAACTCTTATTTCACAACTCAATTTTTATTTTTCACTATTTTTCTTCCAAGCAAGCATTCATTTTCATTCTTTCTATTTTTGTTCTTTTCTTTCACATCATATTTACAAAACATATGTTTCTTTTCTATATTTTTATTTTCAATGCTTGCTCGGTTTTTCTTTTTTTTTTCAAGAGTTGTGGTACTTACCGATTCTCCCCAACTTATTTCTTACTCACCCTAAGTGAATGCTCTTAACTTTTTACGGCAAAAGAACAATAATCAAGATTTTCCGGGTTGTAAAAAAAAGATTTTTGAAATCTCGCTTTATTTCAAGCTGAGATTCAACTGTTTAAGCTCAAAGGGGTTAACGAATACTCTCTCTGCTCACAGGTAAGTTGTTTTTGGATGTAGTTGTGCTCGATAGAAAACAAGTGCCTTGATCATTTCTAATTGCTTCCACATATTCACAATAATAAAAGACAAAGCATGAATCAAATGAATCAACAAAACTTATTAGAATCCAGCATTTAAGTGTACAATGGAGGTTTCCTCACAATTTGTGGTTTTAAGTTCTAGATGAAACATTCATTCAATTATGTTGCAAAAAGACAATATTCAATTTACCAAAAAGAGTAAAGCTCTTAATGCATTCTAAAATTCTAGCCGGAGGTAACCATGTACCTTAACCTTATTCACTTGTTTATTCTTATCATTGCCATCCAAGCTCGGATGCACCTTCATTGGGTACTTCTTTGAGGAGCAACCAATCTAGAGGGCTTGCCACTCAATCAACCAAAAATTTATTAAAACAACAAAATTTAAAACAGAAATAATAATATAAACTTCAAAATTTAAATTTGTTCGTGGGGGACAAAACACCCCAAAAGTACAAAACCAAAGTCAAAATACAGAATCCGAAAATACAATAGAAATAAACATAAAAATTGAAAAATACAATAACTTAACCCTCCAAGGGCTCAGAATCCTCCTCGCTACCGGCCTCAGAACCGGTAGCCTCATCATCATCATCATCAGCTGCACCACCAGAAGACGCACCAGCGCCCGCCCCCTCACCATACACAGGCCTGTCCACAGGCCAGTTGGCGTTAAGCAGAAACTGCTCACGCGTCATCAAGGCATGAGCACCACTTCCCTGCAGCTGTAACCGCTGCATAGAGTCGTGCATATCTATCATGGCACGCTGGGTTGCCGCCATCCATTCAAAACTGTAATCGCACACAGCTTGCAGGTAGGGATCTGGTCCAGGAGTAGAAGTACCAGGACCATCAGAAGCCCGGGTACTCTCTGCAGCTGCACTGCCTCTAACATTCTTGGCCCTGCAATATTTGGCCACGTACCTGTCATCAATGGGCGACGGGATCCTTACCTGACCCCTTGAGGGTAGTCTCACCCTCGCCTGAATGCACAAACTCATGATTAAGCACGGGAAAGCCAGGGGACAATTCACACGAGCCCCCGACTTTAGCCCGCTCTCAATCACGGACTTAAGCTCATTAGCGATGATCCTCGCCACATCGATCTGGACGTTGGTGAGGACACAATGGACCAAATGTGCCACTGGAATCGGCACTGTAGAAGTGTGGGACTTTGGTTGGATGTTTGTCAGCACCATCAGCAGAATCAGTTGAGCCAAGGGAGTCATGTCCTCCCTATGATACCTCATGGGAACCCCAGATGGGTTCAGCTCAACAGATTTCCCTCTTAATAGCAGGGCGGCAGAAATGGCTTCAACATCCCGGTGAAGCCGTAAGTCTGTATGGTATGTGTCCCTCTCTTCGGCTCCCAGCTGGAGCGGTTCACCTAGGACTCGGTTAATGGCATCCTGATCAAACGCAACGGGACGGCCGGCCACTCGAGATTTCCAAGTAAACGGCTCGTCATCATCCGGTAGTGCGTTCGCATAGAACTCACGTACCGTTGCGATATCATAGTGCTCGAGTGGGGAAATTAACCGATCCCACTTCTTTGTGTCAATCAACCCGGTGAATGCTCTGTTTGTGCCTTGGGGGTTGATGAGGAATCGCTTCTCCGGAAGAATTTTCCGTTTTTCCAAAGCAATGTACCTGGCGGCCTGCTTCGGGCCGACAAACTTATCGTTATCAAATTGGATAGGTACAGACCGGGAAGTGTTTCCTCCCTTCCTCTTCTTTGAATTTCCAGACCTTGATTCCATCTGCAAAATATAAAAGGAAACAACACACACCAAACAGATTAGACAGCAAAACCAAAATTTAAAGAACTGTCATGCTCGCTGCTGCTTCGCCTAGCGAAGTGGCAGCGAACGCTCGCCCCTGGTTCGCCTAGCGAGTGCTAGCGAACCTTACGGGTTTTTGGGTTCTGCAGCATTTTCAGAGAATCTTCCCAAAACCCGCATTCTAATGGTTTCAATTTCAGAACCTAATGATTTATCAATTAAACGAACGTTCTATGCTATTGGGGATTACACATTTACATGCAAAACCTAAAATCCCCAATTGCAAAACCTAAAATCCCACATGCAAACCTAAAGTTTCCCATACCACAACTCATCCTAATTGACATCCAAATCGGAAATAACAGAGTTCAAACATACAGAAAATGTAGTAGGGAAAACCTTAGTTACACGGATTGATTGAAATGTGAAGTGGAGTTGGGTTTGCAATCTTCCAAATAGGGATAGAGTGTTAGTGAGAGAGATGAAAATGAGAGAGTGTGGAGAGTGCTCGGTTAAAATTTTCCTCAGCAGAGTTGAAAAACAGAAAAGTTGTGTTTGGGCCAAAATGAGTGCCCTGCTGAGATTTTTAATAAGTGCTGTCATGCAGCGCTCGCTGCTGCTTCGCCTAGCGAGCAGCTAGCTAATCAGCTCGCTACTGCCTCGCCTAGCGAGCAGCAAGCGAGCATGACAGCAATTGCCTTTTCAAAGGCAGCAGTTCAGGTTCATTCAGCAAGGTGTTAGCACTTCGAATCCCATCACAACACACAGAAAAAGCAGTAAATACTTACAATGTTGGGGTGCCTCCCAACAAGCGCTTGTTTAACGTCGGCTAAGCTCGACGGTGTGATGCTCACAGAGGAGCATCCAAAGGATTTGTGCAGCTTCCGCTATCCACTTTGTTGTTTGAGTTTTCGGGATCCATTTTGTTGAGCAACTTCCTCAAGGGCTTTGTTGTCTTCAAGAGGTTCTTGATGAACCTTCGATAAAATCTGATACCACCCTTTTTCGGAACTATTTGTACAACGCTCACCCATTCACCATCTGCGATAGAACAATTCATCCCGGCCTCTACTAATTTGACAACATCCTTCTTTCTCAGCACCTGCATCAATTGATTCTCCTCCTTTGTTGACAAAGTGCTGCTAATGATTACTGGTTTGGTACAGTTATCATCAAGGTACACATATTTCAAATGTGGCTCCAGTTTTGGCTCCTCCACTATATTGGTCATATCCACACCTTCCATTGTCTCTTTATGATAGACAAGTTCTCCACAAGCTTCTAATTCATGCAACAATGCTTCCATGTCTTTTCCTTTATTTTTGGTTGAACCTTTGTATACTCCGATAAGAGATCTTTCGGAAGGATTAGAAACCTGAACCTGGTTTGCGACCTCCACTAGCTTCTCCTTGGTGGCATCGATTCGGAAAGAATCATGCTTCTCATTAGAATGCTTTTTGGCTTTAAAAAGATGGAAGGCTACCTCTTCATCTTGGACCCTTACTTTCATCAAACCGTTGTCAACGTCTATCATCATGCGCGCGGTTTTCATGAATGGTCGGCCCAGGATGAGCGGAGCATCATCATCCTCTTCCATATCAATAATAATAAAATCAACCGGGAAGAAGAATTTATCAACTTTGACTAACATGTCTTGAGCCACTCCATATGGTGCAGTGGTAGATTTATCAGCAAGTTGCAAAGTCATCTTCGCAGGTTTGATATCAACATTTCCCAATCTTTTGATAATGGACAGGGGAATTAAATTGATGCTAGATCCCAAGTCAATCAAGCCATTATCCATGTAGGTGTCTCCGATGGTTACCGGTAAAGCGACTCGTCCCGGATCGGATTCCTTCCTTGGGAGAGTTTTTTGAATGATGGCACTACATCGTGCATCAAGCAAGATTGTCTCTGGTTCCGTGTACCTCCGTTTTTTTGTAAGTATGTCCTTCATGAATTTGGCATACTTTGGCATTTTCTCCAAGGCTTCAGCAAACGGAATGTTCACTTTCAATTGTTTAAAAATATCCATGAACCGGGCGTAATGCCGTTCATTCTCCTTTTGGACGGAGCATGAGGATAAGGAAGGTTTTGGATTGGAGTAGCGCTCACTACCTCCTTTCCTTTAGCAATTCTCGAACTCCTCCATCTAGGTTTTTTTACTGGCTCCACCACTACTTCATCACTTGTATTTTTCTCAATCTCCACACTTTTTTTCTTTTCAACTTCACCATTCTTTTCGTTCTTTTCAACTTCTTCCTCCTCACTCCACTCCCCCACTTCACCATCAATATTTTCCTCAACTATTTCCTCCTCATTTTCTCTCTTAACTCTTTTTTTATTCTCACTCATCAACTCCCTCCCACTTCTCGTTGTGATCGCCTTACAATACTCCTTAGGATTTGTTTGCGTGTTTGCCGAAAAGGAAGGACCGGGTTGTTGTTCCGCGAGTTGCTTAGCAAGTTGCCCAACTTGAGTCTCGAGATTTTTTATAGCCGCGTTGTTGCTTTTTTGATTTGCCATTGACATTTGCGTGAATTGCGTCAATGTCTCTTCCAACTTAGAATTTACGACCGGCGGTGGTTGAGGTTGATAAGGATTTTGGGGAGGGTTTTGACGGCTAGAAGAACCACCTCCATAACCTTGGTTATGGTAATAGTTACTCCTAGGTTGGAACCCTTGATTCCCTTGGAATTGTTGTTGTTGATTTTGAGGGTGTGGTTGATAAGGTTGTTGTTGTTGTTGTCTCGGTTGGTTTGCCATGTAGTTTACTTCTTCGAATCCCGGAGGTGGACAGAATCCGGTGTCATGCTCACCTTTGCAAAGCTCACAACAAGCTATTTGTTTAGCTTTAGACGGTTCTCTCAACTCTTTAATTTGTTGCGTTAAGAGTTCCACTTGTTGTGAGATGAGCTTGTTTTGGGCAAGGATGGCATCGTTCGTCCCTAGCTCAAGCACTCCCGGCTTCTTCAAAGAGTTGCCTCGACTTTGACTCTGAAGATCATTTAGAGCCATTCGATTTATAATGTTTGTAGCTTCTTCGGCACTTTTTGACAATAAAGAGCCACCCGAGGTAGCATCCAACAACGTCTTGCAATTTGGTTGAAGTCCATTTTTGAAGATATGGATTTGAGTCAATTCATCAAATCCATGCCCTTTACATTTCCTAAGCATGGACTTGAATCTTTCCCACGCTTCATTTAAGGATTCATTGATTCCTTGTGCAAACACCGAGATGGCCGTCTTTGATTCCATGAACCGGTTATGGGAGAAGAATCTTTCGATAAACTTTTCTTCTAACACGTTCCATTTTGTCATTACGGCTGGTGTTTGGTCTAAGTACCAATCTTTTGCTTTGCCGAGCAAAGCGTGGGGAAATAATCTTCTGAACAACGGGAGCTCCTGAGCCTAATCCACTCCGGCCGCCAATGCTATCTCATAAAATTTTGTGAGAAAAGCAAAGGGATCTTCATGGTCCATTCCGGTGAATGGACTTCCATATAATAAATTGAGAGTTCCCGTTTTCATCTCAGCTTGCCTTCCCGTGTGGTTGGCAAACTGAGCGGTGTTTCTTGGACTGTTTATGCATGGAGTAGAAATAGGTGGTGATGGTGGCTCCATGTTAGGTATGAATGGTGGTGGATTTGTGGTAGAAGAACTTTCTCCTTGCTCTTGACGTTGTCTAGCCTGTTGCCTCCTACGTCTCGTTTTGCTATTGTTCCTCCTTGCGGTTCTTTCGATCTCGGGATCAAAAAGAAGTTCGTCCACAGGGATTTGCCCTCGCATAAAACGTAAGCTGCACACTAAACCAAACAGATTACAAGCACAAGTCAAAAATTCGAAAGCTAAAAATTAAGCAACCATTGCGATGCTCGCAATATCAATTTACAATCCCCAGCAACGGCGCCATTTTGTTAGTTGTTATTTTAAGTGTCGGGTTTTTGTTATCGTATCCACAGGGATTATAAGATATCACCGCCGTTCGATGGTTGTATTAATCTTAGCTTTAGGTAACAATAGGGTTTTGGTTGTTGTCACGTTATCTTGCATAAAAATGTAATAAAATGCGGTAAAAGTTATGGTTTGAATATTTGAGAAATATTGCCAAAGTTAGGGTTCAACGATCACTTTGCATGTATTTGTTCGGTCAACAATCTTATAAACTCCTTTAGATGATAAATTATTTCACAAAGTCCTCCCAATGTGTTTCTCTCGAACACACATTGTGAGTTTTCCTATTTTGATCGATTGTTTATCTCTAACACAACCTATCAAAATGACAACTTTTTGGTTCAACCTTATGGTGAACAAAATCATTCATTACTATCTCTAGCTAACAAACAAGATTGGATGAAAACCTAGGTTAAGAGTTGGTAAACATCTCTCGATCATAAACCAACACAAAGAGTTTTGAATAAGAACAAAGTTTTCATCATATATTCACCATTAAAGAGTTTACACATGAAGATCCTTACATTTACACACAAAGCTAATGATCATCTACATCTAACCTTGACAAATGGGGACTTAGCTACTCATTTTCATGGTAGCTTGGTCGGCAAGTTTCGGAAGAAGGTTGATCAACATTCGAGTCGAATAATCGAGATTGGATGGGAATCCACCTTCTTTTTGTAAAAGATGGTTAAGAGATGAAGAGAAATGAAATTTAGGGCACAAAAGCTTCTAAGAACAATGCTGTAAAAATATCTAGAAAAAGTGCAAAAGTATGGAAAAACTAGGTATGGCTCCAAAAAGTGGCACTTGCTACTTATAGAGCTGTACTGGGCTGTCATGCTCGCTAGGCGAGCAGAATGGCTCGCCTAGCGAGGGTCTAATTGAGGCACATGAGGCACCTGCGCCCAGAGAAACAGCCTATCTCAGACTGTCATGTTCGCCTAGCGAACAAAACCTTCGCCTAGCGAAGGGCACGCTTCAACCCTCGCTCCAGCGAGGTTGAGAGGTTTGGCTACTGGAATTCTCGCTGGGATCTCGCTGATGGCTCGCCTAGCGAGTGAGTGCTGGCTGCGCTTTTCACCAAGTCTGGACGCGTTCGCTGCAACGTTCACTGGAAGCTCGCCTAGCGAGTCCTTCGCTACAGCTCTCGCCTAGCGAGCAAGCTGATGAATGCATCTTCTCTTTGGTTCCTTTGCCAACTTTCTTGTGTCTTCATTTTCAATTATTTCATGCCTTCTTCCTGCACAATAACACACAAATCAAAGGTACCAAGATCGTTTATCAATGTATTGCATTTCATCTAAAACAAAGGTGGTTTTGACAATTTAGCAAGGAAATGGAGTGAAAGATACCCATATTTGATAACTCAAATAAGCACTTTTGGGTATCTAACAATGATGCGATAAATACATGTAGTAATGGGAATTTAAATCTCAAGTTCTTCCCATATAAGCTTTAAGTCTGAATAAAAATCAGTCACACCTACAATCTTGTTGCATTCCATAGATATTTTGCATCAATTCAGAGATGCAAACCAAATCACCTTGAGAGAAGCCATCCTTGAAATCAATCCAAACATCAACTGTGTTTTTCACGAACACAATGAATTGAGCAAATTATCACGATACAAGTTGATAATCCATGAATGCACAAGCATATTACACCGATTCCATGCACGGTACAAATGATCAAAACCATCAGTGATTGGGATCAATGATGTCGTCGACAAACTAAAGTTTCAACTTACCTCCAAGTGCTTGACGCATTAAACGAGTACAAGAGTGATAATTCACATTATTTAGCTATAGAGAGACACTAAGCGAGGATGGTCAATCACTCGGAAGAACAAAGAATGAACTAGATTGATCAAATTCAGGATCTGCATTTTGAGAGGAACTAACAAGAATTTGATTACGAGGAAGAGCCATGAAATGCGGAAATGTTTCACTATTAGATCCATAAAAACACCATCTAAAAAGCTTGAAATATAGAGAAGAAGAAGCAATGTATTACTTGTGAAACTTAAACTTTGTAAAATGATTACAATGCTTTATATGTTTATCATGATACTACACTATATCAATCATACACACGCATGTAGTGGATTAATCATAACAAAATTTTAAAATAATGTTATGAGAGTTACAACTAACTTACTACAGTGACTTGTGCATCAAGTAACCTCATGATCATCATCCATATATATGCCATGTACATCCTTTTCTTATGGAGACTTCAATCATTTGTTATGTTACCATTTAACATTAATAGTTAAGCTCAGATAAGTAAATGCAAAAAAAAAAACTTTTAGTCTCATGGATCTTTTAGTTTTCTAGTATATTAAAACATTATTTGAATTATTTATTTACATATGAAATAGATTTTTAAATAGGTTAACAAGATAATCAGGTCTTCAAAAAAGTATGATTTGAGCATAAAAATAAGTCTATAGCAAATTTCATGTAAAACTTAAGTTTTGCTTTTTTTTTGGCATGTCAAACTTAAATTTGACAAAGTTTAACTTAACTCAACTTATTTCCGCTTCTAACTCGAACTTACATTTCTCCCACATAATTGAATGTTCTCTACCGATTAAAGTGCATCAGCAAAACAACAATAAATACATTTTAATTCCAAATTTTATTGTTAAGTTTGAAATTTGAGTTATATCATGCTGAAATACTACATGAGAGATGATCCAATCGCGTGAAATTATCTTAAGTTATGAGTGGGCTTGTTTAAGATTATTCGAGAAGAAAATCACTTTAATTTCAAAATGCTTTAGTTATATGTTTTTGAAAGCTTTTATTTAAAGACTTAACCTTTTTTTGTTTATGTTTAAAATGAAAAACTATTTTTATTAAGGGTCACAAACGGGTATGCTGCCCCCTAAAATCTCACAAAAAATAGGGCGGGCTGGGACATACATATTTGAGGATGCAGATCTAAAACCTTGACCCGCTCTGCACTTAAAGTGAGAGCGAAAAGGGGAGTCCGCGGACACTGCATATTTTAAATCTAAAAATATAAAAAATATGTTAATATTTGTGCCCGCAAAAATAAAGGGGTGAAACGGGACAGACACATTAGAAGGTGCGAGTCTAAACCTTTGTTCTGCCCCGCACAAAAGTACAAGCCAAACGAACATGCCTAACGGACCGGACCCATTTTTTCATCCCTAATTTTTATGAAGCTCTTATTAAGATTATGATTAAATATGTTTGTGGTCCTCCTAAATATCTTAAATTTCATTTTTAGTCCCTCAAAATATTTGCTTTAAAGAATGATCTTCCTAAAAATTGATCATCCACACTCTTGATCCCTAATACTTAAATTGTCGCTAAGTAATAATCTGACGTTAAAACTGTGGATAATTCTATCATTAAGTTGTAAAAACCGTCGATAAGTTACAGGAGGGACCAAAGGCGTGAATGCAAAACTTTAAGACGATAATTTTTTTTAAAAATATTTTGAAGAACTAAAAACAAAATTTAAAATATTTAGAAAGACAACAAACATATTTAATCTTAAAATTATTACAATTATTACAATAATTATAAACATTTTTATTTTAAAATATTTCTTTTCTTTTTTTAAGCTAATAGTGCTGGGGTCCAGCCGGTCCATTATTATGTTGCGATAGATTTTAAAACATGGAAATAAAAGTTAAATCACAAAGCTCAAAATGGCTTCTCCCATATACCAAGGGTCATATTTGTTGATTGCTTACGCACACTTTGCCTTTTCTTTAATTTGATACCTTCTGTTACTTATTATAAAAGATTTTTTTTAAGTTATAAAATGATTTATGTATTTAATATATATATATATATATATATATATATATATATATATATATATATATATATATATATATATATATATATATATATATATATATATATATATATTAATCATTGAATGAATTAAAAAAGAAAATAAATTTTCTTTTATAATAAAAATTAGAGGGAGTACTATTTTGTCTCACTCTTTCATATTTTAGGGATAAAGTAAGATTCTAATCGTTCGATGAATATTGGTAAGATTCTCATTAAAGGAAATAACATGAACAGAAAGTAAAGTTCAAGAAGAAACAGCGAATAAAGTAGAAATTAGAGAAGTTGCTTTTCAAACAGTTATCTTTCCCAACAATTTTTTTTTGTTTCTATCCTTTCAATGTTTTTACGATGATGCTATATTGTATAAATAAAGATACTAACAAATGTTTTTATTGAGTATTTTTAATGGATAATTATTACCTTTTTAGGGAAAAAAGTATTTAATTTATTTTTTAGAATAATATTTATTTTCTTAAATTTGTTAAACATTATTTTTAAGATACTAATTTGCATGATTTAAAAGTTCATGAGATAAGTGGGAATAAATTATGATTATTAAAAGAAAAGTGAGGACTACATGCTAAAAAAGTTGAAGCTATTAATTTTGTCACGAGAAATGAAGCTAAAGTAATATTGCAATATTAATTGTCAATGTCTACTTTTTTTGTTTTATTCATTTGAAGAGGGAGTTTTTGAAAAAGCTTTGCGACTTTAAAGAGAGGTTTCTTAGATGTGAGTGGTTTGTGGCTAGCGATTTTAATACAATTAAAAAGAGGTGGAGAGAAAAGGGATCAATATGCATATTAATAGAAGGGAAATGACATAGTTTGGAGACTTTTTAGAGAAGTTTTCTAGTGGATATGTCTGTGTATGGGAGTAAAGTCACTTGCCACATGTAAGTTTAGGAAGTTGTTAAGGATAGACTCCCTAGTGGTAGATAGTATTGAAGTTATTAGTGAGAAGACTATGGAGGAGAAAGCTTTGACCTCAAGTAAGGTGTGGAGGTCTGTGTATCATAAGGAAAGTATGCTCAGGCATAAATCAAGAGCTAAGTGGTTAAGGGAAGGAGACTGCAACTCTAGGTTCTTTCACAATTCCGTGAAGTAGAGGTTTAGAAGAAACAAAATCTCGGGTCAATACATTTAGAAGATAATGGTTCAAGTTAAGGAGGTGAAACATGAGGTAAAGAATCATTTTGAGAGGTGTTTTTTTAAGCTAACTGTAGAAGGCCAAAGCTTGAAGGGGTGAATTTTAACCAACTTTTTAAGGAAGAGAGCATTCTGCTTGAAACACCTTTCTCTTATGATGAAATTAAGGATGTGGTTTGGCTCAATGATGGTGACAAAAGCCCTGGTCCTGACGAGTTCAATTTAAGATTTTTTAAGACATGTTGGGAATATGTAGGTCAAAAGGCGGTCAATTATGTGGACAAGATCTATTGGAATGCCAATCTTCCTAAGGCAATTACGAATTCCTTCCTTTATCTAATTCTAAAGTCAGATAACCATTAATGTGTAGAGGAATTCAGACATATATGTTTGGTGGGAAGTTTGTATAGAATAATCTAAGTTGTTGCTAGAATAATGAAGGTTATAGAGCAATTGATATCTACGCACTAGTTAGCGTTTATCCCTCAAAGACAAGTGATGGATGGTGTCTTGGTCATCAATGAACTTTTGGACTTTGTCAAGAGGAATAAAAGAGCTTGCTTGTTGGTGAAGGTAGATTTTTCAATAGCATATGACTATGTGGCTTGGGAGTACCTTAGAGACATTATGGGGAGAATAAAGTTTGGTAACAAATGGGTCAACTGGATGGAAGTGTTGGTCTATTCCAGCATAATGTCAGTTCTTAACCTTGAATTTTTAAGTTACAAGGGGTTTGCACCAGGGGAATCCTATATCCCCATTTTTGTTTTAACTTGCTTCTGAAGGCCTTGCAAGTTTAATGAAAAATGCCATTCGTTTGGGGAAATTCCATGGTTTTCATTTTAATGAAGTAGTGCACTTTGAACTTCTTCAGTTTGTAGATGATACAATTCTCATTTGTTATGATTCTTGGATCAATATTTGGAGTATCAAGGCCATGTTGAGAGGATTTGAATTGGCATCAGGTTTGTGTATCAGTTTGTACAAAAACAAAACCTATAGTATTAATTTGAATAATGGTGTTTTACAATCAACTATAAGCTTTTTGTCTTTTGGGATTGGTACATCTCCATTCAAGTTTCTAGGAATTATGGTGGGTGCCAATCCAAGGCTTAAAGAAAAGTGGACTTGTATTTGGAAAAGCTCAGGAAAAGGTTGTCAACATGTCACAGGAAGCATTTGTCAATAGTCGGTAAAATGTTTATGTTGAATGCAATTCTCTCAAATATTCCAATATTTTATTTCCCTTTTTTTAAAGCGCCTAAAACTATAATTCATAAAATAGTGAAGCTTCAGTGTAATTTTTATGGGGTGGTTTAGAAGATAAGAGGAAAGTCTGTTAGGCCAGTTGGAAAAATGTGTACAAGTCAAAGAAACTTGGGGGGATAAGCGTGAAACATTGTGAAACCATCAACTTGGCACTTTTAAGCGAATGGAACTATATGATTATGACTAAAAAGAATGTTATCTAGTCTGGTATGCTTGCTTGCAAGTACGACGAACTTCAAGCAAAATCACAAGCCCTTCAGTTTTGACTTTTGGCAAGCGTGACTTGTTGTGGGGGAAGGATGTGTGTGGCATCAGGTAGATGACTGGAAAAGACCACATGGTTTGCTAATGCCATAGTGTGCAAATTACGGAATGGGAAGTCTATTATTTTCTGGTCAAATAATTGGTTAGGACATAAGCCTCTTAAATTGCAGTTTCCAAATCTATTTCGTCAAGCTCAAATACAGTATTACAAGGTTGCAAAGATGGGTTACTAGTAAAAAACATCATGGCATTTGGAGATTGATGCGTCTATGTCAGACTCTGCATTTGATGATGTCAATGATTTAAATCAGTTACTTTCCATTGTGCGGGAATTTAAACCATTAGATGTCAAAGATGATGAATTTGTATGGTGGAGAGATGACAAGGGATTTTCGGTTCGCACTAGCTATACTACTTTGGAGGAAGACATCCTTGAAAATAAGGCGGAGGATGATGCTTTGCTAAATATGCTAAACATTCTTCGAAGACTAAAGCTCCTAGCAAATTCCTTGTTTTTAGGTGGAGGCTCCTTCTTAACAAACTTCCAACAAAATCCGAATTGATCAAGAGAGGGATAATTCAAGGCAATCACAACAAAATTTGTCCTTTTTGTTTTCTTGAAGATGAAGATGCTTCACACATTTTTTTCTAGTGTCATAAGAACAAGATTTTATGGAGGAAGGTTAGCATGTGGTTAGACGATTGAAGAGACAAATTTTGCAAGCCAAGCATTTGATCATTGAACCAAATTGTGTGGTATTTCCATGAAGAGTTATAATTCGCCTTTGCTGTTTTTATTTTTGAGAAAATTTGCTAGTTGATTTGGTTGTATAGAAGTAATGTTTTATTTGAAGGGGGTTTATTAGTTGTGGATAGCAATGTGTAGTTGATTAAGTTTAGGTCTAGTGAATGGTATGTCTCTAGGTTTAAAGGTCATGTTGAACCCTCATTGATTGATTAGTGTAAAAATTGTGATTCTTGTATCAGCTGATTCAACCTAGCCTTTTTTGGTTTGTCACGGTTGTAACTCGGGTTGAGTACACCTTGTGCTCATTTTATTGATTTTCTTTTGCTTATAAAAAAATTGAAACCTTTCATGTAAAAAAATTTATTAAAAAAATTAATATATTTTATTAAAAAAATATAAAAATATATTTTTTGAAATATTTTAAATTTTTTGTTAATAATTATAGAAGCACAATAAAATATTTCTACAGAAAAAAATATAATAAAAAATATTCTTGTAATTTTAATTAGCAAAAAGACAATATTTTTTATATTGTATATATGTTTTATTGTATATAGTTTAACAAAATTGTTGTAAGAACTAATTTATATATAAATGAAAAAAAGGCCTTCTCTTAGATTCGAGTCCTTGACCATAACAAAGTGAAAGTTTCCTAGCCAACCACTAGAGTTCCGCGATGATTTATGATATTTAAGACCTAATGTTTATATTAATAGTAATTTATTTATTTTAATTTATTTTGAGGCCTGAATTACTTAAAAAAATTATTTTGTTTGTCTTAAAGAAAAGACTTGAGTCACCTTATTTTTGGGTCGAGCCTAGACAAGGGATCGTTTTTTCATAAAGACAACATTTAAAACACAAATGAATGCATTCAACTAAAGGGTGTCATTGAAGTCATATTTCAATAGAAGAAGTTATCAGGATTTGTGTCCCAAGAAATTATCGAGATTCACAGCTCAAGAGAAAGGACGTTTGTAGACATTTCTCCTTTAAAAAAAGGTCAGGAAGTTCAAGGGTTTCCAAAGAAGATAAACATTTTGACGGAGAAAAATAAAACGAACTACTTATAGCTAACGCCATTTCGGAAGGCAATCTCAGAATGGAAACACTTTTCCCATCATAATGAATATGAACAACAAAACCCTCATATTTTGTGAGGATATCCCTATTAACGTCGTTTTAAAAATGAAATTATCTCAAGGGGAAAGAATAAATGGATTGGGTATGAAGACAACTCAAAAAATTGGGGATGCTATCAGGAAATTTTCCTAGTTTTGTGGAAGCCTCTTGCGATTTAGTCGAAAAAAGTTGTGGGAGATAATGACTCTCATGTCTAATGAAGACCTTAAGTCAAAGTAGAAGATTCACCCACCACTGTCATTGTGTGATGAAGAATTGATTAATGGAATCACCAATCATCATATCTCATTCCTGGTCATGGAGGTTATGGATAACTATGATGATTTTTTAGTCTTACTTGGCCTTGGAGTTCATGCGACATTATGTTTGCATGATTGTTAGATACCCCAAAACTAACCCGCAAGAAATTGATAATGTATAAAAGGGTGTGATCTACAATGGTTTAATGGTTTGAACTCTAGACCATTGAGGCATGTGAAATTGATGGTGATTTTTGAGACAAAAGAATCGCAAAAGACCGTGAATATATAATTTATGGTTGTTGATTGTAGATCAATTTATAATTAAATCATCCACATACCCACTATGGTCGCGTTGTGAGAAGTATAATCTATGGTCCATCTCAAAATGAAGTATCATATATGAAAGATGTAGTAGCCCTCGTTGAAGCTGATCTAGAAGCATGCAAGGCGTGATTTCTTGCATTGTTGAAGCTTCATGAGGACAAGTTTGTCGAAAGTCAAGGGACCCAAAAAAAAGGATAGAGACTGCTAATAAATGCCTAAATGTTAAGTCAATTAACATCTAGGCCAGGCTCAACAAAAATCCGAACGGACTAACAAGTGGTAGAAAGGCGAGAAATAATGGTCACTCATTGATGAAAAAGGGGAACATCTTTCATATTAAACAATTAATGACATGTTACCACCACAAGAGTAGTTTTATAAAACACTTTAATTAAGTCTGTTTTGTTTCATTTTTTCCAAAATGACTTGTTGTATCTAACTCAATCATCAACAAAATTTATTTCACAATATTTTCCTTTATATATCTCGTTATTTAGTGATAACAAGCCCAAAGAAATCAGACTCATTAAAGGGACCAAATCCCCGATCATGGGTGCATGTAGATAGACACCCATGAATGCCAAAATGGGAGTAATTTTAGTAGTAATTAAGGATGGAAATTTTTTTATGCAAAGAACACACATATAAAACTCATGTGGCTAAAATAAAAATATATTTTAAGTATCAATAAAATAATTAATACAAAGGAAAGGTAATTATATCTTTATTCCTGGATACTTCTATGAGTTACTAAAATTAATTAAATATTATTTCACTTAAATATGAAACTTCTTAATACCACTACTAAAGTATCTATCACTTTGGTTAGAAAAAGGTTTCACTACAATTGATTTTCTGTGGCAGTGAAGGGTGTCATAGAAAGTGCACCACTTTTCTACATGGTTGAAATGCTGACTGAGGTGAGAAGTTGTTTGGTCATGAGTTTGAATCCAAATAACAATATTTTGATATTCTCAAAATGGCGTGTCATACTGACATTTCTCCACGGTTGGAATACTAACTATGTTGAAAAGCTCAACTTTCCTATACGATTTTGCCTTTAGATTGAGGGGATATGTGTTAAGGGTAACTTTTCCCTCTGGTTCATACTTTTAAGCGTGGGGAAATGTATTGTATCTTATGTCACTTTTACGGTTCTCTTTATACATTAGATTGAACGGAATTTATTTTAAAGCATAACCATTTTTTTTAATTAATACATGTATTTCATTAAAACTTAACAATTTGTTCAACAAAAGAAGAAATTGAATCATCTAGATAAGAATTACAACCCAAAAAGAAAAGTGTTAATGGTAAGAAATTAAAAAGGAAACATCAAGTTGTATTGTAGCAACACAACTTGATGTTTCCAAATTATGTTGCAGCAACACAACTTGATATTTCCTTTTCAAATTCTTATCCTTCACCATTTTCTTTTTGGATTGCAATTTCACTAGATGATGAAAATGATTATGCTTTTATGATATACCTATATTAATAAAAAATAATTGTTTATGCTTCAAAATAAACTTCATTTTGGTAAGCCCAAAATATCAAGAACATAATAAAGTGACAAAAGATACAAAATTTGCATAAATCTAACATATTACCTTATCATGTCAATGAACAATTCTCATATAAATAACTCTGATTTACTTTGTGACGCAAATTCATCCATATATACCACTACCTTATAAGGACTTTAGTCTTCTCCTTGCATCAAATATAAAAATTTGAGTCATCTTAACAACAACAACATGAACAAAACAAAAACGAGAGTCACAACAAGAACAACAACAAACCTTAAAGGATAAATAGTTTAAACAACAACAACAACAACAACAACATTAAACTTTTTACTTATCTCAACAAAAAAAAACATAAAAATGTTCATCTCAATAACAACAAAAACAATAAACCTTTTAATTAACTAAACAAAAACAAAAACAACAATAAACCCTTTAATTATGTCAACAAAAAAACATAAAATCTTCAACCTCAATAACAATAACATATAACATATAACATTCAGTCTCAATCTAAACAACAACAACATAAAACCTTTAATCTCAATAACAACAATAACACAAAACAATTTACTTATCTCAACAAAAAGAACAACATAAAACCTTTAATATCATCTTAACAACAAAAACAACAACATAAAAACTTCAATCTTAATCTCAACAACAACAACAACAACAACAATAACAACAATTAAACCTCTAGAATCAGGGTTTCAACAACAGAACAACAACATAAAAACTTCAATCTCAATCTCAATCTCAACAACAAGAACATTAAACCTCTAGGGTTTAAGGTCTCAACAAAAACAAAAACAAAACATTTATGTAACATGAATGATGAAAATATTTCACGTACCAGAAATGTGATGAAGAAGTCAAAAAATGAGTTATGTGTTTCCTTCTTGTAAGTTTTATGTTTCCTTTTCTTGAATCATATGATTTAGAGAGGCTATGATAGAGCTTGGTGAAGAAATGATGCTTCATACCTTTATAGATATGGGGTTTTTCTAGGTCGTTGTCCTGTTCTGAAGAGAAACAAGTCACACCTTCGTTTATATATGTATTTTGTTTTAAATGGAACAACTTTTCACCTCAGACATTTTTACCAATCATGGAGAAAGGTAATTTATTTTAATTTAAAATAAAAAATATTGTAACAACTTTTCATCTCAGCCCTTTTTACCAACCGTGGGGAAATGTTAGCCAGTTTTGTCTATAAAAGCTCCGTGTTCATTCACCTTTACCCTAAACCCAACTCATTTCGCTTCCAAACTTCATCTTCCATTGACGAAACTCCATTTCTCCCCTAAACTAAACTCAAAAACATAATTTCTTCCATAACCCAAACTCAAAAATATCATTTCTTGTTCTGTTGTGTTGTTGTTGTTGTTGTTATTATTGTTGTTGTTGTTGTGTCACTGACATTGGATATTTGGCTTTGAAGATGCTAAAGCGGTATCTTAAAATTTTTAGTTTTAAGATTAATGTCAAGTTTCATTTTATCAAGTAAACTGTGTGTTTGATCCTTAACGCCAAAATTTTCAAGATAGAAAAAAGTTGAGAAGATATTGCAACCCAAAAGAAAATCGTAAATGGTAAAATAATTAGAAAGGAAACAATACATTGTGGTGTTTCCTTTTTAATTTTTTCTCATGTATTATCATTTTTTTTGCAATATAAGTCATTTGCCTCCATAGTTGCTAAAACTGACCGAGAGGAAAAAGGACTTTAAAAAAAATATAAAAACAAATATGTTGGTGTTGAGATTCAAAATGTGTCCCTGAGGAACATTTCTCCACAATTGTTAAAGATGATCGAGGTGAAAAGTTGCTTAAAAATTAAATGAAAAAAATATGGTTAATGGAATAAATTTTACCTCAATAGATTATTTGATTGAGATAAAAATTCTTTATGAAATCTATTTTTTATTGTAGTGCGAGAAACAAACCCTTACTAAATTTCTAAATAGATATGTATGTTTGTCTTATTAATAATTCTGTTGTCAAAAGGAGAGTACAATATATTAATATTTGTATGTGTGTTAGCAATGTATATTGGACTGGTGGTAAAGACTGAGATATGACTTAAAGGTCCTTGTGCTCGATTCCTTCTTGGATCAACTTCCATGAAGTTATGAAAAAAAGTGATTGAATGGAGACTAATAAAAGAGACTCAAGTCACTAAGAATCAATTTTGGTTTTATGCCTGGGAAGTCGGTCATGGACGTGATATATCTATTACGAAGGATGATGAAGTACTATCAGATAGACCAATAAGACTTACACTTAATTTTTATTGACTTAGAGAAGACGTATGATAGAATGCCTAGAGATATATGTGGAAAGCCTTAGAGAAGAAAGGAGTTAGGATTGATATCCAAGATATACATGAAGGGATATCAACTAGTTTGCGGACACAAGGTGGAGAGGCAAATGATTTCCCCATTATAATAGGTTTTCACCAAGGTTCAATACTAATTCCCTACCTTTTTATTTTAATTTTGGATGTATTAATAGAGCACATCCAAGAGCTAACACTGAGGTGTATGCTTTTTGCAGATGATATAGTCCTACTAGGAGATTCAAAGGAGGATTTAAATGAGAGGTTTGAGACTTGCAGGCGAGTTTTATAAAAGTATGGCTTTCTCCTAAGCAGAAGTAAGATGGAATATATGGAATGTAAATTTAGCAAAAGGAGAAGCTTTTTAACCTATAAGTGAAAGTTAGAGATCATATCATCCCACAAGTCACGCGGTTAATAAAAACGATGGAGAAATAGACGAGGATGTAAAACATCAAATTCAAGCTGAGTGGTTGAAATGGAGTAGGGCTTGAGGGATTTTATGTGATAGAAAGATACCACTCAAGATGAAGGGAAAGTTTTATTGGACTGCGATAAGACCTGCGATGTTGTATGAGATAAATGTTGGACGCTTAATAATTAACACTGGAATAAAGTAAGCTTAGCAGAGATGAAGATGTTGTGTTGAATGTGCGGTAAGACTAGACATGATAAGATTAGAAATGATAATATTAGAGAGAGTGTTGGGGTAACACCTATAGTAGAAAAAATGGTAGAGAATAGACTTCGGTGGTTTGGACATGTAGAGAGAAGACCTTTAAATTCTTTGGTATAGAGAGTAGATCAGATGGAGATGAGTCAAATAGTTAGATGTAGAGGAAGACCTGAGAAAACTATAAGAGAAGTTATTAACAGATCTTGAACTAATAATTTAGATAAAAGCGTGGTCCTGGATAGAATATCATGGCGGAAGTTGATCCATGTAACCGAGCTCATTTATTGAGATAAGACTTGATTCTTATTGTTGTTATTGCACGTGTGCTATCAAAATAGGAATAATAAATTTTATTTAATTTCAATTTTTAGAGGAGCCATTTTATTTATAAAAATTATACTTAGTCTTAAAATAGGAGGAATAAATTTTACTCAGCAATGATATGATTAAAATAAATTTATATAGTTTGTTCAGGTATTTATTTTAAAATTAAAAAAGAAATAAAATATTTAAGGGATAGAGTTAAACTAATTTTGTATAGTTTGTCGAAATATTTATTCAATATAAAACATATCAGTTTTGTAAAAGAGAAAATTGTATTGTGTTAGTGACGTGTGTTTAATAAATAAAATTAAATAAAAAAATTAAATTATTATTTTATAATTTACAAATTAAATGATGTTAAAATAAAATAATTAAAAATAAATGCATTGGATAAGATTGAAATAAATTCATGTAATTTTTCAAGTTATTTAGGTTATATAAAGAAAATATTTACATGACAAAAATGAAATTATAAAAATAAATAAGAAAATGATACATAGCATAAAAATATCTAATGATTGATAATGATCGATGATATGATATTGACTATCTCTTAGGTTGTTGCTTACAAACTCGAAAGTTTCCTGATTTCTTTAAAACTATCACGCTCATGCCTTACTGCTATCACCAAATTGCTCGAGTACTTAACTTATCTAAAATGGTCGATATATACAATAGTATTTTAAATATATTTTTTCAATAATCAAATATTTTATTACCAAAAAATAGAGTACAAGGCTACTCTTGTTAAAGGATAGTTCATATTCAAGTTCTTACTTACATTTTATGTGTCATGTGAATTTAGAGTTAATTCAGTTTTGTATTTGAATTTTATTTCACATCCTGAATATGTATATAAACTCAATTTGCATTTCACTTAATATAGAATCATTTTTATTGTAATCGTTTCCGTTGAGAAAAAAAGTTAGTTAGAGTTTTTCTCTCTCTTTCTCTTCCATCATCTTCTTCATCTTTAATCTTGTGCTCTGACAATTTGTATCTAAAGTTCCGGTTTAGATTCAGATTGGGAAACACGAGTGTACATGAGACGAGTGCGATTGATTCTGCTTATGAAATTCATAGTGAATTGAAGTTCGAAATCGAAACTGAATCACATTTATTGATTATGAGGGACCGAGAAATACGAGTGTTAATGAGGTTTGAGTGAATTTGTTCAAGAATGAAGATGAACGGTGGAAAGAGTAGCTTGAACACAAAACTTCCAGTTTTTGATGGAAAGAATTGGAATCAATGGATGATTCATATGCGTGTGTTATTTGACACTCAAAATATTCTTGATCTCGTCAATGATGGTTATGCAGTTGTTGTGGGAGATGCAACTGAAGCACAAAGAAACATGCATAGAGAGATGAGGCGGAAGGATCAGAAAGCTATGTTCTACATCCATCAGTGTATGGATCTAAACGTGTTTGAGAAGAGTGTTGATTTAACAACAGCGGAGGCTGCATGAGACACACTGGTACGTTGCTATGGAGGTGATGCATCCGTGAAGAAGGTGAAATTTTAGTCTCTATGTAAGTAGTATGAGAATCTCAACATGAAGAACAATGAGAAGGTGTCTAATTACATCTCCAGAGTGATTCTGATCATAAATGAAATGAAATCTTGTGGAGAGACTCTCTCTGAACAAGTAATCATTGAAAAGGTACCAAGATCACTTTCTCCTCAGTTTGATTACATTGTTGTAGCAATTGAACATTCTAAGGATCTTAGCACCATGAGAATTGAAGAGCTGCAAAGCAGTCTAGAGGCACAAGAGTTAAGTCTGACTGAGAGAAACTCTGAAAGAGAGGTAACGGAAGCTCTGAAATCATCTTTTGGTAAGAAGAATCAGAAGCAGTCTTGATCAGAGGCCAAGAAGAGACATGATGGTGGTTATTAGAAGTCAAAAGTCTTCAACTCTGATGAGAAGAAACATCAGAAGGGAAAGGAGAAGTTTGACAAAAAGAAGGTCCAATGCTCTACTATTGTAAGAGGTTTGGTCACTTTGCTATTGTCTGTTAGTCAAACAAGAAAAGGAAATCAGAATAAGCAAACATAGCAAGAGGAGAGCCTGATGATGAACATGTGCTATTGATGGCTTATTAATCTTACGTGGATATTTGGTAGACTATCGGTATATGGACACTGCCTGCTCAAATCACTTAATTGGAAACAGACAATGACTGATTAATTTTGACTCTAGAAATAGGACAAAAATTAGAGGTATTAAGGATAAGTATCTGAATGCTAAAGGAATGGGAAATGTCAAGGTCATAGTGAAGGATGGAAAAATTGTTATGATTAAGGATGTTTATTATGTTCCTGGCATGAAGCAATCTGATGAGTGTAGGTCAGCTAATTGAGAAAGGTTTTGCAGTTACTATAAAGGAAAATCTCTTGAAGTTGTATGATTTTGATACAAAGTTGATTATGCAGTATGAATAGGGAAGCAACATAACATTCAAGGTGAATATGGATACAAATGAAACTAAATGCCTTAGTGCAGAAGGAGATTAAGGCGACAATGAGTTGTGGCACAAGAGATTGTGGCATCTTAACTTCAGAAGCTTAGGTAATATGAGTTCTAAGAAGTTGGTGTATGGAATTCCTAAGGTTGTGAAGCCTAAGAAGTCATGTGAGATATGCATGAAAGGTAACCAACCTATATTGCCATTTACATAAGAAGTGGCTCCAAGAGAAAAACATGCTTTATGAGTAACACATTCTGATGTATGCGGACCATTTAAAGTACCTTCACTTGAAGGAAATAAGTACTTTGTGTCACTTGTGGATAAATTCACAAGAATGACATGGGTAACACTCATCAAGTTTAAGCATGAGGTGTTTTCCGAGTTTCAAAAGTTTAAGGTGAAGGCTGAAAAACAAGGTGGTCAGAAGCTGAAAATTCTCATAATTGATGGTGGAGATGAGTATAACTCATCAGAGTTCAGAAGACTCTGTGAGGAGAATGGAATTGAGAATGTGGTTACTGCTCCATACACTCCTTAACACAATGGTCTTGCTGAAAGAAGAAACATAACCTTTCTTTATATGACAAGGAGCACGCTGAAGGAGAAAAAGCTCCCTCGCACCTTGTGCGGAGAAGCTGTTTCCATTGCAACATATGCGCTCAACAAGTGTCTAACCAAGAAGCTGAAGGAAATTGTTCCTTTTGAGAAGTGGATTGGAGATAAGTAAAATGTGAGCCATCTGAAGGTGTTTGGTTCCGTTTGTTATAAACATGTATTAGATGCTAAGAGAATGAAGTTGGATGAAAGAAGCAAAGCCATGTTTCTTGTAGGGTACCACAATACATGTGCTTATAAGCTCTATTGTCCTGTCACTAACAAAGTTGAATTCAACTGAGTTGTCATTGTGAAAGAATCAGAAGTGTGGGATTGTAACAAGTCTCAATAAAACTCTAGTGCAATGTTAACAACTAACTTAACTTCTGAAGATATTTCAGATTCCGAAGGAGATTCTGAGTCTGAAGATGAGTCAGAGTCACACAAAAATTTGATCAAACGAAAAAGGAAGAATAACAAAAAAAATTGATCAAGCGAAAAAGGAAGAGTAACAATTTTTTTTGATTAAGAGAGGAAGAAGACAAAAAGATCGAAGAGTAATAATTTTACAGATGTGGCTAATCATTATAATTATAATGATCGTTTTGAAAATAAAATTAAAGACAAAGTAAAGATATATGAGATTTTAGATGAAAGGAGAATTTGTTGGGTTATATAGTATATTCATCCAAGTCCCACATCGGATAGTAGGAAGGGAGTTTGGTAAATTTCCGTTAACATTCATCTTTGCAACGATTGATCAACAACAATCCACGATCCCGAAAACACGATATCTGACATGTGATTCTTGAAAACACGATCAAGAATCTAACCGGAGCTCTAGATACCAATTTGTTAGTACTTGAGGCAATTTTAGTGAGGAGAGAAAGAGAAAATTAGGAAATAAGGATTGTATTATTGAATTGAATGATAATATTAAATTACAAAGTGTTTATTTATATACATCTGAATAACTTGAATACTAAGTAAGATAACAAACTAAGTAACAAATCCTAAATTTTAATTAGCTTTAGACTTGAGACACACAATTCAACTTGAATTATATCTAATATCTCACCACAATTAACTGTATCAATAAATATCTAAATACTTTGCTTATAAACTAATGCTGACACCACCTACTTTTTTAGACTACCTTAACTTAAATTAAGTAACATAGCTTATTTTTGACTAAAAATTAAGTAAGAATATATGTACTAATAATGAATATATATATATATATATATATATATATATATATATATATATATATATATATATATATATATATATATATATATATATATATATATATATATATATATATATATATATATATATATATATATATGTGTGTGTGTGAGAGAACTTATACAACATTTATCCTAACAATTTAAAGAACAGAAACGTGTATATACCATATTGTATAACCTATTTTAAGGTAGTCTATTATCTATACAACTACAGGCTTCTTTTTTTAATAAGCTATTTTTTTTTAATTAAAAACTGTTATAATAAGGAGTGTTAAGAATAAAATAAGACAAGTAGAACAAACAAAAGTTAGCTAACACAACTTAAATGATTAGACCACAAATGATGCGGATCAAAAGAAAACAACTGTTACGAGTTTTCATCTTATCCACATCTGTTTAAGCAATTAGTGGAGTTTGAGTTGATAATACCTTAACGAGTCAGATTGGTGCTACTAGAAACTCAATCCTTGAGCAACTGCCAAACAAAAATAAGACCTTAAGAGAGACGACTTTGTTCAAGTCTTTGAAAGATGGAGCACTTATCAATCAATTCTTACTACGAAAGAAGATTATAATTGTCGTGGGGGTCAAGATATGTTCAATAGTGCAATATGCACTATCACAAGTATTATAAAAAGATCAAACCCATAAAAATTGAGGAGCACTTTATTTCAAGATCTTTGTAGTAAATAATTTATTTTAACAAAAATAAAAGAAATCATTTTTGTTTCACAATCTTGAGTTAAAAATCATGTATTGAGATTATTGTTACAAGGCTTAATAATGTTGAGAAAAATAGTTTGAGTTAGAAGTGTTGAGAAACAAAATACGGAGAAGTCCCACATTGATTAGAAAAGTGGTGATTAAGCACTTTATAAGTGAGAGAATCCACACATTTATACCTTAAAGTTTTAGGTGAATATATGGTGTGTCTCTCACAAAATGTGTTACTCATAAAGAAGGACCCCAATATATATAGATGCTCTCTCATGTTGACCTCCGAAATTGATGACCCAACCGTTGTACCAAAAGCCTTTGGTTCTAGTGAGGGACCAACTTCCTTGTATTGAAATAATAGTAAAACTAAGAATAGTTAGAAACACAAACTTTCATCTAAATTGTATTTATTTTGGGTCTACTATCATAACTTCTTGGTCCACAAATAACCTTGTCCTCAAGGTTGTGGATCAAAATAGATTTGTGTGGATTAAAAGATGTGGCCCATTCGAAAATGCATATTAGTACTCAAGAGACCATAGCCCATAATGTGTCATTAAAATGTATAAGGTATGGTGCAAAAGGCTTATTAGGCTCAAACTGCATGGTTGGGTTGTTGTTGTTGTTGGCAGGTGGGGTCCGCTTGAATGGGATGTCGAGGAATGTCACAAATTATTGTGCGTGGTTGGGAATGGACCAAAAACTTGGGAGGAAAGTGTGGTTTGGAATTTGTGTGGGTTTGACTGGATGGGTAGCAGAAATTTGGAATGTGGAGAAGGGACGAGTGCTGGCTTGTCCGATTTGTGAGGAAAATGAAATGTGGGAAACAATGTCTGAGGTTTAAAGGGGATAACATGTTATGTATTTTAGTAAGGAGAGATTATGGGTGTGGTATGATTGTTATCTTTGAACAACGATATGCATGCTTTTGGAAACATCCAGTCCCATC
This sequence comes from Lathyrus oleraceus, assembly GCF_024323335.1. Lineage (NCBI taxonomy): Eukaryota > Viridiplantae > Streptophyta > Magnoliopsida > Fabales > Fabaceae > Lathyrus > Lathyrus oleraceus. The sequence goes on from NC_066585.1 coordinate 209,259,591, forward strand.
CAACTGTGACCTTGGGCAGTGCAAATGGCATATTGGGAGGCGTGCTGGAGAGAGAAGGTGCCCGTTTGTGTTTTGATGGGGAAATATGAAAGGATATTTTGGAATTTGTATACATAATATGGAATACTGTGTAGGGGATAAATGGGGTAAGGAATGGTTGTGATTGATCTCTATCACACCCTTGAAGATCAAGCAGTTGAGGGGGTGCACAATTTTGAATTAAAAGGGGAGGATGCATCAGAAGATACTGATTGTTTTTCCTTAAAGTTAATTTCATTAAATTTCTCTAGTTGACATAATTAGTCACGACTTTTTGTTAAGTTCTACCATACTTTTGATGAGTTAGAGTGACCATATTGTTGAATTGTAATTCCTTGCGTCGAAGCAAGTTGCTCGACAGAGCAAGGAAGTGTCGAACCACCTAGTGTGTTGAGTTGTGTTAGTGTGTCGAAGTGTCGAAGCATGTTGCTTCACACAATATTTCGACTTAGGTATATTTTAGTAGTGTTAGATATTTTGGGCTTTGCCTTGAGGTCCAAGTTAACCTAAATCTATAAATAGAGGGAGTAACCCTTATTTTTGTAATGAGGTGAATAAAGTATTCATAACATTGTATTCACAGTATTTTGCAGTTGCAAAGTGAATAAGAAGTTTTCCACAGTTTGTGGACAAAGAGAAACTCTGCAGAATTCTAATTCTTCTTCTCCTTCATCGTTCTTTACACTCTTTCTTTCTCCATTGTTCTTTCTTTTCATTGCTATTGTGTGGGTGATAACAATCTTGTTTGTCAAGATTGATTGAAATTCTCCATAGGGTTTAGGGGATTTCCAACATCTGGTATCAAGAGCTTTGATTTAATCGATTCGTGGGAAGAAAATCACCATGGCAACGAATCATCCAAACGGGCATTTTCCAAAAAATCTTATGATTCTCAAGAACAACAATTATGAGAATTGGTGCAAGCAGATAAAAGTTGTGTTCTGTTATCAAGATCTTTGGGATTTTGTGAAAGAAGGAGTAACAATGCTTGCAGAAAACGCGACAAATTAAGAAAAGGCTGCACATAAAGAATTGAAGAAGAAAGATTATAAAGCTCTCTTTATAATCCATCAATATGTTGATGCAGATAACTTTGAAAATGTTAATGATGAAAAGTCGGCGAAAGAAGCATGGGAAATTTTGGAGAAATCGTTTGGAGGCGCGGTGAAGGTGAAAGAGGTGAGGTTACAAACTCATAAAAGGACGTATGAATTGCTTCAGATGGAAGACAATGAAAGCATAACTGATTTCTTCACCAAGGTTATGAAACTGATGAATCAAATGAAGGTATGTGGAGAAGTGTTGACATCAGATTTTTGTAGAGAAGAAATATGGTTTCAGGATTACCAGAATTCGACATTCCAAACGAAGTGTGTGAAGAATGTGTGCAGGAAAATCAGTATAAGAACAACTTCAATAAGGATGCAGGAAGCAGATCAAAGGCAATTATTGAAGTCATATACTCTGATGTATGTGGTCCTCTCCAAGTGGATTCGATTGGAGGTAACAAATACTTTGTTACATTCATAGATGATTTTAGTCGAAAACTGTGGTCTTACCTGATCCAGAAGAAAAGTGAAGGGATCGAGGTATTTTCCAAGTTTAAATCTATGATCGAAACACAGAGAGGTCGAAAGATCAAGATTTTGAGAACTGATGGTGGTGGAGAATATGTGTCAAAAGATTTCGATGCATTATATGTGAAAGAAGGGATTATGCATGAGGTGGTGCCACCCTACACTCCACAACAGAATGGAGTCACAGAAAGGAAGAATAGAACCATTATGAATATGGTTAAAAGTATGTTGAAAGGAAAGCATCTACCCAAAGAATTATGGGGAGAAATTGTGTTGACTGCGACATATATCCTGAACAGATGTCCGACGAAGAAACTAGAAGGAATCATGCCAGAAGAATGTTGGTCTGGTGTCAAGCCTAGCTTGAGTCATCAGAGGGTGTTTGGATCTATAACACATAGACATGTGCCAGATCAGTTGAGAAGAAAACTTAATGACAAGTCGAGTCAGATGATCCTGATAGGATATCATTCGACTGGAGGATACAATTTGTTCGACCTAGTGAATAAGCAAGTAGTGATCAACAGGGACGTGATCATAAATGAGCTTAAGGAGTGGGATTGGACTGAGAATGTCAATAAAGATTCAATGTGAATCTTTTATGATGAACCAGCTAGTGAGGTCGAAAGAGAAGTTCGACACGAAGAAGTCATAGGTGAAGCAGACACAAGCAGACCTTAAAGAACAAGACACATGATTGCAAGGTTGCAAGAATGTGTGATTACATCAGATGATGTGGTCAATGAAGAAGGTGAGCTGGTACATTATTCTTTCTACGCAGATGTCGAACCTGTCAATGCAGTTGAGGCATTGAAAGATTCGAAGTGGATGAAAGCAATGGACGAAAAGCTGAATTCAATCGAAGTCAACAACACTTGGTCACTTGTCGAATTGCCCCAAAGACAAGAAGGAAATCGATGTGAAGTGGGTATACAACGTGAATTTGAATCCCAAAGGAGAAGTGATTCGACACAAGGCGAGACTTATGGCGAAAGGATTTCTTCAGAAAGAAGGAATCGACTTCGATGAAGTCTTTGCATTTGTTGCTAGGATCAAAATAATCAGGTTGGTTGTTGGTCTAGCAAACATGAACAACTGGAAGATGTGTCAGATGGATGTGAAATGTGCATTCCTTAATGGACCCTTAGAAGAAGAAGTTTATGTTGCACAACCAAATGGATTTGTGAAACATGGTCGAAGCAAGCACATCGAAATGAGGTTCCACTATCTTCGAGAGCAGGTAGCAGATGAGAAGATGAATATGGAACACTGTAGAACTGAAAAATCAGATTGCAAACATCATGACGAAGGGGGTGCAGGTTGAAGTGTTCAGAAGACTAAGAGTTATGATTAATGTAGATAACTTAGACACAATGAATTAGGCGGTGTATTGAATTGTAATTCCTTGTGTCAAAGCAGGTTACTCGATAGAGAAAGGAAGTGTCGAACCACCTAGTGTGTTGAGTTGTGTTAGTGTGTCGAAGTGTCGAAACATGTTTCTTCACACAAGATTTCGACTTAGGCCTATTTTAGTAGTGTTAGCTATTTTGGGCTTTTATAGTTTTGGGATTTGGCTTGAGGTCCAAGTTAACCTAAATCTATAAATAGAGGGAGTAACCCTTATTTTTGTAATGGGGTGAATAGAGTATTCAAAACATTGTATTCACAATATTTTGTAGTTGCAAAATGAATAATAAGTTTTCCACAGTTTGTGGTAGAGAGAAACTCTGAAGAATTCTAATTCTTCTTCTCTTTCATCATTCTTTACACTCTTTATTTCTCCATTGTTCTTTCTTTTCATTGCTATTATGTGGGTGATAACAATCTTGTTCATCAAGATTGATTGAAATTCTTCATAGGTTCTAGGGGATTTCCAACATATATGAGTACTTTGAACTGATTTTTGTGAAGTGTTTGAACTATCACTTGGAGTAATCATATCATTTTTAGGATGAAATCTTTGTTCTACTTATTTTCCTCTATTTGTTGAGTTTTTTGCTTCTTCTTCTTCTTCTTCTTCTTATGTTGAGTAGTTTCTTTCCTCATTTGTCTAATATTCACATACATTCTCCCTTAATATGGTGGTTCTTCCAACTCTGTTGGGGTTGGGATAAAATGATTCACATGGTTGTTTCCATGGTAGACCCTCAAGTAGGAAACATGAATCACTGGTTGGATTCTTGAGGACGGGGAACTCTAATTCGAGTTGTAATTTAAAAGGACCGAGGTAGAATTTTGAGATTTTTTGTGAAACTTGGCAGTAGGCTGTCACTTGAGGATAAAGATGGAGTCAGAGCAGAACAAGGTCACCTTCTTCAAAAGTATAATGTACTCATTTTTTATTACTAAATTCTTCCATTTTTTCTGCTTCTTTTCAAGTTCTCTTTTAAGGTAGTGAGTATTTTTTGCCTTGTTTGTAGGGTGTTATCCAAAGCATAAATAGTTGAGAGTCCTTGTTCATAGTTGGGAATGGATGAAGGTGGTCTACCATATATGTCTTTAAAAGGAGACATTTTGATGGATGAATGATGAGCTGAGTTGTGCCAATATTCTGCCAAGTGTAAATACTTGTACCATTGACGTGGATTATGATTCGTAAAAAATATGAGATATCCTTCTAAACTCCTATTAACCATTTACGTTTGGCCATTGGTGTCAGGATGATACACGGTGCTATACTTTAAGGTGGTGCCTTATACGCAAAAAAGTTCTTTCTAGAAAGTACCGAGAAAGAGAGGGTTTATATCCCAGATAATAGACTTAGGGAGACCATATAAATGATAGAGATCCACCTAAAAAATGTGTGGCCAGATCCTGTGCAGAGAAATTAGTGGGTAAAGCAATGAAGTGCACACACTTTGTCAAACAGTCACAAATAACCCAAATCATAGTGTGTCTAAATGATTAGGGTAAGTGGCTTATAAAATCCACTGACAATGCTTCTTGTAACACCCGACTCGACTTTAGTTTAATAATTTATTTAAATTATTAGATTTAATTGAGTGAATATATATATATATATATATATATATATATATATATATATATATATATATATATATATATATTACTTGAATTTTTGTGATTATTTGTTATTTCATGTGTTTTATAAGATTTGAGGGTATTTTAGTAATTTAATAAATAATTAAAATATAGAGTATATAGAGAAAAAAAAATAGAAATGATTTAATTTAGAAATAATTAGATATTTTAATTATTTAGAGACTATTAGACAAAATTATCAAATTAAATAGAAAATGAGTATTTTATGATTATTATATAATTTAGATTTGTATTAAATAATTATTTAGTGGGATTTTATTTAAATAAAATAAAATAATTATTTAGTGAGATTTTATTTAAATAAAATAAAATAATTATTTTAATTGAAATCAAATTAATGTGGGTGGAAACAATTTAGAATATTAGGGTTACATATAAACTAATGTGAGAGGCTTGGGAGTTGGTACGTGAGGACTTAGAATTTGGGAAAAGAGGCCGACCTGAAGAGGGAAGAGAGCATCGTATGAGCGATAGTGAAAAAAGTGAAGAATTTCCATCAACCTTCAAACTTCAAGGTAAGAGGGGGAATTTCTTTACTAATGTGTGACTTTAATCAGTTAGGATGGTGATGGGTCCTTACCAGCCTTGTTGATCTGTGTTTGTCCCTTTTGGAATTTTTGTGATATATGTTATTGTTAATGTGTTTATCGATGAATTGATGTCAAACCTTTTTGGTTATTTTTCTAAAATGTTGTAAAATGTCAGAAAAGTCAAAAATCAGGAAAATTGGAGTTTTTATCGAAAAATCAAGAAAATGGAAACTTGGGACAAGGCTGAAAATTAGCTGAAGGATAAACAGTGTCGTGCGGTGGAGTTGCATCAGCAGTCTGCGTCGTGAAGGCGGAGGCCAGCAAAATCAAAGTTATTTAGATGGCGCAGTCGCGATGACACGACCGAAACGCGATGCCATACCATGTTGGCGGCGACCGAAGTTCGGGTCGACGCCGGGGAGGAGTCACACGGCGGCGAGGGTTGCGGAAGTTGCGGTCGTATGACTGCGAGTTAGGTCGGAATCAGCGGTCCGACGGGTCTGGGCGGTTCGGCGGGTTGATAGTGGTTTTCGCATTTGGGGGTCAATTTTGTGGTTTTTTGAGCAATTTTAGTGTCCAATGACCTTTTTGTTACCTTCGTGATATTTTCGAGAGTTTTGAGTCAAACTGCCAACGCTTAGAGTTTAGTAGAGTTATCACCTATGAATAGTTGTCAGTTGAGTATTGTTGAGCACTTTTGAGTACTCTAGATCATTTTTGACATTTAGAGCTATTTTTGAGTTCTTTGAGAACAATGTTGAGTTATGTACATAAATTGTTAGAACTTTTGATGAGTTATGAGTAAATAGTAAAAGTACTATGTTGAAATGTTTAAGCATTTGATGAATTTATGAGCTGATGAGTATTTATACACCTTTACTTAATTGTTGATTGTTTTTGAGTTATAATATAATTATTAAAATTAATTATATTTTTGAGTTGAGTAATTCAGAGGAGTTACAGTGAGGCCTGATAATTGACAATTTTTGGTTCAAGAGTGGAACCTGTTTGAGTATGAAAATTTGAGAATGATTGTGGTGATTGTTTGAGTTTTATTGTTGTTTTCTTCCATGATCATGCATATATATATATATATATATATATATATATATATATATATATATATATATATATATATATATATATATATATATATATATATATATATATATATATAGGTTCAGAGAGGAACCGAATACATGGACAAATCAGTAACACAACTCGGATGCCCAAAACCCGGTACCACATGCATATTTGAGGAGAAGTTAATGCATTTCGCATTGCATTATAAATTGTATTGTTGTTGTTTCAACGTGAGAATGGTCTGTGTATTTTTATAATTGTCCTGCTGTTTACTTTCACCGCTAACATTTGTAAGGATTGTTCTCACCCCTTTCTTTTTGTTGTGCGTGGCTTTTGTGCCCATGTTGCAGATACAGGTTTCATGTGATGTCGTTGTGTAGATGAATATAAGTTATTTCCTTCTTCATTATTTTTCTATTTTGTTTAGTACCCGTTTTGTCGCTCTGGTATTGTAACACAGGGGATGTGACATTATTTCTTTCATTTGGATGATTGTTGAGTTGTTTTCGCAACTGATGTTTTTAATTGAGTAATTTCATTTGATGAGACTCTATAAAAGCATTGTTAAATGTTTTCATTTTCCGCTGCGAGCTGTTTAATTCATTAACATGTATTTTATTTGAGAATGTGTGACACCTTTGGGTGAAAATATATTTGAATTACTGTATTATTTTTTGAGTCGGGGAAATAGGGTGTTAAATTTCCCACGATTGTGATGGTATTTTTAATGGTTGGAGTAAACCTTGTTTTTTTGTTGGCATATATTTGTTATGTTGACAAATTGTACATTATTGCACAAAAGTCTTAACACCCTTGTATATGCCAATCCAAAGGATAGATGCTGAAAGACGAGCCAATGTTTGTTGAAGTCCTAAGTGACCAACAATAGGTGTTGAGTGATACTCATAAATGATGGCATGTCTAAGTTCTTGAACCGGTCGTATGTAAAATTTTCATTGTAATAAAAAATATCATCTTTTATTCTAAATAGTTGTTACATGTGTCGATCTAAGTTATATTTAGACATTAATTCTTGGTTCTCCTTTTGTTGGGTGTAGTACTTCTTAAGTTGGGTCAGAATCTATGGTACCAATAATGAAATGGTGAACAAGAGCTCTTCATCTTCTGTATTCTTTGGATAAGTGCATCTGCCACCTGATTTAGTAACCCAGGGTTGTAAAATATTTATAAACTAAAACCTTGTAGCTTTAATGCCCACTTTTATTGTTCTAGAGTTTGTATTGTTTAGACCAAAATATTCTTCAAACACTTTTGGTAAGTGATTTTGTAAAATGCCTACCAATCAGTTATTGGCGTTATTTTTTTACAACTTTTGTGATGCTGTACATCTTGCAAACATATACTTACGAAGCCTACACGCGGTTGCACATTATTTTACTAAAGAAGGCTAAATAATGACCCTTCTAGGATAGAACAACACCATTGGAGACATCATAAGCATATGTCTCTAGAATGAAGATCTTATTGAAGTCAGGAAGAGCCAAGATTGTAGTTTGTGTCACTTTTTATTTCAGTGTTGTAAATATTTTATCCACTATTGTACTCCATGAATACTTAGTAAAATACAATCGATTAGTGAGTGGAGTAACGTGAGATGCATAATGGCACAAAAAAAATCCATGAAAGGCGACAAATCCCCCCCCCCCCCCCCCCCCCCCCCCCCCCGAGAGTTATGAGTGATCATGACATCGACTAGTCTAATATTGCTTGAATCTTTTCATGATCTAGGGTAACACCATTAATTGAAATAATATGGTCTAAATAATAAACACTAAGAACAATAAGCGTACATTTAGATAATTTTCAACAAATTGGTTTAAAGCAATCAATTCTAAAATCAATTGCAAATGACGCACATGATCACTTAAATAAGGACCGTAAATAAAAATATCATTGAAGAAAACAAACCATCTGAAATAAGGTCGAAGAAAATCGTCCATAGTCGATTGAAACATACTAGGAGCATTAGTTAAACCAAAATGTATAACCAAAAACTCATAGTGCCCATCAAAAATTCTGAAAATTGATTTCTGAGTGTATTATTATAATATAACCCGAATTTGATGGTAGTGTAACCTTAAGTCAATCTAAATAAAAAAAAGGAGAACCCAATTAATCAAATAGTTCATCAACGGTAGGGATATGGAATTAGTCACAAATTGTACCTAAGTTAAGTACATGTGTAACATCCTAAAACTCTGACTCTTTTTATATAAAAGACAAACATATAATTTCTCAAATATAGGTGTTACACATGCCTAACACGCATTATTCATCAATATAATAACATAAAACATGCAACGCAGTTAAACATCAAAAATTCAAATAATTAATTTATTAGTCTAAATATAATTTACTTAATTAAATAATCCAAACGACTCAAGAAAAAATAACATGTAACAAAAACAACTTGTCCCTAGTGTTATATATCATAGCGGAATGCGAAAATACTAAGTAAACTCAATAAAATGATAAATAAAACGAAGTAGACATCTACATTAATCCTTCCACATAGAAGCAACTAATGCTCCTTTACCTAAGTATATGTACCATCATCCTAACAAACCACATAAGCAAATAGAAAGGGGTGAGAAATACATTCATAAAGTTAACGATGTAATAAACAGTTAGGATAATATCATGAATTATTTACAACAAAAATAATCACCTCAAAATCCAAATATGTGTGCAATGCAATCAACACCTCGACTCTAATGCATGTGGTACAAATCCTGGACATAAGAGTTATGTTACTGATATCGTCCATCCATTGACGGTTCCCCTTCGAACCCCGAGTCATCATTGATCCCCTCTTATGAATAATAGACTCTTCACTAGAACGAGATTTGTACATCTATCACAGACACACATGATATATGTTATGCAACAACAACATACAAGTGCAATAATAACCAAAGGTTCCTCTTTGAACCATAAATCATCGTCCAATAAGGTCACCATACCGGTTTTTATCTAACTACACTTCTCAACATATGCATTCAATTATAACGATATATATGTAATCACATCTCATCATATAATTATATATACAACACTCAACAATAGGGAGAATATTAACATATGTGCTCAAGAATACTCATCAATAGAGTAAACATATTATTACTTATGTAAGATCATCAACAAGGTAAGAATAATATCCTATAACCCTTACACTCAACAGGGTCAACTCATAACCCTTCAGATAACTCATTACAATACATTATTATTTATCTTTGACTCTAATACTACCTTATGCTTTTGGCAAGGGTTACCTTAACCATTGCCACAAACTCCAAAATCATAACATTTATGCTAATTGTCATTGTTCTCGCCATAACTCTAAGTAATGAATATCTCTAACTTTAAACTTGTCAAAAGGACTCCAAACTCATTCCTAAACATTTCAGGCTTAACTCTAAAAATATTAAACTCAACTCTCTTAATCTAAATCAACTCTAAAACATAATGTATGACTTTAAATTATCACAAAAATTATAGACCTATGATAAAATTATGAAACTGTTCAATTTAAAAGATCATTAAACTCACTTTCTAACAAAACTGACAACACCTCAAACGGACTTACGAAACTCAAGTTACATGTAAAACAAGATGACCAACGCATGACTGAAATTTGACCACGCCTCTGTTATAAAAATCAGATAACTACTACTATTGTAACACTCATAGACCAAATTTTCCCATCTCAAAAGAGATATTATTTCATGGGCTTTCTAACACAACTTACAACACCTCAAAAAGACTTACGAAACTCAAGTTACGCCTGAAACAAGGCGGTCAATCCCCTTATATGTCTACATGCAATTTCCTGCATTTTCCTCCATATTGAAATGATTCAAAACTAGTCTATTTCGCCTATTTGAGTTCTAATCGCCCTAAAAATACCTAGATAAGAAGCCAAAACAAACAAATAATTATTCCAATTATATATATATATATATATATATATATATATATATATATATATATATATATATATATATATATATTGCCTTAAGGCGTCACCATAGTTCATCAATCAACACCAAGACATCAACAGGGCAAACCACTTTATAGATTATACAATTTGATATATTCTCGCCTTATGGGTAACTATTGCTCATTCAATAAATTCTTCTTATCAAAAGGCATTCGCAAGGTTATCAATTCAAAAGAAAGATTATTTCATGAGCTTTATAACACAACTGACAACACCTCAAAAAGACTTACAAAACTTAAGTTACATTTGAAACAAGGCGGTCAATTCCCTTCTATGTCTACCTGCGATTTCCTGCGTTTTTCTCCCTATTGAAATGAACTAAAACTTGTCTATTTGACCTATTTGAGTTCTAACCATCCTAAAAATAACTCAGATAAACAGCCATAACAAACAAGGTACAACTATTCCAATGATATATATATATATATATATATATATATATATATATATATATATATGCATCAACAGGGAAAACCACTTTACAAATTATACAATTTGATATATTCTCGCCTTATGGGTAACTATTGTTCATTCAATCAATTCTCATAAAAAGACATCAACATGATTATCAACAGTGTTATTAAAATCAAAGTACATATCAACTAAGAATTCATATCATATTTGAGAGTAAAAACATTATCAATAAATCACCTCAAAGGATTTTGCCCACACTCCCTTTGGCCATAAATAGAACATCAATTACATGTTATAGTAAAAAAAGGAGAAGACCAGAGGGTAAGGACCCCTCTGTTTAACTATCAATGTATGAATAAATCCCCCTATAGCTCGAATTTGCAGGTCTGATGATTTTTTTTTGGCCATTTTGGGATTCTTCCTCGTTCTCTCAAGGTCCCTCCCTCAATTCTTCTACACCCCTACTCTCTCTCACTTTTTTCTTTCTAAAACTGTATTTTCTATCATTTTATTTTAATTCAAATATTACTCTATTAAAATTACACATATCTCTAATATCTCTAATAAACTCAATAATCTTAATAAACTAATTAAATACAATTAATTAATTAAAACATTCAATTAATTATTTAAAATATTCTAACACACAATTAAATAATTAATAATAATAATAATATTAAAATAATATTAGCACTATTTAAAATTAAACCACGGTGTTACAAGTCTCCCCTACTTAAATAATTTTTACCCTAAGAAATTACCTAAAGAAAACTATTATGGATAAAACTCTCTCACCTAGTTTTCTAACCCCCTTGTCACACTAACCTCTACGGATCCTCTCCCACTTGTTTCAAACTTACTCCTACTGGCTAGCGGTTAGAAAAAAATAAGCATCGATAGTGTTTCACACACAAGTCGCACACTAAGGTACAAGCAAGTTCAAAAACCCAGGCCGAATGAACCGGCATGCTCTGATACCAATTACGTAACATCCTAAAAACCCGATTCTTTATATATATATATATATATATATATATATATATATATATATATATTCTCAAATATAGGTGCTACACATGCTCAACACACATCCATTATCAACTTAATAACATAAAACATGCAGCGAACTAAAACATCAAAACTTCAAATAATTCATTTATTGATCTCAACATAATTTACTTAATTAAATAATCCAAATGACTCAAGAAAACATAACATGTAACAAAAACAACATGTCCCCAGTGTTACATACCTGAGAGGAATGCGCAAAAATACTAAGTAAACTCAACAAAATGATACAGAAAATGAAGTAGGCATCTACACCAATTTGTCTGCACAACAAAAACTAACACTCCTCTATCTGAGTGTCTGTATAATCGGCCTAACAAGCTACACAAGCAAACAAAAATGGGTGATAAATACGTTCATAATGTTAACAGTGTAATAAATAGTTAGAAGAGTATCACACATAACATTCACCAACACACGAATTATTCACAACAACAATAATCACGTCACATTGCAAATATATGTGCAATACGATCAACACATTGACTCTAATGCGTGTGGTATCAATCTTGGACATCATACTTATGTCACTGATTTCTTCCACTCATAGTTGGCTCACCATTAAACCGGGTTCCCCTTCGAACCCCGACTCGTCATTGGTCTCCTCTTCTGAACCAGAGACTCGTCATTTCACTGAGGTTCGTACATCTATCACCGACACATATGAAGCCCGATATGCAACAATAATATAGAGGTGCAATAATCACCACCGGTTCCTTTTCAAACCATAAATCATCGCCCAATAAGGCCACTATATTAATTTTTATCTAACTACATTTCTCATTATATGCGTATAATTACGACTCGATAACGTATATGTAATCATAGCTCAACATATAATTATATATATAACACTCACAAACAGGAAACATATTAACGTATGTGCTCAATAAAACTCATCAACAGAGTAAACATATTATTACTTATGTAAGGTCATCAACAAGGTAAGAATAATATCCTACAACCCTTACACATAACAGGGTCAACTCATAACCCTTTAGATACTCATTACATCACATTATTATTTATCTTGGATTCTAATACTACTTTATGCTTTTGGCAAGGGTTACCTTAACCCTCGCCTCAAACTCCAAAATCACAACATTTCTTCTATATAGAAATGTCCTCACCGTAACTCTAAGTAATAAATATATTCAACTCTAAACTTGTCAAAATGACTATAAACTCATCCCTAAATATTTCAGGCTTAACTCTAAAAATATCAAGCTGAACTCTCTTAATCTAAATCAAATCTTAAACATAATGTCTAACTTTAAAATAGCATAAAAAATTACACACTGATGATAAAATTATAAAAATCTCGATTTTAAAAGATCATTAAATCATCTTTCTAATGCACTTGATTTCACCTCAAACAGACTTATGAAAATTAAGTTACGCTTGAAAAGAGATGAGCAATGTATGACTGAAATTTGACTACGTATCTCTGTATAAGAACCAGACAACTTCTTTTGTTGCAGGACTCCTAGACCTAATTTCCCCACTTAATAAGAGATATTATTTCATTATCTTTCTAATACAACTGATGACGCCTCAAACGGACTTACGAAACTCAAGTTAGGCCTGAAACAAGACGGTCAATCTCCTTCTATGTCTACCTGCGATTTCCTGTATTTTTCTCTCTGTCGAACATATTTAAAACTCTCTTATTTCTCCCATTTGAGTTCTAACCACCCTAAAAACACCCAGATAAGCATCCATAACAAATAAGGTACAAGTATTCCAATTTTATATATTTGTTTGCCTTAAGGTGTCACCATAGTTCAACAACAAACACCAAGGCATCAACAGGGCAACCAATTTACAAATTAAACCATTTCATATATTCCCGCCTTATGGGTTTCTATGGTTGATTCAATCAATCCTCCTTATCAAAAGGAATCTATGGGGCTATCAACAGTGTTATTAAAATCAAAGTACATATCAACTAAGAATTCATATCATATTCGAGAGTAAAGACATTATCAATCAATCGCCTCAAAAGATTTTTCCCAAACCCCCTTTGGCCACAAACAAGACATCAATTACAGGTTACTGTAAAAAAGGAGAAGATAGGATGGTAAGGATCCCTCACTATCCCTATGTTTAACCACCCATATATGAACAAATCCCCTCATACCTCAAATTTGTAGATCGATGAAATTTTTTGGCCTTTTGGGATTCTCCCTTTCTCTCTCAAGGTCCCTTCCTAGATTTTGCCTTTTTCCCAAGTTTTGCATGTACTCTACAAAACTCCACCCCACTCTCTCTATTTATTTACCCTAATTTATCCATTCTCCTCCCACCCCTCAATTCTTCTTACACCCACACTCTATTTTTTAATCCAAAACTCTATTTTCTATCATTTTATTTTAATTCAAATATTACTCTATTAAAATAACATAAATCTCTAATATCTCTAATAAACTTAACCATCCCAATAAGCTTTTTAAGTACAATTAAATAATTAATACATTCAATTAATTATTTAAAATATTCTATCACCCAATTAGATTATTAAAAATAATAATAATTATATTAAAATAATATTAACACTATTTAAAATAAAATTGTTGTGTTACAACTCTCTCCCGCTTAAATAATTTGTATCCTAAAAAATTACCTAAAGAAAACTACTCTAGATAAAAATCTCTCACCTTGTTCTCTAACTCCCTCGTCACGCTAACATCTATGAATCCTCTCCCACTTATTTCAAACTCACTCTTGTTGTCTAGCGGTTAATAAAAGCACCAATAGTGTTTCACACACATGTCACACAATAGGGTACGAACAAGTTCACAAACCTAAAACGAATGAACTAACGTGCTCTGATACCAATTATGTAACACCCTAAAACTACGACTCTTTATAAATAAAAGATAAATATATAATTTCTCGAATATAGGTATTATACAGGCTTAACACACATCCTTTATCAACGTAATAATATAAAACATGCAGCTGAGTAAAACATAAAAACTTCAAATAACTACAACCCTTTACACTCAACAGGGTCAACTAATAACCCTTTAGATAACTCATTACAACACATTATTATTTACCTAAACCCTCACCTCAAACTCCAAAATCACAACATTTCTTCTATTTGGCAATGTTCTCACCATAAATCTAAGTAATAAATATCTCCAAATCTAAACTTTTCAAAATTACTCTAAACTCATCCCTAAACATTTTAGGCTTAACACTAAGAATATTAAATCAACTCTAAAACACAATGCATGACTTCAAAATAGCACAAAAATTTATATACTTATGATAAAATTATGAAAATCTCGAGTTTAAAACATCATTAACCCTTTTTCTAACGTAACTAATTGCACCTCAAGCGGACTTACGAAACTCAAGTTACGCGTGAAACAAGATGACCAATGCATGATGAAATTTAACTATTCCTCTCGTATAAAACTAGAGAATTTCTCTTGTTGTAGCGCCCCTAAACCAAATTTCTCCACTTCAAAAGAAATATTATTGCATTGGCTTTCTAACGCAACCGATGACACCTCAAGCAGACTTACGAAACTCAAGTTACGCCTGAACCAAGACGGTCAACCCCTTTCTATGTCTACCTGCAGTTTCCTGCATTTTTCTCCTTATTGAACAAATTCAAAATTCGTCTATTTTACCTATTTGAGTATAACTGCCCTAAAAAACACATAGATAAGTAGCCAAAATAAATAAGGTACAACTATTCTAATTTTATATTTTTTTGCCTTAAGGCGTCACCACAGTTCATCAATCAACACCAAGGCATCAATAGGGAAAACCAATTTAGAGATTATACAATTTCATATATTCTCGCCTTATGGGTAACTATCGTTCATTCAATCAATCTGCCTAATTAAAAGGCATCAGCAGGATTATCAACAGGGTTATCAAAACCAGAGTACATATCCATTGAGAATTCATATCATATTTGAGATTTAAAACATTATCAATCAATCGGCTAAAAGGGTTTTACCCAAATCCCTTTTTGCCGTGAACAAAACATCAATTACAGGTTGCAGTAAAAGGGAGAAAATAAGAGAGTAACCACCGTTCACTATTCCTATGTTTAACAACCCATATATGAATAAATCCCCCCATATCTCAAATTTGTAGATCGATGAAAACGTTTGACCTTTTGAGATTCTTCCTCGCTCTCTCAAGGTCCCTTTCTAGGTTTTGCCTCTTTTCCTCTTTTCCCAAGTTTTTCACGTACTATACAAAACTCTACCTCACTAACCCTATTTATTTACCCTAATTTATCCATTCTCCTCCCACCCCTTAATTCTCCTTAGACCCTTACTCTCTATTTTTTTTAAATTGTATTTTCTATCATTTTATTTTAATTCAAATATTACACTATTAATATAACACAAATTTCTAATTTCTCTAATAAACTTAATCATCCAATAAACTAATTAAATATAATTAATTAATTAAAACATTCAATTAATTATTTAAAATACTCCAACACCCAATTTAATAATTAAAAGATAGTACAAATAATAGTAAAATAATATTAACACTATTTAAAATTGAATAGTGGTGTTACATATGATAGTCCATACAGCAATGTCACATACCATCTTTTTTTCCGCACTAGTATAATTGGGGATGAGTATTTCTAGGCTTGATGATGTCCTATTGAAGCATGTCATTAATGATTGTAGTCATGGCTTTTTTCTGTTGGTGGGGTTAGGATAAAGCTTAATTATTATGGAAGTAGTGTTTTCTGTTAGAGGGATATGGTGATCATGGGGTCTAGTTGGTGGTGGTCCATGAGGGGTTTGGAACACAGTAGGATAGACTTTGACAATATTTTTGATTTCTTTGGGTAAGGATGTGGGTATGGTGTCTAGAGTTTGCTTTGATTGAGTTCTGGTATTTTGATGTATGCCTTGGTTGCGTTGGTAAAGCAAAAGGTTGACTAAAGTAATGGAGTTTATGTGGAGTAGATGAGAAAGTTGATTGTAGGTTGAGGGTGTTGGGAAATGTTTATGATCAAATTAATAGTGATGTATTTACTATTATAGGTGAAGGAAATTTTGGGTACTACAAAATCAGTCAGAAAAGAACCAAGTGTTCACAACCATGCCATTTCTAAGACCATATTTTCTCCTTTAATGGGAAGCAAATAGAAAGGTATAAAAAATATATAATTTTATAACATAATGGGAACTTGAGGGCGTAGTCCAGAACATAGTAACTGAGAACCATTATCCACCATTACAGAGAAATTGGGTATGGGTTTGTGGGAATTCTAAGATGTAGGACTCTCGGTGGTTGGAGAATATTGTGAGTGCTGCCAACATCGATAAAAACAATAATCGATAAGCCATCAATTAATCCTTTAAACTTAAATTATTTATGGGAAATTGGCCAATAATAACTTGTGGTGAAAGTTGAAAATATGTTTCCCTTGTTATAGATTCAACTTCCACCATATTAGAAATTTCATAAGTCTCTTGAGTTTCAATATGATTACCATCTTCCGTCATTAGTAAGAGGAATTTTCCTTCTGCATATTTGTGGCCAAGAATAATATTTTCATCACAATTAAAAGCATAAACCTTGAGCTCTTTGCTCTCTCATTTGGATGAATTAATATGTCGTATACATAAATTACTTGAGATTGTGTTTGAGTTAGGTGTGGACGTAGGTTTAGATGGTGTTTTCATGTTTGGGTTAGGGTAAAGTGTTTTTAGATAACGTTATTGGGCATAATAGGGGTTAGGCTATTAGTTTGAGGGTCTAGTAAATTTATGTGTTGAGTATTCTAGATTGGCCTAAATCAGTTTGGAGAGTTCTCCGGTTTGTGAAAGCACAAATGATGGTGGATTCTACCACTACCACTAATTAGGGTATACCATACGACAAGAAAAAAAGAAAAGAAATAAAATTAACAAACTGATTTTTCTCATTCCCATTAATTAGGAATATTACACCTTAAATATCTAATAATCTTAATGAATTTTTACTACCGGGACAAACCTACTTACAAAACAAAAAATTATAAACTATAAATAAAGGTGATCCTTTCTTGTTCTGTGTGAACCAGTTCGACAAACTCTGTTATGTACCAATAACACAATAGAAATGGAAGTTTGGAGAAATGTTTCCAACCGTAAGAATAATTTCAATCAACAAGACTAATAGTTCTTAGAAACACAATTGGATAATATCTTCTTAGGTGTAATAAAACTTCATGTTAACAAACCCATATTCAGTCGGGAAATTGGTGCAGATTTCAGGAAAAATGGCGGAGCAATGCAGGACCCGAGGAGTAAAGCCTTTAACCTTTCCCAAATCAAAGAGGCATTCAATGCGAAGGTCAACATGAAAGTGTAAGAATGGATTTGAGATCTTTTGTGCATGTGGTTAGAAATAAACTCAAAGGTAAATATCATGCTTCTGGAATTGAGTTAAAGGTTGATCGAAAAGATTTAGAGTTCATTTCTCCTGAGTCAGTTATGAGGAGATTCAACAAGGAATTTATAGGGGAAATGGAGGTTACAAGTATGGCTTATAATATTCAAGATAATTCTAATATGGAGGGTTATTTTGAGATCAACGTGAAGCCATTGAGAGATGATTTGTGCTTGTTAGAGGAGAGGGGAGAAGGAGAATTGGAGTTTTCTACTGTCTGAAGATAAGGAGTGGTTGAATCAATGGTTCAAGGAGATTAGGGTTTGGAAAGAAACATATCTCAACAAGGATATATTGACATGGGTCTGTTGTTATGGTATGGCTTGTCATGTTTGGTGTCCAGATTGTTTCGAAACTTTGTCATCACCAGTTGAGGTTTATTTATGTTCTAATGGCAGTACGTCTAACCAGGTGAGATTTAATATTGCTCGAATCCTTGTAAGGATAACTTTGCCTTTAGTTATGAATAAAACCTTTGACTATAATATTAATGGAGTTCTCTTTGGGATTCACATGGTGGAGGATAATTTAGTTCCCCTAAAAGAATATCTTGATAAAAAATTAGTTTCTCCATCATTAGAGTCAGAATAGGTGTTAGAGTTTTCAACCAAAGATTGGAATGATGAAGAAGTTGTTGAAGATTATGAGACTGTAGGCTCGGTGGCAGCATACCTAGGAAAAAAATTTTGGAGAGTGAAGGAAAAACTATGTTTCAATCATAGGACTTGGAATTATCCCATAAGGTGACATATCCCAATAAAGTGAAACCTAGTGGGATTGTGCCCGCTTCTTAGAGAACAAAGACATGAATGTCAATGCTTGAATACCTTGATCGAATTTTATTAAAGTTAATATGCAGAAGTCAGGGTGCAAGGTCAAGAGAAAAGGTTGGAACTATGCACTTTGTGTGAAGTGGAGCCTGAACTTAACGTTCCTTTGCCCATTAGAAATAATGGGTTGTAGCTTAAGGTCCTTTGTCCTTAATAAAGTAAAGTCCAACTCAAAATGAAAGGAATTCTAGAGTGTTAAGCGAATTGTGAAGTCATTAAATTTGTTTTAAGTTTCCAGCCCATTCAAAAAGGTCTTCCTAGGCCCAATTTGTTAGTTTGCATATCTGATCCAGCTGAGAAGTTTAGAAAGGATCAGAGTTCATCTTCTCCAGAAGGAATGGTGATCAAATTCAAGTTTTGTAAGCAAGTCTTACTTTGTGATATTGCAACCACCAAAGGCTCAAGCTCGAAAGCCAAGAATTATTCCCATTTCTTTAGATGTTGCTCGTTCGAAATCATCAAAGGAGAATTTTTCAGGAGGGTCAGCTTTGTGTTGTCGTTCAACTTCCTATTCTGATGTTAAATAGGATAACAATAGATATTTGTCATCTTTCTTAGAAGATGCCTTTATCTTGGAAGAAAGATAAGGATTTTGGGATATAAGGGGATTATTGCTTTTGGAGGTGGCTGGCTTTATTTTCAAAAGTGTAGTGGATGATGTGTTAGTCTTTAGTTTTGTTGATTCTTACGTATGGTGGTGGATTCAGTCTGATTTTCAAAAGTGTTGTGGATGATGTGTTAGTCTTTAATTTCTCGAAGGAAACATCTTTTCAATTATCCATATTGTGGATGGGTGGCAATATTGTTGTAGGTGGTTTAGTGGACATGCAATTCTTTTCTATTGTTGTTTGTGTTTTCTTTTGTTGGAATATCCTCTTTAGTTTAACTTGTTTTGATGTTGTTCAAGTGATATAATCTCTTTTCTAAATTTGTTTCTCTTCTATGTAATTGGGTTAGATACTCATTATACTCATTTAATCAATTAATTTTCTTATAAAAAATAACTTTTTTATTTTATTTTATACTTCAGTAAAACATTATAGGTTTTCATTTCCCCAATAAAGTATAATCTAATGATCACATATGTTCTTACTGAAAAACCCTAAAAGGTTGACTTTCTTGTTTTAAGTCAAGGAGAGCCTAAAATGAATGGTTGGGAGTGTCTGTTATGTGTGTTTTTCTTGTTTTTTGCCTCTCCCTTACCCTTTAAACTTCCTTCTATTTATAGTTCTTCATCTCCTTCCCTTTTTCCTTGCTCGACTCCCCAAATTCTTCCTAAATACTTCTGGAAATAACGTATGCCTCCTTATAATTGCCATGTAACGTTCGCCCCTTCACTAAATATAACCCCATTTCCATAATGTATCATCTTGTAAACATTTCTTATGACTCTTCAGATGACATCTTAACCTCGTTGCCAGGTTCGACTTGCACTAATCGGATCATTCCCAGTTTTTATAGGAGATCAACTTCATCTTGCCTATTCCGATATCCTAACCGGATTTCGATTACTGGATGATAACCCGACTATCATACGTACTAGCCCAACCATACTCGAATGTCATGCAATCTCGGACTCAAAGAACTCATGTATCCAAACAGGCTTCGTCAACCTCATACCTCGGTTAGTCAACTATTTTTTGTGTGATGTACATAAGCTTACCGAGCATCAGATCTAAAATATTGAAATGCTTGGACAAAAGAAGCCTATAAATTTAATTTTAGGTTCTCTCTAATCCTCTTACACGTGATGTTGTTTATGGTGATGTGTCTTTAATCATGACAACATATCTTCATCAAATTCTCTCCCTCCTTAGTAATCATAATTTTTATGGGAATTTTCTCCCTCTCCATGATCCGAAACGTTTCATATTGTTTGAAGTCCTTTTAATAATATTTCCCCTAATTAACATCATTTCTTTGTTTTATAGTTTTCCATTCACTAGAAGAAGTATTTCTCTTTTCTAAGAAACTTTCAAAGTTCTCGTTCATTCTTCAAGATCAGGTATATTTTCTTTTTCTCTTCCGCATTATTTTATTTAGTGATTATTGCTTATGCATGTGACGAGAATACAAAAGCATTAAGAACCTTAAGCGCCTTCAAAATAAAAGATCTTTGGGATTTTTATGTGAGAGGATGTAGATATACTCTAACCCAAGCTGACTTTGATCATATTGTAAAGGAGGCTTAGGGCGATATTTCTTCCTCTTTTAGCGATTTTGATTCTTCTTCATCAGGTTCATCAGTAGAGGTGTTGTGAAGGGTGGAGAAGGGTGGATGGGTGACCATTAGTGGCCTTCCCGGTAAGAGTTTTCTCCAAGCTTACACCATAAACTATAAAGGTTTCAAAGACTGATTTCTTTGAATTAGGTATGGACCAAGATGTCCTCAAGTTATATATGCGCTAGACAGATCTTATCATTTTCCTATATATTAGATCGGGAATCCTCTTTTGGTATCCATGTTTAATTTTGACAAATTAAACGACCAAGAGGTTAGATCCTTAGCAATCTTAGATTCCTTCCATATGATGAAGGTCCAGGATCTATTGTCTCTACCCAAAGAGAAAATTATTTCTTTCTTGGGTGATGATTATTTATTTTATTTGTGTACCGTTTAGGATACCATCATGCATTCCACTAACTTATTTTGTCACTATGTCTTCAGGAAAAATGACAGACATATTTGTGAAGGAACATAAAAAGCTGATGTTGGAAGCCCGGGCAACGAGGAGAGTAGTCGGCCAAAATGTTTCTAAATACGGACTTGTCCGATTCGGAAACCCGGGTACTTAAGAAAAGAAAGGCAATCCCAAACAAAGTAATTCCCAATGTCTCGGAGTTTCACCATTCGACTCTTTCGCCATCAAAAAGTTTTTGTTCGAGCTTTTCAAAGAAGATGAAAACATTGATGAGTGATAAAGTCTGCAGGGCTGATTGGGAAATTTCATCTTTGATCTGTGAGACCGATGGAAGTGACCAAACCAGACCATCCGATGAATTCAAGTTCTGGAGAAACTATTTTTATAGACTGAAGTTCCTTTACGATCATCTGAATGCCACAAAAGAAGTGAACAAGGTAAAGACCATAATGTGAAAGAAACTAACCCAAAATATTAATTCTTATCTGATGAGATGCGTTGTTTTAACCTGAGGGTTGTTTGATGCCATGGATGATTGCAAACAGAACGAGATAAAACTAAACCAATAGATCAATCAGCTGAAAGAGAAATAGAAAGTGCAAGCAGTTAGACTACCCGACCTGGAGAAGCAATTATCGGAGGAGAAAACCAAGAGGGAGAAATAGGGGGCTATGAATCAGGAGTTGAAATCCACTGTTAACAAACATTATGAGAAAATGAAATCACTTCAAGATTCAAATGTTTAATTGAAAAAATCTTTGCAGAAAGCCCAAATTGACGTCCTTGACGCATGAGATGCGGCCTTTGATAGGGAAAAGGCTCAAGCCTTATGTTTCTATCCTGATTTTGACTTGTCTGAGATGGACTTATTCAAAGTTGTGGTTAATGGCCATCTTATGGATATGGAAAAATTCGATCCCTCTCCCACTGACGATCCTATCCAGGAAGACCGCGCTGCTGTCAGTAACCCTGAAGTTAGGGGTGAGGATAAAGATAAAGAGTAGTTTTCTATCGTTCATTTTTTAATGTTTTCAGGAATATTAGTTTTACCTTTTTGTTTTGTATATGGATTCTGTTATGATTTATACCAAGACATTTATATTTTGTTTAATGTTTACTGATTTCCCTTATCTTACAATTGTTTTTCTGAGATGGTTTTTACAAAAGATCTGAGTGTTTACAAAGTTTTATGAATGCATGACTCATTCCAAAAAAATTCAGGAGCTAATTTATGTATTTCTATTTTGATAAACTAGTAGGAGATTTAAAAAGGGCTTGTATGCATCTTATGGATTGCTTGTAAAACTTATATTGACGGACAGTGACCTTGTCGAGCATGACAAAATTTTTCACCCTACGATGACCTATGATTTCCAAGATTCCGAAGGACCCTATCGGGCTCGTGATGTGGAACAATAGGAGCGCACATAATTTTTTTTCATGGAAAATAGTGAAACATCTCTGGTGAAGTCGGTTAGAGAAATCGAGGAGCCCCATCTTGATCTTACCTTATTGATGTCTCGGAACTTAGTAAGTTCTAGATATGGAGAATTCAGAGAGCCCTAGTGAGATTCGACTAATTGCCATTCCACCTTTACTACCTACACACCTATTTCTATTAAAATTGTGATGACCTGCGAGTGTTTTATCCCATAGATGATAATGTATTTGTTCAACCAAACTCCAGATAAATTAGCCGGCTCCAAATGAGTCAGTTTGTCTTTTGTATGAAAAACTCGTACCACGTGGGTTTTAAGCCCCAGTGAGCCGAGCCTTTATGTTTTGAATAATTTTATCAATTCTCGAACACATATCGGCTAATTCTGAGTAGATCATGTTGTGCATTTGGCCTTTGATAAGTTAACCACACCGCTTAAAGTTAGAGGTTTTGACGCGACCGAAGTTGATTATGCCAGAGGCTTCAAGTTTGCTTGGACTTCAGTTAGACCAAAGATTTTATTAAATGCTACCCGACCAAAGCCGATTATGCTAGAGGCTTCAAGTTCGCTTAGACATCAATTAGGCCATATATTCTATTAAATGTTACCCGACCGAAGCCGATTATGCCAAACACTTAAAGTTCACTTGAACTTCAGTTAGGAAAGAGGTTTTATTAAACGTTAGCTGATCGAAGCCGATTATTCTAGAGGCTTCAAGTTTGCTTGGACTTCGGTTAGGCTAGAAGTTTTATTAAACGTTACCCGACCGAAGTCGATTATGCTAGAGGCTTCAAGTTCACATGGACTTCAGTTAGGGCTGAGGTTTTAATTTTACTTAGCCCGGACGAATTCGATTATACCAGAGGCTTCAAGTTCGCTTGGACTTTAGTTAGGCTAGAGGTTTTAGTAAACGTTACTCGACCGAAGCCAATTATGCCAAAGGCTTCAAGTCCACTTGGACTTTAGTTAGGCCAAAGGTTTTAATTTTAATTAGCTCGGCCGAAGCTGATTATGCTCGAGGCTTCAAGCTCGTATGGACTATAGTTAGGCCAGAGGTTTTAATTTTACTTAGCCCGGCCGAATCCGATTATGCTAGAGGCTTCAAGTTCTCCTGGATGTTAGTTAGGCCAGAGGTTTTAGTTTTACTTAGCCCGACCGAAGCCGATTATGCCAGAGGACGTATTTTTCATGCTCTTTACATAATACATTTCTTTAACTATGAGTGCCTCATCAAAAACCCTTGCCCATGCCAGGGAAAAGAGGGCAATCTTATACTTTTATTTATGATATTTATTACATAGACTAGTTATTATAAGACTTAAGACTCATTACATTTTAGGTCCAAAACATTTTAATACCCTATAAATCCTCCAACTTGTAAGCCTCATTGTTCATCCTCAGATTGATATGAAAGGATCCTTCCTCATATGGAACCAACCCATCTTTTTTCCTGAAGTCTTCCACCTTCATTGTCATTAGACCTTTTCTATGACATTCCCTTTTTCTGACTTTGATATTGATCCTCCTGGTAATTCCTTGTGCGGCTGCCCAATTAGCTAGGCTTACCAAGCTAACCTCTTTATTTAAAGTATGATGTTCCCAAAGCGGTATATTAATCACGACTGGTCCCATTATATCAACCTTTCCGATTGTTGCTAAAGGATTCTCCACATTCATCAAAAGAGATATAATGTGGTAGGGCCACCCAGTTTCACATATGTTCTTGATTCTTACTTTTCCAATCCTGTCTTGCTCCATGCTTATTCCGGTTAGTATTATTTTGTTCGTTATATATGATGCCTCCCCTCTAGTGAAGTGATTGATAACATTTACTAGGAACCTATGATGTCCGGCTACCACGAGCATTGAGCTCGTAATACTCGGTACCTGTTTGCAAAGCATGGTGTTCTTAACTGGTCATGTATGACTACGTTCACATTGACTCTGATCCTTCTATATTCATATTTTGACATTTGAATGGTATCAAATTTAGTTATGTGGGATGGTCAGACACCATTCTGAATCTTTCTTGTAATTCTCCTACTTGTTAGCTGGTTCTCTAGTAACGGCTCTCTCGGACCGATATCGACTAGATTCACTTTTAACTGGTCGTTTTTTTATTGGATCGTTGTCATACCCTCAAATTTACCCTACCTTTAATCTACACTCATAACAAGAATACACAAACTCAAAGCATGGTGTTCACATCTGAGAAACATCAAGATCATTTGATCATGTTGGGGTGTGCCCAATCAACAACAAAACTTAATTGTTATCCTCAAGCATCATTTGAACTTGGGGACCACTCAAGCCATTCCAATCACCTCCAAAACCCTAATTGTATGGTGATCCCTCATTGAAGACTTTGCTTATTCATCTAGTTATCCATTAGACCTTAACCCTAGTTTCTTGATCCTCCGTGGTTTGTACAAGTGATGATCCACTTTGTGCCTTGGCCTTACCTTTGAGGAACTCTGGAATCCAAACTTTGATCATGCCTCAACCCTGTTATTTTCTTCAAGACACCTCTTGTACCCCAAACCCTAATTTGTTTGACTGTGGTCTTTGAGGACACTTGTGATCCAAAAAACCCTAATTTGAGCCCCCTTTATTTCTAGGCCTTGCCTTACTTGATCACCTCATCATTCATCACTCCATCCACATTTAATTCAAACTACTTTCAACCATCATCCATCCAAACAAACATTCATTTCATCCATGGTACAAGTTCTTGGTTTGGTTTTGAATCATCAACTTCAATTCATTGGTTTTATCCATGAACATGACCTATAGTCATCCCACCAAGCTTCAAGGCTTGTTTTACATCAAGATGTAACCATTTGAGATTCAAACATTCATCATGGTGCCTTGGAATTCAAGAAAACTCAAAATTGCATTTTTAGGGCATGTTGGTTGGTCATGTTATGGCAAGTTTGGCCTATCATTTGGTCCAAACCCCATAAATTTTTCAGTTTTCAACCTTTTAATGATCTTATTTAAGACAAATGTCCTAATTGAATCCCTCTTTAACTTTGTTTCAAGGCACAAGACCTTATTCATTGAGTAAAGACCTCAAACTTTGGATTGGCCAAGGTGCCTAGTCAGGCCTAGAAACATGTCCATGACCTCCACTTTACATCAATTCCCTTTCCACACCACAACTCCTTTTCACCTGGTTATTTTTGCAACTTGTTAAGGGAAAAACAAAGATTCATTGGCCTAAGTTTCATGCAAAATGCGCCAACCAATTTTAATTGGCCCAAGTGTAAAGTTGGAGTTTCATCATGGTGCACCTAGTCAGGTCAATTCCAGCCAGATCATGCAATATCTTGTTTTAAGTCCTCAAACCACTTTTTTTCAATCCCATTTGACCTAAAACTTGTGTTGTAACATTACAAGACACAAATTCAAGTCAACTTGAGTGCAACAAGGTCACATGTGAGCCAACCTGAGCCATTGTCAAAAAGTGGAATTTTACCAAAAGTGGATAAAGCAAATCAGAATTAACACTGATTGAAGCCACCATTGCTTCACCTAAAGGGTGCAAGTTGCAAAGAAAACTGAATGGAGGAGATTAGTTGGCCAGCATCGACCACACTTGTTCAACAAGTTTCTCACTTTGTCACTTTTTGGGATCCACCCTTTTCTGAAGAATTAACCCCATTTCTCCCTCCAAAATACTCCAACACTTTCCTTATAAATAAGGGATTGCGTTCCACCATTTTATCAAGCTAAAAAGCCAAACAACCGTTGCTGCAAACTCACCTTTCCTTCAACCAAAATAGAGTATCGGGTTTCAAGTTTCAAGCAATCTCAACACCATTTATTTCACCACTGATTTCTTTTTTTAATCTAACATTTTTCTGAATACTTAGAATATTTTCCATCCATATATTTTATTCACCCTTTATTTATTTTATTTTGACTATTTTTATTGACATTTATACATTTGTTTTTGATGATGGTTGACGAGATCTATTGGTCACGGTCTTTGGATTTTTAAGGTTGATAAAATCTTCAATATTTCAAACATATCAATAAATGATCAAGGGATCATTCATGATACTTTGGGGTATTAATAGATTGCCCATGTTTAACCATGTTTAAACCATTTGATACATAAATGAGACCTCACTTCTTGAACCTTACTTATTGATCCATTTGATTGTTTTATTTCCATATGACCACTAACCATCTAACACTTATGCTTAAGTGTCTAACTTGTACATTAATCAATCTTAAACTTGTAATTATTTGGATGATATAATCTTTAATTTGTCAAATCATTGATAGATGGAATTGGGGTTGTATAACTTTGTTTGGTGCAAATCTATTGTTAGATGATCATGTATCATCTTCAATATATTGCATCAATGATAAGTTATCCTTTGATGAGCCATAATTTGTGTCCTTTGACTTATGGATAGATAATACCTAGATGGTTACCTTGTACATTTGTTTACTAACCATTAACTATTCATCACTAACCTTGAATGTTGTTGACTTATTTAACATCTTGTGATTTTATTTTCTTGTCAACCTTATTGTATTTGTAATTTACTTTCAAGTACCCATCATCATTACCATAATTGTATATATATCCTCATGCATATTTATCATTGTCATTTTACTTTTTGTTATCATAATTAAAAACAACAAAAACATGATAAACTTTATTGACAAAAAACATGCATTCATCTGTAATCAACTGTTGGACTCAGTGGTGGGGAATGAGTAATGATGGAGCTCTCCTACCCTTAATCTGATTATTTTGGACACAAGACGCTTGTCTTGTTTTTTTGAAATATTCGCCTTCACCCATAGTCTTTAGTGCAATCTAATCACAAACAATCTTTTCAAAAACCCTAAATTCAACATCAACTCATCAAACTCATTTTTATGCCTTAGGGAATCACACCGAAAACACTTTTTTTCAATAGTAAAATCAACTAACACACAAACATTTTCTACTCCGAACTACGGAGCTCTGATTCTTCATTACCCGATGAATGATTCGTAGGCACAAGGGCCACAATCCTTGGTGAGCACAAAAACAAAAAACTCCAAATCTCATTCTTTCACGCTTTCTTAATAATAAAGAAAATTTTAAGTAAATACCCACGCACGTAAACAACTTAAATGATTCACATGGAGTATCATGGGCGTGAGGGGTACTAATAAATTTCCCTTGCGTACTCGACATCTGAACCCCTATTTGGTTGCGAGACCCATCTTTATCTTTTTTTTAGAGGGTTTTATCGACTATTTTTCTTCATCACCTGATGAATGATTCGTAGGCACAAGGGCCACAATCCTCGGCGAGAACAATTATAAAAAACCCCAAATCTTATTCTTTCAGGCTTTCTTAATAATAAAGCAAATTTTAGATAAATACCAATACACGCATACAACTTAAATGGTTCCCATGGAGTATCATGGACATGAGGGATGCTAATACCTTTCCCTTGCGTAATCCGACTTCCAAACCCGTATTTGGTTACGAGACCAATTCTTATTTTTTTAGAGAGTTTTATCGACTATTTTACCTCTCCTCTCTTTTATGAGGAAATTAAATAAAATTCGGTGGCGAGTCTTCTATAGTGGTTTTTTTCGTCTTTTAGAGAGCATTTCCTTTGTTCAGCCAGTCAGTTCGATTCGTAGTAGCGACAATCGTCAGCATGACTCCTCTTTTTAAGTCTTAGACTATTGTTATAACATTTACTCACTATTCCTTGATCACCTTTCACTATTCCAACCCGTCCGTTTTCTAGAGGATACTTTAATGTAAGATATATGGTGGATAACGCCGCTTCTAGAGCGTTGAATGAAGGCTTGGCAATAATAAAGTTATATGGGGATGCAACATTGATAATTAGATATCTTACCTGGATACTTTTCGCATGGTCTCTACTGCCAAAGGTGGTCATTATGGGTAGATGCCCTAGCACTTGTACATGCTCTCTGAGCAGTCCCACCAAAGTACCTTTGAACGGTAGTAACTCGGTGATATCAAAATTCATCCCCTTGAGTGCATCCCAATATAAAACATTTGATGAACTAATGGGGTATACCAAGACTCGTTTAATGCTCCAGTCACGTATCTGAACCTTAATCACCATGGGATCGTTTTCATGAGCCAACACACCTTCCGAGTCACTTTTAGAAAAACTGACCACGAACGAATCCTCTTTCCCATTTGACGACGACTTTTGTTTAATGTGCATCACTGACCGATCATATATTTTTCTAGCCGAGCTAGTTTCTCATCCTCCTGCGAATCCTCCTGCTCTGGTATTTAGTGTATGACAGGTTATCCTAGCTTCGCAGATCTCTTCCGTATTCCATCCTTTCTCATGTGCATGGTTTTCCAAACTTGGGTCCTCTCGGGAAGGACCTCTCATTACGTCCTGACCCCTTACATCCTTGACATACGACAATTTCCGATCTCTATGAATTAAGAACTTGATTTCTTTTTTAACTGATGACAATTTTCTGTGTGGTGCCTTCGAAGCCTATGGTACACAAACCACACACTTTCGTCTTTTCCCATCACAGTATGTACCCCCTTTGCGCATACTGGTATAGGGAGAAACTTGAGGTGATAAACCTCTTTTAGGATATCTTCACGTCTAGTGTTTAGTGGTGTGTATTCCAGTTCTTTTTCAAACGGTCGCCGAGATGGTCTTGCTATTTGCCGATCTTTAGGCCTCGACTTAAAGTATTCTTTCTTGTGTCCAACTCCTTCTTCCTTGGTCCGTAGTTTTTATTTTGCATCTAAGGATCTTTCTTACATGTTACTTTCCTCTCCTTTGATGTAACATTCGGCTCAGGTGATAACCTTATCCATGTTAGACGCCGACTTTTGTGCTAAAGATTAATTGAACTGCCCGACTTTGAGGTTGTGCTGAAATGCTCTGACATACATTTCCTAATCTTGATGAGATACCTTAATCGTTTCTTTATTGACTCATGCCATATATTCTCGGAGACACATTGCGTGTCCTTGTCGGACGTTGTCATACCCCAAAAATTACCCATCATTTTTCCTAAAAAAAAAAAAAAAAAAAAAAAAAAAAACGAAAAAAAAAAAACGAAAAAAAAAAACGAAAAAAAAAAAGAAAAAAAAAGAGAATTTTTTTTTTTAATTAATTAATTAATTAATTAATTAATTAATTAAATAATTAAAATAAATAAATAAATAAAATATAACAAATTATTTTGGACTTGGGTCTCCCTCATTCCAAGCCCATTACCCACGAAATTAGTCTATAAATACTGAAGTTTCAGTAGGGGGAGTGACACTTGGAGTTAGACTTGGAGTTTACACTGGGAGATTCACTGGAGAAAGAAGGAAGAGAAGCAAAACACTCTGAGGTTTCCTTGGAACAAAACCTTGAGGAAAAAGAAAGAGAGAGAACAGAGAAGGACGGATAGAAACTTTGGCATAGGAACCCTGCCTACCCGGAGAATTCAGAGTAAAGAAACCCTGAAGGCAGCCCATCTGCACCGAAGCCATCGCCGTCCAATTCCCGCTGCCTAACTTATTCCGATACTACAAGTGGTCAATCCCTTCAACCTTGAATTGGCAAACAGGTTTGCGTATCTCTATTGTTTATACTTTCAATTGGCCATATCTACATATATAATGTATCATGATTAAATGTTGATATATAATTTGCTTTCGTATGGGAATCTAAATACGCCTGAATACCCTGAATGTTTGACCATGTTATTCCTGTGATAAAATGCCATAAAATTCAAAGTTCCTAACATGGGGCTGTTTTCAAATTCAAAATCCGTGGCCTTCGCTAGGCGAGGCAGAGGCGAACGAGACAGTACTTGATTCTTCTAGTCTGTTTTTTTTATGTTTTTATCATAGCCATGCATTATTCATCCTATCCTATTTATTGTTGTGATATTTCTCCGGTGTAATCTTCGATTGCACCCTGATTTGGTGTTCTGACATGTTTCTTTTTTTGAGTTTCGTAAAGGTTCACATATCCCAGGAAAAGGTTATTGGCTAGGTATTCCACTTTATTTGTGGGATACCCTTGTGGAGTTTCACCCTAAATTAATTTTTAATGTATTAATTTCTAATGTATTAATTTTTTAATATATTATTTTTAATAATTTTAATGTGGAGTTTCATCCTAATTATATAATTAATTGTAAAACTTTGCCTTTGAATAAGTGATCTTGGACCTCTCTTTGTTGCCTTACGATTACGATATTACGGTCATGTCCCGCGAACGTGGGGATACCCTTAGCAAAGACCCTTCAGTTAAATCATCATAAAATAAATTATAGTCCCTCGGATGTTGCCTTCGAATATACAACTTTGTCCCTCGATGACCCTCCGATGTTGCCTACGGTTAAAAGATGATAGTCCCTTCGAATGCTAAGATATCCTCGTAACTGTTGCCTTCAATGACCTATCGATGACCCTACGATGACCCTTTTACATCCAAAGGATAAAACTACTTATTTCTCAATAATAAGGACAGTTTTACCCTCATAAGGATAGGAAATGCTCATAAAGACCTTGGGTCGGTATAACTCTTAATTGTTGGCTCACAATCTAAAAACAATTTTCACACCTCACACCTTTCAAAATATCTTTAGAAAATCATCACTTGGTATATATTCATACTAGAATCATTACCGAGTTATATTTTTCTAAACAATTTCAAAACTAAACGAGATAACTACTTTGTATATATTCATACAAGAATCATTACAAAGTTAAATTCTCTTTTCAAAACAATTTTTCTAAACAATTCACAAACACTTTTTTTTTTTTTTTTTAAATAATATAAGTGATCGAGCAATTAAGAGCCCATGGATAACCATGGATACAAAGGGTGCTAACACCTTCCCTTTGTATAATGTACCTCCCGAACCCAAAATCTAAATTAAGGTCTTTCCTGTTCTTTTCCACCTTTCCTTATTGGATAAAAGAAAAGTCGGTGGCGACTCTTGCTAACCGCGACATTGCGATTAAAACCACAAAAAAGTCCAGTTCACCGTATGACAGAACTGGCGACTCTGCTGGGGACCTTAAAAAGAGAGGTTACCTTAAAAACAAGATCACTTATTCAATTTGTCTGATTTATTTTTAAGGGATTGCTTGGGTATGTTATGCTTGAGTGAAAGATCCTACACCCGGATCTAGTGTACCTTAGGTAAGTAGCAAGAGATCATCGCGACTGTCCGGCGTATACTGGAATGGTCAAAATGATGGCTACGGTTAATGTGGCACTTTGGATGTCCTGATGTTCCTCATGTTAGTTGAGGAAATATTTGGCATTCGCGTGGTGTCATAAAAGCATTAACCAGACCTTTAGAACCCTAATTGACTCATCCTGGCCATTAGAAAGTAGTGAGATAACTGGCTTCGGTTCCGACTGGAGTTGGTTGAGACTCGATACTACACTCTTTGAGATTGGACTTTAGGGAAGCTTCGGTCAACCACTTGGTGTTGCACTGAAGTGGACTTAAGGAAAGGTCAATGATTTGAGATCCTTCTAGAACCCGGTTACTATTCTAAGACAGGTTGAACCAACCAAACTTCAGTGGGGAGGGTATTTACCTATGGAACTCACGCAAGCCTTAAAACCTAGGAATGATTGTTGTGTGACTTGCTTGTGCTTGTTATTTATCTAACAACATGACATCATAACAACATAACATCATAACATCATGGCATTGTACTAACCATTTCAAGGATTTAGGGATTTAACTCTGCTAAAAAAAAACAGAAAAAACAAAAACAAAAGCAAAAACAAAAGAGAAAAGAAAAAAAAAGCTCTTTTTGTTAGTTTATGCAAAGTTAAATCCCGAAAGTCCTTGAAAACATTTCATACATTGCATTGCATCGCATAACAGGTATTCTAAAGGATCAGTGTTCTCACGATTTTCCTATCAAACAGATTCCAGCAGATTCAAATAGATTGAACAATGGCTCTCGAACAAACTGTCAAAGATCTCCAGGTCCAGAATGCTCAATTCCAGGAAATGATGCTGAGCTTATCTAAGGGGCAGGAAGAACTGAAAGCTCTTTTGATGGAGAAGAAGAAGGACCAGAAACCTGTGGGTTACATCAACCCGGGGAGAAGGCTTAAGGGACAGGTTACAGGAGTCAAGATTAGAATTCCGAAGGATTCAGAAGAAGAGACCGAGAATGATTCGGAAGATGAGAATCCTAATCTCGTCAATTCTGAGGACGACGATGAAGATTATGAACATGAACAGTACTCTCCGAAGGATGATAAGTACAAGTTGCTGGAAGAACGTATGCTAGCTATGGAGGGGCAGAAAGTGCCCGGTCTGGATTTCGAAAACTTGGGTCTGGTCTCTGATGTGGTCATTCCCCGCAAATTCAAGGTTCCCATTTTCACTAAGTATGATGGTGCCTCTTGTCCTCAGATGCATCTAAGGGCTTATGTGAGAAAGATTCAGCCGCACACTACTAATAAGAAACTGTGGATCCATTTCTTCCAAGAGAGTCTGTCTGGCACACAGTTAGAGTGGTATTATCAGCTTGAGAGCTCTAACATCCGCACATGGACTGATTTAGCAACAGCTTTCTACAAGCACTACCAGTATAATTCTGAGTTAGCACCTACTCGGCTACAGCTACAAAATATGACTATGGGCTCTAAAGAAAGTTTCAAAGAATATGCTCAAAAGTGGAGAGATTTGGCTGGCAGAGTCAAACCCCCTATGACTGATCGAGAGTTAGTGGACATGTTCATGGGTACACTGACTGGCCCATTCTACAGCCATCTACTGGGAAGTTCCTCGTCAGGTTTCACTGAACTTATCTTGACAGGTGAACGGGTTGAAAGCGGCATTCGAAGTGGAAAGATACAGGCAGCTACTTCTGCAAGCATCAAAAAGTCCTATCAGGGAAAGAATGAATCAAATGCTGTGTACAGTGAGAGGAAGCATAACAAGAAGAATCGTGACCATACTGTTGGGGCAATTACAATTGCCGCACCGCCATCTCAGAACTTCCAACACAGACAAGACAGGTCGAGAAGACAGTTTACCAAGATCAATATGACTTTAACCCAAGCACTGCAGAGTATGTTAAAGGCCAATTTGATTACCCTCAGAGGCCCTCCTGCAAATCCCAACACTACTTCTCCTCGTTATAATCCCAACGCCAGGTGTGCCTATCACTCCGATAGCCCCGGGCATGATACGAATGATTGCTGGTTGTTGAAGAACAAGATTCAGGATATGATCGACGCTGGAGAAATTGAATTTGATCCTCCGGCGACCCCCAATGTCATCACAGCACCTATGCCTAATCATGACCAGAATGTTAATGTTGTGGACGACAATTCTCACGTTACTGACGTTGCTGATTTAGCATCTCCTCTCCTGATCGTTAAGAAGAATTTATTGCAAGCTGGTTTATTTCCAGGTTGTGCTGAAGATTGCGATCTCTGTGTACTCCGACCCAATGATTGTTTGAAGTTGAAGAACGGCATTCAACGGCTGATGGATGATCGTACAATTCTATTTGAAAGGGTTCCTAAGGTGGACAACTCTATTGAAGAGGTATCTGTGATTGCTAGGTCCAAAGCTCCAGTGAAGATTACCGCTACTAGAGTGCCTGTGAAGATTACCGCTGAGCCCAAAGTGGCTCCCCTGATTATTACCGCACCTGGCCCCGTGCCATATTCCTCCAGCAAAGCTATTCCGTGGAACTATGGAGGCGACGTTTACATCCATGGCATAAAGCAAGTTGGTAGTTCTGCTAATCCTAATGATATTGTGGGGACTAGTAAAGTTACTCGAAGTGGAAGGATCTACTCCCCAGAAATCTCACCTCCCGCTCCCGAAATTCGAGGAAAAAGACCAGTCAATCCTCCTCAGTCAGAGACATCGGTCGAAGTTACTTCTGAAGATGTTGCCAAACAGGAAATGGAAGAGATGCTGAAAATCATCCGTAAGAGCGATTTTGATGTAGTGGAACAATTGGGGCATACTCCGTCTAAAATCTCAATGTTGTCCTTGTTATTATCCTCTGAATCCCATGCCAATGCATTGATGAAATTCTTGAAGACCGCTCATGTGCCTCAAGAAACATCCGTCGATCAATTCGAACATTATGTTGCTAATTTGACTGTTGACAATGGCCTAGGCTTTTCCGATGCTGACCTGACGCCAGCAGGAAAGAATCACAATAAAGCTCTGCATATCTCCATCGAGTGTGAGGGGATCACCCTGGCTCACGTGTTGATCGACAACGGCTCTTCCTTGAATGTGCTCCCGAAAGCTGTACTCGATAAATTTGACTACAAAGGCATTGAACTGAAACCTAGTGATGTTGTGGTGCGTGCTTACGATGGTGCGAAGAGTGTTGTCTATGGTGAAGTGGTTCTCCCTATCAAGATAGGACCTCAAGTCTTCAACACTACCTTTCACGTGATGGACATTCGTCCCGCCTACTCCTGCTTGTTGGGGCGCCCTTGGATCCATGGGGCAGGTGCGGTAGCTTCGTCGCTTCATCAAAAGCTGAAGTATCCAATAGCAGGCATGGTTGTCACTGTATGTGGAGAAGAAGAGTATATTGTCAGTAGTGTGCAAGCCTTCAAATACGTCGAGATGGATGGTGAATTCTTTGAGACTCCTTCTCAGTCATTTGAAGTGGTTCCTCCACCCAGTCCTGTCCTTAAGCCAACTCCCCTTGTGCCCAAGGTTGTTCGTGCTCCCCCTGTCATGATCTCTCTGAAAGATGCTCAAGCCGCGATTGAAAATGGTGATCGTGCTGGTTGGGGTCAATTGATCAATGTACCGTACAAGTCTGATAAAGCTGGCCTGGGGTTTAACTCTGGAAAGATAGTCAAAAATCAGATTAATGCTATGGAAGATGCTGATAGTGATTGCGACTTGGATAGCTGGATTTTCCCAACAATTGGTGACGGACTCAACAATTGGAAGACTGAAGACATTATCCCGATTTCCTTTAGTCAGGAGTAATTGTTATTGTTTATTCTAGAATTGCAAATTTTAATTTTCTTTTACAATCAAACTTCTTAAAGCATTGTGTCTATGCCCGAGGCACAATGGCTAATTTGTTAGGGGTTTGTCATTTTCATAAGCATATTCATATTCAATAGATCAATGGACTTTTTGCATTCAAATATTGCGCTCTTTATCTTTCCTGTCATTTTTCAAACAAGCTATGTTTCTTGCACACACTCACGTAACAATTTGCCGATCCATATCCACTCTGGATCCTGTTGGTAATGACTCTGCTACTGTTCATTATGACTTTGAAAATCCGATCTACCAAGCCGAGGATGGAAGCGAGGAAGATTGTGAAGTCCCTGGAGAACTTGCCCGACTACTGCGAGAAGAAAAGACTATACAGCCGCATGAGGAATCAATTGAAATTGTAAATCTGGGTACTGAAATAAACAAGAAAGAAGTCAGAGGTTTCTTGGGGCACTCGAATTACATTGCCCGATTCGTTCCACACTTGACTGCTACCTGCAAACCCATCTTCAAATTACTGAGACAAAATCAAGAGATGGTATGGAATGATGAATGCCAAGAAGCTTATGACAAAATCAGGAAATATCGCCAAGAACCTCCAGTTCCGATGCCACCAGTTGAAGGAAGACCTTTAATTACGTATTTGACCGTGTTAGAAATTCAATGAGGTGTGTTGGGGCAACATGACGAGTCTGGTCGAAAAGAGCATGCCATATACTGCCTTAGCAAAAGGTACCGACTGTGAAACAAGATACTCACAGCCCGAGAAAGCTTGCTGTGCTTTGGCCTGGGCTGCTCGCCGACTAAGACAGTATATGTTGAATCATACCACCTTATTGACTTCTAAGATGGATTCTATCAAATACCTATTTGAGAAACCTGCTGTCTCCTGAAAGAGTTATCACTGACAATGGTACTAATTTGAACAACAAGATGATTACTGAACTCTGCACGCAGTTCAAAATAAAACACCATAACTCTTCTCCGTACCGGCCAAAGATGAACGACGCCGTGGGGACTGCTAACAATATCAAGAAGTCATGCAAGAAATGACAGTAACATACAAAGACTGGCATGAGATGTTACCCTTTACTCTTTACGGTTATCGCACTTCAGTGCGCACTACGACAGGGGCAACTCCGTTCTCTTTAGTCTATGGAATGGAAGCCATCTTACTAGTGGAAGTTCAGATTCCCTCTCTAAGAATCATGAAAGAGGCGGGCTTAGATGAAGATGAATGGATTCAGACTCGACTCGATCAGATAAATCTGATTGATGAGAAGAGACTTGCGGCTGTTTGTCATGGGCAGATATATCAGAAATGCATGACCCAGGCATTTAACAAAAGAGTTAAGAGACAGGTGTACCAACTTGGCGACTTGGTGATCAAGCGTATCATTCTACCACAAGGTGATCCCAGAGGCAAATGGACTCCCACATACGAAGGGCCATTTGTGGTTAAGAAGGTATTCTCTGGTGAAGCCATGATACTCGCTACTATGGATGGTGAAGACTTCCCACATCCCGTGAACGCGGACATAGTTAAAAAATACTACGCATAAAAGAGACCCGCTAGATCGACGTATCTAGGCAAAAGTAAGGGCATCCCGGCGAACCAAAAGGGTTCGGGCAAAAATTAGGGATATATAAAAAAAAATGTACACCCGGCAAGTCGAAAACCTGAAAAGGCGGCTTGGGCAAAAAAGGGTATCCTGGTGGACTGAAAACCTGAAAAGGCGGTCCAGGCAAAAATTAGGGATTAAAGCGTATGACTATGTCCCGTTCTCAGTCAACTTTCATCCAAGTTCAAGGGACTGAACAAGCCAATCACTTCCATCCGACAACAGGGGATGAGATGCTTGAAGACATAATGACAGTAGTAGACTTAAAATCAATAGGACTTCTTCCACATAGCTTTCTCTTTGTTTTCGACAATTTCCTCTTACTAGGATTTCTGTCTCCTTGTACACAAATTGCTTGTTTATAGGCCTTCTTTCAAAATCAATACAACCTTCTTTCAAAAGATGCTTTTGTTTTTTCTTTTTCTGTTTTGTTTGCGTAAACGTCCATTGATTTAATTTGAATTAATATATGCATTTGAATATGACCAATGTTTACCAAAATACATGCATAGAATAGCAATAGCAATTACTACAAGACTTCAGGATCAAGGAAAAGGTCTAATCATGCTTCCAATGAATCCGCTACCAATTCTCTTCCCCAGCAAGCCTTTTTTTTTCTCCTCAGAAAATGGTAGTATCCCCAGGCACAGCCAGTTACTCCCCAATAGAGGTCGGCGTCACCAGACAGATTGATCATCTCATCCATCCCCAGCCAGGCTCTGTTGAATATTTCCACCATCAGACAGAAATCAAGCATCCCCAGCCGAGAAAGGGTCATCGACACAAATGTCTCAAATCAGTAGATGGGGATTTATTTTCCCCAGTAGAGTCCCCAAGCAGAACTTCTCATACGCATAACTCATTCATTACATCCTTTCACAGCATACGCATGCATACAACATTCACATTTATTTTAGCATAACACGAAACATCTCATGCATCATGACATAGCATGAAGCTAACTTTTTCTTTGCAGGTTAATTATCCTCCTGATATAGTCAAAGTAGAAGGTTCATTCAGACAGACACCTTTATCAATCACATTCAAGATTCAGATACATATTTCAAATACAGTTCATGGGAACATTCATTCTGACAACACTTCGATATCCTCCTAACGATGGCATCTCTAAGCCCATCCCAGACATTTATTGCAAGTACAACATATACAGGTTATCAGATACAGCCTAACGTACGGTTCATTCTGATTCAGCCCAACATATGACTTCTTCAGCAACTCCAATGCGGTCTAACGTACGACCCATTTGGACCTTCAAATCCTCGGATACTGCCTAGCGTACGGTACGTTCAGGGGTGTAGTCTAGCGTACGACTACTTTCTTCTTCGGATACAGCCTAACGTACGGCTCATTCTGCAACTCAGATACGATCTAGCGTACGATCCATTCTGAACTCCAACAACCCCAACGCGGTCTAACGTACGACCCGTTTGGATCTTACAACCCTCAGATGCTACCTAACGTACGGTACATTTCTGAAGTGTAGTCTGGCGTACGACTACCGCTTTCATCATCAGATGCGGCCTAACAGACGAATCATTCTGCGACGGTCTAACGTACGACCCGTTCGGATGTCCATCCCCTCAGATGCTACCTAACATACGGTACATTTCTGAAGTGTAGTCTAACGTACGACTACCCCTTTCATCATCAGATCCTACCTAACATACGGTACATTTCTGAAGTGTAGTCTAACGTACGACTACCCCTTTCGTCATCAGATTCGGCCTAACGTACGGCTCATTCTGCAACTCAGATACGATCTAGCGTATGGTCCATTCTGATCCTTTATCCCCAACAGCATATGACACACTCCGACTCCCCGGCGAAGTCGGCAGCCTAATGGATGACTCATTATACGGTCTAACGTACGACCCAGTGTGGCACCCATGTCTTCAAATTGGCCTAATATACGGCGCGATCTGAAGCTTTCGTCATCAAACCTCCCGGATGGCATCTT
The DNA here is from genome assembly GCF_024323335.1 of Lathyrus oleraceus. NCBI lineage: Eukaryota > Viridiplantae > Streptophyta > Magnoliopsida > Fabales > Fabaceae > Lathyrus > Lathyrus oleraceus. The sequence continues at coordinate 209,299,337 of NC_066585.1, forward strand.
TAAGCCCATCTCCATCAAGACCAACTGTCGATTCTCAAGTGCAAATTTTTGGGGCATTCTAGTGTTCAATAATCTTCCACCTCCAGACCACGAATGGCATACACGCCATCCTAACTCTCTCGGTTCAAGAATATTGAACAGGGGCAGCTGTCATACCCCAAAAATTACCCATCATTTTTCCTAAAAAAAAAAAAAAAAAAAAAAAAGAAAAACGAAAAAAAAAACGAAAAAAAAAAAAACGAAAAAAAAAGAAAAAAAAGAGAATTTTTTTTTTAATTAATTAATTAATTAATTAATTAATTAAATAATTAAAATAAATAAATAAATAAAATATAACAAATTATTTTGGACTTGGGTCTCCCTCATTCCAAGCCCATTACCCACGAAATTAGTCTATAAATACTGAAGTTTCAGTAGGGGGAGTGACACTTGGAGTTAGACTTGGAGTTTACACTGGGAGATTCACTGGAGAAAGAAGGAAGAGAAGCAAAACACTCTGAGGTTTCCTTGGAACAAAACCTTGAGGAAAAAGAAAGAGAGAGAACAGAGAAGGACGGATAGAAACTTTGGCATAGGAACCCTGCCTACCCGGAGAATTCAGAGTAAAGAAACCCTGAAGGCAGCCCATCTGCACCGAAGCCATCGCCGTCCAATTCCCGCTGCCTAACTTATTCCGATACTACAAGTGGTCAATCCCTTCAACCTTGAATTGGCAAACAGGTTTGCGTATCTCTATTGTTTATACTTTCAATTGGCCATATCTACATATATAATGTATCATGATTAAATGTTGATATATAATTTGCTTTCGTATGGGAATCTAAATACGCCTGAATACCCTGAATGTTTGACCATGTTATTCCTGTGATAAAATGCCATAAAATTCAAAGTTCCTAACATGGGGCTGTTTTCAAATTCAAAATCCGTGGCCTTCGCTAGGCGAGGCAGAGGCGAACGAGACAGTACTTGATTCTTCTAGTCTGTTTTTTTTATGTTTTTATCATAGCCATGCATTATTCATCCTATCCTATTTATTGTTGTGATATTTCTCCGGTGTAATCTTCGATTGCACCCTGATTTGGTGTTCTGACATGTTTCTTTTTTTGAGTTTCGTAAAGGTTCACATATCCCAGGAAAAGGTTATTGGCTAGGTATTCCACTTTATTTGTGGGATACCCTTGTGGAGTTTCACCCTAAATTAATTTTTAATGTATTAATTTCTAATGTATTAATTTTTTAATATATTATTTTTAATAATTTTAATGTGGAGTTTCATCCTAATTATATAATTAATTGTAAAACTTTGCCTTTGAATAAGTGATCTTGGACCTCTCTTTGTTGCCTTACGATTACGATATTACGGTCATGTCCCGCGAACGTGGGGATACCCTTAGCAAAGACCCTTCGGTTAAATCATCATAAAATAAATTATAGTCCCTCGGATGTTGCCTTCGAATATACAACTTTGTCCCTCGATGACCCTCCGATGTTGCCTACGGTTAAAAGATGATAGTCCCTTCGAATGCTAAGATATCCTCGTAACTGTTGCCTTCAATGACCTATCGATGACCCTACGATGACCCTTTTACATCCAAAGGATAAAACTACTTATTTCTCAATAATAAGGACAGTTTTACCCTCATAAGGATAGGAAATGCTCATAAAGACCTTGGGTCGGTATAACTCTTAATTGTTGGCTCACAATCTAAAAACAATTTTCACACCTCACACCTTTCAAAATATCTTTAGAAAATCATCACTTGGTATATATTCATACTAGAATCATTACCGAGTTATATTTTTCTAAACAATTTCCAAAACTAAACGAGATAACTACTTTGTATATATTCATACAAGAATCATTACAAAGTTAAATTCTCTTTTCAAAACAATTTTTCTAAACAATTCACAAACACTTTTTTTTTTTTTTTTAAAATAATATAAGTGATCGAGCAATTAAGAGCCCATGGATAACCATGGATACAAAGGGTGCTAACACCTTCCCTTTGTATAATGTACCTCCCGAACCCAAAATCTAAATTAAGGTCTTTCCTGTTCTTTTCCACCTTTCCTTATTGGATAAAAGAAAAGTCGGTGGCGACTCTTGCTAACCGCGACATTGCGATTAAAACCACAAAAAAGTCCAGTTCACCGTATGACAGATGTTAAATAGACTGGTGGTCAACATTTTCCTATGCTTACTCACCGAAAGTGTTGTATCATTTTCTTAGTTAAGTCTTGGTAGCCGCTGATCGAGAATCTAGGTAGACTCATATACCACCTAAAGGCACCCTCTTTAAAGGTTCCGATCATGAGCTTACACTTGAGTGAGTCAGAAGCCCTTACTATTGCCATCTAATTATTGATGGAAATAATATGCTCTTGTGGATCAGTTTTACCATTGAAAGATACTAGCGACGATGGCTTGATGTTCTCTGGGACCTGATCATCCCATATAGCTTGGTATAAAGGCTGAGATTCCAGAGGCCCGTCCTCTGTATCCCCTTTCTGAAGACTTTGTGTTTGTAAGACTTGAACACTATCTCGTGAGGCTTCATTTTGCTGGCGAAGTGCTTTCACCACTGAGAACAATTGGGTTATATCTGGTGGCGGGGGTGGATCACGTCCAATGGGAGATGATCTTGACATCGTCCAGCTGAGGTATAAACGTTTTTTAGGATGATTTTGTGCGGCCTGGGCTAGTTTTACCGAGACCCCAGGGTGGACACCAAATGTTCTTGCTAAAGAACAATAAAAGGTTGATTTCATTGTTTTAAGTCATGAAACATCTAAAATGAATGGTTGGAGTGCATGTTATGTGTGTTTGTCTCATTTTTTGCCTCTCCCTTACCCTCAAAACATTCTCCTATTTACAAGTCTTCATGTCCTTCTCTTTTTCCTTGCTTGACTCCCCAAATTCTTCATAAATACTTATGGCAATAACATATGTCTTCTTATAATTGTCATGTAACATCCCCCCTTCACTAAATATGACTCTTCAGATGGCATCTTAACCCCGTCGTCGGATACGACTTGCACTAATCGAATCATTCCCAATTTTTATAGGAGATCGACTCTATCTTACTTATTTCAATATCCTAACCGAATTTCGATTAATGAATCATAGTCTGACTATCCGACCTACTAGTCTAATGATACTCAATTGTCATGCAAACTCAACCTCAAAGAACTCATATATCTAAAAAGATTTCGTCGACCTGATACCTCAATTGATCTAATTGATTTTTTTTTTCCGGATCTACATCATCCCTTACATCTCTTACTTTCTTTTATATGAATTCTTTCATATCATATAACAACTCCTTTAGTTAGTCTTATATGCAATAATGCACGCATATTCAATATTTAAATCTTATATTCCCTTATCTATATCAATAAAGTTGGAATAATGGCATATATGTCTCTTGTTTTGCGTTCTTTAGCTTTTGCTTTTATTAGCCAAGATAATGAATTTAAAAGGAGTATGTTGGGTACTCCAGTCCCTTTACAACATGTGTTCTTTAGCTGCTTTTTTATTAGTCATATAATTATTGATTAATAAATTATATAGATACCAAAAATGAAGATACCATTCACATGGATGCTGAAACCCTTCTCCATTATTTTGATGCAAAACATAATTACTTATTCTCCTTGATTTTGTCAAGACAATATTCTCGGTGAGTGTGCTTACTTTTAGAGTATAGTAGTAGTATTTATTTAAAATAAATATGCATAATTACGTAAGTACTATATTTAAATAGTAGATGCAGGTACATTTGTTGTATTATAACACATGTAAAGAAATATATGAAAAAATAGTATTTCTTAGTTTATAATTATCTTAAAACGCATTAAAAAATTTATTATAAGGTCCCACTTGGAGCATGGGTTTTGAATAGACAAATTAAAACCGGACAAAAAACAGCTATCATAATTTTCAAATTTTCTTATCGAGCAAAGTACTATGACGCCTATATTTGAAAGCAACATGTAATCCCCACATATCGATCATCATTATTATCTGAATAAAATGTAAAACTTTTCTACTTTTTATTTATTTATAAACAATCAATTGTATTAAACTAGAACATTATGCGTACTCAAAACCAATACAAAAGGGAGAAAATTATAGTAATGGAAAGAGGAAATACAAAAAAAAAATGAGAGGATTCTATTTCAATAATCAATATTTTAAAAATCGAACCCAATCGTTTAATTCAATCGATTGAATCGAAAATCAGAAATAAATTCGATTGGATCAATCTTTTAAAATCGTTAATGGATCAAAATCAGAGTAAACCCCAAAAATCCGGATTGAACCGTCTAAAACCATTCGAACCAAAGAATCATAGTCAGTTTTGTAAAACCGACAGATTCAAAAAAATGCATCAAATTGATTTTTTTTTAATTTTAATATTCCCCAATCAAAAAAAAAATTCAATATTTTTTTACAATCATAAAAACTTATACTTCCTTTGTCTCATGAAAAGTGTTCAATTTGAACAATTCACTGTTTTTAAGAAAATGATTAGATGAGTTGGTATTGATGATAAAACTAATATCATTTACTAGAATACTCATATTAATTGTAGTTAAAAAAGTGATTGAATAAAGTTAAAATTAATCGATAGACATATGATAGTGGAAAAATAATAAAAAATGATGCATTGATATTATAAAAGGACAATTATTTTGAGACATATAAAAAATGCAAATGAGATACTTTTTATGAGACGGAGAGAGTAAGTTTTATCAGGCCATTATAGTTTTTCTTTCAACCATATTCCATCATCATCACGTTGTCTCTTTTCAACATGATCACGATGTCCAACTCAATATTGATTGTCGTTCAAATTAATATTATTTGTTGTTGTCAATTAAGAGTTGTTTGTCGTACTTTAATTCAAATTCGTTTTTGTTGTTTAGTGAAGTATATTATATTATTTATTTTTGGTATTCTATTTAATTTAATTTATGTATTCTTAATTATTTGAACTTTATTTTAGTTATTATATTCTCTTACTTTAATTTTGGTTTGAATTAGTTTAACTTATTTTATGGTAATTCTTTAATTTGGTCAAATTATTCTTAAATGAGGGTTGAAATGAAGTGTAGAACTATGTTATGTTATTATATGTATTATCGATATTGTTGTATTAAATTTGTAATGGATTTTTAAAATATTTATTTTATTAAGTTGTGAACATGTGTAATATATATGAAATTTAATTTCATATTATTAATTTATTTAATAAACGGCTCGACCGTAGGTTTAACCGATTGAACCAATTGAATCTTAAATCGCAAGTTTCATGACTAAATTTTCGGTCCAGTTTTTAAAACATTGTCAACAACAACCAACATTAAAAGTTATTACTTTAAGTGCTTGAAAGATAAATCTCTACCTGCATCAAAAACCAATAATCTCTTTTGATGGAAGGAGAAGTAGAGAATATGACTTGCTAACTATATCATAATTGATCAATAACTCTCCCTTGAAGCGAATGTTGTTTCTACAAGCCCAAATATTCTAGCAGATGGAAGCCCAAAAAGCTACGTGATAAGAGGATTTCTTAATGCACCCTATATGTCTCTCAAGCACCACACGAAAATTCTAAAATGTTCCTTAGTTTTCAGAGATGTATCTTCGGACGCACCCAATACACACTCATCGTAGGCTATTCTGAGTGACGCCCTATAGGTTGGTTTTTTTTTATTCTGGAGATGCATCTCCGGGATATTTCAAAAAAATATTCATAACTGATATGCTCAATGGAAATTCCGGAGACACATCATCGGAAGTTTGAGCGGGATTTCCACTGAGCTGATTAGTTATAAATATTTTCTTGAAATATACCGAAGATGCATCTCCGAAATTAAATAAATCTAACTTATAGGGCGTCACTCAGAATGACCTACGTTGAGTGTGTATTGGATGCATCTCTAGAAACTGGACAACATTTTTATATTTTTCCATGGTGGATAAGAAACATATAGGGTGCATTAAGAAATTTCCCATGATAATTATTCTTAAATGTCAAATTGAGCAAGGTGCCGAAAATGTCAAAGTGATGGGAAATGGAAACAGAATAAGGGATTTCAGAGATTCCAATCCACATGTATATAACATTCCAAACCAAATTGTTGACAGGACAGTTGAGGAACAAATAATAAATATCCTCTTCTGCAGAAAAACAAAGCGGACACACAAGGTTATAAGCTCCTACGAGGATTCCCCACTTAGCCAGCTAAAACTTTGAAGGAAACCTATCCAAAATTAATCTCCATCAGAAGGCTTGGAGTTTGCTAGGAATGTTGACTTTTTACACTTTGAGTAAACAAATCAAACTCTCCTCATTCGACATGCTGACTTCAAAATAAAACCTAGAAATTATAGAATAAGTGCTCCTAACTGAGAATAAAGAACTGTTAGGACACTTGACAAAGGCATCAGAGATCTCAGAGGTGAGTTGGATAGGTTTGAGTAATAGTTTCAAGTCTTCTAACTACTATAATTCTACTTGATTCAGATCTATATTATCTAAAAAATATAGGGTGTGTGTGTTTCCCTTACAAAGACAGGGAGACTCAGAGGTCTTAATAGGAATATTACAATTTTAGGGGGTAATGGCTAGCTCACGACGACGAGTATCCATGTACGATGGTTTTTGAGACTATTTGAAGGACTGGTTTACGTGAGGTGAGATGCCCTGTTGGTGGTCGGCGTTGCTGGGTTGCAGGCGGGCGATTAAATTGACAATGTTAGGGCTACTAGGAGCGTAGTGCTCTATGAGTAGAAGTATATGTGTATGATATAAGAATCCCCCATAAGTTCCCTTGAGGTTAATATATTTATAAGAATTCCATAGGCCTAGGGTTTTAGCCCCCTGGAAGTGGTCTTAATTATTTCTTACTTACCAGGAAGGTTATTGACTGCTTATATTCTCGAAGTCAGCAAGGTCTCTCTCTCTCTCTCTCTCTCTCTCTCTCTCTCTCTCTCTCTCTCTCTCTCTCTCTCTAATGTATCCCCTACGTATGTGGGCCTTCCTAAGCGAGTCTCTTAGATTCTGTCGAGGCGGGGATCTGTTAGGCGAGGGCGTCCTAGTTTACGACTTACCAAATTTAAGACTACACAGTCCCTTAAGCACACGAGTTTTTTTGTTAAAGGGAAAATGATTCAAAACTACTATTATTTTCAGAATGCGCCCCTCGTCTTGCTAACGATCCCCTTGGTTGAGAATGATATCGCTGAACAATGATGCTCCCGTTATATGCGAGTGAAATAGTAGGCGAGTCCATCAGCTGAAAGTATACGAGATCGCAAGTACCTATGTGACACGGGCGTTTATAGATTTGGGGAAGCTACATGTAATTTTGTTTCCTATGATCCCCACCTAAATGTCAGTCAATTTTTCCAAATTGAATGTTTGATGAGAGGAGGTATGTGTATAGTTTAATGCATATAATGATGATATTTTTTAGAAGATAAATCAGTCTTTAATGTCTACACATTGCACTTAGGAATTGAGACTTTCCCACTTGTAGAGTCACCCTATTTGGTGAACGTGTGAGTTTGCTTCTTTGGACTCCCTATATATTTTCAGAAGTATTACTTCACCCCTTCTTCCTTCTTTTCAAAAACTTCCTACGTTTGGACTTTTACTTTCTTGAACCCTTACTTTCCTCTACTATGGCGAGAAAAGATATGTTTATCTATGTGCGAGACATAACCTTTTTATACTCTATAGAGGATATGATCAAAAAAAATTCTATGGCATTAGTTTTTCTAGCAAGGCCCGAGAGATGGATGTGCTTATGGAGCATTGTTCGAGGGATGAGATAGTAGATATGTATACCTCTGATGATCCGTCTACTCTTTACTTCTACATCCATCTTCCTGTTATCTATGATTTGGGGGTTCTGGTTCCTTTTCCTTCTTTTGAAATAGAGTTTTTTTATTGCTGTGAATACTATTAGGGAAAAACATATAATGACAGTTGTGAAACACATATACTGACAGTTGTACGTCCATTGTTATATAGCGTGTGGTTGTATGTATGGTGGTTTCCATAAAGGGTGAGAGACCGTGGTTATACGTTAGGTAGCTCGCTACTTATAACAATAGTTTATTCAAACAATCGTCGTGAAATAATTTATAGGTCCTTGGTTCGAATCCATGCCTCGTCATTCTTGCCTTTTATTTTTCTAGATAAGACGTTCTACTTATAACAAATGTTGAGTTTAAAACCATTGTGATATTATTTGTTTTTTTTATATATTTTTTAATTTTATAGTATTCCTAAATTTTAATCCTGAATATTTCTAATCATATCAGACTAGAAATAATAATACAACCATTTTTGAATTGAATTAGACCAAAAATTATATTACATCAATGACATAATTCCATTAGGAACCAAAAATTGTATATTACATCAAAACCAATATGTCACGAAACAACCTACAATATACACATCATTACAACAAATAATACTATCTTGTTATCTTGGTGTCATGTCTCTTGGTGTCTTGAATTTAAACACCTATAATTTCAAATGATAATAGTTGTTAGAATATAACATCATTAGTAATTATAACATATAATAAATTATGAATAAGGAGTATAAAATACTTACTTTTTAATTTTTCTCATATGCCTTCTTGATGATCGTTATGAATAGCACGTACATCATCTCTATTAACTTCTTCATATAATTAAGCATTTGTGTTACATAAGAAGGAGTTGAAGGAATATAAAAACTTTCATTATCACTAGGAGGAATATGTTTTCCTTTGAGAATAATTGACCATCTCCTCGAAAAGTCCGCAGGAACTGTCACATAAAAAACTTGTTTTGCTTAAGTAGCCATGATGAAGGGTTCGATGTTATAAGTTGCATTGCCAAGGTCAACCCGTGTGAATCCTAACTCATCCTTTTGTACGTCATTGTTATTGAGAACCCACTTGCATTTAAATAAAAGAACTTTAAAAATAACATATCACCAAAATCTCCTCAATGACACCATAAAATGCAGTGGTTGCTAAAATAGGATTCTTATCTTTCGTACTAGAGAAATACGTGGATTTGGCCTCAACCATAACCCCACTATTTTTTATTGTACTACGACCATCTTTTACTTTTGTATAAAAGGAAAAATTAGAAATGTCGTATGTCGTCCAAGTTATCACAGTAAATTTTGGCATGTACGATATCCATTTAATTGTCTCATATGCATAATCATCATTAGAAATCCTCATATTAAACCAGTTGTGTAAGGTTCAACTACACTAAGATTATTCAATATATAGAAATGTTCTTGAAGTACTAGATCTTGACCCATTGACTTAACATTTACACCTTGAACACCTCTACCTTCAAATTTGTTAGCATGACGAGACTTTGGAGTCCTAATAGACTCTATTTCTGACAAATAGTTTCAACAAAACTCAAAAGCTTCTTCTGTGATGTACCTTTAAATGATCTAAGCTTCCAACCGATGATGATTCTTCGTATATCATTGAAATATCTTCATGTATCGCTCTATAGGATACACCCACCTTAAATAAATTAGACCACAATATCTGATTTCTCTGACTAGATGAATAAGTAAGTGAACCATAATGTCAAAACATTACTGAGGAATATACATCGCCAATTGACACAATATTATTGTAGCATTGTATTCTAATTTATATAATTTTTTGAATAAGAAATTTATTAATATAACATTGAAGAATAAGCATAATCTGGTTATAATTACTCTTACATTTTTTGGAAGGATGCCACGAATAGCCACTGGTAGAAGTTGTTACATCAAGACATGACAATCATGAGATTTTAAGCCAACTAACTTGAGATCTTTCATTGATACAATTTTATTGATGTTTGAAGAGTAACCTTGGGGAATATTGATATCATGCAAACACTCACAAAAACTTTTCTTTTCCTTTTTAAATAGAGTGTGACATGCCGAAGGAAAATAAGATCTTTTTCCTCTATCTTCAACAGTCAACTGTTGTCGTATACCCATCTCCACCATATCTAAACATGAATTATCATTATCTTTAGTGTTAACTGGAATGTTTAAAAGTGTTCCTACCAAACTATCACACACATTTTTCTCCACATGCATCAGATCAAGACAATGTCTTACGTCGAGTCTAGACCAATATGGAAGATAAAAGAACATCGATCTCTTTTTACAACTATTTATCTCAACGGGACCGTCTTTTTTATTTCCAAATATAAAATTCAGGTGTTCTTGTCATTGATAAACTTCATCACCAGTTAAAGGTTTATGAGCATTTTTAAAATCCCGCTCTCCGTTAAAAGCCTTCCACAATCTACGATAAGGATGATAGGGTTTTGGAAATTTCTGATGCCCAAGGTAAACGATATTTTTTCCAAACTCAAGCTGGTGAAAAAGGCATCGGATTAACATATAGGACACTCTGTATGTCCTTTGACACTATATCCATCCAAATTACCATATGCAGGAAAGTCGTTGATTATGCAAAATAACATTGCACGCATCTTAAACTTTTCACCGGAATATACATCATCAACATCAACACCTTTATCCCGCAAAATTTTTAAATCCTCAATTAATGGACTTAGATAAACATCTATGTCGTTTACAACCTGTCTTGGTCTAGAAATTACCATACTTAACATCATATACTTGCGCTTCATGCACAACCAAAGAGATAGCTTATAAATCGTAACAAGAATAGACCACGAAGAATGGCTAGTGATCAGATTACCAAAGGGTTTCATTCCATCTGCGGAAAGCCCAACCCTAACGTTTCTTGGCTCAAGGCCAAAATCTGGAAACAATTAATCAATTTTTTTCCGTTGTAAAGAATCAGCTACATGGCGAATGTTTCCATCATATTTTCTTCCATATGCATGCCATCTAATATTCTTTACATCATTCACATTGTCAAAAAGTCTATTTAACCTTGAAATTATTGGCAAATACCATAACACTTTAGCAGGAGGACGCTTCTTACTAACATTGTCATTGTCATCACCATTATTTTTCTTCAACTTGTAGCGTAACTCACCATATTTTGGACATTGATCAAAATTTTCATACTCTTTCCTGTATCATATGAAATCATTAGGGTATTCATTGATTTTGACATACTTCAAATCCATTGGACATAATATCTTCTTGGCCTCATAAGAACAATCCGATAAATTATCATCTTCTAGAAGCATTTGTTTCAAAAAATCAAGCAAATATGTGAAACTTTTATCTGACCACCCACCTTTTACCTCCAGATTAAACAATTTTAACAACACAAATAATCGTGTAAAATTGGTGCACCCTTATATAAAGGCAGATCTTTGCCGATACATAAAGTATCATAAATACGGGCTTTCGTATAAGACGATTCTCCAATATCACTAATCATATCTTCTAGTCGATCATCCATATCATCATCATCTTCATCCTTTTCTGATGTTGCTTTTTTATTATTATTAACTTCTCCATGCCACGTCCATGTTATATAATTTTGTCATATTCCATCATAACATAGGTGATGTAATATTTCTTTCTTTGACCATTTTCTGATATTCCCACAAAAACACAAGGACAATAAAATATATCATTATTGTCAGGAATATTTTTTTTTGGAAATTCAAGGAATTCAAGAACTCCTTTCTCATACATCGAAACTAATCTATCGACTTTCATCCAACTACGATCCATAACAAATTCTGAAATTTATATCAAAAGAGTAATGTGTATGACAACCTAATACTACACACACAACATCCTAATATGATTATATGCATATGAAAATGTTTGAATAAAACATGAACATGGAAACACCAAAACATTAACATATTCAAAAGTGTCACAATGTTTGAATAAAACACAAACATATCCAACACCAAAACCTAAAGCATATTCACAAAATCTAAATAAAACATGAACATGAAAACATGAACAATACACATGTCAACGTCAATACACATAACATCCTAACGAAGAACATAAACATTCAGAAGCATCAGAGAGAGGTAATGGTAAATAACCTTTATGAAGGACATAAAAATTCAAAAGTGTCAGAGGGATAGAATGGTAACATACCATAATTTAAAGAGGATGAAAATATCCTTTCCATAAATGATATTCATTTCCAGAAATGAACGAAGATGGTGAAGGTTTCTCTCTTGTTGTCATATCGTTCGCTTGGGCACCCTTGTATGTTATGAACAAAATGAAGTACTTGTTATGTTTTAATTTTGTGGGAAATAATTTCACAGCGGCGTCAAGATTCAACCATAGTGAAATATGGAACATATAACCACAACTGGACAAAATAACTATAGTAGTTATACTTTCAATTTTTAAATAACAATAAATATGAAGGGACACACTTATTTTTATTGAAAAAAAGGAAAAAATATTTATGCTGGGACTTGAAGTTTGCCATCCAAACTCTATGAAAACAATTGTTTTAAGGAACCATGATGAAATGTTTCTTTATAAAATAAAATAAAAACATGCGCAAAAATGTGATATGACGACAATGGAAAAATGGCTGTTGTAATATTGTGTCACCAAAGGTATATTTTCTAGTAGTGCAATGTGGCCCTTCCTAGGTTACTCCAAATGTTTGGGTATACTTAGGGCCTTTCTGATAGTCTTCCGTCACCTTCTGTCAGGGTGCTTTTATAATTTTTTCGGACAGAGTTTCGTCCCAGCAGTATGTGGGTGACTTTCACCCTTTTTCAGGGGTGCAATTTTTAAAACCCTTCGCTTCACCTTACGAAGATTGGAAGGACACATTTTCTCAGATATGAGGGATAAACAATCCATCGCCCATCATGGTGGGGGAGGGAGGCGAGCCCCAGTTCCGTATTTCTTGGACCCCTGATCTTAAGTTCATCGTGAGGGTGAACTCACATGTCTTCCCTCCTTTGGACCGTGAGATAATCCATGACTTAGAGGGCTTCCACCCTCTTGAGTGCAATAGCCTTATTTATCGAGAGCATGAAGATGAAAATAGAGTATAGGAATACTTAGGTAATAAATACTTTTTTATTATCGTTCCATTTTCATATGCATGCTCTAACGGTTCACCATATGCAAGCGAGATGATGGTGATGCCTATTGATGAAAAACGGGAGCGTTTGGTGAAAATGCATACGGTTGAACAGTGGATGATGTAGTCATTTTCTCACAGTACCTCTGATGCTCCAAGGGCATTGTAAGGTGAAACCTTTCGGGAGATGAAGATCCACCCTTATAAAGCTCCTAGGCGAGAAGAGGGAGGTGGACGCTCAACCTCTCCCATAACCTTCTTTATGGAACAACTATGCTTTTAATGTTATGTCTTTCGCCAATAATTTCTTTTCCTTTCCAAAGACTTCACATGAGATTATCAGATGCTTTCCGTCATGTCTCCCACCTAAATATCAACTTTGTTGGAGGTCCAGCTGGTGAGATGCTTTTTGGTGGAAAAAGTGTTGAGGGAGAAGCGTATTGATACCTTAGGTAGAATGCAACACGGGGTGTCCAATATGAACAAACATACCTGAGAATACGAGTGGTTTTGAAGCATATAAAGGTAAGGAGGGATGATATGAAGGTGTTCTCCGAAGGAGTGGTTGCCCATGCGCATGTTCAACAGGCATATGTGGAGGGTTTGAAGTAGTCGCTCGAGGAAGCCTACAACCCTATGAAGGGTATGAATGAGAGGGTCTCTCAACATATGTATGACATCATAGTGACCTCTGTTCATCACTTTGAGGAGGCGAGAAGGTGAATATTTCCTCCTTTATCCCCATATGGATTTAAGCCCCTTGGATCCTTTTAAGGTGGTTAAATATGGGGAGCTGGTGGATGAAGAATGATTTATTTTCTTTTTCTGCTTTTCGGTTGTAATATTATTTTACCCTTTTGGGTTATTTGTAACTATTTTGTTTAACGACGTCCCTTTGTGGGTGTCTTTATTCTAATTTCTTTTAGTGTTACCTGCTATGTTATTTTCCTTAATCTCAGGATGACTATGACTATAGAATCTTCCAAGGTGTTGAATATTCACTCTTGGGGAATACCATGTGTATGATTGCCTTAATGCATGGTAGGGATCCCATCCTTGGGGATCCGACATAATAATTTCCTCTATGGGCGACAATGATCCCATCTTGGGGGATTTAGCATAATAATTGCCTCTATTTGCAGTAAGGATCCTGTAAGACCCCAATTGTGACCCTAAGATCCCTCATGATATTCTTATCATATGCATTAGCATGGGGATCACAACTTGGCATCCTCCTTACCCTTCATTCATTGGGTTTGAATTGGGAGATATCACCAAGCACTATTTGATTGTATCATATTTCATTTTTCTTTTTACTAACCAAAATACCAAAAATATGCCATTTGTATAGTTTAACTCTTTTGTAGGTAGTGCACATACTCACCTTTGATCTATCAAGCTCATATCTAGGGTTTAAGACCCTTAATGCAAGGAGCTCAATCAAGAATTGGTCTACATTTGCTTTAAGTATCATATATGGATCCCCATGATCTTTACATGTTATTTTGATCAAGAAATCATCAAGAGTTTGAAGCTTGTTTGCCCTGGAAACCCTAATTCATCTGGGTATCTTATGTAACTTCTTCAACACGTTTCCTCAATAATTGATCAAGTATTTAAAGGGATACTTCACATTTCATTATATTATGCATAAATGATTTCCCATTATTCCAAAAAGTCAAGAGAATATCAAGCTAGCAAGTTGGTTCATGGTGGTTGACCATAGGAAGTCAACTGATCAAAACTGGGGTTCCCTAGACCCTATCTCCTACAATTTATATCATATGAAAATTATTCCAAGAGAAAAGTTACTCTAAATTACATTCTAAACAACTTTCATGTTAAGGTCAAGATCTAGATTTTCTTGGAAAGTCATTTTTTATGGTGAAAGATTATAGGTCATTTTGTCTAAACCCTAATTTGGAGGTCAACTTCCCAAGATCATAACTTGATCAATTCTTATGATATGAAATCCATTAAAGTTGATTGATCAAATTCCATATGTCTACTTCAACTTTGATGTTTAGAGGAATTACAAATTCAACTTTTAAATGCATGTGATATGAGGAAACATTATAGGTCATTTTGGGCCAATACCATTGAACAAGTGATTTTCCTCAACTTCTAAAATGCATAACTCCTTCTTGATAAATCCAAATGAGGTCAAATTTATGAATAATTTGAATTTATTTGAGAGCGCTATAACTTTTATGAAGGAATGTTTCTCATTTGAAGCCCAAAGAAAAAGTTACTAAAGGTGGAAGAAGTGAACATATGACTTGGTACTTAGAATTTTTTTTGATGTGTTTGATTTTCCAAACTTCCACCTCAAAATTCATCATGATCTAAAATTGAAATGAAAAAGTGTTCAACATGAAAGTTGTTCCTCTTGATCTAAGCTTTCAAAAAAGTCCAAATTCACCTCATTTGGAAAAAGAATGAATGACTTGTGCATGGCTTAAATTTGAAGGACCATTTGATATATTTGAACTTCCATTTTCCATACACGAATGCATGGCTTCTTAACATGACTTCGGCAATGCTTTCACATGATTTTGGACCTGAATGCATCATGGCATGGGCCTATCACATGCCCATGCATCCATGCAAAGAGAATTTGCTACTTTTGAAAGTTTGAAAGAAGTGTGCAAATATGAAGTGCCTTGGCTATAAATAGAAGCTCTTTCACTCTGAATTGAGGACCCTTGCACGCCAGCTTTGAATCACTAACCCTAAACTCTCTCATTCAAAGGATAACCTTGAGGATTTTTATTGAAAATCGAGTTTGAATCTTCCACTATTTTGAGATTCAAAACTCCAAGAGTCCTACTTCTTCTTTGATCCATTTCCACTCCATCAAGCATCCAGAGCAAGGCCAAGCACAATTGAGAGCAAGATCGTGTCCATTTGAACCTACAGTGAAGGTGAATTTCTGAATTTTTCATCTCTTCAATTCTCACTTAATTCTCCATAATTCTTGTTGATTTTTGGTTGTCTGAAGTCCTACCAATGTAGGCAAGAAGATTGAGTTGTTTTGAGGTCCCTGTATCTTTCTATATATTTGGAGTTAGATGAAATTGAGGCTAGATTCGAGCTCCTGAGAATTTTTACTTTAAATTCATGTCCTTTTTTTTCATTTTGGTGATGGTTGAGGATGGACCAGTCCGGTGAGGTCCACCGGAGAAGAAGACCGCAACTCTAGCTCCGGTGATGTGTTGGCATCTCTCCAGAGCTGAGATCCATCATGGAACGCGCGTTGAGATCCACTTGATCTGCCACCTCAATTAATGAGGGAGATCAAGTGGTCTACGTTTTTTAGCATTTTCTGATTTTTATTTTAATTGACTTATTTTCATTAATTCATATTAATTTTAATATTGATCCAAAAAATATGGGTCTTTCACCTAAAATTTTCAAATAATTTTCTCTTTCATTTTCTGAATAAAAATTATTTTTTGGATCATTATTAATATTTTTCACGATTTAATTGTTTTTGTGTATATTTTTAATTGTTTAAAAATAGTTTTAAGTTTCCAAAAATCATGAAATTTTTTCTCCAAGGTCCTTTGACCTTGTTTGACCTATGGTAAATCTCATGGCCATTTATTTGGAGTTTTTATGAGGTTTTAGGTTTTTGACCAACCATTATTTAATTTAATGAATTTTTTAATTGATTTTTAATTTTTTAATTGCAAATAAATTGTGTTGAGCTATTTGTGGTTACTTGTTGAGTTTGACTATTGTTGTTGGGCCTTGGTCAAGGTTGATTTGACTTTGTTGAGTTAAAATAATTGAATTTAGGGGATTGATGAAATGTACATTTCATCTTCCAAAATGAATGAATGATTTTAATTTGATAAAAGTTCTCCTTTGACTAATTTGTGTTTATCTCATTTCCCCTTCCTCTTCATCTCAATCGCATCCTATCCCTATCCATTCCATTGACCTATGATATCTCTATATCCTAAAGCTAGTTGATTGCAAAATCAACATAAGTATGGATGAGATTAGGTCTAGCCTTTTGCCATTTTCTTTTTGTGTGTGGTATGTTTTAGGAGCGTGGTTCATTATACCATATCTTTAACATGCATTAACACCAAAAAATTTATTCCCCGGCCTCAAATAGTTGTGACTTGTACCTAAGTCCAATTACGATTGCTTAACATAGCGTTAGATTTTTGATACAAAAAGGCATAGCATTCTAGTAAGTGGGATTGTAAGTCTCCCCCCTTTCATGGTATTTTGTGGAAACTTGGCCTTTTTTCCTTCCTTTGGAAGATGTCTTGGTTCAAGGATCCATGCTTGTGAATAGTGGGTTGAGAGTTCTCCAAAGAATGACTTAAAACAAAAAAAGAAGCAAAAGTAATACTAACTCTTAATCCACTATCATCAATTAACATTTAATTTCAAGTCATTTACTTTTATGCACTTTAAATTCAAGTCTTTTTATCATTTTCCATTATTCATACCATTTAACTTGTTTATTTTAATGCCATTTTCACTTTGCTCACTTGAGCCATGCTTTGTGATTATATTGTGATTGTATATACTTGTTTGTATATTCTGTTTGTGGTCTTCTTGACCTTAATGTACATAATAACAAAAAAAACTTTAAAAGACATTTGTGTGGACTGTTGAATTTGATCTGAGACATTGGACTTAAATTAGGAAACACTCCCTATGTAAAAGGACGTGGCCAATGCCAACTTTCATGAAACCAAGTGCTTGTGAAGTGAACTTTCATCTGATGCAAGTATTGAGATCCCTTTTGAGTTCATCTGCGCCATGATCTTGGTGAAGATGTTATTTTGAACCTGTGTCGAATACATTATTCTGAGCCATTCAAGGAGTAGTTCATCTGATACATGGGAGATTATGAAGAATATCATGAAGTTGCTAGCTTGGATGTGGCTATCTTTATTTGATGCCTTGTTCTTCATCTTGCTATTTGTGTATTGATATTGCTTGATTCTAAAGTCCAAGGGAAAATGGGTTTCTATATGACATTCTTGCCTATTAGATTGCATCCCATTGGTCAAATCTTTTCAACTCTTAACTTTTAAATTTTTGCTTAGGATTAGTCTCTTCATCTCCTCCCCACTTTTTAAATTTCAAATCTCTCCCTTCTTTTAAAATCTTCTTTGCTTGTGATTTCCAAACTTAGGCTTTATTGCAAATTAGAAACTTTGGCCTTAAGTCATTGCATTTTCAAGCTCTTTTCTTAATCAAACTTGTAAATAAATCTAATCATATTGACTTAAAGTTTCAAAATCCAAAAAGAACTAACACCCATTCAAACCTTTTTAGGCCTTTTGTGCCTCTTTTAAACTTAAAATTTTGTTAAAAGCAACTCATTCACTTTGAAATTGTTACCACGAACTACGAGGTTTTGATCCCTCATTTTTATGTTGATACGTAGGCACAAGTCTGAAGGTCTTGTCAAACACAAAAATATAATTAATGAATTCTTTTCTCAGCCTTACACTCTATTTATTGCAAATATCATTTTATACCAAAACACATGTACACACAAAAAAGGGCTCCCTAGGAGTACCTGGGACACTTTGGGTGCTAACACCTTCCATCTGTGTAACCAGACCCCCTTACCTATAATCTATGGCATTTTATTAGTTTTGATTTGAAAACTTTTTATCTTTGGGTTTTGTTCGTACTTTTCCCTTTTCCCTTGGAAACAATAAAAGCGTGGTGGCGACTCTGGTTTCATTGATGTTAAGTTTATCAATAGCTTAATGGTCATGAATTTACCAAAACAAATCCCATCTTGGAGTGAAATTCTGGTATCAGATATGAGATGTCGAAGGTAATGTCACGACACTAATATCTGAACAACAAGTGAAATATGAACAAAATAAAAACCAGGAAACAATTGAAAACGACACACGCAATTGTTAACCCAGTTCGGTGCAAACATACCTACGTCTGGGAGATACCAAGCCAGGAAGGAAATCCACTAAATAGAATTAGTTCAAAGACTCTCAGCAAAAAACTTCAAGTTACTGTCTTTTCACCTAATCTCTACCCGTGTGATTTTTATCTAAGAACTCTTAGACATGAGACCATACTCACTCCCCCTGAATCACAGGAGTGATACTAGAACAAATATCAAAAGGAAGAAGACACACTTCAAGGACACACACTTGACCTTGCTTAAAAGCTACAATCAAGTAAACAAATACACTCGTACTTCAAATCTTAGAGTGGACAAATTACAACTCAAAAACTCAGTCTAATTCACACATCAACAAGATGGATGAATGTCTCACAATTCACAAACGCACACAAGACTAAAACCCTAATACTCACTCACTTCACCATTAGTCGTTTCTATATCTAAAACAGGGTTTACATAGTCTTTACATAGAAGCTTTCTAAATGGGCCTGGGCAGCATGAAACCCTAATTCTATTTATTACGTATTCCTTAAGAAATAGCAGCGAATCATTCCTTTTCAGGAAACAAAATATTCTGGCTTTAAATAGAATTACTCCTTGAATAATGCATGCAATCTCCACATAGCACACAAAGACTTGCATGAAAAGCGCAACAACAAAATACATAACATTCAGACTGAATGTTCTGTATGCACATGTCGTAACATCGGGTCTGACATCTTGAATAAATCCTGCACAACCATATCAAATAACCTATAGAAAGCTGATATCACATGTCAAGACTACAAGCGTGACATCTTGTGATAACACTAAGTTTTACCAAAATTGATGTCAATTCATAGAACCAACAAACTCCCCCTTTGGCAAATTTTAGCTAAAACAAACAACAGATCACACGTTCACAAGGAATCAATTAGAGCATCAGTTCAACAGTAGAAAAAAACATACACACGTCACTAGCAAAAATGACAACTAGTAAACACACAAGCACTTGCACATACAACACTAGCAAGAACCAATTAGCAAACATCAGGACACACAAGTTCTTGTACTCTCCCTCAAGTCCATGCAACTTCCCAGAACACAACAACTCCCCCTTAACACAACAGCTCCCCCTTAAGCCAGTCCACAACAAGCAACAACCACATTGCTTCACACAGCTCCCCCTTAAGCCAGTCCACAACAAGCAACAATCACACTGCTTCACACAAACAGAACACAGAGAATTCTCCCCCTGTACCAAACAAATAAACATCAGAATTCTCCCCTTGTATTAGACAAACAGAGCAACAACAATACTACAGAGCTAAGCTAAGATACTTAACTACATCTTCAGCTACTTCTCCCCCTTTTTAGCCAAAAGAGACCAAAGAGACAAAATAAATGTCTATCTAGTCATTAACAGAAATACCAGAAGTTAAAGAGTTACATCACCAAGTACATACACAGCTGTAAGAATTCTGAGAAACAAACAAAAAAAACACAAAGAAATCCACCAAAACAACAAAAATCCAAGAAAACCATCAAAACAAGAGGGACCAAAGCCAACAAAGCTACTCAGTAGAGCTTGAGTTTGCAGCCTCTTCAGCAACACCAGAAGCAGAATTGCCACTCGCATCATCATTGGTAGCAGAACTCTCACTAGTGGTGTGGGCTTTAACTTCTTCTTCATGGCTGACATTAGCATGTTCAACATTTTCACCCTCAGCCTGCTCCAAGCTTTCAATCAAGGCTTCCAAAGATTGTTTTCTAGCTATGGCTACCCTAATCCCTTCACCTAGCTCTTTGCATGTCTCTTTAAGCTCAACAATTGCTCCAACTTTTGAGACTGGCCTCCTCATGGCAGATGTCATGACAATATCCTCGACATGACTGCCTTCAAAGAGTTTGTAGTGCACAGACAAAGCTGGTTTTCTCCTACTAGGTAAATTATTTGAGCACAGAATACCAGGATGTTGGTTCAAGATGATTCCACAGATCATAGAGGGAAAAGCAATTGGTAGCTCAACTGCAGTAGTAGTTGCATGCTTGATAATTTGATCAAACATATATCTACCATAGTCAAATTTCACTTTTGTCCCAACAGCAAAAATAAACCTCCCAAGAGTATTAGAAATGGTGGAGATATGGTTGGTAGGGACCCAATTAGCAGCTCTTATTTTATGCAGGATAACATACTTGATAGTCAACTTCCCAGCAGGAAGATGCTTTTTAAAAGGCCAAACTTTCACCTGCTTAGCTGTAATCTCCCTACAGACCTGATTGTCAGTAACCACTAATTCTCCTGCACCCTCATTATTTCTGCCTATAAAATTATTAATAATAGTAGGAGAGAATGTTATACACTTACCCCTCACATACACCTTGCATAACTCCTTGCTGTTCTTATCAGAAATATCCTCATGAATATTGACAATAAATTCCTTGACTAAATCTTCGTAGCATTGAGAGAACCCAACAACCGTCTTCAAAAGCCCAGTAGTTTGTATCAGGTCCATGACCTCCTTGACATCAGCAACATATTTTCCCAATTCCCTTTCCACAGCTACCCTTCTCTGAATCACAAATTTCCACTTAGCAGCTCCATCCTCAAGATGGAAGGATATGTTATCCAAATGAACAACAAGTACTTTAACAGGAGACTTCCTAACAATAGTTTTTTTCGCAGGCGAGATGTCAGGGACATCTTCCTCAACATCCTCTTCAGGCTCAGAATCATCTCTGACCTTCCTCTTCTTTATTTCAACCTTGCTCTATGGTTTGGAGGGACCAATGACAACAGTCTTCTTAGCTTCTCTAGCTGACTTAAGTTCAGCCACTGATTTTCCTTTGCGAGTCCTCATGCGTTTATCCACACTTGGCTTTATGTGATGAATCAAGCTTTCCTCTTGATCATCAGAGCTACCATCCTCTAGATCAATCACAACATTTTCATCATCATGCTTCTCAGAGTGGGAAGCATTGGCTGTGTTAGAGGCCACAAATTTCCCTTTGTCAAACACGGTTTGCCCTAGAGAGCACAACCCTTCGGCAGCCAAGGCCTTTTCAGAACTGGAGGAATCATCACCGTTACCACTAGGTTGTTCAACCTCAGGAGGGGGATACATTTGAGCAAGGGGAGTGGAAACCCCCTTCACAGAATGACCTTCATTAAGAATTCTAGTAACTATGTCTCTTATAACACGATCAGTATAGTGTGTTCCTTCCTTATACTAAGTGACAAGAGTTGAACCAGACAGAATACTAGAGGGATTACCTTGATTGGAACATGCAGAAGCGGAGACATCAATGGAGATGGGTTGGTTCAAATGAATGTCCGCGGAGGGAATAATAGAGAGAGGAGCAACATCCAGAATCTCATCATCAGGGACGCCCATGGGAGGAACACTAAATTTTATAGTAAACTTAGTATTTTTAGAAGCAGATGTATCTTGATGTTGTGACCTTTTGGAGTTTTTCTGGAAAAAGTAAGGTTGCTCTAGCAGAGGTTTGTGGAGAAGGAAAAGGAAGATGGAATAGTTGGAGTAGGTAATGGGGTTATGGGGGTAGCGTGTGAAGATGGAATAGATGGTATTTCCAATACAAGGTAAAGATTTGCCATAATGGGGGCACTTTATTTTAGGAAAATAGACTATAATTTGAGTACTTTTTCCACTCCATATTAATTGCTACAAATTTTCATAAATGCAAATCCCTAATCTCCCTCTCAAGAATTCAAATTGATTTGCATCCAAGGCCTTTGTAAAAATATCAGCTAACTGCATCTCAGTAGCAACTTGCTTTAAGGCTACAATTTTATCCTCCACAAGTTCTCTAATAAAATGGTGACATATATCAATATGTTTGGTACTGCTGTGCTGAATAGGGTTATTTGAGATGTTTATAGCACTCAGGTTGTCACAATACAATGTCATGACATCTTGTGTGTCATTGTATTCAATTAGCATTTGTTTCATCCACACCAGTTGAGATCAACTACTTCCAGCTGCTATGTATTCAGCTTCAGCAGTAGACAGAGAAACACAATTTTGCTTCTTACTAAACAATTATATTAGATTGTTCCCCAAGAAGAAACATCCTCCTGATGTGCTTTTCCTATCATCAGCACTTCCAGCCCAATCAACATCACAATAGCCAGATAGCACAAAATCAGATCCATGAGTGTATAACATCCCATAGTCACAAGTGCCATTGACATATTTCAGGATCCTTTTCACTTGGTTTATATGGCTCACCTTTGGTTCAACTTGATATCTAGCACATACACCTACAACAAAAGAAATGTCAGGTCTGCTTGCTGTAAGATATAGCAGACTCCCTATCATGCTTATGTAGAGACTTTGATCCACACTGACACCATTTTCATCTTTAGACAACTTCAGATGAGTAGGAGCAGGTGTCCTCTTGTGGCTTGCATTCTCCATGCCAAACTTCTTAACTATATTCTTGGCATATTTATGAGATAGAAAGATAGAATCTTCCATCTGCTTGACTTGCAGGCCCAGAAAATAAGTTAGCTTTCCAACAAGACTCATCTTAAATTCAGACTACATTTGTTCAACAAAATGTTGAACCATCTTACTTGACATCCCACCAAACACAATATCATCCACATAGATCTGAGCAATCATGAGCTTTCCTCCTTCATTTTTGACAAATAAAGTCTTATCAATGTCTCCCTTTCTGTATCCATTGTCAATGAGAAACACTGTAAGTCTCTCATACCAAGCTCTAGGAGCTTGTTTCAACCCATAAAGAGCTTTCCTCAACTTATACACATGATTTGGAAGATTTGGATATGTGAATCCCTTTGGTTGTTCAATATATACTTCCTCATTCAAGTAGCCATTTAAGAAGGCACTTTTCACATCCATTTGGAACAGTTTAAACTTCAGAATACATGCCACTCCTAGCAATAATCTAATGGACTCCAAGCGAGCTACAGGTGCAAATGTTTCATCAAAGTCAACTCCTTCAACTTGAGTGTATCCTTGAGCTACTAACCTTGCTTTATTCCTAGTAACCACACCTTTTTCATCATATTTATTCTTGTATACCCACTTTGTTCCAATAACATTTATTCCTTCAGGTCTTGGAACCAAATCCCATACTTCATTTCTCTTGAATTGGCCTAACTCTTCCTGCATGGCATTGATCTAGAATTCATCAGTTAAAGCTTCTTTAACATTCTTAGGCTCAATCTTTGACACAAAACAGGCATGTGAGATCACTTTCCTTGATCTAGTGGTGACTCCTGTTGAGTGTAGTTTTGAGTGTCGGGTTTTTGTTATCGTCTCCACAGGGATTGTGAGATATCGCCCCCGTTCGACAGTTGTTTTAATTCTTAACTCGTAGTAACAAGGGGGGTTTTGGTTTTAGTCACGGTAGCTTGCATAAAAGTGTAAGAAAATGCGGTAAAAGTTTTGGTTTTTCTATTTGAGAAAGATTGTCAAAACCGTGCCCTTTGCACTTCCGAAGCATGGATTTGAATCTTTCCCACGCCTCATTCAATGATTCGTTGGTCCCTTGTGAAAACACGGAGATTGCCGTTTTGGATTCCATGAAACGGTTGTGGGAGAAAAATCTTTCAATGAACTTCTCTTCAACCACGTTCCAATCCGTCATGACTGCAGGTGTTTGATCCAAGTACCAATCTTTTGCTTTGCCGACACTACAACAAACAAGACCTTAGACAGCGCTTTTTTTAGCCTTAGACAGCGCTTTAAAGCGCTGTCTAAACCTCCGCTGCTAAAGGTTTAGACAGCGTTTTTTTAAATCTTAAAAGCGATGTCTAAGCCCCCCCCTTAGACAGCGCTTTGGCCAAAAGCGCTTTATAAGACCCTCTTATTTTAAATTTTTTAGGTATACCTTAGACAGCGCTTTTGAAAAGCACTGTCTAAGCCCCACCCACTTAGACAGCGCTTTGGCCAAAAGCGCTTTCTAAGACCCTCCTATTTTAATTTTTTTAGGTATACCTTAGACAGCGCTTTTCAAAAAGCGCTGTCTAAGCCCCCCCCCCCCTAGACAGCGCTTTTGCCTAAAGCGCTTTCTAATCCCCCCCTTAGACAGCGCTTTTTACAAAAGCGCTGTCTAAGGTATACGAAAATTTTTGAAGCTTTTGTTTTAAACCACATTTTTTTCAGGTTTATAAACCAGAATTTCTACCTGTTTTCAACCAGATTTTGACAGACAATTATCACATTTTATATATGCCATTTTGGCCTTTTTTCTACCAATTTTTGGCTAACAAATATATATATATACCAATTCAAACCAATTTTGCCTTAAATGTATCAAAATATATACAAATTTATGTACACATTTACAAGTCATAACATATACTACAAATGTACACATTAATTACACAAATTTATGAACAAACATTGAGCTTTATCATGAATTGACACCACTCCTCTTTGATTTCGTCCACTTGGTCCTTTGTATAAAATGCACACTTGAATTCATCAAAGTACTACATAATAATATAACATATTTTGAATTAATTCCAACTATTTAATTATATGAGATATGTGTAAATATAAAAATAACTCATAAGTTAGAAATACATACATCGGTGGGAATCTTTAATTGGCCCAAAGCAAGAGTATCTCGCATAAACCTCAACATGAAATACCCGCAATCTATTTGATTACGTTGTTGAGGACACTACATATGAAAAAAAAATATGGATTATAAATCCTAAGTTTTATCAAGTGTCATCACTAATATAATAAAAAATGTGGTAATTAAAAATATACCGCCACTTTAATCCATGTAATGGAGTTGGCGCCCCTCCTTGAGGTTTGGATATCTCGTTGGGCCCTATCTCCTTTTAGAAAAAGATATTTGTTTCAGTTTTTCTAGTTTTAAAATGCAACAAAGTTAATATGAATTCAAACTTTCACTGTTTGTTCCATACATGAGTTACGGAATCAAATTGTATCAAGTTACGGCTTGACTTAAGATAGAGATTGCAAATTCATTCCAAACAATGACTTACTTGTGTCTCTGCTTCTTGTCTCATCCGACTATACCGCTGAGCAAGATGACGAGCATCCTCCAAAGGTGGGCCGATGATCATTTGTCTCAAAGGATCCAAAACCTGGAAACTGAAACCATTTGATTCATGCTTCTCTCCTCTAATTTTACAATAATGTGAGTAGTAGATTACCTCCCTCAAGGATTTCAAATATAAAAAAGGCCTCTTATGGTATCAAACAAATCAATATCCACGATATATATTTGAACATGTGCAGAAGAGTGTCGAGAAAGGTATGTAATTATGTATGTTCGATAAGAATTAAAAACAGGGGACCATATAGGTTTTCAAAGTAAGAGGTCACTACGATATTTCAAAAGCTTAACAGATGTTGGTATAATTTAACCTGACATAAAAATCTTTTTTGCAAAAGCAATTTGACAATTCTAAAAGATCACATGTTGAACTTCCATTAAAACTTATACACCAAGACAACATATTAAAAGTTGACCTGGGAAGATAAAAGCCGGTTCAATTCTTCGTGCTCCTTTTCTACATGCTTGCGAGCATCGCCATAAACTGATGCTGCTTTAGCCAATATGTTGTCACTGTTGTTCTCTGCTCCGTATCTACAGCACTCCTCAGAAAGTTTTGTTCCTGTCTACCAAAACTATTGTTAATGAGGATTTACTCACAAACCACTAGTGAATAAACAAAACTGTACAGTGATTCTAATTCCAACACATGCCATCACGACTCATCAGAGTAAACTGAATTTGCAGGAAAAACAAACAAAATCTAACTTTCACCTGTTTCAATATGCTTATAAGCTATAGCCGTAAATGTTTCTGCTGCTTTAACAATTTCTTTTTGGAAATCCTGGATCAGATGATAGTTTTGAGCATGTCAATATGCTTATAAGTTACTAGTATAACCTATAGCAAGCTAATGAATAATCTAGAAAAGAACAGAAAACGTATACCCTGCCGGCACGGGTAGCTCTGTACAACTTCTCCATATGTTGATGTCTCTGCAATTCAACCTCATCAATGACCACAACATCTGAGCTCTCGTAACCGCTACCGCTGAACTGTTTAATTACAGCCTGGTAAAACAAGTAAATAAACTTAGATCACAAACTGAATCTAAACATCAAGCTCTACAGCAACAAAGAAACAATAATTCAGTTCAAGAAAACAAAACACCGCATCTTGATGGACCTAAATCCAACTCATACAGCACCAATTTCAAATGCGTGTCAGAAAAATGAATCGCAATGAAAAAAAATTCATTGTCAATTTCAGCAAGGCAAACGTAAACCCGAACCTGTTGCTGTTTGGCAACTTGGTCTCTTAGCTTGCTAGCTTGTTTCCTGAAAGCGTCCATGGCATGCGATTTTGTATTCTGACGTTAATGGTGCAGATAGAAATAGAAATCAGATCCAATGTTATATGAGAAACTCAATCAAAGAATTAGAAATTGATTTCACGCGCTCGCTAGCTACTTACACTAAGCTTCCAAGTCTCAACAGAGTGAAGGATTCAGTTTCTTCTTTTGAAAAAGGAGACAGCGAATGAGTGAAAAAATTACAAAAATATAAATAAAATATAAATTGTTCTTTTATTCTTTATTCATTTTCTGTTTTTTCATTAATAGATTTTTTTAAGCAATATAAAATTTCCAATCAAACAAACATTAGCACAACAGCATTCACAACAAAACACTAATTACAAAACTCATAAGCTAAATTGAGATTGGTGAATCAGCTAAAAAGGAACAAGAAAACAATCACCTTTGAGTTTATAAGAAAGCTCTTCCGAAACAAGAGCACCAAAACCTGTATAAGTAGTAGTAGAAACAGAGTATATCTTCTTCTTAGCCTCTTCCTCACTACTACAAAAAAATCCAAACAATAAAAATTAGAAACCAAATTTAAAAAAAGTGCTAACAAAGTATGAGAAAAAGTGAAACCAACGAAACCTTCCGAGAACTTGAGCTAGGGTCTTTGTACCTCTTACCTGCACCTATAAGCCCACTTATTCCAAACCATGTCCCATATGTAAAGCATACTCCCCATGATCCATACCTATAATTTTGTTCATTAACTAAAATCATTTCGAAACCGTTTTTGTCGAGTAATTAAGTTCTTGGACTAGTAAAGCAAACCAAACCAAACCATGAGCCATCGGCTAGCTGTATGCTTTCAATGAAGTCTGCAGCCTTGGCAATGCAGGTCTCTATTTCCACCTTCCTGTGCCGCGGATATCGTTGAGCGAATAAGGTGAGACTTTGAATCGCTGCTGATGTGCATTCTACATACCTATAACAGACTCATTTTTTACAAATTCAAACGACATAGAAAACATTACAAGAAAATGTGTCAATGTGAGGTACATACTGATAATCAATGGCGATATCTTCAAATGTTTCAGTTGGATTTAGTTTCTGTGACAGAAACGAATAAAGTGTCAAATCATTTAAGAATTGAATCTAAAGTAACTAGAGAAAGTAATCAACTGTACCTCCAGCCATGCATATGATCTTGTGAGCTCATAGGATGCAAATCCACCATTTCTATTCTGGAATATATTTAATGTGGAGGACCAAAATGATTAAGCCATGTGGTTGAACTGTTGAAGTTCTAATTAAATTTTAACAAAACCATTCTTTTTATTCCTGAAAGTATTTAAATTGTTTAGAGTTTTTAATTACTCCATCCTAATCCAAACATATACCTGCAGGGATAAAATAAAATTGACCGCATCGCAGAACTGTTCGGTTTCCATTGCATTCCCAACAGTCTCAAATGACAGGTTTGACAACAAAATGGCTGCCTGAAAATACCATAGAGAAAAGATAGGTTTGTGTGACCTTCAAGCCTTCTGCAGTACAATCTGATACAGACCAACCATTGTCTTGAGTTGAGAAAGGCCAACCACCTTTCGAAATATGGCGATACCAGCTATTACTATCGCCGGACCTGTTCATTGTCACCTTCAAAAACAAAATACCATCTGCAACAGGTTCATTCCCTCACACTATGGACCATAAGCTATGGGAAAGCAGCCCATCAAAACAATATCATTCCATCATCAAAGTTGCAACAAGCAAGGTCAATGCACCATGAGACGAGTCAAAGAACAAAGCTACAACAAACAATTCCATCTTTCAACACAAAAACATGAGCCAACCTGCATCAGTTCACAGCAAAATCAATGCAACAATATCAATCCCCAACGTTCCACATTAGCAATGTTCAAAGCACAATTCACAAAAACACAAAAAACCATAAATTCACCTATTTACTTTTTCACCGCAGTAAATCCACATCAGTCAAAAACAAGACAAGAAAAACATTCAAAGTACAACGACAATTGCTTTTCAGAAGCCAACACACATTGGAGAAAACATTGTTTGGCAACAACAATTTCATTACCCTCTTTTATCCCCTTTGCTTTGCCTTATCAGAAATCAAACCAAACCCTAATATTTTCACTATAAAAAGAAGCACACTCAGAGCAAGAAGGAGGTGGAGCAACCCTAAACAGTTAAGGCAAGCCACCATTACCCTTAAACCCCAAAAATAATTCAAGTTATCAGCATCAGAAATTCTAACCCAAACCTCTCTCAAATCTCTCAACACTCACTCACTTTCTCTCAGAAACCGAAGAAGAAGAAGAAACAAAATACATAAAGAAAAGATACAAAGTGAATTGACCTAACCTTTGTTATCGTCGTGGTGCTCCGGTCTTCTTATCCGGCGAAGCAATACCTCAAACCCCTCCATTTCCTCAGACAAAGTTACCACGAGGTAGAGTTTTGCATGGGGATTCAAACCCCCCTTGTTTGAGACTCTGATTTGCACCCATCATCATTTAATTTTTGTTTTCCAATCTAGTGTTCTTGAGTTCCTCTCTTCGATTCAGCCCGGTGCTTATGAATTATGTTGTTTGGTTTGGGTATTCGTTTTTAGCAAGGTGAGACGAAGAGTTTGGTGTAAGGTTTAGGTTGTCTTTGAGCTCTACCGCTGGCGGCGATGAGCTCCGGCGCGGCGGAGCGGGAGAGGGCTACTTTAGAGCGTGTTTTAAAAAATTTGAGGGAGGGAAGAGATTTCAGACCATCCACTCTTTAGTTTTTTTAATTGAAAGACTTTAAACAGCGCTTTCTCAAAAGCGCTGACTAAGGTCTATATTTAAAAGCGCTTTCTAAAAGCGCTGTCTAAGGGGGGGTCTTAGACAGCGCTTTCTAAAAGCGCTGTCTAAGACCCCCCCTTAGACAGCGCTTTCATTATTTTTTTAGAACATTTTCCGTGTTTTATTTTTATTTTAACCTTAGACAACGCTTTCTTTTAAAAGCGCTGTCTAAGATGCGCTGTTAAAAAACCTTTTTGGCATAGTGCGAGCAAATCATGAGGAAATAATCTTTTGAACAATGGTAGCTCTTGAGCTTGATCAACTCTAGCCGCCAATGCTATCTCATAAAATTTGGTGAGAAAAGCAAAGGGATCTTCATGGTTCATTCCGGTGAATGGACTTCCATATAGCAAGTTAAGAGTTCCTGTTTTCATCTCGGCTTGCCTTCCCGTGTGGTTGGCAAACTGGGCAGTATTCCTTGGACTGTTGACACAAGGTGTGGACATGAGCGGTGGTTGTGGTTGTTGATCCATGATAGGTGTGAAAGATGGTGGATGTATTGTAGAAGAACTTTCTCCTTGTTCTTGTCGTTGTCTAGCTTGTTGCCTTCTTCATCTCGTTCTGCTATTCAGTCTCCTTGCGGTTCTTTCGATCTCAGGATCAAAAAGAAGTTCGTCCTCAGGAACCTGCCCTCGCATAAACAAAGGCTGCACACTAAACCAAACAAATTACAAGCACAAGTCAAAAATTAAGCAACTATTGCGATGCTCGCAATATCAATTCACAATCCCCGGCAACGGCGCCATTTTGTTGAGTGTAGTTTTGAGTGTCGGGTTTTTGTTATCGTCTCCACAGGGATTGTGAGATATCGCCGCCATTCGACAATTGTTTTAATTCTTAACTCGTAGTAACAAGGGGGGTTTTGGTTTTAGTCACAGTAGCTTGCATAAAAGTGTAAGAAAATGCGGTAAAAGTTTTGGTTTTTCTATTTGAGAAAGATTGTCAAAGTTAGGGTTCGACGATCACTTTGCATGTATATATCCGATCAACAAACTCATAAACTCCTTTAGATGATAAATTATTTCACAAAGTCCTCCCAATGTGTTTATCTCTAACACACATTGTGGGTTTTCCCATTTTGATCCATTGTTTATCTCTAACACAATTTATCAAAATGACAACTTTTTGGTTCAACTTTATCGTGAACAAAATCATTCATTACTATCTCTAGCTAACAAACAAGATTGGATAAAAACCTAGGTAAAGAGTTGGTAAACATCTCTCGATCATAAACCAACACAAAGAGTTATCAATAAAACAAAGTTTTCACCATATATTCATCATTAAAGAGTTTACAAATGAAGATCATCCCATTTACACACAAAGGTAATGATCCTCTACATCTAACCTTGACAAAATGAAGGACTTAGCTACTCATTTTCATGGTAGCTTGGTCAATAAGTTTCGGAAGAAGGTTGATCAACATCTGAGTCGAAGAATCGAGATTGGATGGGAATCCACCTTCTTTTTGTAGAATATTGTTAAGAGATGAAGAAAATATGGAAAATGGGTTTCTAGGTTACAAAAAATCTCTAGAACACTGCTGGAAAATATCTAAGTCTAAAAGTAAAAAGTTCTCTCTCCAAAAAGTAGCCCCTGCTACTTATAGTACTGCTGTTTGAGCTGTCATGCTCGCTAGGCGAGCAGAATGGTTCGCCTAGCGAGCCCCAAAATAGGCCACCAGAAGTGCCTGCGCCCAGAAAATATCTAAGTCCAGATTTCACATGTTCGCTAGGCGAAGAAACCTTCGCTAGGCGAAGCCCACGCTTCCACCTTCGCTCCAGCGAGTTTAGATGGTTTTGCTACTGGAATTGCTCGCTGGGAGCTCACTAGTGGCTCGCCTAGCGAGTAAGTGCTAGTTGTGGAATTGTCCAAATCTGGGAGTGTTCGTTACCTCCTTCGCTGGGTGCTCGCCTAGCGAGTTTGCTGACTTTGCTACTGTAAAATTCTGGGGATGTTCGCTGGAAGCTCGTTGGGTGCTCGCCTAGCGAGCATGCTGATGAATGCTTCCTTTCTTGGTCCCTTTGCCATCATTCATGTGCCTTTGTTTTCTATTCTTTCATGCCTAATTTATGCACAATAACACACAAATTAAAGGTACCAAGATCATTTAACATTGTATTGCAAATCATCAAAGGCAAAGGCGGTTTCGAACACTTTAACGACAAAAAGGAGTGAAAGATGCCCTCATTTGATAGCTCAAATAAGCACTTTTGGGCATCTAACAACTTCTTTATTTAGATCTTCTATAATGAGATCTTTAGGATGATCCTTCTGAATTCTGATAGAGGGTCGCTTGTTTACTTGATCAGCTTCAGGTTCAGCCTGGGTTGACTCACTCTCACTACTTTTATCAGAAGGTTCAGCTGGGGCATCATTAAGAAATGTTTTGACATCGTCTGTGACATCAGTCTCTTGATCATCAACAACAACATTGATAGATTCAATCATAACTTTAGTTCTGGAATTAAAGACTCTAAAGGCTCTACTGTTTGTTGAGTAGCCCAAAAATATTCCTTCATCACTCTTGGGGTCCATTTTCCTTCTTTGTTCACGATCAGCCAGGATATAGCATTTACTACCAAACACATGGAAGTATTTGACAATAGGTCTTCTTCCCTTCCAGACTTCATATAAAGTGGTTGGGGTCTCTTTTCTCAAGGTTACTTTGTTGTGAACATAACAAGCAGTGTTCATAGCTTCACCCCAAAAGTGGTAAGCCAACTTCTTAGCATGAATCATAGCTCTAGCAGATTCTTGGAGAGTTCTATTTTTCCTTTCCACCACACCATTTTGCTGAGGGGTAATGGGAGAAGAGAACTCATGTCCAATCCCTTCAGATGAACAGAAATAAGCAAATTTACTATTTTCAAATTCTTTCCCATGATCACTATGATTCTGATAACATGACTCTCTCTTTCTCTTTGAAGTCTTTGGCAAAGGTCTTTGAACACATCAAACACATCATATTTTTCCCTTATAAAATTCACCCAGGTATATTTGGAGAAGTCATCCACCACAACATAAGCATACCTTTTTCCACCAAGACTTTCCACCTGCATAGGCCCCATCAAGTCCATGTGGAGAAGTTCCAGCACTTTAGATGTGGTGTCATGTTTGATCTTCTGATGTGACATCTTTGTCTACTTTCTAATTTGACATTCACAATATACTCTTCCTTCTTCAATCTTTAATTTTGGGATTCCTCTGACAACTTCAACATATATGATCCTCTTCATCCCTTTAAGATGCAGATGACCTAGTTTTTGATGCCATAGTTTCACTTCTTCTTCTTTAGCTAGAGCACATATTGATGAATAACTAGTTTATTGAGGAATCCACATGTAGCAGTTGTACTTAGATCTCACTCCTATCATGATCACTTCATTTTTTGCATTAGTAACCAATCATTCAGTTTTAGTGAAGTTCACATTGAGACCTTGATCGCATAGTTTACTGATGCTGATCAGGTTTGCAGTCAATCCTTTAAAAAGCAACACATTATCAAGGTTAGGAACTCCAGAGAAGTTTAGCTTTCCAATTCCCTTGATTTCACCCTTTGCTCCATCACCAAAAGTTACATAGTTGGTGACATGAGATTGAAGGTCAACCAACAGATTTTTGCTTCCACTGTCAAAGTACCAATCTTCTTTGGCTGAGACTCTGAAGGAAGTGTGAGCTATCAAGTTAGTAGCACCAACCCTTGGAACCCACTATTTTTTGTTAGAAGAGATGTGTTGTTTGGGTCTAGGTTGATGAGTAGGACTGGGATAACCATACAGCCTAAAGCAAAATGGTTTTATGTGACCAAATTTCCCACAGTAATGACATCTCCATCTTTGGTATTTTCCTTTTGAGTGCTTATGTTGTCTTCCCTTGTGATGTTGAGACACCTGATGTGACATCTTTGGTTTGCTATCAGAGGGACTACAATCAGGAGAAGATTCATTGAACCCAAGGCCAGTCATTTCTCCTGCCATCTTTCCAGCCTAGAGGATTTTGTCTAAGGTGTCAGATCCACTGTTAAGCATTCTGACAGACTTAGTCTTCTCATCCAGTTTGGAATTCAGGAACAAGGCTTCAATCTTCAAATTAGAAATGGTTTCTAAGTGTTATGTCTTCTTAGCCTCAAGTTGGGTTATCAGTTTCTTCTGATTCTCCACTTGTTGACACACTTCTTCACTTCTGAGACACAACTTCCTGTAAGAAGTAGCTAATTCATCAAAGGTTAATTCATCATCACTAGAATCTTCATCATAATCACATCTCCCATAAAGGCAATCACAAGATTGGCAGATTCTCCTTCTGTTTCACTTTCAGAGTCATCATCAGACCAAGTAGTAGCAATACTATTCTTCTGTTTCTTGAGATAGGTCCCACATTCAGCTCTAATGTGACCACACCCTTCACATTCATGGCACTGAATTCCTTTGCCCTGTTTGGATTTTTCTTTAGATCTTGTTCTTCTTCTAGCATTATTGGACCTACTGATGTCAAATGAGCTGTTTTGACATTAGACTTTGACTTCACATCCATCCTCTTCAGGATTTTTTTGAATTGTCTTCCAAGTAACACTAAGTCATTTGACATACCTTCATCAGTATCCTGACTACTTTCTTCCTTTTTATCTTCAGTGTTGGACACAAAGGCTATGTTTTTTACTTTCTTTTCAAACCCATCACTCATTCCCAACTCGAATGTTTGGAGGGATCCAAATAGCTCATCCACTCTCATCTTGCAGATATCTTGAGATTCTTCTATGGCTGTCACTTTCACGGCAAATCTTTTGGGAAGTGACCTGAGAATTTTCCGCACATGCTTTTCATCTGACATCTTCTTACCCAGGGCACCTGAGGAATTAGCAATCTCGAGAATATTCATATGGAAATCATGAATACTCTCATCTTCTTTCATCCTCAAACTTTCAAACTTGGTAGTAAGCAGCTGCAATCTAGACATCTTCACTCTAGAGGTACCTTCATGAGTGGTTTTGAGAATATCCCAAGCATCTTTAGCCACCTGACAATTGTTCACCAGTCTGAAGATGTTCTTATCAATCCCATTGAATATAGAATTCAATGCTTTAGAGTTTCCAAGAGCTAGTTCATCCTCCTCCTTGGTCCATTCTTCCTCAGGCTTCTTATCAATTGTAACTTTTCCATCCTTAGTAATGAAAGGATGTTCCCAGCCTGTTAGAACAACTTTCCAAGCCTTATTGTCCAAAGATTTCAAGAAGGCTACCATCCTAGGTTTCCAGTATCATAGTTAGATCCATCCAGAATTGGTAGTCTATTTACAGATCCTCTGTCTCTGTCCATAGTACCAGAAAGTAACATCCCATGATCTCACCCAGAACCAGAGCAGGATGCCTGCTCTGATACCAATTGAAATTCTGGTATCAGATATAAGATGTCGAAGGTAATGTCACGACACTAATATCTGAATAACAAGTGAAATATGAACAAAATAAAAACCAGGAAACAATTGAAAAATGACACACGCAATTGTTAACCCAGTTCGATGCAAACACACCTACGTCTGGGGGCTACCAATCCAGGAAAGAAATCCACTAAACAAAATTATTTCAAAGACTCTTAGCAAACAACTTCAAGTTGCCGTCTTTTCATCTAATCTCTACCCGTGTGATTTCTATCTAAGAACTCTTAGACATGAGACCCTACTCACTCCCCCTTAATCACACCATTGATACTAGAACAAATATCAAAAGGAAGAAGACACACTTCAAGGACACACACTTGATCTTGCTTAAAAGCTTCAATCAAGTAAACAAATACACTCGTACTTCAAAGCTTAGAGTGGACAAATTATAACTCAAAAACTTAGTCCAATTCACACATCAACAAGATGGATGAATGGCTCACAATGCACAAACGCACACAAGACTAAAACCCTAATACTCACTCACTTCACCGTTAGTCTTTTCTATATCTAAAACAGGGTTTACATAGTATTTAAATAGAAGCTTTCTAAATGGGCCTGGGCAGCATGAAACCCTAATTCTATTTATTGCGTATTACCTAAGAAATAGCAGCGAATCATTCCTTTTCGGGAAATAGAATATTCTGGCTTTAAATAGAATTACTCCTTGAATAATGCATGCAATATCCACATAAGCACACAAAGACTTGCATGAAAAGCGCAACAACAAAATACATAACATTCAAACTGAATGTTCTGTATGCACATGTCGTAACATCGGGTCTGACATCTTGAATAAATCGTGCACAACCATATCAAACAAACTGCAGAAAGCTGATATCACATGTCAAGACTACAAGCGTGACATCTTGTGATAACACTAAGTTTTACTAAAATTGATGCCAATTCATAGAACCAACATGAAGGATCCATCATAATAATTTCCTTTATGGGCAACAATGAATCTATCTTGGGGGATCTGACATACCCTAATTTGTAACCCTATGATCCCACATACCATTGGCA
Organism: Lathyrus oleraceus; assembly: GCF_024323335.1. Lineage (NCBI taxonomy): Eukaryota > Viridiplantae > Streptophyta > Magnoliopsida > Fabales > Fabaceae > Lathyrus > Lathyrus oleraceus. The sequence continues at coordinate 209,335,950 of NC_066585.1, forward strand.
TCCTTACACACAAACAAGGTCACCTTTTGGTCCCTCTCCCTCTCATCTTTGGGTTTTGCTTTTGTAGTGATCATCAAGCACATCTTTGTTGGTATTTTACCTTTGTGTTTATCTGTTCATTTCTTATCTAACCACTAATAAAAATAGCAAAATATGTTTTCTTTTCTTTGAGTTTATTGTGCAAGGTAGGGCTTTTCATCAAGAGTATAAACATGATTCCTCAACTAGGGTTTGTGTTGATTCCTCAAGATAAAGTGTGGTCAAGAATTGATTCTCAAGGGACTATCTTTCAATGCATGATATCTAAGGTTCTAAGACTCCTTTCAATCTCCTTTTGGTCAAGAGTACATCAAAGTTTTGTTACTTACTTCTCAAGGAAAGTCAAAGGTTCATGTGTTTATTTTCATGCCTTTGTTTACCAAGTTACCTCAAGCCTTGTGCAACCCAATCAAGATAAATTAAAGGACACCTTATTTTGAGTTCATATGACCACCCATGTACCTTGAAATGCAAGTAAAGTCCAAGTGCACAAGTTTTATTCCAAGAGGTTTGACCAAAAAGTCAACATTTGAAGTCAAAGTTTCAAGGATCACAACTCCTTCAATTCTCAACATTTTTGAATTCTTCTTTTTGCATATGAATCTTATCAACATCCTATACAAATTATCTTTACATGACAATATCCATTTATTCTTGTAGGATCATCAAAAGTTTGGCGACATTATAGGTCATTTGTGGACTTCGTGAAATTTGACCTATTTTCAAGTGACTTTTTCTCAACTTTGAAGGAATGTAACTTCTTCAATTTTCAACATTTGATGCTGATTCTTTTTTCACAATATCATTTGTGATACACTATACAAGTTTACTTATGGATCAAGGCCAAATTATTCTTGGAAAGCCATGGAATTCATTGAGACATTACAAGTTATTTTCAGGCATTTGGGACTTAGATTTTTCTAAGTTACATAACCAGTTTTTCTTGCCAACTTCAACATGACATGAATTTGTGCTTAAGCATCCAAATTATAACTTTCTTGACACATTGTAATCTTTGCTATGATGTCAACACATCGCAAAAAGAATGGGACCAAAAAGCCTCGTGAGCAAGATGTCTCATTGAGTTATACATGTTGACTTGGAACTGAAGAAATCACCATTGCCCAAAATTTAAACTTCAATAATCTCAATTCTAAACCAAATTAGCATGTGTTTTGGACCTAAACATGTTTAACCAAGTCTCAAAAAATTAATTGACCCTTGAAACGCATCATTTGGTTGAGTTTCGATGAGTTGCAAGACACACTCTTCTCACTTCATGATCAAATTCATTTTACATGAATTCAACTTGATTCCACACGTATTTGGATCCAAGCACATTCCCTATAAATAGAGGAAGCTACTGCATTCATTTCCAAGCTTTTGAGAGCCAAGAAACCCCTACTGCAATCAGAAGTTTTCCAGAAAAATTCAACCATCGTGTTTTAAGTTTCAGCTTATTTCAATCCAACTTCTTGATTCCATTAGCATCTTAGGCATCCTCTAAAACTTTTGCAAGAATTCCCAAGCTCTGAGACCTTCTGAAGTGTTCTAACCAGATCGATCTTCATCAACTTCTAATCCTCATTTGGACAAGGTAGTTCCCAACACCATTTAAACTCAAACAAGTTACCACAATGTAGTCTTTCACTCTCTGATGCTTTCCCCTAACTTATCTGGTCTTGATTGATCGTGTTCATCATTTAAGTTTATTTTTCGTAGCATGCTTGCTTCTGAAACTTCTCTGAAATTCCCCGTGCTCAATTTAGATAAATACACTTGGAGCATAAGGTTGAATTCAGGATGAGAAGAGGATCATAATGGTGGTAGTCTCATGTTCTGAATTTACCAAATGATGAAACTCCGGTGAGAGATCTCCGGGGAAGATGACTGGCGTGTTCCAGGTCGTCTGAGCTTGGCCAGATACGTAGGACAAACGAAATGTTTTGATTGGTTGTTTTGAATTAGATCCCGTGTGTTTTTTTGTGTTGAATTCCATCGTGCTCCCTAATCTGAGGAGTGTTGGATATTCCACGTCAACTAATGAGGCGTGAACCAACACTCCATATTTTTTTCTGATTTTAATTCTTTTTTTATTATTATTTTTAATTTCTTTTTCTTTTAAAATTCATAATAATTTCATTTTACATCCAAAAAATCCCAAAATAGTTTCTAAAATTCTCTTTTATTTTTCTCCATCTGATTTTTATTTTTCCATTTTTTTATTTTATTAATTTTTGATTTTTTATGGAATTTCTCTTTTCTCCTTTATTTTAATTGATTTAAAAATACTTTTCTGCATTTTAAAATTCTGAAAAATTTATGTTATGCTTCTTATTTTATTTCTAACCTTCCATAATTTTCTTGGCCATTTATTCGGTGTTTTGAAGGACTTTAGGGATTTATCACTTTATTTCTATTTTAAAATTATTTTTAAAAATCTTTTTGGTGCATTTTATTTCATCTCTTTACATTTTATATTTGTTTGAACCTTGTATGTTTCTGTTGGCCTTGGATCATGATGGTTTGGACCATATGTCTCATCAAACTCAATGGATCTTGGGTGTTAATGGGGTGAAAATCCTAATCCACCAAAATGGATGATTGATTTTGATGATGACTTGATCAAATCTTTGATCGAATTTGGGTGTGATATCTCTTATCCCTCTCTTCTTCATCTCTTTCTTTTCCTATTGATCAATTGGATGACTTGTGTCCATCTTGTTCATGATGTATGGATTGGTACTTCATGAAGTTTCATCATTTCAAATCTACCTCTTAATTGATCATGGATAATTTAAGGTACTTTGAATTGATGCATAAGTTTGTCTTAAGTATTATGAAGTATGGATTGAAGTAATGAACCATCCTCTTAACCTTTGTGCTTGATCATTTCTCCTTTTTTTTTCTTTTTGTGTGGCATATCTTTAGGAGAATGATTTACATATCATTTCTTTAGCATTTATTAACACAAACATTATTATTGACTGGCCTCGGATAGTTGTGACTTCTACATAAGTCCAATTACATTACTTAACATAGCGCTTAATTGTCCCGAAAGTAAGGCATTTTTATAATTGAGATTGTAAGTCTCCTATTCCTCATGGTATTGTGTTAAAATATTGTTCCCTTTTCATTTATGAGAACTAGAGGCATACTTGTTGTTTTTATCCATGTTGGAGTCCTTCTCATGGTGATGTATAAATTCATATTTTCATGCTTGTGGGTAAATAGTTGAGTGTTTTCCAAAAAATGACCAAACGATCTAGCATTTTTAATCACTAACACTTACTAACATATTATTACATTGACTTTAGTTTAATGGCATTTACCTTATGCGCTTTACTTTATTGTCACTTACTTTATTCTTTAACATCTCATATCATGTTATTTGTACTTATGTATTTGTTCTTTGACCATTTGGACCTCCAGTTCCTTGTAAAAGACTTTAATAAAAGAAATACCTAAAAAGGAATTAACTCATGGACTTGTTGTTACTATCCTTAATATTTATTATAATTCTCCTAAGTTTAGACATGAGTCATTTCAATAGTTGAGATATAATTCTCCTATCTCCATAGTATTTATTATAATTCTTTTCCATCTAAGAGAGCTAGTGGCATACTTGTAGATTTTTATCCAAGTTGGAGCCCTTCTTATGATGATGCAAAATTCTCATACTTGTGGGTGACTAGTTGAGTATTCTCGTTAAAATGACAAAATATATTTTCATTATAAATAAATCAAAACAAACATATTTATTATTTTTACCACGAACTATGAGGTTTTGATCCTCCATTTCACTTTGTTGGTACGTAGGCATGAGACTTCAAGAGTCTTGGATAACACAAAAATTAAGAAAAACATACTTCTTTTCCCATCTCTCCAATATTTTGAAAACAACACCTTTTTCAAACTAAAATGTATATATTTTCAAAGAGGTTCCTATGGAGTACCATGGATGTTTAGGGTGATAATACCTTCCCTTTGCATAATTAACCCCCGTACCCGTATCTCTTTTTATTATTTTCGTTTTAAAAATTCTTTGGATTTTGTTCTTACTTTTTCCCTTTTCCTTTGGAAATAATAAAAGCGCGATGGAGATTCTTGCTTCATGAGTTAAGTTAACAAATAACTTAATCTCAGAAATTTTACCACTACATAGTGGCGAATTTGTTGAGGAGTAGTCCTTAGTTGGTTTAGCTTGTATTTGTTTTTGTGTATACATTATGATTACTATTGTTTGTTATTGTTTATTCTGTCTGGTGCTTGGTGATCTCTGTGTGGTGAGATAAGTCCTATACCTGGACTTGAGGGTTATTATGATAGGAGGGTGGTATAGTCTTGTTTGGCTTACATGGAGTTAATCCTTAATAAGTTGACTTGAGATCCCCCTATAGCGGTAAAATCGTGACCATCAAGCTATGGATAAGCTTAACGTCAATAAAACCAGAGTTGCCATCGCGCTTTTATTGTTTCCATAGGAAAAGGGAAAAGTACGAACAAAACCCAAAGATAAGAAGTTTTCAAATCAAAACTAATAAAATTCCAGAGATTACAGGTAAGGGGGTTGGTTATACAGAGGGAAGGTTTTAGCATCCAAAGTTTCCTAGGTACTCCTAGGGAGGCTTTTTTATGTGTGCACGTGTTTTTTGTTCTAAATGATGTTTGATAAAATAAAGAGTGTGGGGATGAGAAAATAATTCATTGATTATATTTGTTTTTGACAAGACATTCTGTCTTATGCCTACGTACCAACATAAAAATGAGGGATCAAAACCCCGTAGTTCGTGGTAAAAATTTCAAAAAAATTGATGAATTGATTTTAACAAAAGTTTTACAACAAAGGGCACAAAAGGCCAAAGATTTGAATGGAGTTGTTAGTTTTTTTGTCTTTTGAAATTTAAGTCAATATGGTTAAGTTTATTTACAAATTTGATTTAAGAAAAGAAGTTCAAAAATTCAATGGCATAAGGCCAAAGTTTCTAATCATTAAAACATGTATAAGTTTGAAATCCCAAGCAAGGAAAAGTTTTTTTCAAAAAGAGGGAGAGATTTTGAAATTAAATAAAGTGGGAGAAGATGAAGAGGCTATCATAAGTAAATAATTAAAAGTTAAAAGTTAAAAAGATATGACCAATGGGATGCAATCCAACAAACACGAATGTCATATAGAAACCCATTTTCCTTTGGACTTTAATCAAGCAATAAGCAATAAGCAATGAGCCATATCCAAACATCATGAAGATCAAGGAATCAAATAAATATAGCCACATCTAAGCAAGCACTCAATAGCTAGCAGTCGTTAGTGTCTTCCAATGTATCAGATGAAATATTCTTTGATCAACTACGAACTAAACATCAGATATAGACAATAATAACAAAATAAGTAATTAAGCACAAAGACAGAGTAACAGATGAATCAATGGTACTCAAGGTCTTGCATCAGATGAAGGCATAGTCAAAGATATCTCAGTCTCAAATGTTGACATTGGCCAAGTCCTTTAGCATAAGGAGTGTTGCCTAATTCTAAGTCCAAAAGTTCATATCAACTCCCAACAGTCCACCAAATGTTTTGTAGGGGTTTTGTTGTTATTAAATGTTTTAAGGTCCTAAGACCACAAACAAAACAAAAGCAAGCAAACAAATACATACAATTACAAGATAAGGCTCAAATGAGCAAAGTGAAAATGACATGAAACATAAACAAGTTGCATGAAATGTAAATGGAAATGAATGATAAAGGTACTGAAATTTAAAGTGCATAAAGTAAATGACTTGAAAGTAAAGCAATATTAACAAGAGTTATTCAAGGGTTAGTCAAATGTTAGTGGTGAATTTTAATTGATTAAGTCATTCTTTGGAGAGCACTCAACCATTCATTCACAAGTATGAATCCTTAAACCAAGACATCTTCCATGAGAAGGGCTCAAACTTGGATAATTCAACAAGTATGCCACTAGCTTTCATGAAAGGAAAAAAGGTCAAGTTTTCACACAATGCCATGAAGAATGGGATACTTACAATCTCACTTACTAGAATATTTTTCCTTCTTGATCAAATTTAGCTCTATGTTAAGCAATCATAATAGGACTTATGTAGAATTCACAACTATCTGAGGTTGGGCAATAAAAATATAGGTGTTAATGCATCTTAGAGATTTGGTAAAAGAAACAAACTCCTAAAATATATCACACACTAAAAGAAAAAAGGGAAGGACCTATCTCAGTCAGACTTGTATTGATTCATCTTACGCAAAGTCATTGATGAATCAATTAACATTTAGACATTAGAGAAATCATTGGTCAAATGAGGGAATGGGGAAGAATAGGGATGAAGATGAAGAGATAAGGGGAAATAGAAACACAAATTGATCATGAGAGGAATTTCATTTGATCAATACCATTCATTCATTTTGGAAGATGAAATGTACATTTCATCAATCCCCTAAATCCAACGGTTTTGATCAAACAAAAGTCAAATCAACCATGACCAAGGCCCAAACAGAAATTCAAACATCACAAGACCATAAAAATGGTTCACCATAATTTTTAAACATTTAATAAATTAAAAATGAATTTAAAAAATGAACTAAAAAGCATTTTAATTTGGACAAAACCTCAAATCCCTTCAAAACGCCAAATAAATGGCCAAGGGATCCATCCTAGGTCAAACAAGGTCAAAGGACCTTAGACAAAAAATTTCACAATTTTTAGAAAATCAGGAATATTTTAAAACAATTAAAAAATATGGACAAAAACATTTAATTCATGGAAAATACCAAAATTAATCCAAAAAATAGTTTTAATTCAAAATATGGAAGAGAAAAATATTTAAAGATTTTTGGTGAAAGTCCCATATTTTTTGGATAAAAAATAGATTTATTATGAATTAAACAAAATAAAGCAATTAAATGAAAATTTAGAAAAGTAAAAAAAATACGAGCCATCACATCTCCCTCGTTAATTGAGGTGACAAATCTGATGGCCAAGCGTGCGCGTTCCTAAGTGGTCCTTAGTCAATGCGCCACACCAATGGTAATCAGAACCAAGGGCCAAGATTAAAACAATTTAAAGAGATCATATGGTTTGGAAGGCGCCAACGCACTACCGGAGCTAGGGCTCCGGTCATCTTCTCTGGTGGACCTCACCAGACTGGTCCACCACAAACCACCACAAAAATGAAAAGCAAGGACATGATTTTAAAGAAAAAATGCTCAAAAGCTCGAATCTGACCTCCATTTCTTTCAATTCCAAGTATATTGAAAGATACATGGATTTGAAATTTTAGGTTCATGATCTGAGTTGCTTCAATTTGACCTCAAAGCAACTCAATCTTGTTACCTACATTGGTAGGACTTCAGCCAACCAAAAATCAAAGAGAATGGTGAAGAATTGAGAGAGAATCGAAGGCTCAAAGTTTTTTAAAAAATCACCTTCGGATAGCTTGAATATGGCTTGACCTTGTTTTCAATTTGCCTTGGCTCGACTCTAGAAGCTTGCGGGAAGTGAAATGGATCAAAGAGAGGCTTGGATTCTTGGAGTTTCAATCTAAAAACAGAAGGAGATTTGAAACTAGATTTCAAGTGAAATCTTCAAGTTTATCCTTTAATGGAGGTTAGGTAGGCAATGGTTCAAAGCTTGGTCAATAAGGGCTCCCTTCTCTGATCACAATGGCCATGTATTTATAGGGTAGAAAGTTGCTTTTCACACACTTAGAAAATTTGCCAAATTTAGCAACTTTGGTGCATGGATGCATGGGCATTTATTTAGGCTCAATTCATGATGTGATCTTGTTTCAAGTCTTGCACAACGAGTACTGAAACATTAACTTGTAAACATGAAATAAGAAATGGTTATTTGAGTTCAAATCTTGCCAAACAAACCTATGAAAGGAACTATGCGCAAGTCCCTCAATTGTTGTTCAAATGAGGTGATCTTGGAATTTTTGGAAAGGTGACATCAAGGGGAACAACTTTGATGTTGAAATTTTTTCCATTTGGAGATTGTATCATGATAACTTTTGAGATGAAAGTTTGAGAAATCAAACATAATTGAAATTTTCTAAGTACCAAGTCAAATGACCACTTCTTCCACCTTGAATAACTTCTTCTATGAGCTCCAAATGAAAATGGTTTCTTCACAAAAGTTGTATCTCTCTCAACTCTATTCAATTTGGTTACAAATTTTACATAATTTGGATTTGGTATGAGGGAGTTATGAATTTTAGAAGTTGAGGAAAATAGCTTGTTCAATGATGATTACCCAAAATGACCTATAATATTTCCTCTTGGCACATGCCCTCGTAAGTTGAATTTGACATTTCTCAAAGAATTAAAGTTAAAAAATACATCTTGAATTTGATAATAAAACTTAGATGGCTTTCATTTCATAAAAAATGAGCAAGTTATAGTCCTTGGAAGTTGACCTCCTTACTAGGGCACAGACAAAATGACCTATAATCTTTCACCATAAAAAATGACTTTCCAAGTAAAACTAACTCTTGATGTAAACCTAATAAAATGGTAAATGAAGAACATGGGGATCCATATATGATGTATAGAACCAATTTGAACCATTACTTGATTGGTCTCCTTGCACTGAGAGTTTCAAACCCTAGTTGTGAGCTTGATAAGACATAGGTGGATGCACACACTACCTACAAAAGAAACAAAGCTATACATAGACATATTTTTGGTATTTTGGAGTAAATAATGAAAGAAAAAGTAGGATCCAATCTAAATGTTATTGGTGATCTATCCCAATTCAAACCCAATGAATGAGGGGTAATGAGGATACCAAGGTGTGATCCAAAAGCCAATGTAAATAATGAGATAGCGTGAGGGATCTTAGGGTCAACATTGGGGTCTTACAGCTTCCCCTATTTAAGGACATTCTAGCTAAGGATGTGAAGGTTAAAATATTCATATCAACTCAGTAGTATGTACTTAAATAACAACATCAAGAAACAAATTTTGGTCCCTAAGAGACCTCATGATGCATATGATATGAATGCTAAAATAATATTTGTGGGGAATATATTGCCACAAAGGAAAAGAATTCGGAGAGGCTGAAAGTCCACAGGAGCACAATGAATTTCGTAAGGAAAACTCACTAGGGAGATAGATACTCTGGGGGATAAAAGTTGTGCGTAGGCAAGGCTATGACTAAACATTTTTTGGGAGACATGAAGGGATTTCCAAGAAAATAAATGAATGGAAAGACTCAGTCAGGGGATAAAGCTATTTGTTGGGGATGAGAGTATATCAGAACAAACCTGAAATACTCAAACCAAAGGAAATTTGATTTCACAAAGAAACGTGAATCCAAACTCAACTGGGGAAGAAAAGACTTCAATACATGAGTAAAATAGATATATTATATACTATCGGTTACTGGGTAAGAAGATAATATATTCTGACAGAGGGACATTCGTTACCGGTTAGGGTAAACATATCAAGGATGACTCATTGAGAAAAAATGAGGCGTATTCATTACCGGTTACTGGGTAAGAATGACCTATTGGGGAGAATATCAAATAGGATTTACAACTACCTGTTATTGGGCAGAAGACCAAAGAGAGAGTAGCCGTCACTAATTAAAGTGAACATATCAAGGATAAACTCAAAGGAGGAATATCCGTCATCGATTAAGATATACATATGAGGGATAAACCGCCTGGGGAAATGAGGAAGAATATCAGTTAGCGGTTAGGGTAAACATATATCAAGGATAAACTGCATGGGAGAAATAGAAATTATATCTACCAGTTACTGGGTAGAATACCAAAGAGAGAGTATCTCTCACTGGTTAAAGTGAACATATCAAGGATAGACTCAGCATGGGAAAATAGGAATTACAACTACCAGTTAGTGAGTAGAATACCAAGAATAGAGAATATATGTCACCAGTTAGGATGAACATATCAATGATAGACTCAGCAGAGGAAATGGGATTTACTGGGTAGAAGACCACAAAGAGGAGAAAATCTGTAATCGGTTGGGATGAACATATGAAGGATAGACTCTCTGGGTAATAAAAGTAGGGATTACAACTACCTTTTTACTGGGTAGAAAACCAAAGAAGGAAGAATATTTGTCATCAATTAGGATGAACATATCAAGGATAGACTTACCGGGGAAACATGAAAACGAATCCGTTGAGGGAAACAAAGGAACTAGATTACCTTTTACCGAGTATTTGGAAAAAGTAAAGTACTCATCATCAAGAATAATATTACCAATTACTGTGTAATAGACTCTCGGGGACTAAAAGATCTAACTAGGTAAGAACTAGAAAGAAATGGTCAAATAAGACTCATCCCAATGAGGATATACTCAAGGGGAGTGGTTCCATCCAGATGATAAACTAGGGAGGAAGATAAAATAATAATCATCCACGAGGAAATAACTTAGTGGGGACGAAGAAAGGATAAACTCTTTCTGCTTAAGGGGCTGACACTTTACGATTGAAGGAGGACAGACACACCAAATTTGTATGGGTAAATAATATCACCAAAACAAGGGATCATAGGAAAAATCAATGTGATAAAAATGCATAATGAAATATCTGATGCTGTGTTATATGCATGAATATGTATTTTTGTGATTTTGATTATCCTGACAAAACATCACAAAGGATACAAATAAGAAATATTTGAATCATCACTATAAAACACTCGGCTAATCTCAACAAGATGGAAACACCAACAGGAGAATCTGCTATGGATGAAAATAAATCATCTAGCTCCGAATATATCAACTATGGCTGAGGAAACATGCTTCCAATCAATCGTGGCAAACTCCGCGGGGGAAGAGAGTACCGTTGAAGGATAAAACAACCAAACATGCTGAGAACCAAGCGCTACCGCTGCGGGGAATTTTAAGTCAACACCACGTCAAATGGGAGACAACCTTGCAGGGGACAAAAGTCAATACTGCTAAGAACAAGCACTACCGGGAATGAGGGAACTTCTATTAGAAGACGAACTCTTCCGGGGATACAAGAGATAAAATTATGAATGGGGAATATAGCAAATTGTTGGGGATGCTGTGACCTCAAAGACCAACAAATTCCCCAACAATCATAAAATTCTACTTGGAGATTGCAAAATAAACCAATTCCAAGGCAAAGATAACTGGATCTGACTCATACAGGGAGAAACTATCACGATTATGCAAATGTGGATCTGGAGACCAAATAAAGGTTTCGGGATATCCAAGGTCCAATCATCAAGTCATAAATTGGGGGATGCGAAACCTGAACACCTCACCTGGGAAAGATAATTTGCAAAAGGGACCAATCATCAACTCAATCGGGGATAATAAGTTGCTTTAGAAGCAACTTCTTAACTGAAATTCTGGTATCAGATATGAGATGTTAAAGGTAATGTCACGACACTAATATCTGAATAATACAAACAGGATAAAGATAAAGAATAGTAATGCAAGAGACACGAGCAATTGTTAACCCAGTTCGGTGCAACTCACCTACATCTGGGGGCTACCAAGCCAGAAAGGAAATCCACTAAATAGAATGAGTTCAAAGGCTCTCAGTAAACTACACAAGTTACAGTCTTTTTCACCTAATCTCTACCCGTATGACTTCTACCTAAGAAATCTTAGATATGAGATCCCACTCACTCCCCCTCAATCACACCAGTGATATTAAACAAGAATTATGATGAAAAGAAGACACTCTTCAAACACACACACTTGATCTTACTTAGCAGCTTCAATCAAGTAGACACACACTCATGCTTAAAAGGTTAGAGTGACAAATTACAACTCAAAAATCAGACCAATTCAATCATCTATGGATGAATTGAATGGCTTATAAGTCACACGACCACACAAGACTAAAAACCCTTATTCTCTCTCAATATTTCGCTTTGTATTTCTTGTGTATCAAATCGGTTTTTCCATGTCCTTTTTATAGAAGCATTCAGCTGGGCTTGGACATCATAAAACCCTAAAACTATTTTCCATTCAAATCTTCTTATGACAGTTGGATAGATCTCTTTTGAAAATAAGTTAAATCACGTTGTAATCATTGATTGATAGCGTTTGCGAATAACTCATCAATCAAACATAGATTGCCATTAAAAGCACAATCACATAACACATAACATTCAGACTGAATGTTCAGTGAACAGATGTCATGACATCGGGTCTGACATCCTGGAACAATCCTGCATAATTCCATTTTAAATATCCAGCAGGTACAATATATCAGGTGTCATGACATCGGGTATGACATCCTGAAACAATCCTGCATAATTATATTTTAAACCTCCAGCAGGTACAAGATATCTTATGTTAAGACATCACATGTAACATCTTGTGAACACTCTTTGTTTTACCAAAATTGTTGCCAACACTTAGAACCAACAAACTCCCCCTTTGGAAAAATTTGGCTAAAACATATATCAGTCCATTTTGTTCACAAGAGAAACACATCAACAGTTAAACATCATAACAGCGTTTAAGTAGTAGGAAAAGCAAACAAAATTACTAGCTATAATAACAACTAGTAAAACACACATACACATGGGTACTTCTTCTCCCCCTAAGTATGTTCAATACAGACATCTCCTTCAGCACCTGTAACATTCAGAGTTACCCTCTGACATCTCCTTCAACATCACCTATGCACAGAACATCAGACATCTTCTCCAACATCAGTTCTTCCACATCACAGAACAGAACATCATTCTGTCCCACATCAAACATCTCCTTCAACATCAGTTGTTCACCTGTTTAGCCTAGCTAGCTACAACAACACTGGAGATCTCCATATCCACACATTTAACTGCAGCTCTCCACATAATAACTTCTCCCCCTTTTTAGTCAAAATAGACCAAAGTGACCAATTAGACAAAATAAATGTCAATTAGTCTAGCAGAGAATGTCATAAGGGATGTTATAACATATTAAATGTTAAAACATAAATGTCAGGTGGTATAAACCATAATTATACACATCTGCAATAGCTAAGATAATCAGAAATCCATGGAACTCATAAAGAGCCCAAATATTACATCATGGCATCAAAAAGGACTGCCAAAAATTACAAACATTAAACAGAAAAACAACAAATCAACCAGCATCCAAAACAGCCAAAACATCATCCAGAACAGCATCCAGAACACACAGTCTTCATAACAGGGGGACCATTACAACTTAGTCTGAGGAAGTAGCATCTTCTTCACCTTCAGATTCAGAACTGCCACTAGATTGATCTTGAGAATTGGACCTCTCACTTGAGGTATGGGCATCTGACTCCTTGGCTTCACCAACCTTATCCATCTCTTCTTGCTCCAAGCTACTAATGAGAACCTCTAAAGCCTCTTTCCTAGCCTTGGCAACCCTAATCCCAGTTTCCAGCTCCTTACAAGTTTCCTTCAATTGAGCAATCAGGCCACCTTGAGAGGCTGGCTCCTTCCTTGCAGATGTCATGACAATGTCATTGACATGACTGGCTTCAAACAACTTGTAGTGAATGGACAATGGAGGCTTCCTTCTGTTGGGATATCACTTTTGTTTAGAATACCAGGTTGCTGGCTTAAAATAATTCCACAAATGATAGAGGGAAAGGCAATAGGCAACTTTACTGCATTAGTGGAGGCATGTCTAACAATTTGTTCAAACATGAACCTTCCAAAATCAAAGTTGAGCTTGGTTCCAATAGCATAGATTATCCTTCCAATACCATTAAAGATAGTTGAGATATGATTTGTTGGCACCCAGTTGGCTGAACCAATCTTATGCAAGATGGCATACTTTACAGTTAATTTGCCAGCTGATAGATGCTTTTTTCTTGGCCATTCCTTAACTTGGCCAACATTGGTTGTCCTACAGACATCATTGTCTGTAGCCTCTAACTCCACACCTCCTTCAGTTCCTCTCCCTAGGAACTTATTAATTATAGTTGGGGAGAACCTTACACACCTACCTCTCACAAAGACCTTGCAGAATTCTTTGTTACTCTTGTCAGAAATATCCTCTAGGATATTCACCACAAACTCCTTCACTAAACCTTCAAAACATTGAGGCAATGCAACAACTGTTTTCATCAAACCAGCAGTCTTGATCAATTCCATAACCTCCTTCACTTCTACAGCCTTCTTCCCTTGCTCCCTTTCCACAACAACTCTCCTCTGTATAACAAACTTCCACTTGGCAGTACCATCTTCCAGATGGAAGGAAATGTTGTCCAAATGTACAGCTGCAAACTTGGCTGGAGACTTTTTAACAGTCTGCCTTTTAGCAGGAGTGATGTCTGGGACATTGTCTTCGACATCATCTTCAGAATCAGAACTCTCTCTGACCTTCCTCTTCTTGACCTCTACTTTACTCCATGATATGGAGGGTGCTACACCAACAACCTTCTTACCTGTTCTGGCTGTCAACAACTCAACCACATAGTTGCCTTTCCTTGTCTTCATTTTCTTTGCAACACTTGGTTTTAAATGGTGGACCAAGGTGTCATCTTCCTCTTCTGAACTCTCTTCCTCCAAATCAATAACCTTCTCAGCAGTTTCATGAGAAACATCTACTAGTTTCTGACTAGGCAAGGTTTTATCTAGAGAGCATAGTCCCTCAGCAACCATGTCTTTCTCTGATCTAGATGAATCATCATCTTGCTCAGTTTGAGGTTCCACCTTAGGTGAGGGGTCCCTTCTAGACAGAGGGGTTGAAACACCCTTGACTGCATGCCCTTTGTTTAGAATCCTAGTTACCAGGTTCCTAATGACACGATCTGTATAGTGCATGTCATCCTTAGGAGGAGGGTTTTCAGAGTTGTTACCTTGATTGTTTCCAACCGTGGAAGAAGGGCCAGGGGCGTCGCCTGGGATTACAGAAAGAGGAATAACCTCCAAAATATCTTCATCCAGAAACTCCATGGAGGGAGTCCTTGCTTCGTGAGTAGGTTTTGATCCAGAGGATGAGGGATGTTGTGACATTTTGTTGAACTTTTGAGAAAAATCTTGTTGCCCTAGCAGAGGTTGTCTGAGAAGTTGGATGAAGATGGAAATGGTTGTGTTGAGGTAGCGTGTGGAAATGGTATAGATACTAGTTCTAATACTAGGTAATGATTTATCATAAATGAGGCACTTTCTTTTAAGTGGGAAGACAATATTTTTATAACCTTTTCCACTCCACTTTAATTGCTATAAATTCTCATGAATACAAATCCCCAATTTCCCTCTTAAACATTCAAACTGATTAGCATCCAAAGCCTTTGTAAATTTGTCAGCTAATTGCATTTCAGTAGTAACATGCTTCAGTGCTATGATTTTCTCTTCCACAAATTCTCTAATGAAGTGATGACAAATATCAATGTGCTTTGTCCTGCTGTGCTGAATAGGATTTTTGGAAACAGTTATAGCACTTAGGTTGTCACAGTACAATGTCATGACATATTGTGTGACATTGTATTCAGTTAATATTTGTTTCAACCAACCTAGTTGAGAACAGCTACTTCCAGTTGCTATGTATTCAGTTTGATATATAGCACAAACACCATTTTCATCTTTGGATACTTTCAAATGTGTAGGAGCAGGTGTCCTTTTATGACTTGCATTCTCCATGCCAACCTTCTTAACATTGTTCTTGGCATATTTTCTTTGAGAAAGAAAAATAGACTCTTCTATCTACTTGACTTGTAGCCCAAGTCCAACAAGGCTCATCTCAACCTCAGACTGCATTTGTCTAACAACATATGCTACCATCTGATTTGACCTTCCACCAAACCCAATATTATCCACATCTATTTGAGCCACCATGAGCTTTCCTCCTTCATTTTCCACAGATAAGGTCTTGTCAATACCTCCCCTCTTGTAGCCATTGTTAGTGAGGAACACTATGAGTCTCTCATACCAAGCCCTAGAAGCTTGCTTCAAACCATAGAGGGCTTTATTCACATGCTTTTGAAGGTTTGAATCTGTGAATCCTTTAGGCTGTTCAACATATACCTCCTCTTTCAAGTAGTCATTTGAGATCACTTCCCTTGATCTAGTTGTGACCCTTTTATTTGGATCTCTTCTAATGAGATCTTTGGGATGATCCTTCTGAACTCTGATGGAGGGCCCCTTGTTGATTTTGTCAGGTTCATCTTGAGGAGGTTCATTCTCCTTGTCTGAGAAATCAATTGGGGGATCATTCAGAGATGTCTCAACATCGTCTGTGACATCAGTCTGTTGGTCATCAACCACAACATTAATAGATTCCATCATTACTTTAGTTTTGGAATTAAAGACTCTATATGCTCTGCTGTAGCCCGGAAATAATCCTTCATTACTTTTGGGATTTATCTTCCTTCTTTGTTCGCTTCTAATTTTGATAACTTGACTTTCCTTTTCTCCTTGAAGTTTTAGACAAAGATCTTTGAAGACTTCAAACACATCAAATTTGTTTCTTATAAAGTTGATCCAGGTGTATCTGGAGAAGTCATCCACCACTACATATGCATACTTCTTCCCACCAAGGCTTTCCACCTGCATGGGTCCTTTCAAATCCATATGGAGGAGTTCCAAACCTTTGGAAGTGGTGTCATGTCTGAGTTTCTGGTGTGACATCCTTGTCTGACATTTCCCACAGACTTTTCTTTCATCAATCTTCAAGTTGGGAATTCCTCTAACAACTTCAACAAATATAATCATCTTCATACCTTTAAGATGCAAATGGCTCAATCTTTGATACCATGTCTTCACTCCTTCTTCTTTGACTAAGGTACACTTTGAAGAATAACCAATTTGAGAACTCCACATGTAACAATTGTCTTTGGACCTGACTCCTTTCATGATCACTTCACTTTCTTTGTTAGTAATAAGACATTCAGTTTTAGTGAAGTTAACATTTAGACCTTGGTCACACAGTTGACTGATGCTTATTAGATTTGCAGTCAAGCCCTTAACAAGTAGGACCTTGTCATGATCAGGAACTCCAGGGCAATCAAGCTTACCAATCCCCTTGATTTCACCCTTTGCTCCATCACCAAAGGTTACATAGCTCGTGGCATGAGGATGAAGGCCAGTTAGCAGGTCTTTGTTTCCAGTCATGTGTCTGGAGCACCCCCTGTCAAAATACCAATCTTCTTTGGCTGAAACTCTGAAGGAAGTGTGAGCTATTAGACTTGTAACATTAGTCTTAGGAACCCATTGCTTTTTGTTGACAGGCCTGTGATGTTTGGGTCTAGGTTAATGGTGAGTCTGATGATGAACAGGGCTAGGATAACCATACAGCTTATAGCAGAAGGGCTTTATGTGGCCAAATTTTCCACAGTAATGACATCTCCATCTTTGGTGTTTCCCTTTCTGCTGTCTTCCCTTACGATGTTGTGACATATGATGTGACATCTCAGGTTTGCTTTTAATATGGCTGCACTTAGGTTTGGATTTAGGTTTGCCACCAGTGTAACTGCACTCAGGCTTAGATTCATTAAACCCAATGCCAGATTTATCTCCTGTTATTTGTCCAGTCTTGAGAATCTTGTCTAAGGTGTCAGATCCATAGTTTAACATTCTTACATACTTGGTCATCTCTTCCAGTTTAGAATTCAAGAAAACAACTTCAGTCTTTAACTTGGAGATGGTTTCCACATGTTCTGCCTTCTCATTCTCCAACTGTGCTATCACTTTCTTCTGGCTATCAACTTGTTGACTCTCATCGAGTTTGGAATTCAGTAACACTGCTTTAGTTTTTAATTTAGATATGGTTTCCAAGTGTTCTACCTTCTCATTCTCTAGTTGAATTATCACCTTCTTCTGGTTTTCAACCTGTTTACACACTTTTGCACTTCTATGACACAACTTTCTGTAGGTAGTGGCCAACTCTTCAAAGGTTACTTCATCATCACTTCAGTCTTCATCAGAACCCCATCTTCCAGTCAAGGTAGTCACCAGATTTGCAGACTCTTCTGTTTCACTTTCATCAGACCAAGTGGCAGCAAGACTCCTCTTTTGTTTCTTGAGGTAGGTTCCACATTCAGTTCTAATGTGTCCATACCCATCACATTCATGGAATTGAACTCCTTTTCCTTCTTTGGGCTTTTCATCTGACCTTGTTCTTCTTCAAGCATTGTTGGATTTACTGATGTCAGATGAGATGTTCTTGACATTTGCCTTGGATCTTACATCCATCTTTTTCAGAAGTCTGTTGAACTGTCTTCCCAGCATTTCTACATCATTTTCCAGGTCTTTATCAACATCCTGACCACTTTCCTCCTCTTCCTCCTCAGTGTTTCACATGAAGGCTATGCTTTTGGCTTTCTTTTCAGATCCATCACACATTCCCATCTCAAATGTTTGGAGGGAACCAATTAGCTCATCAACTCTCATATTGGAGATGTTTTGAGACTCTTTTATGGCTGTCACCTTCATAGCAAATCTCTTAGGGAGTGATCTGAGAATTTTCCTTACTAATTTTTCATCTGACATCTTCTCTCCCAGGGCTCCTGAGGCATTAGCAATTTCAAGGATACTCATATGGAATTCATGAATATTTTCATCTTCTTTCATCCTTAAATTTTCAAACTTGGTAGTGAGCAGCTGCAATCTAGACATCTTCAGTCTAGAGGTGCCTTCATGAGTGGTCTTGAGAATGTCCCAAGGATCTTTAGCCACCTCACAGTTGTTTACCAATCTGAAGATATTCTTGTCTACTCCATTGAATATAGCATTCAATGCTTTAGAGTTTCCAAGGGCTAGATCATCCTCCTCCTTGGACCATTGTTCTTCAGGTTTCTTATCAGTTGTGGCTTCTCCTTCCTTAGTAACTACTGGATGTTCCCAGCCTGTTGACACAGCCTTCCAAGCCTTATTATCAAGAGATTTTAGGAAGACTACCATTCGAGGTTTCCAGTAGTCATAGTTAGATCCATCCAAAATTGGTGGCCTGTGAACAGATCCTCCATCTCTCTCCATAGTACCAGAAAGTATCGTCCCTAGATCTCATCCAGAACCAGAGCAGGATGCCTGCTCTAATACCAATTCAAATTCTGGTATCAGATATAAGATGTCGAAGGTAATGTCACGACACTAATATCTGAATAATACAAACAGGATAAAGATAAAGAATAGTAATGCAAGAGACACAAGCAATTGTTAACCCAGTTCGGTGTAACTCACCTACGTTTGAGGGCTACCAAGCCAGGAAGGAAATCCACTAAATAGAATCAGTTTAAAGACTCTCAGTAAACTACACAAGTTACAGTCTTTTTCACCTAATCTTTACCCGTATGACTTCTACCTAAGAACTCTTAGATATGAGATCCCACTCACTCCCCCTCAATCACACCAGTGATATTAAACAAGAATTATGATGAAAAGAAGACACTCTTCAAACACACACACTTGATCTTACTTAGGAGCTTCAATCAAGTAGACACACACTCATGCTTAAAAGCTTAGAGTGACAAATTACAACTCAAAAATCAGACCAATTCAATCATCTATGGATGAATTGAATGGCTTACAAGTCACACGACCACACAAGACTAAAAACCCTTATTCTCTTTCAATATTTCACTTTGTATTTCTTGTGTATCAAATCAGGTTTTCCATGTCCTTTTTATAGAAGCATTCAGCTGGGCTTGGACATCATAAAACCCTTAAACTATTTTCCATTCAAATCTTCTTATGACAGTTGGATAGATCTCTTTGGAAAATAAGTTAAATCACGTTGTAATCATTGATTGATAGCGTTTGCAATTAACTCATCAATCAAACATAGATTGCCATTAAAAGCGCAATCACATAACACATAACATTCAGACTGAATGTTCTATGTACAAATGTCATTACATCGGGTCTGACATCCTGGAACAATCCTGCATAATTCCATTTTAAATATCCAGCAGGTACAATATATTAGATGTCATGACATCGGGTATGGCATCCTAAAATAATCCTGCATAATTATATTTTAAACCTCCAGCAGGTACAAGATATCTTATGTTAAGACATCACATGTAACACCTTGTGAACACTCTTTGTTTTACGAAAATTGCTGCCAACACTTAGAACCAACATTAACCATGCTGAGAACGAACAATGAACTGTTGGGGACGAAAAAGATTACCAAACCAACCGCTTGGGGAAGACAACAATGCTTCACACTTCAAGACTTACCTGTTCTTAGATTGCTATTGACATTCCTTGTTGAAATTGATTATTCTTTAACTGCATATTTTTATTATTTTAAGAAAAATAATTATTCATTTATTTATTTTAAAATTATCATCGTAAAATTCAATTTTAAAACAAAAATAAATAAGAATAGAAATAATTGGATAAAAGCTCAACTTCATTTAATAGAATGGTAGTCCGTAAATAACGAGACTCCATGGATATTTACAAAGTTTGAAAATGGAAATTTACATGGAAAATGGCTACATTGAATACAATTATCACTACTCTCCCTACCAACTTCAAAGTCCATTGTGCTGGTCTTTGGCTGAGAATGATGACTCAGAACCAAATGACTGCTCAATACTGCTTCAAAGATCAGGACCAGTCGGATGCAGTTACTTGCCATATTCCCTAATTTTTGCCTAGATTACCCCAAGGTGGGATACTCAATCTACCGGGATAATTTTCTATTTTATGTCTCTAACTTTTGCCTGGATCACCCTTTTGGGTTTTTAATCCACCGAGACGCTCATTTTTTCCTAAGCCGCCCTTTTCGGGTTTTCTACTTAGCGAGCTTTCTTTTTCTTTTTAGGCGAAGTATTTCTTGACTGCATCAGCAGTCACAGGAGGTTCCATGCTTTGAGCCGAAAACATGAAGAGTTGCAACTTTAGTCTAAGGACAAGGATGCGCTTATTGAGATTCTTGAAGACCGAGTAGTCAAGAGACAGAGAGAGCCTGAGGGTCTATCTCCCACTAGTATGCCTCAACCTTCCGGTGCTTGGAAGAAGATTGTTGATCAGCTAGTTCTTGAGAAGGCTCAGATGAAGACATCCTTTGAGTTTGAGATTCGACGCATCTGAAGGAAGTATGTACCCACAACTAGATCATCTGATGCAGTTGCTAGGGATCCTTAGGATGATAGTTTCGTTTTCTCTCGTATGTGTATTTTGGTTTCTGAAATTGTACTAAGTGTAATCCTTCCAAAATTTTATAAATAAAAAAATATTTTTATGATCAATCAAATCTTTATTATTGTTATATATTTGCAAATATGACTTCATATGTTCCTTGAAATTAAAAACAAAATAAAAAACATTGCATTTCAGGCATCATTTGCATAACAGGTTTCTTCCGCCAGATGTCTTATCAATTCTTCTTCTGTGCATCAGCCAAGATGACTCACGGCTACAACACTCGTGCTAATCAACTAAGGATCATGGAGCATCTAGATCAAGATAACCGAGAGATAAAGGACGAGATCGCCAGATTAACGGCCCTGATGGAATTTGTCATTGCTGCACAGAATCAGTGTTCACCAACTCTTACAACTCCTCCCCAGAGGACTATCATTTCTAAGGTTGCTACCTCAACTATTCTTGTTGCTGCTTCCAATCAATCCCTTCCTTCTATGCCTGCTGGATTCCCTTGGGAAATGCCGTCAAATTTTATGCTAGAAGGGTATGCGCCCACGTTTGTTTATCTGCCAACATCTAGCTCGGTCATGACAGTGCCACCTTCTGTTGTTCATACCCTTCCTCGTATTGAGGACATTATGTACCACTCTGAGCCATCTGAGGGTCCAAATATGTATAAAAATATGGATGAGATGAAAGACTAATTCCTCGAGTTGCGCAAAGGGTTGAAGACTTTGAGAAGGAAAGATTTGTTTAGGAAGAGCGCTACTGAGCTCTTCCTGGTCCCCAATGTTAAGATCCCAATGAAATTCAAGGTCCCTGACTTTGAAAAGTACAAAAGGAATACTTGCCGGCAAAGCCATCTTGTTATGTATGCCAGGAAGATGTCTACTCAGACTGATAAGGATCAGTTGCTGATTCACTATTTCCAAGACAGTTTGACTAGAGCTGCCTTGAGGTGGTACATGGGTTTGGACATTGCAAGCATCCATACTCTCAATGACTTAGGCGAGGCCTTTGTCAAGAAGTATAAGTATAACATGGATATGGAGCCTGATAGAGACCAGTTGAGGTCTATGTCTCATAAAGATAAGGACACATTCAAAGAGTATGCTCAGAGATGGAGAGAATTGGCTGCCCAGACTAGTCCACCTCTTGAGGAGAAAGAGATGACAAAGATCTTCTTGAAAACACTGAGTTCATTTTATTATGAACGTATGATTGCAAGTTCCCCCAATGATTTTACCGAGATGGTAAACATGGGGATGAGGCTAGAAGAAGGAGTCCGTGAAGGATGTTTGTCTAAAGAAGAAGCATTAACCAGTAAGAAATATGGTGGGAGTTTCTCCAAAAGAAAGGAGGGAGAAACTAATCCAGTATCAGTGGGGAGGCAGAGAAGACATCATGTCAGAAAGAGTTCTCAACCACGTCAACATCAACATCTAGTTTCCTCAGTAATTCTGGTTTTTTCCAACAATAATAATCAATCAGTTCCAGTTCAACAACAACAACATCATCAACAACCGCAACAAAGAACTAACTACAACAACAACAATAATCATCCGCAAAACTTTGAGAGGAAGAAGTTCTGCTTTAACCTTATTCCTATGACTTATGCAGAACTATACCCATCATTGATCCTCAAAAATCTCATCCAACCAAGAATCCTCCACAAATTCCTTAGCCACTACAATGGTGGTTCAAGCCTGACCTTCATTGTGCCTTTCACCAGGGAGCCTCTGGCCATGACATAGAGAACTTCTATCCATTGAAATATGAGGTTCAAAAGCTTGTGAAGAGTGGAATGGTGTCCTTTGAAGACAGAGCACCGAATGTGAAAGCCAATTCGTTGCCTGCTCATGGTAACGCTTCTGTCAACATGGTAGATGGTTGTCCTGGTGAGTTAAAGGTTTATGACGTTCTCCATATTATACAATCTTTGGTGGCAATTCATAAAGACATCTGTTTGGTCAATGAATGTGAGAATGATCATAATGGTTGTGTGATTTGCAGTTAAAATCTTTGAGGATGTGTTATTGTCAACAGGGATATCCAAAAGCTGATGGATGAAGGGCTTATCCAGATTTTCTAGTTCCGTCATTTGGGAGATGATATGAATGTAATTGTACCGGTGTTTAAGACCCCTGAGCGGGTAGTTATTCAGTTCGATAGCAGCAACAATAATAATGTTAATAGATCGATATCGGTGTTGGTTATACGGTTAGCGGGCCCAGTCCCATATGCATCCGATAAAGTTGTGCCATATCAATACAACGCCACTATGATTGAAGATGGTCAAGAGGTTCCTCGACCAGTTGCAGACTCCATGGTGAATATTGCAGATATTGCGAAGGTGATTCGTAGCGGTCGTGTGTTCGATATGGTATTTCCAAAAGAAGTAGAAAATATTGCAGTAAGAAAGAAGGCAAAGATTCCAGTAGTGAATTCAGTTAGCACTCCAATGTGTCAGTCTGGTGAATCCAGCAAATTGAAGACTAACGATGATGATGAGGTGTTAAAATTGATTAAAAGAAGTGAATTCAATGTTGTAGAGCAACTGCTATAGACCCTGTCAAAGATCTCCGTGTTGTCACTACTGATGAATTCTGAAGCACATAGGGAGGCATTGCAAAAAGTGCTAGAGAAGGCTTATGTTGAACATGATGTGATTGTGGATCAGTTTAACCACATAGTTGCTAACATTACTGCTTGTAATAATCTGAGCTTTTGTGATGAAGAGCTTCCGGAGGAAGGCAGAAACCACAATTTGGCACTGCATATTTCAATGAATTGAAAGGAGGACGCTCTGTCCAATGTGTTGGTTGACATTGGGTCATCTTCGAATGTGCTTCCGAAATCAACTTTGTCAAGACTCTCTTATCAAGGCGCCCAATGGGGTATAGCGGTGTGATTGTCAAAGCGTTCGATGATTCTCGTAAAACTGTCATTAGTGAAGTGGACCTTCCAGTAAAGTTAGGTCCGAGTGATTTCCAGATTACTTTCCAGGTAATAGATATCCACCTGGCCTACAGTTGCTTGTTGGGAAGGCCATGGATTCATGAAGCAGGAGTTGTGACGTCTACTTTACACCAAAAGCTGAAATTTGTGAAGAACATCAAGCTTTTCGTTGTTGGTGGAGAGAAGCCATTGTTGGTAAGCCATCTGTCATCTTTTACATATGTTGATGCTGAGGAAGAGGTTGGGACGCCATTCCAAGCCTTATCTATTGCTGATGAATTGAAGAAAATCGAGGCACCCATGTCTTCTTTGAAAGATGCACAAGAGGTTATTCAAGCTGGCAACATTGATAAATGGGGACGTGTCGTAGAGGTCGCTGTGAACAAGAATAGAGCTGGATTAGGATTTCAACTAGGGCCATTTAGCGCCAGAGCCAAAGTTATACAACCAATTTTCCGCAGTGGAGGGTTCATTCATGAGAATGATCAACACTCAGTTGCCATTATCGAAGACAATGGTGATAAAGACGAAGCTTGCGCCAACTTTGTGACGCATGGCCAGATTTGCAACAATTGGGTTGCTATTGACGTTCCTATTGTCATTCATCGTTCTAAGTAATTTGTTTTTATTTTCAGAAAAATCCTTCTCCTATGCCTAAGGGAGAAGTGAACATTGTTGGGCATTTTTACTATTATCATTAATAAAATACAATTTTACTCATCAACATCTATGACGTTTTATTTTTCCATCTTGATTTTCCATCAGAAAAATCCTTCTCCTATGCCTAATGGTAATCACAAAAATAAATAAATAAATAATAATATTCCATCTGCATAATATTTGTTCGCACTCCACTTCTCTAAAATAAAATATCAAATCATTATGCAGGTTGGTTCTCAAACCCATTGAATACAATGATCCTACTCTTTCTCCAAACTTTGATTTCCTTGTGTTTCAAGCTGAAGAAGAGGATGATGATGAAGAAGTGTCTGATGAGTTATCCCATTTACTTGAGCATGAGAAGAAAACCATTCAGCCGTTTGAAAAGCAGATTAAGTTAGTCAACTTGGGTTCCAATGATGATTTAAAGGAAGTCAAGATTGGGTCTCAACTGTGTCCAGAAGTTAAGAAGGGGTTGATTGATCTTCTTCGAGATTATTCAGATGTGTTTTCCTGGTCCTATCAAGACATGTCTGGTTTGGATTCTAAGATTGTGGAGCATAGATTGTCGTTGAAGCCAGAATATCCGCCAGTCAAGAAGAAGTTGAGAAGAACTCATCCTGATATGGCAATGAATATCAAAGAGGAAGTACAAAAGGAGATTGATGTCGGTTTCCTTGTTACCTACGAATATCCGCAGTGGGTGGCCAATATTGTGCTTGTTCCTAAGAAAGATGGAAAAGTCCGCATGTGTGTTGATTATTGAGATTTGAATAAAGCTAGTCCTAAAGATGATTTCCCTCTACCACACATTGATATGTTGGTAGACAATACAACTAAATTCAAAGTCTTCTCGTTTATGGATGGACTTTACGGTTACTATCAAATCAAGATGGCACCTGAAGATATGGAAAAGACCACATTCATTACGCCTTGAGGAACATTCTGTTACAGAGTGATGCCTTTCGGTTTAAAGAATGTTGGTGCAACATACCAGAGAGCAATGAACACTCTTCATGATATGATGCATAAAGAGATTGAAGTTTATGTTGATGATATGATTTCCCAATCAAGTGATGAAGAAGAAAATGTTGAGAATTTGTTGATTTAGGAAGTAAAAACTCCACTTAAATCCCAATAAGTGTACATTTGGTGTCTGCTCTGGTAAGTTGTTGGGCTTTATTGTCAGTGATAAGGGTATTGAAGTTGTTCCCGCCAAGGTCAAAGAAATACAAGAGATGCCTACGCCCAAGACTGAGAAGTAAGTCAGAGGTTTTCTCGGCCGCTTGAACTATATCTCAAGATTTATATCGCATATGATTTCCACATGTGCACCTACATTCAAGCTTCTTCGGAAAGATCAGTCTTGTGATTCGACCGAAGATTTCCATAAAGCTTTTGATAGTATCAAAGAGTATCTGCTTAAGCCTCTAATTTTGTCTCTGCCTGTTGAAGGAAGAACGTTGATCATGTATTTCACTATTCTTGAAGAGAGTATGGGTTTTGTTCTTGGTCAGCAAGATGAATCAGGAAAGAAAGAGTACACAATTTACTACCTTAGTAAGAAATTCACCGATTGTGAGACTCGGTATTCTATGCTTGAAAAGACATGTCGTGCATTGGCTTGGGTTGCGAAGTAGCTGCGCTAGTATATGTTAAATTATACCACTTGGTTGATATCCAAAATGGTTCCAATCAAGTACATTTTTGAGAAGCCTGCCTTAACTGGGAGAATTTCCCTTTAGCAGATGTTGTTATCTACGTATGATATTGAATACCGATCTCAGAAAGCTAGCAAAGGTAGTGTCTTCTCTGACCATTTTGCTCACCAACCTATTGAAGATTATCAGTCAATGCAGTATGATTTTCCTGACGAAGAGATTTTGTACTTGAAAATGAAGGATTATGATGAACCATTTCTTGAAGAAGGGCCAAAACCTAGTTTCCGTTGGGGCATGGTATTTGATGGAGTTGTTAATTCGTATGGTGATGGCATTGGGGAAGTGATTATTACTCCTTAAGGCACTCATTTTCCGTTTAAAGCTAGATTGACTTTCAAATGTACAAACAATATGGCTGAGTATGAAGCTTGCATCATGGGGCTTGAAGAGGCCATTGATCTCAGAATAAATTATCTCGACGTCTATGAAGATTCAACTTTGGTTGTCAATCAGATCAAAGGTGAATGGGAGACGAATCAACCCGGTTTGATACCATATAGAGACTATGCGAGGAGGATATCAACTTTCTTTACAAGGGTTAAGTTTCATCATATCCCTCGAGATGAAAATCGGATGGCAAATGCTATTGCAACGTTGACTTCAATGATTGTGGTGAAATTTTGGAATGAAGTTCACAATTTGTCTATGATGCGTCTTGATAGGCCAGCTCATGTGTTTGTTGTTGAATGATAACGCGAAAATACATCGTATATTTGCCTTGATCTACATTCAAAAATCATACCACTTTCATTTATATTCCGATTATTTCGCAAGTGTTCGAGTAATTTTTGCAGGTATTTCAACTCCCATGCTTAAATGAGCATAGTATAGAAAAGGAAGGAAAAGAAGAAGAAACAAAAGAGAAAACATCAGAAAAGCAGAAAATACAAATCTTGTGCATGTGACGACCGTCACAAACCCTGTCAAGACCGTCACGCCCTGGATGTCACGAACGTCACAGGCCCACCACGACCGTCACAAGACCAAAAGCAGCATAACGAACTTGTCAACAGAAGTGATCCACACACCCATTTTTCTCGCTCCTCAACCCACTTTCCCGTGAATTTCTCATTCAACCTAGTCACCCTTATTTCTCTCAACTACCAAGACCAAATGGAGAATATAAAAGGATGGAAAGTGGAAACCTACAGGAACACTTGATTTTCCTCCCTGAAGCCCATTTGGATGGTTTCCACACTGACATTACTAATGTGAAAGATGAACTAAAGAACATGCTCCTTGATGTCTTAGGCTTAATGGATGTCGTCGTCGAACAGTTTGATCACTTGACCCATGTTGTAGCTGCGTTGGGACAACACCGATGCTGATTATATCGATCGCTGATTTCTCCTACTCACATTAAAGCAATGAGGACACTACTACGTTTTAGTGTGGGGAGGGAGCACTTTATTGCTATTATTTCTTTTATTGCTTAATGTTACATTTAACTTTAGTCTTTACATCTAAATAACATTGTTATTTCTTTTGCTTATATGATCAATTTAATTTACCTTCGTCAGTTAATTTTATTATTTTTTTACTGCTGTTAATTCCATATTGCTCTTATTTTATTTTATAATGCCGCTGCAATTAACTTATTACTGTGTTGCTAATGTCGTTATTGCGTTTCTATACAGTTACTGTCCTTACACTCATAACATGCAAACAGTTAGAAATTAAGCATGCGGTAAAAAATTTATATTTTTTGGCCTTTTTGTAACAATTGTGACCGTTGCATGTGACGAGCGTCACAGAAGAGCCACGGCCGTCACAGAAGCGTGACATGCGTCATAGAAGAGCCACGCCCGTCACGTCACATATGAACATATGAGGCGTTGATAATGACAAAGAGACAACTACCTCAGGTTCTATCAACGTTCAGTCCAAGCTACGAGGTATGTTGATAATGACTGTCTGACGGAGTTGGGGCTTTCAGAGGGCGTGGAATAGATGTTGAACACCTCTGGTTTGATGCAGCTCTGCACCAATCCGCAACCAACTTATGAGGCGTTGACCCTAGAATTCATGAGTTCGTTCTCCTATATAACCCCTCCCGGTGCAACTCAGTTTCTCACCGGAGTCGCCACATTTAGAATGTTCGGTACCGAGTATTCACTGATGTATCCCTCATGGATGGTCGGAAATAACATCTGGAGTGTAGCATAGCCTTACCAATGTGAATGTCACAAGCTGGGATGCACTCAACGCATCATACATCCACAACCCGGCTATAAGATATTTCCGTTGAGTCTTGGGACACACAACTTTTGAAAGAGCTAAAAATCATAAGGTAAACTCTAAGGAGATCTTCTTTCTTCACTGTGTGTTCACTCCGGTGGCATTCAATGCCACCTCGTTCTTGTTGGTGAACATCCAGGCTGCCTGCATGAGAGGAAACACGGCGTTCTGTTTTGGAGGAATCATCACCTCCATAGCATTAGGCCCGAATATGGGGGATAGGCTCGCCAACTTACCTGCATTGCTGGCCGAATTCCTCAACATCGACTATTGCCGTTCCTCGCACCTCATCAAGGTCAGATACGACGGAAAGTACCACTATATGGTTAGGAACAAGATAGTTCGGTGCATCATCATGCCCAACAGGAACCGTACAGATCCGCAGAATATGGCGAATTGGATTTTTGATCTGAACGCTCCTGAGCCCAATGAAGAAGATCCTAATAATGGAGCTGATGAAATTGAAGAGGAACTTGACCGACAAATTCCACAACCACCTCCTGAGTATGCTGCAGAGATATCTTCCCGAAGCCAACAAAGAAATGAGCGCCGACCCACCACCATGGAAGACATCTATGCTGAGATGTTGTGACATAACTAGAGGATGGAAGAGCGCCATACGGAAATGATGCAAATGATCCAACAGATACAGAGAGATCAACATGACTATGCGAACTGGCATGACCAAGGGATGGTATAACTTTCCGAAGAGATGAGTGCCTTGATACATCGCGTTGATGCTATCTAGGAGTACACTCAGCATGTGGGGTTGGATCATACCCAGCGTGGTAGAAGTGAACGTGCACGAGCAAGAGTTAGAGCACACAGAGCCCAACATCGTGGCGAAGAGTAGCGATCCTCCTGTTTCTTCCCTTTTCATTCTTTATATTGTCGCATTGAGGACAATGCTTTGTTTAAGTGTGGTAGGGAATCCTTGTCTTTCCTTTATTTGTTTCTATTTTTATCCATAACAAAAAAATTGTCTTTCGTTTATTTGTTCCTATCTAAGCTTTTATTTATTTCTATCTAATTTTCTATAACATTTTTTTTTGTTTTTATGTTAAATGCATGCCCTACGAGTATATAGGTTGTCTTACATAGGTTCTGTTAGGAAGCTGAGAAAAATCTAACAAGATTGATACCGTCCTGACACCTTAGATCTCTCACTTTTGGGAGATCAGTTTGAATACCCATTATACCGATACCTTAAGTCTCCATTCTAGATTAACCCCTAGTAGTTTATACTAGCAGTCAGCACCGTCTTAAACACAAACCATGTGAAGAGCCGATGAATATAAGTGATTGATGCATACGAATCAATAAGATCCTTCATACTTTTGTTATCGAGAAATTGAAAATGCACCATACAGACGGTTGCAAGATATACAAAAGGAAAGAAAAATTTGTTGCCGGTTGGTTCAGGGGTACCTGGTACTGGACTCGGTAGGGTGAACTACGGTTCGATCCCTCACAACTTTCAAATGGGATATATAAAGGGTTACCACACTAGTGTACCAGACCCTATGCAAAAAAGGGATCAAAACCACTAACCGGCTACTTCACTAAGTGTGTGTAAAGGCAAAAGGATTAATGTGATTGCGCTAGAATGAAACCGGGTGAAATAGGAACGAGAAGCATTAGGTTGAGCTATAATAGCATGATTCGAACTGGTTTGTACAAAAGAGAGATATACGTTAATGCTTATTGCTTGTGTCGTCACTGTATCTTTAGTGTTTTACTTGAGTATCTATCATTTTAACGAAATACCTAACAACCTGGTACAAATTGGAAATTTGTCGTGTATTCACGTTTAACTAGTGTTTTGAATTGTATACTGATTATTTGCTTGAGGACAAGCAAAGATTCAAGTTTAGGGGAGTTTGATTACATGAAAATACATTGTATATTTGTCTTGATTTACATTCAAAAATCATACCACTTTCATTTATATTCTGATTATTCCACAAGTGTTCAAGTTATTTTTGCAGGTATTTCAATTCCCATGTTTAAATGAGCAAAGTATAGAAAAGGAAGGAAAAGAAGAAGAAACAGAAGAGAAAACAACATAAAAGCAGAAAATACAAATCCTGTTCATGTGACGACCGTCACAAACCCTGTCATGACCGTCACGCCCTGAATGTCACGAACGTCACAGACCCACCACGACCGTCACAAGGCCAAAAGCAGCGTAATGAACTTGTCAACAGAAGTGATCCACACGCCCATTTTTCTCGCTCCTCAACCCACTTTTCCGTGAATTTCTCACTCAACCAAGTCACCCTTATTTATCTCAACTACCAAGACCAAATGGAGAATATAAAAGGATGGAAGTTGGAAACCTACGGGCACGCTTGATTTTCCTCCCTGAAGCCAGCTTTCAAGATTTTTTTCTCTGCATTTATTTTCCACTGCAATTCTGTTTTCTACTATTAATTTTGTTCAGCAACATTGTTTTCTTTTACCGCAATTTGTTTACCGTTCCGTTCAGAGTTTCCGTTTTCCCTTTCCGTTTTTCATATAGCCAAAGCAGTACTTTCCTACATTGGGGAATTACTCCAATTTATTTAATTTAGTTTAAGCAATTATTTCGAAGAAGCAGAATCCTACCGACCTGTGGAGGACTGCTCAAGTACTTCAAGATTCGGCATATTCGATTAATCCAATTTCCAGGATTTTATTCAATTATTATTGTTATTACTTTATTATTATTATAATCATGTTTGCTTTATTGTTAATCTGTTTATGTTCGTCTGTGTTCGCGTTATTTAACATGTCCGGCTAAACTACCGGTATCGGTATGTAAACAATTTAATTAGACGGGATTTATTAATAATCGGTGTGAAACTTCTTTTCTCAAACAATCTTTCTAG
Source organism: Lathyrus oleraceus (assembly GCF_024323335.1). NCBI lineage: Eukaryota > Viridiplantae > Streptophyta > Magnoliopsida > Fabales > Fabaceae > Lathyrus > Lathyrus oleraceus. The sequence continues at coordinate 209,367,481 of NC_066585.1, forward strand.
CTGTGGTTTTTAATTTAAATTTAATTAACTTTTTCACGAGAGTGAGAAGCTATTTAATACGGTTTTGTCATGAGAGTGGGAAATTAACTAAGGTGAGAACCGACAATCACGAGAGCGTGAGGGTCGAACTGGATAGTAAAAACTAGGCATTGATTTTAAAAATAGCGAGAGCACTTTAAAAGCAATTAGAACTTATTTATTTTCAAAAAGTATTTTTAACTTCAAATGGGATAGCGAGAGCGTACATTCTGACTTAAAAGTATAGTCTGAGTCAACAATCACGAGAGTGTGAGATAAAGTCTTTTAAATGAATATTTTCTACTAAAAGAAATTTGGTAATTATATATACACCGGTGACCTATCGAATCCCTGACGACTAATGTGTTGTATACTGATATCCGTTCATTAATATTTCCTTAAAAACTTAAGTTGCTTTAGATTTAATTTTTATTCAACCAAACTTCTAAAAATCATCTCCTTAGCTAAACATAGTAACATCGATAGCATTAGTTTAACCATTGATCCCTGTGGGTTCAATATCTTTTAAAACTAAAACGACTAGACTGTGCACTTGCAGTCAAGTACCCGATAGACTATATTTTATATACAGTCACGATCCGTATCAGGCTTTTCGCGCCGTTGCCGGGGACCTGATTTAGTCAAATAGTATGATTCTTTCGTTGTGGAGTATAGACTGAGGGAATAAACTATTTTCCTTTCCCTTATTTCCCAGTTGTATGCCAAGTACTCGCTCACAAGGCGAAAACTTAGCACCACCAATCGCAAAATTAGAGCGTTTCTTATATTCAACAACATCAATTCGCTGGAAATCCTACGGACGACCCTAATGAACATTTGACCAAGTTTGTGCAGTACACAAACACTGTGAAGGCGAATGGTGTATCTCAAGATGCGATAAGACTATGCCTTTTTCCTTTTTCTCTACGAGACAGAGCTTGGGCTTGGTTGAAATCCTTGCCATCCAACTCAAACACTACATGGGAAGAACTGAAGAACGTTTTCTTAGCCCGATATTTTCCGCCAAGCAAAACTGTTATGCTGAGACCTCAAATCAACGGATTTCGACAAAAAGACGTAGAATCTCTCTACGATGCATGGGAGAGATACAAAGACATGATGAGGATATGTGCACATCACGGTCTCGAAGATTGGGTGATCATTCACACATTTTACAATGGGCTTCTGTATAACACAAGACTGACAGTAGACGCTGCCGCGGGCGGTGCACTTATGGACAAGCCATACAGCGAAGCCTATCAACTCATTGAAAACATGGCCCAAAACCATTGCCAATGGGGAGGTGAAAGAACTCCAGTAGAAAAGTCCCAAACAAAAGGTGGAATGTACGAAATCAGTAGCCTTGACCATGTCCATGCAAAGGTAGATGCCCTTGTTCAAAAGTTAGACAACTTGACCATACCACCCGCAACCACTATGGCTGCCGTGACTCTAAACTGTGAGTTATGTGGAACTCCTGGACACACTGCACTAGAATCTCAGATATTAACAGGAGTTCCCACTAATCAAGTAAATTACGCACAAGGAAATCCTTATTCGAATACCTACAACCCAGGTTGGAAAAATCATCCTAACTTTTCGTATAAGAATAACAACGCCCTGTATGCACCTGGCCAAGCACCCGCTGTTCCACCTGGATATCAAAAGCCAGCTAATAATGCTCCTAACATGCGTAGGAAGTCCAACCTTGAACTAATAATGGAAAGCTTCATAGCTACCCAAGCTCAAACAAACAAAGACTTCTTGAACCAAAACATACATACTAGTGAGCAACTTAAACAATTAGCGAGCAAAGTAGACGCCTTAGCCACCCATAACAAAATGCTTGAAACACAGATTTCACAAGTGGCTCAACAACAAGCATCTACTGCTGCTCCCGCTGGCACATTTATGGGACAGCCACAACCTAATCCAAAAGGACATGTAAATGCCATTATATTGAGAAGTGGAAAATAACTAGACGGACCCGTAAATCCAAGACTCCAAAATCCTGCCATGTACCAAAAACCTGACAAAACAAAAACTGAGAAGGTAAGTGAATCGAAGGAGAAGGAAGATAACAACCAAGATGCCGAAGAGAAAGAAAAACCTTATGTGCCTCCACCACCTTATAAACCACCCATTCTGTATCCTCAAAGACTCGCAAATTCTAAAACTGCAGGGCAATTTAAGAAATTTGTTGAACTTATGAAGCAACTGAATATTACAATTCCCTTTACAAAAGCCATCACACAAATGCCCTCATATGCCAAGTTTCTTAAAGAGATCATATCCAATAAGAAAAAGATCGAGGATAACGAAACAGTTACACTTACTGCTGAGTGTAGCGCAATAATCCAAAATAACATGCCTCCCAAACTAAAAGACCCAGGTAGTTTCTCCATACCCTGTGTCATTGGAAAATTCGTCATAGACAAATCTCTATGCGACTTAGGAGCTAGCATTAGTGTAATGCCCTTAACCATATGTAAAAGGCTCAACATGGGAGAACTAAGACCAACGAAGATGTTTGTCCAACTAGTTGACCGCTCAATTAAATATCATGTTGGTATACTAGAGAATGTCCCAGCACGTGTAGGACAATTCTACATTCCTACAGACTTCATAATCATGGACATCAAAGAAGATGCAAGTACACCTATTATATTAGGAAGGCCATTCTTAGCTACCACCGGAGCCATAATAGACGTGAAAAGAGGTAAGCTAACATTCAAAGTTGGAGAAGAAAAAGTTGAATTCATCTTGACACAATTCTTACAAGCGCCAACTATAGACGATACCTGTTATATACTTGATGTCATAGATGAGTGCGTAAGAGAGATGGAGATGCAAGAAACCACATATTCTGATATAATGAAAATCCAAATCCCTCCAATCTTTGAAGATGATAATTGGTGTGAACCATACCAAAATGGCAGTCTAAGCGAATGCTTAGCACTTACACCCAACCACATGACATGCCCGAAGGAACCAGACATAGAACTAAAAACACTACCAAAGAACCTAAGATACGAATTCCTAGACACTAAACTCAAAAGACCAGTAATAGTCAACGCAGACTTAGGACAGATTGAAACTGAAAAGTTACTAAATATTTTAAGAAAATATCCAACTGCGTTAGGCTACAACATCGCTGACCTAAAAGGAATAAGTCCTTCTATCTGTATGCATCGCATTATGCTAGAGGAAGATTGTAAAATCTCTAGAGAACACCAGAGAAGGATCAACCCAATCTTAAGTACTGTAGTCAAGGATGAAGTAAAGAAGTTATTAGATGCAATAATCATATACCCGATCTCCGATAGTCAATGGGTTAGCCCCGTTCATGTAGTACCCAAGAAAGGGGGTGTTACAGTTGTTAAGAACGAGAAGGGCGAATCTATAGCACAAAGAGTTCTGACCGGAAGTAGAATGTGCATCGATTATAGGAAACTAAACAAAGCCACTCGAAAGGATCATTTTCCTCTTCCTTCATTGATCAAATGCTTGAACGATTGGCTAAGCGTTCCCACTTCTGCTATCTAGACGATTATTCAGGATTCTTTCAAATCCCTATCCATCCTGACGACTAAGAAAAAATAACCTTCACATGCCCTTATGGTACATTTGCTTATCGACGAATGCCATTTGGACTATGCACCACTCCCGCAACATTCCAAAGATGCATGATGTCAATCTTCACTGACTTTATATACGACATTATGGAAGTCTTTATGGATGATTTTTCTATTTGTGGGCAGAGCTTCGAAGGATGTCTATCAAAATTTGAAATGGTACTTGAAAGATGCGTAAAGGTGAATCTCGTCTTGAACTGGGAGAAATGTCATTTCATGGTCCAACAAGGAATCGTGTTAGGACACATAGTATCTGATAAAGGAATTTAAGTAGACAGAGCTAAGATCGAAATTATAGAGAATCTTCAACCTTTGAAAACCATACGAGAAATACGAAGCTTTTTAGGACACGCCGGTTTCTACCGACGCTTTATCAAGGATTTCTCAAAAATTACCAAACCACTAATTGGTTTATTAATGAAAGACGCTGACTTTATCTTTGATGAGAAATGTTTAACAATGTTTGAACAATTAAAAACATCTTTAATCATCGCACCTATCATGCAACCACGTGACTGGAGATTACCATTCGAAATCATGTGTGATGCGAGTGATTATGCCGTAGGCGCAGTTCTAGGACAAAGAAAGGATAAAAAACTTCATGCGATCTACTACGTAAGTAGAACATTAGATCCTTCCCAAATGAACTAGGCCACCACTGAAAAGGAACTTCTAGCCGTTGTGTTCGCTCTAGACAAATTTCATTCTTACTTAGTAGGAGCGAAAATCATCATCTATACTAATCACGCTGCTATTAGATATTTGCTAAGTAAGAAGGATTCTAAACCAAGACTCTTAAGATGGATCCTACCCTTACAAGAATTTGACTTAGAAATAAAAGGGAAGAATGGTACTAAGAACGTAGTAGCATACCACTTATCACGAATCGAAGGGAATAAGCCTGAACAAATTCCAATCAATGATGATTTCCCTTACGAACGACTTATAGCCCAAATGGAAAGCGACATGTCTGAACTAACCTTAAATGATACCGAAATAGAAGAATCAGTGGAAGAAATTCATGCGAATACAACTCTGCCATGGTATGCTGATTTTGTCAACTACCTAGCTATTGGAGTACTTCCACCGGACCTATCATACTAACAAAAGAAGAAATTCCTTCATGATCTAAAACAGTACTACAGGGATGAACCTCTGCTTTTCAAAAGAGGTACCGACGGTATTTTCTGTCGATGTGTTCCTAATGATGAAATAGACGATATAATCTCTCATTTCCATTCCGCTCCCTATGGTGGGCATGCAAACACTTCAAAAGTGCTTAATAGGAGACAACCCGCGTCTTTTTGATTTGTTATTTTTCTTTTTTTAAGAGTTTCCCTTCTTTGACTATTACTTTTATTTTGCCCCCTTTCCCTAGATTCTATGTAGTAATGTACTTATTATTTCTCGTTACTAACTTAGAAATATTGGATACTGATTAACAGGCGAATTTAAAACTAGTTAGTAACTAACTTTCATCATGCAACAAGTAGATACAGTCTTCAGAGGCAGAGTTCAGAGAAGGCGTTATGATTATTTAGCTCATAAGGATATGGCCTTATCCATATATTGTGATGGACCTACCATGGATAGGTTAGGTATCTGAGATAACATCCTGTTTATGTTTAACCAGTTAGGTTGGAAGAATGCTGCTATTAAGAGAAGGTTTGTCACATACCGTGAGCTTACCCTAGAATACCTTAGCTCCATAGTTTACAACCCTGAGCATGGTTACGGACTCAACAAAGGGTTGATTTCCTTTAGGTTGTTTAGTATGGATTTCACTTATAACCGCAGAGACCTGGCTAACCTTCTAGGATTTCCTAGTGGCCCATTTGTATTCACAACCCGCCAGGAGGAATTAATCGATGACATTGACTTAGATTACTTTTGGGGTAGTTTAACTAGAGACCTGGCTATACGATTTAGATGAATCCCGCATTGCTCCACCATCACCTCCTGAGACACCACCTATCTATGAGTATTTAGATGACCCTATCTCTGTTGATGAATCTGACCCTGAAACCCCTCCAAACTATTATAACCTGGATGAACCAGAAATTCCATCCTATGCCGAAAATATGACCATAATCCTTACCCGTTTGGATGGTTTCCACACTGACATTACTAATGTGAAAGATGCACTAAAGAATATGCGCCTTGATGTCTTAGGCTTAATGGATGTCGTCGTCGAACTGTTTGATCACTTGAACCAGGTTGTAGCTGCGTTGGGACAGCACCGTGGCTGATTATATCGATCACTGATTTCTCCTACTCACATTAAAGCAATGAGGACACTGCTATGTTTTAGTGTGGCGAGGGAGCACTTTATTGCTATTATTTCTTTTATTGCTTAATGTTACATTTAACTTTAGTCTTTACATCTAAATAACATTGTTATTTTTTTTGCTTATATGATCAATTTAATTTACCTCCGTCAGTTAATTTTATTATTTTTTTACTGCTGTTAATTCCATACTACTCTTATTTTATTTAATAATATTGCTGCAATTATCTTATTACTGTGTTGCTACTGTCGTTACTGTGTTTCTATACAGTTATTGTCCTTACACTCATAACATGCAAACAGTTAGAAATTAAGCATGTGGTAAAAAAGTTTATATATTTTTTTGGCATTTTTGGAAAAATTGTGACCGTTGCATGTGACGAGCGTCACAGAAGAGCCATGCCCTTCACAGAAGCGTGACGAGCGTCATAGAAGAGCCACGCCCGTCACGTCACATATGAAGATAACCAATACATATGACCGTTGCATGTGACCATTACACATGTGTAAGACCCTAATTTTGACCCTAATATCCCTCATGGCATCATGTTATTGCACAAGTGCATAGGATCATAGCATGTTTGGCTCCTTAACCCTAGGGTTGGGACTTGTTTGAGTGTTTTGAGACGACCAAGCATGCTTGTATTGTATATTATTTATTTTCTTATTTTATTACTAACCAAAAGCACAAAAATATGTCACTAACTCTTTTTGTTTTGAAGCTCAAGTGATCATGTGCTCCAAAATGCTATTAGGAGGCTCCTAAGCCCAATGCAATGGCTAGATGAAGATGAGAAAAAGCATGGCAATGGTCCACAAAGTTCCTAATCATCATATATGTCTCCCAAGTATCTCAATTTTCCAATTTGATCAAGATAACCCAAAGGGCTTGAAAATTGTTTCCCAAGGAAACCCTAATTTCACTATGCTTTGACAGTGCCTTGCCCATGAAGCAATCTCAACCTCTGATCAAATTTAACCAAGGGAAGTTATTTCATTCATCATTTTATTCATATGTGAGCCTATTTGAGGCCCATCAATCATTCATTCATCAAGATTGGAAGTTTGGCCTTTAAAAGTTGACCAGTCAAGTCATCTAACTAAACTGAGGTTCAATGAGATACAACTTTTGATGTATTTGTCAAATGAAGATGACCCTAAGACCACAAATGTTACTAAGAACCATATGAACAACTTTCATGTTCATCCAAAATCCATTTGAAACATGGAAGATCATCACTCATTTCAAAACATTATAGGTCATTTTGACTGAAACCCTAATTTTGGGTCAACTTACCAAGGGAATAAATTCCTTAATTTTTATGATTTTAAGGTGAGACCAAATGAATTGGAAATCTTGAGATGTATTCTTCAAATTTTATGTTGGACAAAATTTCATAATCCTAAAATAAATACATGTGATAATACAAAACATTATAGGTCATCTTGGACCTATTTCGTTGAATTTGACAAAGTACCCAACTTCAAATGCCCATAACTTTGTCATAGAAATTCCAAATGATGCAAACTTTGAGTCTAGATTGACTATCTTCAAAGGCTTACAACTTTGATGTAGGAGGTTGTTTCATTTTATACTTGTAGCATGAGGACAAAGGGGTTTGAATAAGCTTGTTTTTGGTGAACTTTCTCAAAATGATTTGAACATGTTTTGTACTTGGATTTTCCCATCCAATTTTCATCAATTTGAACATGCCAAATGATTTTTTTCCAAACATGAATTTTGTTCCTTATTTTCAGGGCTTTCCAACCATTACTCACAATAGTCTTTTGGATTCACCATTTGGGAGATTCGAAATTCATTTCCATTTACGTGCATTTTGGTATTTTATGATAAAACTTAAATATGCAAGTTGTTTCCATCCAATGTACACGTCCAATTACTTTTCACATGAACTCAGCAAAATGTTTCAGCCATCATTGGGCCTTCCACACGTCTACACAGGCCCATGCAATTCAAATTCCATTTGCCATGCACATTGTCGCAACCTAAAAAAGAGGAATGCGAAAAAAAACAACCGGCGAAAAAAGAAATGACAGAAGAGTCGCCACCGTGCGTTATTTATCCCAAAGGAGGGAAAGGAAACGCTCTAAGTAAACCTGGAAAAAGGAAAGGAAAAGACAAGGTCTCGCAACCAAATCTTGGGTTCGGGAGTCGATTATGCGAAGGGAAGGTATTAGCACCCCTACGCATCCGTAGTACTCTACGGGATCCACTCTAGTTGCTCTTGTCTAAAGGGTGTGGGTTTATCTAATGTACTATTTACTAAAAGAGGGGTCAAAAGAAAATGACTCGCACGGATGTCGCATCCACTGCATACGTATCTCATTTGAATATGAGAATCAGAGTCTTCGTAGCTCGGCTTACCTAGTTGTTTGTGTTTTTAGATGAACGACGTTACTACGCAATCTACCGGATGCTCGACCTTTGGAGACTTACTCGCCTGTAGTAGAAGGAGTTAACGTGTTCTTAGGAGAAGAAAAATCAATGAGTTTGTTTGTTTTTTAGGAATGCTCACGCAAAAAGGAAGTCCTAGACGAAGGAACTGTGCTACCTTAATTGACATGCAAACGAGAGACTATACGAAGCCTAGCAATCCTATGGGGAGACGATCACACCATACAAAAAACATATAGCATAAAGTAAACATGTAACACCCCGAATAAAATAAGAGAATTATTTAAATTAAGTTAATAATATATTTAATAATTTAATTAAATAAATTGAATTATTGGATTATTATTATTATTATTATTATTTGGAATAATAATTATTTGGAAAATATATAAGTTGGAATAAGGAAAAAGAGTTTTCATTTTGTAAAAAGGGTTTTACGTGAAAACGGAGAAGCTGCAGAGAAGAGGAGGAAAGGGCAAAGAGGAAGAGCTAGAGAGCAAAGGTTGAAGAACGGAAAAGCTCGAAGCTTAGAGATTGCCGGATTATCTCAGGTAAGGGGGGTTTATCGTCGCTTAATGGGTATTATAGATTAACATGTCATGGGTAGTAATAGCCGTTGAATTGACCCTAATTGGGATTTAGAATGCTGAGAAAATTGTGATGATTAAGTTGTATGAAAACTGAAATTGAATCGATAATTGTATGTGTCGTGATTTTCCGATAATGTAGCTTTTTACGGAATTGGAATCGGAGGTCCGGAAGTCCTCCAACGGCGGAAAATGCGGAGAATTCTGCATTCTGCCTTGTGTTAGCGCAGGAACTGCTGTTTTGCCTGCGTTAACCGGTTAACCTAGGGCGTTAACCGGTTAACACTGTTATATTTTGTAAAAATGTGCTGTTTTGCCTGCGTTAACCGGTTAACCCAGGGCGTTAACCGGTTAACACTGTTGCGTGTTGCCAGAAAATGTATTTTTGTCCTGCGTTAACCGGTTAACCCAGGGCGTTAACCGGTTAACACTGTTGCAGTGTGGAAAAATTGTTAATTTTATGTTGTGAACACAATTGGTGAGTGGCCTATTGTAGTTAATTATGATGAGTAATTTTGTTGGGTTATGTGATGAAGAGTTGATGCAAATATGTTGATAAGTTGTGTTAAAGTTGTTGAAAATATTGAGTTGTAGGCTTGATGAGCCAAAATTGATTATAAGTTGTTTTGTTGAAAATACTGAGTTGTAGGCTGATGAGCCAAAGTTGAGTATAAGTTGTTTTGTTGAAAAAGCTGTTGTGTTGCTGTTATTATTATGTTGTTGAAATTGCAAGTCGTACATGCCATATACATTCATAAGCATAGAGTCGGAGCTTTGCTCACACCACGTTGGCCTGGATTGACAAAAATTATGGAGCTTTGCTCACACCACGTTGGCCTGGATTGGCAAAAATTATGGAGCTTTGCTCACACCACGTTGGCCTGGATTGGCAAAAAAATTATGGAGCTTTGCTCACACCACGTTGGCCTGGATTGGCAAAAATCGGAGCTTTGCTCACACCACGTTGGCCTGGATTGGCAAAATTTTAAGTTGAAAGTTGAAGGCTTATGCCTTGATGCCCACTAAAATGGCAATGATTTTAAGTTGGGAGTTTTACTCCGAATGGTACCACATGCATGACGAGTCGAGTCTCATTTGAGTTGCATTTTATGTTGTTATTGAGTTGCATTTTATGTTGTTATTGAGTATGATAATTGAGTTGATGTGCTGTTACTGAATGCATGATATGATTAGGGTGATTAACGTGTAAATTTACTTAGCATTACATGATGATTTATAATGCTTATTATATCGATTGAGGAACTCACCCTTACAACTATTTTTCAGGTAACGAGCAATGAGTTGAGTAGAAGCTAGTGCCTGGAGTCTAGTGTAGTCTACGTAGTGGGTCGTGCTCTGATAGATGTAACATCGGGACGGGATGTTTTAATTGTTTTATTGTTGTTTGTTGAACCTTTTTTACCTGTAAAACGTTATATGTTTTGAATGGTTGGTTGATTCTATCCGCTGCGAATTTTGCAAAAATGTTGTTTTGATTAAATAAAGAGCATGACAGTTATTATGGTGTGAAATGTTGTGTGACACCCTTGGTGCATGATTACTCTGATATATATATATATATATTTGTTGTTGTTATTAAATATTTGGGGTATTTTAGAAGGGTGTTACATTAGTGGTATCAGAGCAGGTCGGTCTGTCCGGCCAGTTGTCGTGTCGTTACTGTCTAACAATTGTGTAATTGTTACTAGTCTAACTTTTAAGTTGTGTTGTAGTGATAAGTTGAAATGGCTGGAAGGAATGACGCTGCAATGGCTGCCGCAATGCAAGCAATGGCACAAGCTGTGCAGAACTTGCCAAATGCTGGTGGAGATGCTGGATCACGTAGCTTGGCGACTTTTCAAAGAGAGAATCCGCCGGTGTTTAAAGGGAAGCATGATCCAGATGCAGCCTTGGGATGGTTGAAAGAGATTGAGAGAATCTTCCGTGTTATGGATTGCACTCCAGCTCAGAAGGTTCGGTATGGTACTCACATGCTAGCAGTCGAAGCTGATGACTGGTGGCTAGAGACTCACGAGAGGTTGACCGTGGCAGGTGAAGTCATTACTTGGGATGTATTCCGTAGGGAATTCATGAGAAAGTATTATCCGGAAGATGTCCGTGGTAAGAAGGAAATTGAGTTCCTTGAGCTGAAACAAGGAAGCATGTCTGTCACTGATTATGCTGCGAAATTTGTGGAGCTGTCCAAATTTTATCCTCATTACACTGGTGCTGGTGCTGAATTTTCAAAGTGCATCAAATTTGAAAACGGACTGCGCTCTGAAATTAAGAAGGCTGTTGGGTATCAGAAGATACGCATTTTTACTGAATTGGTTGATAGCTGCAGGATATTTGAAGAAGACAATAATGCTCATTACAAGGTTGTCAGTGATCGCAGAGGCAAGCAACATCAAAACCGGGGCAAGCCGTATGATGCTCCAGCTGGAAAAGGGAAGCAAAGAGCTGCTCCGGCTCAGAGAGCTAGTGGGGGAGGTGCTCCTGCTGGTATAGTTTGCTTCAAATGTGGTCAGGCTGGTCATAAGAGTAATGTATGCACTGCTGAAGTAAAGAGGTGTTTTCGCTGTGGTAAGATTGGTCATGCAATAGCTGATTGCAAGCACAAGGAAGTGATTTGTTTTAATTGTGGCGAAGAAGGGCATATTGGAAGTCAGTGTCAGAAGCCAAAGAAATCTCAGACGGGGAGGGTGTTCGCATTGACCGGAACTCAAACCTCCAGTGAGGACAGACTTATCCGAGGTACGTGTTATATTAATGGCTTTCCTCTTGTAGCTATTATTGACACAGGTGCGACTCATTCCTTTATATCTTTGGATTGTGCTGTGAAACTTAAGTTAGAGATATCTGAGATGTTTGGTAGTATGGTGATTGATACTCCTGCGAAGGGTTCAGTGACTACTACTTCGGTTTGTTTAAATTGTCCTTTGAGTATTTTTGGTAGAGAATTTGGGATGGACCTAGTGTGCCTTCCACTAGTGCAGATTGATGTTATTCTGGGTATGAACTGGTTGGTGTTTAACCGAGTTTCTATCAATTGTTTTGATAAGACGGTGGTCTTTCCTGAGATTGAGGAGGGAAAGAGTTTGTTTCTATCGGCGAGACAAGTGGATGAGGAAGTAGCTGATGGGGCAGAGTTGTTTATGCTGTTAGCGACTCTGGAGGCTAAAGATAAACTGGTGATTGGCGACCTAGCCGTGGTGTGTGATTTTCCTGATGTGTTTCCGGAAGAGGTGAATGAATTGCCGCCAGAGCGTGAAGTTGAGTTTTCTATTGATTTGGTACCTGGTACTAGACCGATATCGATGGCTCCGTACCGTATGTCTGCTGTTGAGTTAACTGAATTGAAGAGTCAGTTGGAAGATCTGTTGGATAAGAAATTTATTCGTCCGAGTGTGTCACCGTGGGGTGCACCAGTGCTATTGGTTAAGAAGAAAGAAGGTACTATGAGGTTGTGTGTGGACTACAGGCAACTGAATAAAGTGACGATCAAGAATCGGTATCCTTTGCCGAGGATTGATGATTTGATGGATCAGTTGGTTGGTGCAAGTGTGTTCAGCAAAATAGATTTGAGATCTGGGTATCATCAGATCCGTGTGAAAACCGAGGATATTCAGAAGACTGCTTTCAGAACAAGGTATGGACATTATGAGTATTCTGTAATGCCTTTTGGTGTGACTAATGCGCCTGGAGTATTTATGGAGTATATGAATAGGATTTTCCATCCGTACCTAGACAGGTTTGTGGTGGTGTTTATTGATGACATTTTGGTGTATTTGAAATCTGAAGAAGAGCATGCTGAACATTTGAGAGTGGTTTTAGAAGTTCTACGAGAAAAGAAGCTATTTGCTAAACTCTCTAAGTGTGAATTTTGGTTAGAAGAGGTTAGTTTCCTTGGTCATGTGATTTCAAGAGGTGGCGTTGCTGTTGATCCTTCTAAGATTGAAGCGGTGTCTAAGTGGGAAGCTCCGAAGTCTGTTGCTGAGATTCGAAGTTTCCTTGGATTGGCTGGTTATTATAGGAAGTTCATTGAGGGATTTTCTAAGTTGGCGTTACCATTGACGATGTTGACTAGGAAGGGGCAAGCATTTGTTTGGGACTCAAAATGTGAAGAAGGTTTCCAAGAGTTAAAGAGAAGGTTGACTACTGCTCCTATTCTGATATTACCGAGTTCGTCGGAATCATTTGAAGTTTACTGTGATGCTTCATTGTTGGGTTTGGGTGGCGTGTTGATGCAGAATAAGCAGGTTATAGCTTATGCTTCAAGACAGCTGAGGGTTCATGAGAGGAACTATCCGACGCATGATTTAGAGTTGGCAGCTGTGGTATTTGTTCTGAAGTTATGGAGGCATTACTTGTATGGGTCAAGATTTGAGGTTTTCAGTGACCATAAAAGTTTAAAGTATTTGTTTGATCAGAAAGAGCTGAATATGAGACAGAGAAGATGGTTAGAGTTTCTGAAGGATTATGACTTTGGTTTGAATTACCATCCGGGTAAAGCAAACGTAGTGGCTGATGCATTGAGTCGGAAATCATTACATATGTCTATGTTAATGGTTAAGGAATTGGATTTAATTGAGCAGTTTAGAGACTTGAGTTTGGTGTGTGAGAGTACTCACAATAGTGTTAAATTGGGAATGTTGAAGTTGACAAGTGGTATTCTGGATGAGATCGGAGAGGGTCAGAAATCTGATATGCTTTTGATTGATAAGTTGACTCTAGTGAATCAAGGTCAAGGTGGCGAATTCAGAGTTGATGAGAATGATGTGTTGAAATTTGGTAATCGGGTGTGTATTCCGGATGTTGCCGAACTTAAGAAGAGTATTCTTGAAGAAGGACATCGTAGTGGCCTGAGTATTCATCCTGGAGCTACGAAGATGTATCATGATTTGAAAAAGTTATTTTGGTGGCCGGGAATGAAGAAAGAAATTGCGAGTTTTGTTTATTCCTGTTTGACTTGTCAGAAGTCAAAGATTGAGCATCAGAAGCCGTCTGGGCTAATGCAACCGTTGGCTATTCCAGAGTGGAAGTGGGATAGTATCAGTATGGATTTTGTTTCTGGTTTACCGAGGACAATTAAGAATTTTGAAGCTATTTGGGTGATTGTTGACAGATTGACAAAGTCGGCTCATTTCATTCCGATTAGAATGGACTATCCGTTAGAGAAATTAGCTGAGTTGTATATTGAGAAGATTGTAAGTTTACATGGTATTCCGTCGAGTATTGTTTCGGACAGAGATCCTAGATTTACATCGAAATTCTGGGAAGGTTTGCAGAAGGCTTTGGGAACTAAACTGAGATTGAGTTCTGCATATCATCCGCAGACTGATGGTCAGACTGAGAGGACGATTCAGTCACTAGAGGATCTTTTGAGAGCTTGTGTTTTGGAAAAGGGAGGTGCTTGGGATTGTTATTTACCTTTGATTGAGTTTACCTACAACAATAGTTTTCATTCGAGCATTGATATGGCACCGTTTGAAGCTTTGTATGGTAGGAGATGTCGGACACCGTTATGTTGGTATGAGTCCGGTGAGAGTGTTGTGGTTGGACCGGAGATTGTTCAACAGACTACAGAAAAGATTAAGATGATTCAGGAGAAGATGAGAATTGCTCAGAGTCGTCAGAAGAGTTATCATGACAAGAGGAGGAAGTCACTTGAGTTCCAAGAGGGAGATCATGTGTTTCTTCGTGTTACTCCGATAACTGGGGTTGGTCGAGCTCTGAAGTCGAAGAAGTTGACACCGTGATTTATTGGTCCTTATCAGATTTTGGAGAGGATAGGAGAGGTAGCCTATCGTATCGCTTTACCGCCGTCACTTGCGAATTTGCATGAGGTTTTTCATGTGTCTCAGTTGAGGAGGTACATTCATGATCCGTCGCATGTGGTCCAAGTAGATGATGTACAGGTAAGAGATAACCTGACTGTTGAAATATCGCCTATGAGGATTGAGGATCGAGAGTTGAAGCAGTTGCGGGGTAAAGAGATTGCCTTAGTGAAGGTAGCTTGGGGAGGACCAGCAGGTGGCAATGTGACTTGGGAACTTGAGAGTCAGATGAAAGAGTCTTATCCAGAGTTATTTGCTTGAGGTATGTTTTCGAGGACGAAAACTCTTTTAGTGGGGGAGAGTTGTAACACCCCGAATAAAATAAGAGAATTATTTAAATTAAGTTAATAATATATTTAATAATTTAATTAAATAAATTGAATTATTGGATTATTATTATTATTATTATTTGGAATAATAATTATTTGGAAAATATATAAGTTGGAATAAGGAAAAAGAGTTTTCATTTTGTAAAAAGGGTTTTACGTGAAAACGGAGAAGCTGCAGAGAAGAGGAGGAAAGGGCAAAGAGGAAGAGCTAGAGAGCAAAGGTTGAAGAACGGAAAAGCTCGAAGCTTAGAGATTGCCGGATTATCTCAGGTAAGGGGGGTTTATCGTCGCTTAATGGGTATTATAGATTAACATGTCATGGGTAGTAATAGTCGTTGAATTGACCCTAATTGGGATTTAGAATGCTGAGAAAATTGTGATGATTAAGTTGTATGAAAACTGAAATTGAATCGATAATTGTATGTGTCGTGATTTTCCGATAATGTAGCTTTTTACGGAATTGGAATCGGAGGTCCGGAAGTCCTCCAACGGCGGAAAATGCGGAGAATTCTGCATTCTGCCTTGTGTTAGCGCAGGAACTGCTGTTTTGCCTGCGTTAACCGGTTAACCTAGGGCGTTAACCGGTTAACACTGTTATATTTTGTAAAAATGTGCTGTTTTGCCTGCGTTAACCGGTTAACCCAGGGCGTTAACCGGTTAACACTGTTGCGTGTTGCCAGAAAATGTATTTTTGTCCTGCGTTAACCGGTTAACCCAGGGCGTTAACCGGTTAACACTGTTGCAGTGTGGAAAAATTGTTAATTTTATGTTGTGAACATAATTGGTGAGTGGCCTATTGTAGTTAATTATGATGAGTAATTTTGTTGGGTTATGTGATGAAGAGTTGATGCAAATATGTTGATAAGTTGTGTTAAAGTTGTTGAAAATATTGAGTTGTAGGCTTGATGAGCCAAAATTGATTATAAGTTGTTTTGTTGAAAATACTGAGTTGTAGGCTGATGAGCCAAAGTTGAGTATAAGTTGTTTTGTTGAAAAAGCTGTTGTGTTGCTGTTATTATTATGTTGTTGAAATTGCAAGTCGTACATGCCATATACATTCATATGCATAGAGTCGGAGCTTTGCTCACACCACGTTGGCCTGGATTGGCAAAAATTATGGAGCTTTGCTCACACCACGTTGGCCTGGATTGGCAAAAATTATGGAGCTTTGCTCACACCACGTTGGCCTGGATTGGCAAAAAAATTATGGAGCTTTGCTCACACCACGTTGGCCTGGATTGGCAAAAATCGGAGCTTTGCTCACACCACGTTGGCCTGGATTGGCAAAATTTTAAGTTGAAAGTTGAAGGCTTATGCCTTGATGCCCACTAAAATGGCAATGATTTTAAGTTGGGAGTTTTACTCCGAATAGTACCACATGCATGACGAGTCGAGTCTCATTTGAGTTGCATTTTATGTTGTTATTGAGTTGCATTTTATGTTGTTATTGAGTATGATAATTGAGTTGATGTGTTGTTACTGAATGCATGATATGATTAGGGTGATTAACGTGTAAATTTACTTAGCATTACATGATGATTTATAATGCTTATTATATCGATTGAGGAACTCACCCTTACAACTATTTTTCAGGTAACGAGCAATGAGTTGAGTAGAAGCTAGTGCCTGGAGTCTAGTGTAGTCTACGTAGTGGGTCGTGCTCTGATAGATGTAACATCGGGACGGGATGTTTTAATTGTTTTATTGTTGTTTGTTGAACCTTTTTTACCTGTAAAACGTTATATGTTTTGAATGGTTGGTTGATTCTATCCGCTGCGAATTTTGCAAAAATGTTGTTTTGATTAAATAAAGAGCATGACAGTTATTATGGTGTGAAATGTTGTGTGACACCCTTGGTGCATGATTACTCTGATATATATATATATATATATATATATATATATATATATATATATATATATATATATATATATATATATATATATATATATATATATATATATATATATTTGTTGTTGTTATTAAATATTTGGGGTATTTTAGAAGGGTGTTACAAAACACACCAACAAGGGGGTTCAAACATACATGGGTAGGGCTTTAGTCAAGAGGGATCATATCAACCTCGACAAACAAGCCGTGGAAAGGTAATCAAATGGGCTCTTAACCACTGACATTGAACGTCAGGGTGAGCGGATCAAAAGGGTAATGAGGATAAGACCTCATAGCTCTTAACCCTGGACAGGGTGAGCTCATGACAAAAAGTGGGGATTCAGTAAGATGGAACCCTCTCCATTGACGATCGGACAAAAGATCTTGAGCTTTTGTTCTGAAGCATCGACACGTAGTGTGAGCATAAAGAACGACACACTGAATAACAGGGGATTGACTACTAATCCCTTTTATTCTTCAATTGCCTCTTCATGAAGGTCTTTAGCACTGGCGCCTCTTCTTGGAGGTCTTTAGGCACAAAAGTAAACACACAAAAGCATTGCCTCCTATCGAGGTCTTCCAGCTAAGAAAGCGGTAAAATACGGGAAAGATGTAAAAGGGATCAAGAGATCTACCACACGGATAAAGATCCGAAGTAACATCAACTAAAGAATAAAAAAACTCGGGGATCTCTCAGGCTAGCACCATCAAAGAAAACAAGTCAGCAAAGCAATCAGAATAAATCTCCAAATGGTATCCCACAAATAAAGTGGAATACCAAGCAAGCTATCTCTTCAAGAGTCATGTGAGCCCTCACAAAGACTCAACAAACAAGTTAGAGAAACAAGATGGGGCGCAATCAAGAGTTGCACCAAACCAGAATCAAAATGTAGCCACATGAATCATGCCATTAAAGTTCACAAAAAGCTCACAAAAAGCAACCAAGGACAGGAGGCCTAAACCTCTTGTCAAACAAATGTATCAAAAGGGTATCAAAACTCAAAGTCAGGGGGCAAGGATCCACACGTCAAGACATGACATACATACTAAAACATGTGCCCGGATGCAATAGAAAGCATGTCATAACAAACACAAAATAGATTGGAGAGCAAACAGAAAAAACAGCTACTGTCGCGATCGCTACTGCTTCGCTTAGCGAAGGCTTAGCGAAGCTTCGCTGCAGATTCGCCTAGCGAAGGTGCTAGTGAATGCCTGCGGGTTTTGGGTTCTTCTTTGATAATAGTACGATTTCAGGAACCCCAAACCCTATGGTATCTATCTCAGAAGCGAAGTGATTAAACATTCAAGGCATTGTTCTACACATTCATACACATCTAAACCCACATGCAAAACCTAACTATACCCACTCTCCCAGATTCAACCATAATACCTCATGCTTCAGGAATTTCAAATTAAAAGCGTAAAGTAATGGGAATAAGGCAAACCTGATTGGAGAGATCGAATGAAATTGAATTGCACCGTTGGGTTTGCGGAACAATCTTAGGGTTTATATGAGAGGGAATTGGTTCTTTGCAGATGAGTTCCCTTCAGTCTCTGGAGGCTGCTCTGAATTCGTTAGAATTTCTCTCTCTAGGGTTTTATTTCAATGAAATTTAGAATTTATACTCTGATTTTCGTGGCTTTGTGGGCTCAAATGAGAGAGGTCCAAGTCCAAGATTTTTCGGTTATATTTTTAAAACGCGTGGGCTTCGCCTAGCGAAGAATTTGCTCACCTAGCGAGCATGACAGTTCAGACTCTGGTGGCTCGCTAGGCGAACCATTCTGCTCGCCTAGCGAGCATGACAGCTCAAGTCATCTTTCCAAATTTATAACCTGTGCGCTGGACCTTTGTTCATTCAAGAGTAATATGTCGAATGATGAATAGGCCTCATTTGAACATGTTGGAAGCAACTCAAGTCATTCCCTGGCCCTTCCACCTTCAGTTGACCAACAGTTAACTTTTGACTTCACAGTTGAATTTTGAACTGTACTGAGCTCATTTAAGCTTGGTCCTTTAAAGGAAACCTCTGAAAATGAAACCAAGTGACTTGGATGACATCCAAGATTCTTGGAAGAAAAACTCTTGGAGCTAATTCTGATTGACATTATGAAATGCAATATGAAATGTTAAATGACCTAAAATGAATGCATGAATGAGGAGGGCAAATTTGAGGTGCTACAACTGCCCCTATTCAGTCAACTGTGAACCTGAAAGGATGAAAGCAGCGACTATCAGACTTTCAAGGTAAATAGGGATTGAATACCAAAAGAACCGGAGAATTTGCGCTTTGTAGGTGACGAAGCGAGGAAAGCGAGGCCATTTACCGATGGCGGCTTCAAAACAAATTTGATATTTACCGATATCAAAGAAAGCGAGGCCATTTACCGATGGCGGCTTCAAAACAAATTTGATATTTACCGATATCAAGGAAAGCAAGGCCATTTACCGATGGCGACTTCACTGGGGAGGAACTCGATGTTTACAAGTGAACCAAGACCAGACATTTACCGATGACTGGGAAGGAACTCGATGTTTACCGACATCGAATCATTGATGTTTGTAAGTGAAACAAGACCAGACATTTATCGATGACTGGGAAGGAACTCGATGTTTACCGACATCGTATCATTGATGTTTGTAAGTGAAACAAGACCAGACATTTAACGATGACTGGGAAGGAACTCGATGTTTACCGACATCGAATCAATGATGTTTACAGACACCAAGGAAAGAATACATTTATGAAACAAAACCATTTACCGATGGCAAAAATAAAATACTCGATATTTACGGATAGCGAATCTGCTGGGGAATCTTAAACGACAAAACCATTTACCGATGGTTAACAAGCGGCTGATGTTTACCGACATCGAACAATGATGTTTACCGACACCAAAAAGGGAAAGGACACACACGGGTGTTGACAGGATGATTTTTGTAGACACCATGAGAGACATGCCATTTACTGATGGCCAACGATTGGAATTCGACGTTTACCGACATCGAAAGATGATGTTTGCCGACATCAAATAAAAGCACAGACATTTTACGGGGATCAACACGACACCTACCGGTATCGCAAGGATGATATTTACATATGTCAAAATAAGGCAGACACTTGTCGGGGACTAAACCGGAAGGGAATCAAGCTTTCCTTTCACGGACTGGTGAGAAAATAAATCTCACTGGGATTATCGATTCTGAATGTTGCCCAGAGCAACTGCTGCAAATGTGCTACACTGATGTTGAAAAATGATCCGTCTCTTCCGGAGATATGATCCAATCTGGTTTAATACATGTATGCATATGTTTGAGTTTTCTATGGCATAATGCTCCACACTAAATGGAAATTCTACACGATTTGAGAATGCGAATGCAAATGATGATTACTACATGCAAGATGCAAAGGGAGGAAAACTCCTGCTGGGAAAGCAAATGATCACTTTACTGAGCACACAATTTCTGATTCGATCTTCCAACTCTGTGGGGACATACAACAATTCTACTGAGGATAACATTCTCGGAATGGTAGAGAAACCAACTCAACTGGGGAGTCACTTGTTGGGAAAACACCAACCTCCCGACCATGCTGGGGAAACAAATTTTGAACTCAACTTAGACGACCCAACTTCTTACACGACTGGACAGTGTTAAAACAACAGGGTCTTCCTTCGAACAAACTTTGGCTCATCTGCTTTAGCCATCAATCAAAGATAGTAACCTGCAAAACGGCAGGACATACATGCCCCAGGGGATCGTATGGACAAAATATACTCAAGTGTACTCAACATTGAAAATGATTTTCAGATGTTTTATCTGTCCGCACGTCATTGTCTAGCCATCATGTTTTTAGTTGCAATGTTTATCAAAAATTCGGACGTTTTTTTGCAAACAAAACAGTAGAAATAATAAAAAAAACAAGAGAGCAATTTGACTGAATAACGACTTTTATTGATTGAAAATGGCCTATAAAGGCAAATACATCAGGAAGTAATTCCTAGGAAAAGGTAATTGCGCCAAAAGAGAAAATAAACTATCCTATTGGCAATGTGAACACGGCATTCCACTATTTTCCAATTCTGTTATGACTCATAGATCTTCAATTTCCCCAAATTCTTTGCTTTCTGAGAAGAGTGATTGGATCGATCATATCCTTCAAGAGGGTAGACACTGAAACGCGATGAAGTACAGATAACTCAGACTGTAGTCTTCGCTTTAATCCCTTTTTTGCTTGGACCGCCTTTTCAGGTTTTCAATCCACCGGGATACCCATTTTTGCCTAAGCCGCCTTCGCAGGTTTTCGACTCACCGGGTGTACATATTGTTATTTTTTTTTATTCTTTATCCCTAACTTTTGCCCGAACCTTTTTCTTTTATTTTTCTCTTGGTTCGTCGGGATGCCCTTTTTTGCCTGGACTTTCCTTTTTTTTTTGTCCAGCGGGTCAGTTTATGCGAAGTATTTTTTGACTACATCTGAATTCACAGGAGACGGAAAATCTTCACCATCCATAGTTGTAAGCATCAAGGCTCCGCCAGAAAAGACCTTTTTAACAACATATGGACCTTCATAATTCGGAGTCCACTTGCCCCTGTTATCTGTACCGGGAGGAAGGATCCTCTTCAAAACTAAGTCACCTATCTGATAGCTTCGAGGACGCACTTTCTGATCAAAAGCCTTTTTCATCCTTCTTTGATATAGTTGTCCATGGCACACAGCTGCTAATCGCTTTTCCTCAATTAAATTTAACTCATCAAACCTGGCTTGAACCCACTCAACCTCATCGAGTTTTATATCCATCATTACCCTCAAAGAAGGGATTTCGACTTCTACTGGCAAGACTGCCTCCATGCCATACACAAGTGAAAACGGAGTTGCCCCGGTTGACGTACGCACTATGGTACAATACCCATGCAAAGCGAAAGGCAACATCTCATGCCAATCCTTGTACGTCACAACCATCTTTTGCACAATCTTCTTAATGTTCTTGTTTGCCACCTCTACAACACCATTCATCTTTGGTCTATAAGGAGAAGAATTATGGTGTTCGATCTTAAAGTCTTTGCAAAGCTCTTTCATCATCTTGTTATTGAGATTCGAACCATTATCAGTGATGATTCTCTCAGGAACCCCATAACGACAAATAATTTCTTTCTTAATGAATCGAGCAACGACTTGTCTGGTAACATTGGCATAGGAAGCTGCTTCCACCCACTTGGTAAAGTAATCAATCGCGACTAGGATGAAGCGATGTCCATTAGAAGCAGTAGGTTCAATCTTTCCAATCATATTGATGCCCCACTTCGCAAATGGCCAAGGATAATTCATAATATTCAGAGGGTTTGGTGGTACATGCACTTTATCTGCATAGATCTGACATTTGTGGCACTTCCGAGCGTATTTGAAACAATCAGATTCCATGGTTATCTAGTAATAACCGGCTCTTAACAACTTCTTGGCCATTGCATGACCACCAGCATGGGTACCGAAAGATCCCTCGTGTACTTCCTGCATTAACATGTCTGATTCGTATCTAACCACGCATCTGAGCAGAACCATGTCAAAGTTCCTCTTGTACAACACATCATCCTTGTTCAAGTAAAAGTTTCCAGCTAGTCTTCTCAGTGTCTTCTTGTCATTCTTTGACGCTCCTTCAGGATACTCTTGGCTTTTGAGGAAATTCTTAATATCATAAAACCACGGCTTCTCATCAATAACAGACTCGGCTGCAAACACATACGCAGGCCTCTCGAGTCGACTCACAGCAACGTGCGGCACATGATTCTGCCAATGAACTTTGATCATGGAAGACAATGTGGCTAAGGCATCAGCCATTTGATATTCATCTCGGGGTACATGATACAACTTTACTGTCTTGAAGAAAGTCAGGATCCTTCTGGTGTAATCTCTATAAGGAATCAAATGCGGCTGATGAGTATTCCAGTCTCCATTGACTTGGTTAATCACTAGCGCAGAAATCTCCATAAATATCCATAGGTTTGATCCTTAGATCGATGGCTTCCTCAATCCCCATGATACAGGCCTCGTGCTCAGCTTCGTTGTTGGTTACTTCAAAAGTCAATCTGGCAGAAAAAGGTATGTGTGCACCCTTAGGATTAACGAGTACTGCCCCAACACCATTTCCATTCACATTTACTACCCCATCAAACATCAGTGTCCACTTGTCATCGGGATTCGGTCCTTCCTCGACAAGAGGCTCTTCACAATCTTTCATCTTTAAGTACATGATATCTTCATCGGGGAACTCAAACATTATCGACTGATAGTCATAAATTGGTTGCTCGGCAAGGTAATCAGACAGAATACTACCCTTGATGGCCTTTTGCGACGTGTACTGGATATCATACTCTGTCAAAATCATCTGCCAACGAGCCACTCGTTCGGTAAGAGCCGGCTTTTCAAAGATATACTTTACTGGGTCCATCTTAGAAATCAACAAGGTAGTATGGTTCAACATATACTGTCTTAGTCAACGAGCAGCCCATGCCAAAGCGCAGCAAGTTTTCTCGAGCAGCGAATATCTTGTTTCATAGTCGGTAAACTTTTTGCTAAGGTAGTATATTGCATGCTCATTTCGACCAGACTCGTCATGTTGTCCCAATACACACCCCATCGAATTCTCTGTTACTGAAAGGTACATTATCAGAGGCCTCCCAGGAACTGGAGGTATAAGAATTAGAGGTTTCTGCAAATATTCTTTTATCTTATCAAAATCTTTTTGACAATCATTGTTCCACCTGACTGCTTGATCTTTTCTTAGCAATTTAAATATCGGTTCGCACGTAGCTGTTAGGTGAGATATAAACCGCGCAATGTAGTTCAGCCTCCCTAAAAACCCACGAACCTGCTTTTCTGTTCTTGGTTCAGGCATTTCTTGAATAGCTTTTACTTTCGCTGGATCAACCTCAATCCCTTTCTTACTGACAATGAAACCTAACAGCTTTCCAGATCTCACTCCAAACGTACACTTGTTTGGATTCAGCCTCAGTTTGAACTTCCTCAATCTTTCGAACAACTTTTGCAAGTTTACCAAGTGCTCCTCTTCTGTCTGAGACTTCGCAATCATATCATCCACGTACACTTCAATTTCTTTGTGCATCATGTCATGAAAGAGAGTCGTCATAGCTCTTTGGTAGGTAGCGCCGACGTTCTTCAACCGAAATGGCATTACCTTATAACAGAACGTGCCCCAAGGTGTAATGAATTTCGTCTTCTCCATGTCTTTTGGCGCCATCTTGATCTGATTATAGCCAGAAAATCCATCCATGAAAGAGAAAACCGAGGACTGAGCAATGTTATCGACCAATAGATCAATGTGAGGTAATGGGAGGTCATCTTTCGGACTGGCTCTGTTTAAATCTCGGTAATCAACACACATCCTGACTTTACCATCCTTCTTCGGCACGGGTACGATGTTGGCCACCCAAGGGGGATAATTGGTAACTGCTAGAAAACTTGCATCCAATTGTTTCTGAACCTCCTCTTTGATCTTGACAGCCATATCAGGACTAGTTCTGCGAAGCTTCTGCTTTACCTGGTGACAATCTTCTCTGAGAGGTAGCCTGTGCTCCACAATATCTGTATCCAAACCAGGCATATCTTGATACGACCATGCGAATACATCCACATATTCTTGCAGCATTTCAATCAGCCCTCTTTTGACCTTTTCATCTAAAGCAGCTCCTATCCTGATCTCTTTCTTTGCGTCCTCAGTACCAAGGTTAATGACTTCCAACTCTTCCTGATGAGGTTGAATGACCCTTTCCTCCTGTTTCAATAGTCTGACCAATTCTTTGGGGAGTTCACAATCTTCTTCACTCTCCTCTTCGGCTTGGTAAATGGGATTATCGAAGTCATACTGAGCCATAACATAACTGTTTTTAATGGAATCCTCAAGATCAATTATGCACGAATGATGTTTCATGCTTTATTTTAGAAAAGAGTTCAAGGAAGTCACAAAAAGAAAAAAAAACATTGCCATTTTTTATTGTTTTGAAAATGAAAGTAATAAAAACAGAAAGACAGTGAACACAAATTTGATTGCAAAATGTCCTTTATTGATGATAATCATTGAAAATTCAAAACATGATGTGGCCCTACAATGAACCACTACGCCCTGGGAAGAGCGTAGGGCTTTCATGCAAAATGAAAAACAAAAGAAAATTACTCTGTCTGAAGAGTAACTTGGACTATTTCTTCAGCAGTCCAGTTGTTGATCTTCTCCCCTGGAACACACGGGCGTACCCAACTATCCATATCACAATCACTGTCACCATCTTCATTGTCTATTGCAAAGACATCCCCGTGATTCATCAATCCAGCACTAGTGAAAGTACACGGCCCTTTCTGATCCTGGACACCCTGCTCCGATGATTGAAAAGGTTGATAACCAATGCCAAACAAGTCTTCTTTTACGGGCACATCAATCACCTTGCCCCAGCCTTCCGCGTTACCTGAATGAATGACCTCCAGAGCTTGCTTATAGGACGCGATCGAGGTACCTGTTTTCTTCTGTTCAACAAAAGCCACCTTCTCAATACTGACAGTCTCAAAAGCTTGACATAGAGTTTCATGAATTTCGCCATCCATCTCCACATATTTGAAGGAGGATAAATGGCTCACAAAGATGTCCTCTTCGCCACACACGGTCACAACTTGACCATCCCACACATATTTTAGCCTTTGGTGGAGAGTCGAAGAAGCTGCTCTGGCTCCATGTATCCAGGGACGCCCCAACAGACAACTATATGTTGGTTGGATATCCATCACATAGAAGACAATGTTAAACGCTTCTAGGCCGATCTTCACAGGCAACGTGACTTCACCAAAAACCGATCGCTTAGATCCATCAAAAGCACGGACAACAAGATCACTTGGTGTGAGAACAACCCCTTCGGCATCAAGCTTACTCAGAGCCTTTTAAGGCAGCACATTCAAAGAAGAACCGATATCAACCAAAACATGCGACAAAACGGCGCCTTTGCATTCCATCGTGATATGCAGAGCTCTATTGTGATTGCGACCCTCAGGTGTCAAGTCTAGATCCGTGAATCCCAAACCATGTCTCGTCTTAACATTTGCAATAACACCTTCAAGCTGGTTAACAGAAATCTCTTGAGGCACATAAGCCATATTCAACATTTTCAACAGGGCATTATGATATGCCTCGGAACACATTAACAGAGAGAGACTAGAGATCTTTGAAGGTGTCTGGTTCAACTGATCCACGATCTTGTAATCACTCTTCTTGATAATTCTCATAAATTCCTCCACGTACTTCTCAAAAGAACCCTCGGGCACTTCCTTTCGCACTGGTTCGTCTTCAACTACAGCTTGTTTTCCTTTTGTTCTAGCAAGAGCCTCAACATTGTTATCCCTCGGAACTTGTGGTGCAAACAAACGACCACTTCTCGTAAATCCTCCGGATCCTCCCACATTACCTACAGCCAAACCAATTGTTACCGGAGTCTGATTTACTGATCTGGCATGATTCTCTGGTCTTCTATTTCTGCAAGAAGCATTGTCATATTGCCACGGAATTGCTCTGCTATTCTCATAAAGTCTTCCACTAGAAGCAGCAATGGTGGTAGGGGTACTGATAGTTACTGGAGCATTAATCACAGGAACACCAACATTCACCGGAGCAGATATGGTCACGGGCGCAGCTATGGTCACAGGAATACCAATAGTCACGGGCGCACTAATAGTTCTTGGAGCACGTGCAGGATCTTCTGACGGTGTAAAGTAAATGGTAACCGTCGATACCTCTTTACTGTCTTTCACTACCTGATCAAACTGTAAACAACCTTCATTCATCAATTCCTGGATACCTTCTTTCAATTTCACACAGCCGTTTTCATGATTACCACAATCTGAACAATTCTTGTCACATCCCGGGAATACTCCCCCTCTAAGCAGACGTTCCTTCACCACAAATAACGAAGTATGAATGTCATTAACATCGACTACCAAGTTCAAATTTTCCCCATCTTCCACACTGTTTATTCTGGGGCCTCCATGCTAAGGCATAGGATTATATATCACATTCGGAGTAGGAGTGAAGTTAATCGTCTTGGCATCGATCAAGTCTTGGACTTTATGGTGAAAAGCCCGACAATTCTCGATGTGGTGCCCTGGCGCACCAGAATGAAAATCACAACGGACATTGGCATCATAACCAGTGGGAATCCTTGTTAATGGAGCCATAGTGCGAAGTTCGACAAACTTTAACTTGAGCAGTTCAGGGAGTAATTCAGCATAAGTCATTGGCAACGGATCAAAATGACGATCTGGCATTCTTTATCTTGGTTGGAATTGGCGTTGCTGTTGTTGTTATGGTTGTCCTCTTTGTTGTTGTTGAGGTTGGGTTGCTGGAATAGTCACAACAACAACTTGACGGTATTGTTGTCCTCTGTTTCCATTTCTCTGATTACATATAGTATTTGTCTCACCCTCTCTCCTTCTGGGTTCCCCTGAAAATGGTTTCTTAGCGCTTGAAGAACTTGAAGAACCAGGGTCTTGGATTTTTCCCGCTTTGATAAGACTTTCAGTTCTTTCTCCACAAATCACAACATCCGAAAAACTACCAAACAGGCAACTTCCCATACGATCCATGAAAACACCTTGCAGGGTTCCAATGAACATATCTGTCAATTCCCTCTCCAACATCGGAGGTTGTACTCTCGCAGCTAGCTCGCGCCACCTCTGGGCGTATTCCTTGAAACTCTAACCAGTCTTTTGAAACAAACTCTGCAACTGGGTTCTGCTCGGAGCCATGTCCATGTTATGCTTGTACTGCCTCAGAAACGCTTCACCTAACTCTCTCCAGCTTCTGACAGATTCTTTTCTCAAGTCCATGTACCAATCCAAAGATGCTCCAGACAAGCTGTCTTGGAAAAAGTACATCCACATATTTTCATCATCAGTATAAGCGGATATCTTCCGGTAGTAATCTTGCACATGAGTTCGGGGACAAGAAGTGTCATTGTACTTGTCGAAAGATGGCGCTTTGAACTTGTACGGGATCCTCAAACCATCAACTAAACCCATATTAGAAACATCAAAACCCAAAGAATTCTGGCACTCCATGGCGCGAATCTTTTCAGCAAGGGCGTCGACCTTTCTATCTCTCTTTTCCGCCTTTCCAAATTCATCATCATCACTGGGAATGGTGAACATATCCTCTTGCTTGTCAACCAAATGAGGAGGATGGTGAACTGGAGCACGTGCCGCTCGAGCATTAGCAGCCTATGTAATGATGGGTTGTCCATTGATTCTAATACCATGCAATTCGTCACCATTAACATGGTTGTTGACAGGGTTGGTAACAGCAGCGTCATCGACAGGGGTCCCTTCTGGCGGATTCTGATCGATAGGGGGAATCACAGTTTCTTGTCTCTGGACCAAGGCTCGGAGTTCCTCTTGCCCTTGCACTACCCCTTGTATCATACTCATGAATTGGGCCATGTTGGTCCTCATCTCTGCTAGATCTACTTGAAAGCTTTCCATTACTCTCAGCTGGTTTATGCGGGTACCGCACCGATGAATTCCTGAATCAGCTATCCTGCTAGTGGAACACCAAATAATATAAGAACACCGCAGCGGTACCTGTTATGCAAGATATGCAAATGAATATGTAAATGCGATGACATGTTTATCAATTCCAACGGGTATTCTATCCCCTTGATTCCAATCTCACATCCGACAGAAAGCGCAAGAAGACCGAATTATGGATAAACTTCAGAGATCAAGATGCAATAAGGAAAACCATCATATAAATGGGTTAAAGAAGGGAAAGTCCTTAGCCAATAGTTCATCAAAAAAGGATCTCCACAACAAGCCTGTGGATCATCACTACAATACAATAAGTAAAGAGAGGAACAAAAATCAGGAATCAGCCTCCCGTATACAACCCATAAGGACTGCTCCTCACTTCAGCCAGTAGTGCCACTGTGTTAGGATAATTTGGAGATTCTGTCAAACGCTGGATAAGCATATTCCTCTTGTGAATAACTTCATCCAACTCGTTGATGTGCTCTCTGTAGTAATTCCCATCATCTTCTCCGAATACCTATTCAAGTCAGGATTTCCTCAAACCTGCCAGCACTTTGAGTTCCTTAATCTGTCCTTGAGCTTTGTTGATTTGATCTGTGATATAACCATTGGTTGAATGGGCTTACAAAAGCTCATTGTTCTTCTC
This sequence comes from Lathyrus oleraceus, assembly GCF_024323335.1. Classification (NCBI taxonomy): domain Eukaryota; kingdom Viridiplantae; phylum Streptophyta; class Magnoliopsida; order Fabales; family Fabaceae; genus Lathyrus; species Lathyrus oleraceus. Next base: position 209,396,699 of record NC_066585.1, read on the forward strand.
CTTCAGCAAAATCTTCAACTTCTCCATTTGACCAGTCAATTCGGCCACCATCTCCTCCTCCTTTACCTTCCTAGAAGCTGAAAATGTATCCCATTGCTCTTGCCAACCAGCTAGCTTACTAAGAACATTTGTTAACTGTTGTTTGGCTCGCCTCAACTCAGAACTGGATGATCCCAGGGCTTTGTCTGTCTTTCTGAAGAAGTCCACCTCCACAACTAATTTCCTCTCTGCTTCCCCTTGCAATCTGACGGCTTCCCCCTTCTGATATTATGCCTCATGGAATTGATGCACACAGTCTTGCAGCTTCACACTTAGCTCCGAGTTTTCAGTTTGAAGCTCCTCCATGGCATTCTTCAATTTGTCATACTCCTCCCGGCTCACCATGGTTGACTGCTCAGGAGTAGGTGGATACAAAGGTTCTTCAATAGGAAACGGCAGACCAAACTCTTCGACTCTTCCTTGAAGCCACTCTTCATACTGAGGGTAAGTTCTACAATCTCCTTTTCCAAGGACAGTTCTTCCTCTCTTGATCACCTTGAGCCAACCCTTAGATGCCTTACGGGATACAGTCAAATCAGATGAAGAATGGAAAAATAGAGATTCTTCCACATCTTTTTCCAAAGGCGGAGTTCTTAAAGCATATCCAAACTCTCTGACTGCCAGAGAAGGATTATAGTTGATACTTCCTCTTCTTCCTACCAATAGTACATTCGGGAAGTCCCCACAACTATGGATAATATCTTCCCGAAGCAAGCTCCGGTCTGACCACCAAGAAATATCTTTAGCTCTTATCCCCACCAGTCTCTTTGACCAACTCAATGAGTTTTTGACATCAACGAACGCTCCTGACTTGGGTAGGTGGGAACTAATCCACTTATAAAACAAAGGCGCGCAACAATTTACCAATCCTCCCCTTCTATTCTCATTCCTGTGATGCACTGAATGAAAGAAATCTCCCAACAAGGTCGGCACCGGATTTCCCAACATGAAGAGGCGTATGGCGTCTACGTCCACAAATTTCGCCACATTAGGGAACAGGACAATCCCATACACACAAAGAGCCAACGCAGCATTGAAACCCTTCTGGTCACCTTCTTCAAGCTTCTTCTTAGCTTCTCCCAGTAAGAAACTCAGATGAAAACCATTAACTCCTCCCTTCTAACACCTATTAGCCTTCAAGACTGATTTCCCCAAATATGTGGCTGAAGCAACCATGTTGAGATCGGGCAGAAACTCGGAACTATAGAATAGCAACTGCGGCTTGATAGGAACTCTGAGAAAACTAGCAACCTCCTCCAAAGTAGGGACCAAAATATAATCTGGGAACGTGAAACACCTCAATGGAGGGTCATAGAACTGCAACAATGTAAAGAGAGAATCATGTTGATCTTTGTAGAAAACCGCAACGAAACTTAGAATCAAACCATAATCCTTCCGGAATCCTTCTAGAGAATCGTGATCCATTAACTTCATCAGCTGTTGAATAGGCTCCAAACAAACCACAGGAAACTTGTAGGCGACGTGTCTTTTTCTGGCGATATCCATCTTAAGAGAACCACAAAACCCCGACCGGAATCAAGAAGAAGATGTAAACCCCTAGAAATAGATAAACATGTATTAAATGATATGAATGCGAAATGATGTGATGCGATGTAGTGACGTGGAAATCAGGATTGATGTATCTGCTTGAACATCTGTCAGGTTGCATTGTCTGAAGAGAAACCCACTAAGTAATATAATACGAGATCAAAGCTCTGCTCCATAAAACCGGGTTGGTTGAAGGTTAAGGTTTCCTGAATTTAGCCCGCCCCTCACTGGTAGGTTCTAAGAATAGAAGTTTGTCAGGTTCGGCCCTTCAGACTCCAGTAAAATGTTTCAGCCATCATTGGGCCTTCCATACGTCTACACAGGCCCATGCAATTCAAATTCCATTTGCCATGCACATTGTCGCAACCTAAAAAAGAGGAATGCGAAAAAAAACAACCGGCGAAAAAAGAAATGACAGAAGAGTCGCCACCGTGCGTTATTTATCCCAAAGGAGGGAAAGGAAACGCTCGAAGTAAACCTGGAAAAAGGAAAGTAAAAGACAAGGTCTCGCAACCAAATCTTGGGTTCGGGATTCGATTATGCGAAGGGAAGGTATTAACACCCCTACGCATCCGTAGTACTCTACGGGATCCACTCTTGTTGCTCTTGTCTAAAGGGTGTGGGTTTATCTAATGTACTATTTACTAAAAGAGGGGTCAAAAGAAAATGACTCGCACGGATGTCGCATCCACTGCATACGTATCTCATCTGAATATGAGAATCAGAGTCTTCGTAGCTCGGCTGACCTAGTTGTTTGTGTTTTTAGATGAACGACGTTACTACGCAATCTACCGGATGCTCGACCTTTGGAGACTTACTCGCCTGTAGTAGAAGGAGTTAACGTGTTCTTAGGAGAAGAAAAATCAATGAGTTTGTTTGTTTTTTAGGAATGCTCATGCAAAAAGGAAGTCCTAGACGAAGAAACTGTGCTACCTTAATTGACATGCAAACGAGAGACTATACGAAGCCTAGCAATCCTATGGGGAGACGATCACACCACACAAAAAACATATAGCATAAAGTAAACACACCAACAAGGGGGTTCAAACATACATGGGTAGGGCTTTAGTCAAGAGGGGTCATATCAACCTCGACAAACAAGCCGTGGAAAGGTAATCAAATGGGCTCTTAACCACTGACATTGAACGTCAGGGTGAGCAGATCAAAAGGGTAATGAGGATAAGACCTCATAGCTCTTAACCCTGGACAGGGTGAGCTCATGACAAAAAGTGGGGATTCAGGAAGATGGAACCCTCTCCACTGACGACCGGACAAAAGATCTTGGGCTTTTGTTCTGAAGCATCGACACGTAGTGTGAGCATAAAGAACGACACACTGAATAATGGGGGATTGACTACTAATCCCTTTTATCCGTTAATTGCCTCTTCGTGGAGGTCTTTAGCACTGGCGCCTCTTCTTGGAGGTCTTTAGGCACAAAAGTAAACACACAAAAGCATTTCCTCCTATCGAGGTCTTCCAGCTAAGAAAGCGGTAAAATACGGGAAAGATGTAAAAGGGATCAAGAGATCTACCACACGGATAAAGATCCGAAGTAACAGCAACTAAAGAAATAAGAAACTCGGAGATCTCTCAGGCTAGCACCATCAAAGAAAACAAGTCAGCAAAGCAATCAGAATAAATCTCCAAATGGTATCCCACAAATAAAGTGGAATACCAAGCAAGCTATCTCTTCAAGAGTCATGTGAGCCCTCACAAAGACTCAACAAACAAGTTAGAGAAACAAGATGGGACGCAATCAAGAGTTGCACCAAACCAGAATCAAAATGTAGCCACATGAATCATGCCATTAAAGTTCACGAAAAGCTCACAAAAAGCAACCAAGGACAGGAGGCCTAAACCTCTTGTCAACAAATGCATCAAAAGGGTATTAAAACTCAAAGTCAGGGGGCAAGGATCCACACATCAAGACATGACATACATACTAAAACATGTGCCCGGATGCAATAGAAAGCATGTCATAACAAACACAAAACAAATTGGAGAGCAAACAGAAAAAACAGTTACTGTCGCGATCGCTACTGCTTCGCTTAGCGAAGGCTTAGCGAAGCTTCGGTGCAGATTCGCCTAGCGGAGGTGCTAGCGAATTCCTGCGGGTTCTGGGTTCTTCTTTAATAACAGTACGATTTCAGGAACCCCAAACCCTATGGTATCCATCTCAGAAGCGAAGTGATTAAACATTCAAGGCATTGTTCTACACATTCATACACATCTAAACCCACATGCAAAACCTAACTATACCCACTCTCCCGGATTCAACCATAATACCTCATGCTTCAGGAATTTCAAATTAAAAGCGTAAAGTAATGGGAATAAGGCAAACCTGATTGGAGAGATTGAATGAAATTGAATTGCACCGTTGGGTTTGCGGAACAATCTTAGGGTTTATATGAGAGGGAATTGGTTCTTTACAGATGAGTTCCCTTCAGTCTCTAGAGGCTGCTCTGAATTCGTTAGAATCTCTCTCTCTAGGGTTTTGTTTCAATGAAATTTAGAATTTATACTCTGATTTTCGTGGCTTTGTGGGCTCAAATGAGAGAGGTTCAAGTCCAAGATTTTTCTGTTATATTTTTAAAACGCGTGGGCTTCACCTAGCGAAGAATTTGCTCGCCTAGCGAGCATGACAGTTCAGACTCTGGTGGCTCGCTAGGCGAACCATTCTGCTCGCCTAGCGAGCATGACAGCTCAAGTCATCTTTCCAAATTTGTAACCTGTGCGCTGGACCTTTGTTCCTTCAAGAGTAATATGTCGAATGATGAATAGGCCTCATTTGAACATTTTGGAAGCAACACAAGTCATTCCGTGGCCCTTCCACCTTCAGTTGACCAACAGTTGACTTTTGACTTCATAGTTGAATTTTGAACTGTACTGAGCTCATTTAAGCTTGGTCCTTTAAAGGAAACCTCTGAAAATGAAACCAAGTGACTTGGATGACATCCAAGATTCTTGGAAGACAAACTCTTGGAGATAATTCTGATTGACATTATGAAATGCAATATGAAATGTTAAATGACCTAAAATGCATGCATGAATGAGGAGGGCAAATTTGAGGTGCTACACACATGAGCAAAGCATGAGCAGCTGATGCATTCAGTTATAAATAGAGGTCTCCTCTCATTCATTTGCTAACCTTTTGGAAATCCCAAATGTTGCAGAAGTAAAACCATAGCCATCACTAAAGGCATTAATCACTTTTCTTCAATTTTTCGAGCTTGAAATTCAGCATCCTTAGCTGAGTTTTAAAGCCAAATTCCTTACCCTATCACTTCCATTACATTCATAGATCAAAGAGGAGCAAGGATCTTAGAGAATTCGTGGCCATAAGTTCATCAATTCAGAGGTATAATCTCAAACTTTTTGGATCTAGAACTCTTAATTCAATGTAGTGTTCTTGTGTTTCTGTGGTTTTCTGAAGTCCTCACACTTGAGGCAAGCTGTTGATGCTTTCAATTCTTCATTTCATGAACATTCAGTATGAACACCATGATTTTCTCCTTCACATTTCTCTCAATATAGGAAGAGTGAGGGAGATACATTGGTACAGTGATGATCTACATCACAAGAGCTTCATTTCCATGGCCTTGTTTTTAATTTTCATTAAGTTTTATTTTTCTGCAACTGGTGGTCGGAATTGGTTGTTTCGCCGGAAAAGATGGTGGTTTCCACCACCACCACCACGTGTGCATACTCCTGGCTTTTGGATCTTGTGTTCAGGATCTAATCTCGTGCGTCTGTGTTACTTACTTATTTTAATTCATGTTGTGGCGCGCTTGACTTGTGTACACCGTGTTCCCTCAGATTTGGACCGTGCCAAATGCCACGTCAACTAATGAATGTGGATTAGATGGTTGTGGTTTTTTCTTTTATTCCATTTTATTTTTATTTTCTGTTAATTCCTTTTATTTTCAAAAATTCATTAAAAAATCATTTGAAGTCAGAAAAATATGAGACCAATTCCAAAAAAAATCTTGAAAAATCTAGTTTCATATTATGATTTTTAATTATTTTTGTGACTTCATTTGATATTTTTTATGAATTACTTGTTTTTTAATGTTTTTAATTCATTTTAAAATACTTTCTGACTTTTAAAAAATACAAAAATATTTTCATAGCATCTATGGATCATGATAAGTCAATAAAAAATAGTCTCAACAATTTCTTGTTTGTTTTGAGATTATTTGAGATTTTAATTCATACTATGCTATTTTTGGTTGTTTTTAATTGGTTTTAATTACTTTCTGATTTCAAAATTTTGTGAAAAAATTAGTCAAAGCGTGTTTGACTATGTTGAACCTATGAGAATTTAATTGGACTTTTTGAAGTTGCTTTGAATTGAATTTGAGGTTCAACCTTATTTGTTTATTTTTCATTTGTATTTTCTTTTAATTCAAAAAATACCAAAAAAATATCATTGACTTCTTGACTTGTTATCTTCATTTCTCTTCTGTTTGGTGTTGATTGAGGTTGGTTTAATTCAACTTTGATCAATTGGGTTTGTTGTTGGCTTCTTATTCCCCTCCCTTTCATCTTCATCCCTTTCTTTCCATCAATGGCCAATGAGTTAAAGTCTTGAGGTTGATCTTGACAAATGAGAAGTTTAACCTTTCTTTGATCCAAACTAAACTCAACTTGATCCATGATCAAGTGAGTTATTTTGTGTCAAAGACAGGTTGCTTCTTGGTCAAGCAAATAACCAAAAGTCAATACAAGGCCCTTCCCCTTTTGTTTGGCATGACAAGTTTATGGAGCTTGGCTTACTAGTCATGATCTCTAATTTGTGTTATTTGCCTATATTTTTATTGACCGGACTCAGATAGGTGTGACTACTACATTAGTCCACTTACGATTGCTTAACATAGTGCTACATTGTCTTATGACAAGCTAACATAACCTTACTAACTACTAACTTTAATTTGAGCTTTTAATTTCTTGTCATTTACTTTTAATGTCATTTATTTCTTGCTCATTATTCATATTGATTTTCATCTTTGCTCACTTGAGCACATACTTTATGTTTATGTCATTTTTCTTTTGCTCATTTGAGCCCATTATTGTATATAAATATATTGCTATGTTGTGTTGTCTGTGCTTGTTTTGATTTGAACCAAAATGCAAAAATGAGAAAGGACTTAGAATTAGGACTTACCCATGCTTAAAGGAGTTCAAGAGCAACTAGGCCTCATGCCTTTAGAATGTTAAACTCAAAGTTGACCTCAAAAGGACTTCTCCTCCAAACTTATTATTTGTCCATTCCCTTTATTGTGTTGTGAGCTTTTTGATGTTTGCTTTTGTGTGATAGGGATTCCATCTTAAGATTGTGAAAAGAGGACCATTGTCATGGGTAGCCAAGTTAAGAGCCAAGCCAAATGGAGATCCTAGGAGCTTGAATTTAAATTATTGATTGCTTGTTTGTGTGCCTAAGTCTAAATGAAAGGAGCATCTTGAGTCATCTCTATATGACTTCATGAAAAGGAACTCCAAGGGTTTTTCTTTCCCCTCTTATCTTTGTATGCTTTAGGAATAACCCTTCTCTTCTTCTCCCCACTCTAACCAAGCCAAAAATCATTTTCAAAACTTTGACTTTGTTTCAAATTATAAACCTAGGCCTTAAGCCTTTGACTTTTCAAAACCACTTTCATAAATACTCATTTATAAATAAACTTTAATTCAACTTTGACCTCATTTTTGTAAAGAAATCTAACTTGTAAATATAACCCATTTCAAGTTGTTTTTGTGGTTCCAAGGGCCACTAGTTAAAATCTTTTCAAAAACATTAGTCATAGGTTTGAGTTATCATAGTGGTTGATGTAAATCTCACCTCATCCCTAGTGTTGAATTATAAGCCTTCCATGCTTATTATAGGGTTAACCCCATACTAGAATGTTGAAGCCTTCCTCACATGGTGGATTGTTGGTTTAGGTTGAGTTTTCTCCCTTTGATAACAAAAGACCTTAAGGCTTTTGATTAAAATCAATTCACCAATCATTGAAATTTTTACCCCGAACAACGAGGTTTTGATCCTCCTTTATGATGGTACGTAGGCAATGGGTTCATCCATTCAAACAACAAAACTTGTAAATATAATCTATTCTCTTCTCATCCCTCCAATCTTTTCTACAAATCTTTTCATAAATACCAACCTACAACATATATTTTCAAAAAGAGGTTCTCTTAGAGTACTAAGGATGTTTTGGGTGCATAAAACCTTCCCATTTCATAACCAACCCCCTACCTAGATCTCTGACATTTTTATTAGTTTTTTATTTGAAAAACTTCTTACTTGGCTTTTGTTCGCTTTTTAGCCTTTCCTTTGGACAAATAAAAGTGCGGTGGCGACTTGAATTGTATATTGACTTTTGGTTTAGTCAATAAACCTAAAGGTAACAAAAACCCCGCTATAGAAAAATGGCGACTCTGCTGGGAAAGCCAAGTTCTGTGGATTTAGCCTACTTTTGCTTGTATGTGTTGTATGCTTATATTTATTTGTGGCACATTTTTGTGCAAATTTGGGATGAATGTATTGTTTGTAATGTATGAATTGCTTGATATATTAATTGTATGTATGCTTGGTGGTTTCTTGTGAGATGAGTTCTATACCCGAACTCGAGTGCACTTATGATAGGAGAATGGCATAGTCTTGTTGACTTGTGTGGAGTTATTACATAACAAGTTAACTTGCAAGCCCATTCACTTGGTGGAGGTCTTATTGGGATCACTTGATGGTTAGGCATTACTCTTTCCAATAATAATCTTAGAAACCAAGGACCTTAGATACCTAGCACATCTTGGCCTATTTTAGGATGTAGTGTGAAGGTCGTTCAAGTGTAAGACTTGAGGCGATTGTTACGCGATACTACACTCATAAGAGTCCCTCTTGAGAATATTTTTGGAGGACGAGTAGTTGTTTTTATCCGATAATATCCGAAAGATGGGATGATGACTATGGGAACCTTTTTAGAACATGATTGTCAGGTTTAACCATAGTACACTCCCGTTGGGTGGTTTTTAACCGAGACTCCATGCTCGTGACTTTCAACAAACCCGTGATTCGCGGTCGATCCGTTCTCGTATATCCTCAATATCAATCCCTTTTCAAAATCTTCTTTGATTGAACATGTTTTGTTCTAAACTTTGACCACTTTGCAAAAAAGATAGAAACTTTGGCCTTATGCCATTGCATTTTCAAACTTCTTTTCTTGAATCAAATTATAAATAAACTTAACTATACTTGACTTCAACTTTCAAAAAGCCAAAAATAACTAACTCATTCAAACCATTTTTAGGCCTTTGTGCCTTTCAAACTTAATTTTTGTTAAAAGCAATGCATCCATTTTGAAATTTGTATCACGAACTACGAGGTTTTGATCCCTCATTTTTATGTTGGTACTAGGCACAAGTCTGAAGGTCTTGTCAAACACAAAAATATAATTAATAAATTCTTTTCTCATCCCCCCATTCTATTTGTTTATAAACATCATTTTTGTACCAAATTCATATGCACACAAAAAGGGCTCCCTAGGAGTACCTAGGACACTTTGGGTGCTAACACATTCCCTCTGTGTAACCAACCCCCTTACCTGTAATCTCTGATATTTTATTAATTTTGATTTGAAAACTTCTTACTTTTGGATTTTATTCGTACTTTTCCATTTTCCCTTGGAAACAATAAAAGTGTGGTGGCGGCTCTGGTTTTATTGATGTCTTGCTTATCCATAGCTTGATGATCATGAATTTACCGCTACAGAAATTAAGTGGTGACTCTGCTGGGGACTAGTCTCCAGTGGGTTTAGCCTACTTTTTGTGTGTATATATTTGTATATATGTGATGTTTGTGTATATGAATGTGTGATATAATCTGTTTGTTGTGCTTGGTGATCTCTGAGTGGTGAGATAAGTTCTAACCTGAACATGAGTGCAATTAAGATAGGAGGATGGTATAGTCATGTTTAACTTGTGTGGAGTAGTCCTTAACAAGTTCGCTTGAGATCCATCTGCTCAGTAGAGACTCTTTTGGATTTGGAAATGTCACATAAGTATTTGTGGTTAGGCATTACTATCTCTAATTTGGGTCCGAGAAGCTGAGGACCTTAGAAAATTTTACCCCTCTTGGCCTATTTAGGGTGTAGTGCGGAAACTGTTCAAGTGTAGACTTGACAATAGTTGTTACGTGATACTACACTCAGACGAGTTTCTCTTGAGAATATTATGGGTCGATGAGTCAGTCATCTTAACCTATAATATCCTATAGATGGAATTAAGACTCTGGGAACTTTTTAGAACATGATCTACATGTTTTATCCTTAGTTCACTCCTTTGGGGTGGTTCTTGCCCAGACTTCATGCTCGTAACTTACAACAATCCCGTGATTCTTGGTTGATCCAATCAAGTCTTGTCAATATCAATGGAACTTGGGTGTTGATAAGGTGAAAGCCATAATCCACCAAAATGGATGATTGATCTTGACAATGACTTGATTCATCCCTTGACCTTTGTTTGCCTTGTGTGTGATCCCTTATTTGTGATTGTTGCATTCATGCATTCATGTGTATCATAACATTCATCACACAAAATTTCAAGGAAACTGAGGTATTATTTGCAAATATTTTCAGACCATGGATTATGGACGAAGGAACACTAAGAAGTACAGTTTCAGATGTTCCGACTTGAAAGAGTTAAGGAAGCTAGCATCTTTTTTATTAGATCCCTTGGACTTCAAACAACGCCATGGGAAGCTCATGTCTATCTTGTCTGCTGATGTGGTTGAAGGACTCTTGAGTGTATTGGTGCAGTTCTATGATCCTCTCTACCGTTATTTCACTTTCCCAGATTTTTCAGCTTGTGCCTACCCTGGAAGAGTATTCCCATCTTTTGGGGATACCTGTTTCTAGTATAGTGCCTTTTAGCGGATTTGAGGAGATTCCCCTATCTAATCTTATTGCTGAAGCTCTTCACTTGAAAAAGTCTGGGATAGAGGCTCATTGGGTGAAGAAAGGAGGGTTATTTGGGTTGCCATCTGATTTCCTCATCAAGGAAGCTACTACTTTTGCTACAACCGGTAGTATGGAATGTTTTGAAGCTATCTTCGTGTTGCTTATCTATGGATTAGCCTTGTTCCCTAACATTGACGGTTTTGTTGATGTTAACGCCATTAGACTTTTCTTGATTGGGAATCATGTGCCTACTTTGTTGGCTGATATGTATTTCTCTTTGCATCTAAGGAATTCTAAGGGTGGTGGAACGATCGTCTGTTGTATTCCTCTTCTGTACAAGTGGTTTATTTCGCACTTGCCTCAGACACCTGCTTTTGTGGAGAACAAACAATGTCTAAGGTGGTCTCAGAGACTTATGTCTCTTACTAATGATGATATAGTTTGGTATGATCCTTCTTTGGGCAGTTTGGAGATTATTGATGGTTGTGGTGAATTCTCTAATGTGCCTCTCATTGGTACACAAGGAGGAATTAACTATAACCCTGCTTTGGCTCGTCGTCAACTTGGGTTCCCCTTGAGACACAAACCTAATAACACTTTTTAGAAGGTATTTTCTATCAAAAGGGTAAAGATCCCCAACATTAGAAGTAGAAGATTATGCATAGGAAAGGAAGATCCGAGCTTGGTCCGCGTAATTGTGTAGCTTTGGAAGCTTACACTCTTTGGGTGAAGAAGAGAGCTTTGGAGTTGAAGATGCCTTATCCTTGTGAAAGACCTATGTCTATGGTTGTGGTTGACCCATTAACTCTCCCTAACCAAGATGTAGAGGAGTTGGAAGATGCGCTCGTCAAGATGAAGCAAGAGAAAGATATGTGGGAAGAGCGTTTATGTGCTTTGAACAAGAAGCATGAAGAGTTGCAGTTGGAGTCTAAGGACAAAAATGCACTTATTGAGCTACTTGAAGACCGAGTGACGAAGAGACAGAGAGAGCCAGAGGTGTCATCTTCTAGCATGCCTCAGCCTTCCGTTGCTTGGAAGAAGATTGTTGATCAGCTTGTCCTTGAGAAGACTCGGATGAAGGCTTCTTTTGAGACCGAGATTCGTCGATTTCGAAGGAAGTACGCGCCTTCAGCTAAGGCTTATGACATTGTTGTTAGGGATCCTTAGGATGACTAGTCTCCTTTTTCTCTTGTATTTTTCATCTGGTTTTTGAAATTGTACTCAATGTAATCCTTCCAATTATATAAATGAAAAGAGATTTTTGGTCATATAAAAAATTATTACAATTGTTGATATATATGTTTGCAAATGATATAGTAAGTTCCTTGAAAATGAAAATAAATAAACAAGCATTGCATTTCATGCATCATTTGTATAAGCAGGTTTCTATTTCGCCAGATGTCTCATTGGTGTTTCTTTTGTGCTTTAGCCAAGCTGACTCATCGGTACAACACCCGCGCCAATCATCTCAGAATTATGGAGCATCTAGAGCAAGAGAACAGAGAGCTGAAGGATGAGATCGCCCGCCTGATTGCCATGATGGAGTCAGTTCTTGCTGCTCAGAGTCAGTCTTCTCCAACGCCTGCAACCCCTCCTGCGAGGACGGTTATTTCAGAGGTGGCTACCTCTACCATGCCTGCTTCTACCGCTCACTTTGCACCCACTATGCCTGCCGAATTCCCGTGGGGAATGCCGTCCAACTTTATGCCTGAAGTCTTTGCGCCTACTTTTGCTTCCATGCCGGCATCTAGCCCGGTCATGTCTGTGCCACCTCCCATTGTGCACACCTTACCTCGTGTAGAGGATACCATTTATCACTCCGAGTCGTCAGAGGGTCCGGATGTTTATGAGAAAATGGATGAAATGAAGGATCAGTTTCTTAAGATGCGCAAGGAATTGAAGACGCTAAGAGGTAAGGATTTGTTTGGAAAGAGTGTTGTTGAGTTGTGTTTAGTGCCCAACGTCAAGATCCCAGTGAAGTTCAAAGTTCCTGACTTTGAAAAGTATAAAGGGAACACTTGTCCACTCAGTCATCTAGTGATGTATGCTCGCAAGATGTCTACTCATACTGATAATGATCAATTGTTGATTCATTATTTCCAGGACAGTTTGACTGGTGTTGCGCTCTGTTGGTATATGGGGTTGGACAGTTCAAGCGTTCGTACTTTCAATGACTTAGGAGAGGCTTTTGTTAAGCAGTATAAGTACAACGTGGATATGGCACCTGATAGAGACCAGCTGAGGTCTATGTCTCAGAAAGATAAGGAGACGTTTAAAGAGTATGCGCAGAGATTGAGGGAATTGGCTGCCCAGATCACTCCTCCTTTGGAGGAAAAAGAGATGACAAAGATTTTTCTGAAGACCCTGAGTTCATTTTATTATGAACGAATAATTGCTAGTGCCCCCAGTGACTTTACTGAAATGGTAAACATGGGGATGTGGCTTGACGAAGGAGTCCGAGAGGGACGTTTATCGAAGGATGAAGTATCTTCGAGTAAGAGGTATGGTAGCAATTTTGGGAAGAAAAAGGATAATGAAGCGAATGCAATAAGTAGTGGGAGGCAGAGGAGGCCTCAGATCAGAAGGAATCCAACACCCCGTCAACATCATCATCAAGTATCTTCAGTTATCCCGGTATTTTCTAATCATCAATCAACACCAGTTAAACAACCACAACATCAACAACACCAACCGCAACAACGAACAAACACCTACAACAACAACAATACTACCAACAATCATCATCAACAAAACTTTGAGAGGAAAAAGGTCTTTTTCGACCCGATTCCTATGTCTTATGCAGAATTATACCCGTCTTTGGTTCTCAAAAACCTAATCCAACCAAGAAACCCGCCGCAAATTCCAAAACCACTTCCATGGTGGTACAAGCCTGAGCTCCGTTGTGCTTTTCATCAAGGAGCACCCGAACATGATATAGAGAACTGTTATCCGCTCAAGTACGAGGTTCAAAAGCTGATGAATAGTGGAACGATGTCCTTCGAGGACCGTGCGCCGAATGTGAAAGCAAATCAATTGCCCACTCATGGGAACTCTTCTGTGAATATGGTGGATGGTTATCCCGGCGAGTTTAAAGTTTTTGATATGCGGTTTATCTGAATATCCTTGGTGCAGATGCATAAGGATGTTTGTTTGGTGAGTGATTGTGAACATGACCATGACAGATGTGTTATTTGTAGTATTAACTCGAGGGGTTGCGAAATGGTGAAAGGGATATCCAGCGACTGATGGATGAAGGCATGATTCAAATTGTTCAATCCCATCATGTAGATGATGATGTAAATGTCATAGTGCCCATTTTCAAGCAGCTAGAGAGATTGGTAATACAGTACGATAGCAACAACAGTCACAATGTCAGCAACAGATCAGTATCGTCGTTGGTAATACGGTTAGCGGGCCCGGTCCCGTATTCATCTGATAAAGCTGTGCCATATCAGTATAATTCTACAATGATGAAAGGTGGTCAAGAGGTCCTGTTACCTACGACTAGTTTAGTGGTGAGCATTGTTGATGTTACTAAGGTGACCCGCAATGGTTGTGTGTTTGGGTCGGTGTTCCCAAAGGATAAAGAAGAATCAGTTGTTGGTAAGAAAGCAGAGGTGCCTGTTGTAGATCCGATTGGTGTTTCAAAGAGTAAGTCTGGTGAATCCAGTGACTTAAAGGCTGATGATGATGATGAGGTACTTCGTCTGATCAAGAGAAGTAAGTTCAATATGGTGGAGCAGCTGCTCCAAACCCCCTAAAAAATCTCAGTGTTGTCTCTGCTCATGAATTCTGAAGCGCAGAAAGAAGCACTACAGAGAGTTCTAGAACAAGAATTTGTAGAACATGATGTTACAATGGATCAATTCGATCATATCATGGATAACATCACTTCGTGCAATAATCTTAGCTTCTGTGAATTGCAAAGAGGATGCTTTGTCAAATGTGCTTGTTAACACCGGGTCGTCGTTGAATGTGCTTCCGAAGTCAACTCTGTCAAAGTTATCATACCAAGGAGCGCCTATGAGGTATAGCAGTGTAATTGTCAAAGCTTTTGACGGTTCGTGCAAAACAGTTATTGGTGAAGTGGACCTTCCAGTTAAGATAGGTCTGAGTGACTTCCAAATTACTTTTCAAGTAATGGATATCCACCCGACCTACAGTTTCTTGTTGGGGAGGCCATGGATTCATGAGGCAGGAACTATTACTTCAACCTTGCATCAGAAGCTCAAATTTGTGAAGAATGGGAAGCTTGTGATTGTTGGTGGAGAGAAGGCGATGTTGGTTAGCCACCTGTCATCCTTCTCTTACGTTGAAGCTGAGGATGAGGTTGGAACTCCGTTCCAAGCCTTATCTATTGTTGTTGAAAAGAGAGTTGGGGCACCTATGTCCTCATTAAAAGATGCTAAGAAGATTGTGGAAGAAGGTGATGTTGATCAGTGGGGGCGCATGGTAGAGCTCTCCGACAACAAAGGCAGAACCGGCTTGGGGTTCCAGAAAGGTTCATCAACTGCAAGAACTGAAGATATGAAACTTAGCTTCCGTAGCGGAGGGTTCATTCATGGCAATGAACAACACTTAGTTGTTGTGCTAGAAGATGACGAAGAGGAAGACTGCACCAATTTTGTGACGCATGGAAAGGCTTGCAACAATTGGACTGCTGTTGATATAACTGTTATTTTGCATCAATCTAAGTAATTGCTTTTATATGTTTTTAAAATCCTTCTCATATGCCTAAGGGAGAAGTGAACATTGTTTGGGCATTTCCAAATTGATCATTAATAAAATTAATTCTATTAATCCACATTTATGATGTTTTGTTTTTACTTTTTGCTTTATTCTGAAAATGGTAATCACAAAAAAAACATAAATAAATAAAATGATTGTCCATGTGCATAATATTTGGTCACAAATTCACTTCTCTAAAATCAAAATATCAAATCATTATGTAGGTTGATTCCTAACCCCATTGAATATAATGATCCTTCTCCTTCTCCCAATTTTGAATTCCCTGTGTTTGAAGCCGGGGAGGAAAGTGATGTAGAAGTGAGTGGTGAATTATCTCGTCTTCTTGAGCAAGACGAAAAGACCATTCAGTCGTTCGAAGAGCAAATCGAATTAGTCAACTTGGGTTCCGAGGGTGACGTGAAGGAAGTCAAGATTAGGTCTCGGCTGTGTGCAGAAGTCAAGAAGAGGTTGATTGATCTTTTTTCGAGAGTATTCTGATGTGTTTGCTTGGTCCTATCAAGAGATGCCTGGTTTGGATTCTAAGATTGTGGAGCATAGATTGTCGTTGAAGCCAGAATGCCCGCCAGTCAAGCAGAAGTTGAGAAGAATGCATCCTGATATGGCTGTGAAGATCAAAGAGGAAGTGCAGAAGCAGATTGATGTCGATTTGCTTGTAACCGCCGAGTATCCGCAATGGGTGGCCAATATTGTGCATGTGTCAAAGAAAGATGGAAAAGTCCACATGTGCGTTGATTATAGAGATTTGAATAAAGTCATTCCGAAAGATGATTCCCCTCTGCCACACATTGATATGTTAGTAGACAATACTGCTAAATTCAAAGTCTTTTTTTTTATGGATGGATTTTCCTGATATAATCAGATCAAAATGGCACCCAATGATATGGAGAAGACCATATTCATTACACCTTGGGGAACATTCTGTTATAGAGTGATGCCTTTCGGTTTGAAGAATACTAGTGCAACTTACCAAAGAACAATGACCACTCTTTTTCATGATATGATGCATAAGGAGATTGAGGTTTATTTCGATGACATGATTGCTAAATCCATTGATGAAGAAGAGCATGTAGATCATTTGTTGAAGCTATTCCAGCGTTTGAGGAAGTATTAACTCCGCTTGAATCCCAATAAGTGTACATTTGGTGTTCGTTCTGGTAAGCTGTTGGGCTTTATTGTCAACGAGAAGGGTATTGAAGTTGATCCTGCCAAGGTCAAAGCAATACAAGAAATGCCTGCGTCCAAAACTAAGAAGAAAGTCAGAGGTTTTCTCGGCCGCTTGAATTATATCTCCAGATTCATTTTCCACATGATTGCCACATGTACACCTATATTCAAGCTTCTTCGGAAAGATCAATCTTGTGATTGGTCCGAAGACTTCCAGAAAGCTTTTGACAGTATCAAGGAATATCTGCTTGAACCTCCGATTTTGTCTCCGCCTGTTGAAGGAAGATCGTTGATCATGTATTTAAATGTGCTTGAAGATAGTATGGGTTATGTTATTGGTCAGCAAGATGAGACTGGAAAGAAAGAATTTGCAACTTACTACCTCAGTAAGAAGTTCACCGACTGTGAAACTCGGTATTCTATGCTTAAGAAGACTTATTGTGCATTGGCTTGGGCTACTAAGCGTCTGCGTCAGTATATGTTAAATCATATCACTTGGTTGATATCCAAAATGGACCCAATCAAGTATATATTTGAGAAGCTGCTTTAACTAGGAGGATTGCCCGTTGGCAGATGTTGTTATCAGAGTATGATATTGAATACCGATCTCAGAAAGGGATCAAAGGTAGTATCTTGGCTGACCATTTAGCTCACCAACCGATTGAAGATTACCGGTCAGTGCAGTATGATTTTCCTGATGAAGAGATTTTGTACTTGGAAATGAAAGATTGTGATGAACCATTGCTTGAAGAAGGGCCAGAACCTGGTTCTCATTGGGGCATGGTATTTGGTGGAGCTGTTAATCAATATGGAAATGGCGTTGGGGCAGTGATTATTACTCCTCAAGGCACGCATCTACCATTTAAAACTAGATTGACTTTCAAGTGTACAAACAACATGGCAGAATATGAAGCTTGCATCATGGGGCTTGAAGAGGCCACGAATCTCAGAATCAAGTATTTGGATGTCTTCGGAGATTCCGTTTTGGTCGTGAATCAAATCAAAGGAGAATGGGAGACGAATCAACCTAGTTTGATACCATATAGAGACTATGCGAGGAGGATTTCAACTTTCTTTACAAAGGTTGAGTTTCATCATATCCCTCGAGATGAAAACCGGATGGCAGATGCTCTTGCAACGTTGGCGTCAATGATTGTAGTGAAGTATAATAATGAAGTTCCTAATTTGTCTGTGATGCGTCTTGATAGGCCAACTCATGTGTTTTCTGTTGAAGAAATCAAAGACGAGAAGCTGTGGTTTTATGACATCAAGTGTTTCCCCCAAATCCAGATATACCCGCCTGGGGAATCTTTGAAAGATAAGAAGATTAGCTGGTAATTTCTACTTAAATGGTGATATACTGTACAAGAGAAACTTCAACATGGTTTTGCTCAGATGCATGGATAGACAGACACGAAGCAGACTTGTTGATGACCGAAGTGCATGAAGGTTCCTTTGGTACTCATTCCAATGGACATGCAATGGCAAAGAAGATGTTACGAGCAGGTTACTATTGGCTGACAATGGAATCTGACTGTTGCAAGTTTGTGAAGAAATGCCACAAGTGTCAAATTTATGCTGATAAGATTCATGTCCCTCCGACACTATTGAATGTTATTTCTTCCCCATGGCCCTTCTCCATGTGGGGAAATGATATGATTGGGATGTTGAGCCCAAAGCATTAAATGTACATCATTTCATTTTGGTGGCGATTGACTATTTCACAAAATGGGTTGAAGCGGCATCATAAGAAAATGTAACCAAGCAAGTTGTGGTAAGGTTTATCAAGAATCAGATCATATGTTGTTATGGTGTGCCAAGTAAGATCATTACCGATAATGGATCGAACTTGAATAACAATATGGTGGAAACTCTTTGCAAAGACTTCAAGATTGCACACCATAATTCTTCTCCCTACAGACCTAACATGAATGGGGTTGTTGAAGCTGCGAATAAGAACATTAAGAAGATTATTCAGAAGATGGTTGTCACGTACAAGGATTGGCATGAGATGCTCCCGTTTGCTTTGCATGGGTATCGTATATCCGTATGCATTTCAACAAGGGCAACCCCTTTATCTCTTGTATATGATATGGAAGCAGTGCTCCACGTAGAGGTCGAGAATCCTTCGTTGCGTGTGCTCATGGAAGCCAAGTTGACTAAGGCTGAATGGTGTCAGACCAAGTATCATCAGCTGAATTTTATTAAAGAGAAGAGATTGACTTCCATGTGTCATGGTCAGTTATATTAGCAGAGGATGAAGAAAGCTTTTGATAAGAAGGTCAGGCCTCAAGTGTTCAAAGAAGGTGACCTTGTGCTCAAGAAGATCCTGTCGTTCAAACCAGATTCTAAGGTAAAATGGACTCCTAATTATGGAGGCCCATATGTTGTTAAGAGAGCCTTTTCAGGCGGCGCTTTGATTCTTACAACTATGGATGGTGAAGAGTTCACTCGTCCTGTGAACGCAGATGCAATCAAGAAATACTTCACCTAAAAAGAAAAGAACAGCTCGCTAAGTTGAAAACTCGAAAGGGCGACTTAGGAAGAAAAAAGCATCTCGGTGGATTAAAAATCCGAAAGGGCGATCCAGGCAAAAATTAGAGACCTAAAAATAAATAAAAAAATCCCGATAAGTTGAGTACCCCACCTTGGGGCAACTTATGCAAAAATTAGGGATTATGGCAAGTAACTGCAGTCTGCTGATCGTCCAATTTTGGGAAAGGTTTTGTTGAGCACAAGGGTTGACGTCGATTCATCATCCTAGCAGCGGTCAAGAGCACAGTGGATATCAAGAGTTGGTAGAAGGATTAAGGATCATTTGTATTCAATGTAGCCATTTTCCATGTAAATTACCATTTTTCAACTTTGTAAAAATCTATGGAGTCTTGTCATTTACAAACTACCATCCCATTAAATAAAGTTGAGCTTTTATCCAATTATTTCTACTCTTATTTACTTCAGCCAATAGTTTAAATTTTATTATGATCATTTTGGAAATTTAAAATTTTTAATCAAAATCTTTTTCTTAAAACATATAAAACAAGAAATTTTCAAAGCAAATATCAATAGCACTTCAAGAGCAGCAGGTCCTTAAGTGCTAAGCATCAGAGGTTCCCCGAGCAGTTAACCCTTCGGGTATCCCTAGTTGTCTATGTTGATCTGGTTCCCCTGTGAAGTGTTTGTTCCCTAGTAGAGTTCCGATTCTTTTCCCCAGCTAAGTTGGTTGATTTAGTACCTTGCGGTGTGTTATTTCCCCAACAGTGTTTTTGTATTCCCCAACAGGGTTCACGTTTCTTCAACAGAGTAAGATGTTTTCCCCAGTAGATCGCGTTGGTTTCCCCACCAGTCACCATCCGACTCGCTCCCAGTTAGAGTTTCCTCCTGGTTTCTGAGCAGCTATTTGTGTTTATCTTCTGCATGGTTGTCTCCCATTTGATATGGTGTTGACCTAAAATTCCCTGCAGACTCGATAACTTCGCCTCTCCTCAGCAGATCTCCTCCCTCGGCTAGATTTGAGCCTTTGGTTTGTGATTTCTCTGTTCTCCAGCAGTTGTCTCCGTCTTTTTGTGGATTGACCGAGGATTGTACCGATGATTCAAATTCTTTGCGACACCTTTGTATCCTTCGGGATCATTTTGTCAGCATAATCATCATATATACATATACAATCATATAATTTCATAATTTGCATGTTGACAGCATCATATTTAATTGATT
Source organism: Lathyrus oleraceus (assembly GCF_024323335.1). Lineage (NCBI taxonomy): Eukaryota > Viridiplantae > Streptophyta > Magnoliopsida > Fabales > Fabaceae > Lathyrus > Lathyrus oleraceus. The sequence goes on from NC_066585.1 coordinate 209,416,864, forward strand.
TTTTGATTGGAGATTCTCATTCTCTGTATGGCGGTACTTTATCCCCATATAACTTCGGTGTCTGTCCTCCCTCAGTTGCAGAGTGTCAGCCCCCTAGGCAGAAAGACTTTAACCTTTCTCCTCTTCCCCACTGAGTTGTTTCCTCGTGGATGATTATTACTTCAGTTTCCTCCCCAGTTGTTTATCTGGATGGAACCCCTCCCCTTGAGTTATGTCCTTATTGGGTTAAGTCTTGATTAACTGTTTCTTTCTAGATCATGCCTAGATAGATGATTTGAGTCTCCTAAGAGCTTATTACCCAATAACTGGTAATATTCTTCTTAGTTTGCAGTTTGTTACTTCTTACCCAATACCCGACAAAAGTACCCTTGTTTTCCCAACAGTGGAGTTCCCAGTGGATTCATTTGTTCCTGATTCCCCGGAAAGTATATCCTTGATACGTTCATCCTAACCAATGACGGATATCTTTCTCTCTATTGCCTGAGTTTATCCTTGATATGTTCATCCTAATTGATGAAGGATACTCTCATCCTTTGGTATTCTACCTAGTAAAAAGGTAGTTGTAATCCCTATTCTTGTTCCCCAGAAAGTTAATCCTTGATATGTTCATCCTAACCGATGGCGGGTTTCCTTCTCTTTACGGTCTTCTACCCAGTAACCGGTAGTTGTAAATCCTGCTTTTGTCACCTTCGCAGAGTTAATCCTTGATATGATCACCCTAATCGGTGATGGATTTTCTCTTCGATGGTATTCTATCCAGTAACTGATAGATGTAATTCCTTTTTTATCCCCTTTCAGAGTCTATCCCTAATATGTTCATCCTAATCGATGACAAATTTTCTCTTTGATTGGTCTTCTATCCAACATTCAATAGATGTAATTCCTACTTTTTGTTCAGTTGGTTTATCCTTGATATGTTCATCTTAACCGATGACGGGTATCCTCCTTTAAAATCCCAGGAAAGTCTATCCTTGATATGTTCATCCTAACCGGTGACGGATCTTCTTCCCTATTGATTTTATCCTTGATATTTTCATCATAACCGATGACGGATGTCCTCTCTGATCTTTATTATCTCCTCACCCAGTAACATAGTAGATAATAGATTTCTGCTCCTCTTGTGTTGAAGTTTGTTTCTTCCCTAGTTGAGTTGAGTGCGTTTTTCCTTAGTGAAATCGCTTGCCCTGCATGATTCAAGTACTTCAGTTTTATCCTGACTTACTCGTATCCCCTGCAGATGTTGTTGTTTCCCCGGCTGAGTCTTTCCATTTTATTTGGAATTCCTCAAGTCCCCCAATGGTTTTAAGTCGTATCCTGGCCTACGCATAACTCCTTTATCCCCTAGAGTCTTTGTCTCCCCGATGAGTGTTCCTTACAGAATGCATCATACTCCTGCAGATTTTCGGTCTCTCTGATTTCTTTTCCTTTGTGGCAATATTTCCCCACAAAGCATTAACTTTTGCATTCATATCATATGCATCATGAGGTCTCTTCGGAATCAAAATTTGTTTCTATAGGTTGTTATTTAAGCCCATTCTACTGAGTCGACATGAAGATTTTAACCTTCCCCTCCTCAGTTAGAATGTCCTTAAATAGGAGCAGCTGTAAGACCCCAATTTTGACCCTAAGATCCCTCATGTAATTTCATCATAAGCATTAGCATTGGGGTCATACCTTGGCATCCTCCTCACCCCTCCTTCATTGGGTTTGTTTTGGGAGAGATCACCAAGCACTTTGTGATTTTATCATACTTATATATTATCATTTTACTAACCAAAATACCAAAAATATGTCTTTGCATTTGCCTAACTCTTTTGCAGGTAGGGCATGATCTCCATTGATCTATCAAGTTCATATCTAGGGTTTGAGACCCTCATGACAAAGAGCACAACCATGAATTGATCCAATAATGGTTATGAGCATCATATATGAGTTCCATTGATTACTAAATGTTATACTTATCAAGTTTTCTTCAGGAGTTTAGAGGTGATTTGCCTTGGAAACCCTAGTTTGACTAGGTATCTTGAGTAACCTCTCCAACAAGCTATCTTACCAATTGATCAAATCTCTCAAGGGACACTTAAAATTTATCATCTTATGCATATATGATCTACCATGATCCAAGAAAGTCCAAAGAATTGAAGGTTAGCAAATTGGTTGATGGTGGTAAGCCAGATGAATTCATCTGATCAAAACTGGGTCTCCCTAGACCCTATCTCCTACAATTTTCACCATATGAAAATGATTCCAAGAGAAACGTTACTCTAAATTACATTCCAAACAACTTTCATGTTGAGACCTAGATCTAGTTTTGCTTGGAAAATCATTTTTTATGTTGAAACATTATAGGTCATTTTGTCTAAACCCTAATTTGAAAGTCAACTTCCCAAGGCCATAACTTGCTCAATTTTTATGATATGAAATATTTACAAGTTGCAAAATCAAATTCAAGATGTGTGCTTCAACTTTTATTTTTGGAGTGAGAACTAATTTAACTTTTATGATCATGTGATATGAGGTTACATTATAGGTCATTTTTGACCTATACCATTGAACAAGTGATTTTTCCAAACTTCAAAAATGCATAACTCTATCATTCCAAATCCAAATTACATGAAATTGGTGACCATTTTTAAGGTATTTGAAAGAGATAAAAGTTTGATGAAGACACATTTCTCATTTGAGCTCACATAAAAAGTTAAGTAAGGTGGAATATTGAGATATATGGCTTGACACTTAGAAAAATTTTCAACATGTTGAAATTTCCAAACTTCCACCTCAAAATTCTCCATGTTCCAATCTCCAAATGAAAAAGTGTTGAACATTAAACTTTCTCCCCTTGATCCAAGCTTTCCAAAGAACCCAAGTTCATGCATTTTGGATGAGGTTTGCTAGGTCTACGCATGGCTTTAACAGGGTTGCATAATTGGAAAGAATCAAACTTCAAAACTTCAGTTCACTTTGCCTTGCCAATCAAGCTTCCATTCAGACTTCATTTGGATTGATTTTGGACCTTTTTGCATTGCATCAGGGGCCTGCACATGCCCATGCACTTGTGCCATCAACATTGCTAAATTTGGACAAATTTTGAAGTGTGCAAATATCATTCATTCATGCTATAAATACATGACATTTGTGCTCATTTGAATCACACTTTGCGCGCCAGCTTTACCCCCATTGAAACACTCACATTCTAAAGGAAAACCTGAGAAATTTCAATTTGAAATTTGAGTTTGAATCTCAACTGTTGGAGATTTAAAAACTCCAGGATCCAAAGCCTTGCAACCTCATCAATCACTTCCTGCTAGCTTCTCAAGTGTGATCAAATTGTGTTTGGAGCAAGCAACATCAAGAACTGCACAACATTGAAGGTAATTTTCAAAAAACTTCATCTCTTCGATTCTCTCTCAATTCTACTCAATTCTCTTGGATCTTTGGTTGTCTGAAGTCCTACCAATGTAGGCAAGAAGATTGAGTTGCTTAGAGGTCAAATCGAAGCAACTCAGTTGACAGATCTCAAAATTCAACTCCTCATATCTTTCTATATATGTGGAGTTAGTTAAAATTGAGGTCAGATCCGTGCTCAACGCCATTTTTTCTTTCAGATCATGTCCTCCTTTTTCATTTTCTTGATGCTGATTAGTGAACCAGTCCGGTGGACCTCGCCTGAGAAGGTGACCGGAGCTCCAGTGTCGGTGGTGTGCTGGACAGGTTCTGAGCCTTTGATTTGTTTCAAAATGTTTTAATCTCGTGCCTTGGTTTTGCATACCATCCCTGCAGTGCATTGACTAATGTCCATTGTGGAACGTGTGTTGAGGACCACTTGATATGCTACCTCAATTAATGAGGGAGATCAAGTGGTCCACGTTTTTTCATATTTTCTGATTTTTGTTTTATTCCTTTTATTTTCATTAATTCATATTAATTTTAATATTGATCCAAAAAATATGAGAGTTTCACCAAAAAAATTCAAATAATTTCCTCTTTAATATTCTGAATTAAAATTATTTTTTCGATCATGATTAATATTTTTCATGATTTAATTGATTTTGTGATTATTTTTAATTGTTTAAAAATACTTTTAAGTCTTTAAAAATTCTGAAATTTTTTCTCCAAGGTCCTTTGACCTTGTTTGATCTATGATAAATCTCATGGCCATTTCTTTGATGTTTTTATGAGGTTTTAGGAATTTGACAAACCATATTTAATTTAAATGCCTTATTTTAGTATTTTTAATTTGAATAAATGCCAAATACTTTTGTTGACCAATTGTAGAGATTTGTTTGAGTTTGACTCTTGCTGTTGGGCCTTGGCCAAGGTTGATTTGACTTTGTCAAGTTAATATCATTGGATTTAGGGGATTGATGGAATGTACATTCCATCTCCCAAAATGAATGGATGATATTAATTTGGTAAAAGCCGGCCTTTGATCAATTTGAGTTTTGATATATTCCCCTCCCTCTTCATCTCATTCCCCTTCTTTATGCATCCATTTCATTTGGCCTATGATATCTCAAAGTCCTAAAGCTAGTTGATTGAAAAATTAACATGAGTATGGATGAGATTAGACCACCTCTTTTGCATATTCTTTTTGTGTGTGGTATGTTTCATGAGCATAGTCCATTATACTATGTCTCTAACATGCATTAACACCAAAATTCTATTGCCCGACCTCAAATAGTTGTGACTTCTACATAAGTCCAATTACGATTGCTTAACATAGTGCTAAATTGGTGACACAAAAGGCATAGCATTCTAGTTAGTGAGATTGTAAGTCTCCCCTCTTTCATGGTATTATGTGGAAACTTGACCTTTTTTCCTTCCTTTGGAAGATGTCTTGGCTCAAGGATCCATGCTTGTGACAAGTGGGTTGAGTGTTCTCCAAAGAATGTCTTAAAATGAAAAGCAAAAGTAAAACAAATACTAACTTCTAACTCATTAACAACTAACATTTAATTTCAAGCCATTTACTTTAATGTCATTTAATTTTAGCCTTTATTCATTTGCCATTATTCATACCATTCTAATTGTTTATGCTAATGCAATTTTCACTTTGTCCACTTGGACCATCTTGTATGATATATCTTGTTTGTGTATACTTTGCTTGTTTGTATGGTCTTTGACCATTAATGCACATAATAACAACAAAAACCCTAAAAAACTTTTGTGTGGACTGTTGGCTTGATCTTGGAGAAATGGACTTAGAACTTAGGAAACATTCCTATGCTAAAGGACTTGGCCAATGCCAACTTTCTGTGAAACCAAGTGCTTGAAGTTTGAAACTTCATCTGATACATCATTCAAGGTCCCTCTGAGTTCATCTGCAACATGATCATTGTGAAGCTGTTATTTTGAACCCATGACTTGTGGAATTCATTTGTTACATGGGTTAATCTGAAGAAGATCATGGAGTGGCTAAAGCTTGGATGTGGCTATATTTATTTGATGCCTTTGATCTTCAAGATAATATAGTTATGCATTTGTGTGTTTCTTGATTCTAAATGTCCAAGGCAATTCTGGGTTTCTATTGACATTCTTGTCTATTGGATTGCTACCCATTTGGTTAGACCTTTTCAACTCTTAACTTTTAATTTTGTGCATAGGATTAGTCTCTTCATCTTTTCCCTATTTCTTTAATTTCAAAATCTCTCCCTCCCTTTTCAAAATCTTCTTTTATTGAACTTGTTTTGTTCTAAACTTTGACCACTTTGCAAAAAAGATAGAAACTTTGACTTTATGCCATTGCATTTTCAAACTTCTTTTCTTGAATCAAATTGTAAATAAACTTAACTATACTTGACTTAAACTTTCAAAAATCCAAAAAGAACTAACTCATTCAAACCATTTTTAGGCCTTTGTGCCTTTCAAACTTAATTTTTGTTAAAAGCAATGCATCCATTTTGAAATTTGTATCATGAACTACGAGGTTTTGATCCCTCATTTTTATGTTGGTACGTAGGCACAAGTCTGAAGGCCTTGTCAAACACAAAAATATAATTAATAAATTCTTTTCTCATCCCCCCATTATATTTGTTTGTAAACATCATTTTTGTACCAAATTCATATGCACACAAAAAGGGCTCCCTAGGAGTACCTAGGACACTTTGGGTGTTAACACCTTACCTCTGTGTAACCAACCCCCTTACATGTAATCTCTGACATTTTATTAGTTTTGATTTGAAAACTTCTTACTTTTAGGTTTTGTTCGTACTTTTCCCTTTTCCCTTGGAAATAATAAAAGCACGGTGGCGACTCTGGTTTTATTGATGTCTTGCTTATCCATAGCTTGATGATCATGAATTTACCGCTACAAAAAGCCTCTAGAGTATGATGCCCAATTGAGTTGAACATGGTGACTTGAAACTGAAGAAATCACCATTGCCCGAAATTTGATCATGACTAATCTCAATTCCAAGCCAAATCAGCAAATGTTTTGGTCCTAAACATATTTTAACAAGTCTCCATAAGTTAATTGACACTTAAAATGCATCATTTAACTGAGTTTTGATGAGTTTCAAATCACACTTTTCACACACTTGGATCAAATTTGTTTTGCACAAATTCAGCATCATTCCACACATATTTGGATCCAAACACATTCCCTATAAATAGAGGGAGTTATTGCCTTCATTTGTAAGCTTTGGAGAGCCAAGAAACCCCTGCTACAACTTGAAAAATTTTCAAGAAAATTTAACTATCGTGTTTTGAGTTTCAGCTTGTTTCAATCCAATTTCTTGATTCCATTAACTCTATCAGCATCCTCTGAAACTTTTGAAATAATTCCCAAGCTCCGAAACCTCTTGAAGTGCTCTAACTAGATCGAGCTTCATAAACTTCTGATCACCATCTGGACAAGGTAGTTATGAGCATCATTTGAACTCAAATAAGTTACCACAATATAGTCATTTACTCTCTGATGCTTTCCCCTAACTTATATGGTGTTGGTTTATCGTGTTCATCATTTAATTTAATTTTTCGTGGTTTGCTTGTTTCTGAAACTTCTTTGAAATTTCCTCTGCTTAGTTCACATAAATGAATTTGGAGTATGAGGTTGAATTCGGGATGAGAAGAGGATCACAATGGTGGTGGGCTCGTGTCTTGAATTTACCAAACGATAAAACTCCGGTGAGAGCTCACCGGAGAAGATAACCAGAGTTTTTTCAGGTTGTCTAAGTTTGAACCAGACACGTTGGCAAATTGAAATGTTTTGATTCGTTGGATTTAAACTGGATCCTGTGTTTGGCTTGCAGCGTGTTCCATCGTGTTTCCAAACCTTTGAAGTGTTGGATTTGCCACGTCAACTAATGAGGCATGATCCAACGCTCCGTGTTTTTTCGGATTTTAATTCTTTTTCTTTTATTGTTTTAAATTTCTTTTTGTTTAAAAATTCATAGTAATTTCATTTTTTATCCAAAAAATCCCAAAATAATTACTAAAATTCTCTTTTATTTTTCTTCATCTGATTTTATTTTTTCACATTTCATTTCATTGATTTCCTATTTTTCATGAATTTTATCTTTTTTTTCTTTTTTTTAATTGGTTTAAAAATAATTTTCTACATTTTTAAATTTTGAAAATTTTATTATATGTTTTTATTTTATTTCCAACCTTCTGTAATTTTCTTGGCTATTTGTTTGGTGTTTTGAAGGACTTTATGGATTTTCCATTTTATTTCAATTTTAAAAATCATTTAAAAATACCTTTGATGCATTTTTATTTCATTTAATTGCATTTTATATTTGTGTGATCTTGTGGACTTCTGTTGGCCTTGGATCATGATGGTTTGGACTTAAAGTCTCATCAAACTCAATGGATATTGGGTGTTGATGGGGTGAAACCCCTAATCTACCGAAATGGATGATTGGTTTTGATGATGACTTGATCAAACTTTTAATCCAATTTGGGTTTGACCTCCCTTGATTCCTTCTTCTTCATTTGCTTCTTTTTTCTTTGATCAATTTGATGGTTTGTATCCATCTTTTTCATGATGTGTGGATTGGTACTTGATGAATTGTCATCATTTGAAATCTAACATCTAATTGATCATGAATCATTTAAGGTACTTTGGATTGATGCATAAGTTTGTCCTAAGTGTCATGACGTGTGGATTGAAGTAATGGACCATACTCTTAGTCTTTGTGCTTGATCATTCCCTCTTTCTTTTTTTTGTGTCATGGCTTTAGGAGAATTATTTACATATCATTGCTCTAGCATGTATTAACACAAACATTACTATTGACCGGCCTCAGATAGTTGTGACTTCTACATAAGTCCAATTATGATTGCTTAACATAGCGCTAAATTTGTCCCAAAGGCAATGGAATTTTTATAAGTGAGATTGTAAGTCTCTTATTCCTCATGATATTGTATGAAAATGTTGTTCCTTTTCCATTTGTGAGATCTTGTAGCATACTTATTGATTTTATCCAAGTTGGAGCCCTTCTCATAAATGATATATAGGTTCATATTTTCAAGCTTATGAGTGGATAGTTAAGTGTTCTCCAAAAAATGATCAAAACATCTTTTCATCTTCACTAACACTTTTACTAACTTTTCACTTGTATTAACTTTTATTTTCAAGTCATTTACTTTATGGTTTCATATCTAGGGTTACCCTAGATAAAAACATCCACAAGTAGAGATTAGGAGAGAAGTTTGTAAACACTGAGGTTGTTCATGACTTCAAATAATTATGTGATAGTGGATTTCCTTCCTGGCTTGATAACTCTCAGATGTAGGTGACGTTGCACCGAACTAGGTTAACAACTTATTGTGTTATTTATTGTTTTATTTATCCTTCTATTACTTGTTGTCTGATAATATGCAGACTTTGAAGTCGTGACATCGTGTTCGACATCAGGGATCTGCTTGCCAGAATTTCAGAATTGGAACATAAGACTCATTAAGAAGGATCTTAGTGATGATGTGACAAATAAACTGGGTAAGCTTCATGAAATTCTACATCTGATGCAACCCAACCATAAGCCAAATGATTAATTTATCTGGTGGAAAGACAAACATGAATTTTTGGTCAGAAGTAGTTATGAAAGGTTGACTGAGATATACAACTCAGATAACTTTGTGTCTGAGTTGTATAGAGCTAAAGTGTCTAGCAAGATTTATCTTTTTGTTTGGAGATTTCTGTTAACAAGACTACCCATAAGAATGGAGTTGGCTAGGAGAAGAATTTTGCGAGGAAGACATAACTTGGTGTGTCCTCATTGCTTGAATGTTAAATCAGTAAGGATCTTTAGATTTTGATAACTGAGTGGATCAGTTCGGATGAGACGGAAGAACAAGACTCAATCACAACACATCTTAATCAGTTTTGCTATTTGTTTCAAAGTAAAGTCAAGTCTCCTTATTTTCTTTAACTAGGCCTTATGGTTGAGTAGGAACAACATTTAGTTTAAACGAGGATTATTAGGAGTGTAGAAAACTGTAGGAAAATAAATAAAAAATTCTTAAAGAATGGTGGATAGCTTATGCCATGGATCGGATTTATTATAATTGGAATGATTGACAATCAAATTTGAGTCTTTACTTGTCTAACTCTTAACTCTTAATCTTGTATGACTCATTTTTGTTGTAAGGGTTAACCATTGTACTCATTATCTATACAATTTCACCTTTATTTATATTTATAAAAAAATTCACTATATATTTTGGAGTCAATATTTGTCACATTTGAGTCTCATTCTTAACAATGAGATTAAATGGCTTGTTTCTAGCTAACATACTTTTGGCTAAAAGTTGGGGGCAAACCTTTACTAACAACAATTCTATATAATATATAACTTTTTAAAATTAAATAAAACCATAGAGTCTTAAAGCTTACTTTAATAATTGAATAAACCCATAGAGCTAATTCAACTAACTGTTAAGTTTGTTGGCGTAGACTTAAAGTTTTAATTAGTAAAGACTATTGCTAAATCATCAATTCTTATACTATCACTTTTGCTTTACTTTTTTTTAGTAGTAGTGACCATGAATCCTGTTTTTCTCAATGAGTTAAGCACATGTCTCTTATTTTTTAATTAAATAAATCCATAGTCTATACTCTATAAGTTGACCTAATTATAAACAAATCCACATAGCTAAGATCAATTAGTTGTTTTCTTTAATGAACATTTTCTATTATCATTGGTAGTTAGTTGTTACAAAGTCTATATTGTTTGCTAAGTTGAATCTTTTAGTCGGTGCATATTTTTTATTTTATTTATTGGTTAATTAAGACATTCAACAATAAGACATTGTTTTATTTTGGTGACACATCGTTTTTATAGATAGGTTCTATTATTATGGAATCGAATAAAGAATAGCAATGTTCAAGGAAACATTAGCATCAACGAATAGGGCTTATCCAAGAAAATAGTCATGGGAAACAGTTAGTAATGAATTAAATAACAAAGAACATATTGAGCCAAGAACATGGAACCTATGAAAGGATGAATTGACTTAGTGTTTGGAGATTAATTTATTTGATTGATAAGAAAGTTACATATATTCAATTTTCAAACTAATTAACTAAAGTAATAAATACTTCCTCTCTCCATTTCCTTTAAATTGTCCTTTTAAAATATATTTGATGTTAAGGATATAATAGAAATATAATAGATAATGTATAATGTAAAATTTCAAATTGGAAGTACAATATTTTTTTAAGCTAGCACAAGCATCTCATCATTCAAAAGGTACATGGCTTAGAATATAATGCTAGGTATTTTGAGGCATTTTAGAGAAGTTGCAAATTTAAAAAACTATAAAAATAATCAAGACGAAAATTTTGGATATATAATTTCTAAAAATTGGTTTAAAGTAGTTACAAATTACGTGTCCTTCCAGCAAGGGAAGTGATATTTTATTGTATATAACTTTTAAAAGAAATTATCAATTTCATTTTTTATTAAAAAATGTAATCAAAATATAGATTATACATTTTTACATATACAAAAGGATAACAATTTCAATTTCATAAAGTGGACAAGAATATATATATATATATATATATATATATATATATATATATATATATATATATATATATATATATATATATATATATATATATATATATATATATATATATATATATATATATAAAAATATCAATTTACTTCAAAAATAAATATTTTAGTTTACTCCAAATAATAATGTTTGAATTAAATTTAATATAATAATTAATTAATTAAAAAAATTAATTAATTATTAGATTAAATTCAATTTAAAGATTATAATTGAAAATAAGCTAAAAAAATTATTTTTGAAGTACCAAAATAATCTTTTATATATATATATATATATATATATTTCTTATTATTCAATCTTTTATATTACATTTTTACTACTACCAAAATTATATTTCACCTCAATTGAAAAAAGACTTATTTCGATTGGGTGACCGAAGTAACGTAGGGCAATGGAAAGTGCGTTAGTTTTCTTCTCGGGTCACTGTCAACCAAGGAAAAAAACGGAACTAATCATGAATTCGATCCCTTACAATAGTTTTTCTATGAATTCTCAAAACTGAAAAGCATGTCACCTTGTTCCTCGATTGAAATTAATATCTGAGGTGAAAGGTGATTTTTTATATTGGATGGAAATAATATCCGAGGAAAAATACCCTGTTTACATTATTTTTATTTTAACTTATTTTTTTTATTTCAATCTACAAAGCGTCATATTTGTTGACAAATTCTGAATCTTCATCATCATCATCAATGTTAACAACAACAACAAAATCAATAAAATTGTTAAGTATTCAACAATAATAACACAATAAATATAATCGTTAAACATTAAATCTCAACAACAACAGCAACAACATTAAGCATTTTCCTTGACAAAACAACAACTAGCATTGTTAAGTTACATCCATGTTTTCGTAAATAATATTAAACATTTTTAACAAGCAATTATAAAAGAAAATATTACATTAAAGAACCAAATTTAAAATATTTTTTCGCTCTTGCAATCCATCTCAAATAATGGTGTTGTACTTTGTACAACGATTTTTATTATCTTTGTTTTCACTATGTTAAGTTTGCATCAAAGATTGATCGTTGTGGCAATCACGTTCTAATTGGCTGGTGAGAGTTTCACGCAGATTGCACATGCTTCATGTAAATCGATGAGTTGACAATGTCTTAACCGTTGTTACTTTATAAATGGACAAAAAAGATTCGTTACTTAATTTTTTATCAAATTGGACAAAAAAAATTCCCTTCGATTACTAACTCAACCGGGGATAATAGGTCATAAATAAAACAATAAATAAAAAATAAAATATGTTTAAATGCAATTGTTAGAATTCGAAAGGGGGTTAGTAAATACTTTTTCCCCTCGATTGCCAATCCAAACAAGGTAATAGGACAAACAAACAAAATATTAAAGGTGTTAAATTTTGTATGTTGTGATTTGAAGGTTTGTCCTCTTAATACTTTTCCCCTCGATTGCTACTCCACTGATGGAATAGGTCATAAAAAAATATTGCTAAAATGTAGTTGTTGGAACTCAAAGACATGTCCCCTGAATATTATTCCCCTGGGTGTCAGCTCAACCGAAGGAATAAATAATATATTTTTATTTTGTCTTGTGGACACCAACGAACATTGTTAAGGTAATAGGACAATAGTCATATAATGAAATAAAGATTGAAACTTGAAAAAGGAGAAAATGAAGAAAAATGAAAGATTTCTTCAAAACGATAAATGTCCTTATGCGACTTTAGTACAGACAAGAGATATACTAGATGATTATTACAATGATACACATTATAAGAATGTTAATATTACTGAACTAAAACTAAGCCCACTTTATAAGTGCTCAATTTTCAAACACAATAAATCAAACACTAATTTGATTTCAATAAACAAAAATATGCATTTGAAAATAAGGTTGATCAGTTTTCGATATCTTTTAAAAATGTCACCAAATACTTTTTTTTTTGGGGGGGGGGGGCTATCAAATCCTTTCTCTTAAACAAATACGAAATATAAAATATTGTAAAATGTGTAACACATATGATCATCACATTGATTTGTGCATTAGTTTTAAAGATAGGATTCAAAAGACCATAGAAGAAAGAAAAAATTTGCTCGATGACAAGATTAAAATACCAATGAAGGTGGATGATGATTCTTGTTGAGAATAAAAAGTGTGAGTAACGTAGAGGCTTGAGCATTTAAATGTTCCCTCGTGTTGACCCCCCGAATTGATCCAAATAGTGGTATCAGAGTCTGGTTCGAGTGAAGGGACCAACTCATTTGTATCGAAAGTATCCCTACATGATCGTAGGTAGAGTGTCCCGTTAAAGAGTGTCAACGACGTTACATATGTATGTCATGAAAGAAAAAGAGCTTCTGCTTGTGGGGGATCATTGTGGATAGACTCACACTTAAGGGGGAACGGTGAGAATAACAAATGTGAGTTGTATGGAGAAGTATCTCACTGGTTAAAGATGTGGAGACTTGAATATTTATAAGTGAGTGAATATGTGGTGTGTCTCTCACAAAGATGTATTGCTCTTAAAGAAAAAATTTCAAAATAAAAATATTTCGTCATGTTGATTCTTCGAATTGACCCCAACAATTCTTTTTATACGACTGCATGTTTTATTAAAACTGAATTAAACAATTGTGTTGTATAGGTTGTGTTCTTAGAACACGAAAGGATCGATAAAGAAATTCAATAAAAACATTTGGCTAATAACAAACATTTACTAAGAAATTTTTTATATAATATATAATATATTTTTAATTAAATAAAACAAGAATCTTTAAGTTTACTTTAATTATTATTAGTAAACATATAGAGCTAATTCAACTAACAGTTTGGCTAAGTCATCAATTCTTATAATATCACTTTTGCTTTACTATGTTTTAGGAGTAGTGACCATGAATTCTGTTTTTCTCAATGAGTTAAGCATATGTCTCTTATTTTTAATTAAATAAATCTGTAGTCTATACTCTATAATTTGACCTAATTAAACAAATCCACATAGCTAAGATCAATTAGTTGTTTTCTTTAATGAACATTTTCTATGATCATTGGTAGTTAGTTGTTTGAAAAGTTTTAAATTTTAACAAAGTCTATATTGTTTGCTAAGTCAATTCTTATATAACTTAGTTTGCTTATACACTTTGTATTAGTGCGTATTACTCATGTTTTTTCTCGACAAGTTAAGCATAAGTTTCTTAGTCGGTGCTTATTTTTTATTTTATTTATTGGTTAATTAAGATATTCAACAATAAGACATTGTTTTATTTTGGTGATAACAGATAGACGTAGGTTAACACATCGTTTTTATAGATAGGTTCTATTATTATGGAATCGAATAAAGAATATCAATGTTCAAGGAAACATTAGCATCAACGAATAGGGCTTATCCAAGAAAATAGTCATGGGAAACAATTAGTAATGAATTAAATAACAAATAACATATTGAGCCAAGAACATGGAAGCTATGAAAGGATGAATTGACTTAATGTTTGGAGTATAATTTATGAGTTTGATTGATAAGAAAGTTACGTATAACTTGTCCTTTTAAAATATATTTGATAAGAAATATAATAGAATATGTATAATGTAAAATTTCAACTTGGAAGTACAATATTTTTTTGAAGCTAGCACAAGCATCTCATCATTCAAAAGGTATGTGGCTTCGAATACGATGTTAGGCATTTTGAGGCACTTGAGAGAAGTTGCAAATTTAAAAACTATCAAATGTTCGAGAGGAAAAATTTGGACATATAATTTTTAAAAAATTGGTTCAGAGTAGTTACAAATTACGTGTCCTTCAAGTAAGTAGGGAAATGATATTTTATTGTACAAATTACTTTTTCTAATTACTCAATCTTTTTACTGCATTATTATGAAAATTATGTTTCACTTTAAGGGAGAAAAGACTAGGTGACCGAGTAATATAGGGTGTCATGATTTATTTTTCATCTCGGATAACGGTTAATCAAATAAAAAAGTTCTCTTGAGTTTAAAAGGATTATATATATATATATATATATATATATATATATATATATATATATATATATATATATATATATATATATATATATATATATATATATATATATATATATATATATATATATATATTACTTTTTCTAATTATTCAATCTTTTTACTGCACTATTATAAAAATTATGTTTCACTTTAAAGGAGAAAAGACTTTTATCTCAGTTAGGTGACCGAGTAATATAGGGTGTCATGGAAAGTGATTTATTTTTCTTCTCGGATCACGACTAATCAAGTAAAAAAATTCTCTTGAGTCTAAAATGATTGATTTATTAACAACAAAAGGTCCTAAAAGAGATGTGTCTATTGTGAAGGGTCCTAAAGATAAATCATCTAGACGTTTTAAGGTTAATTTGTATACTAGAGTTTTACCAAATGAAGAGAAATGTGATAGAGATTGACTTGTTTATTCAAAAAAGTTTGATAGAGTATTTTGTTTTTTCTGTAAAAAATTTAAAAGAGGATTGGTATAGGTCAATTAGCAAATGAGAGTTTTTGTACTTGGAAACATGTTGGTGAAAGACTTAGAGAGCATGAGGCGGGCATGGAACATGTTCACATTATGACTAGTTGGTATGAGTTGCGTAAAAGAATGCAAAATTTTCAAACTATTGATAAAACAACTCAAATGTTGATCGAAAAAGAAAAGGAGCCTGGAAAAATATTTTAAAAAGAATTATTTCAATAGTGAAAGTTCTTGCTAAACATAATTTGGCCTTTCGTGGTTCGAATGAGAGTTTGTACCAAAATAGCAATGGAAATTTTTTAGGCTTAATTGAAATGTTAGCTGAGTTTGACCCAATTGTCCAAGAACATTAGACGTATTATAGATGATAATGTTCATGTTCACTTTCTTGGACATAAAATTCAAAACGAGTTAATACTTTTGCTTGCTTCTGCAATTAAAAATGAAATCATTAGAAAAATCAAACAAGCAAAGTATTTCTCAGTGATACTTGGTTGTACACCTAACGTTAGTCACCAAGAGAAAATGTTTTTGATAATACGATATCTGGATGTTTCTTCAAATTCTATTAGTGTTGAAGAATCTTTTTTAGGATTTTTGAATGTGGATGATATAACTGGTCAATGGCTTTTTGATGTTTTACAAGATGAATTGAAAAATCTTGATCTTGACATATTTGATGTGCGAGAACAAGGTTATGATAATGGGTCAAATATGAAAGGAAAACATCAAGGTGTACAAAAGAAATTTTTAGACATAAATCCAAGAGCCTTTTATACTCCTTGTGTTTGTCATAGTCTTAATTTGACATTGTGTGATATGGCTAACTCTTGTCCTAAAGTTAAAGATTTTTTTGGAGTTGTTCAACGAATTTATACTATTTTTGCTAATTCTACTAAGAGATGGCAAATTTTGAAAGATAATGTAAAATGGTTGACTCCAAAATCATTTCCATCCACTCGTTCGGAGAGTCATGTAGATAGTGTCAAAGCTATTAAAACTCAAATGTCAGATTTTAGAGAAGCTTTACTTGAAGTGTCAGAAAAAGATCTTGATTCTAAAATTCGAAGTGAAGCTAAATTCTTAGCGACAAATGAGTTTGGTGATTTTGAGTTTTTAATATCAATAATTATTTGGTTTGAAATATTATTCGCAATTAATGTAGTTAGCAAGCTCTTACAATCAATGGATATGGTTATTGATGTTGCTATGGAAAAAATAACAACGTTGATTTCATTTTTTAAGGAATATAGAGAATATGGTTTTAAAAATGCCTTGAATTATGCTACAAAAATTTCCCTTGAACTGAATATTGATCGAGTACTTCCTCAAAGGTGTATAATTCGAAGAAAAAGATAGTTTGATGAAAATTTGAATACCCCGCCAATTGAGCTATTTGAAGAGGAATTTTTTAGAATTAATTATTTTCTTTATCTTGTTGATCAAGTTATTGTATCTCTTAATAAGAAATTTGAGCAATGCCAACAATACGAAAGTGTTTTTGGTTTCTTATTTACTTCTCAAAATTTACAATCATTGAACAATGCAACTTCAGAGTCTTGTTGTAATCATTTTGAAGAGATATTGAAATATAATGAGCAATGTGATATTGATGGAAAAGAATTATGTGTGGAGTTAAGGTTATTAAGAGATATATCAGCAGTAGGTAATATTGGACCTATTGATATATTAAGATTTTTGAAAGGCATGGATTTTTTTTCCTAATACACCCATTGAATATAGAATTTTATTGACTATTCATGTGACAGTTTCCTCGGCAGAAAGAAGCTTTTCAAAATTGAAGTTGTTGAAGTCTTCCTTGCGGTCTACCATGTTACAAGAAAGACTTAATGGATTAGCATTGATAGCAATTAAGAATGATTTTTTGGAAAATATACAGAATGAAGACTTGATTGAAGAATTTCCTTCAAAAACTGCTAGAAGAAAAACTTTTTTTAAGTAGTTAGATGGTATTTTGATAATATTGAATAGAATATATCTTTTTTTAATGTTAGTTACATGGATAAACGACTACTTTTGATGTTGTCGATGCTATTTACAATATAAATTGATGTTTTTTTATAAAAAAAATTGTTTGGGGTCCATTTTTATTATTTGACTCGGGCCTCTAAAAAGTCAGGATTGACCCTGTTTGCAGCTCAATCGAGATAATAGGTCATGAGCACAGTAAAATAAAATAAACAGTTCTAAAATTTACTAAAATATAATTGTTAGAATTCGAATGCGTGTTCCCTAAATATTATTTCCCTCGGTTGCCAACTCAACCAAAAAACTAAGTAGTATATTTTTATTATGTCTTTTGGGAACCAACCAACATTGTTAATAATTATGAAATTACGAACAATGATATTCCTCGGTTGATAATTGATCACAGAGAAGGCCAAAATTTGATCCTTTAAATATAATAAGGCAAAAATAGGAATCTGAATGGTGATAGCCTTATTTATCAAGTTAGGAATAAAATTGAGGGACAAAAATTGAGAATGTCATAGAGTGAGTTTAAACAAACTCAATTTCATTGTTAGTAATTGGGATATACATTCTTTTGAATATAGGTTCCTGAATAATATTTTACAAACCGAGTTACCCCAATAGGTCAGCCTTCCATAATTTAAACATTTGTTAGTGACGCAGGGGCATCTAGAAAAAGAAATCACAAACAATTACTTAGAGGAGAAACTAAAGCTAATGTTGTAGGGTTAAGAAGAATAAATATAAAAAATAATTAATCTATTGATGATCTTATTAGTAGATTAAGAAAAATAAAGGATAGATTTCTAACATTGATTCCAAAATATGGTTGTGATAGGTCTGAATTATGATGTTTGAAAGAAAATGGTCATCAAATTACTTAGAAATATGTGACAAATGTTAGATAATCACAGAAATATTGAACCTTGAAAAGGAGAAAATGACGAAAAAGAAAAGATTTCCTCAAAACGATAAAGATCCGTTTGTGGCTTTACTAGAGACATACGAGATGCTAGATGATTATTTCAACGATACACAATATTAGAATGTTAATACTATGAACTAAAACTAGGCCCACTTTATAAGTGCTCAATTTTCAAACTCACTCAATCAAACACTAATTTGATTTCACTAAACAAAAATATGCATTTGAAAATAATAAGGTTGATCAAATTTTATATATCTTGTTTAAATATCTGATATACCCCGATTTTAGATCCATCTGCATTCATCCACTATGTATCATGCATTCATTTTAATATAAACACTAATTCACGTCTGAGGTCAATCGTTGACTTTCGGGTCAATCAGTTGACCAAAGTCAACCGCTCTTCCCAAATCCATATTGTCTCGATTTTGATAAACATTGGTCATTATCTAGGTTTTTTGATCATGGTGCTTTTGATTATAAAATTGATTCTAATTATTTGACTTTTTAACTTTCAAATTGATTTTAATTTCAAATTAAGTCTAATTCCAAATTTCAATTTAATCTTAATTGTGTTTTTACTAATGATTCAAACTCTAATTGATTTTAATTTTCAAATAAATGTTAGAATTGATATCAAAGTAATTTTAACAAATTATATATTAATTTGATTTTAGTTGATTTTATTGGTTTTTTTTTTATTTAAATTGACATTTAGATTAGTCTTGGATTATTTCTAAAATCCATATCCATTTCCATAAACCAAATTCAACTCTCAAACATCATTAATCATTTCCAATACATTGCATTTCAACCAAATTTCAATTATAATACATTAATTCCCATCACAACATCAGTACAATAACCACAAAATCTACAAAACTTCAAGCGACCATCATCCTCCAAGCTTGGCATTTCACAAGTACCGTTGAATCATGTTGTTATCTTGATAACCAAATTTCCAAATTACATCCAAAACCATAACCTACATGTAACCATTTATCAATTAAATCCCATTAATCACATCCAATAACAACAATAAAACAGAATAAAACAGAAGAATTGAAATCCATTAAGACTATCACAGTACAGCTGTCAACAAAAAAAAGCATCAATAGCAACATCATGAGTTTCAACAGTGATTTCATTCTGAGAATGAAAATCTAAAGCCAGGCGCTTAAACTCAGAAGCACGAAGCTCACAGTCATGATAGTTTAAAAGTTGAAAATAATTTGCCTGAAGATTGAAGTATTCAAACTTAAGGCCGAAATCTATGAGAACATTAGATAGAAACAATGGGTAGAATGTTTATCCACCACATGTTTGGATTCCGATATCACATCCGCATCGCGAGAAACAAAGATATTATGGTTAGGAACATTAGAATTGTTTCTCAATGAAATACCCTGCAATTCTGGTGGAGCAAAATGTAGTTTACGGTATTCAACAAAATCAGATCTTCCTGCGATTTCCGGTACCTCGGTTTTGCCATCAAACTCATCTTGACTATTGAGCTCGGAAAAAGTAGCTCCTCCATTAACCCCAGAAGAAAGAAGTGAAACAGGTGCAACTTCATTTTCAGTTGGTCTTAAAACAGATTTGCAAAGGTCAACATCAGGTGGCGGTAACATGTGTGGTTTCAGTATCGAGAGAAGCACATTCGGAACCACAGACCAATGTCTCCATTCTGATTCCAAAGAAGGAAGAACATGTGGCTTTGATTATATAGACGAATGAATTTCGCCTCCTAAGCAAAAACTCTCTGCTAGCACAATCCTGTAACAACTCCTTCATAAAGATACTTTATTCCATGCGAAATATCAAGAGCAATTTACATCCTTGACATCCAAAGTTTGCAATTGATAACTGGAAACGTGAGGGAACCTTCATCAATTCTCAGCTTCTTCAATGTGTCCACTTGTAACCAATCGGCGGCGCTCATTTGCAGTGACAGAAGCATCATGATTAACAGACTCCAAATCCACAACAAAAACAACAAACTCTCATAATAGCTTCTAACCACCTTCCAAAAAACACCAACATTTCCTGCCACAATCATTAATACACCTGAAGGTTTTTAGCCGAAGATGTTATCATGAAGACAGTTGAGAAAAGGAAGAAAACAGCACAACAACGACAACAAAATAGGAGATACATTCATACCTATGAAGGCCTTCTTCTTCTTTTTTATATAACTGATAGAAGTCATCATCAGGAAATCACAATCCTTCCACTGAAGAAACTCAACCCAATGTAACGATCGGAAAATTCCTGTGGTAATTGGAATTCTAATTTTCACCAAATTCACTGCAGTAAAACACAAAGTAAGTAGCAAGGCAGTTAAAATTCAAAAAAATACCCAAAAGAGAATTGAGACAAAATTCAAAGAAGAAAGTTAGTTTTGTGTTACCTTCTCCGGATCCAAGCATCAAATAGAGCAGACCAAATTCTGAGCACCGAAAGGAGTTCGCAGAGACCCTTTTTGATCTACATAGGCCAACCCGAAACCCTAATCTGCTAGATATGAAAGGTGAGAGGGGAGAATCAGAGGCGACCACAAAGGAAACCCTAACTCAAAAAACAACAGAAACGCTAATTCTAAACACCACAAAGGAAAAAACCTAATTTCAATCGACGGCTGAAAAACCTGAAACCTAGAGAAGAGAGGCAGTTGCAAGCTCGTCATTACCGCCGGACCACCGCCGAAGGTGAGTTTTTTTTGCTTGAATCTCTCTGAAGCATTTGTTTTTGGCATGTAGAGTGAAAGTTTGTGGATGAGGTTGAGATTGGGAGATGTTGAGAGATTCGTGATTGAGAGTTGAGGGCGAGAGAGGTTGAGAGATGATGAGCGAAGGTTGGAGAGAGCGATTGAGAGAGGCGTGAGCGATTGAGAGAGCGAGGGAGATGGAGCAAAGAGAGAGTAAACGTGAAGAAGGCGAGCGGATGTTGTGTGTTTCACGTGTCTCTGTTCCAAATTTCTTTTATTTATTTATTAAGAAAATAGCATTTAAAACATGATTTAAGACCACTTACCTTTTGGTTTCCCTTGGCATTTCCTTTAATTCTTGGTATGCTGTTTAGTGTTCCCAATCCATAGTCCTTTGGAAACCCAACAGCCAGGTGGCTAGGGTTTATTTTCTTGGATTCTTCCACCGTTAATTGGTAGTCCAACAGACTATTTTAGTTTAGTTTTATTTTTAATTTTAATTTTAATCTATTCTGGTTTACTTATTCAAATTAGTATTAAGATAGCAAATGACCATAAGTGGTCTAGTGGAGAGAGAGCAGTTTCACCTGCTTTAGTGAGGTGGGTTTGATACTTGGGGATAGCAAATCTTCATGTTTCTATTTGTCATGCTTACTATTTTACTTAATTTTTTTATAACTTCTACTATTTATTTTACTTTTATATTTTTATTAATTTAATTTAGTCGTTATTTAGTTGTTTATATTTTCAAATGTTTACCTTTTAGATTTAATTAATGGTTGAATTTCCGATATTGTTTTTTATTCGATTTGTCGATTTTTGTGTGTTAACTAATTTAGTTAGGTTATTAGTACCCATGTCCATACTTTTACACGTGTAAATAATCACATTCAACATTCAATTTTATTTCCTCATCACCTTCAAATACAATTTCAAGCCTTTCTTCCACACTTCAATATTCAAATCTTTTTTTTCTAAATAAAACGTGAAGAAAAAGATTATCCTGGATGGAATATCCAGTTATAATCTCGAATATTAGCCTCAAGCTGTAAGAGCTTGCAAGCCGTAAATATTCGTCTTCTCTTCCACACTCCAATATTCAAATATTTTTTCTAAATAAAACGTGAAGAAAAAGATTATCCTGGATGAAATATCCAGTTATAATCCTGAATATTAGGCTCAAGCTGTAAGAGCTTGCAAGCCATAAATATTCGTCTTCCCTCCAAAACATTCGTAAATATTCGAATCATTTTCTTAACAATATTGGAAAGAAACAGACTGCCTGGGTGGAATGTCCAGACGTAGTCCCGAGTATTAGACCAAAGCTGTAAGAGCTTACAAGTCATAAGTACTCGTCTTTCAAACTCGAAAACACTTGATTCCTACCTTAATACTTTTTCAATAAAGATGGAAATGGAACATAGTGTATACCGTGCACTCCTGAGACTAGGATTCGAGATGGATATCTCGCTCATCCAAGTTCTCGCCATCACTCAAAATACATCCAACCAATCAAACTCTTTCTCTCCGCCGTGCGATTAATCAAAAACCTTTTTCATAAACGAAAGATATATTGTCTTAAGGTGATGCAAAACAATGTTTCGGCCACGATTGTTGAGTCGAGATAAGTGACGCTTTTCCGAATGTAGATTTATAAATCCGTTCGATGTGTGGTATGCGTCCACTCCTCATCTGTTTTTGGTAAAACGATGTTTTTGTCGATTAATACAATATAGCTTTCGCTAAAATCGACCAACAAATAAACATTTTTCTACCTGTAAGACCCCAATTTTTGACCCTAAGATCCCTCATGGCATCATATCATAGCATTGCATAGCCTCAAGGATCATTGAACACCTTGCTTCCTTCCCTGTGGGTGGGATCTTTCCTGAGAGTGATTCTTGATCACCAAGCATTGCTTGCATTGTATATCATTACTTTTCTTGTTTAATCACTAACCAAAATATACAAAAATATGTCATTAACCTTTGTTACTTGCAGCTTAAGCAGTCAACAGGTCAAGGCATATCAAGTGAATCCTTTGTGCAAGAGATGAGGTTTTCCATTGAGATGTGGATCATTTGATCATTATATTGAGCTTATATGAGCTATAGGTTCATTTTGGAGCAAATTCCCCAAGTGATTGAGGCTCAAGTTCATCAGAATATGTTTAGGTCATCTAAGGACCAATGCAAGTCAACTGAAAGTCAACTGAAGACTTTGAGGTGTGGGAATTGATCTTGACATCCTCATTCATGTTCAAACAAGGCCTATTCATCATGTCAAACATCTACATTGAAGATTTTGAGATCAAGTCAAAAGTTTCCCAAAATGGAAAGTGACATATAATTTCAAGTTTCCAAAAATGGAAAGTTTTTGGACCAAATTCAACTTGACTTTCCAACATCAAAGAAGCTTCAAATGAATTTTTGTCCAACATGAAAGTTGAATATCTTTCTCTCCCATTTCCAAAAAGTCCAAGATCATGAGTATCTGATGAATGGTTGAGGAGATATGGTCAAATGATTGCCAAGTGTGCATGGAACTTCAACAAGCCATAACTTTTGATCCAAAGCTCCAAATTGAGTGCCTCTTTTTGCATTATGCTCCTCATGACATATATTTTCCAAATCCATCATTGCATTGCATGAAATTTAATCATATGATCATTTGGCCATGCATAAGCATTTTGGAGGGAAAATACCAAATTCAAAATTGGTGCATCATATGGACAAAATACCATTGCCATTATGCTTATGAGAGGATTTTAAGTGAAAATACACATGCACATGCTACTGTTCACGTGTACAATTAGCCATGCACCTCACATTTTCCAATTTTTGTCATACACCTCATTTTCACTAATCATAATTAACTCATGCCTAATTTTGATTTGGATGTGATTAAGAGACCATATATAAATCAAATCATAACAGAATTCTGGAGTTTTTGCTCATTCTAGATCTAGATTCAAGTTCCCTCCAAAATTTTCTCTCATCTCAAACTTGAAAATTCTCCACATAACATAGCATTTTTCTTGCATATTCTGGATTATGGAGTGTAATTGAGTGCAGATCAAGCTTTGATTTGAAGAATTCGAGCAGAAATCAAGTTGTGCAAGCTCAAGAACATGAAGATGGAAACTGCCATTTGAGCTAGATCTAGGTCGTGCCAAGCTTCAATTCATACATCAAACTTCAAGACATCATCTCAGGATTGGATCTGGACACTTTAGGAGCTTGAATCGCTTGTTTCCTCATTCTGCTCTTCAAGAGGTTAGGATTTCGAACATCTTAATTCTCCATTTTATGCACATAATGTTGTAGATCTTTGCATGCTGAGCACGCTGATATAAAATTCATGAAAAATGGTTGAGAATTGACTGAGTTATGCTGAGTTGAAAGTTTGTGTGCAATAATGTTTTTGTTCGATTCTCTTGATTCATTGGGAATTAGGCCTAGATAATACTCGATCCGTGTTCCTCATTGAATGAGCTTTCCATTGATGTATGATTTTCCTGTTTCTGGAGATTTTTTTTGTGAAGCTACTGTAGCACAACCGTCTTCATGAAGAAGACGGTGGAAACCACCGCTTGCGCCGCCGTCTGGTGCATGTTAGGGTTTATCCCAGTCATCTGCCATGTGTGCACGCCTGTTGGCCAAATGATAGGCTGTAGTTCCTTTGACCAATTCCACATGCGCTTGGACTGCTGATGTAAGCGCCAACTCAATAAATGGAGCGCAACGTTTTGGAATGTGCCTCCCTTCGATTCCCAGCCATGTACATTTGGAATTTATTTTGTTCAGCGTTTGTTTTTTAGTTGCTACCTGGTTCGATTCCAGCTGAGGGCATTTTTCAAATTTAATTCACATTTTTCCATTTCCCTCCAATTTATCATGTTTTGTTCTTCATTTTATTTCAATATTTTCTTTAACTTGCAAAAATCATAACAAATTGAAAATTAATCCAAATCACTTCCAATTTTTTGCTACATGTTCATATGGATGTCTATTATTTTGTGGTTATGATTTCATGATTTTATCATTTCTGGAATCTTAATTGTGATTGATTCTTTGAACATGTATGCAAATGTGACATGCTTCATTCATTCTATTGTGAAATGCTCATAAATTGGCCAATTGATTTGAAATTTAGTATGCTGATTCCCAACATGTTGCATGATGTTTGAGGCTTGGTTGTGCATTTTTATCATTTTCCATCTCTGTTTTAGACACATGAATGTAGGGTGTGACAATGTGTGTCACACAATTTGATGTCATACTTGTGCATTTTCGTTTCTAGGTCAATTTAGATCTGTTGATTCTAATTTTTGGCATGATGATTGTGTTTGACATGTTGTATGCACATAAATATTTTCATGATTGTTTGATTCATTTCTGTTTTAATATGGAATTTTCATTCTTGATGACCAATTGTGTGCTTTGTAATTGCCTTTGCCATACCTTGCTCATGTGATGACTTTGCTTAATGCTTTAGACTTTGTCCTTTTTAGGACATGTTCTTACTTGATTAAATGAGCTTCATGTTGAATATTGGTTGCTGTTTTGACTTTTTGCTTTGCCTTTGACCCTAGTCTTTGGACTAGTGGTTTATACTCACCTTTTGAGCTTTGCATTTCATGTTCAAGCAATTAGCTCTAATGATTGATGTGATCTCATTACTTGAGATGCAAGTTACCTTGATTAACTAACCTTGCTGTTTTGTAGGTCATTTGAATGATGAAACAATTTGAGTTGCTTGCACTTTGTACTTTGCTTGGTGTAACACTGTTGATTGGTTTTGTCTGTTTTCTGTTTATCTGTCTGGGTTACTAATTGACTAGCCTTTTGTACAGGTACTTTAGCCGCTTTAGCTCATTATTT
Organism: Lathyrus oleraceus; assembly: GCF_024323335.1. Classification (NCBI taxonomy): domain Eukaryota; kingdom Viridiplantae; phylum Streptophyta; class Magnoliopsida; order Fabales; family Fabaceae; genus Lathyrus; species Lathyrus oleraceus. The sequence goes on from NC_066585.1 coordinate 209,442,873, forward strand.
GAGCTTTGCTTTGCTTGTGGTTGGCATACCACTTAGGTAATTTCTCTAACTCCATGTAGTCTGGAAGCCCTGTCGTTTCTTTTGGCAGACATTTGGCTGAAGTCCTCCTTAAGAGGCAATGTCTGTGATTGTTTATATTTGTGCCATGTACTTCAAGTCCTCCTAAATGAAGAGGCAATTGGAAGATAGAAGGGATTTACAATCAATCCTCTGCTATTCAGTTGAGTCTTTCATATTGCTCGCACTACGTGCTGATGCATTTGAATAAACACCCAAAATCTTATAGAGTCAGTCATGTGGAATAGAGTTCCTCATTCTGGACTCCCACACCTTCTTTGATTAAAGCTCACCCAGGCCAGGGTTAAGAGCTATGAGGTCTAACCCTCATCTCCCATTTGATCTACTCACCCTGACGGTCAATGTCAGTGGTTAAGAGTCTCACCACCCATAACAATATTGGCTTGTTTGTCAAGGTTGATATGAACCCTTGACTAAAGCCCGACTTTGATTGAGCCTCTTGCTTGTGTATAGAGTGTGCTAATTGATTGATGTGATTGCTTGTGTTTGCTTTTGCATATTATTTTGCACATTATTTTGCATATTGTTTGTGCATTTGTTATTTGTTTTGTTTGAGGAGTCAGGTGTAAGACCATTGATTGGCTATCTGTTTCTTGTTCCTTTTGGGGAGCTGGATATAAGACCATTGATTGGCACTCCATTTCCTGTATTGTTTTGTTTTGTGGAGTCAGATGTAAGACCATTGATTGGCTATCTGTTTCCTGTGTTTGTTTCTTTATGGAGTTAGATGTAAGACCATTGATTGGCTATCTATTTCCTATCTGTTTTCTTCTGTGGAGTTAGATGTAAGACCATTGATTGGCTATCTGTTTCCCATGTTGCTTTGTGGAGTTGGACGTAAGACCATTTATTGGCACTCCGTTTCCCATCTCTTTTCGGAGTTGGATGTAAGACCATTTATTGGCAATCCATTTCCAGTTTTTTGTTGCTCCTTTGAGCTTGCTTATTTGCTTATTGCTTTGTGTTGCCTAATTCCAAAGGAACTTCCTTGGATCATTTCTATGATCTTGAGAAAGCAACTCCTATTTGTGGCTTTGTCCCTTAACCCTTTTGTGCTCAATCTTGAACCTTGTTTTGCATCTTTAACCCAAACCAGAAAACTTTTGTGCAAACATTTGACTTGTTTTCAAAACTAGAAACTTAGGCCTTATGCCTCTGATTTTCAAACTTCATTTTCACTAATACTCATTGTAATTGAACTCTAATTCATACTTTGACTTCATCTTTGTGAATACTTCTAATTGGTTAATTCCACTCACTCAAATGCTTTTGTGGCCCTTGTCCACTTCTTAATCAAGTTTTCATGCATTAGCCATAGATCTGAATTATCTTAGTGGTTGATGTAAATCTCACTGCATCCTTAGTGAAAATGCTTTTGTGGCCCTTGTCCACTTCTTAATCAAGTTTTCATGCATTAGCCATAGATCTGAATTATCTTAGTGGTTGATGTAAATCTCACTGCATCCTTAGTGAAAATGCTTTTGTGGCCCTTGTCCACTTCTTAGTGGTTGATGTAAATCTCACTGCATCCTTAGTTAATTCCACTCACTCAAATGCTTTTGTGGCCCTTGTCCACTTCTTAATCAAGACTTTCATGCTTATTATAGGGTTAACCCCTCACTAGCATGTTGAAGTTGTTTCTCACATGGTGGATTGTTGACTCAGGTTGAGTTTTCTCCCGTTGATAATGAAAGACCTTAAGGCTTTTGTTTAAAATCAATCCACTCACTTTTTGGAAATCTTTTAGCCGAACTACGACGTTTTGATCCTTATCTTTCATGAAAAGGTACGTAGGCAATGGGTCCATCCATCCAAACACAAAAATAACTAACTTGTACATTCTTTTCTCATCTCTTCAATCAATGTTTGCACAATAAATATTTCATAAACAATAACCTGATACAACAAGTTGTGAAAGAGGTTCCCTAGGAGTACCTAGGATGTTGTGGGTGCCTAACACCTTCCCATAACATAATTACCCCCTTACCCAGATCTATGACCTTTTATTAGTTTTCTTTGTAAAACTTCTTAGGCTTTTGTTCGCTTTCTAGCCATTCCTTTGGATAAATAGAAGTGCGGTGGCGACTCTATCTTTGTATGCTTTGCTTTTGATTTAGTCAATAAATCTAAAAGTAACGAATACACCGCTACAGAAAAGTGGCGACTCTGCTGGGGATAAAATCTTCCTAGTGGGTTTGCCTACTTTTCACACTTTGTTGTATTATATTTGTCTATTATTTATGACATATTTTTGGTGCTATTTGGGATTACTGTATTGATTGCAATGCTTGAATTGCTTGATATATCAATTGCTTGCTTGCTTGGTGATCTCTGTGAGATGAGTTCTATACCCGAACTCGAGTGCACCTTATGATAGGAGAATGGCGTAGTCTCGTCGACTTGTGTGGAGTTATTCCTTAGCAAGTTGACTTGCGAGTCCATTCACTTGGTGGAGGTCATGTTGGGATCATAATGTCACACAAGTTATTTGTGGTTAGGCATTATCTTTCCAATATGTGCCGTAGAAGCCAAGAACCTTAGCTTACCAAGCCCATCTTGGCCTATTTTTTAGGACGTAGTGCGGAGGTCGTTCAAATGTCAGATTTGATGCGATTGTTACGCGATACTACACTCATAAGAGTCTCTCTTGACAATATTTTTGGAATACGAGTATTCGTTCCTCTGATAATATTCGAAAGATGGGATGATGACTATGGGAACCTCTGATAGAACATGTTCGGCAGGTTTAAACCCTAGTACACTCCCTTTAGGTGGTTCTTAACCGAGACTCCATGCTCGTGACTCACAACAAACCCGTGATTCATTGTTGATCCGTTCACACCTCCTTAATATCAATGGAACTTGGGTGTTGATAAGATGCAAACCATAATCCACCAAAATGGATGATTGATATTAAGGATGGTTGAATCGTTCGTATATCGTTAATATCAATGGAACTTGGGTGTTGATAAGGTGCAAACCATAATCCACCAAAATGGATGATTGATATTAGGGATAATATGAACCATCCCATGACCTTTGTCTGGTGTGCTTTGCTTGATCCTTGAGTGTGATTGTTGCATTCATGCATTCATGCATTCATCTGTATCCATATCATCAGATAAAAAGAAAATTTTTCAAGGAACTTAAGGGGTTTATTTGCAAAATTTTCAGATATAGAAAGACTAAAAAGGCATACAAAGAAGTACAGCTTCAGACAGCCCGATCTGAAAAAGTTAAGGAATCTGACATCTTATGTATTAGATCCCTTGGGTTTCAAAGCTCGTTATGGGAAGCTTCTTCCTTGCTGACTACTCAGGTTCACGAAGGATTGATGGGCACTTTGGTGCAGTTTTATGATCCTCTATATCACTGCTTCACTTTTCCAGACTTTCAGCTATTGCCTACCCTTGAGGAGTATGCTCATCTTGTGGGTATTCTGATTCTGGATCAGGTGTCGTTCAGTGGTTTGGAGAGTATTCCTACTTCTCAAGAGATAGCTGACTTGTTGCACATAGATGAATCCTTGGTTAAAGCTCATATGACTACCAAAGGTGGAATTCAAGGTCTTCCTTCTGAGTTCCTCATCGCTCAAGCTACCGTTTATGGGAAGGCCATGAGTGAGGATGCCTTTGAAGCCATATTTGTGCTTCTCATCTATGGATTGTTATTGTTCCCCAACATCGACAAATTTGTGGATGTGAACGCTATTAGGATCTTCTCTACTCTTAATCCCGTTCCGACTCTGTTGGGTGATACCTATGTCTCTTTGCATCTGAGGAATGCAAAGGGTGGTGGCACTATTGTGTGCTGTTTGCCTCTGTTGTATAAGTGGTTTATTTCTCACTTACCGCAGACGGTCGCTTTCAAGGAGAATAAGGGATGTCTACGGTGGTCTACGAGACTTATGTCTCTCACTAATGACGATATCTCTTGGTATGATCGCGTATATGACACTGTGCAGATTATTGACTCTTGTGGTGAATTCTCCAATGTGCCTCTTCTTGGTATATGTGGTGGGATTAGCTACAACCCTATCTTAGCACGACGTAAGCTTGGGTTCCCCCTAAAGGATAAACCTAATAACATTCTGTTAGAAGGTGTGTTCTTTCAGGAGGGTAAAGATCCCCAAGGCTTGAAAGCTAGGATGGTTCGCGCTTGGCGCAAGATCCACAAGAAGGGTAGAAGTGAGTTGGGTCCGAAGAACTGCCTTGCTTTGGAGCCGTACACTGCTTGGGTAAGGAAGAGAGCATCTGAGTATCTCATGTATTATGATTATCCGAGACCTACACCTTTGGTTGTGGCTGGGCCTTCAACCCTCCCTAACCAAGACGTAGAGGAGTTGAGAGACGAAGACCTTTCACGTGCCTGGATCCGTGAAAGAGAAGAGTTGCTTCAACAGCTTAAGGAGAAGGACGCTCTGATCGAGTTCCTCGAGCATCAGGTGATTGATGATCCTGACGATGCTTGGACTTCTCTACTTCCTCAGTCTTCCAAGTTCTGGAAAAGAAGGTATGACAGACTTGCCAAAGAGAAAGAGGATATGGAAGCAGCATATGAGAGAGAGGTTAAGAGGCTTCGTGCAGCTTATCTTCCGGCATCCCGAGCTTCTAGGGATCCATAGGATGTTTATTTTCCTTTTCTCTTGTAATGATTGACAATGCTGTACTTCTTTTCCCAAATATATTTGATGAGATATTTTCCATATGCGAATCAAATGCTTAATATTCAAAACTTGCAAATAATACCCTAAAAGTTCCTCTGAATAAAAACAAATCATATGCATGAGCATTGCATGCATCATTTGCATAAGCAGATGTTTGTTCCGGTCTTCTGGTCTTGTGGCCTAACTCTGTGCTCTTCATTTATTTTGAAGACAAGCTGACTCATCGGTACTACACCAGAGCCAACTCTTCCAAATTGATGGATCATCTTGAGCAAGAAAACCGTGAGCTCAAAGAGGAAGTCGCCAGACTGAGTGCTTTGATGGAGTCTTTCCTAGCTGCTCAGAACCAGTCGTCTCCAACACCTGTAACTCCTCCCCAGAGGACAGTCATTTCTGAGATTGTCTCCTCTACAGTGCCAGTTGCCAGTGCCCACTTCGTGCCAACAGCCATGCCAGCCGGGTTTCCGTGGGGTATGCCTTCTGGTTTTATGCCTGATATTCCTGCGCCAACATTTGCTTTAATGTCGGCATCTAGCCCAGTCCTTGTTGTGCCTCCTCCTGTCGTGCATACCGTTCCTAGGGTAGACGACACCATCTACCATTCTGAGCCGTCTGAGGGCCCAGATTTTCATGAGAAGATAGATACGATGAATGACCAATTTCTTGAACTCCGCAAGGAATTGAAGACCCTTCGAGGAAAGGATTTGTTCGGCAAGTCTGCTGCCGAGCTGTGTTTGGTTCCCGGTGTGAAAGTACCTGTGAAATTCAAGGTCCTAAACTTTGAGAAATACAAGGGGAACACCTGCCCTCTCAGCCACCTAGTCATGTATGCCAGGAAAATGTCTACTCAAACGGACAATGATCAGCTGCTCATTCATTATTTTCAGGACAGTCTGTCCGGTGCTGCACTGCGATGGTATATGAGTTTGGACAGTGCAAACATCCGTTCCTTCAATGATCTTGGCGAAGCCTTCGTCAAGAAATACAAATATAATGTGGATATGGCTCCCGATCGGGATCAGCTCAGAGCCATGTCCCAGAAGGACAAAGATACATTTAAAGAGTACGCCCAGAGGTGGCGAGAGTTGGCAGCTCAGATTGTGCCTCCGCTGGAAGAGAAAGAAATGACCAAGATCTTTCTGAAGACCTTGAGTTCATTTTATTACGAGCGGATGATTGCTAGCGCTCCTTCTGACTTCACCGAGATGGTGAACATGGGGATGCGTCTAGAGGAGGGAGTCCGTGAAGGACTTCTGACCAAGGATGAAGGCTCTTCTAGCAAGCGATATGGGGCGTTTGCGAAAAAGAAAGATGGGGAGGCACATGCTGTGCAATCCCATGTCAAACCCAGAAGACACTTTGTGAAGAGGAAGCCTGTGCGTCATGCCAGCAATCAGCATCAGGTGGCTCACATAGCACCTGTCTTCAGAGACAACAATCAGCAATATCAACAGCACAATAATCATCATCAACAGCAATCTCAGCAGTATCATCAACAACAACATCGTCCTCAACAGCAGGCTTACCAGCCTCGCAACAGTAATCAAGCTAGTACGAGTTATGAAAGGAAGAAGATCACTTTCGATCCGATTCCAGTATCATACGCAGAGCTGTATCCCTCTTTGATAGAGCGGAAATTGATTACTCCCAGGGATCCTCCTGCTATACCTGCTAACCCGTAGTGGTGGTACAAGCCTGATCAGCATTGTGTTTACCACTCTGGTGCTCCGGGCCACGATGTGGAAAACTGCTTTCCGTTGAAGACTAAGGTTCAAGACCTTATGAGATGCGGTATTTTGAGCTTTGAGGACACAGGTCCTAATGTTACAAAGAACCCATTGCCCGAGCATGGGAAGTCTGTTAACATGGTCCAGGGTTGTCCTGGCAAATACAAGGTCAAATATGTTAGCCATATCCGACAGTCGCTTGTTGAGTTGCACCGGCTACTGTGTGATTACAGTCATCTGGAGCACGACCATGACAAATGTCGTATCTGCTCTGTTAATCGTTTGGGTTGTCGCCAAGTGCGGAAAGATCTTCAAGAATTGTTGGATGATGGGACCATTGAAATCCTTCAAAACAGAAATATTGATGAAGATGAGTCAGAGGTTAATGTGATTTCTCCTGTGTTCAGGATCCCTGAGCCTGTTGTCATTCGATATGATGGTAGTAAGCAAAAGGTTTCTCCTTCCTTGATTATCAAGCCTGCAGGCCCTGTGCCTTATTCATCTGATAAAGCAATTCCCTTCCGGTACAATGCCGTTGCTGTTGAAGATGGGAAAGAAGTGCCCTTGCCTTCTCCATCTGTTGTGAATATAGCTGATGTGAGCGGATTGACCCGTAGTGGTCGCGTGTTTTCTGCACCTCCGAAGTCTCAGGCTAGAGCTGACTCTGTTGAGCGTCCGGTTGGGAATGCGGTTAATTCTCCGAATCCGGCACCTGTTGTTAAACCCTCCTCTGTACAAAAGACTCCTGCTTCTGTTGGCCCTAGTGGAAATTCGAATGAAGACTGTGATGAGATGCTGAGGCTCATCAAGAAGAGTGAGTACAATGTTGTAGACCAGCTTCTACAAACGCGGCCCAAGATCTCTGTGCTATCGTTGCTTCTGAATTCAGAACCCCATACAGAAGCTCTGCAGAAAGTCTTGGATGTAGCTTATGTTGATCATGATGTCACAATTGAACAGTTTGACAACATTGTTGCAAACATTACTGCTTGCAACACTTTGAGTTTCTGTGACTCTGATCTCCCTAAGGAGGGAAGAGACCACAACATGGCTTTACATATATCCATGAATTGCAAGAACGACGCCATGTCCAACATGCTAGTGGACACTGGGTCATCTTTGAATGTATTGCCGAAATCCACTCTCTCCAGATTGTCGTTTCAAGGGCCTCCCATGAGGCAGAGTGGAGTTGTTGTGAAAGCGTTTGATGGGTCGCGTAAGACTGTGATTGGGGAAGTTGATCTCCCAATCAAGATTGGACCAAGTGATTTCCAGATCACCTTTCAGGTTATGGATATCCACCCATCTTATAGTTGTCTCCTTGGTAGACCATGGATTCACGAGGCTAGCGCCGTGACATCCACGCTACACCAGAAGCTGAAATTTGTTAAGAACAAGAATCTGGTTGTGGTAGGGGGAGAAAAGGCTCTCCTGGTTAGCCACCTGTCTTCCTTCTCATACATTGGTGCTGAGGATGAAGTTGGAACTCCTTTCCAAGCTTTGTCTATAGCCGAGCCTGTTGAGAAGAAGTCTCCTTCATTTGCTTCCTATCGAGATGCGAAACTGGCCATTGAATGTGGTGCAGTTGTTGGTCTAGGAAAAATGATCGAGCTTGAAGATAATAAGTCCCGGGCTGGCATTGGCTATTCTTCTGGGGTCTTCAACAAAGAAGGGTTGTTCAAGAGTGGAGGTTTCATCCACGCCGATCAAGCTGAAGAAGCTGCTGCTGTTCTGGAAGAAGATGCAGAGGACTCTGACAACTTTGTCATCCCTGGTGGGATCTGCCATAATTGGGTCACTGTGGATGTTCCTACAGTCATTCATAAATCAAAGTAATGTTCACTTTGTTTAAAAACCCTTCTCCCATGCCAAAAGGAGAAGTGATGACATTGTTGGCAACATTAATACAATGATATTTCATTCAATAAATTCATGTTAAATGTTTGTTTTTCCATTTGTTTTCACTTTTTGCTTTTTGCATGAAATTGGTGATCACAAAAAATCCTAAAAACAAGAATAAAAGCAATCTTTTCATCTGCATAATGATTTGTTTGTTTAAATTCTAAAGTTTTTCATTATCCAAAATCATTGTGTAGGTTGATTCTAAAACCCATTGAACATAATGATCCAACGCCATCTCCCAATTTTGAATTCCCTGTATTCGAGGCAGAGGAAGATGATGTTGAAGGGGATTCCTGACGAGATTACCCGTCTTCTTGAGTACAAAAAGAAGATCATTCAATTGTATCTTGAGAATCGGCAGAACAGTCAAACTGGGGCATTTCAATGTAAAAAAAAAGGGTGAAAAACAAAATCAAAATCAAAATCAAAATCAAGATCAAAATAAAAATAAAAATAAAATAAAAAATGACACCCTCAAACCCCAAGTTCACTGATGCTGAATGGATTCAAAGTCGTTATGACCGTTGAATCTGATTGAAGAGAAGCGATTGACTGCCATGTGCCATGGTCAGTTATATCAGTAGAGAATGAAGAAAGCATTCAATAAGAAGGTCAAGCCTCGTGTGTTCCGAGAAGGTGACCTTGTGCTCAAGAAAGTCTTGTCTTTCGCGCCCGATTCCAGGGGCAAGTGGACTCCAAACTATGAGGGTCCATATGTTGTCAAGCGAGCCTTTTTAGGCGGTGCTTTGATGCTTACAACAATGGATGGGAAGGATTTCACTCGTCCTGTGAATTCAGATGCAGTCAAGAAATACTTCGCCTAAAAAGAAAAAAACAGAATAGCTCGCTAAGTTGAAAACCCGAAAGGGCAGCTTAGGCAAAAACGAGCGTCTCGGTGGATTGAATACCCGAAAGGGCGATCCAGGCAAAAATTAGAGACATATAAAAAAAATTGCATCCCGCTAGATTGAGTACCTCACTCTGGGGCAATCTAGGCAAAAATTAGGGATTTGGCAAGTAATTGCATCCTGACAGGATTTTCTGTTTCACAACTGTCTTTTTGTCAGAGATTCTCGCTCAGTCATCATCAACCGAAGTTTCAAATACATCGGATTCAAATTGGTAGAGAAATGGTCATTATGTTCAATGTAGCCCTCTTCCAATATATATCACCGATTTCAAATTTGTGCAGATCTATGGAGTCTTGCCATTTGCAGGCTACCATTCCATCAAATCAATTTGAGCTTTTATCCAATTATTTGCACTCTTATTTGTTTCAATTCAACAAATGTTTTGCATGTTTTTAATTGATAAAATGTCATTGTTTTAAACTAACAAATTTTTTCATAAAATTGTTTTTAAACAAAGTGAACATTCACAATGATGAAAGGATACTTAAGAAACTCTCAGTGCTCTCCCAAGGGTGGCATGATTTCCAACAGGGTAAGACTTTTGTTCATATTCCTGGCATGGCTGTATCCTCTTTCTCCAGATTGTTGTTGGGGTTTTCTCCCCAAGCAGAGCTTCTGTTGATATTTTCTCCCCCAAGCAGGGTGTTTGTTGGGATTTCTCCCGAACAGATTTTGTTGAGCAAAGCCTTTGTTATGACTCCTCCTCAGTCAGAGTGCTTGTTGAGGTTTTCACCTCCCCTCCCGTCAGCAGAGCATTGATTCTTTCCTCCTCAGCAGTTGTGATTCCTTGTGGAAGGTTCAGTATTTGGTGGTTGATCCCCAGTTCTCCTCCTCTTCCCCAGATGAATCCCCAGTAAATTGGTGGCATGGTGGATTGTATCTGTGATGATTCCTCCCCTGTGGAGATTTGGTGATTTCCTTATATCTCTGATCCCCAGTAGAGTTGCTTGTGTGGCAGGATCTATTTGTGTGATCTTTTCTCCCTCAGTGGGTTTCCCCCAGTGGATGTGTTTGGAGTTGCTTTTGTGGCAGTTTTCGCCGGTGCAGTGAGCTCCTCCTTCCCAGCTGAGACTGATGATCCATCCTTGCAGAGATCTTGCTGTTTCTTGATCCCGTTAGAATTGTTTATTCTCCGGTGATCCTGGCTTTCTCTCCTGTGGTGTAGTACTGGGCGTTTGATTCCTGGACTTGTTGGTGTTAGTTATGTCTGTTGTGTCAGCATTCATCAAACATAAATCACAGCATATTCATGCATAAGCATAACATTCAGATATCCATGTTGCATCTTTTTGCCATATATCTTTTGTTTGTTGTCTCCTGCTAATTGGTGATATAGATCTCCCTAGTAGATCTCCCCAAGCAGATGTCGGGTGTCTAATCTCTCAATATAGAGTCAGCCCCTTAAGTAGAAAGTGTCTATCCTTTCCTGCCATTTCCCCAATGAGTTATATCCTCGTGGATGACGGTTGTTTCCGTTCCCTCCCAACACATAATGGGATGGGTTTTCCCTTTTGAGTTATATCCTCATTAGGACGAGTCTTGATTCAGTTTGCCTTTTAGTTTGATCCTAAATTGGCCTTTTTGCAACTGTCTCTTGTGCTTCCCTACGGTATAAATGAATAGTTGCTCAGTAACCGGCAATCATTCACTTTATCCTCAGCGGAGTTTGTGGCCTTCTACCCTGTAACCGGTAGTTGTAAGTCCTATCCTTTGTGGTTTTCTACCCAGTATTCGGCAGTTGTAAATCCTATTTTCTTGCTCTCCAGCAGAGTTTGTGGTTTTCTACCCAGTAACTGGTAGTTATAAACCCTATTTGTTTTTCCCCGTGCGGAGTAGTGATCCTTTCGCTCCCCACGCAGAGTTTGTGGCTTCTACCCAGTAACCGATAGTTGTAAGTCCTATCTATATGGTTTTCTACCCCGTATTCGGTAGTTATAAATCCTACTTTCATCCCCTAGCAGAGGTAACCTTTGTGGTTCATCCTGGTTGATGGCGGATTTCGTGGTTTTCTACCCAGTATTCGGTAGATGTAATCCCCTCTTTGTGGTTATCTTCATCCAGTAGTCGATGTTGATATTCCCTCCTTCTTGTGGATAATTTCCGTATGCTAGCAATTTTATCCTCAGCGGGTCCTTTCACCGTTTGCCAGTGATTTGTTCCCCGGATCATTGATTTTTTATCAATGCATCCCCAGTGAGTCCTCTTTCATTTACCATTTACCGGTAATGTCTGTTGCTCCCTTTGATCGGTCATCATTATATACCTAGTTTTGGTATCCCGATGCCTTTCTTTTCGGATGATTTATCCTTTATTAACCCAGTAACCGGTTGTGGATAATCTTCCATGTGAGTATATTATCTACGTTCTGACGGTAATAGATAATATATCTCATGCACTCTTTAGTCGAAGCCTGTTGTGTTTCCCCAGTTGAGTAAGATTCGTGTTCCTTTGCGGAATCGAATATTCGCTTTCTACCCCTTTTTGAGCGTATCTCCCAGTATCCGGTGATATGTCCCCTGGATAATTGCCGTATGCTTGCAATTTATCCCCAGCGAGTCATCTTTCGTCTACCCTGTTGTTGTTGGTAACGATTGTTTCTCTTTTCGGTCGGTCACCTATTATATACCCAGTAACCGGTATCCCTGGTGTTCCTTCCATGCGAGTATATTATCTACGTTCTGACGGTAATAGATAATATATCTCATGCACTCCTTGGTCAAAATCTTTTGATTGTTTCTCCAGCGGAGTAAGATTCGTATTCCTTGTGGAATCGAATGTCCATCCTTTAACAAGTTTGCGTTTTGCTCTCTTCAGGATGATGAGTGTTTTGGAAGTAAAAACCAATTCATGTTTCGGTCGGCCACCTATTATATACCCAGTAACCGGTATCCCTGGTGTTCCTTCCATGCGAGTATACTATCCACGTTCTGACGGTAATGGATAATATATCTCATGCACTCTTTGGTTGAAGCCTTTTGTCCTTCCCCATTTGAGTAAGATTCGTTTTCCCTTTGCGGAGTCGAATGTCCATCCTATAAGTCGATTTGCTTTTTTCAAGCCCTCCTTTCGGATGATGAGTGTTTTGGAAGTAAACCCCAATTCACGCTTTGGTTGGTCACCTATTATATACCCAGTAACCGGTATCCCTGGTGTTCCTTCCTTTCTGCTCCCTATTATGACCTTGGTCCCCTGCGGAGTCAGATTTTCCTGAGTCGATATACCGTTTTCAGGTCTTCCTCAGATGTTTTTGGTTGATTGATATCTCTCACCCTTATACAGGTCTTAGATATTCATTCTTCCTGAGCGTGTTGTTCTTTCACCCAGTAACCGGTGTTCAGATCACATGTCTCTCTGAGCTTGTTACCCAGTAACCGGTAACACCTCACCCCTTTTGCTTCCCCTGGAGAGTCTTTGTTAGATTTCCCCATCGGAGTATCTCCGTTGGGATCTTTCCTGAGAGTGATTCTTGATCACCAAGCATTGCTTTCATTGTATATCATTACTTTTCTTGTTTAATCACTAACCAAAATGTACAAAAATATGTCATTAACCTTTGTTACTTGCAGCTTAAGCAGTCAACAGGTCAAGGCATATCAAGTGAATCCTTTGTGCAAGAGATGAGGTTTTCCATTGAGATGTGGATCATTTGATCATTATATTGAGCTTATATGAGCTATAGGTTCATTTTGGAGCGAATTCCCCAAGTGATTGAGGCTCAAGTTCATCAGAATATGTTCAGGTCATCTAAGGACCAATGCAAGTCAACTGAAAGTCAACTGAAGACTTTGAGGTGTGGGAATTGATCTTGACATCCTCATTCATGTTCAAACAAGGCCTATTCATCATGTCAAACATCTACATTGAAGATTTTGAGGTCAAGTCAAAAGTTTCCCAAAATGGAAAGTGACCTATAATTTCAAGTTTCCAAAAATGGAATGTTTTTGGACCAAATTCAACTTGACTTTCCAACATCAAAGAAGATTCAAATGAATTTTTGTCCAACATGAAAGTTGAATATCTTTCTCTCCCATTTCCAAAAAGTCTAAGATCATGAGTATCTGATGAATGGTTGAGGAGATATGGTCAAATGATTGCCAAGTGTGCATGGAACTTCAACAAGCCATAACTTTTGATCCAAAGCTCCAAATTGAGTGCCTCTTTTTGCATTATGCTCCTCATGACATATATTTTCCAAATCCATCATTGCATTGCATGAAATTTAATCATATGATCATTTGGCCATGCATAAGCATTTTGGAGGGAAAATACCAAATTCAAAATTGGTGCATCATATGGACAAAATACCATTGCCATTATGCTTATGAGAGGATTTTAAGTGAAAATACACATGCACATGCTACTGTTCACGTGTACAATTAGCCATGCACCTCACATTTTCCAATTTTTGTCATACACCTCATTTTCACTAATCATAATTAACTCATGCCTAATTTTGATTTGGATGTGATTAAGAGACCATATATAAATCAAATCATAACAGAATTATGGAGTTTTTGCTCATTCTAGATCTAGATTCAAGTTCCCTCCAAAATTTTCTCTCATCTCAAACTTGAAAATTCTCCACATAACATAGCATTTTTCTTGCATATTCTGGATTATGGAGTGTAATTGAGTGCAGATCAAGCTTTGAGTTGAAGAATTCGAGCAGAAATCAAGTTGTGCAAGCTCAAGAACATGAAGATGGAAAATGCCATTTGAGCTAGATCTAGGTCGTGCCAAGCTTCAATTCATACATCAAACTTCAAGACATCATCTCAGGATTGGATCTGGACACTTTAGGAGCTTGAATCGCTTGTTTCCTCATTCTGCTCTTCAAGAGGTTAGGATTTCGAACATCTTAATTCTCCATTTTATGCACATAATGTTGTAGATCTTTGCATGTTGAGCACGCTGATATAAAATTCATGAAAAATGGTTGAGAATTGACTGAGTTATGTTTAGTTGAAAGTTTGTGTGCAATAATGTTTTTGTTCGATTCTCTTGATTCATTGGGAATTAGGCTATCTGTTCCTTTTGGGGAGCTGGATATAAGACCATTGATTGGCACTCCATTTCCTGTATTGTTTTGTTTTGTGGAGTCAGATGTAAGACCATTGATTGGCTATCTGTTTCCTGTGTTTGTTTCTTTATGGAGTTAGATGTAAGACCATTGATTGGCTATCTGTTTCCTATTTGTTTTCTTCTATGGAGTTAGATGTAAGACCATTGATTGGCTATCTGTTTCCCATGTTGCTTTGTGGAGTTGGACGTAAGACCATTTATTGGCACTCCGTTTCCCATCTCTTTTCGGAGTTGGATGTAAGACCATTTATTGGCAATCCATTTCCAGTTTTTTGTTGCTCCTTTGAGCTTGCTTATTTGCTTATTGCTTTGTGTTGCCTAATTCCAAAGGAACTTCCTTGGATCATTTCTATGATCTTGAGAAAGCAACTCCTATTTGTGGCTTTGTCCCTTAACCCTTTTGTGCTCAATCTTGAACCTTGTTTTGCATCTTTAACCCAAACCAGAAAACTTTTGTGCAAACATTTGACTTGTTTTCAAAACTAGAAACTTAGGCCTTATGCCTCTGATTTTCAAACTTCATTTTCACTAATACTCATTGTAATTGAACTCTAATTCATACTTTGACTTCATCTTTGTGAATACTTCTAATTGGTTAATTCCACTCACTCAAAGGCTTTTGTGGACCTTGTCCACTTCTTAATCAAGTTTTCATGCATTAGCCATAGATCTGAATTATCTTAGTGGTTGATGTAAATCTCACCGCATCCTTAGTGATTGAATTGTAAGACTTCCATGCTTATTATAGGGTTAACCCCTCACTAGCATGTTGAAGTTGTTTCTCACATGGTGGATTGTTGACTCAGGTTGAGTTTTCTCCCGTTGATAATGAAAGACCTTAAGGCTTTTGTTTAAAATCAATCCACTCACTTTTTGGAAATCTTTTAGCCGAACTACAACGTTTTGATCCTTATCTTTCATGAAAAGGTACGTAGGCAATGGGTTCATCCATCCAAACACAAAAATAACTACCTTGTACATTCTTTTCTCATCTCTTCAATCAATGTTTGCACAATAAATATTTCATAAACAATAACCTGATACAACAAGTTGTGAAAGAGGTTCCCTAAGAGTACCTAGGATGTTGTGGGTGCCTAACACCTTCCCACAACATAATTACCCCCTTACCCAGATCTCTGACCTTTTATTAGTTTTCTTTGTAAAACTTCTTAGGCTTTTGTTCGCTTTCTAGCCATTCCTTTGGATAAATAGATGTGCGGTGGCGACTCTATCTTTGTATGCTTTGCTTTTGATTTAGTCAATAAATCTAAAAGTAACGAATACACCGCTACACTACCCAGAACTACGTAAGCCTTGATTTCCCTTTTGAGATACGTAGGAGCAGGATTTGTAAATCTTGTCAGGCCCACTAATAAAAAACTTAGGTTTAGTCCTTCGTCAAAAATCCAAAAACATTCTCTTCTCATCCTTTCTTTCTTTCCCACCTAATAATTCGAAAAGCCCATTTCAACTGACACTAACGCACACAACTAACCTAATGGTTCCCGTTGAGTACAACGGACGTGAGGGGTGATAATACCTTCCCCTTGCGTAATCGACTCCCGAACCCTGATATTGGTTGCGATGACCTTATCTTATCTTTTATTTTAGAGGTTTTATCGATATTTCCCCTTTCCCTATTTGGGAATAAATAAAGTTCGGTGGCGACTCTGTTCAGTCCATCATTGTGAGCGTGTGATCGCGCTTCACTTTGAAGTCGTATCCCCATTTTTCGAGGTGCGACAATGTCCTTAAATACTTTTGAGTGACGACTATCAAATCCTTTCTTTTAGACAAATAAGAGGGATACAATATTGTAAAATGCGTAACACATTTGATCATCACACTATTTTGTGAAGTTTTAGAGATAGGATTCAGAAGACCATAAAAGAAAGAAAAGATATTTTCGATGACAAGATTAATATGCCAATAAAGGTGGATGATGATTCTTTCCAAGTGACTGAATCTTTTATTAAAACTGAGTTAAACAATTGTATTGTAGAGGTTGGGTTCGTAGAAGACGAAATCATATATCTTGTAATAAAGAAATTCAAAAATAAACATTTGACAAGAATATATATATATATATATATATATATATATATATATATATATATATATATATATATATATATATATATATATATATATATATATATATATATATATATATATATATATAAGTTTATTCACAATTTCCATATCACATTATTAACTCACGATATATTTGGAGTCAATATATTTCACATTTGAGTTCCATTTTTAAACTATGAGAAAACTTAGCTTGTTTAGAGCCAACTTACTTTTGGCTAAAAGTTGGGGCAAGCATTCACTAAGAACAATTCTAACTTGCTGTCTTTTAGGTTAGGTGATGGAGCTATTATTTCATTTTGGTCTTCCAAATGGATTGGTCACACGATACTACAAAAATAGTTCCCTGGATTGTATTCTCTTTCTGATAATAAAGATGGATTCGTGAGGGACATGGGAGTGTGGGAAGGTGGCGTTTGGAAGTGGCAGTTGGATTTCAATAGGCTGGAGGAGGATTCAATGCAATGGGGGGCATATACTGAACGGTTACAAATGTTGTTTGATATCAGTCCTAAAAATTTTGAACCTGATGTGGTGCTTTGGCCCTATGAATCATTCAATAATTTCTCTGTTAAATCTTGTTTTTAATGGTTGCAACAGATTGTGGGGGTAAGAGACTTGGATCTTTTAGCCAAGTCAGCGGTTAGGGTGTTGTGGAAAGCGAAGATGTTGTCGAAAGTTAAGATGTTTGGGTGGAGGTTGATTATAGATATGCTTCCTACTCGAAGTAATCTTGCTAAAAGAGGGATTATCCATAATCCTCTATTGGGGAAGTTTTTCACTATGGAGCATTTCACATTGTGGGGCTTCCTCTTTTAGAGAAACACCTTTGTGAAACACACTACTTATTCACCCAAAATCTTAAGGTGATAGATGTGTGGATTCTCTCACTTATAAATGCTCAAGTCTCCACATTTCCAACCAATGTGGGACTATTACCCACACAGCTCATGCTTGATACATTCTCAACACTCCCCCTCAAGTGTGAGTCCACAATGCTCCCCATCAAGTGAAAGCTCTTCTTACTTCCACAAACTCTTGAACCGCACGGAACATTTCTTATTCACCACACTGGCGTTGTTGACATTCTTCAACCGAACGTTTCTTATTTACCACATTGTCGCCGTTGACTTTCGATACAAATAAGTCAGTCCCTTTCTCGAAAGAAAGGTTCGTGATACCATTTGTTGGGGGAATTTTTTACTAGGGAGCATTGCACATTGTGGGACTTCCTCTTTTAGAGCAACACCTTTGTGAGAGACACACCACATATTCACCCAAAACCTTAAGTTGATAGGTGAATGGGCTCTCTCACTTATAAATGCTCGAGTCTCCATATCTCCAACCAATGTGGGACTATTGCCCACACTACTCACACTTGATACATTCTCAACATCCTCGTGATAAGATTTGTGTATTCTGTTTTTGTCTGGATGAAGATATCCATCATGTTTTTTTTTCTTGCCCTAGAATTGTGTTTGTGTGACAGAAAATTCTAGTTTGGATTGGTGTGAATTGGATCAATGAGGTGTGATGATGTAATTATTTGGTGTCATGGCTTGAAAGATTGAGAGGTAGGTGCTCGAAGAAGTCGAAGGGTATCATTTGCTTTTTTGTCTGTTCGTGTATTTGATAGTCTAGAAATGAGATCATTTTTCAACAATAAAATTGGAGATCATGATGTAATTGTGCATTGTGCAGAGAATTAAAACCTTTTCGTGAAGGTGGTTGGTGATTGGATCAAAAATATAGAATTAAATATAATTATTATGAATGGTATAAATATCCATGATTTTTTTAGTTAATTAGAAGTTGATTGTTGTAGGTTGTGGTTAGTCTTGTATTTTGGGTTGAAGTACCCTTAATAATCTCGTAGAATGTAATTTTGCTTATAAAGGAAAAACAATTCTATATACTATATAATTTATTTTTAATTAAATAAAACAAGAGTCTTTAAGTTTACTTTAATTATTACTCCGTATTAATAAACCCATAGAGCTAATTCAAGTAACTGCTTGGCTGTTTGGTTTGTTGGCGTAGACTTGAAGTTTTAATTAATAAAGATGATTGCTAAAGCATCAATTCTTATAATATCACGTTTGCTTTACTATGTTTTAGGAGTAGTGACCATGAATCCTGTTTTCCTCGATGAGTTAAGCACATATTCTTATTCTACAATTTGTATTAGTGCCAAAAAAAGAGTCACGGGAAACAATTAGTAATGAATTGACCCTATGTTTGAAGATTAATATATATGAGTTTAATTGATAAGAAAGTTTATATTAAAGTTTCAAACTAATTAACAAAAATAAACACTTCTTCTCTCCATTTCTTTTCAATTTGTCCTTTTAAAATATATTTGATGTTAAAGATAAAAATGTAAAATTTCAAATGCGAAGTACAATATATTTTTTAAGCTAGCACAAGCATCTCATTATTCAAAAGGTGTATGTTTTGAATCGATTAATCTTGTAATATAATCCAAGTTTTAGCTCAAATCCAACTTATTTGAGATTAGAGTTGTAATATATATATATATATATATATATATATATATATATATATATATATATATATATATATATATATATATATATATATATATATATATATATATATATATATATATATATATATATATATATATATATATATATATATATATATATATATATATATATATATAATTTAGCACTTTGACTTTGGTCTATGGTGGATTGTACACGCGTGGACATCAGATCTGTCACCTCAATTAATGAGGGAGATCTGATGATCCTTGTTTTTTTCCTTTTTATTTTAGTTTTTGATTTTATTTTAAATAGCATTATTTTGTTTAATTCATAATAAATTTATTTTTAATCCAAAAAGTATGAGATTTTCATCAAAAATATTTAAATAATTTCATCTTTTATATTTTTAATTAAAATCATTTTTTGGATTGTATTTGATATTTTTTGTAAATTAAATAATTTCTTACTTGTTTTTAAATATTTTTAAATATTTCTGACTTTCTAAAAAATTTCATTTTTTTTGTCTAAGGTCATTTGCCCTTATTTGATCTAGGATAAATCCCTTGGCCATTTATTTGGTGATTTGAAAGAATTTGAGGTTTTTCCCTTTTGAAAATGCATTTTATTTCATTTTTAAAGTGATTTTTAATTGTTTAAATGTTTGAAAATATTGTTGAGTTATTTGATTGACCTTTTATTGTTTCACCTTCTGTTTGGCCTTGATCATGGTTGATTTTAACTTCCATTTGATCAATACTATTGGATTTAGGGGGTTGATGAAGTGTACACTTCATCCCTCAAGATGAATGGATAGTATTGATAAGATGAAATTCCTCCCTTGGTCAATTTAGGTTTACATCTCCCTTTCCCTCTTCATCTCCATCCCTCTTCTTCCCCAACCCATCATTGGCCAATGATTTCTCTACAAATCAAATGCTAGTTGGTTCATCAATGACCTTGTGTCAGATGAATCAACATGAGCTTGATTAAGATAGGTCCACCCCATTTTATTTTTATGTGTGGTATGCTTTAGGAGCTTGGTTCTTGATACCATGTCTCTAGCATGCATTAACACCAATATCTTTATTGTCCGACCTCAGATAGTTGAGACTTCTACATAAGTCTAATTACGATTGCTTAATAAAGAGCTATGTTTTGACCCAAAGACATATCATTCTTGTAAGTGAGATTGTAAGTTTCCGATTCTTCATGGCATTGTGTGAAGACATGACCTTTTTTCCATTTATGAGAGCTAGTGGCATACTTGTTAATTTATCCAAGTTGGAGCCCTTCTCATAGATGATGTCTTGGTTCATGTTCTCATACTTGTGAATGGATGGTTGAGTGTTCTCCAAGGAATGACTTAAACAATTGAACCCTTCACTAACATTTCACTAACATTTCTTTATTATTTTTTTTATCTTTTATGTCATTTACTTAATGAAAATTAAAATTTTAGTACCTTTATCATTCATTGTCATTTACATTTCATGCAAGATGTTTATGTTTCAGTTTTTTTTACTTTGCTCACTTGATCCATATCTTTGTGATTGTATATATTATGTGCTTGTGATTTTGTTATGTTGTGGTCTTAGGACCTTAAAATACCTAATAAAAACAAAAACCCTAAAAAAATGTGTTGATCGACTGTTGGACCTCTGCCCTTGACTTGATATGAACTTTTGGACTTATAGTAGGCAACATCCACATGCTTTGAAGAACTTGGCCAATGCCATTATTTGAGACTGATTTATCTTGGCCAATGCCATTCATCTGACGCAAGCCTTGAGATTCTCCTTGGTTTATCTATTACTCTGTCTCTGTGCTTAAATTGTTATCTTGTTCTTATCGTTTATGATTGATGATTGCTTCTATGAGTTTGCCACAAGGAATATTTCATCTGATACATTTGAAGACACTGAAGACTGCTTTCTTTTGGAATGCTTGCTTGGATTCTGGCTATCTTTATTTGATGCCTTTGATCTTCATACTCATTGCTTGGATGCTGATGTTTATTGCTTGCTCAATAGTCCAAAGGAAGTGGGTTTTTGTCTGACATTATTGTCTTGTGGATTGCATCTCATTGGTCAAATATTTTCAACTCTAAACTTTTAAATTTTGGTCTAGGATAATCTCTTCATCTCCTCTTTTCCTTCTTAAATTTTAAAATCTCTCCCTCCTTTTCAAAACCTTCTTTGTTTGTGTTTTCAACTAGACTTGTTTTAATGAGTAAAAAATTTGGGCTTATGCCATTGATTTTTAAAGCATTTTCTTAATAGAACATGTGAATAAACTTAATCATATTTACTTAACTTTAAAAAAAAAGGACAAAAAGAACTAACAGCCTCATTTAAGTTTTTGGCCATTTTGTGCCCCTTTCTTTTAAATTTTTTGCAAAGAGAGTATTTAGATTTGAGTTATTAACGGTTGAGATATAATTCTCCCATTCCATGATATTGATTATAAGTCTTTCCATTTATTAGGGGTTAGTGGCATACCTGTTGATTAAATCCAAGTTGGAGTCCTCCCTTCTTAAGTGTTGTAAAGCATTCATTACCTGTGGATGTTTAGTTGAGTATTCTCCCATTTATAACAAAAGATCTTTAAACTCTTATTAAAATCAATCCACCAACTCTTTGAAATTTTTACCACGAACTACGGGGTTTTGATCCTTCATTTTTATGTTGGTACATAGGCATAAGACCAAAGGTCTTGTCAAACACACAAAAATATAATAAATGAATTTTTTTCTCATCCCCCCAATCTATATTTTTTGGCAAACATCTTTTCAACCGAAACAATTGCACAAAAAGGGCTCCCTATGAGTACCTAGGACACTTTGGGTGCTAATACATTCCCTCTGTGTAACCACCCCCTTACCTGTAATCTTTGACATTTTATTAGTTTTGATTTGAAAACTTCTTATCTTTGAGTTTTGTTCGTACTTTTCCCTTTTCCTTTAGAAACAATAAAAGTTCGGTGGTGACTCTGGTTTTATTGACGTTGAGTTTATCCATAGCTCAATGGTCACGAATACACCGCTACATAAAGAAAATGGCGGCTCTGCTAGGGAGTAGTCCTCAGTGGGTTTAGTCCTTTTTTTTTGTGCAATATTTTATTGATATTTGATGTTTGTTTGTATATATTATGTGATGCTCTCTGTCTGTTGTGCTTGGTGATCTCTGAGTGGTGAAATAAGTTCTAATCCGAACTTGAGTGCAATTAAGATATGAGAATGGTATAGTCATGTTTGAATCGTGTGGAGTAGTCCTTAATGAGCTGGCTTGAGACCCATCTACTCAGTGGAGATCCCCTTGGAATTACTGGTGTCACACAAATAAGTCGTGGATAGAGATTACTTTTTTCAACCTGGGAGTCCGAAAAGATGAGGACCGTAGAATATTTAACCCAAATTTTCCTATTTAGGACATAGTGCAGAGATTGTTCAATTGTAGACTATATAACAGTTGTTACGCGATACTACACTTAGACGAGTTTCTCTTGAAAATTCTATGGGTTGATGAGTTAGTCATCTAAACCTATAGTATCCGATAGATGGGATCATGACTCTGGGAATTTTTTAGAACATGCTCTACATGTTTTTATCCGTAGTACACTCCTTTAGGATGGTTCTTAACCTGACTCCATGCTCGTGACTCACAACAAACCCGTTGATTCTCAGTTGATCTGATCGGTCTCGTCAAAATCAATGGATCTTGGGTGTTGATAAGGTGAAAATCATAATCCACCAAAATAGATGATTTATCTTGATGATGACTTGATCCATCCCGTGACCTTTGTTTATGTTTGCCTTGTGCGTGATCTCTTGTGTGTGATTGTTGCATTCATGCATCGACACACATCATAACATTCATCACAACAATAAATTTTCAAGGAACTAAGTCATATTTGCAAATATTTTCAGACCATAGATTGTGGACGTAGAAACATTAAGAAGTATAGTTTCATATGTCCTGACTTGAAAGAGCTAAGGAAGTTGTCATCCTTTGTATTATATCCCTTGGATTTAAAGCAACACCGTGGGAAGCTTTTATCCATGTTGTCTACTGATGTGGTTGAAGGACTCTTAAGTGTCTTGGTCTAGTTCTATGATCCTCTTTACCAGTGCTTCACTTTTCCTGATTATCAGCTCATGCCCATGTTTGAAGAGTATGCCCGTCTCTTGGGTATACCCGTATCTAACAAGGTGCCCTTCAGTGGACTAGAGGAGATTCTGAGGTCTCAAGTCATAGTTGAGGCTCTTCATTTGAAGAAATCTGATATTGATGCCAATATGATGAAGAAAGGAGGGATTATAGGGTTGACTTATGAGTTTCTCATTGGTAGAGCTACTGCTTTTGCTCGAGCCGATAGCATGGACGCTTTTGAAGCCATCTTTGTCTTGCTCATCTATGGCTTAGCTTTGTTCCCTAACATTGACAATTTTGTTAATGTTAACGCAATCAGAATATTCTTGATTGGGAATCTTGTTCCGGCTTTGTTGGGTGACATGTATTACTCTTTGCATTTAAGGAACTCTAAAGGTGGTGGAATCGTTGTATGATGCATTCCTCTTCTGTACAAGTGGTTTATTTTGCACTTGCCTCAGACACTAGCCTTCATGGAGAACAAGCAATATCTACGGTGGTCTCAGAGAGTTATGTCTCTCACTAATGAAGATATTCTTTGGTATGATTCTGCTTTGGATGGCCTAGAGATTATTGACAATTATGGTGAAGTCTCTAATGTGCCTCTCATTGATACACAAGGAGGAATCAACTATAACCCTGCTTTGGCCCGTCGTCAGCTTGGGTTCCCCTTGAGAGATAAACATAATAATATTTAGTTAGAAAGTCTATTCTATCAGGAGGGTAAATATCCCCAAAATTTAAAGAGTAGAATGGTGCATGCTTGGAACAATGTGAATAGGAAAGGAAGAGCCGAGCTCGGTCCGTGCAACTGTGTAGCTTTTGAAGCTTATGCTACTTGGGTGAAGAAGAGAGATTTGGAACTTAAGATGTCATATGCCTGCGAAAGACTTATGTCTATGATTGTGGCTGAGCCATCAACTCTCCCTAACCAAGATGTAGAGGAGTTGGAAGATGCACTTGCCAAGATGAAGCAAGAGAGAGACCTTTGGGAAGAGCAGTTTCGTGCCTTGAACCGAGAGCATGTAGAGTTGCAACTTGAGTCGAGAGATAAGGATGCACTCATTGAGGTTCTTGAAGAGAGTGCAGTGAAGAGACAGAGAGATCCTGAGGATTTATTTTCCTCTAGTATTCCTCAGCCTTCTGGTGCTTGGAAGCAGATGGTTGATCGGCTCGTCCTCGAGAAAGCTCAGATGCAGACGGCCTTTGAGTCAGAGATCAGACGCATTCGAAGGATATATACTCCCTTGGCCAGCTCAGCTGATTCAGTTGCTAGGGATCCTTAGGATGATAGTTTCCTTTTCTCTTGTATTTGTATTTTTGGTTTCTGAAATTGTACTCAGTGTAATCCTTCCAAAATTTTATGAATAAAAAGAGATTTTATGGTCAATTGAATTGTTATTATTATTGATTATTATTATTAATTAAAAATATTTGCAAATAGGACTTTGTATGTTCCTTAAAAATAAAACCAAAGACATTGCATTTCATGCATCATTTGCATAACAGGTTTCTTCAGCCAAATGTCTTATCGTTCTTCTTTTGTGTATCAGACAAGTTGACTCATCACTATAATACTTGAGCTAATCGCCATAGAAGAATGGAACATCTAGAACAAGAGAACATAGAGCTCAAGGACGAGATTTCCAGACTCACTGCTTTGATTGAGTCTGTGATTATTGCTCATAATCAACCATATCCACCTCCTGCAACTCCTCCTCCTCAAAGGATTGTTATTTCTTAGATTGTTTCAACGTTAGTGCCCATAGTTGCTGCTAGCTAGAATGTGCCAACCATGCCTACCAGATTCCCGTGGGGAATGCCGTCAAACTTTGTACCTGAGGGTTATGATCCAACATTTGGTTTTATGTCGGCATCTAGCCCAGTCCTGTCTATACCTCCTCCTGTTGTGCATACTTTGCCCCGTATAGAGGAAACCATCTATCATTCTGAGTCGTCTGAAGGCCCCGATGTTTATGAGAAGATGGACGAGATGGAAGACTAATTCCTTGAGTTGATAAAGTGATTAAAGACCCTAAGGGGGAAAGACTTGTTTGGTAAAAGTGTTGTTGAGTTGTTTTTGGTGCCCAACATCAAGATCCCGGTCAAATTCAAAGTCCCAAACTTTGATAAGTATAAGAGAAATACTTGCCCTCTGAGTTATCTTGTAATGTATGCTTGTAAGATGTTTACTCAGACCGACAATGATCAACTGCTCATCCATTACTTTCAAGACAGTTTAACTGGTGTTGCACTTAGGTGGTATATGGGCTTGGATAGTGCTAGTGTTCGTACTTTTAATGACTTGGGCAAGGCTTTCGTCAAGCAATACAAGTATAATATTGATATGGCTCCCGATCGGGATCAGTTGAGACCGATGTCTCAAAAAGATAAAGAGACATTCAAGGAGTACGCCCAAAGATGGAGAGAGCTTGCTGCTCAAATTAGCCCACCCTTGGAGGAGAAGGAGATGGCCAATATCTTTTTGAAGACCCTGAGTTGATTTTGTTATGAACGCATGATTGCTACTGATCCTAATGATTTCACCAAAATGGTGAACATGGGGATGCGGTTAGAAGAGGGTGTCCGAGAGGGACGATTGTCTAAATATGAAGCTTCTTCAAGCAAGAAATATGGTGGTAGTTTCTCCAAAAGGAAGGAAGGGGAAGCCAATGTAGTATCTATGGGGAAGCAGAGGAAGCCTCTTGTGAGGAAGAATTCCCAGTCTCGTCAGCATCATCACCAAGTATCATCATTTATTCCGGTATTCAATAATAATTCAGCAAATCAATCAGTTCTCATTCAGCAACAACCGTAACAACGTACTAACTACAACGATAATCATCATCAAAAAATTTAGAGGAAGAAGGTCACTTTTGACCCTATTCCAATGACTTATGTAGAATTATATCCTTCTTTGGTTGTCAAGAATCTGATTCAACCAAGAAATCCTCCACATACTCTTGAACCTTTGCCATGGTGGTTCAAGCCAGATCTTCATTGTGCCTTTCATCAGGGAGCTCCTGGCCATGATATTGAAAACTGCTATCCTTTGAAGCATGAGGTTCAAAAACTGATCAAGAGCGGTATGGTGTCCTATGAGTACCGACCACCAAATGTCAAAGAAAATCAGTTGCCTGCTCATGGCAATGCTTCTGTGATTATGGTAGATGGTTGTCCCAGGAATTTTAGGTTTTTCGATGTTCGTCATATCCGACAATCTTTGGTAGAGATCCATGGAACTTTGTGCTTAATTAGTGATTGTGAACATGACCATGGTGGTTGTGTTATCTACAGCGTCAACCCTCGAGGATGTGTGATTATCAAAAGGGATATTCAAAAACTGATAATGAAGGTATAATTCAGATCCAGCAGTCCTGGTATATGGGCAATGATGTAAACATTATCGTACCAGTATTCGAGACCCCGAGCGGGTAGTTATTCAATTCGACAATAGCAAGAATGTTAATAGATTGCTATCATCGTTAGTTATACAGTTAGAGGGCCTTGTCCCATATTCATCCGATAAAGTTGTGCCTTATAAGTACAACGCCACCATGATTAAGAATGGGTAATAGGTTCCTCTTCCCTCCGTAAATTCAGTGGTAAGCATTGCAGATGTCGTCAAGGTGACCCGTAACGGTCGTGTTTTTTGCCCAGTATCTCCTAAAGTTGTGGTAGATGTTATGATGGGTAAAAAGGCAGATGTTCCTGCAGTTGATTCAATTTATGCTCTAACTTGTCAGTTTGGTGAGTCCGTCGGGTTAAAGATTAATGATGATAATGATAAGGTTTTGCGTTTAATCAAGAAAAGTAAGTTCAACATTGTGAAGCAGCTGCTCCAAACGCCATCAAATATTTTTATGATATCATTACTGATGAACTCTGAGGCGCATAGGGAGGGTTTACAAAAAGTGTTGGAGCAATCCTATGTAGATCATGATGTTACAATGGATCAGTTCGATCATATTGTCGCTAACATCACTTCATGTAATAATCTGAGCTTTTGTGATGAAGAACTTCCTGAGGAAGGTAGAAATCACAACTTGGCACTCCACATTTCAATAAATTGTAAAGAGGACGTTTTGTCCAATCTATTGGTTGATACTGGTTCATCATTGAATGTGTTACCCAAGTCAACTTTAGCAAGATTGTCTTATCAAGGCGCCCATATGAGGTACAATGGCATGGTAGTAAAAGCATTTGAAGGTTCTCGAAAAACTATCATTGGAGAGGTTGACCTTTCGGTTAAGATAGGTCTGAGTGACTTTCAAATTAATTTTCAAGTAATGTACATTCACCCTGTAAGACCCCAATTTTGGGCCCTAAGATCCCTCATGGCCCATATCATTCATATCATGGCCTCAAGGATCACTGCATGCCTTTGTCCCCTTTTAGTGGATAGATTGCCTTGTGGGTTTGTTTCTTGATCACCAAGCATATTTTGCATTTGTATATCCTTGCTTTCATATGTTTATTAACCAAAAAGTACAAAAATATTGTCAGTCTAACCTTGTTGCTTGCAGTTGAAGCAATCATCAGCAATTAGGTCAAAGATGGTCAACAGTCAGTCAAAGCAATGGATGGTGGCCATTCTTGCAGAATTTGGGCACCATGATCAATAATCAAAGGTTCATACAACTTGAGACATCATTTGAAATCAAGTCCTCAAGGAATTAGGGTTTGGAATTCATCAGAGGTGGTCCAATCATCCAAAACCCTAGAAAAGTCAAACTTGGTCAACTGTTGATTTAATCAAGAATTTGATGGATAGAATTGATCTGAAGGAGTTCATTCATGCTTGTATAAGCCTCATTTATCATGTTCAACCTCATCATGGAAGAAAATCAAGCAAACAGAAAATTTTCCAGAAATAGCAAGTGGACCTGTAATTTCAACTGCCAAAAATGGAAACTTCTTGATCCTCAACTTACATCATGATACAAGCTCCAAATGAATTTTTGCCCAACATGAAAGTTGAAGATCTTGTCTTCCCATCTTCAAAAAGTCCAAGAACTCTCAAATCCCATGTGTGGTTGTCAAGATATGATCAAATCATTTTCACCAATTTTTGAACTTCAACAAGCCATATCTCTCAAACCATAAGGCCAAATTTGGTGGGGTTTTTTCCTACAAACCACATTTTTCATCCTCTTTCCAAAATATAAATTTCATGACCTAAAACCTTGCCATTCAAAATGGCATTTTTGGACCTTTTGCATTTAAATTCAAAGTTTGACCAAACTTTGACTTTTTGCTTCTTTGACTTTTTCTTGATTTGGCCAATTGGGAAATTTTCCATATCACATTTGTGACTTGTCTCAAGCCTTAAATCATGTCTACACCATCATTCTACTACATTTTGGATCAAAATGCAAAGTTGGCAAAATTGTGCATTTGGCTTTATAAGAGTACAAGCAAGGACAGCATTCAAAAGCAGACCAAAAGCAGCAATTATGTTGGTCCTTCTGCAACATTTCACAGCCCACTCAAGCAGCAAACATACCTCCATTTCCACTTATGCACCAACTTGGCATTTTTGCAAATTGGTTTCAAAGAGCAAAAAACAAAGTACAGCAGTGCATAAACAACATCAAACAGCAATTGGCAAAGTCTTTACAGCCTGTTTAAGGCCCAGCTCGAGCCAGCCTGCACCCTCCATTTTCCACATTTTCAAAATTAGCAAATATGCAAAAGGGTTTCATTAAGGTGAGTTTGATTAGCACATGGATTAGTAACCATAAACAGACAATATAAGGACATTGTTCTGTCATTCTCACAACCCTAGAGCTGCAGCCACACGAAAATCCTCTCATTCCCTCATTGTGCATTTTTGCAAAAGGTGATATTCTGAGCAAACCATCACAAACCACAACCAGTTCTTGTTTCCTTCACCACTTGGACAACATATTTAGCTCATCTTCACCATCAAATCACTGCTGTAAAGTCTTCATCATTTTCTGTTTTCCAAAGACCAACCATGGCAGTTAGAGCTTTGAGGAATTCTAAACAAGCTTGAGCTGAAGCACCTTCATCATCCATCATTTAGAGCTGGAATCTTCGACTGTTTGAGCAGATACCATCAAATAATCACTGTTCCATCAAGTTCTTCCAAAACAAGTAAGTGAATCGACCTTCCCCTTTTGCCATGCCATAATGTGTTTATGAAAGGTCTTTATGTGCTGGTTTCAATACACTTTGTTTCATTTAAAATGGTGCTCTCATGATGGAGAAGCATGAACTTTCATTTTCATGACCAAATGTGTCTTCCTTCGATCCTGCTTGCCCACAATGATTTAATGAAAAATGATGATATATTTGTGATGCTTGAAGTATGTTGATGCTATTGGTATGCATGATTTAGATTTCTGGACTTTTCGAATTTTTGAGTTCATAATGATGTTGAGTTTTATGCTGCTGCTGTGCAAATTTATGATCTGTCCAGAAAAATTCCCTTGATTATGTTGGTTTTGCTGTTAGTTGATGAGATTTCATGGCCATGATTATGTGTTAAATGTTGTTGTTCATGTTGATGTTTAACTGATGAATATTGTTGATGATGATATGCTGCTGTTATGAAACCTATTTGCTTTTCCAGCACATTTACATGGATTGTGTTTAGGGTATTTGTTTGACTGTTGTTGCATGATCATTATTGTATCATTGCCATTTGTTTGATTCCCATTGGTTGATGAACCATGAAGTTGGAACATAAACTTTGCTGCTTGTTTTGAAAAACCTAAGGCTCACTTCCAGAAATCTTCATGCTCATGTTGCTTTGTTGTTATGTCATGAAGAATGTTGATAATTTTACTACTGCCAGGTTGATTGTTTGAGTTTGCTTATGATGATTACATGGTGATGAACATACATGCTGCTGTTGCTAAACCTACCATAATTCTCCCATGATTATGCTTATGTTTGTTGTTGGCTAATGATGTTTCGATGATTGGTGTTTTGAGTTAGTGCTTCATCTTGATTGATAATGCTGTTAAACCTTAAACTGTCCAGTGATTTTCCATGCTGTTTAGCTTTTGGCATTTGAATGTTTGTTTTGAAGTTGAACATGAGCATATCCCCTGCTGCTGTATTGGTATTGGCATGATCACTTGTACTGCTATGCTGTATGTTGTGGACTGTTTGCTGTGAGAACCTTGCCAAATGCTCTGCTGTTCAAACCTGACCATGCCTAGAAACCTATGTGAAACATGTTGAATGCTTTTGTTTGTTTACATTATGAACATCACCAATGTCTTGATTAGTTGTATGTTGTTGAAATCTCAATCGATGGTGATGTTGGTGAACCAAATTTCAAACCTTGCTGCTGCTTCTAAAGCCTTAAGCTGCCTTGGAAAACCATATGAATTGTGAACATTGCCGTTGTTTGTTTTGTTGGTTGAATAATGATGAATACCATATGGCTGCTGTGTTTAAACCTTAGAATTTACCAAGATTTCGCATGAACTGTTGGTTTTGGTTTGTTGTCTATGGTGAGCTTGCATGAAGAGCCTTACTACTACCATGTTGTGTTGGTTGAATGAGGAACATTGATGTTCAATACCATGTTGTTGCTGTTTGTCACATGCTGCTTGAAACCCACTATGCCAGGCCATAATTATTTGTTGATGCTGTTTTGTTGTCTGTTGATTGTTGCCAATGCCATGTGGTTGCCTAAACCTTAAAGGTTAATTTGAAAAACCAGAAAATTTGAACTTGTTTGGCCATGCACTGTTCCATTGGCTGAGAGCCAATGGGAACATTCCGTTTTCCCTCATCAAAACGCTGTAGTTTAATTAAGTGACTGCACTAATTACACATTTGCCACGGTTGACCTTGGTTTGACCACCAATTGCCATGCCATTTTGTTCATATTGCATTCAAATTTCACCCAACTTCCACAATTTATTTCTCCTTCACATTTCATCCAAAAATTGTGAAATTTTTTCCTCATACTCATGAATGTGTTTAGAATTTTATGGTGAATTTTATTTAATTTTTCAGTGGCTGGATTTTAAATGATAATTGTTTTCCCAACATGTGTGCTCAAATGATACTTTGTGCCAAATCTTTTGTGAAATTGTCATGTTGCATCCATTGCCTTTGAAATTTTTTATGGTGAAACTAGACACATTGACCTTCATTTCCATTTAAAGTTTGTGCATTTATCATTTGTGGATTGAGAGTTATGATTTTCTGAAGTTATGTGTTACATTTGGTGCTATACCATGATCATGTATTTTCCCAATTTTTGTTCACATGCTTCCTCTTATCCAATTGACCCCAAATTTTGCATGAATCACCTATCATATGTCTAGTTTGTGTATGAATTTTCTTGGAATTAATGATGCTGTTTTCCATTTGATTGTGAATTTTCTTCCATATGTGGTCATTTGTTGACTTTTTGTGCTATGCATTGCCAAATCTTTTGTGAAATTCTCAAATCTTATTGTATGTCCATAAAATTTCATATGTGATAACTAGACTCATTGAGCTTTGCATTGGTGTTAATCTCACTCATTTCTCTTCTGTTTTCAAATTGATATGATTTTTTGAAGTTGACCCATGCTTGTTGACTTTCACCATGCTTACTTGAACTTGGTTTGACTTCATGATTTTATTTGACTGCCTTCCTCTCATCCAAATGCCATGAAATTTTGCATGTATACCATGTTAGATGTTAGGATTGAGTGTGATTTATTTCATAATTTTTGAGATTGTTTGAGTTGACTTTTGAATGAAGTCTTTGTTGTTGACTTTTGTATGCTTCTCTTGCCATGCTTTGCATCCTTTTGCATGTGAAATGACCATGATGCATGATATAATTATGAATCCAATTGAGAATGCTTCTTGAATGTTTAAATTTGAATTGGGTTGACTTTCCCTTGCTGCCTTGACTTTTTCTTTCATCTTTGACCCTAGGCTAGTCCTAGTGGTCTTCTAAGCTTATGTTGAGTTCATCTGTTTCAGGTTAAGCACCAGTGCTCCAAAGACCATTCAAATTTGATTGAGTTGGTTTGTTTATCATGTGCTAACATTTGTTTTGTAGGTGACTCATATGCTTGAGTCTTTGTGCCTTGCACAATTGGTCCCTCTGTGGTTGACTTTTGTTTATCCATTTGCTTTTGATTTTGATTGTTGAACTGTTTGCTAATAAGTTTGACTTTCTCAGGTACACTTTAGTTGCTTTAGTTGCTTGCTTTGCTATTTAGCATTTGCTTTGAGGTATAGATACTTCTTCTTCATGTAGTCTGGAGACCCGGTCTGTTATTTGACCGGGCAAACTGTCTGAAGTCCTCCTTAAGAGGCAATGCCTGTGTTTGTTTATATTTGTCCTAAGCAGGAAAAGTCCTTCAAGTAAGGCAATTGGTGGAAGGTAGGGATAAGCAATCTATCCCCCCCTATTCAGTGTGTCCTCTCTTTGCTCCCATTACATGGTAGAAGCAATGAGATAAATACCCAAGATCTAATCGAGTCAATAATGTGGAGAGAGTTCCTACTTTCTGAACTCCCACACTTCCTTTGATGCTCTCTCTGATATGAGATTGAAGCAATGAGGCACACCCCTCATCTCCTTTTCATCTGCTTCACCTGAGCCCCTCAATGGCCAAGTTAAGAGCGACCTTTACCCATTACAGTGGACTTTCAAAGTCAAACCCTCTTGTGTGAGCCCCCCATTGTTTGGCTATAGAGCGTGCTGTTTGATATTCATTGCTTGATTAATTGCTTCATATGCACTTGCCTGTTTATATGCTATGCATTTATCTTCATCATCAATTGCCATTAATGCATGATCATCTCATTTGCTTTTTGTGATGCTATCATTGTTGTTTGCCCATTGAGGACAATTGTAAGTCCATTGCTTTGGCATTTGCTCCTGTGATATGGAAGGATAGAGTGTAAGACCTCATTGGTCACTCACATCTTCTGTCATCTGTTTGTATGTGAGGATACAGTTATAAGTCCCTGTAAGTTGGCATCTGTTGTCCTGTGATCATAGTTTGATCTTTTTGATGTTGTATGTGAGGTTGCAGTTATAAGTCCCTGTAAGTTGGCATCTGTTATCCTGTGATCATAATTTGATCTGTTTGATTTGTATGTGAGGTTGCAGTTATAAGTCCCTGTAAGTTGGCATCTGCTTTCCTGTGATCATAGTTTGTTTTATCTGTTTGTATGAGAGGTTGCAATTATAAGTCCCTGTAAGTTGGCATTTGCATACCTGTGATCATATTGTTGCTTTTGTTCTTGTATGTGAGGATCCATTGTAAGTCCCTGTAATGTGGCATTGGATTTCCTAGGACCATACTGTGGAGTTAACCTAAGTCCAGACAGATTGGCAGTTGACTTCCATACCTCATTTCTTGTTTTCTTCTGTGGAGATTAGTGTAAGTCCATTGAGTGGCATCTGATATCCTTTTCTGTTTTAGGAGACTGGTGTAAATCCATCTATTGGTATCCGGTATCCGCTTTTTATTTCCTTGCCTGTGGAGATTAGTGTAAGACCATTGAGTGGCTTCTGACATCCCATTCTGTTTTAGGAGATTGGTATAAGCCCAGTGATTGGCATCCGATATCCGTCTTTCTTGCTTTGTTTGTTATTGCTTATTATCCATTGCTATTCCAAAGGACACACTTGAATCATCTGCTATATGATTTCAAGAAGTGAACCTTCTAAGAAGTTTTACTTTCCATCTCCATCCATTCATCATTCATTACGTCTTAGAACCTTTTCACACTTTATCTTTTAAACTTGACATAAGTGTTGTGCAAACATCTTCATGTTTTCTAACTAAAAACCTGGACTCAAGTCCTTGACTTTTTTCAAAACTCCATTTCATAATACTTATTTGAATTGATCTTAATCATACTTTGACCTCATTTTCATAATCCTAATCAGTAACTTCACTCATTCACTTGTTTTGGCTTTGTCCATTAATCTTTTCATACGTGAGCTATAGGTTTGATTTATCTTAGTGGTTGATGTTAATCTCACCTTCTGTCTTTAGTGATTGAATTGTAAGTCTTCCTTGCCTATTATAGGGTTAACCCCTCCCTGGCAAGTTGAAGCTGTTCTCACATGGTGGACGTTGTTGTTTGTATAAGGTTGAGTTTTCTCCCGTGGATAACGTAAGACCTAGGGTTTGTGTTTAAAATTGAACCTAACCCACTTTTGGAAATCTTTTAGCCGAACTACGGCGTTCTGATCCTTACCTTTGATGGAAGGTACGTAGGCAACGGGTTCATCCCAATAACCCAATAATAATAAAAATGTATATTCTTTTCTCATCATCCCAATCATGCTTGCACAATCTTTTTGTCATAACAAATAACAATTTAGCATAACAAGTGTGAAAAGGGCTCCCTAGGAGTACCTAGGACGTAGTGGGTGCCTAACACCTTCCCATTGCGTAATTTACCCCTTACCCAGAATCTCTGATCTTTTTATTAGTTTTCTACGTGTAAAACTTCTTAGGCTTTTGTTCGCTTTTTAGCCAGTCCTTTGGATAAATAAAAGTGCGGTGGCGACTCGAAAAATTTCAATGTATCTCTTAGCTTATGATTTAATCGATAGATCATATAGCGACGAATACACCGTCACAGAAAAGTGGCGACTCTGCTGGGGAACGAACCCAGAATCTCTGGTTGTAGTGCCTACTTTTCACCCTTGTTGTGCTATATTGTTATTCTTTATCTGACATATTTTTGTACAATTTGGGATAACTGTATTGATTGTAATGTTTGAATTGCTTGATATACAAATGTTGTTTGCTTTGGTGATCTCTGTGAGATGAGTTCTATACCCGAACTCGAGTGCACTCTAGGATAGGAGAATGGCATAGTCTTGTTGACTGGTGTGGAGTAGTCCTTAGCCAGTTGACTTGCGAGCCCATTCACTTGGTGGAGGTCATGTTGAACTAATAATGTCACACAAGTTATTTGTGGTTAGGCATTATTCTTTCAATCATGTTCCGTAGAAGCCAAGGACCTTAGTTTACCAAACCCATCTTGGCCTATTTTTAGGACCGTAGTGCGGAGGTCGTTCAGATGTCAGTTCTGATGCGATTGTTACGCGATACTACACTCATAAGAGTTTCTCTTGAGAATATTCTTGGAATACGAGTATTCGTTCCTCCGATAATATTCGAAAGATGGAACGATGATTATGGGAACCTCTGATAGAACATGTCTGGCAGGTTTAAACCCTAGTACACTCCCTTTGGGTGGTTCTTAACCGAGACCCCATGCTCGTGACTCTCAACAAACCCGTGATTCGTGGTTGAGTCGTTTAAACATTGTTAATATCAATGGATCCCGGATCAGGTGTAAACCCTAAAATCCATCAAAGCGGCTGGTTGATATTAAGAATGTCTGAACCGGTTCATGTACCGTTAATATCAATGGAACTTGGGTGTCGATAAGGTGAAAACCTAAATCCACCAAAATGGATGATTGATATTAGGGATACATAGAGCTTTCCCACGACCTTTGTTTGGCGTGCTTTGCTTGATCCTTGAGTGTGTTTGTTGCATTCATACATTCATACATTCATCTACATCCATGTCATCAGAAAAAAGAAAATTTTCAAGGAACTCAAAGGAGTTTATTTGCAAAAATTTTCAAAACATGAAAAAACCGGGAAAATTTTTTCACCTGATATATCTGATGAGATATTCTCATGTATGATCAAAATGCTTAAATCTTTCAAAGTTTGCAAATAAAACCCTCGGGTTCCTTTGATAAAAAACAAGCATATGCATAAACACTTCATGCATCATTTGCATAAGCAGGTGTTTTGTTCCGGTCTCCCGTCCAGTGGTCTGACCCTGCGATCTTCATTTATTTTGAAGACGCACTTCGCCGGTACTATACCAGAGCCAACTCTGCCAGATTGACGGATCATTTTGAGCAAGAGAGCTGTGAACTCAGAGAGATTTTGCCAGACTAAGCGCTGTTGATGGATATATTCCTGGTTAACCAATCCCGGGCTGGCATTGGCTGATGTTCTGGGGCACTTAATGAGCAAGGTTTGTTCACAAGTGGAGGATTCATCCATGCTGATCAACTTGAAGAAGAAGCTGCTGCTATCTTAGAATATGCAGAGGATCTGCACAATTTCATCATTCCTGGTGGTGTCTGCCACAGTTGGGTCGCTGTGGATGTTCCTACGGTCATTCATAAGTCAGCGTGATTTGTTCATTTTGTTTAAAACCCTTCTCCCATGCCAAAAGGAGAAGTGATGACGTTGTTGGCAGCATTTAATACAATGATGTTTTCATTCAATTAATGCATTGTCAAACATTTGTTTTTCCATTTGTTTTCACTTTTTGCTTTTGCATGAAATCAGTGATCACAAAAAACCCTGAAAAACAAAAAAACATTTTTCATCTGCATAAATGATTTGCTTGGTTTAAAATTCAAAAGCTTTTTATTATCCAGAATCATTATGCAGGGATTTCTAAACCCATTGAACATAATGATCCAACGCCATCTCCCAATCTTGAAGTCCTTGTATCTGAGGCAGAAGAAGATGATGTTGAAGGGGATTCCTGACGAGATTACCCGCCTTCTTGAGCACCCAAAGAAGCTCATTCAGCTGTATCATAAGAATCAGCAGACCAGTCAAACTGGGGATCAAAAAAAAAAAAAAAAAAAAAAAAAAAAAAAAAAAAAAAAAAAAAAAAAAAAAAAAGAAAAAAAAGAAAAGAAAGAGGGTGAAAAAGATGAAAAATCAAAAATCAGCAAAAAAATTTTTTTCAAGATTTCTCCAAAAGAAAAAAGAAAAATTATACCCTCAAGTCCCTAGTTGACTGATGCTGAGTGGATTCAGAGTCGTTATGACCAGTTGAATCTGATCGAAGAGAAGAGATTAACTGCCATGTGCCATGGTCAGTTGTATCAACAGAGAATGAAGAAAGCATTCGACAAGAAGGTCAAGCCTCGTGTGTTCCGAGAGGGTGACCTTGTGCTCAAGAAAGTTTTGTCTTTCGCGCCCGATTCCAGGGGCAAGTGGACTCCAAACTACGAGGGTCCATATGTTGTTAAGAGAGCCTTTTCAGGCGGAGCTTTGATGCTTACAACAATGGATGGGGAGGATTTCACTCGTCCTATGAATTCAGATGCAGTTAAGAGATACTTTGCCTAAAAAAAAATATATGCAAATGAAAAAAAAACAGAATAGCTCGCTAAGTTGAAAACCCGAAAGGGCGGCTTAGGCAAAAATGAGCGTCTCGGTGGAGAACCCGCAAGGGTAATCCAGGCAAAAATTAGAGACTTGAAAAAAAGAGATATATTTGCATCCCGCTAGATTGAGTACCTCACCCTGGGGCAATCTAGGCAAAAATTAGGGATTTGGCAAGTAACTGCATCCCGACAAGACTTTCTGGTTCATCAGTCGTCATTTCGTCAGAAGATTCTCGATTCGTCGTCAACCGAAGTTTCGGATACATCGAGATTCAAATTGGTAGAGAAAGGATCATTATGTTCAATGTAGCCCTCTTCCAATATATATCACTGATTTCAAATTTGTACAGATCTATGGAGTCTTGCCATTTGCAGGCTACCATTCTATCAAATCAATTTGAGCTTTATCCAATTATTTGCATTCTTATTTGTTTCAATTCAACAAATGTTTTGCATGTTTTAAATTGATAAAATGTCATTGTTTTAAACAAATCAAATTTTTCAAAATTTTTGTTTTAAACAAAGTGAACATCCACAAGATTGAAAGGATACTCAAGAATATCTCAGTGCTCTCCCGAGGGTGGCATGATCTCCAACAGGTAAGACATTCGTTCATATTCCTGGTTTGGTGGTATCTTCTTTCTTCAGACCTTTGTTGAGGTTGTTCCTCAAACAGAGTTGCTGTTGGGGTTGTTCCCCAGTACATGCCGCAAGTGATTTGTTGTTGAAGACCTCGTTTTCTCCAGCAGCAGTTTTCCCAGCATGGGTGTTTCTTGAGAAGTTTCGGTGGTTGATGGTTTGTCATCCTGGTGCCCCGTCACTTTCTCCAGTGGGTCGCATTCCCCAGACTTCATTTGTCTCTTCAGCGCAGTCATAAGTATAACTGACTGATTGATACTCCCCTCGGAGTCGCGAGTAGAGCTGTTATTAATATCCCCACCAGAGTTGCAAGTGGAGTTGTTACCGCTTCTCCCCATGCAGTGTTGCCAGCAGAACTGTCTGTTTCCTCAGCACGATCGTTTTCTCTTTGAAGATTCGGTAAGTCAGTGGTTTGATACCCGGTACTTTACCTTTTCCCCGGCGAAGTCGTCTGTGGAATTGTTGCTATCTCTCCATCAGAGTTTGTCTCTTCAGCAGAGCAGGATTTATTTTCCTGGGCAGTTTTGATTTGGGTTGACATCCCAGTATTTACAACCATCTTTTCCTCAGCATAGTCTGCAGAATGCTTGTTGTGGCAGTTTCGTCTGTTGAATACTTCCTTCAATCCCCGATATGGTCGGATGATGGCTCTAGCCTCCAGTGAACGGATTTGATTTCCTGACTGTTTGTGATCCCCAGTAGAGTGGCTTATATTGCAGAATCTACTTGTTGTGATCAGTTTGCTTTGCATATTCTCCCCAAGTGGAGTGGTTCGTTGCAGAATATACTTGTTTGATCTGTCCTCCCTCAGTGGCTTGTTCCCAAGAGAGTAGCCGACAGTTTTCCCCAGTAGAGTTGCTTATGCAGTAAGATTCTATTTGGATGATTTCATTCTCCCTCAGTGGGTTGTTCCCTAGTGGAGTTGTGTGGAGTTGCTTCTACAGCAGTTCGTGCTTGTGCAATGCCCCCTTTTTGTTTCTCAGTTGACACTGGGATTCCCTGCAGATATACTTTGGGAGTTCTCTTGTTCCCCTACAGATTTGTCTTGGTGGCTGTTTCGCCCGTTGTGACTTTCTGTACCCTGATTGGGTTGTTTCCTGATATCTTTGATTCTCTGCTTCTTCAACAGTACCTGCAGATCTTTGCTTTACAGCATATAGATCTCCGCAGATTGGCTCTCCAGCTGGTTTTTTCCCTGGAAGTATAATACCGGACGTTCGGTTCCTGAACCTGTTTGTGTTAGAATTGTCTGTTTTGTCAGCATTCATCAAACATAAATCACGCATATTCATGCATATTCATGAACATTCAGATATTCATGTTGCATTTCTTGCCATATATCTTTTGTTCGTCGTGTCTCCTGCTATGGTGATATAGATCTCTTTACAGATCTCCCCAAGCAGATGTCGGGTGTTATAAATCTCTCCATATAGAGTCAGCCCCGTAAGCAGAAAATGTTTGTCTTTCCTTCTGCAGTTCCCCACTGAGATATATCCTCGTGGACGACGGTTTCTTCCGTGTCCTCCCAACACATATATTGGGATGGATTTTCCTATTTGAGTTATATCCTCATTAGGACGTGTCTTTATTCAGTCTGCCTTTTCAGATCGTTCCCGAATTGGCTATTTGTCAAATGTCTTGTGCTTCCCAGTGGGTCGTTCCCCAGCGGAATGTTTTTTGGGCCTCTACCCTCATAACCGGTAGTTGTAAGTCCTATCTTTACTGGCTTTCTTGACAGAATTTGTGGTTATACACCTTTTATTCTCCAGCCAGAGTTTTGGTTTTCTACCTACTACCCGGTAGTTGTAAATCCTATTTTCCTGCTCATCAGCAGTTTGTGGTTTGTTATAAACCCTATTTTGGTTTCCCGTGCGGATTTGTGATTTGTTCTATCCCCACGCGGAGTTTTTGGTCTTCTACCCCGTATTCGGTAGATGTAAACCCTAATTTGGTGTTTATCTTCATCTAGTTTTTGATGTTGATTTCCCTTTTGCCTGTATAAGTTGCTCAGATTAGCACTTATATCCTTAGCAAGTCTTTTGTGGATAATTGCCGTATGCTAGCAATTTTATCCCCAGTGGGTCTTTTCACCGTATGCTAGTGATTTGTTCCCCGGATCATTGATT
Organism: Lathyrus oleraceus; assembly: GCF_024323335.1. Classification (NCBI taxonomy): domain Eukaryota; kingdom Viridiplantae; phylum Streptophyta; class Magnoliopsida; order Fabales; family Fabaceae; genus Lathyrus; species Lathyrus oleraceus. Next base: position 209,482,931 of record NC_066585.1, read on the forward strand.
CTTTATCAATGCATCCCCAGATATTTCTTTTGTCGATAATTGCCGGATGCTTGCAATTTATCCTCAGCAGATCGCCTTTCATTTACCCTTTTGTTGGTAATGTCTGTTGCTCCTTTTGATTGGTCATCATTATATACCTATTCTGGTATCCCGATGCCTTTCTTTTTCGGATTTTTGTCCTTAAACAACCCAGTAACCGGTTCAGGATAATCTTCCATGCGAGTATATTATTCACGGTCTGCCGGTACTGAATAGTATATCTCATGCGCTCGTTAGTTGGAATCCTTTGTTGATTTTCCCCAACTGAGCAAGATTCGCATTCTTTGTAGAATCGAATGTCCATCCTTTAAACAAGTCTGCTGTTCTAGCTTTCTTTCGGATGATGAGTGTTTTGGAACACACACCAATTCACGCTTTTTTATCCATCCTTTAACCAGTTTGTGTTTAGGATGATGAGTGTCTTGGAACACACACCAATTCACGTTTTTTCAGCCATCCTTTAAACAAGACTGCTGTTCTAGCTTTCTTTTGGATGATGAGTGTTTTGGAACACACACCAATTCACGTTTTTTGACCATCCTTTAACCAGTTTGCGTTTTGGATGATGAGTGTTTTGGAACACACACCAATTCACGTTTTTTGACCATCCTTTAAACAAGTATGCTGTTCTAGCTTTCTTTCGGATGATGAGTGTTTTGGAACACACACCAATTCACGCTTTTTTGTCCATCCTTTAAACAAGTCTGCTGTTCTAGCTTTCTTTCGGGTGATGAGTGTTTTGGAACACACACCAATTCACGCTTTTTTGTCCACCCTTTAAACAAGTCTGCTTTTCTAGCTTTCTTTCGGATGATGAGTGTCTTGGAACACAAACCAATTCACGATTTCGGATCTTTATCCTTAAACAACCCAGTAACCGGTTCAGGATAATTTTCCTTTTGAGTATATTATTCACGGTCTGCCGGTAATGAATAATATGTCTCGTTCACTCTTGGGTCAATCATTTGTTGTTTTCCCCTCAGAGTAAGATTCAATTTCCTTGCAGAATCAAATAGCCATCCTATAAATAAGTTTGCTTTCGCTCACTTCAGGATGATGAGTGTTTTGGAACACACACCAATTCACGTCTTTGGTCGGTCACCTGTTATATACCCAGTAACCGGTATCCTTGGTGTTCCCTCCTTTCTGCTCCCTATTATGACCTCGGTCCCCTTGTGGAGTCAGATTTTCCTGAGTTTGTTACCCTTATGCTTGGTAACATCTCATTTCTTTGTTGCTTCCCCAGTGGAGTTTTCTTTTGCTTCTCCTCAGGAGTCAGCTTGTGTCTCTCCAATGGATTTATTTTCCTTTGGAATTCTTTCCCAGTGTGAGTCCTTCACTCCCCAGTGAGTTCTCCAGTCTGTCTTCTGTTATTTTCTAATCAGAGTCGTGTCTTGTTCACGTTATGTCAGTTTTATCTTCCCCAGTTTGGAGTCGTGTCTTGTTCACACATTTCTTTTTCTTTTATTACCCCCATAGAGTCTTGTTAGAGTCTCTGTTCCTGGTGAGTGTATTACTCCGATGGATCGTCTTTTCTTCTGTGAGAATCATATTCCCCACAGAATTTGTGTCTTTTGCATGCATACATCTGCATCATGAGGTCTCTTAGGGACCAAAATTTGTCTCATTTACTGTTATTTAAGCCCATTCTACCGCGTCGAGATGAAGATTTCTAAACTTCACTTCTCCGGCTAGAATGACCTTAAATAGGGGCATCTGTAAGACCCCAATTTTGGGCCCTAAGATCCCTCATGGCCCATATCATTCATATCATGGCCTCAAGGATCACTGCATGCCTTTGTCCCCTTTTAGTGGATAGATTGCCTTGTGGGTTTGTTTCTTGATCACCAAGCATATTTTGCATTTGTATATCCTTGCTTTCATATGTTTATTAACCAAAAAGTACAAAAATATTGTCAGTCTAACCTTGTTGCTTGCAGTTGAAGCAATCATCAGCAATTAGGTCAAAGATGGTCAACAGTCAGTCAAAGCAATGGATGGTGGCCATTCTTGCAGAATTTGGGCACCATGATCAATAATCAAAGGTTCATACAACTTGAGACATCATTTGAAATCAAGTCCTCAAGGAATTAGGGTTTGGAATTCATCAGAGGTGGTCCAATCATCCAAAACCCTAGAAAAGTCAAACTTGGTCAACTGTTGATTTAATCAAGAATTTGATGGATAGAATTGATCTGAAGGAGTTCATTCATGCTTGTATAAGCCTCATCTATCATGTTCAACCTCATCATGGAAGAAAATCAAGCAAACAGAAAATTTTCCAGAAATAGCAAGTGGACCTGTAATTTCAACTGCCAAAAATGGAAACTTCTTGATCCTCAACTTACATCATGATACAAGCTCCAAATGAATTTTTGCCCAACATGAAAGTTGAAGATCTTGTCTTCCCATCTTCAAAAAGTCCAAGAACTCTCAAATCCCATGTGTGGTTGTCAAGATATGATCAAATCATTTTCACCAATTTTTGAACTTCAACAAGCCATATCTCTCAAACCATAAGGCCAAATTTGGTGGGGTTTTTTCCTACAAACCACATTTTTCATCCTCTTTCCAAAAATATAAATTTCATGACCTAAAACCTTGCCATTCAAAATGGCATTTTTGGACCTTTTGCATTTAAATTCAAAGTTTGACCAAACTTTGACTTTTTGCTTCTTTGACTTTTTCTTGATTTGGCCAATTGGGAAATTTTCCATATCACATTTGTGACTTGTCTCAAGCCTTAAATCATGTCTACACCATCATTCTACTACATTTTGGATCAAAATGCAAAGTTGGCAAAATTGTGCATTTGGCTTTATAAGAGTACAAGCAAGGACAGCATTCAAAAGCAGACCAAAAGCAGCAATTATGTTGGTCCTTCTGCAACATTTCACAGCCCACTCAAGCAGCAAACATACCTCCATTTCCACTTATGCACCAACTTGGCATTTTTGCAAATTGGTTTCAAAGAGCAAAAAACAAAGTACAGCAGTGCATAAACAACATCAAACAGCAATTGGCAAAGTCTTTACAGCCTGTTTAAGGCCCAGCTCGAGCCAGCCTGCACCCTCCATTTTCCACATTTTCAAAATTAGCAAATATGCAAAAGGGTTTCATTAAGGTGAGTTTGATTAGCACATGGATTAGTAACCATAAACAGACAATATAAGGACATTGTTCTGTCATTCTCACAACCCTAGAGCTGCAGCCACACGAAAATCCTCTCATTCCCTCATTGTGCATTTTTGCAAAAGGTGATATTCTGAGCAAACCATCACAAACCACAACCAGTTCTTGTTTCCTTCACCACTTGGACAACATATTTAGCTCATCTTCACCATCAAATCACTGTTGTAAAGTCTTCATCATTTTCTGTTTTCCAAAGACCAACCATGGCAGTTAGAGCTTTGAGGAATTCTAAACAAGCTTGAGCTGAAGCACCTTCATCATCCATCATTTAGAGCTGGAATCTTCGACTGTTTGAGCAGATACCATCAAATAATCACTGTTCCATCAAGTTCTTCCAAAACAAGTAAGTGAATCGACCTTCCCCTTTTGCCATGCCATAATGTGTTTATGAAAGGTCTTTATGTGTTGGTTTCAATACACTTTGTTTCATTTAAAATGGTGCTCTCATGATGGAGAAGCATGAACTTTCATTTTCATGACCAAATGTGTCTTCCTTCGATCCTGCTTGCCCACAATGATTTAATGAAAAATGATGATATATTTGTGATGCTTGAAGTATGTTGATGCTATTGGTATGCATGATTTAGATTTCTGGACTTTTCGAATTTTTGAGTTCATAATGATGTTGAGTTTTATGCTGCTGCTGTGCAAATTTATGATCTGTCCAGAAAAATTCCCTTGATTATGTTGGTTTTGCTGTTAGTTGATGAGATTTCATGGCCATGATTATGTGTTAAATGTTGTTGTTCATGTTGATGTTTAACTGATGAATATTGTTGATGATGATATGCTGCTGTTATGAAACCTATTTGCTTTTCCAGCACATTTACATGGATTGTGTTTAGGGTATTTGTTTGACTGTTGTTGCATGATCATTATTGTATCATTGCCATTTGTTTGATTCCCATTGGTTGATGAACCATGAAGTTGGAACATAAACTTTGCTGCTTGTTTTGAAAAACCTAAGGCTCACTTCCAGAAATCTTCATGCTCATGTTGCTTTGTTGTTATGTCATGAAGAATGTTGATAATTTTACTACTGCCAGGTTGATTGTTTGAGTTTGCTTATGATGATTACATGGTGATGAACATACATGCTGCTGTTGCTAAACCTACCATAATTCTCCCATGATTATGCTTATGTTTGTTGTTGGCTAATGATGTTTCGATGATTGGTGTTTTGAGTTAGTGCTTCATCTTGATTGATAATGCTGTTAAACCTTAAACTGTCCAGTGATTTTCCATGATGTTTGGCTTTTGGCATTTGAATGTTTGTTTTGAAGTTGAACATGAGCATATCCCCTGCTGCTGTATTGGTATTGGCATGATCACTTGTACTGCTATGCTGTATGTTGTGGACTGTTTGCTGTGAGAACCTTGCCAAATGCTCTGCTGTTCAAACCTGACCATGCCTAGAAACCTATGTGAAACATGTTGAATGCTTTTGTTTGTTTACATTATGAACATCACCAATGTCTTGATTAGTTGTATGTTGTTGAAATCTCAATCGATGGTGATGTTGGTGAACCAAATTTCAAACCTTGCTGCTGCTTCTAAAGCCTTAAGCTGCCTTGGAAAACCATATGAATTGTGAACATTGCCGTTGTTTGTTTTGTTGGTTGAATAATGATGAATACCATATGGCTGCTGTGTTTAAACCTTAGAATTTACCAAGATTTCGCATGAACTGTTGGTTTTGGTTTGTTGTCTATGGTGAGCTTGCATGAAGAGCCTTACTACTACCATGTTGTGTTGGTTGAATGAGGAACATTGATGTTCAATACCATGTTGTTGCTGTTTGTCACATGCTGCTTGAAACCCACTATGCCAGGCCATAATTATTTGTTGATGCTGTTTTGTTGTCTGTTGATTGTTGCCAATGCCATGTGGTTGCCTAAACCTTAAAGGTTAATTTGAAAAACCAGAAAATTTGAACTTGTTTGGCCATGCACTGTTCCATTGGCTGAGAGCCAATGGGAACATTCCGTTTTCCCTCATCAAAACGCTGTAGTTTAATTAAGTGACTGCACTAATTACACATTTGCCACGGTTGACCTTGGTTTGACCACCAATTGCCATGCCATTTTGTTCATATTGCATTCAAATTTCACCCAACTTCCACAATTTATTTCTCCTTCACATTTCATCCAAAAATTGTGAAATTTTTTCCTCATACTCATGAATGTGTTTAGAATTTTATGGTGAATTTTATTTAATTTTTCAGTGGCTGGATTTTAAATGATAATTGTTTTCCCAACATGTGTGCTCAAATGATACTTTGTGCCAAATCTTTTGTGAAATTGTCATGTTGCATCCATTGCCTTTGAAATTTTTTATGGTGAAACTAGACACATTGACCTTCATTTCCATTTAAAGTTTGTGCATTTATCATTTGTGGATTGAGAGTTATGATTTTCTGAAGTTATGTGTTACATTTGGTGCTATACCATGATCATGTATTTTCCCAATTTTTGTTCACATGCTTCCTCTTATCCAATTGACCCCAAATTTTGCATGAATCACCTATCATATGTCTAGTTTGTGTATGAATTTTCTTGGAATTAATGATGCTGTTTTCCATTTGATTGTGAATTTTCTTCCATATGTGGTCATTTGTTGACTTTTTGTGCTATGCATTGCCAAATCTTTTGTGAAATTCTCAAATCTTATTGTATGTCCATAAAATTTCATATGTGATAACTAGACTCATTGAGCTTTGCATTGGTGTTAATCTCACTCATTTCTCTTCTGTTTTCAAATTGATATGATTTTTTGAAGTTGACCCATGCTTGTTGACTTTCACCATGCTTACTTGAACTTGGTTTGACTTCATGATTTTATTTGACTGCCTTCCTCTCATCCAAATGCCATGAAATTTTGCATGTATACCATGTTAGATGTTAGGATTGAGTGTGATTTATTTCATAATTTTTGAGATTGTTTGAGTTGACTTTTGAATGAAGTCTTTGTTGTTGACTTTTGTATGCTTCTCTTGCCATGCTTTGCATCCTTTTGCATGTGAAATGACCATGATGCATGATATAATTATGAATCCAATTGAGAATGCTTCTTGAATGTTTAAATTTGAATTGGGTTGACTTTCCCTTGCTGCCTTGACTTTTTATTTCATCTTTGACCCTAGGCTAGTCCTAGTGGTCTTCTAAGCTTATGTTGAGTTCATCTGTTTCAGGTTAAGCACCAGTGCTCCAAAGACCATTCAAATTTGATTGAGTTGGTTTGTTTATCATGTGCTAACATTTGTTTTGTAGGTGACTCATATGCTTGAGTCTTTGTGCCTTGCACAATTGGTCCCTCTGTGGTTGACTTTTGTTTATCCATTTGCTTTTGATTTTGATTGTTGAACTGTTTGCTAATAAGTTTGACTTTCTCAGGTACACTTTAGTTGCTTTAGTTGCTTGCTTTGCTATTTAGCATTTGCTTTGAGGTATAGATACTTCTTCTTCATGTAGTCTGGAGACCCGGTCTGTTATTTGACCGGGCAAACTGTCTGAAGTCCTCCTTAAGAGGCAATGCCTGTGTTTGTTTATATTTGTCCTAAGCAGGAAAAGTCCTTCAAGTAAGGCAATTGGTGGAAGGTAGGGATAAGCAATCTATCCCCCACTATTCAGTGTGTCCTCTCTTTGCTCCCATTACATGGTAGAAGCAATGAGATAAATACCCAAGATCTAATCGAGTCAATAATGTGGAGAGAGTTCCTACTTTCTGAACTCCCACACTTCCTTTGATGCTCTCTCTGATATGAGATTGAAGCAATGAGGCACACCCCTCATCTCCTTTTCATCTGCTTCACCTGAGCCCCTCAATGGCCAAGTTAAGAGCGACCTTTACCCATTACAGTGGACTTTCAAAGTCAAACCCTCTTGTGTGAGCCCCCCATTGTTTGGCTATAGAGTGTGCTGTTTGATATTCATTGCTTGATTAATTGCTTCATATGCACTTGCCTGTTTATATGCTATGCATTTATCTTCATCATCAATTGCCATTAATGCATGATCATCTCATTTGCTTTTTGTGATGCTATCATTGTTGTTTGCCCATTGAGGACAATTGTAAGTCCATTGCTTTGGCATTTGCTCCTGTGATATGGAAGGATAGAGTGTAAGACCTCATTGGTCACTCACATCTTCTGTCATCTGTTTGTATGTGAGGATACAGTTATAAGTCCCTGTAAGTTGGCATCTGTTGTCCTGTGATCATAGTTTGATCTTTTTGATGTTGTATGTGAGGTTGCAGTTATAAGTCCCTGTAAGTTGGCATCTGTTATCCTGTGATCATAATTTGATCTGTTTGATTTGTATGTGAGGTTGCAGTTATAAGTCCCTGTAAGTTGGCATCTGCTTTCCTGTGATCATAGTTTGTTTTATCTGTTTGTATGAGAGGTTGCAATTATAAGTCCCTGTAAGTTGGCATTTGCATACCTGTGATCATATTGTTGCTTTTGTTCTTGTATGTGAGGATCCATTGTAAGTCCCTGTAATGTGGCATTGGATTTCCTAGGACCATACTGTGGAGTTAACCTAAGTCCAGACAGATTGGCAGTTGACTTCCATACCTCATTTCTTGTTTTCTTCTGTGGAGATTAGTGTAAGTCCATTGAGTGGCATCTGATATCCTTTTCTGTTTTAGGAGACTGGTGTAAATCCATCTATTGGTATCCGGTATCCGCTTTTTATTTCCTTGCCTGTGGAGATTAGTGTAAGACCATTGAGTGGCTTCTGACATCCCATTCTGTTTTAGGAGATTGGTATAAGCCCAGTGATTGGCATCCGATATCCGTCTTTCTTGCTTTGTTTGTTATTGCTTATTATCCATTGCTATTCCAAAGGACACACTTGAATCATCTGCTATATGATTTCAAGAAGTGAACCTTCTAAGAAGTTTTACTTTCCATCTCCATCCATTCATCATTCATTACGTCTTAGAACCTTTTCACACTTTATCTTTTAAACTTGACATAAGTGTTGTGCAAACATCTTCATGTTTTCTAACTAAAAACCTGGACTCAAGTCCTTGACTTTTTTCAAAACTCCATTTCATAATACTTATTTGAATTGATCTTAATCATACTTTGACCTCATTTTTATAATCCTAATCAGTAACTTCACTCATTCACTTGTTTTGGCTTTGTCCATTAATCTTTTCATACGTGAGCTATAGGTTTGATTTATCTTAGTGGTTGATGTTAATCTCACCTTCTGTCTTTAGTGATTGAATTGTAAGTCTTCCTTGCCTATTATAGGGTTAACCCCTCCCTGGCAAGTTGAAGCTGTTCTCACATGGTGGACGTTGTTGTTTGTATAAGGTTGAGTTTTCTCCCGTGGATAACGTAAGACCTAGGGTTTGTGTTTAAAATTGAACCTAACCCACTTTTGGAAATCTTTTAGCCGAACTACGGCGTTCTGATCCTTACCTTTGATGGAAGGTACGTAGGCAACGGGTTCATCCCAATAACCCAATAATAATAAAAATGTATATTCTTTTCTCATCATCCCAATCATGCTTGCACAATCTTTTTGTCATAACAAATAACAATTTAGCATAACAAGTGTGAAAAGGGCTCCCTAGGAGTACCTAGGACGTAGTGGGTGCCTAACACCTTCCCATTGCGTAATTTACCCCTTACCCAGAATCTCTGATCTTTTTATTAGTTTTCTACGTGTAAAACTTCTTAGGCTTTTGTTCGCTTTTTAGCCAGTCCTTTGGATAAATAAAAGTGCGGTGGCGACTCGAAAAATTTCAATGTATCTCTTAGCTTATGATTTAATCGATAGATCATATAGCGACGAATACACCGTCACACACCCCGCCTACATTTGTTCGTTGGGAAGCTCATGGATCCATGAGGTTGGCGGTGTAACGTCTACTTTACATCAGAAGCTGAAATTTGTTAAGAACGACAAACTCGTTGTTGTTGGTGGAGAGAAAGCGCTTTTAGTGAGCCATCTGTCGTCCTTTACCTATGTGGAAGCTGAAGAAGAAGTTGGAATTCCATTACAAGCTTTATCCATTGCTAATGAGACATAGAAGACTGGGGCATCCATGTCTTCTCTAAAATATGCTAGAGAGGTTGTTCCGGCTGGAGGCACCGGCAAGTGGGGCCGTGTTATAGAGGTTATTGAGAACAAGCACATAACGAGGTTGGGATTTTAGCAAGGGGCGTTCAACAGAAATGTTAGGGCTATGCAAGAAGTTTTCTGCAGTTGAGGGTTCATTCATGGAGAGGAACAACACTCAGCTGTAGTTATTGAAGACGATGATGAAGACGAAGCTTGTGCCAACTTTGTGACACACTGACAGACTTGTAACAATTGGATTGATGTTGATGTACCTGATGTTATACACCATTCAAAGTAATTTTTTTTATTGTTTAAGAAAAATCCTTCTCATATGCTTAAGGGATGAATGAAACTTTGTTGGGCATTTCAATATTATCATCAATAAAAATACAATTTTATTCATCCACATCTATGATGTTTGTTTTTACTTTTTACTTTTTCTGAAAATGGTAATCACAAAAAACATGAATAAATAATATTTTTCCCATATCTGCATGATATTTGTTTGCACTCCATTTCTCTAAAATCAAAATATCAAATCATTATGCAGGTTGGTTCTCAAACCCATTGAATGCAATGATCCTACTCCCTCTCCAAACTTTGATTTTCCTGTGTTTGAAGTTGAGGAAGAGAATGATGATGAAGATGTGTCTGATGAGTTATCCTATTTGCTTGAGCACGAGGAAAAAACCATTCATTCGTTTGAAGAGCAGATTGAATTAGTCAACTTGGGTTTCGATGATGATGTGAAAGAAGTTAAGATTGGGTCTCAGTTTTGTCCAGAGGTTTAAAAGGAGTTGGTTGATCTTCTTTGGGAATACTCAGATGTGTTTGCTTGGTCCTATCAAGATATGCTAGGTCTTGATATTGATATTGTGGAGCATATATGGCCTTTGAAGCTAGAGTGCTCGTTGGTCAAACAGAAATTGAGAAGAACTCATCCTGATATAAAAGTAAAGATTAAGGAGGAAGTGAAGAAGCATATTTATGTTGGTTTCTTTGTTACCTACAAATATCCGCAATGGGTAGCCAACATTGTTCCTGTTCCTAAGATGGACGGAAAAGACCGCATGTCAATGGATTATATAGATTTGAATAAATCCAGTACGAAAGATGATTTCCCTCTTCCACACATTGATATGTTGGTAGATAATACATCTAAATTCAAAGTCTTTTCGTTAATGGACGGATTTTACGGTTATAACCAGATTAAAATGGCACCCGAAGATATAGGGAAGATCATGTTCATTACACCTTGGGGAACATTCTATTATCTAGTGATGCCATTTGGTTTAAAGAATGATGGTGCAACCTACCCGAGAGCCATGACGACTCATTTCCATGGTATGATGCATAAAGAGATTGGGGTATATGTTTATGACATGATTGTTAAATCGAGTGATGAAGAAGAGCAAGTTGAGCATTTATTGAAGCTATTCCAACATCTGAGTAAGTATAAACTCCACTTGTATCCCAATAACCGTACTTTTGGTGTTCGCTCTGGTAAGTTGTTGGGCTTTATTGTCAACGAGAGGGGTATTGAAGTTGATCCTGCCAAGGTCAAAGCAATACAAGAGATGCATGCGCCCAAAATTGAGAAGAAAGTCAGAGGTTTTCTCGGCCGCTTGGATTATATCTCAAGATTTATATCGCATATGACTGCCACCGGTGTGCTTATATTCAAGCTTCTTTGGAAAGATCAGTCTTGTGATTGGACTGAGGATTGCCAGAAAACTTTTGACAGTATCAAAGATTATCTGCTTGAGCCTTCGATTTTGTCTTCACTTATTGAAGGAAGACCGTTGATCATGTACTTGACCGTGCTTGATGAGAGTATGGGATGTGTTCTTGGTCATTAAGATGAATCTAGGAAGAAAGAATATGCAATTTACTACCTCAGTAAGAAGTTCACTGACTGTGAGTCTCGGTATTCTATGCTTGAGAAGACATGATGTGCTTTGGCTTGGGCTGCTAAGCGTCCGCTCCAGTATATGTTGAATCATACTACTTGGTTGATATCCAAAATGGATCCGATCAAGTACATTTTGAGAAGTATGCTTTAACTAGGAGGATTTCCTGTTGGAAGATGTTATTATTTGAGTATGATATTGAATACTAAGCTCAAAAAGCTATTAAAAATATTATCTTGGCTGACCATTTGGCTCACCAACCTATTGAAGATCATCAGTCAGTGCAATATGATTTTCCTGACGAAGAGATTCTGTATTTGAAGATGAAAGGTTATGATGAACCATTGCTTGAAGAAGGGCCAGAACCTGGTTCCCGTTGGGGCATGGAATTTGATGGAGCTGTTAATTTGTATGGTAATGGCATTGGGGCAGTGATTATTACTCTTCAAGGCACTCATTTTCCGTTTACATCTAGGTTGACCTTCAAATGTATGAACAATGTGGCTGAGTATGAAGCTTGCATTATAGGGCTCGAAGAAGCCATTGATCTTAGGATCAAATATCTTGACGTCTATGGAGATTCATCTTTGGTTGTGAATCAAATCAAAGGTGAATGAGAGACAAATGCTCTTGCAACATTGGCTTCCATAATTATGGTGAAGTTTTGGAATGAAGTTCCCAATCTGACTGTGACGCGTCTTGATAGGCCAACTCATGTGTTTGTTGTTGATGAAGTCAAAGATGATAAGCCATGGTACCATGATATCAAATGTTTTCTCCAAATACATATTTACCCTAATGGGGAATCTTTGAAAGATAAGAAGACTTTGAGAAGATTAGCTGGCAACTTCTACCTGAATGGTGATGTGCTTTATAAGAGAAATTTCGATATGGTTTTACTCAAATGCGTAGATAGACATGAAGCAGACTTATTGATGACTGAAGTCCATGAAGGTTCCTTTGGTACTCATTCCAATGGACATGCTATGGCAAAGAAGATGTTGAGAGCAAGTTACTATTGGTTGACAATGGAATTTAACTATTGCATGTTTGTGAAGAAATGCCACAAGTGTCAAATTTATGCGAATAAGATTCATGTTCCTCCGACACTTTTGAACGTCATTTCCTCTCCACGACCCTTCTCTGTGTGCTTAATTGATATGATTGGCATGATAGAGCCCAAAGCATTAAATGGACATCGTTTCATTTTAGTGATGATTGATTACTTCACAAAGAGGGTTGAAGCGGCATTGCATGCAAACGTGACCAAACAAGTTATTGTAAGGTTTATCAAGAATCAGATTATATGTCGATATGGTGTTCCAAGTAAGATCATTACTGATAATGTATTGAACCTGAATAACAATATGGTGGAAACTCTTTGCAAAGACTTCAAGATCTCACATCATAATTCTTCTTCCTATAGACCCAAGATGAACGAGGTTGTTGAAGCTATGAACAAGAATATCAAGAAGATTATTCAGAAGATGGTTGTGACGTACAAGAATTGGCATGAGATGCTCTTGTTTTCTTTGCATGGGTACCGTACATACGTCCCTACTTCAATAGGGGCAAACCCTTTCTCTCTTGTTTATGGCATGGACGTTGTGCTCCCCGTAGAGGTTGAGATCTCGTCATTACGTTTATTGATGGAAGCCAAGTTAACTAAAGTTGAATAGTGTCAGATCAGGTTTGATCAGCTCAATTTGATTAAAGAGAAGAGATTGACTGCCATATGTCATGGTCAGTTATATCAGCAGAGAATGAATAAAGGTTTTGATAAGAAGGTCAAGCCTTGTATGTTCCGAGAAGGTGACCTCGTGCTTAAGAAGATTTTATCTTTCAAACTTGATGCTAGGGGAAATGGACTCCTAATTATGAAAGCCCATTTGTTGTTAAGAGAGCCTTTTCAGGCGATGCTTTTATTCTTACAACTATGGATGGTGAAGAGTTCACTCGTCCTGTGAATGCCGATGCAGTCAAGAAATATTTCGCCTAAAAAAGAAAAGAACATCTCGCGAAGTTGAAAACATGAAAGGACAGCTTAGGCAAAAATGAGCGTCTTGGTGGATTGAAAACCCGAAAGGGCGATCCAGGCAAAAGTTAGAGACATAAAATAGAAAATTATCCTGGTAGATTGAGTACCCCGCCTTGGGGCAATCTAGGCAAAAATTAGGGATTATGGAAAGCAACTGCATTCGGTTGGTCCTGATCTTTGAAACAGTTTTGAACAGTCATTTGGTTCTGATTCATCATTCTCAACCGAAGACAAGAGTACAATGGATTTCAAAGTTGATAGGGAGAGTAGTGGTCATTGTATTCAATGTAGCCCTTTTTCCATATAAATTACCATTTTCAAACTTTGTAAAGATCCATGGAGTCCCGCCATTTTGCGGACTACCATTCTATTAAATAAAGTTGAGCTTTTATCTAATTATTTGCTATTCTTATTTGTTTCTACTTTAATAAAAATGAATTTTTATGATGATAATTTTGGAATAAATAAATCAATGAATAATCATTTTTCTGAAATAATAAAACATTTACTTTAAAAAGAACATTGAATGCACAAAAGGAATGTCAACAACAATCTAAGAATGATAAAGTATTGATGTGTGAAGCATTGTTATCTTCTCCATGCAGTTGTTGGTGACTTCGCCTCCCCAACAATTCGTCATTCATCCCCAACTTTGTTGACGAGTTGCTCCCCAAGAAATTTATCATCTCCAGTAGAACTAATTATGCTGTTCCCTTTACAGTTCACCCTTCCCCAGCTGAGACTTTCATCCTTAGTTTGTATGTGTGAATGAACCCTGGATCTCCGTGGAACCTTTATTTGGTTTTCAGCACCTTTATTTTGGTTGTTGCATAGTCGTGGTAGTTTCTCCCCTGCATGAGTCTGCAGATCCGGATGATGTATTTGGTATCTTGGAATTGGTTTATTTCTCAATCTCCAAGAAGAGTCTGATGGCTGTTGCGTTCCTTTTGAGGAATTTGGTTGCTGATTTGCATCCTTGTGTGGTTTTTGATTTATCCTGGCATATTTTTCATTCCTAGTGAAGCCCCACATAGTTGATTTTGATGGAGTCCCTAATAGTTATCTGGTTCCCCACTCAAAGTTCTACCTCTCGTTGTGACACGGATCCCCGACGGAGTTCCATCTTTTGATAGAAGATTTCTTCTGAGGAGTATTGCAGTTGTCCCCGACAGGGTTGTCTCCCATTTGATATAGTGTTGACCTAAAATTCCCGACAATGTTAACTTGTTGAAGCATATATATATATATATATATATATATATATATATATATATATATATATATATATATATATATATATATATATATATATATATATATATATATATATATATATATATATATATATATATATATATATATATATATATATATATATATATATATATATATATATATATATATATATATATATATATATATATATATATATATATATATATATATATATATATATCCCTCAACTTGAGATGTGGATCCTTAGTAGATCTCCCTTATCCTCAGCATTTTGGTTGATATTCTCAACAATGCTTTCTTCCCCCCACGGAGTTAGCCAGTATGTATTTCCTCCTCTCCTAAAGAGCTTGCGTTTTAAGCAAGATCGTTGCCAATCTTGACTTATCCCATAACAGTATCTCCTCCTCTTTTTAGAGTTGAGTTTTGAGTTGTATTTGTTTTAATCCTTTTTTATTGCTACGGATATATATATATATATATATATATATATATATTCTTCATTTCCTCTAAGTGTTGAGTCTTCAGCAGTTTTTGGTCGGATGCATGTTCTGCATGCCTTTTCCCGACCAGAATTGAGTTTTGTTTTGGTTATATACCAAGTCGTCCTTGAGCATTTGGTTGTTTGCCATCCCCGGGAATTGAATTTTTTTGATTTAGAATTTATATCCTCGATGATTTATTTTCATCCCTAGCAGGTTCTCCAGTTGATGTTTCCCATCTTGTTAAGATTAGCCGAGTATCTAATTGTAATGATCAGATCTCCATATTTGTATCCTTTGTGCTCGTTTGTCAGCATAATCATATACATACTTATGCATATACGTGCATAAAACATAACATTAGATATTTCATTATGAATTTTTTCCGCATTGACCTTTTTCTGATCCCCTGCTTTAGTGATATTATTTTCCCATGCAGATTTGGTGTGTCTGTCCTCCTTCAACTGTAGAGTGTCATCCTCTTAAGCAGAAAGAGTTTATCCTTTCTTCTTCCCCACTGAGTTATTTCCTCGTGGATGATTATTATTTTGTTTCCTCCCTAGATCATTATATGGATGAAACCACTCTCTTTGAGTTATGTCCTCATTAGGTTGAGTCTTATTTGACTGTTTCTCTTTAGTTCTTACCTAGATAGATCTTTTGGTCCCGAAGAGAGTTTATTTCCCAGTAACCGGTAATATCCTTCTTGATGGTTGAGTACTTTGCATGTACTTTACCCAGTAACCGGTCAAAGGTAATTTACTTCTTTGATTTCTCCAGCGGATTCGTTTTTTTGTTTCCCCAACGAGTCTATCCTTGATATGTTCACTTTAACCGATGACGAATATTATCTTTTCGGTCTTTTACCCAATAAAAAGGTAGTTGTAAATCCTATTTTTGGTATTCTACCTAGTAAATGGTAGATATAAATCATATTCTCCCCTACTGATTTATACTCAATATGTTCACTTTAACCGGTGACAAATATTCTCTTTTCGGTCTTCTACCCAATAAAAAGGTAGTTATTGTAAGCCCCAATTTTGACCCTAACATTCCTCATGCTATCTCATCATTTGCATTGGCATTGGGATCACACCTTGGTATCATGTTGGACAAGTGACTTTAAGCATAAGAGGAAGATTGAATTATGACCCGTGATCAATTTTATACTTTTTTCGATTAAGATCATATTAGTAACTTTGGTTGAGTGAATTACAACGGAAATAATAAAATAATAAAATTAAAATACAGAAATTAAAATGATATGGTTAGAGAGATTTCACCATAGATTTATACAACTTTTACCTAACATTGACCTAGTCCTGTCCCCAAGAGGTCTTCTTGAGAGTTTGGCTATAAACTTCGAGCTTTTGAAGGTTATGTCCACTAACCTTTAATACAATATGATCTTGAGATTTTTAAAGGCTTATCCCCAACCAAAGACAACTTTTACCCCAACTTGATAGCCTTAGTCCTTCAATTGATTGACTTAGTGCTTCAATTGATTGGTTGACTCAAAATAACTTGACAATCAGTTAGTTAGTTAAAAATGGTTTGAAAAAGGTTTAGACAACTTTTAATCACTTGTCTTGGCTTCAAAAATAATTTTCAAGATAAAACATTTGAAAAGATATTTTAGGCGTGTGTGAGTTTTCTTAACACTTCTAAGCTACTTCATTACTTTTACAATACTCTGGTCACTCAGATAGACAAGACCTGGAGAGCTTTCACGCTTTATCTGAAGTTTCAAGATTCTTTTCTAGATTAATTCTAATTATATAAGCACATTAATCTTGAGTCTCATTTTGTTTATGAGGCATGAGATGTTTCTTTTGTTAGATCTCCATCATCAAGGATTAAAATTATTGCCACCGACTTTGTCATCGTTGTCGTCATCAAAACTTAAGATAAAATTTCAGTGGAATTTTTGACTTTACACATGCAAGCAGATAGATCCACAAATCATACATGTCATCTATATAATCATAAAATTGACTAATAAAAATTTGTTCAAGCTAAAATTATGACCCTCATTAAGTACTCTGGCCAACAAAATAAATGTTTTTCTAATCTAAATGAATTTGGAACAAATGAGATAATGATGAAGTCCAAATAGAAAAAAATGCATTTTACTTATTATTCGAGATACTTAAAGATTTTTATCTATTATTTTGATTTTATCCTATAATTGGCCTGAGTTTTCTTAGTACCTCTAAACTATAGAAAATCATGTTAGGTTCAAAGGTAGACTCAAGAATCACATAAGGAGTTACAACTTGTCAGTGAGTTTGAGACTGGTGGTGATACCAACTATATACGCAAAACAAGGTAATATCGATAACATCCCATTATGAGTTTGAAAGATGCAATTAGAGGGATATTAAAAATAAATGCCACTGAAAACTTGTGATAAATTATAAACTTAGTTTCTTTTATTTATCATGATGATATCATAAATGCCTATTTTCTTCCAAAAGTCACATTTCTTTTCTTCCACTATATTTAACCAAGAAAAATATAATGACTTGGAGGTGGATTTTTAGTGCTTGATGATTTAAAATGATCATTCAAAACCTAAAAGAATTAGCAGTTGTTTAAAAAAAAAAGAGACCTAACAGGAGGTCTAAAGACAATAAGAGGATATATAATGTGATTTTGAAAAATGATTCAACATGTTTTAAAAAGTTTGAAGACGATAAAGAAACCAAAAATGTCAAACTCTTATGATTGAGAGTGAAATGAACGAATACCTAAGATCAAATAACTTTTTAGAGCCAATTTAAGATTATGAAATGGAATTGGAGATATATTAATATTGTGAAAGACATAGATTTTTGAAATTTTGAAATATTAGGTGATAGCAAGCGAGGGAAATCTTTAATGAGTTGAAACAAGATGAAATTTTAAAGAGTGACAACATATAAAAAAGAATTCAAAATGTTATCAAATAACTTTTTTGAGTGACACATTCCAAAAGGCGGAGCATGTTGGAAATTACCCAAATGCATATGAGAATTACCAACTAAAGAACAATCATGATATTTGACAAAATACCTCAAGAATTTTAAAAACTAGAAACAATTATTCATAAAAAATTTCAAAGAGCATGCCAATTTTACACAATGTATTTAAAATGTCATTTATTAAACTCATTCATGAATTAACAATTAAACTCATTCATGAATTAACAATTTAGGAGGCATTTGTTATTTGTAATATGTAAAATTTTGAAATTGAAATACAAGATGGGCAAAAACACTTCATTGTTTAAATGGTATGAGACTTTGAATATGATGTTAGGAGTTCCGAGATAGTTGAGAGAAGTTGGAGATGAAACTTAGATAAGAAGTTTCTAAAAGTAGTGGTTACAAACCACGTCATTAATGCAAGAGGAGAGTTATTATCTGATAGTCTATAATATAAAAATAAACCTCCATTGTTAAGGGAGTTTAGTTTTTAATCAAAAGCTTTCCATTGTTAAGGTGAAAAAAATGAAATATGTTTCCTCTCATTATTAATAATATACATATACACTACAAATAATGTCAATGTGGGGTTGTACATGGCTTTTTTTTTACTAATAAATGCATGTTTGTGTTGAATAAAAAAAACATGTCTTTTTAAAAATATCAATTTAATTTAAATATAATATATATTTTATTGTCCTCTTAAATATCTTAAATTTTATTTTTAGTCTCAGAATATTATCTTCAAAGAATAGTCTTTTTAAAATTTTCAATCCATATTTTCCCCCCTACCATGAATTAATAACGATTTTAGTGATATTTTATTATTTAACAACTAAAATAACGATAATTTTAACGACGGTTTTAATATTAGAGATCCAAAATATGGATGAAAATATTAAAAGGACATTTTTTGAAGAAAATATTGAGAGGTTAAACACAAAATTTAAAATATTTAAAATGACTACAAAAATATTTAACCTTAAAATAAATAGTCCTTATAAATTTTTAACATTACATTTTAAATACTTGCAAAATTTTCTTCAATCTTTAGACCTTACAAAATTATCTTCAAGAAAAGTTTCTTCAATACTATTAATTCAACTTAAATTTTTTAAAATATTTTTTTATAGGTTTGTTTAGGTCATTATAAAAATTTGATTTTAATAGTTTGATTCCAATAAATTAGCGAATTTTTGAATTTAATTTTGTATCTTTTTTTTATCACTGAGATTAGAATTCCGTTAAAAAAATTGACTGGACTAACAGTGCCCACGTTGAAATAGTTTATTACCATTGCATTGACACGGTGATACATTACCACTAGACCAACAACACATTTGTTTTTTTTGTTGCAACAAATATATATATATATATATATATATATATATATATATATATATATATATATATATATATATTTTGCATAAATGGTCTAGAATTACCTAAATAGTTTATTAATTAGATTAGTTATTTCATATCATTAAATAAGTAAATAGTTTAATTAGTTTAAATATTTCAACTATTAATATTTCAGTACTAATATTTCAACTAATACTAAAATTTTTAAATTAATTTAAATATTAATATTTCATATTTTAACTATTAAATTATTTTAACTATTGAAATATTAAATAATTAAAGTATTTAATAAACTATTTAAATAATTCTAAACCATTATATATTAGTTGCAACAAATATATGATCATCAATCCAATGGTCATAGGTTAAAAAGAAAAAAATTATGTTACGTATTTCCGCATGTATACCATTAGTCCAGTCAATTTTTTAAACATAATTCTATTAAATCTAAATTGTTCCATATAAAAATGAACTTAACATTCAATTCTAGTTTCTGATTTTTCTTTTTAATTTGAAATCTCGTATTTAATTAGTTTCATGTTTAAAAAGTTGAAAGTTTGTTTAATGTTTTAAACATGTGTGTTAAAATTCAGGCTTGTTTCATTGTACGTATTAATTTCATTAATGAAAGAAAGATTAACTAATGTAATGTAAGATGAAAATGAAAAAAAAAACATCATATTAAATTATATTATAAAGATAAAAGATGATTTTATAAGATGTTCTACATATAGAATATGAAAAACATTCACAAATTATCTATCTTAAAACAAATTTTAACTAACTTATTCTAAAATATTAATGGTAACAGATTTAGAAACATTCTCTTTTCTCATATAAAATTAAAGTTTGTATTTTTTTTCAAATTGAATTACATAAAATCATTCTTGTCGCTTATGAAATTTTTTGTTTCGACATTTAGTGTTGATGATTCGTACATTTTTTAGTATGAATATTTTCTATTTTTTAATATTAATATATATACATAGATTAATCAATGTAATTTATTTTTTGTGATAAAGTTTATTTTTTATTTATGTTTTTGAAAGTTTTTTGAATGATAGGTGAGATATATTCAACTATTATTTATATTAATTTTTTGATGGGTGATATTTTATATCTCACATTCTTTTTTATTTTTTATTTTTTTAATTTAAAAATTTGTCTTTATTAAAAATAATTAGTTTCAATATTCTATTACATTACAACAAGAACTAAAATTCATTTGGAGATAATTTTGTGAAAATTAAAAGATGATTTTTTTCCCCACAAACTAAAAATAAGATGTTGAAATTTAATAGATAGTAAAATAATTTTAAATCATAATAAATATTATAAAACCAAAAATAAAAATAAAAATTTAATACTCCGTACATCAAAGGGGTTATTAAATAAGGGTGACTTGTGGGGAGACAGAAAAAGTTTTTGTATGGATTGCAGCATCCTGTGACTTTTTTATCACTTTGAAAAATGATATATCAAAATGTCCCATATTGAATCTTTTTTCTTCAAATCTGTCCTACTTTTTCAATGTTGCAAACACCCTCCACCATTCAGTGGCAGAGGGAACACTAGATGGGAAGATCCTCTGCCAATCATTGGCCCAGCATTTATTTTATTGTTTAGAATAATTATTTCAATATAAATTAATATAGTTAAAATAACTAATATAATTAAAATAGTTATTTAAAATATATATTTTAACCAATATTTTAAAAACAAAACTGAGTCAATCAAATTGATTAAATTGAGAATCATAAGGTTATATGTATGATCTGATTGTTTGTCTGATCTGATTGTTTGATTGAATAAACTGTTGAACAAGTGATAATCAATCAGAATCTAGAAAAATTCAATTAAAATAGACAAATTGACGGTTTTGAAGATTGATTGGTTAAATGTTTTTTTTCTCAGCCAAAACGATGTCCTTTTTGATAATTTTTTTAAAATTTTAAAATTTAAATATAATTAGATTTTGTTCAAAACTTATTTAAAAGGATTTTTTTATTTGAATTAAATTTATTCGACATCGTAAGTTATTTTGATATTCAATTTATGTTGCAATTATATTTTGTTTAAAATTTATTTGAATTTATATTGTGTTGTGTTGACTGTGTTTAAAATTTGATTTAAAGAATGAATTTGTAAAATTATAATATTTTGAAATTTTAAAATTTTAAATGTTGTGTTTTTTTTAGAGATCGGGTCATCTGGTTTGATCGGTTTAATCATATACTTTAACCAGTAATCTAGTGGTTTGATCAACAAACTAATTATCCAGTAACCATTCTGATTTTTAAAACACTAGACGTGACTAAATTAATATAAATATTGTAACTATATTAATATCTAAATTAATATTTAAATAATTAAATAGTAATTTTTTTAATTTATAGCTAAAATCAGTGTTTAAAAATTAGATCGGTCATCAAATCAGCGAGTGTACTGGGTAATTGCTTCATTGGTCAAACCACTGGATCATTGGTCAAACCACATGACTAAACCAGATTAAATCAGATAACTTGGTTGAACAAATCAGTTTTTATAACAAAATTATATAATTATTAATCCGATCGAATTTGATGACTCAATCTTTAAAAAAAATCATAACACCTAAAAAATTTAAAATATCATAATTTTACAAGTTCATTTTTTAAATTAAATTTTAAACATAGTCATCACACATAACACAATACAAATTCAAATAAACTTTAAATAAAATATATTTGCAACAACTGAGAATGTCTAATAAAACTAATTCAAAGGAGAAAAAGTCGTTCTAAATAAATTTTAAACAAAATCTAATTATATTTTAATTTTAAATTTTTTAAAAAATTATCAAAAACAACATTGTTTTAGCTGAGAAAAAAACAAATATTTAATCCGTCGATTTGCCTGTTTTTACTGACTTTAACATATTTTGACTGATGCTCAATGGTTAAATGGTTTACCTGATCCAATAATCAGATTATTCCAATTCCCAATTCAATCAATTCGGTTCGATTTTTCAAACATCTGTTAAAATAACTACTTTAAACAACTCTTTAAAATAACGAGTTTTTGCTTCAAATGCCCTTCTTTTTAAAAAAAATTCCCAATATGCCTCACTTTGAAAATCATTTCCCAATCTACCCCCTTTTCCAGTTGGGGCTCGTCACTTGAAGTGGCGAGGGGATGAAGAATTTTTTTTACTTTGTAGGCTCGTCACTTGAAGTGACTAGGTGTTGAAGAATTTTGTGTTTTTTATTTTTTAATATTTTAAATAGTTTATTAATACCAATAATAATTAATATAATTGATTTTTAATTATTAATTCTATATTTAATTAATATAATTGAGGCGGGAATTAAAAATAATCAATACATAATTAATGACATTACATTTATCATAAGAAAATATATACTTAATAATGATTGGACTTTTTGTGGAACATTATTTATATATTTTTGGCATCTTATTAATTATGTGAGTTATATAGTTATATTATCAAATAATAATAGAATATGACACAATATTAGAAGACCGAGATTGGAAAAAGATACAATAAAAAATTAAATAATTAGTGAAAGAAATATAATTTTTGACTAATTATTTTATAAAAATGACTAAATAAATATTATTAAATTATTAAATTATCCAATTACTTTTTTTTACTAAATTAACATTTATATAGGCCGTAAAACTTATTGAAATTATTTAAATTTTTTTATATATTTGAGGGGAGAAATTTATGTCTTTGATGTAAATAAGACAAAAGTATGTATTTACTGGAAAAATAAGAAATTTTGAATAAATATTACATATATTTTAATTATTAGTAAATAAATATTTTTTTATTTTAAAATAAATTAATCATGAATTAATTATTAAACTATATCATTAATAATTGTAAATGTTAATTTTATTATAATATACGAATTATATGTAAGTTATAAATGATGATCATTGATGATTGTTGTAATAATATTGCTATGATGATAATATTAAGGGATAATAATATCATAGAGAGCACATAACATAGTGTTAAATTCTCAGAAAGAAATTAGGAATTGATTTATAGTTGTCATGGAGAGCACACAACACAGTGTTATAAAAAATTATAAATAATAAAATATATTAATATATAATTAATGACATTAAATTTATCATAAAAAAATATATAATAATGATTGGACTTTTTGTGGAACATTAAAAATATCAATGGTATTAAATGACATTTAGAATAAATAGAATTAAATACAATTTATGTTCATCTTATTCTTAAATATATATATATATGTAATATATGAATTAAATATTATTAAAATTGTGATATAATATGAAAAACTCACAATTGATATATGATCATAAAAAAAATTATATAATTATTTATATATTTTTGGCATCTTATAATCAAATAATGTATTTCTTCCATTGAAATTCTTAAAAAAACCAATTATTTCTATTATTAATATTCTAAATATTATTCATTTTTATTATTAATTTAATCAAAAATAATAATATCACAATTTTTTTATTATCAAGAAAAACTATAATTATTTACTATTTATTTTAAATATTTTTTTATAAAAAATTATTATTATTTTTAATTAAATCAATTATATTAATTAAATATAGAATTAATAATTAAAAATCAATTATATTAATTATTATTGGTATTTAATAAACTATTTAAAATATTAAAAAATAAAAAACACAAAATTCTTCAACACCTCGTCACTTCAAGTGACGAGCCTACAAAACAAAAAAAAATTCTTCATCCCCTCGTCACTTCAAGTGACGAGCCCCAACTGAAAAAGGGGATAAATTGATAAATGATTTTCAAAGTGGGGCATATTGGGATTTTTTTTTAAAAAGAAGGGCATTTGAAGCAAAAACTCTAAAATAACTACTCTAAACAACTTTTTAATTATATTAACTATTTTAACTATATTAATTTATATTAAAATAACTATTTTAGACAATAAAATAATACAAACCAAACAAAAGTTAAAAAAATTAATGTTGGGCCAATACTTGGCCGTCATCCCATCTAGAGTTCCCTAGGCCATTGAATGATGGAGGCTGTTTGCAACATTGAAAAAGTAGGATAAATTGGATTATTTTTTTTCAATATGGAATATTTTTGGTATATTACTCTTCAAAGTGAGGCAGTTTGGTAAAAAAAAAGTCATGTTCTGTTGTTTATGGTTAAAAAAAAACAAGGATAGAGATTCACAACAGTTGTGATTCAATAATGATTCATGACACGTGATTTTTTTTACACACATGACATGTGATATTTGTAAATTGTAATCTTTATCATATTCAACAATAAAAATTACCAACATATATACCGTATGAAAAGAAAAGAAAAACTATAAATTGATAGATAATTCAACTAACTGTTTGGTTTATTGGCGTAGATTAAAAGTTTTAATAGACTATTGCTAAGTCAAATCTTATAATATAACTTACTTTGATACTACGTTTTAGAAGTCTCCTATTTTAATTAAATGAGTTCTAAAGTAAGTCGACACCTAACTATAAACAAAACCACATAATAGTTGTATGGTTTGATGAACATTTTCTATGAACATAGGTACTTATTTGTTTGGAAAGTTTTAATGAAGTATGTATTAATTGCAAAGTCAATTCTAACATAAACAAACATAACATTGTTTGTTTAAAGAATTTGCGTTATTTATTGATTAATTAAGTTAAGAGATCAAAATGAATTTTGAGTATAAGATATAGAAAATCCATGTCCAATATGTATATGTACTCTTAGTATTGGTATCTTCTACCTACATAGAAGCAACATCAAATGGTGGCCTTGAAATTCAATCATAAAAAATTTGAAAACTTTTTGAAGTGTTAAGTCCATAAAACATCAAAATTATGTGTGGAATAAGAACAAGTCTTTAAGAGTAAAAAATGAAAATTGAAGTTCATCATTTGTCTCTTAATCCTTCTATGCGTGATCATCAATAATAATCAAAGAAGGTAACATTTGAGACAACCAAACTGTCTCGACGCTAATTTAGGTGGGTAAAAGAATATTCTAGTCTTTTTTTTTCTAGAAATACATGAAGGGAGCATTAAATCAACTAAATATTTTTTTCTAGATATTTATATATTCAATTTTAGTTTGAATATCTGAACATAATAAGTGTTGAGTAAACATATTTGGCCCTATAATTTGAATAATAGAGTCAAAGTAATAAATGAGTCCCAAAGTGAGAAACCAATTTATATGTTTTTTAAAGGTAGTCTCATGATCGACTAAATTATCGTGGTCATTGAGACGAATAATCTTTCCATAATATAGAGACTCGG
Organism: Lathyrus oleraceus; assembly: GCF_024323335.1. Classification (NCBI taxonomy): domain Eukaryota; kingdom Viridiplantae; phylum Streptophyta; class Magnoliopsida; order Fabales; family Fabaceae; genus Lathyrus; species Lathyrus oleraceus. The sequence goes on from NC_066585.1 coordinate 209,508,548, forward strand.
GAAAAAAGGATATGGTGAGCTTTTCAAGCCTAGAAGGGGAAATGACATTCAACCACAATTGTCGAAGCCAAAATAGATATCTTATATTCAAAAGAGAATCCTGGTTTTTTGAGGGAGAATCATGTAGGACAAGTGACATCAAGCATAAGAAGAAGGTTGAATTATGGTCTGTGATCAATTTTATACTTTTATCGATTAAGATCATATTAGTAATTTGGGTTGAGTAAATTGCAGCGGAAATAAAATAATAAAAGTAAATTGCAGAAATTTAAAGGATATGGTTAGAGAGATTTCACCAGAGATTTATATAGGTTTGATCGAACGTTGGCCTAGTCATGTCCCTAAGAGGTCTTCTTGAGAATTTGACTATAAAATTTAAGTTTTTGAAGGTTATGCCCACTAACCTTTAATACAATCTGACCTTGAGGTTTTTACAGGCGTATCACCAACCAATGATAACTTTTACCACAAACTAAGCTAACAAACCGTTTAGAGATTTAGGGATGATCTCAATTACAAAAACAAAGTTTTTTTGGAAAAGCTCAAGAAACCTACCACAGATCTTTTATGACATGTTTATCTCACAAACCAAACTCGATCTCTAAGAGAATCACACTCTTCAGAATTTAAACAACCCGCACGACCTCTTACAAAATTTCTTCCCACAAGTAAAACTTCACTTACAAGAAATAAGGTAATATCAAGTGAAATAAATATTTTCGAGAGAGAGAGAGAGAGAGAGAGAGAGAGAGAGAGAGAGAGAGAGAGAGAGAGAGAGAGAGAGAAATTCCAAAAAAATATTAAACATTGAAAAGCGGTGTGTTGTGAAGAGGAGACGTGTCTCCCTAATATAGTAGTTGGAAAAACCAAAAAATGAAAATAATGCATGAGTCAAATTAATGAGCCAATCAATTGACATATTGCTCCAATCGATTGGTTAGCTCATTTCTAATCGATTAGCAAGCCCAAATAAAAAAGTTTGGATATAAAATCGTTGCAAGTCATTAATGTATTGTCCTTATCATTTAGTTAATTGATTTACTCTCTTCTAATCGATGTGCGTAATCCTCTAATTGATCAGTTGACTCAAAAAAGTTTTGTCAATCTATTGGCGCAACTTATCAATCAATTCATTTGTCAAAAAAGGTTTGAAAAAGGTTTTGACAACTTTTAATCACTTGTCTTGGATTCGAAAATAATTTTCAAGATAAAAAATTTGAAAATATATTTTAGGTGTGTATGTGAGTTTCCTTAGTACTTCTAAGTTACTTCTTTATTTTTACAACACTCGGGTCACTCAAACAAATAATGTCTGACGAGCTTTCACGCTTTATCCGAGGCTGCAAGATTTTTTGTTAGATTGATTTTGATTATATAAACACTTTGATCTTGAGTTTCATTTTGTTTATGAGACGTGACATGTTTCTTTGCTTAGATTGTCATCATCAAGGTTGAAAGTTATTGCCATCGACTTTGATCATTGTTGTCGTCATCAAAACTTCAAAAAGATCTTTTGCGGAATTTTTGACTTTATACATGCAAGCACATAGATCCATAAATCATACATGTCATCTAAATAATCACAAAATTGACTAAAAAAAACTTTCTCAAGCTAACATTATGACCCTAATGAAGTACTATAGCCAACCAAATAAATGTTTTCCTAATCTAAATGGATTTAGAACAAATGAGATAATGATGAAGTCAAAATAGAAGAAATGCACTTGTACTTATTGTCGGAGATATTTATAGATTTGTATTGATTATTTTGATTTTATTGTATAACTAACTGGCTTGAGTTTCCTTAATACTTATAAAACTATATGAAATTATGTTAGGTTCAAGGGTAGACTCGAGAATCACATAAATTGTTATAACTTGTCAGAGACGGGTGATAGTAACTATGCAAATCAAGGTAATATCAGCATCATGTCATAAGAGTATGAAATATGCACTTATAAGGATATTAAAAATAAATAGCAATAAAGAGTTGTGATAAATTATAAACTTAGTTTCTTTTACTTAGCATGATGATATCATAAATACTTATTTTCTTCTAAAAATCCCATTTTTTTCTTCTATTAGATTTAACCTGGATAAATATAGACTATAAGATAAATTTTTAGTGCTTGATGGTTTTAAATGACCATTCAAAACCTAAAAGAATTAGCATCTGTTTAAGAAAGTTTAGCATCTGTTTTAAGAAAATGAGACGTAATAGGAGGTCTACGAAGATTTGAAAAAATGATTCAACGTGTTTTAAAAAGTTTTAAGATGAGAAAGGAATCATAAATACTAGACTCAAATGATTGAGAGTGAAATGAATGTATATCCAAGATCTCTAAAATTTTTGTTTTGCTTCATCTTCATTAGGATCAAGTAAATATCCTAAATTATTTTTTACGACCAATTTAGAATTCTGAAGTGGAATTGGAGATACATTAATATGGTGAAAGAAATAGAATTTTGAAAATTTGAAACCTTAGGTGATGCGTGCAAGGAAAATATTTAATGAGTTGTAACAAGATGATATTCTAAAGTGTAAGAACATATTTTAAAAATAATGCAAAATGTTGACAAATAACATTTTTCAGTGGCACGTTCCAAAAGGTGGAGTATCTTGGAAATTTCCGCAAAAATAAAATGTTACCCCAGTGCATATGATAATTACTAATTTTACACAATGCATTTAAAATATCATTTATTAAACTCATTCATGAATTTACAATTTAGGAGTCATTTGTTATTTGTAAAATGTAAAACTTCGAATTTGAAATACAAGTCTTCTTTAAAACGGTTAAAAACACTTGATTGTTTGAATGGTAAAAGATTTTAAATACGATGTCAGGAGTTTTAGAATAGTTAAGAGAAAGTTGGAAATTAAAAAAAGGCCTGGCAAATAATAGGGAGATGAAACTTAAACAAAAAGTTTCTAAAAATTGATCAGTTCTTATCTGATTCTCTATACCATAGAAATAAGCCTCCATTATAAAATGACTTTCAATTTTTAATCAAAAGCCTTCTCAAAACATGAAAAATAACAATCTCTATTTAGTAAGGTGAAAAAGATGAAGTATGTTTCCTCTCATTATTAATAATATAGTTACACACTACAAATAATGTCAATGTGAGGTTGTACATGACTTTTTTTTACTAATAAATGGATGTTTGTGTCGAATAAAAAAACACACGTCTTTTTAAAAATATTAATTTAATTTAAATATATAAAAAAATAGTCCGTAAAAATTTTTAACATTACATTTTTAATACTTGCAAAATTTTCTTCAATCTTTAGACCTTACAAAATCATCTTCAAGAAAAATTTCTTCAATACTATTAATTCTACTTTAACTTTTTAAAATATTTTTTATAGATTTGTTTAGGTCATTATAAAAATTTCTTCCATATAAAAATGAACTTTACAATCAATTTCTAGTTTATGTTTTCTTTTTTTAATTTGAAAACTCGTATTTATTTAATTTCATGTTTAAAAAATTATTAAAAAGTTGAAAGAATTTTTTAATATTTTAATTAATTTTTTTTTCAAACTAAATTACATGAAATCATATTAGTTGCTATTAAATCTATTTTTTAGAAACAAATTTAATGATGCTGATCTATACATTTTCTAATATGAATATTGTCTATTAAGGTTTTTTATAATAACTTAGAAGAATATTTTACACACTATACATTCATTTAAAAATAAAATATTTCATATTTTTAGAGAAAAATATATATATGTAAATAGATTAATCAATGTAGTATTTTTATTTTTTTTTGATTATGACATACGGTAAAGTTTATTTTCTTATTGTGTGTTTTTAAATGTTTTTAGAAAGATAGGTTGAATTTATCTAACTATTTATTTTATTAATTTTTTGATGGATTATATTTTATGTCACACATTTTTTTCTTTTTCCTTTTTTTATTTAATAATTTGTATTTTATTAAAAAATTAATTAATTTCAATATTCTATTACATTGCATTAAGAACTACAATTTATTTGAGGATAATAATTTTTTTAAAACTAATAGTTGATTTTTTTTTTCACAAACTAAAAATAAGATGTTGATATTTATAGAAATCAAAATAATTTTAAATCTTAATAAATATTATAAAACCAAAATAATAATAATTTAATACTCCATATATCAAAGGAGGTTATTAAATAAGGTGTCATTTGATGATGACTTCTAGGAAAAAAGAAAAAGTTTTTTTGTATGGTTTGCAGCGTTCTGTTGTTTATGGTTAGTTGTTTGGTTTAATGAACATTTTCTACGAACATAGGTAGTTAGTTGTCTGGAAAGTTTTAATGAAGTACTATGTATTAATTGCAAAGTCAATTTAATATAATGACATTGTTTGCTTATAGACTTTATGTTACTTGTAATGCTAATTAAGACATTCAACAAGTTAAGCATAAGTCTTTTAGTCGGTGCTCATTTTTATTTTATTTATTGAAAACTTAACAAGTCGTAGTTTTTTTATTTGGTGTAACAACTTGACATAGGTTGATACATTGTTTTTAATACTTTCATGGTTAGGTACTAAATTTCAAATTTCAAATGGTCTAATAAGACCAGTTCAAATTGAAAGTTCATTTTATAATTTGTTCCGAACATGCATGTCCATGTTAAGAGGCCGCCCCCGGTAGAACTTGTGATAAATTATTAATAATTAATAATTTTAAGTGTGTTTTAATATGATAAAATAATTATAAATAAAAGTTATTTTTTAAATTTGGAAATAAATAATATTTTATGAAGTGTTGCAGAACCCGAAACACTCCCATAATTAAAAATTATTGTTATAGACAAAACAATGCAACGTTTGAAAAGTGTTACGGTAGACAAAATAATATAACATTTAGGAAATTTTTTGTTGAAAGTGTGTGTTTTAAGGTCGCAACTTTATGAAACAATATCAGTTTAATCTATAAATTATATATTTTGAATTTAGAAAAATCATAACAAAAACACATATCCTCTAAAATAAATTATAGACCCTCTTCGCTACATTTGAATTTTCATTTGTTCCGTGCAAACTCAAGAAAACTGAATTATTTAATATTCTTGTATGAAAATTCTAAGACATTCAAAAATGCTTATAATACAACAAGAAAAGTGATTCGTTCACGATTCTAATTTCAGTTCATTTTATTTAAATAATTTTTTAACAATCTTATAATACAAATTGTAAATATGACAATCAAGACTTCTGGTTTAAATATTAAAAAAAAATAAAAATAAAAATCTAAAATTGAACATCATTAATTCAAATATATTTTGTTACTCTTCCGCAAAAAAGTTTATAAAATTATGAAAAACATAATATCAAAGTCAAAAAATAATATTATTCTAATTGATTAGCATTGGAATCTTATTATCTGATATTATAATTTTACAATTTTACGATGTTAATTGATATGCATTATAATTAATATCGATAATTGTCAGCATGAAGAAGTAGGATAAACATCCAGAATTCTTTAATTATTCAATATATATTAATTAATGATTTTTTATTATCAATTAATTGCAGGTATAACAATGAATCTGTACATTCTGTGTCGACGGGCTTGGATTTGTAAAGTAAAATATGTCTCTTTCAAAATCAGGCAAAAAGAATTAACTAGCCATTAATTATGATAAAAATAAGAAATTGTAGACATCATTAGTTTCTTGGATCTATATCAATGATATTCTACACATGAAAATGTACAGTACCAAGCATATTATAAAACAAATATGATTTAATTATAAAATAGTAAGAAGTTCTACAGTTACTGTAACAATGAATTATATATATAATTGAAAATGGATTTATATACCTATATGTATTTCGTAGTACTGCTTTAAACAATATTTCTTCCATTTTTTATTATAAGTTGTTTTTGATTTTTTACACGTATTAAAAAATATAATAATTATGGTATGAAAATGAAAAATTATGAAGAATTTCGTAAAATTGTCCTTTATTATTGATATTGAAAAGACAAATTAACATAATTGAAATAAGAGAAAATAATAAATATTTAAAAATATAATAGGAAAAAGAATATTAATGATTCATTGTATTATAAAACGACTTATATTGTTGTACAAAATATTTTTTCAAAATAACTTATAATAAAAAACGGAGAGTAGTAACATTTCTATAATTAATGAAAGTCATCACAGTATGATAATTTAATTTATTATATATTTTATGTCACAATTCTTTTTTGTTTTTCCTCTTTTTATTTAACAATTTGTCTTTATTAAAAATTTAATTAATTTCAATATTCTATTACATTGCAACAAGAACTAAGATTCCCTTGAGGATAATTTTGTAAAAACAAAAAGTTGATTTTTCTCCCACAAATTAAAAATAAGATGTTGAAATTTTATAGATAGCAAAATAATTTTAAATCATAATAAATATTATAAAACCAAAAATAAACATAAAAATTTAATACTCCGTAGATGAAAGAGGTTAATAAATAAGGGTCAGATGATGGTGACTTGTGGGGGAGAAAGAAAAAGGTGTTCTGTTGTTTATGGTTAGCAGAAAACAAGGGTCCAGAGAGGTAATTCACTAATTATGACACATTATATTTGTAAATTGTAATCTTCATCATATTCAACAGTAAAAATTAGTATTACCAACTTATATATGATATGAAAAGAAAAAATATAAATCGAGAGAGATAATTTATTGATTATTTAATTTGTTTGTGTTAAGGATGATAATAGAGTTCATAGACATAAATATTAATCTTTCATTTCGCGTTCTAATTAATAAATATGATATTTGCAAATATTTATTAAACAAATTTATATGAATTTTGAGATATCCGTTCATATATACGAATATCATTTAAATATTTTTTTTTTTGAATTTCTTTTAACTAAATAAAATTTAACTATCCTATTTCTAAAGATATACGAAAATAGTTTCAAATTTACCACAAAACAATAATAATAACAAAATAAATCAGATTCATTTTATTGATTGTTTTTATTACATAATTATACTTGATTCCACAATGTAATAATAATAATAATAATAATAATAATAATAATAATAATAATAATAATAATAATAATAATACAGTTTTTTATTCAATAAAATAATATTTAAACAATTTTAATAATTTTTAACGGATATGAATAGTACGGATATTATTAAATCAAGAACAACTTTACTATTGATTCAAATATTTTTATAAATAATATCAAAATAAAAATAGTATTTCTATATGAGAAAAAATATATTTTTGATTAAAATGTTCTTATATACGAGAAAAAATATTATTGTTATAAACGTGAACAATTTTACTACTGATCCAAATATTGAATAATAGAAATTTATCCATCATTTTTTTTTCAAATATGTGAAAAAGATTAAGAGAGCTTATTAAAAAAGATTGACTATATATTTAAAAATTGTATTCTCTCTTATAAAATAATGTCTAATTTGTAAAAAACCTAAAACGATAATTTATATAATACAAATTTCAATAGTTTTTATTTTTAACCATATTACTCTTGATATTGTTATTTAACTTTCATCTTTTACATTTATTACTATTTCAATTTAAATTTACCATTATTCTTAAGTTTTTTTCTTTTTTCAACTTTCAATTTTTATAACAGTTTTTTTCTTTTTTCAACTTTAGCCACCAAACTTTGACATCATGTTAATAAACTTTTCAAAGTCGCTAAATCGGCAATCAAATAAATTTAATCACCGAATTAGTGACTGAAATTTTGTGACCAAATAATTCAGTTACAAAATATATTTTTATACAAAATTATTTTATTAAAAAATTCAGTGACCGAAATTTCGGTCACTAATAATTTTGGTGGTTTTATTTTTTAAGTTACTATTTTCCTCATAATTTTTTTCTCATTTTTAAATATTTTATGTTCATCCTAATTTTTAGATTTTAGTCAAAATTTCACATTTTTGTTTTTATAACATATAAAATATATATTTATATTAAAAAATTAATAGACATAAATTTATTAATTTAATAAAAATGTAATTTAAATGACATTATACTAATTTAAATATATTCTGATAATATATACCAATTTAAATATGTAATTGAAAATTATTATGATACGTCCCAGTGGTAACACGTGTCCCTAAAACTCAAGGGCATAGGTCCCATACTTGTATGGGGCAATCATTTTCATTTAACTTAAATTTATTTAACACCTTAAAAACAGTGGCTAAATCGGTTTCGATTTCGGTCACTGAATACGTTACTAAAGGTTAGCGACTAACACTTTTTCCATCGAAAAATTATAGTCGATTTATTGGTCACTAAAGTTATATTGGCCGATTTTAAAGCTTTTTTGGTCTCTGATTCGGTCACTAAATGCGAAGTTTTTAGTAGTGCGAAATACTTCAAGAATAAGCTCCTTTAATCCAATTAACTTCCAAGCTTGATGATTATTCTTGATGATGAATGAATGTAGAAGATTGATGAATAAGATTGAATTGATGAACTTCAAATGATGTTTGTTGATGATAATGTATGAATTGTTGATTGATAATTTATGGAAATTGGATTGTGGCTAAGTTTCACAATTTTAGCTTATGCATTTCTTCTTCATTTGTTCATTAATTATTCATACATTCATGAATTTTTAATCTACTAAAATTATTAAATCTAATAAAAAATATGTAAATTATATATCACCATACTCAAATTTGGCAAATGAGCCACGTATTTTGAAGTGTCGGCGAAAAGGTGAAGAAAGTGTATAAAGAATCAATTAGTTCGTATTCGTTATAATGATTCGTGAAAAAGTAATTGACAAAAAATCGCTTCTAATGATAAATTCACATGTTATTAATAGTTAAGAATTAAAACATCACAATTTTCAAGTTTATGTATCTCATGCCAAAATAAATGATTATTCAAATAAGCAATTCAAAAACAGTAACTTAAATTAATCAACAAGCAAACATCCAATAATTCATGGCAAGAGTGTGAAAGAGATGAGAGATTACCGATAGAGCGGAGGTTTGCTTCGGTTAGTGTTGAAAATCGGAATGTCAAAGAGAAACCCGAAATACTTCAAGAATAAGCTCCTTTAATCCAATTAACTTCCAAGATTGATGATTATTCTTGATGATGAATGAATTCATAAGATGAATCTTGAATGTAGAATATTGATGAATAAGATTGGATTGATAAACTTTGAATAATGATTGTTGATGATAATGTATGAATTGTTGATTGATAATTTATGGAAATTGGATTATGGCTAAATTCCATTATTTTAGAACTTCAATGTGAAGTTCTAGATGGTGATGAACATGAACTTTGGTGATGGTGAGAGAGAAGATGAATGAGAGAGAGAATTTGAGAAAAAAATAGTGAGAAAAAATGGTTAGTTTGTATGGTGTTAGTTTTTCTAGTTAGGTTTGTTAACCCTAAAATTGTGAAAAATGACATGTTTATATAAACTTTGTAAGTGAATGAACACCCTTAGATTGTGATTCAAGTAATGAGTTTATCAATGGTTAGAAATTAATTTAATTCTTAGTTGCGGATCACCAATTTCAACACTTCGATTAATTGTTAAGAATGGTTAGGATTGAATGGAGATTTGATTGAAAATGGAAGTTTGAATTTGTGTTTTTTTGGAGGTTATTTGTGTTAGTTTGGTAGTTATGGTAGTTAAGGGTTAATTGGGTAATTGAATGATTTTGAGGAATGAGATAGTTAGAGACCAATAATGTTTGAGTTTAGCAAAAGTACCAAGTTGAAATATAAGGCAAATGATCACTAGTAATTAACTTGAATTTGAATGCTTTTGCCTTGATTTTTCTACCATTTTTGGCTTGAATTTTTAGTGAATCATCCCATGATTTTTAGTGCTTTTGGGAAGGTATTTTGTGTTGAAAATAAGTACTTTTGAATGACATAAACTCATGGATTAAATTCTAAATTTTTGGGCTTGAAACAATGTTGGAAAGTGCTGAAAAACAAGCCATTGAAGTGAAGCTTGATGGGAGATATAATTTGTTGGAAATTAGCACTTGACATAATCATGACACAATTCGATTATGATGAATGATGATGAATCCCTTGATAAAATGCTTGTAGAATAGGTCTAGGAAAATTCAGGAGTCAAAACCGAGTCAATGGTCGACAGTTGACCAAAAATTAACTATTTGACCAAAAAGTCAACTGTACCAAAAAAAGGTAATATTTTACCCTATTTCCTTGTAATCCATTATTTTGATTTGTATCTTAGGAAATATATATTGTACCTCAAATTCCCAATAAATGAATGAAATCTTCCTTTTATTCCAACTTTGCCATTTTCTTTGAATCCAAGCAATCATTCGAATTAATTAACGATCATTCCAATCTCCCAGCTAACCATAAAAAGAGATGATCCACACCACAAGTAATATGGGAAATAAACCCGAATAATTACTGTCGCAACCTGAAAAAGGAGATGCGAAAAAACAACCGGCGAGAAAGAAATGACAGAAGAGTCGCCACCGCGCGTTATTTATCCCAAAGGAGGGAAAGGAAACGCTCGAAGTAAACCTGGAAAAAGGAAAGGAAAAGACAAGGTCTCGCAACCAAATCTCGGGTTCGGGAGCCGATTATGCGAAGGGAAGGTATTAGCACCCCTACGCATCCGTAGTACTCTACGGGATCCACGCTTGTTGTTCTTGTCTAAAGAGTGCGGGTTTATCTAATGTACTATTTACTAAAAGAGGGGTCAAAAGAAAATGACTCGCACGGATGTCGCATCCACTGCATACGTATCTCATCTGAATATGAGAATCAGAGTCTTCGTAGCTCGGCTACCTATGGGTTAAAGAGGAGTGTGCTCGCTAAGACATCACGTCTTATGCCTACGTATCTCATCTGGAATGAGAATCAGAGCAAGTCGTAGTTCGGCTAACTACGGGTTAATGGTTTGGATGAACGACGTTACTACGCAATCTACCGGATGCTCGACCTTTGGAGACTTACTCGCCTGTAGTAGAAGGAGTAAACGTGTTCTTAGGAGAAGAAAAATCAATGAGTTTGTTTGTATTTTAGGAATGCTCATGCAAAAAAGGAAGTCCTAGACGAAGGAACAATGCTACCTTAATTAACATGCAAATGGGAGACTATACGAAGCCTATCAATCCTATGGGGAGACGATCACACCATACAAAACAAATATGCATAAAGTAAACGCACCAACGGGGGGCTCAAACATACATGGGTAGGGCTTTAGTCAAGAGGGGTCATATCAACCTCGACAAACAAGCCATGAAAAAGGTAATCAAATGGGCTCTTAACCACTGACATTGAACGTCAGGGTGAACAGATCAAAAGGGTAATGAGGATAAGACCTCATAGCTCTTAGCCCTGGCCAGGGTGAGCTCATGACAAAAAGTGGGGATTCAGAAAGGTGGAACCCTCTCCACTGACTGACCGGACAAAAGATCTTGGGCTTTTGTTCTGAAGCATCGACACGTAGTGTGAGCATAAAGAACGACACACTGAATAACGGGGGATTGATTACTAATCCCTTTTATCCGTCAATTGCCTCTTCAGGGAGGTCTTTAGCACTAATGCCTCTTCTTGGAGGTCTTTGGGCACAAAAGTAAACAAACAAAAGAAAACATTGCCTCCTATTGAGGTCTTCCAGCTAAGAAAGCGGGAAAATGCGGGAAAGATAAAGGATCAAGAGATCTACCACACGGATAAAGATCCGAAGTAATAACAGCTAAAGAAATAAGAAACCCAGAGATCTCTCGAGCTGGCACCATCAAAGAAAGCAAGTCAATACAGGTAATCGGAATAAATCTCCAAATGGTATCCCACAAATAAAGTGGAATGCCAAGTAAGCTATCCTTTCAGGAGTCATGTGAGCCCTCACAAAAAACTCAACAAACAGGTTAGAGTGACAAGATGGGGCGCAATCAAGAGTTGCCCCAAATCAAAATGTAACCACATGAATCATGCCATTAAAATTCCCAAAAAGAGCTCACAAAAAGCAACCAAGTGTAGGAGGCCTAAACCTCTTGTCAAACACATGCATCAAAAGGGTATCAAAAATTTCAGGTTGAAAGTATAAAGTAGTGGAAATAGGGCAAACCTGATTGGAGAGATCGAATGAAATTGAATTTCCCGGTTGGGTTTGCAAAGCAATCTGAGGGTTTATATGAGATGGAATTGGCTCTTTGCAGATGAGTTCCTTTCAGTCTCTGGAGGTTGCTCTGAACTCTGTTACCTCTTCTCTCACTATCTTTTTCCCAGGGTTTTTTGGGAGATGGAAGTCTAAAATTTATAACCTGATTTTTGTGACTTTGTGGGCTCAAAAGAGAGAGGTCCAAGTCCAAGATTTTTCTATTATATTTTATTTATTTATATATTTATTTATTTTTTATTTATTATTATTATTATTTATTTATTTATTTCGTTTCTTTTTTCGAAACGCGTGGGCTTCGCCTAGCGAGCATGACAACTCATGAACAAACTTTTGCTCCTTCAAGATTAACGTTTTGACTGATGAATAGACCTCATTTGAACATGTTGGAAGTATCTCAAGCCATTCCCTTGTGTTGACTGATCACCCAGATAGGACCCACAAAGTGTCTTGGATGATATTCAAGCTTCTTGGATCTAATTCTGATTGACATGATGAAGTGCAATATGAAATGTTAAATGACCTAAAAATGAATGCATGAATGAGGGGGGCAAATTTTGAGGTATTACAGCTGCCCCTATTCAATCAACTGGAGACCCGAAAAGAAGATAGCAGCGGCTTTCGAGGTATCAAGGGATTGAATACAATAAAAGCCCGAAAATTTGCACTGAAGTGAAGTGAAGTAACAATGCCTGTCAGAATCGGCAAAGAGGTGGTCTTGAAAGAAGAATCCGTCTGGTATGGTGAGAGTCAGTCTGAATACCGAAAAAGAATGTTAACCTTGATACCAAAATAAATGGTAACACAGAAATAACCATGGCCTGAATGCCGCTCATCAGTCTGAATATTGGAAATGACTTCGATCTGAACATCGGAAGATATGAGATTATTAATATCGGTCTGAACACCGAGAGGCTGGCCTGAATGCCACAAGTTGCGTCGACCTGAATGTCAGAAACTTCTTCGATCTGAACATCGGAAAACTGGCCTAAATGCCACTTCGATCTGAATATCGGAAAATTGGTCTGAATGCCACTTCGATCTGAATATCGGAAAATTGGCCTGATTGCCACAAGTTGCATCGACCTGAACGTCGGAAACTTCTTTGATCTGAACATCGGAAAACTGGCCTGAACGCCTCTCCGGTATGAATACCGGAAACTGGCCTGAATGCCACTTTGGTCTGAATACCGGAAACTGGCCTGAATGCCACAAGTTGCATCGACCTGAATGTCGAAAACTTCTTCGATCCGAACATCGGAAAACTGGCCTGAATGCCACTTCGGTCTGAATACCGGAAACTGGCCTGAATGCCACAAGTTGCATCGACCTGAACGTCGGAAACTTCTTCGATCTGAACATCGGAAAACTGGCCTGAACGCCACTTCGGTCTGAATACCGGAAAAACTTCATGTCTGTCAGCATCGGCAGAAATAGGGAAAGATAATAGAGGCGGCACATTGGCCAATGACACTTGCTGGGGATAATAAAGGTAAGTCATGAACAATCTTCAGTCTGAGTACTGGAAACAACTTCTGGCTTATCACTTGGGATACCGAGAATGTTTTATGCTTTACATGCGTATGTTTGAATTTTTCAATGGCGTAATGCTCAATGAAAATGGAAATGCTACGCGATTTGGGAGGATGCAATGCAATATGATTCTACATGCAAGGATGCGAAATGCTGGGTAGAATGCCAAGCCGAGGCAAGGGAGTCTGCTGGGGAAATGATCACCATCTTCTGGACCCTGACAAGGCTGTTGGAGATGCACAACGCAAAGAACTCTGTGGAGAAATGACCCGCCACACGGTGTTCTAGCAATGAAGAAATACCGAGACTCTGACTGGGGAGAGAACGGCACTGAAAACCTGTTGTTGGGGAAAACGATAGTGGTTCTGGCAACCATAATCTGCGAGAGAGACGACTTAGCAGGGGAAGCAAACACCGATATGGTACCGAGATTCTGCTTCAAGGAAAGAGACCATGGATCTGGCGTCGAGATCATCGATCTGGCATCGAACCCTGAGGAGCAGCCGCTTCTGCTGGGAAGATACAGTCTGACACTGTCAACTCCGCTGGGGATATATAGTCTGGCACTGTCAACTCTACTGGGGAGTGTATATTCTGAAACAACCGCTTGGGGGAGGTACAGCAGTGAGAGCCTGCTGGGGATCGAAGAATCCAATGCTCTGATCAGCTCTGCAGGGATAAGATACCAACTTCGACTGTTGGGGGAAAACATTTGCGATCATCGGCTGGGAACCTTAAGGAAATGCCCCGAGGGTACCTGTTCTGGATAGATGATCTAAAGCACTTAACATTTACAACAATTTTAAATGTTTATTAAGCCTGTACCTGTAAAGCTCTTATGTTTCATGATGCAATGTTTATCAAAAATTCGGACGTCATTTTTGCAAACAAAACAGTAAAATGAAAATGAAAACAGAGATATACTGAATAACATGATTTTATTGATTGAATGGCCTCTGAATAAGCATTTACATCAGGAAGCAATCCCTGGAAAGAGGTAATCGCACAAAAGATAAAAACAGAAATTAATCTAATGGCAATGTGAAATGGATTTCTATTGGGTTCCAATTCTGCTATGACTTGCTCGTCTTCAAGATCCTTCAGATGATCAGCTTTCTGAAAAGAGTGATTGGACTGTTTCCTATCCTTCAAAAGTTTCCAGTCATTGACACGAGATGAGATTCAGAACTACTCAGAACGCAGTCATTCGTTTAATCCCTAACTTTTGCCTGGATCGCCCTTTTCGGGTTTTCAATCCACCGGGATACCCATTTTTGCCTAAGTTGCCTTTTCAGGTTTTCAACTTACCGGGTATACGATCTTTTCATTTTTAATCCCTAATTTTTTCCCGAACCTTTTCATTTTCTTGGTTCGTCGGGATGCCCATTTTTGCCTGGACTATTCTTTTTACTGTCCAGCGGGTCTATTTTATGCGAAGTATTTTTTAACTGCGTCTGAGTTCACAGGGGAAGTGAAGTTTTCACCATCCATAGTTGCAAGCATTAAGGCCCCACCATCAAAAACCTTGGTGACAATATACGGTCCATCATAGTTAGGAGTCCACTTGCCCCTGTGATTTGTCTGAGGAGGAAGGATCCTTTTCAACACTAAATCTCCGACTTGGAAGCATCGAGGGTGCACTTTCCGATCAAAGGCTCTCTTCATCCGACTCTGATACAACTGCCCATGACAAATGGCTGTCATTCGCTTCTCTTCGATAAGACTCAACTCATTGAACCTTGTCTGAATCCATTCAGCTTCGTCTAACTTGACATCCAACAGGACTCTTAGAGAAGGAATCTCCACTTCAACAGGTAGGACTGCTTCCATACCATACACCAGGGAGTAAGGGGTTGCCCCGGTCAACGTATGTACTGAAGTACGGTACCCATGCAAGGCGAAGGGTAGCATCTCATGCCAATCTCTGTACGTGACAACCATCTTCTGCACAATCTTCTTTATGTTCTTATTTGTCGCCTCAACAACACCGTTCATCTTAGGGCGGTAAGGGGAAGAATTGTGATGCTGAATGTTGAAGTTCTGGCACAACTCCTTCATCATTTTGTTATTGAGATTAGAACCATTATCAGTAATGATTCTTTCGGGAATCCCATAACGACAAATGATTTCTTTCTTAATGAATCGGGCAACCACATGTCTGGTGACATTCGCAAATGATGCTGCTTCGACCCACTTGGTGAAATAGTCAATGGCAACAAGGATGAAGCGATGCCCATTGGAGGCGGTCGGCTCAATCTTTCCAATCATATCAATGCCCCACATAGCGAAAGGCCATGGCGAAGACATCACATTCATAGGATTTGGCGGCACATGCACCTTATCAGCATAAATCTGGCATTTATGACACTTCCGAGCATATTTGAAACAATCAGATTCCATGGTCATCCAATAATAACCTGCTCTCAACAATTTCTTAGCCATTGCATGTCCGCCGGCATGAGTACCGAAGGAGCCTTCATGAACTTCCTGCATTAACATGTCTGCTTCGTGTCTATCCACGCATCTGAGCAAAACCATGTCGAAATTCCTCTTATACAGCACATCATCTTTGTTCAAGAAGAAACTGCCTGCCAATCTCCTCAAAGTCTTTCTATCATTGTTGGATGCCCCTGCAGGGTACTCTTGATTCTTCAGAAAGCGCTT
The DNA here is from genome assembly GCF_024323335.1 of Lathyrus oleraceus. Classification (NCBI taxonomy): domain Eukaryota; kingdom Viridiplantae; phylum Streptophyta; class Magnoliopsida; order Fabales; family Fabaceae; genus Lathyrus; species Lathyrus oleraceus. The sequence goes on from NC_066585.1 coordinate 209,524,913, forward strand.
GATGTCGTGATACCAGGGCTTGTCGTCAACTACCAGTTCAGCAGCAAACACATACGCGGCCCTGTCGAGGCGCATCACATCGATCCTGGGAGCGTGGTTCCACCGAATCACGTTGATAATGGAGGATAGAGTGGCAAGAGCATCTGCCATCTGGTTCTCATCACGAGGTATGTGATACAGCTTTACTGTTGTGAAGAAAGTCAATAGTCTTCTCGTGTAATCTCTGTAAGGGACCAGATTGGGCTGGAGGGTGTTCCAATCACCATTCACTTTATTGATCACTAGAGCTGAATCTCCGAAGATGTCCAGAGTCTTGATTCTCAAATCAATGGCTTGCTCAATACCCAAGATACAGGCTTCATACTCAACTTCATTATTTGTGCACTCAAAAGTCAGACGAGCGGTGAAAGGCATGTGGGCACCTTTCGGAGTAGTAATGACAACGCCAATTCCACTTCCTCTGGCATTGACAGCCCCATCAAACAACAAAGTCCACTTTTCGTCTGGATCAGGTCCCTCCTCAACAACTGGCTCTTCACAGTTTTTCATCTTGAGGAACATGATGTCTTCATCTGGAAAATCAAACTTCATCGGCTCATAATCATCAATCGGCTGCTGAGCAAGATAGTCTGACAGAATACTCCCTTTGATGGCTTTCTGGGATGTATACTGGATATCATACTCTGTCAGTACCATTTGCCAACGAGCAACCCTTCCGGTGAGAGTTGGCTTCTCGAATATGTATTTGACTGGATCCATCTTGGAGATCAGTAAGGTTGTGTGAGACAGCATGTATTGTCTCAAACGCTTAGCAGCCCATGCAAGTGCACAACATGTCTTTTCAAGCATCGAGTATCTCGACTCGCAGTCTGTGAATTTCTTACTCAGGTAGTAGATGGCATGCTCTTTCCTACATGTCTCGTCGTGTTGACCGAGAACATAACCCATGGAATTGTCTAGTACTGTCAAATACATAATCAGCGGTCTCCCTGGGACTGGAGGCATAAGGATAGGAGGATTCTGCAAATACTCCTTTATCTTTTCGAAAGCCCTTTGGCAATCATCATTCCAACTGATAGCCTGATCTTTTCTCAACAATTTGAATATTGGCTCACACGTGGTTGTTAGGTGAGAGATGAACCTTGCAATATAGTTCAACCTCCCTAAGAAACCACGAACTTGTTTTTCTGTTCTTGGCTCAGGCATTTCTTGTATCGCTTTCACTTTGGCCGGATCCACCTCAATCCCTTTTTCACTAACAATAAAACCCAACAGTTTTCCAGATCTCACCCCGAAAGTACACTTGTTCGGATTAAGCCTCAGCTTGAATTTTCTCAAACGCTCAAACAGTTTCTGCAGATTCACCAAATGTCCTTCTTCTGTCTGAGATTTGGCAATCATATCGTCAACATAAACCTCGATTTCATGATGAATCATATCATGGAACAGAGTCACCATCGCTCGTTGATATGTTGCTCCGGCATTTTTCAGACCAAACGGCATCACCTTGTAGCAGAAGGTGCCCCACGGTGTTATGAATGTTGTCTTTTCCATGTCTTCTGGTGCCATCTTAATTTGATTATAGCCAGAAAAGCCATCCATGAAGGAGAATACCGAGAACTGAGCTGTTTTATCCACCAAAACGTCGATGTGAGGTAATGGGAAAGCATCTTTAGGGCTAGCTCTGTTCAGATCCCGGTAGTCGACACACATCCGTACCTTTCCATCCTTCTTAGGTACTGGAACGATATTTGCAACCCATGGCGGATAATTTGTGACTGCTAGAAACCCTGCATCCAACTGTTTTTGCACTTCTTCCTTTATCTTGACGGCCATCTCTGGTCTTGTTCTTCTGAGCTTCTGCTTGACCGGAGGACAACTTTCTTTGAGAGGCAAACGGTGTACCACAATATCTGTGTCAAGCCCTGGCATGTCCTGATAAGACCAAGCGAAGATGTCAATATATTCTTGCAGCAATTCAATCAGCCCTTTCTTCACATTATCTTCCAAAGCAACCCCTATCTTGATTTCTCTCTTGGTGTCCTCGGTGCCGAGATTAATCACTTCAGTAGACTCTTGATGCAGTTGAATGACCCTTTCCTCCTGTTTTAATAACCTGGTAAGTTCTTCCGGGAGTTCACAGTCTTCATCACCCTCTTCTTCAGCTTGAAAGATTGGATTTTCAAAGTCGAAGTGAGCCATAGCAGAACCGTTATCAATAGGATCCGGTGACGTGCATCTGCATGAGCGATGGTATGTGCTTATGAGTGTGAACAAGAAGTGAAAACTAAATAAAACATTGCCAAATATATTTTGATTTTTGAAAACTGCAAAAATAGAAAGACAGTGAACGAAATATTTGAATGCAAAAAGACGTCCTTTATTTATGATAAAAAATGCAAGTATCCACATAGATGAGCCCTACAATGAGTCATTACGCCCTGGGCGGAACGTAAGACTTGGACATGCATGAATAAACAAAGAAAATTACTCCTCCAGAAAAGTGACTTGGACAATCTCCTCAGAAGACCAATTGTTGATGACTTCACCCGGGATCCTCGGACGCACCCAGTTATCGATGTCGCAATCACTATCCCCATCTTCTTTATTGATTCCTTCGGGTACCATATCGGTGAATTCCTGAGTCATCTATCCTAGTGGAGCACCAAACAAAGTGAGGACACTGCGGCGGTACCTATTATGCAAGACATGCTATGGATATGCAAATGCAATGACATGTTTATCAATTCCAAAGGGTGTTCTACCCCTTGATTCCAGTCTCTCATCAGATAAAATATCCCTTTTTAAAAGTACCAGAAAACCCCGACTAGAATCAAGAAGAAGATATAAACCCCACAGAAATGGATAAACATGTGTGAATGATATGAATGCGGGTTAACTCTTTTTTTTATGCATTTTTTTGAAAATAAACATGCTATGATGCAAAATGATGAAACAATGGCTGGTTGGTTGTATATCACGAGGCATAGGATCAGAACTTCAGCATGAATTCAGAACCGGGAACCATAGAACACAGTCATCAACTTAGAACCCATACTTCAGAACCAACGGTCACCAACAAGAACCAAACAAAAGTCACCAACAGGACACGGTCACCAACAGAACAAGTCACCATCAGGATAAGTCACCTTCAGTACCTGTAAATGATTCATTCGCGCCCCACTCACGGGTGTAATCTAGGTCAGGGTAAGGTCAAGAGAAACGCAGGATAAACAATCCTTTCAAGAATATCATCATATGCACACCAGGTGTATGCAACGATAATACCCCATCAGAATCTGAACTGCTCGTGATACCATGTTCCGCTAAGTGGCGCCATACCACCCGCTTCCCATGAATCACTCTATTCCTAGGTGTCCTAAAGTTCACTCATAGCCTGTGTATTGGGCCTTTTTACCTCTTGTGACTCCCACCCAACAGCAAAACAGAAACAACAGCCAGCACAGTATGCATGAAACAGTAAAGCGCACATAGGATGCAATGGAAGCAGATAGATATGCAAAGCAATAAATAAATAACATACAATAGACAAAAAACAAACAAACGCTAGGAAAGGCCCACTAAGGAAAATAAACTCCCCAGCAGAGTCGCCAGCTGTCGCAACCTGAAAAAGGAGATGCGAAAAAACAACCGGCGAGAAAGAAATGACAGAAGAGTCGCCACCGCGCGTTATTTATCCCAAAGGAGTGAAAGGAAACGCTCGAAGTAAACCTGGAAAAAGGAAAGGAAAAGACAAGGTCTCGCAACCAAATCTCGGGTTCGGGAGCCGATTATGCGAAGGGAAGGTATTAGCACCCCTACGCATCCGTAGTACTCTACGGGATCCACGCTTGTTGTTCTTGTCTAAAGGGTGCGGGTTTATCTAATGTACTATTTACTAAAAGAGGGGTCAAAAGAAAATGACTCGCACGGATGTCGCATCCACTGCATACGTATCTCATATGAATATGAGAATCAGAGTCTTCGTAGCTCGGCTACCTATGGGTTAAAGAGGAGTGTGCTCGCTAAGACATCGCGTCTTATGCCTACGTATCTCATCTGGAATGAGAATCAGAGCAAACCGTAGTTCGGCTAACTACGGGTTAAGGGTTTGGATGAACGACGTTACTACGCAATCTACCGGATGCTCGACCTTTGGAGACTTACTCCCCTGTAGTAGAAGGAGTAAATGCGTTCTTAGGAGAATAAAAATCAATGAGTTTGTTTGTGTTTTAGGAATTCTCATGCAAAAAAGGAAGTCCTAGACGAAGGAACAATGCTACCTTAATTGACATGCAAACGGGAGACTATACGAAGCCTAGCAATCCTATGGGGAGACGATCACACCATACAAAACAAATATGCATAAAGTAAACGCACCAACGGGGGGCTCAAACATACATGGTTAGGGCTTTAGTCAAGAGGGGTCATATCAACCTCGACAAACAAGCCATGAAAAAGGTAATCAAATGGGCTCTTAACCACTGACATTGAACGTCAGGGTGAGCAGATCAAAAGGGTAATGAGGATAAGACCTCATAGCTCTTAGCCCTGGCCAGGGTGAGCTCATGACAAAAAGTGGGGATTCAGAAAGGTGGAACCCTCTCCACTGACTGACCGGACAAAAGATCTTGGGCTTTTGTTCTAAAGCATCGACACGTAGTGTGAGCATAAAGAACGACACACTGAATAACGGGGGATTGATTACTAATCCCTTTTATCTGTCAATTGCCTCTTCAGGGAGGTCTTTAGCACTGATGCCTCTTCTTGGAGGCCTATGGGCACAAAAGTAAACAAACAAAAGAAAACATTGCCTCCTATTGAGGTCTTCCAGCTAAGAAAGCGGGAAAATGCGGGAAAGATAAAGGATCAAGAGATCTACCACACGGATAAAGATCCGAAGTAATAACAGCTAAAGAAATAAGAAACTCAGAGATCTCTCGAGCTGGCACCATCAAAGAAAGCAAGTCAATACAGGTAATCAGAATAAATCTCCAAATGGTATCCCACAAATAAAGTGGAATGCCAAGCAAGCTATCCTTTCAGGAGTCATGTGAGCCCTCACAAAAAACTCAACAAACAGGTTAGAGTGACAAGATGGGGCGCAATCAAGAGTTGCCCCAAATCAAAATGTAACCACATGAATCATGCCATTAAAATTCCCAAAAAGAGCTCACAAAAAGCAACCAAGTGTAGGAGGCCTAAACCTCTTGTCAAACACATGCATCAAAAGGGTATCAAAAATTTCAGGTTGAAAGTATAAAGTAGTGGAAATAGGGCAAACCTGATTGGAGAGATCGAATGAAATTGAATTGCCCGGTTGGGTTTGCAAAGCAATCTGAGGGTTTATATGAGATGGAATTGGCTCTTTGCAGATGAGTTCCTTTCAGTCTCTGGAGGTTGCTTTGAACTCTGTTAGCTCTTCTCTCACTATCTTTTTCCCAGGGTTTTTTGGGAGATGGAAGTCTAGAATTTATAACCTGATTTTTGTGACTTTGTGGGCTCAAAAGAGAGAGGTCCAAGTCCAAGATTTTTCTGTTATATTTTATTTATTTATTTATTTATTTTTCGTTTTTTTTTCTTCCGAAACACGTGGGCTTCGCCTAGCGAGCATGACAGCTCATGAACAAACTTTTTCTCCTTCAAGATTAACGTTTTGACTGATGAATAGACCCCATTTGAACATGTTGAAAGTATCTCAAGCCATTCCCTTGTGTTGACTGATCACCCAGATAGGACCCACAAAGTGTCTTGGATGATATTCAAGCTTCTTGGATCTAATTCCGATTGACATGATGAAATGCAATATAAAATGTTAAATGACCTAAAAATGAATGCATGAATGAGGGGGACAAATTTCGAGGTATTACAATTACCACATAATATCCTCCTTGAAAAATCCACTTAAAATAAATGAATTCATTATTGTCGAACCTTTGGCCTAAATTTGTTACAATATGCAAATGCTGATGATTAACCTAAATGCATGATCAAATAGACAAATGTATACAAATGAATAAAACCATAAGTTAGGTGAATTGAATGAGGAGGTAGAAATTTTTTTGGGGTATGACACAAATATAGACATGGAATGAATGAGCATACCTTGAATAATTGACTTAACAAGCTCGACTCCGTCGACAAAAGATAAAAGCGAACCTTTCCAAGATGCAAGCTTGTTAATGACTTTATCATCAATCAGTTAAAGAAATTTAGCCTTGGGCCTTCCTTTAAATATGGGCACCCAAAGATGATTAAAAGGAGTAGTGCCTATGCTGAAACCAGATATATTTGATAAAATATTTAGTCTAGAAGCAGACATAGCCCCTCCATAGGTAGATGACTTTGCACAATTAACCACTTGACCAGAAGCTAAAGAATACTCTTCGAAGACAAAAATGAGAGCTCTAATATTAGAAGTATTTCATTTAAATAAATAAAAACATCGTCAACATATAGACTGTGGGAAGGAACTTTGATTTGCTTAGGACCCGTGATCAAATCGAGAGAACCGAAATTCACCAACTTCAAGATATTCTGGCTAAACACCTCTTCCGTAGGGAATAATAAAAGGGGAGATAGAGGATCTCCTTGATGAACCCCTTTAGTGCACTTAAAGTAACTATGAAGCGAACCGTTGATAGAGGTGGAGAGCCAAGAAAAGTGCAAATTGCTATTAATCCACTTACAGAATGTTGCATTGAAACCAAACTAGTGAAGAACTTTAAGGAGAAACAACCAACTTAAGGTGTCAAGTTCTTTAGTTATATCTACCTTTAGAGCAATGCTATTGCACCCGACTTTAGAATCGAGCAAATTAAAAGTCTCAAAAGCTAGCCCAATACAATCTCTAGTATTCCTTCCCTGGATGAAACTGCATTGTTCAGGGGAGACAAGATGAGGCATTAAAGGCACAATTCTCTCCCAAATAATTATAATTTGAACTTGAAGTTGGATAGTGATATATGACGAAACTGATCCAAAGAGTTGTAGCGGTGCATTCGTGACAATCGAGTTATGGATAAACCTGACGTCAATTGAAGTTGGTAAAAAGAGGGCACAAAAATGAGGGATTAAAACCTCGTAGTTTGTGGTTAAAATTTCAAATAAGTTGGTGAATTAATTTTAACAAAAGTTCTAATAAAGAGGGCACAAAAATGGCCAAAGATTTGAATGGGTTTGTTAGTTCTTTTTGTCTTTTGAAATTAAATTCAATATGATTAAGTTCATTCACAATTTTGATTCGAGAAAAGAAGTTTAAAATTTCAATGACATAAGGCCAAAGTTTCTAATTATTAAAATATGTCTAAATTAAAAAAACACAAACAAAGAAGATTTTGAAAAGAGGGAGAGATTTTGAAATTAAAGAAGTGGGAGGAGATGAAGAGGCTACCCTAGACAAAAATTAAACGTTAAGAGTTGAAAAGATCTGATCAAATGGGATATAATCCGCAAGACAAGAATGTCAGATAGAAACCCATTTTCCTTTGGACTTTTTGAGCAAGCAACAAGCATAAGAAATATCCAGGAAAACCATATGAAGACCAAGACATCAAATAAAGATAGGCATAACATCCAAGCAAGCACTCCAATAGCTAGCAGTCTTCAGTGTCTTCCAATGTATCAGATGAAAGTATTCCTTTGCAAATTCTCAGAAAACCATCATCAGACAATCAACAATAATAATAGCATAACAATAAAGCACAAAGACAAAATGACAGATGAACCAAGAGCACTCAGGGGTTTGCATCAGGTGAAAGACACAATCAAGAATAACACAGTCTCATCATATTGGCATTGGCCAAGTCCTTAAAGCATAGGGAGGTTGCCTAATTCTAAGTCTAAGAGTTCAAATCAAGTCCAACAGTCCACCAACATATTTTTTAGGATTTTTGTTTTTATTAGGTATTTTAAGGTCCTAAGACCACAAATAGAACAAAATCACAAGCAAACAATATATACAAACACAAGATATGGCTCAAATGAGCAAGGTAAAAATGACTGAAACATAAATATCTTGCATGAAATGTAAATGACAATGAATGGTAAAGGTACTGAAATTTAAACTCCATTAAGTAAATGACTTGAAAGTAAAGCAATGCTAATAAGAAGTTAGTCAATGTTAGTGAAGAGTTTTGATTGTTTAAGTCATTCCTTGAAGAACACTCAACCATCCTTTCACAAGTATGAAGACATGAACCAAGACATCATCCACGAGAAGGGCTCTAACTTGGATAAACCAACAAGAATGCCACTAGCTCTCATGAAGTAAAAAGGTCAAGTCTTCACACAATACCATGAAGAATGGGAGACTTGCAATCTCACTTACTCGAATTATATGCCTTGCGGGACAAATTTAGCTCTATGTTAAGTAATCGTAATTGGACTTATATAGAAGTCACAACTATCTGAGGTCGGGCAATAAAGATTTTCGTGTTAATGCATGTTAGAGACTTGGTACAAAGAACCTAGTTCCTAAAACATATCACACACAAAAATAAAGTGGGAATGACCTATCTCAATCCAATTCATGTTGATTCATCTGACACAAGGTCATTGATGAAATAACTAGCAGTTGGACATTAGAGAAATCATTGGTCAATGATGGATTTAGAAAGAATAGGGATGAAGATGAAGAGGGAATGGGAAATAGAAACCCAAATTGGTCACAGGAGGAAATTCATCTGATCAATACTATCCATTCATTTTGGGGGATGAAATGTACATTTCATCAATCCTCTAAATTCAATAGTATTGGTCAAACAAAATTCAAATCAACCATGACCAAGACCAAACAGAAAGTCGAACACCACAAGATCAATTAAATGACTCAACAAATTTTTTAAATAATTAATCAATTAAAAATCAATTTTAAAATGAATAAAAATGCATTTTTAAATGGACAAAACCTCAAATCTCTTCAAATCACCAAATAAATGGCCAAGGGATTTATCCTAGATCAAACAAGGTCAAAGGACCTTAGACAAAAAAATTCACAATTTTTGGAAAGGCATAATTATTTTAAAATATTTAAAAAGAAGTCAAAAATCGATTAATTCACAAAAAATATCAAAATTAATCCAAAAAAAAGATTTTAATTCAAAATATGGAAGAGGAAATTATTTAAAGATTTTTGGTGAAAGTCCCATATTTTTTGGATTAAAAATGGATTTATTATTAATTAATCAAAATAAAGGGATTAAAAGAAAAATCAGAATTAATAAAATAAATGGAAAAAACATGGGCCATCAGATCTCTCTCATTAATTGAGGTTGCATAACTGATGGCCACGCATATGGGATCTATGAAACTCCTCAGTCAACGCGTGGGGACTATGGTAATGCAAACCAAAGGCTAAGATTAAATCCTTGGACCAAGATCAGATGGATGAGAGGAAGCCAACTCACCACCAGAGCTAGGGCTCCGATCATCTTCTCTGGTGGTCGTCACCAGACTGATCCACCATGAACTTCTACAAAAATGAAAAGTGAGCACACCATTTTAAAGGAAAAATGCTCAGGAGCTCGAATCTGACCTCAATTTCTCCCAATTCCAAGTATATTAAACTATACATGGATTTGAAATTTGAGGTGCATGATCTGAGTTGCTTCGATTTGGCCTCAAAGCAACTCAATCTTGTTGCCTACGTTGGTAGGTCTTCAGACAACCAAAGATCAAGCAAAATAGTTGAGAATTGAGAGAGAAACGAAGAAGAGAAAATCCAGAAAATTCACTTTCGGTTTGCTTCAATTGAGCTTGATCTTGCTTCAAATTTTCTTAGGCTCACCTCTAACAACTTGCAGGAAGTGAACTGGATGATTAAGAAGCTTGGATTCTTGGAGTTTCAATTCCAAAGCAGAATGAGAATTGAAACTCGATTTCAAGTGAAATCTTCAAGTTTATCCTTTAATGGAGGTTGAGGAAGAAGCAATGCAAAGCTTGGGCCACATATCCTTCTCTTGCTTCATCTTGATGAGCGCGTCTTCCAACTTCTCTACATCTTGGTTAGGAAGAGTTAATGGCTCAACCACAATCATAGACATAGGTCTTTCACAAGGATAAGCCATCTTTAATTCCATAGCTCTCTTCTTCACCCAAAGAGTGTAAGCTTCCAAAGCTACACAATTGCGTGGACCAAGCTCAGATATTCCTTTCCTATGCACATTATGCTAAACATGCACAATCTTCTGCTTCAAATGTTGGGGATCTTTACCCTCTTGATAGAAAAAACCTTCTAACAAAGTATTATTAGGTTTGTCTCTCAAGGGGGACCCAAGTTGACGACGAGCCAAAGCAGGATTGTAGTTAATTCCTCCTTGTGTACCAATGAGAGGCATATTAGAGAATTCACCACAACTATTAATAATCTCCAAACTGCTTAAGGATGGATCATACCAAGCTATATCATCACTAGTGAGAGACGTAAGTCTCTGAGACCACCTTAGACATTGTTTGTTTTCCACAAAAGCAAGCGTCTGTGGCAAGTGCGAAATAAACCACTTGTACAAGAGAGGAATGCAACAGACAATCATTCCACCACCTTTAGAATTCCTTAGATGCAAAGAGAAATACATATCACCCAACAAAGTAGGCACATGATTCCCAATCAAGAAAAGTCTAATGACATTAACATCAACAAAACCGTCAATGTTAGGGAACAAAGCTAATCCATAGATGAGCAACACAAAGATAACTTCAAAAGCATCCACGCTACTAGCTTGAGCAAAAGTGGTATCATCCTTGATGAGGAAAACAGATGGCAATCCAAATAACCCTCCTTTCTTCATCTAATGAGCCTCTATCTCAGACTTTTTCAAGTGAAGAGCTTCAGCAATAACACTAGATTGGGGAATCTCCTCCAATCCACTAAAAGGCACTTTACTAGAAACAGGTATCCCCAAAAGATGAGAATACTCCTCCAAGGTAGGCACAAGCTGAAAATCTGGGAAAGTGAAACAATGGTAGAGAGGATCATATAACTGCACCAATACACTCAACAATCCTTCCACTACATCAGCAGACAAGATGGACAGAAGCTTCCCATGACGTTGTTTGAAGTCTAAGGGATCTAGTACAAAAGATGCTAGCTTCCATAACTCTTTCAAGTCGGGACATCTGAAACTGTACTTCTTAGTGTTCCTTCGTCCATAATCCATGGTCTGAAAATGTTTGCAAACGATACCTTAGTTCCTTGAAATTTTGTGTGATGAATGTTATGATGCGCATGGAATGCATGAATGCAACAATCACAAATAAGGGATCACACACAAGGCAAACAAAGGTCAAGGGATGAATCAAGTCATTGTCAAGATCAATCATCCATTTTGGTGGATTATGGTTTACACCTTATCAACACCCAAGTTCCATTGATATTGACAAGACTTGATTGGATCAACCAAGAATCAAGGGTTTGTTGTAAGTCACGAGCATGGAGTCTGGGTAAGAACCATCCCAAAGGAGTGAACTAAGGATAAAACCTGTAGATCATGTTCTAAAAAGTTCCCAGAGTCTTAATTCCATCTATCGGATATTACAAGTTAAGATGACTGACTCATCGACCCATAATATTCTCAAGAGAAACTCGTCTGAGTGTAGTATCGCGTAAAAACTGTTATCTAGTCTACACTTGAACAGTTTCCGCACTACGTCCTAAATAGGCCAAGATGGGTTAGGTGTTCTAAGGTCCTCAGCTTCTTAGACCCAATAAGAAATAGTCATGCCTAACCACAAATACTTGTGTGACATTTCCAAATCTAAAGGAGTCACCACTGAGCAGATGGATCTCAAGCCAACTTGTTAAGGACTACTCCATACATGTCGAACACGACTATACCATCCTCCTATCTTAATTGCACTCAAGTTAGGGTTAGAACTTACCTCACCACTCAGAGATCACCAAGCACAACAAGCAGATTATGTCACACATACTTATACAAACATCACATATACACAAATATATTCACACAAAAAAGTAGGCTAAACCCACTGGAGACTACTCCCCAGCAGAGTCACCACTTAATTTCTGTAGCGGGAAATTCATGATCATTAAGCTATTGACAAGCTAAAGATCAATTAACAAGAGTCGCCACCGCGATTTTATTGTTTCCAAGGGAAAAGGAAAAAATGCGAACAAAACCCAAATAGTAAGAAGTTTTCAAGTAAAAACTAATAAAAATCAGAGATCACAGGTAAGGGGGTTGGTTACACAGAGGGAAGGTGTTAGCACCCAAAGTGTCCTAGGTACTCCTAGGGAGCCCTTTTTGTGTGCATATGTATTTTGTACAAAGTGATGTTTACAAACAAATAGAATGGGGGGATGAGAAAAGAACCGATTAATTATATTTTTGTGTTTGACAAGACCTTTGGCCTCGTGCCTACATACTAACATATAAATGAGGAATCAAAACCTCGTAGTTTGTGCTATAAATTTCAAAGTGAGTATGTTGGTTTTAACAAAAATTAAGTTTTAAAGGCACAAGGGCCTAAAATGGTTTGAATGAGTTAGTTCTTTTTGGCTTTTTTTGAAAATTTAGGTCAAGTATAGTTAGACTTATTTACAAGTTTGATTTAAGAAAATAAGTTTGAAAATCCAATGGCATAAGGCCAAAGTTTCTACCTTTTTTTTTGAAAGTGGTCAAAGTTTTGAGATCAAAAGTAGTTCACACAAAGAAGGTCTTGAAAATGGAGGGAGAGATTTTGAAGTTAAAGAAATGGGGAAAAGATGAAGAGACTACCCTAGATACAAGAAATTTAAAAGTGCAAAGTTGAAAAGATCTGACCAAATGGGAGCAATCCAATAGACAAGTATGTCAATAGAAACCCAGAATTCCCTTTGGACTTTTTAGAATCAAGTGACACACAAATGCACAATTATATCAATCTTGAAGAGCAAAGGCATCAAATAAAGATGGCCTCATCCAAGCTTATCCACTTCAATGATCTTCTTCAAAATAACCTATGTAGCAGATGAATTCCACAAGTCACAGGTTCAACATGACAGCTTAACAAGGATTAATTTTGCAGATGAATCTGGAGAGATCTAGAATGATGTATCAGATGAATTCAAACTTGCAAGACTTGATTCTTTAACAAATTGGCATTGGCCAAGTCCATTAGCAAAGGAATGTTGCCTAATTTCTAAGTCCAATTGGGGAGATCAAAACAACAGTCCACTCAAAAGTCTTTTAGGGTTTTTGTTATTATTATGTGCATTAATGGTCAAGGACCAATAAAAAAAACAAAGCAACAAAGTATATCACACAATATGGTCCAAGTGGACAAAGTGAAAATTGCATAAACATAAACAATTAGAATGATATATACAATGACAAATGATAATAAAAATAAATTGCATTAAAAATAAAAGCTTGAAAGTAAAGGTTAATGGTTAGTAAATTAATAGTTAGTTTTTCTTTTGCTTTTTCATTCAAGACATTCTTTGGAGAACACTCAACCCACTTTCCACAAGCATGGATCCTTGAACCAAAACATCTTCCAAAGAAAGGAAAGAAGGCCAAGTTTCCACACAATACCATGGAAGAGGGGAGACTTACAATCTCACTAACTAGAATTCTTATGCCTTTATGTCACAAATTTAGCGCTATGTTAAGCAATCGTAATTGGACTTATGTAGAAGTCACAACTATATGAGGTCGGGCAATAAACTTTTGGTGTTAATGCATGTTGGAGACATAGTATTAAGAACTATGCTCATTTAACATACCACACACACAAAATATGAAAAGGTGTAGCTTAATCTCATCCATACTCATGTTAATCTTTCAATCAACTAGCATTAGGACTTAGAGATATCATTGGCCAATTGAAATGAATGGATGAATAATGGGAATTAGATGAAGAGGGAAAGGGATGAATGGAATCACAAATTGGTCAAAGGAGGACTTTTATCAAATTAATATTATTCATTCATTTTGGGAGATGGAATGCACATTCCATCGATCCCCTAAATCCAATAATATTAACTTGACAAAGTCAAATCAACCTTGACCAAGGCCCAACAACAAATGAGAAACTCAATAAGTCAATCCAAATGGCCAACACAATTAAAATGGCATTTATTCAATTAAAAATATTAAAATAATGCATTAAATTCAAATATGTTTTGTCCAAATCCTAAAATCACATCAAAACACCAAATAAATGGCCGTGTTATTTATCATAGGTCAAACAAGGTCAAAGGATCTTGGATAAAAAAGTTCATAATTTTTAGACACTTAAAAATATTTTAAACAATTAAGAACAAATGAAAAATCAATTAATTCATGAAAAATATTAATAATGATCCAAAAAATAATTTTAATTCAGAATATGAAAGAGAAACATATTTGAAAATTTTTGGTGAAAGTCCCATATTTTTTGGATCAATATTGAATTTATTATGAATTATTGAAAATAATGGAATTAAATGGAAAAACAGAAAATGCAAAAATACGTGGACCATCAGATCTCCCTCATTAATTGAGGTGGCAAATCTGATGATCCACAGTGCGCGTTCCACCAACACCTTAGTCAAGTGCGCTGTAAACATGGTAATCACAATGCACGACCAAGATTAGAACGCAGGAGTTGGATCACACGGTCTGGACCTTAGACACATCATCACCGGAGCCAGAGCTCCAGTTGTCTTCTCCGGCGAGCCTCACCAGACTGGTCATCAGCAACCATCACCAAAATTTCAAACAGGGACATGATTTTAAAGAGAAAACATCACTGAGCAAGAATATCACCTCCATTTCTTCCAATTCCAACTATATTGAGAGATACGTGGAATTGAAAAATGAGGTTCATGATCTGAGTTGCTTCGATTCATCATCAAAACAACTCAAACACCTTGCCTACATTGGTAGGACTTCAGCCAACACAATAATCAAGAGAATTGAGCAAGAAACAAGGAGAATCGAAGAGATCAAATTTTCTAAAATTCACCTTTAATGGAGGTCTGAACTTGCTAGATCTCGATCTGAATTGTGCTTTGCTTCACTCCAATAGCTTGCAGAAAAGGAATATAATGGCTTAGAATCAATGGACTCCTGGAGAATTGAATTCCAAAACAATGGAGATTCAAGCTCAAATTCAGTTGAATTTTTCAGGTTTATCCTCTCAATGTGAAGGGTTTTTTGTGGGGAATCAAAGTTGGCACAGTGTGTGTGTTGATTGTAAGAAAATGAGCTTCAATTTATAGAGGATTCAAGTGTTAATTGCACACTTCATTCAAGTTTCTAAAATTGGCAAAGTGAGGTAAGCAGTTGCATGGGCGCGCCTAGGCCCATCAAATGCTTGCTAAAAGTCCAAAATTGAAGTTCAGATATGTTGAAGCAAGCTTGGAATGCAAGGAAATTGAGAATTTGAATTTGAAGTTTGATCCATGACACATGATACCAGTCTATTTAAGCCATGTGCAACCTATGCATTTCTCATCCAAAATGCATGAATTTTATCTCTTTGGAAAGGTGAGATGAAGAGGAACAAGTTTGATGTTGAACACTTTTTCATTTGGAGCTTGGAACTTGGAGATATTTTAGGTGGAAGTTTGGAAAAATTTGTCATATTGAAAATTTTCTAAGTGTCAAGCCATATGTCTCAATATTCCACCTTACTTAACTTTTTATGGGAGATTCAAATGAGAAAAGTGTATTCATAAAAATTGTAGCTCTCTGAAATACCTTTAAAATGGTCACAAATTTCATGTCATTTGGATTTGAAGTGATAGAGTTATGCATTTTTGAAGTTTGGAAAAATCACTTGATCAATGGTATAGGTCAAAAGTGACCTATAATGTAGCCTTATATCACATGTGCAAAGCAGTTGAATTAGCTCTCACTCCAAACATCAAAGTTAAATTATACACATTGAATTTGATTTTTAAACTTGGAAATCTTTCATCTCATAAAAATTGAGCAAGTTATGGCCTTGGGAAGTTGACTTTCAAATTAGGGTTTAGACAAAATGACCTATAATGTTTCAACATAGAAAATGATTTCCAAGCAAAACTAGCTCTAGGTCTCAACATTAAAGTTGTTTATAATGTCATTTATAGTAAGTTTTCTCTTGGAAGCATTTTCATATGGTGAAAATTGTAGGAGATAGGGTCTAGGGAGACCCAGTTTTGATCAGATGAATACATCTAGCCAACCACCATCAACCAACTTGCTAATTTCCAATTCTCTTGAATTTCTTGGCTCATGGTAGATAATATATGCATAATATGATGAAATTTGAAGTGTCCCTTGAGAAATTTGATCAATTGGTGAGATAGATTGTTGGAGAAGTTACTCAAGATACCTAGTCAAACTAGGGTTTTCAAGGCAAATCACCCTCAAACCCTTGAAGCAACCTTGATCAATATAACATGTAGAA
Organism: Lathyrus oleraceus; assembly: GCF_024323335.1. Classification (NCBI taxonomy): domain Eukaryota; kingdom Viridiplantae; phylum Streptophyta; class Magnoliopsida; order Fabales; family Fabaceae; genus Lathyrus; species Lathyrus oleraceus. The sequence goes on from NC_066585.1 coordinate 209,541,290, forward strand.
ACAATTGGGACTCATACATGATGCTTATAACTATTCTTGAATCAATTATTGATTGTGCTCTTTTTTTATGAGGGTCTCAAGCCCTAGATGTGATCAATGAATCCAGGAAATCATGTCCCTCACCTACAAAAGAGTTAGACAAATACAAAGACATATTTTTGGTATTTTGGTTAGTGAAATGATAAAAATACAAGTATGATATAATCACAAAGTGCTTGGTGATCTCTCCCAAAACAAACCCAATGCAAATGGGGTAAGGAGAATGCCAAGATATGATCCCAATGCCAATGCCCATGATGAAATGCATGAGGGATCTTAGGGTCAAAATTGAGGTCTTACACCAGCCTTAAATAGTTGTGACTTCTACATAAGTCCAATTACGATTGCTTAACATAGCGCTAAATTTTTGACACAAAAGGAATAGCATTCTAGTTAGTGAGATTGTAAGTCTCCCCTCTTTCATGGTATTGTGTGGAAACTTGGCCTTTTTTCCTTCCTTTGGAAGATGTCTTGGCTCAAGGATCCATGCTTGTGATAAGTGGGTTGAGTGTTCTCCAAAGAATGACTTAAAATGAAAAGCAAAAGTAAAACAATACTAACTTCTAACTCATTAACAACTAACATTTAATTTCAAGTCCTTTATTTTAATGCACTTTAATTTTTAAGCTCTATTCATTCACCATTATTCATACCATTCTAATTGTTCATGTTAATGCAGTTTTCACTTTGTCCATTTGGACCATATTGTGTGTTATATCTTGTTTGTATATATCTTGTTTGTTTATGTGGTCTTTGACCAATAATGTACATAATAAGAACAAAAACCCTAAAAAACTTTTGTGTGGACTGTTGACTTGATCTTGGACAAATTTGACTTAGAATCTAGGCAACCTCCCTATGCTAAAGGACTTGGCCAATGCCAACATTTGTGTAACCAAGTGCTTGAAATTTGAAACTTCATCTGCTACATCTTTGAAGATCCCTTTGAGTCATCTGCAACATGATCATTGTGAAGTTGTTATTTTGAACCTGTGACTTGTGGAATTCATCTGCTACATGGGCTAATTTGAAGAAGATCATGGAATGGCTAAGCTTGGATTTGGCTATCTTTATTTGATGCCTTGTTCTTCAAGATTGATATAATTGTGCATTGTGTGTTTCTTGATTCAAAATGTCCAAGGGAATTTGGGTTTCTATAAAACATTCTTGTCTATTGGATTGCTACCCATTGGTCAGATCTTTTCAACTCTTAACTTTTAATTTTGTACATAGGATTAGTCTCTTCATCTCCTCCCTATTTCTTTAATTTCAAAATCTCTTGCTCCTTTTAAAAATTCTTCTTTGCTTGAACTAGTTTTATTCTAAACTTTGACCACTTTGCAAACTAGAAATTTTGGCCTTATGCCATTGCATGTTTAAACTTCTTTTCTTAAATCAAACTTGTAAATAGACTTAACTATACTTGACCTAAACTTTCAAAAGCCCAAAAGAACTAACTCATTCAAACCATTTTTAGGCCTTGGTTCCTCTCAAACTAAATTTTTGTTAAAAGTTATGCGTCCACTTTGAAATTTGTATCATGAACTATGAGGTTTTGATCCCTCATTTTCATGTTGGTAGGTAGGCACAAGTCCGAAGGTCTTGTCAAACACAAAAATATAATTAATGAATTCTTTTCTCATCCCCCCATTCTATTTGTTTATAAACATCACTTTGTACAAAAATACATATGCGCACAAAAAAGGGCTCCATAGGAGTACCTAGGACACTTTGGGTGCTAACACCTTCCCTATGTGTAACCAACCCCCTTACATGTAATCTCTGACATTTTATTAGTTTTGATTTGAAAACTTCTTACTTTTTGGGTTTTGTTCGTACTTTTTCCCTTTTCCCTTGGAAGCAATAAAAGCGTGATGGCGACTCTTGTTATTTAATGTCTTATTTATCCATAGCTTGATGATCATGAATTTACCGCTAAAACATGGTCTTGTGCATTTCCCCCAAAGATCGACGAATACGTCATACATCAAACACTCGGAAACTTCCTGGACATCCATCTACCATATTAATAGAGGGATTACCATGAGAAGGCAATGGGTTAGCTTTCACATTCGACGCACGGTCCTCAAAGGACATCATCCCATTCTTTACTAGCTTTTGGACCTCGTACTTCAACGGGTAGAAAATTTCAATGTCATGACCAGGAGCCCCTTGTTGAAAGGCGCAGCGGAGTTCTGGCTTATACCACCATGGAAGTGGTTCTGGAATTTTTGGCGGATTTCTTCGTTGGAGAAGGTTCTTGAGAACCAAAGACGGATATAACTTAGCATATGTCATAGGAATAGGGTCAAAAGAGACCTTCTTCCTCTCAAAGTTCTGTTGCTGTGGATTATTGTTGGCGTTGGTGTTGTAGTTGTTTGTTCTTTGTTGTGGCTATAGTTGACGTTGTTGTTGGACTGACATAGATTGATTATTGGAAAATACTGGAATAACGGATGATACTTGATGACGGTGTTGACGTGGTTGCGGATTTCTTCTAACATGAGGCATCATCTGCCTCCCAATTGATACTACATTGGTTTCGCCTTCCTTCTTTTTGGAGAAACTGTTACCATACTTCTTGCTCGAAGATACCTCTTCCTTAGACAAACGTCCCTCACAGACACCTTCTGCTAACCTCATCCCCATGTTTACCATTTCGGTAAAATCACTTAGGGCACTAGCAATCATTCATTCGTAATAAAACGAACTCGGGGTTTTAAGGAAAATCTTGGTCATCTCTTTCTCTTCCAACGGAGGGTTGATATGAGAGGCAAGCTCTCTCCACCTCTACGCGTACTCTTTAAATGTCTCTTTATCTTTCTGAGACATCGACCTCAACTGGTCCCTATCCGGTGCCATATCCACATTGTATTTGTACTGCTTCACAAAGGCTTCGCCCAAATCATTGAACGTGCGAACACTTGCACTATCCAATCCCATGTACCACCTCAGAGAGGCACCAGTCAGACTGTCCAGAAGGTAGTGAATCAATAACTGATCATTATTAGTTTGCGTCGACATTTTTCTGGCATACATGACAAGATGGCTAAGTGGACAAGTATTTCCCTTATACTTTTCAAAGTCAGGGACTTTGAACTTCATCGGGATCTTGACATTCGGCACTAGGCAGAGCTCAACAGCACTCTTACCAAACAAATCTTTTCCCCTCAAGGTCTTCAACTCCTTTCGCAGCTCAAGGAATTGGTCTTTCATTTGATCCATCTTCTCATAAACATCCAGACCCTCAGACGGCTCAGAATGGTAGATGGTGTCCTCAACACAAGGCAGAGTGTGAACAACTGGAGGCGGAACAAACATGATCGAGCTAGATGCCGGCATGGAAGCAAAAGTAGGCGTAAACCCTTCAGGTACAAAGTTCGGTGGCATTCCCCACAGGAATCCGGAAGGCATGGCATAAGAAAACTGAGTGGCAGGCATGGTTGAAGTAACAACTTCTGAAATGACAGTCCTCTGAGGAGGAGGAGTTGCAGGCACTGGGGAAGACTGAATTTGAGCAGTTAGAACAAACTCCATCATGGTAGTCAAGCGGGCAATCTCGTCCTTCAATTCTCGGTTCTCTTGTTCCAAGTGTTCCATGATTCTCGGATGATTGGCGCGAGTATTGTATCGATGAGTCAGCTTGGCTGAAGCACAAAGGAATAACCAATAAGACATCTGGCGAAAAAAAACCCGTTGTGCAAATTATGCATGAGATGCAATGCTTTGATTGTTTTTATTTTTAAGGAACATACTATTTTATTTGCAAATATATAATAACAATTATAACAATTTCATTGACCATAAAAATCTCTTTTATTCATATAATTTGGAAGGATTACACTGAGTATGATTTCAGAAACCAAAATACAAATACAAGAGAAAAGGAAACTAATCATCCTAAGGATCCCCTAACAACAGTGTCAGATGATCTGGCTGTAGGCACAGACTTCCTTTGGATGCGTCGAATCTCTGACTCAAAGGATATTTTCATCTGAGCCTTCTCGAGGACAAGCTGATCCACAATCTTCTTCCAAGCACTAGAAGGCTGAGGCATACTAGAGGAAGATGGACCCTCTGGCTCTCTCTGTCTCTTCATTGCTCGGTCTTCAAGAAGTTTAATAAGTGCATCTTTGTCCTTAGACTCAAGTTGTAACTCCTCATGCTTTTTGCTCAAAGCATGGAACCGCTTTTCCCACATATCCTTCTCTTGCTTCATCTTAGAGAGTGTGTCTTCCAACTCCTCTACATCTTGGTTAGGGAGAGTTAATGGCTCAACCACAACCATAGACATAGGTCTCTCATAAGCATACGACATCTTCAATTCCAAAGCTCTCTTCTTCACCCAAAGAGTGTAGGCTTCCCAAGCTACACAGTTGCACGGACCAAGCTCGGATCTTCTTTTCCTATGCACATTATGCCATGAATGAATCATCTTCTGCTTCAAATGTTGGGGATCTTTACCCTCTTAATAGAAAATACCTTCTAACTGAGTGTTATTAGGTTTGTCTCTCAAGGGGAACCCAAGTTGACGACGTGCCAAAGAAGGGTTGTAGTTGATTCCTCCTTGTGTACCAATGAGAGGCACATTAGAGAATTCACCATAACTATCAATAATATCCAAGCTACCCAATGAATAATCATACCAAACTATATCATCATTAGTGAGAGACATAAGTCTCTGAGACCACCGTAGACATTGTTTGTTCTCCACAAAAGCAGGCGTCTGAGGCAAGTGCGAAATAAACCACTTGTACAGAAGAGGAACACATCACACAATAGTTCCACCACCTCTATACTTTCTTAAATGCAAAGAGAAGTACATATCACCCAACAAAGTTGGCACAGGATTCCCAATCAAGAAGACTCTAATGGCGTTAACATCAACAAAATCGTCAATGTTAGGGAACAAAGCCAAACCATAGATGAGCAACACATAGATGGCTTCAAAAGAATCCACACTACCGGCTTGAGAAAAGGAAGTAGATTTCCCAATAAGGAACTCAGAAGTCAACCCAAACATTCCTCCTTTCTTCACCCAATGAGCCTCAATCTCAGACTTCTTCAATTGAAGAGCTTCAGCTATGATATAAGATCTGGGAATCTCTTCCAATCCACTAAAAGGCACCTTGTTAGAAACAGGTATTCCCAAGAGATGGGCATACTCCTCTAACGTAGGCACGAGCTGATAATCAGGAAAAGTGAAGCAACGGTAGAGAGGATCATAAAACTGAACCAACACACTCAAAAGCCCTTCCACTACATCAGCAGATAACACAGATAGAAGCTTCCCATGGCGTTGTTTGAAGTCCAAGGGATCTAATACAAAATATGATATCTTCCTTAGCTCTTTCAAATCAAGACATCTGAAATTGTACTTCTTAGTGTTCCTTCGTCCACAATCCATGGTCTGGAAATATTTGCAAATAAAATCTCAGTTCCTTGAAGTTATTTTTTGTGTGAGGAATGTTATGATGTGCATGAATGCATGAATGCAACAATCACAAATAAGGGATCACACACAAGGCAAATAAAGGTCAAAGGATGAATCAAAACATTGTCAAGATCAATCATCCATTTTTGTGGATTATGGTTTTCACCTTATCAACACCCAAGTTCCATTGATATTGACAAGACTTGAGTGGATCAACCAAGAATCAAGGGTTTGTTGTGAGTCACAAACATGGAGTCGGGTTAAGAACTATCCCAAAGGAGTGTACTAAGGATAAAACCTGTAGATCATGTTCTAAAAAGTTCCCAGAGTCTTAATTCCATCTATCGGATATTACAAGTTAGGATGAATGACTCATCAACCCATAATATTCTCAAGAGAAACTCGTCTGAGTGTAGTATCGCGTAACAACAGTTATCAGGTCTACACCTGAATAGTCTCCACACTACATCCTAAATAGGCCAAGATGGGTTAAATGTTCTACGGTCCTCAGCTTCTCGGACCCCAAATCAGAGAAAGTAATGCTTAACCACAAATAACTTCTGTGAAATCAATAGCTCCAAAAGGGTCTCCACTAAGTAGATGGGTCTTAAGCCAACTTGTTAAGGCCTACTCCACACAAGTCGAACATGACTATACCATCCTCCTATCTTAATTGCACTCAAGTTTGGGTTAGAACTTATCTCACCACTCAGAGATCACCAAGCACAACAAGCAGATTATATAACACAAACAAATATACAAACCTCAAATACACAATTATATAGACATAAAAAGGTAGCCTAAACCCATTGAAGACTACTCCCCAACAGAGTCGCCACTTAATTTTTGTAGCGGTAAGTTCATGACCATTAAGCTATGGATAAACTTAACGTCAATAAAACCAGAGTCGCCACCGCCCTTTTATTGTTTCCAAAGGAAAAGGGAAAAAGTACGAATAAAACCCAAATATAAGAAGTTTTCAAATCAAAACTAATAAAATGCCAGAGATTACAAGTAAGGGGGTTGGTTACACAGAGGGAAGGTGTTAGCACCCAAAGTGTCCTAGGTACTTCTAGGGAGCCCTTTTTTATGTGTGTATGTGTTTTAGTATAAAAGATGTTTGCAATAAATAGAGTGTGGGGATGAGAAAAGAATTCATTAATTATATTTTGATGTTTGACAAGACCTTCGGACTTGTGCCTATGTACCAACATAAAAATGAGGGATCAAAACCTCGTAATTCGTGGTATCAATTTCAAAGTGAGTTGATTGCTTTTAACAAAAGTTTAAGTTTAGAAGAGGCACAAAAGGCCTAAAAGAGTTTGAATGAGTGTTAGTTCTTTTTGTCTTTTTGAAATTTTAAGTCAAGTATGGTTAAGTTCATTTACAAGTTTGTGTTAAGAAAAGAAGTTTAAAGAATGCAATGGAATAAGGCCAAAGTTTCTAATTTGCAATAAAGTCTGAGTTTAAAAATCACAAGCAAAGAAGATTTTGAAAGAGGGGAGATATTTGAAATTTAAGAAGTGGGAGGAGATGAAGAGACTAATCCTAAGCAAAAATTTAAAAGTTAAGAGTTGAAAAGATCTGACCGGTGGGACGCAATCCAATAGACAAAAATGTCATATAGAAATCCACTTTTCCTTTGGACTTTAAAATCAAGCAATATCAACAAGCAAGCAAGATGAAGAACAAGGCATCAAATAAAGATATCCACATCCAAGCTAGAAACTCCATAGTCTTCTTCATAATCTTCCCCATGTATCAGATAACATACTCCTTAAATGGCTCAGAATAAGGCATTAGACACATGTTCAAAGTAACATTTGCATCATGACCATGTAGCAGATGAACTCAAGAGGGATCTCAATACTTACATCGGATGAAAGTTCAATTCACAATGACTTGGCTTCAGAAAAGTTGGCATTGGCCAAGTCCTTTTGCACATGGAGTGTTGCCTAATTCTAAGTCCAAGTCTCAGATCAAATCCAACAGTCCACACAAACATTTTTTAAGAATTTTTGTTGTTATTATGTAGATTAAGGTCCTAAGACCACAAATACAAGCAAAATACCAAACAAGTATATACAAGCATAATATATGGCTCAAGTGAGCAAAGTCAAAATAGCATTAAAATAAACAAGTTAAATGATATGAATAATGGCAAATGATAAAAGGGCTTGAATTTAAAGTGCATAAGGTAAATGAATTGAAATTAAAAGTTAGTCAAATGTTAGTTGATTAGATATTAGTATTGCTTTTGCTTTTTAGTTATTTAAGTCATTCTTTGGAGAACACTCAACCCTCTATTCATAAGCATGGATCCTTGAACCAAGACGTCTTCCAAAGGAAGGAAAAAGGCCAAGTTTCAACACAATACCATGAAAGGGGGGAGACTTACAATCTCACTTACTAGAATGCTATGCTTTCGGGTCAAAATTTAGCGCTATGATAAGCAATCGTAATTGGACTTATGTAGAAGTCACAACTATCTGAGGTCAGGCAATAGAAATTTTAGTGTTAATGCATGTTAGAGATATGGTATAATGAATCATACTCCTAAAACATACGATACATAAAAGAAAATGGCAAGAGGAGAGACCTAATCTCATCCATACTTGTGTTGGTTGATGAACCAACTAGCCTTAGGATATAGAGATATCATTGGTCAATAAAATGGACGGAATGGAATGGGAATAAAGATGAAGAGGGAGGAGAAATGAGACAAACACAAATTGGACAAGGGAAGGATTTTATCAAATTAAAATCATTCATTCATTTTGAGAAATGAAATGTACATTTCATCAATCCCCTAAATCCAATGATTTTAATCCAACAAAGTCAAATCAACCTTGACCAAGGCCCAAACACAATAGTCAAACTTCACAAGTCAATAAAAATAGCTCAACACAATTTAATCATAATTAAAAATCAATTAAAAATTCATTAAATTAAATTATGTTTGATCAAAAACCTAAAACCTCTTCAAAACACCAAATAAATGGCCAAGAGATTTATCATAGGTCAAACAAGGTCAAAGGACCTTGGAGAAAAAAATTCACTATTTTTGGAAATGCAAAAGTATTTTTAAACAATTAAAAATATGCATAAAAACAATTAAATCATGAAAAATATTAATATTGATCCAAAAAATAATTTTAATTTAGAAAATGAAATAGAAAAATATTTGATTTTTTTTGGTGAAAGTCCCATATTTTTTGGATCAATATTAAAATTAATATGAATTAATGAAAATAAAGCAATTAAAATGAAAATAAAAAATTACAAAAATACGTGGACCATCTGATCTCCCTCATTAATTGAGGTGGCAGATCAGGTGGTCCCTAACGCGCGTTCCATGTGGTCTTGAGTCAACAGCGCTGCACAAGTGGTAATCAAAACTAACGCCTAAGATTAAAACAAAATGAAGGGATCATGTGGTTCAGAAGCATGCCAACACATCACTGGAGCCAGAGCTCCGGTCTTCTTCTCCGGTGGACCTCACCGGACTGGTCCAACTTCAACCATCACCAAAATGAAAAAGGAGGACATGAATTTAAAGAAAAAAATGCTCAGGAGCTCGAATCTGGCCTCAATTTTGTCTAACTCCAAGTATATAGAAAGATATAGGGAGTTGAATTTTGAGGATCATGATCTGAGTTGCTTTTATTTGACCTCTAAGCAACTCAATCTTCTTGCCTATATTGGTAGGACTTTAGACAACCAGAAATCAACAAGAATAGTGGAGAATTGAGTGAGAATCAAAGAGATGGAAAATTCTGAAAATCACCTTCACTACAACTTCAGATTAGCACGATCTTGCTCTCAATTATGCTTGGCCTAGCTTTAGATGCTTGATGGAATGGAAATGGATCAAGGAAAGGGATGGACTCTTGGAGTTTCAATCTCAAAAACAGTGGGAGATTCAAACTCGATTTTCAAAGAAAATCTTAAAGCTTATCCTTTAATGGTGAGGGTTTAGGGTTGCTGATTCAAAGCTTGCGCGCCAGGGTCCTTAATTCTGAGCAAGAGAGCTTTTATTTATAGCCAAGGAGATTGATAATTTCACACTTCCATTTTTGGCCAAAGTTGAAAACCTCACTTGCATGCTTGCATGGGCGTGTGATAGTGATCACACTGAATCACACCGTGTTTTTGACTCGGATTTCACATGTTTATTAGGTCTTTATTATCATTTTGCTTGTGTTATGCTCTCTTTTATGTTGTTTTTAGATATTTATCTCTTTCGGGACCCTTTTAGAAGAAACGAAGCAAAAAGACCAAAAATTAGGGTTTTTCGGCTAATATTGTACACATGGCGTTGCACATGGTGGCCGCTATAGGAGAAGCCATGACTCATCAGCCATCAACCAGGAGGTAACCGCCAAGTTCCCATGATCTTTCCCATTTCCACACATGGCGGGCACCATGAAGGGGTGGTGGGCGCCACCTTTGCAATTCACGTTCCCACTAAGGAGAAGTTGAAGGGCACCATGGTCTTTGCAAGCTGTTGAATTCCTCTATAAATAGATCGTTCCATTTCATTTCCAAATCATCCAACTTAGTTTACAACACTAAGACTATATTTATCATCTGTAAAAGCGGTAATCCGTCACATCGGGGGGTTATCGCACCTTAGTGAGATTGAGTTGGATCACTTCGATTTTGCTGTCGTCTTTATCTTCAGAGTCGAAGGTTTATTTTCCTTGTACCAGATTTAAAGCCTCCGTTTGGAGAAGGTTCTTATTTATTGCTTTTATTTATTTTACTTGTCTACGCTTTACTTTATTTAATTTCTGTCTACGCTTTACTTTATTTAATTTCTGTCCACGCTTTACTTTATTTAATTTTTGTCCACGCTTTACTGTATTTAAGTTTTGTCCACGCTTTACTTTATTTAATTCCTATCCACACTTTACTCGTTCTTTACGCCTTACATTCTAAAACAACTTTTCATCATGATCAATATCATTATGTTTGTTTGTATTACCATGTCTGGCTAAATCTTTCAAATGTTAGAATGTAAGGATCGCGGTTAAAGAGATGTTTCACATATTGGATCTGTAGAAATGCTTTAAAGGCTGTTTTGATTTTTAACTTGAGTTTTCTTAAACAAACATGGTTAGTTTTAACTATTCAAGGAGTGCGAAAACACCCTGGCTTAGTTAACTAGGAATTTTTATCACTTTAAGGAAAAACGATTTTTGAAACTGTTTTTGGACGCGTTGATAGATTTAAAATCAGGAAACTCCTTGGGTAAAACTTTTCAAATCAAAATCACTTTTCAACTAAGTTTAGGAGTCTTATTTCTTAAAAATAAGTTTACTACTTTAGCATTCTGCACACCTTTTATAAGTGACAATAAAAGGCCTTAATTTAAGGGTAAACTCGGTTCTGAATACGCGAAAGCGACAGTTCCTGTTAAATGGATTCTTTTCAAGAGTAGAAAATATTGCCCCATAAGTAGTTCTATTTAGACAATCGAAACATCGTTTAACTGACGTGAATTACATTCAAACCTGTCTTTATCTGCACTGTATTTATTTTTGTATTTATTTTCTTTATTTACTGTTATTTTGCAACATCAATATCTCTTTTATACCGCCTTAGATAAACATCGTAACGATAGTAATCGATAGATTGACAATTTGGTCTCTGTGGGATCAATATTCTTTTATATTACTCTGACGCGATTCGTGCACTTGCGAATAAAGCGATCAAGTTATTGGCGCCGTTGTCGGGGACCAACTTCGTCAAATTTCGTACCCTGTTGTTACACCGTCTAGACTAAGGCATTATTAGTCGGTAAATGCGAAGAACCCGTAGTACCGGAAATTTAGTAGATCCTTTAGCGGAACCCGAACGTTACACTCGTACATGGCTCTTACTCATTCGAATTAAGAAAGCTATGGCTGAGAATCGCGACCGGAGACCTCTTAAGGAATTTGCCCAACCCTCTGACAAGGAAACTAGTTCGAGTATAGTAAATCCCCTTATTCCTGTCAATAATTTCGAACTAAAACCATCTTTACTGTTATTAGTGCAACAGAACCAATTCGCGGGTCTCGCTGCTGAGAACCCAAATCAACATTTAAAAGTCTTTATCTAACTGGCCAACACCTTTAAATCAAACGGTGCTTCACCTGATGCGATCCATTTAAGATTATTTCCTTTCTCCCTCAGGGATAGAGCATGTTCATGGTTAGATTCACTTCCAGCTAATTCAATAACTACCTGGGAAGACCTTAGAAGAGTATTCCTTACTAGATATTTTCCCCCCAGTAAGACTGCCGTTCTTCGGAACCAAATAACTAGATTTACTCAAAACCAAGGAGAATCACTCTTTGAAGCTTGGGAGAGATACAAGGAGCTATTAAGAGTCTGTCCACACCATGGCCTAGAACAATGGCTGATCGTTCATACCTTCTACAATGGACTCCATTATAACACCAAGATGAGCATCGACGCTTCCGTAGGTGGCGCGCTGATGAACAAACCTTACCCTGAAGCTTGTGACCTAATTGAGGATATGGCCCAAAACCATTACCAATGGGGAATTGAACGAGCATCAATAGAGAAAAAGGAGACCCAAGGTGGAATACATGAGACAAGCTCTATGGACATGATGCAGGCGAAAATGGACGCTTTAGCCCTTAAGATCGAACATATGTCTACAAACACTAACACCGCAGCGGTAGTCCACACAGAGTGCGAACTTTGTGGATCTAAAGGACACGAATCAGCGGAGTGTAACCTTTTGAACAACCTGAACACCGACCAAGTGAATTACGCCCAAGGTAAACCATTTTCAAACACTTACAACCCTGGATAGAAGAATTATCCGAATTTCTCCTATAAGAACCAGAACTCTATCCAAAATTATGCACCTCAAAGACCACAAGGTTATCAAGCCCAAAAACCAAGTCAACCTATGCAAGCCATGCCTCAGAAGTCTAATCTTGAGAAGATCATGGAGAGCTTTATATCAGGCCAGACTCAGCAAAATAAAGAATTCCTAAACCAGAACATTCACGTAAATGAATTGATAACGCAATTAGGAACCAAGGTTGATCAAATAATCACTCACAACAAGATGCTTGAAACCCAGATCTCACAGGTAGCACAAAGCCAAGCCCCACAAACTGCACCTGGAGGATAATTCCCTGGACAACCTCAACCAAACCCTCGAGGGCAAGCTAACGCTATCTCATTACGAAGTGGGACCGCTTACGAAGGGCCTCATAACCCAATGATCACACTGAATCACACAGTATTTTTGACTCGGATTTCACATGTTTATTAGGACTTTATTATCATTTTGTTTGTATTATGCTCTCTTTTATGTTGTTTTCAGATATTTAGCTCTTTCGGGACCCCTTTAGAAGAAACGAAGCAAAAAGACCTAAAATTAGGGTTTTCGGCAAATATTGTACACATGGTGTTGCACATGGCGACCGCCATAGGAGAAGCCATGACTCATCAGCCCTCAACCAGGAGGTAACCGCCACGTTCCCATGATATTACCCATTTCCACACATGGCGGGCGCCATGAAGGGGTGGCGGGCGCCACCTTTGTATTCCACGTTCCCATTAAGGAGAAGTTGAGGGGCACCATGGTCTTTCCAAGCTGCTGAATTCCTCTATAAATAGGTCGTTCCATTTCATTTTAAAATCATCCAACTTAGTTTTCATCACTAAGACTATATTTATCATCTGTAAAAACGGCAATCCGTCACATCGGGGGGTTATCGCACCTTTGTGAGATTGACTTGGGTCACTTCGAGTTGCTCTCGTCTTTATCTTCAGAGTCAGAGGTTTATTTTCCTTGTACCAGATTTAAAGCCTCCGTTTGGAGCAGGTTCTTATTTTATCGCTTTTATTTAATTTCTGTCTCGCTTTACTTTATTTAACTTCTGTCTACGCTTTACTTTATTTAATTTCTGTCTCGCTTTACTTTATTTAATTTCTGTCTACGGTTTACTTTATTTAATTTTTGTCTACGCTTTACTTTATTTAATTTCTGTCCACGCTTTACTTTATTTAATTTCTGTCTACGCTTTACTTTATTTAATTTCTGTCTACGCTTTACTTTATTTAAATTATGTCCACGCTTTATTTTATTTATTTTACGCGCTTTACTCGTTCTTTACGCCTCAAATTCTAAAACAACTTTTCATCATGATGAATATCGTTGTGTTTGTTGGTATTACCATGTCTGGCTAAATCTTTTAAAGGTTAGAATGTAAGGATCGCGGTTAAGGAGATGTTTCACATATTGAATATGTAGAAATACTTTAAAGGTTGTTTTCATTTTTAACTTGAGTTTTCTGAAATAAACTTGGTTAGTTTTAACTATTCAAGGAGTGCGAAAGCACCCTGGCTTAGTTAACTAGGAATTTTTATCACTTTAAAGAAAAACGATTTTTGAAACTGTTTTCGGATGCGTTGATAGATTTAAAATCAGGAAACTCCTTGGGTAAAACTTTCCAAATCAAAATCACTTTTAAACTAAGTTTACGAGTCTTATTTCTTAAAAATAAGTTTACTACTTTAGCGTTCTGCACACCTTTTATAAGTGACAATAAAAGGCCTTAATTTAAGGGTAAACTCGATTCTGAATACGCGAAAGAGACAGTTCCTGTTAAATGGATTCTTTTCAAGAGTAGAAAATATTGCCCCATAAGTAGTTCTATTTAGACAATCGAAACATCGTTTAACTGATGTGAATTACATTCAAACCTGTCTTTATCTGCACTGTATTTATTTTCTTTATTTACTGTTATTTTGCAACATCAATATCTCTTTTATACCGCCTTAGATAAACATCGTAATGATAGTAATCGATAGATTGACGATTTGGTCTATGTGGGATCAATATTCTTTTATATTACTCTGACGCGATTCGTGAACTTGCGAATAAAGCGATCAAGTTTTTGGCGCCGTTGCCGGGGACCAACTTCGTCAAATTTCGTACCCTGTTGTTACACCGTCTAGACTAAGGCATTATTAGTCGGTAAATACGAAGAACCCGTAGTACCGGAAATCTAGTAGATCCTTTAGTGGAACCCGAACATTACACTCGTACACGCCTCTTACTCATCCGAATTAAGAAAGCTATGGCCGAGAATCGCGACCGGAGACCTCTTAAGGAATTTGCCCAACCCTCTGATGAGAAACCTAGTTCTAGTATAGTAAACCCCCTCATTCCTGCCAACAATTTCGAACCAAAACCGTCTTTGTTACAATTAGTGCAACAGAACCAATTCACGGGTCTCGCTACTGAGAACCCAAATCAACATTTAGAAGTTTTTATCCAACTGGCCAACACTTTTAAATCCAACAGCGCTTCACCTGATGCGATCCATTTGAGAGTATTTCCTTTCTCCCTCAGGGATAGAGCACGTTCATGGTTAGATTTGTAAGAACAAAATTAGTTCTAGAATAGAATTCCAGGATTTTGATGATAACAAAGGATGAAACCAAAAATGGCACCCTAACGAAATTTTTCTAAGTGTGCAGGACTCTGAACAACAACGAAGGACTCTGGTCATTTTATCAGATACAAACACTGATAAGATACAAAGTGCTAGAAGATCAGACGCATATGAGGAAGAAGTGCGCCCAAGAAGTTCCGAATCTGAGCAAAGCAAGACAGTAAAAAGAACCAGAAGCTCTAAACATCCACTGGTCTTAGTTCTGATGATCTAGAAGACTAGTACTCTGAGAAGCTCTGATGAATTCCGACATGATCTCCTTCTGAAGAATGACTCCGATACAACAAGACTCTGATGAAGATTCACCAAATCCAGAAAGAGTAACGAAAAGAATCTCTCAATATGGAAAGGAAGTATTTTAAGAAAGAAGTTATTCAGGGAGACAAAATGGTTATGGCAAGAAACACATAAGTAATGACATTGAATGCTCATCAAATACCAATATTTTGTCATCACTCCAACGGTCCTTCTCACTACTATATAAAGGACAACCTACCTCATTGAGAGATACAACAACAACGCACAGAAAAAGTCATTCATATTCTCTCTCAATTTTCACGAGTTGCTGCTCATACGTGAAAACTCTTGCTCAAATATTTTGCTGTAATACTTGCTTACTCTTAGAAGCACTTTCTATTACAAATTTATTTTGCTAAATTGCTTTTGTTCCTCAAGTGACTCTGCGTAGTCTGTATACTTGAGAGGACTAAGAGATCATTCTCTTAGACGTTTGGTTGTATAATCTTTCAAGATTAGTAGATTAAGTCCTTTTTGAAGGCGAAATCACCTTGGTTGGGTGGACTGGAGTAGCTTTGTTTTCTAAGCGAACCAGTATAAAATTCTGTGTGTTCTTATTTTTGAAAAAGCTTTTATTTTCTAAAACAATTCAAAACCCCCTTTCTTGTTTTTCTCACCTTCAGTTGGTATCAGAGCTTCGGCTCTGTTATTGATTTTCTAATCAAACACTTAGCAGTGTAGAGAGATCCAGAACGAGAAAAACTATGGCCAACACCAATGAAAGAGATAGTTACAACGCTAAACCTCCAGTCTTTGATGGAAAGAAATTCGATTACTGGAAAGACAGAATTGAAAGTTTCTTTCTGGGCTACGACGCTGATCTCTGGGACATTGCCACAATTGGTTACATACCACCTGTAATAGATGCTTGAGTTGCCATTCCCAGAAGCAAAATGACAGATGATCAGAAGCGTGAATTTAAGAATCATCACAAAGCCAGAACGATACTTCTCAATGCCATATCCTACAATGAGTATGAAAAAATCACCAACAGGGAAATAACTAAAGAAATACTTGACTCCCTGAGGATGACTCATGAAGGAAATTCTCAAGTCAAAGAAATAAAGGCTTTGGCTCTAATATAGAAATATGAAGCCTTCAAAATGGAGGACGATGAAGCCGTAGAGGTAATGTTTTCTAGATTTCAAACTTTAATTGCAAGACTCAAAGTGCTAGATAAAGGATATACAACTGCGGACCATGTCAAAAAGATAGTCAAAAGCTTACCAAAGAAATGGAGACCCATGGTCACAACCTTAAAGCTATCAAAGGATCTGAACAACATCAGCCTTGAAGAACTTGTTAGTTCACTCAGAAGTCATGAGATAGAACTGGAGGAAGATGAGCCTCAGAAGAAGGTCAAGTCCGTAGCACTAAAGTCCAGATCAGAAAGGCGAAAGTTTGATAGAAACAAAGCCTTCCAGGATGAAGAAGAAGACATTGATGACTCTGAAAAGGAAGATTCTGACGATGAGGAAGAACTATCCCTTCTGACCAGAAGAGTAAAACAACTCTGGAGAAAAAGGAATAATAACTTCAGAAAACCAAGATCCAAAGGAGATAGATCAGAATCAACCTCAAAAGGTAAATCTAACAAAGATGTTACGTGTTATGAATGCAAGGAAATAGGTCATTACAGAAACGAATGTCCCAAGTTGAAGAAAGACAGTTCCAGAAAAGAGAACTTCAAGAAAAATTCCTTCAGAACCAAAAAGGGACTGATGGCTACCTGAGACGACAGTGAATCTGACTCATCAGAATCAAACTCTGATGAACAGGCAAATGTGGCACTCATGGCTACCACCTCCAAGAATACTTCAGATGAAGAATCTGAATCTGAAGAGGTATTTTCTAAACTTTCTTGATCTGACCTAGAATCATGCCTATCTGAAACTCTAAACTTATATCAGAAACTCAAACAAAAATTTAAAGCTATAAAAGGTGTGCTTGAAGAAACTCTAGAAGAATGTGGTAAACTTAAGATAACAATTTTAGAACTAAAAGATGAAAATAGAACCTTGATATTAGAAAGAGATTCAACAAAGAAAAAATGCTCAAAACTTGAAGAAGCATTATCTCAAGCTCCACAAACTTCAAACACAGTAATTTATGAATATGAAAAATCTTTTCAAAAGTTTCTGAAAAATGGGATAGAGAGGAGCAGAATGGAATCCATGATTTATGGGGTCAGTCAGAACAATAGAAGAGGAATTGGGTATGATCCTAGTGAAGATAAAACTTCTACTAATGACCAACCTAAATCTCCATTTTCCTATCACTATACACATACACAAGCACAACGATTTAATAATGCTAGAAAACCCAAAGTGTTAAGAAACTCTGGGAAAACTAATCACAAAGGACCCAAAAGATTCGGGTACCAAAGGATAAGATTGTTTATGTTGCAGATATCTTATGCAGCAGAGTTAAAACACCAGTCATAGTACCTGGACTCTGGATGCTCGCGACACATGACGGGAAGAAAGTATATGTTCCAAAACCTGGAACTTAAAGATGCTGGATTCGTAGGCTTCGGAGGAGATCAGAAAGGAAGGATCAGAGGCTCCGGAACTATTGGTAATGGTACTCTTCCCTCTATATCTGATGTTCTCTATGTAGAAGGATTAATGCATAATCTGTTATCAATAAGTCAATTAAGTGATAACGGGTATGATGTAATCTTCAATCAAAAAACATGTAAAGCCATAAATCAAAACAATGGATCTGTCCTATTCACTGGCAAGAGGAAAAACAATATTTATAAAATAAATCTTTCGGATTTAAAAGAACAAAATGTAAAATGTTTAATGTCTGTTCACGAAGAGCAATGGGCATGGCATAGACGCTTGGGCCACATTAGCATGAGAAAGTTATCTCAGCTAAATAAACTCGAGTTAGTCAGAGGTCTACCTAAGCTGAAGTTCTCTTCAGATGCTCTATGTGAAGCATGTCAGAAAGGAAAATTTTCAAAAGCATCTTTTAAAAAGAAAAATATTGTTTCTACCTCTAAGCCTCTAGAACTTCTTCACATTGATTTATTTGGTCCTGTGAAAACAACATCAGTCAATGGAAAGAAATATGGACTAGTTATGGTTGATGATTTTAGTCGCTCTGGACATGGGTAAAATTCTTAAAGCACAAGAGTGAGTCTCACTCTATATTCACTAGCTTCTGTTCTAAAGTGCAAAATGAATTTGACTCTAAAATCATCAGAGTCAGAAGTAATCATGGTGGGGAATTTGAAAATAAATTTTTTGAGGAATTATTTGACTCTAATGGAATATCCCATGATTTCTCCTGCCCTAGAACTCCACAACAAAATGGAGTTGTAGAGAGGAAGAATAGGACACTCCAAGAGATGGCCAGAACCATGACCAATGAAACAAATGTGGTTAAGCACTTTTGGGCTGAAGCAACAAATACAGCGTGTTATATTCAGAATAGAATCTCCATAAGACCTATTCTGGAGAAGACTCCCTATGAACTATGTAAAGGAAGAAAACCCAACATTTCTTATTTTCATCCTTTTGGATGTTCCTGTTTTATTCTAAATACTAAAGAACATCTGAACAAGTTTGATTCTAAAGCACAAAAAGGTATTATGTTAGGATACTCATAACGCTCTAAAGGCAACATAGTATACAATACAGAAACCAAAATTATGGAAGAATCAATTCATGTCAGATTTGATGATAAGCTTGACCCTGAAAAGTCAAAGCTAGTTGAGAAATTTGCAGATCTGGAGATTACTCTTGCAGGTTCTGACGAGAAGATCAAAGCACCTGAAGCATTTGCTACTCAAACTTCAGTAGGAAATAAATCCCCAGCAATCCCAAAGAAAGCTAATTGTCGCCTCAACATATCTGAAGAGTTGATTCTGGGAAGCAAGGATGAACCTATCCGAACTAGGTCAACCTTCAAGGTACCTGAAGAAACTCCTCTGGGACTAGTATCTCTGATCGAGCCTACGTCCTGTGATGAGGCACTTCAAGATAGCGATTGGGTTCTAGCCATGCAAGAAGAGCTAGATCAATTCACAAAGAATGACGTATGGGATCTTGTTCCTAAACCTAAAGAAACTTACATTATCGGAACCAGATGGGTGTTCAGAAACAAGCTGAATGAGAAAGGAGAAGTTGTCAGAAACAAAGCTCGACTGGTGGCTCAAGGGTACAGTCAACAAGAAGGCATTGACTACAATGAAACCTTTGCCCTAGTCGCCAGGTTAGAATCTATTCGCTTACTTGTTTCATTTGCTGTAAATCATTCTATCAAACTGTATCAAATGGATGTCAAGAGCGCATTTCTTAATGGATATATATATCAGAAGAAGTGTATGTCAACCAACCTCTAGGTTTTGAAAATTCAACGTCCAGAACACGTTTTTAAACTTAAGAAATCTTTATATGGACTAAAACAAGCTCCCAGAGCTTGGTATGAAAGATTAAGTAATTTTCTTCTAGAACATGATTTTATCAGAGGGAAAGTTGACTCTACACTCTTCTGTAAAAACATTAATAATGATCTCATGATATGCCAGATATACGTTGATGATATCATTTTTGGTTCAGCTAACTCCTCTGTATGTCAAGAATTCTCCGAGCTAATGCAGGCAGAATTCGAAATGAGCTTAATGCAAGAACTAAAGTTCTTTCTAGGAATTCAGATCAATCAAGCTTCAGAAGTCACCTACGTTCATCAAAGTAAATACATAAAAGATATTCTGAAGAAATTTGAAATGGCGGAATGCAAACCTGCTAAGACACCCATGCATCCAACTTGCATTCTGGAAAAAGAAGAAGTCAGTCAAAAGAGTATAGACTATCTGGTTTTTGTGATGCAGATTACGCAGGAGACAGAATGGAACGAAAAAGTACATCTGGAAATTGTCAGCTCTTGGGAAAGAATCTGATATCTTGGGCCAGCAAAAGAC
This sequence comes from Lathyrus oleraceus, assembly GCF_024323335.1. Classification (NCBI taxonomy): domain Eukaryota; kingdom Viridiplantae; phylum Streptophyta; class Magnoliopsida; order Fabales; family Fabaceae; genus Lathyrus; species Lathyrus oleraceus. The sequence goes on from NC_066585.1 coordinate 209,561,484, forward strand.
AATCAACCATAGCCTTGTCTACTGCAGAAGCGGAATACATTTCAGCATCACTATGCACTACCCAGATGCTCTGGATGAAGAATCAACTAGAGGATCTTCAAATCTTTGAGAGTAACATTCCTATCTTCTGTGACAATACTGCTGCCATTTGTTTAAGCAAGAATCCTATTTTGCACTCCAGAGCTAAACACATAGAAATAAAACATCATTTCATTAGAGACTATGTTCAGAAAGGGGTAGTAACGTTGAAATTTATTGATACAGACCATCAATGGGCTGACATCTTTACCAAACCCCTTGTTGAAGATAGATTCTTCTTCATCTTAAAGAATCTGAACATTCAAAATTGTCCTGAATAAAATGTGCCTATGAGTTTGTGAAATAAGATTCTGATGTAAACAAAGTGGATTCTGCATCTGACTCTGATACTCCTACCAGTTAGAAGTCATCTGAGTTAGAAATCTCCAGGAACCAAGCCTTTGTTATTCCTGAAGATCAGATAAAGCAAACACGTGGAGCACCTTGCGTCTGACCTTGGAACTTCTAGACAGCTGTCTAGCAGTAATCAAGAAACAGTCTCTTGAGATCTCCTCGAGCAGTGTACTGATTGTTGGGATTAGACATCATTTATGAGCTGTAATCATTCTCCCTCTAACGTGCATACTTGGTTTTTGTGCTAAACTCATGTTTTGTGTGTCGTTTTGCATGCGCCCTAATTTGGGTATTTAAACTCTTCTCTTCACACATTGCACACTTTTCACTCTCACGAACACTCTTAACCTTCTTGCAAGTTCTTTTCTCCCTCAAGGCATTCCTGCACCATGCATTTAAGATCTTCAACGTTCAACTTAGTTCATCAACAATCTTCATGGATTCTCAATAATAATCAGTGTATAACTTCTCTCAACAGATGAATTCCAACGAGCAAGCTCCAAGTTCAAGCACTCCAAACCCAACTGTTACTAGTGTCGTCTCCACTGCCATCTACAAAGAACCTCACATTCTTGATCGTGAGCCTCATATCCACCTTGCAACACCTTTTGAGAAACTGGAAGTTTTGTGTGAATCACTGGTGGATTTTGAAAACATGCAAAGGAACCGTGTTGACCTCACTGAAGAACTGAAGAATCAAGGTTGGGGAAACTACTTCCAACGTCTCTATGGTCCAGTTTACACAAACCTGGTTAAGGAATTCTGGAGATTCGCTGACGCTGACGATCACTACATCGTCTCCTATGTTCTGGGAGTCAAGATGGTGATCACTGAGAAGTCCATTGTTGCTCTTCTGGGCATGGAGAAAGCTGGAGGAAGAAGAATTTACAATATTAATCCTAGGGCAAAATATATGTCCCATGAGATTAATCCAACGATCTTCCAACAGAACGCTGAAGGCAAACACTCCAAGAACAAGGAACTACATCAGAACCTCCGGGTCTGGATGAAGATCATTTTGGGCACCATGCATCATCGCCCAGCTTCCAACTCCTCAGACTACATCAACACAGACCAGAAGTGCATTCTGTACTGCATCCACAAGGGTCTGAAGCTCTGCCTTCCAGCACTCCTCTTCAAGTACCTCAGAGACTCTGTGAGAGATACCAGAAATAACATGAAGCCCATAAACTACATTCCTTTGGGCAAACTCATCTCTGACATTCTGATTGAAAGTGGTCTCGTGGATCATCTGATTCAATTCAGACTCATGGAAGACGTAATGATCGACACTGGAAGAGCTCTGAACGCCCGCAATTTGAAGAGCGTGGGGATTCTGAATCAAGTAAGGGTCAAACCTACTCTGGACACCTCCTGGGAAGCTCTTAAAGATCAGAGAAAGATTCCAAATGAACTCTATCTGTTCTCAAAGATCGACCCTCTAGAGGTAGTCATGTATTACTTAGATGATCTGCGAAAACAAGGAGTAGAGTTCTCAGACTTCAACTTAGACTGGCTGCCAGAATGTCCTCCAGACTTCATGAAGCGACCACGAGGACCATTTGAGAAGGCAAAACAGGCGAAGAAAGCAAAACTAGGAGAATCCTCTGGATCAAGACCTCCAGTACCTCTGATTGGATCTTTTGGTAAGTCTGTTTCTCTCCCTCCTTCTGTACAAGTTAAGCCTATTGCTTCCTCTATCCCTCAACCAACACCCATATACACTAACTCAGAAACTCTTCCCTCAACCACCAGACCATCTAACCAACCCTCTCCAAAATTTAACCTAGCCACCACCTCTCTACCCATTTTGGACGCAGAAATGCTAAGCGAAACAACCTCCCACACTCAACCTAAGCCCCCCACTTCTCCACCCCTAGCCTCTGAACCTAAAAACACCCTTCCAACCCTTGAGGAAGCAATAATGGTGTTTGTAAAAGCTTCAGTTGACAAGGTCAAGTCTCTGACCATCAACTCTGGCATCAGTGATGATCCTTCCGCTGTAAGGACTCACTGGAACAGAGTGATTAGTTGGATGACCTCTGAAGCCTTTAAGCTGAAGGGTCTCTCTGAGCAAGTCCGCAACGACTTCATCAGAGACGCTGAGATCAGACTTCAGGAGCTCCTAGCCAGAGAAGATGAGGAACGAGCATGCAAAGAAGCAGAAGAGAAAGCCAAGCAAGAAGAACTGCAAAGGATCAAGGAAGCTGAAGCCAAAGCTCTAGTTGATGCTGCTGTTGTCGTTGAAGCTGAAGCACAAGCCAAAGCTGCCGCTAAAGCTGAAGCACGCTTAGCTGAAGAGTCTGCCACCAGGGTAGAACAAGATGCTATGACTTAGGGGGAGTCCTCCACTTTTGTCCCTCTGGTTCTAAAGACTCTTGATGAACTTCAGAAAGAACAGCAGGAAGTCCGAGCCAGATTGGATCAACAGGACTCAGTAAATGTCAACATTCAGAATCTGCTGACCCAGCTGCTCCAGAGGAGGCCTCCACCTCTAAACCCTTAGGCACCTAGGACTTGTTTATGTGTTCTTTTCCTTTTGCTTGTTGTTCTTCTAATTTGCTTGTTGCTCTGACTTGCTTGTTTTTTTCTGCATTCTTGTTTTTTGTCTGCGTTTCTGGCATCTGTACCTGCTATGTGAATATATATATATATATATATATATATATATATATATATATATATATATATATATATATATATATATATATATATATATATATATATATATATATATATATATATATATATATATATATATATATATATATATATATATATATATATTGCTCTTTCATTTTCACTAAGTCTTTTTGATTTTGACAAAAAGGGGGAGAACTAAAAACAACTCTGATGAAAACATATCTAACTCCTATCAGAACTCTGCAAACATTGTTTCTAATTTTTTGACTTAGAAATTTGCAAGAGAGTAGCTAGAAACACCATATCATGGAAGGTCCGGTAAGAACTTCTGAACTCACAGACTTATCTCAGGGGGAGCTCACTTCCATCTGATCTAAAACTCTTATCTAAAAATGTTTCATCTCTGAATTAAAATTGTTTTGTCATCATCAAAAAGGGGGAGATTGTAAGAACAAAATTAGTTCTACAATAGAATTCCAGGATTTTGATGATAACAAAGGATGAAACCAAAAATGGCACCCTAACGAAATTTTTCTAAGTGTGCAGGACTCTGAACAACAACGAAGGACTCTGGTCATTTTATCAGATACAAACACTGATAAGATACAAAGTGCTAGAAGATCAGACGCATATGAGGAAGAAGTGCGCCCAAGAAGTTCCGAATCTGAGCAAAGCAAGACAGTAAAAAGAACCAGAAGCTCTAAACATCCACTGGTCTTAGTTCTGATGATCTAGAAGACTAGTACTCTGAGAAGCTCTGATGAATTCCGACATGATCTCCTTCTGAAGAATGACTTCGATACAACAAGACTCTGATGAAGATTCACCAAATCCAGAAAGAGTAACGGAAAGAATCTCTCAATATGGAAAGGAAGTATTTTAAGAAAGAAGTTATTCAGGGAGACAAAATGGTTATGGCAAGAAACACATAAGTAATGACATTGAATGCTCATCAAATACCAATATTTTGTAATCACTCCAACGGTCCTTCTCACTACTATATAAAGGACAACCTACCTCATTGAGAGATACAACAACAACGCACAGAAAAAGTCATTCATATTCTCTCTCAATTTTCACGAGTTGCTGCTCATACGTGAAAACTCTTGCTCAAATATTTTGTTGTAATACTTGCTTACTCTTAGAAGCACTTTCTATTACAAATTTATTTTGCTAAATTGCTTTTGTTCCTCAAGTGACTCTGCGTAGTCTGTATACTTGAGAGGACTAAGAGATCATTCTCTTAGACGTTTGGTTGTATAATCTTTCAAGATTAGTGGATTAAGTCCTTTTTGAAGGCGAAATCACCTTGGTTGGGTGGACTGGAGTAGCTTTGTTTTCTAAGCGAACCAGTATAAAATTATGTGTGTTCTTATTTTTGAAAAAGCTTTTATTTTCTAAAACAATTCAAACCCCCCTTTCTTGTTTTTCTCACCTTCAAGATTCACTTCCAGCTAATTCAATAACTACCTAGGAAGACCTTAGGAGAGTATTCCTTACTAGATATTTTCCCCCCAGTAAGATTGCCGTTCTTCGGAACCAAATAACTAGATTTACTCAAAACCAACGAGAATCACTCTTTGAAGCTTGGGAGAGATACAAGGAGCTATTAAAAGTCTGTCCACACCATGGCCTAGAACAATGGTTGATCGTTCATACCTTCTACAATGGACTCCATTATAACACCAAGATGAGCATCGACGCTGCCGCAGGTGGCGCACTGATGAACAAACCTTACCCTGAAGCTTGTGACCTAATTGAGGATATGGCCCAAAACCATTACCAATGGGGAATTGGACGAGAATCAATAGAGAAAAAGGAGACCCAAGGTGGAATACATGAGACAAGCTCTATGGACATGATGCAGGCGAAAATGAATGCTTTAGCCCTTAAGATAGAACATATGTCTACAAACACTAACACCGCAGTGGTAGTCCACACAGAGTGAGAACTTTGTAGATCTAAAGGACACGAATTGGCGGAGTGTAACCTTTTGAACGACCTGAACACCGACTGTAGTGGGGTTTTCATTACTTTTAGGCTTATTGACTAAACCAAAAGTCAACATACAATTCGAGTCTCCACCACACTTTTATTTATCCAAAGGAAAGGCTAAAAAGCGAACAAAAGCCAAGTAAGAAGTTTTTGAAATCAAAAACTAATAAAAATGTCAGAGATCTAGGTAAGGGGGTTGGTTATGAAATGGGAAGGTTTTACGCACCCAAAACATCCTTAGTACTCTAAGGGAACCCTTTTTGCAAATATGTGTTGTAGGTTGGTATTTGTCTAAAAGATTGGAGGGATGAGAAGAGAATAGATTATATTTACAAATTTTGTTGTTTGAATGGATGAACCCATTGCCTACGTACCATCACAAAGGAGGATCAAAACCTCGTTGTTCGTGGTAAAAATTTCAAAGATTGGTGAATTGATTTTAATCAAAAGCCTTAAGATCTTTTGTTATAATTGGGAGAAAACTCAACCTAAACCAACAATCCACCATGTGAGGAAGGCTTCAACATGCCAGTGAGGGGTTAACCCTATAATAAGCATGGAAGGCTTATAATCCAACACTAAGGATGAGGTGAGATTTACATCAACCACTATGATAACTCAAACCTATGACTAATGTTTTTGAAAAGATTTTAACAAGTGGCCATTGGAACCACACAACAACTTGAAATGGGTTATATTTACAAGTTAGATTTATTTGCAAAATGAGGTCAAAGTTTGATTAAAGTTTATTTACAATGAGTATTTATGAAAATGGTTTTGAAAAAAAGTCAAAGGCCTAAGGCCTAGGTTTCTAATTTGAAATAAAGTCAAAGTTTTGAAAGTGATTTTTGGCTTGGTTAGAGTGGGGAGAAGAGAGAAAGGCTATTCCTAAAGCATACAAAGATAAGATGGGAAAGACAACCCTTGGAGTTCCTTTTCTTGGAGTCATAGAGATGACTCAAGATGCTCTTTTCTTTTGGATTTAGCATACAAAACAAGCAATCAATAATTTGAATTCAAGCTCCTAGGATCTCCATTTGGCTTGGCTCTTAACTTGGCTACTCATGACAATGGTCCTCTTTTTTTCAATCTTAAGATGGAATCCTTATCACACAAAAGCACACATCAAAAAACTCACAACATAATAAAGGGAATGGACAAAGAATAAGTTTGAGGAGAAGTTCTTTGAGGCCAACTTTGAATTTTAGCATTCTAAAGGCATGAGGCCTAGTTGCTTTTCAACATATTTTGCATTCTAAAGACATGAGGCCTAGTTGCTCTTGAACTCCTTTAAGCATGGGTGAATCCTAATTCTAAGTCCTTTCTCCTTTTGTATTTTGGTTCACATAAAAAAAACACAAAACAACACAAAATAACAATATATTTATATACAATAATGGGCTCAAATGAGCAAAAGAAAAATGACATAAGCATAAAGTATGTGCTCAAGTGAGCAAAGATTAAAATCAAGATGAATAATGAGCAAGAAATAAATGACATTAAAAGTAAATGACAAGAATTTAAAAGCTCAAATTAAAGTTAGTAATTAGTAGAGTTATGTTAGCTTGTCATAAGACAATGTAGCGATATGTTAAGCAATCGTAAGTGGACTAATATAGTAGCCACACCTATCTGAGGCCGGTCAATAAGAATATAGGCAATAAACACGAGTTAGAGGTCATGACTAGTAAGCCAAGCTCCATAAAATTACCATGCCACACAAAAAAGGAAGGGCCTTGTATTGACTTTTGGTTATTTGCTTGACCAAGAAGTAACCTATCTTTGACACAAAATAACTCACTTGATCATGGATCAAGTTATGTTTGGTTTGGATCAAAGAAGATTAAACTTCTATTTGTCAAGACCAACCTCAAGACTTTAACTCATTGGTCATTGAGGGAAAGAAAGGGATGAAGATGAAAGGGAGGGGTAAGAAGTCAACAACCAATCCCAATTGATCAAGGGATAACTCATCCTTGATCAAATTCATTCATCTTTCTAGGTGATGATCCTTAAGGATTCACAAACCACAAGATCCAATGAATTTGATCAAAGTTGAATCAATTCAACCTTGATCAACACCAAACAGAAAAGAAATGAATATAACAAGTCAAGAAGTCCACAATATTTTTTTGGTATTTTTTGAATTAAAAGAAAATACAAATAAAAAATAAACAAACAAAGTTGAACCTCAAATTCAATTCAAAACAACTTCAATGAGTCCAATTAAATTCTCATAGGTTCAACATAGTCAAACAAACTTAGACTAATTTTCTCACAAATTTTTAAAGTCAGAAAGTAATTAAAATTAATTAAAAACAACCAAAAAATAGCATAATATGAATTAAAATCTCAAATAATCTCAAAACAAATAAGAAATTGTTGAGACTATTTTTCATTGACTTATCATGATCCATAGATGCTATGAAAATATTTTTGTATTTTTTAAAAGTCAGAAAGCATTTTAAAATGAATTAAAATCATTAAAAACCAAATAATTCATGAAAAATATCAAATGAAGTCACAAAAATAATTAAAAATCATAATACGAAACTAGATTTTTCAAGAAAATAAAGAGAATAAAGAGAATAAAGAGAATAAAGAGAAAAATGACCTCAAATGAATTTTTAATGAATTATTGAAAATGTAATGAATTAAAAGAAAATAAAGAGAAAAATGAAATAAACGAAAAAAGTTGAACCACCATATCCAATTTTTAATTGACGTGGCACTGGTACACGGCTTGGATCTGAGGATACACGGTGGACTCAAGTCAATAGCGAAACATAGTGAATTAAAACAGGTAATTAAAATGGACGAATGAGATTAGATCGTGAGAGAGAGATCCAAAGGCTGGGATCAGAACACATGGTGGTGGTGGTGGAAACCACCATCTTCTCCGATCAACCATACAAACTTCGGCCAGAATTGCAGGAAAATGGATTTTATCAAAAATGAAAAACAAGGATATGTAAATGAAGCTCGTGTGATGTAGATCATCACTGTACGATTAGATTTCTCTCATTCTTCCTATATTGAGAGAAAGATGAAGAAGAAAATCATGGTGTCCACACGGATTGTTCATGAAATGGAAAATTGAATGCATTAAAAGCTTGCCTCAAGTATGAGGACTTCAGAGAACCACCAAAACACAAGAAAACTACATTGAAATATGAGTTTCAGATCCAAACAGTTTGAGTTTATACCTTCAAATTAGTGAGTTTCTGGCCACGAATTCTTCAAGCTATTTGCTCCTCTTTAATCTCTGAATGTATGGAAGATGATTGGCTAAGGAATCTAGCTTTGAAACTCAGCTAATGTTGCTGAATTTCAAGCTCGAAAATCTGGAAAAAAAATGGTGAATGATTCCTTTGGTGAGGGTGTTATTTTAGTGCAGCAGCATATGGGATCTCCAAAAGGTTATCAAATGAAGGAGAAGAAGCCTCTATTTATAGATGAATGCATCTGATCATCACACTTTACTCATGTGCATGGGATTTGAAAGTTTGAGTGCATGGGCCTTTGTGGACGTGTGAGAGGCCCATGGATGGCTCAAGGAGCTTGCTGATATCATGTGGAGAGCATGTGGTCATGCACATGGAATGAAGAATGCTTGCATTTCAACTTATAACATAAAAATATAAAAAATGCACATAATGAAAAGAAATTCGAATCTCCCAAATGGTAGATCCAAAAGACTAATGTGGGTAATGGTTAGAAAGCTCTAGAAATAAGGAACAAAAGTCATGTTAGGCACAAAACCATTTGACATGTGCAAATTGATCAAAACCGGCTTGGAAAGTCCAAGTGTAAAACATGTTCAAATCATTTTGAAAAAGTCACCCAAAAGTAAGCTTGGTTAAAACCCTATGTCCTCATGATACAAGCTTCAAATGAGAAAATCTACAACATCAAAGATGGTCAATCTAGACTCAAAGTTTGCATCATTTGGATTTTATATAACAAAGTTATGGGCATTTGAAGTTGGGTACTTTTTCAAATTCAATGAATTAGGTCCAAGATGACCTATAATGTTTTGCAATATCACATGTATTTCCTTTATATTATGAAGTTTTGTCCAACATAACATTTTAAGTAGACATCTCAAGATTTCCAATGCCTTTGGTCTCATCTCAAAATCATAAAAATTGAGAAAGTTATGCCCTTGGCAAGTTGACCCAAAATTAGGGTTTCAGCCAAAATGACCTATAATGTTTTGAAATGAATGATGACCTTCCAAGTTTCAAATGGATTTTTTATGAACATGAAAGTTGTTAATATGGTTCTTAGGAACATTTTTTATTTTGGGGTCATCTTCATTTGACAAACACATCAAACATTATATCTCATTGAATCTCAGCTTAGTCAGATGACTTGACTGGTCAACTTTTCAAAGTCAAACCTCCAATCTTGATGAATAAATGATTGAGGGGCCTCAAATAGGCTCATATATGCATAGAATGATAAATGAAAGAACTTCCCTTGATTAAATTTGATCAGAGGTTGAGATTGCTTCATGGGCAAGGCACAATCAAAGCATAGTGAAATTAGGGTTTCCTTGGGAAACAATCTTCAAGCCCTTTGGGTTATCTTGATCAAATTGGAAAATTGAGATACTTGGGAGACATATATGATGATTAGGAACTTTGTGGACCATTGTCATGCTTTTTCTCATCTTCATCTAGCCATTGCATTGGGCTTAGGAGCCTCCTAGGAGCAATGTGGAGCACATGATCACTTGAGCTTCAAAATAAAAAGAGTTAGTGACATACTTTTGTGCTTTTGGTTAGTAGTCAAATAAGAAAAGCAATAACATACAATACAAGCATGCTTGGTGATCTCCAATCACTCAAACAAGTCCCAACCCTAAGGTTAAGGAGCCAAACATGCTATGATCCTTGAGGCAATGCACTTGTGCAATAACATGATGCCATAAGGGATCTTAGGGTCAAAATTAGGATCTTACAGATGCCCCTATTTAAGGTCATTCTAGCCGGAGATATAAAGGTTAAAATCTTCGTCTCGACAAGATAGAATGAGCTTAAATAATAGCAAAGAGACGAATTTTGGTCCCTAAGAGACCTCATGATGCAAATGTATGCATGCAAAATGAAATCTTCATGGTGAATGATTGCCACAAAGGAAAAGAAATCAGGAGAAACTGAAGATCCATAGGAGTAACATACTCACTAGGGAAACAAAGACTATGGGGGAAATAAGGTAAAAATGCGTGAGCAGGTTGTAACACCCCGATAATAATATGATAATTATTTAAATTAAGTTAATAATATATTTATTAATTTAATTAGATAATTGGATTATTATTATTATTATTTTTGGAATTATTGAATTATTATTATTATTGGAATAATAATATAAATTGGAAAATATATATAAGTTGGAAATAAGGAAAAAGAGTCCATTTTGGTAAAAAGAAAGTTTTCACGTGAAACAGAGAAGCGATCGAGAAAGTGGAGAAAGGGCAAGAGGAAGAGCAAGAGGGCAAAGTTGGAGAAGAGAAGAGCTTGGAGCTTAGAGTTTGCCGGATTAACTCAGGTAAGGGGGGGTTTATCGTCGTTTAATGGGTATTATGGGTTAGCATGTAATGGGTAGTGATAAACCGTTGAGTCGACCCTAATTGGGATTTTGAATGTTGAAGATTGTGTTGGATAAACTGTGTTAAAAACTGAAATTGAACCTGTAATTGAGTGTGTTGTAATTTCCCTAACGTATAGCTTTTTACGGAATTGGAATCGGAGGTCCGAAAGTCCTCCAACGGCGGAAATTGTGGAGCATTCTGCATTCTGCTTTGTGTTAGCGCAGGAACTGCTGTTTTGTCTGCGTTAACCGGTTAACCCAGGGTGTTAACCGGTTAACACTGTTACGAATTGAGAATTTGTGCTGTTTTGCCTGCGTTAACCGGTTAACCCAGGGCGTTAACCGGTTAACACTGTTAAGTTTTGGGCAGTGAGCGTGTTTTGCCTGCGTTAACCGGTTAACCCAGGGCGTTAACCGGTTAACACTGTTGCAGAGTGGAAAAATTGGCTTTTTAATGTTGTGTACATAATTGAGAGTTGGCCTATGTTGGAGTATGATGTAATAGGGATTATTTCCCGCTGTTTTGAGCAGTATAGGTATTAGTAGAGTGTGCTAATACTGTGTTTAATTGATTTACATGATAATGATGTGTTGATACATGTGTTGATGATGTATGATGGCATGCATAAGGATGTGAATGTGTATATTATGCCTGTATTTGTGAATGGACTGTTGTATGGCTTAGAGTGTGAGCATGTGTCCATTGTGAATTGTTGTTGATGTTGCATTGCTAGATGATTAGCGTGCATAGCATAGCCTTTGGGGCTGTAGCTAATTCCCATGGTGAGGAATTAGTGAGTGAATCATTGTGGATTTGTTGTTGATGTTTGCATGCTAGATGAGTAGTGTGCATAGCATAGCCTTTGGGGTTGTAGCTAATTCCCATGGTGAGGAATTAGTGAGTGAGTCACTAGATCTCAAATGAGTGGGACTAGTGAGCTTAGTAGCCGTATCTGGATTGATCGGTGAGCTTGAACTATATGTTCAAGAATAGTCGGTACCGCATGTGTGGAGTCTCATTGCATAAATATATGTATGGCGTATAATATGAATGGATGTATTCCAATATTATACGTGTGTTTGTGTTGTTGTTAAGTATGATTTGAGATTATACTTGTGTTTTATGTCGGTGTTGAGTATGATGTTTGAGCTGAGGTGCTGTTACTGAATGTATGTTGCAATTAGGGTGATTGATGTGTTAAATTACTTAACATGACATGATATTTTATAATGCTTATTATATCGATTGAGGAACTCACCCTTACAACTATTTTTCAGGTAACGAGCAATGAGTTGAGTAGAAGCTAACGCTTGGAGTCTAGTGTAGTCTCCTTAGTGGGTCATGCTCTGATAGATGTAACATCGGGAGGGAACATTTTAATTGTGTTGTTGATGATTGTTGAACCAGTTTACATGTAGTATGTTACATGTTTTGATTGATTTGAATTATATCCGCTGCGATTTATGTAATTGTTTAATTGATTAAATAAAGAGCATGACAGTTATTTTGAAACATGGTGTGAATATTGTGTGACACCCTTGAATGGCATAATTACTCTGATTGTTATATGTTTATTATTTTTAATTAAATATTTGGGGTATTTTAGAAGGGTGTTACATTAGTGGTATCAGAGCATAGTCGGTCGAGTCGAGTTGTAATTATTTTGTTCCCCTGTACGGGATAGGTGTTGTGTAACCCTATCAGTACTTATTGTTTTAGCTTGTTGGGTTTTCAGAATAGAGATGGCTGGAAGAGGTAGAGATGATGCTGCGATTGCTGAGGCTCTGGGTATGCTGGCTGGAGTACTTGGAGGAAACCAGAATATTGTGGGAATGGGAGCTGCTCGTCAACTGAGTGAGTTCCAGAAGAACAATCCTCCAATGTTCAAGGGAGCATACGATCCAGATGGTGCTCAGAAGTGGTTGAAGGAGATAGAGAGGATCTTCCGAGTGACTGAATGTGCCGATAACCAGAAGGTCAGGTTCGGTACGCATATGCTGTCAGAAGAAGCAGATGATTGGTGGGTTGCTACCCGCACTGAGTTGGAATCTGCTGGGAATGCTGAGATCACTTGGGATGTGTTCAGAGAGAGATTCCTGAGGAAGTACTTTCCAGAGGATGTCAGAGAAAAGAAAGAGATAGAGTTCTTGGAATTGAAGCAGGGTAACAGGTCTGTTACTGAGTATGCTGCTAAGTTCACAGAGCTGTCAAAGTATTATACTCCCTATAATGAGGCTGCTGGAGAATTTTCGAAATGTGTGAAGTTTGAGAACGGGCTGCGTCCCGAGATCAAACAGGCTATTGGATATCAGCGGATCAGAGTGTTTTCTGACTTGGTTGACTGTTGCAGGATTTTTGAACAGGATTCCAAAGCCAGAGCAGAGAGCTATCAACAGAGAGTTGATAGGAAAGGCAAGAATCAGAATGATCGTGGAAAACCGTATGCAGCTGGCAAAGGTTTCCAGAAGCAGAGTGGGATGAAGAGGCCTAGTGGGGGAGACTCTAGTGCCCCTGCTAAGTGTTATAGATGTGGTCGGGCTGGACATCGTGTCCATGAGTGTACCAGTGCTGAGATGAAGTGTTTCAAGTGTGGAAAAGGTGGTCATTTGGCTGCAGAGTGTCGGTTGAAGACTGTAACTTGTTTCAACTGTGGAGAGTTGGGTCATATCAGTCCACAGTGTCCTAAGCCGAAGAAAGAGAATCAGTCAGGAGGCAAGGTCTTTGCTTTATCGGGTTCTGAGACTTCTGCAGATGATCGTTTGATCCGAGGTACGTGTTATATTAATGGCTTTCCTCTTGTAGCTATTATTGACACCGATGCTACTCATTCCTTTATATCTTTGGATTGTGCTGTGAAACTTAAGTTAGAGATATCTGAGATGCGTGGTCGTATGGTGATTGATACTCCTGCGAAGGGTTCAGTGACTACTACTTCTGTTTGTTTAAATTGTCCTTTGAGTATTTTTGGTAGAGACTTTGGGATAGACCTTGTGTGTCTTCCACTAGTGCAGATTGATGTTATCTTGGGTATGAACTGGTTGGTGTTTAACCGGGTTTCTATCAATTGTTTTGATAAGACTGTGATATTTCCTGAGGTTGAGGAAGGAAAGGATTTGTTTCTATCAGCGAGACAAGTGGATGAGGCAGTAGCAGATGGGGCAGAGTTGTTTATGCTGTTAGCGACTTTGGAGGCTAAAGATAAACTGGTGATTGGCGATCTAGCCGTGGTGTGTGATTTTCCTGATGTGTTTCCGGAAGAAGTGAATGAATTACCACCAGAGCGAGAAGTTGAGTTCTCGATTGATTTGGTACCTGGTACTAGACCGATATCGATGGCTCCGTACCGTATGTCTGCTGTTGAGTTAGCTGAATTGAAGAGTCAGCTGGAAGATCTGTTGGATAAGAAATTTATTCGTCCGAGTGTGTCACCGTGGGGTGCACCAGTGTTATTGGTTAAGAAGAAAGAAGGTACTATGAGGCTGTGTGTGGACTACAGACAACTGAATAAAGTGACGATCAAGAATCGGTATCCTTTGCCGAGGATTGATGATTTGATGGATCAGTTGGTTGGTGCGAGTGTGTTCAGCAAAATAGATTTGAGGTCGGGATATCATTAGATACGTGTGAGAACTGAGGATATTCAGAAGACTGCTTTCAGAACAAGGTATGGACATTATGAGTATTCTGTAATGCCTTTTGGTGTGACTAATGCGCCTGGAGTATTTATGGAGTATATGAATAGGATTTTCCATCCGTACCTGGACAAGTTTGTTGTGGTGTTTATTGATGATATTTTAGTGTATTCGAAATCTGAAGAAGAGCATGCTGAGCATTTGAGAGTGGTTTTAGAAGTTCTCCGAGAAAAGAAGTTATTTGCTAAACTGTCTAAGTGTGAATTTTGGTTAGAGGAGGTTAGTTTTCTTGGTCATGTGATTTCGAGAGGTGGTGTTGCTGTTGATCCTTCTAAGATAGAAGCGGTGTCTAAGTGGGAAGCTCCTAAGTCTGTTGCTGAGATTCGAAGTTTTCTTGGACTTGCAGGTTATTATAGGAAATTCATTGAGGGATTTTCCAAGTTGGCGTTATCGTTGACGATGTTGACTAGAAAGGGGCAAGCGTTTATTTGGGACTCAAAGTGTGAAGAAGGTTTCCAAGAGTTAAAGAGAAGGTTGACTACTGCTCCTATTCTGATATTACCGAGTCCGTCGGAATTATTTGAGGTTTACTGTGATGCTTCATTGTTGGGTTTGGGTGGTGTGTTGATGCAGAACAAGCAGGTTATAGCTTATGCTTCGAGACAACTGAGGGTTCATGAAAGGAACTACCCGACACACGATTTAGAGTTAGCAGCTGTAGTGTTTGTTCTGAAGTTATGGAGGCATTACTTGTACGGGTCAAGATTTGAGGTTTTCAGTGACCATAAAAGTTTAAAGTATTTGTTTGATCAGAAAGAGCTGAATATGAGACAGAGGAGATGGTTAGAATTTCTGAAGGATTATGACTTTGGTTTGAATTACCATCCGGGTAAAGCAAATGTAGTGGCTGATGCGTTGAGTCGGAAATCATTACACATGTCTATGTTAATGGTTAGGGAGTTGGATTTAATTGAGCAGTTTAGAGACTTGAGTTTGGTATGTGAGAGTACTCACAATAGTGTTAAATTGGGAATGTTGAAGTTAACGAGTGGTATTCTGGATGAGATCAGAGAGGGTCAGAAATCCGATATGCTTTTGGTTGATAAGTTGACTTTAGTGAATCAAGGTCAAGGTGGTGAATTCAGAGTTGATGAGAATGGTATTTTGAAATTTGGTAGTCGGGTGTGTATTCCAGATGTTACTGAGCTTAAGAAGAGTATTCTTGAGGAAGGACATCGTAGTGGCTTGAGTATTCATCCTGGAGCTACGAAGATGTATCATGATTTTAAAAAGTTATTTTGGTGGCCGGGAATGAAAAGAGAAATTGCGAGTTTTGTTTATTCCTGTTTGACGTGTCAGAAGTCGAAAATTGAGCATCAGAAGCCATCTGGGCTAATGCAACCGTTGGCTATTCCAGAGTGGAAATGGGATAGTATCAGTATGGATTTTGTTTCTGGTTTGCCGAGGACAAGTAAGAATTTTGAAGCTATTTGGGTGATTGTTGATAGATTGACGAAATCGGCTCATTTCATTCCGATCATAATGGATTATCCGTTAGAGAGATTAGCTGAGTTGTATATTGAGAAGGTTGTAAGTTTGCATGGTATTCCGTCGAGTATTGTTTCGGACAGAGATCCTAGATTTACATCGAAGTTCTGGGAAGGTTTGCAGAGGGCTTTGGGAACTAAGCTGAGATTGAGTTCTGCATATCATCCGCAGACTGATGGTCAGACTGAGAGGACGATTCAGTCATTAGAGGATCTTTTGAGAGCTTGTGTTTTGGAAAAAAGAGGTGCTTGGGATTGTTATTTACCTTTGATTGAGTTTACCTACAACAATAGTTTTCATTCGAGCATTGGTATGGCACCGTTTGAAGCTTTGTATGGTAGGAGATGTCGGACACCTTTATGTTGGTATGAGTCCGGTGAGAGCGCTGTGGTTGGACCGGAGATTGTTCAACAAACTACTGAAAAGATTAAGATGATTCAGGAGAAGATGAGGGTTGCTCAGAGTCGTCAGAAGAGTTATCATGACAAGAGGAGGAAGTCACTTGAGTTCCAAGAGGGAGATCATGTGTTTCTTCGTGTTACTCCGATAACTGGTGTTGGTCGAGCTTTGAAGTCGAAGAAGTTGACACCTCGATTTATTGGTCCTTATCAAATTTTGGAGAGGATAGGGGAGGTAGCCTATCGTGTCGCTTTACCGCCGTCGCTTGCGAATTTGCATGAGGTTTTTCATGTGTCTCAGTTGAGGAGGTACATTCATGATCCGTCGCATGTAGTCCAAGTAGATGATGTACAGGTGAGAGATAACCTGACTGTTGAAACATCACCTATGAGGATCGAGGATCGAGAGTTGAAGCAGTTGCGGGGTAAAGAGATTGCCTTGGTAAAGGTAGCTTGGGGAGGACCAGCAGGTGGCAATGTGACTTGGGAACTTGAGAGTAAGATGAAGGAGTCTTACCCAGAGTTGTTCGCTTGAGGTATGTTTTCGAGGACGAAAACTCTTTTAGTGGGGGAGAGTTGTAACACCCCGATAATAATATGATAATTATTTAAATTAAGTTAATAATATATTTATTAATTTAATTAGATAATTGGATTATTATTATTATTATTTTTGGAATTATTGAATTATTATTATTATTGGAATAATAATATAAATTGGAAAATATATATAAGTTGGAAATAAGGAAAAAGAGTCCATTTTGGTAAAAAGAAAGTTTTCACGTGAAACAGAGAAGCGATCGAGAAAGTGGAGAAAGGGCAAGAGGAAGAGCAAGAGGGCAAAGCTGGAGAAGAGAAGAGCTTGGAGCTTAGAGTTTGCCGGATTAACTCAGGTAAGGGGGGGTTTATCGTCGTTTAATGGGTATTATGGGTTAGCATGTAATGGGTAGTGATAAACCGTTGAGTCGACCCTAATTGGGATTTTGAATGTTGAAGATTGTGTTGGATAAACTGTGTTAAAAACTGAAATTGAACCTGTAATTGAGTGTGTTGTAATTTCCCTAACGTATAGCTTTTTACGGAATTGGAATCGGAGGTCCGAAAGTCCTCCAACGGCGGAAATTGCGGAGCATTCTGCATTCTGCTTTGTGTTAGCGCAGGAACTGCTGTTTTGTCTGCGTTAACCGGTTAACCCAGGGTGTTAACCGGTTAACACTGTTACGAATTGAGAATTTGTGCTGTTTTGCCTGCGTTAACCGGTTAACCCAGGGCGTTAACCGGTTAACACTGTTAAGTTTTGGGCAGTGAGCGTGTTTGCCTGCGTTAACCGGTTAACCCAGGGCGTTAACCGGTTAACACTGTTGCAGAGTGGAAAAATTGGCTTTTTAATGTTGTGTACATAATTGAGAGTTGACCTATGTTGGAGTATGATGTAATAGGGATTATTTCCCGCTGTTTTGAGCAGTATAGGTATTAGTAGAGTGTGCTAATACTGTGTTTAATTGATTTACATGATAATGATGTGTTGATACATGTGTTGATGATGTATGATGGCATGCATAAGGATGTGAATGTGTATATTATGCTTGTATTTGTGAATGGACTGTTGTATGGCTTAGAGTGTGAGCATGTGTCCATTGTGAATTGTTGTTGATGTTGCATTGCTAGATGATTAGCGTGCATAGCATAGCCTTTGGGGCTGTAGCTAATTCCCATGGTGAGGAATTAGTGAGTGAATCATTGTGGATTTGTTGTTGATGTTTGCATGCTAGATGAGTAGTGTGCATAGCATAGCCTTTGGGGTTGTAGCTAATTCCCATGGTGAGGAATTAGTGAGTGAGTCACTAGATCTCAAATGAGTGGGACTAGTGAGCTTAGTAGCCGTATCTGGATTGATCGGTGAGCTTGAACTATATGTTCAAGAATAGTCGGTACCGCATGTGTGGAGTCTCATTGCATAAATATATGTATGGCGTATAATATGAATGGATGTATTCCAATATTATACGTGTGTTTGTGTTGTTGTTAAGTATGATTTGAGATTATACTTGTGTTTTATGTCGGTGTTGAGTATGATGTTTGAGCTGAGGTGCTGTTACTGAATGTATGTTGCAATTAGGGTGATTGATGTGTTAAATTACTTAACATGACATGATATTTTATAATGCTTATTATATCGATTGAGGAACTCACCCTTACAACTATTTTTCAGGTAACGAGCAATGAGTTGAGTAGAAGCTAACGCTTGGAGTCTAGTGTAGTCTCCTTAGTGGGTCATGCTCTGATAGATGTAACATCGGGAGGGAACATTTTAATTGTGTTGTTGATGATTGTTGAACCAGTTTACATGTAGTATGTTACATGTTTTGATTGATTTGAATTATATCCGCTGCGATTTATGCAATTGTTTAATTGATTAAATAAAGAGCATGACAGTTATTTTGAAACATGGTGTGAATATTGTGTGACACCCTTGAATGGCATAATTACTCTGATTGTTATATGTTTATTATTTTTAATTAAATATTTGGGGTATTTTAGAAGGGTGTTACAAAGGTCACGAGTTGAAAACTTGCTAGGAGACACGAAGGGATTCCACGAAAATAAATCAATGGAAAGACTCAAGCTGACGCAAAGATGCATGTATTGGGGAATATGCCAATACAGCAAAACTATCCACAAAGGATACATCGGATAAAAATCCGGACTCAGACGGGGATGTTCACAAAGGACTCAGCTGAGGAAGAAACAACGAGATATTACCAGTTACTAGGTAATAAACTCAAAGAGAGACATGTTATCAAGACACCGGTTACTGGGTGAGAGAACAACACGCTCAGGGAGAAATAATATCTAAGACCGGTATAAGGGTGAAAGATATCAATCATCCGAAACATCTGAGGAGGACCCAAAAGGAACATCTCAACTCAGGAAAATATGGCTCCAGAGGGGACAAAAGGTCATAATAGGGAGCAGAAGGAAGGAACCCCAGTGATACCGGTTAGTAGGTATATAATAGGTGACCAACCAGGCGTGAATTGGGAATATATCCAAGACACTCATCATCCGAAAGGAGGGCTGAAAAAGAAAACTCGACTTACAGGATGGACATTCGATTCCACAAGGAAATACGAATCTTACTCGACTGGGGAAGAAAAAGACTTCGACTGAAGAGCGCATGAGATATATTATCTACTACCGTTATATCGGTAAAAACGTAGATAACATACTCGCATGGAAGATTATCCGCAACCGGTTACTGGGTTAATAAAGGATAAATCGACCAAAAAGAAAGGAGATCGGGATACCGTTTACTGGGTATAAAATGATGACCAATCAGAAGGAAAAAACAATCATCACCAAACAAGGGGAAATGAAATATGACTCGCTAGGGATAAATTTCCTGACGAAAGCAATTATCCAAGAGATATATCACCGGTTACTGGGTGGTATACTCAAAAACGAAGGAATATCAATACCGATTACTGGGTAAAGATAACCAACAAAGAGGGGATTACATCTACCGGTTATTGGGTAGAAAACCACGGAAAAAGGACTTACAACTACCGGTTACTGGGTAGAAGGCCAAAAAATCCGCTGGGGAAAGGATGAACAATTACTGGTTACTGATCAATTGAACAACTGATCCACAGGGAACTGCAGGGGATAACAAGAAAGGGAATCCATCTAGGAACAAATGAGAAGGACACAATCAAACAAGACTCAACCCGATGAGGATATAACTCATGGGAGTAATTCCATCCCGATACACAACTGGGGAGGAAACTGAAACAATAATCATCCACGAGGACATAACTTAGTGGGGAAGAAACAGGAAAGATAGAAACTTTCTGCCTATGGGACGGACTCTATATGAAGAGATCAGACACAAACATCTGCTTGGGGAAGAACATTTCACCAATAGCAGGAGATAACAAGCAAAGATATATGGCAAAGAATGCATCATGAATATCTGAATGATATGATTATGCATGTATATGCATGGTTTGTGTATAATTAATGCTGACAAACAGACATAAAAAAAAAGGAGGAAAATTCTAAAAGTGTGGATAATGAGATTCGAACTTAAGAACTCTCCCTTGTAACTCTTTACATATGCTCTTCTACCAATTATACCATTTCATTTATTTGAAACAAAGTGGCGCTAGAAAACATGTGAATGGTGGGCAAAATTTGGGGTACGACAAACTCTTATCAATCTATAAGGGATTTTAGGTCAATCCACACAAGGGATGACAACCATACAAATGATAAAACACAAATGCTAGTGCCTGATATAGAGGGATACACACCCCTAAAATATCGAGGCAGAAATTGGAAAAGAAGGGATCATTCACAGATCAATCATATACCAATCATGGATTGCTAAAACTCCGCGGGAGAAACAAGTATGTATACACAAACAAACTACCAGGGAATGTATTGGATGATTATCCAAAAATCCTGCTAGGGGAAAGCAATCCATGAGACAGATCAATCTACTGCCATCAAGGAGAACTTCGCATACCAGACTCTCTGGGAAGCTAATGATGAGGATATAAGGAGCAAGAATGCCAGAATATGAACAAATGTCTTACCCTTTGGTGATCATACTATCCTTGGGAAAGCACTGAGGACATTCCACTTATCCTTTCAGTCATCGTGAATGTTCACCTTGTTTAAAACAGTTTATTCATGAAAACTTTATTTGTTTAAAACAATGATATTCATCAATTAAAACATGCAAACATTTGTTAAATAGAAACAAATAAGAGTGCAAGGAATTGGATAAAGGCTCAAATTTATTTAAGAGAATGGTAGTCCGCAAATGGCGAGACTCCATGGATCTTTACAAATTTGAAATTGGTGATATACATGGAAAAAGGGCTACATTGAACATAATGACCGTTTTCCC
Source organism: Lathyrus oleraceus (assembly GCF_024323335.1). Lineage (NCBI taxonomy): Eukaryota > Viridiplantae > Streptophyta > Magnoliopsida > Fabales > Fabaceae > Lathyrus > Lathyrus oleraceus. The sequence goes on from NC_066585.1 coordinate 209,582,646, forward strand.
ACCAACTCTGAATCCACTGTATTTGAAACTTCAGTTGATGATGACTGAGCGAGAATCTTTGACAGACGACAGTTGTAGAACAAAGTCTTGTCAGGATACAGTTACTTGCCAAATCCCTATTTTTTGCCTAGATTGCCCCAAGGTGAGGTACTCAATCTAGCGGGATATATATTCATTTTTTATGTCTCTAACTTTTGCCTGGATCGCCCTTTCGGGTTTTCAATCCACCGAGACGCTCATTTTTGCCTAAGCCGCCTTTTCGGGTTTTCAACTTAGCGAGCTATTCTGTTATTATTTTTTAGGCGAAGTATTTCATGACTGCGTCAGAATTCACAGGACGAGTGAAATCCTCCCCATCCATTGTTGTGAGCAACAGAGCACCGCTTGAAAAGGCTCTCTTAACAACATATGGACCTTCATAGTTTGGAGTCCACTTGCCCCTGGAATCGGGCGCGAAAGACAAGACTTTCTTGAGCACGAGGTCACCTTCTCGGAACACACGAGGCTTGACCTTCTTATCAAAGGATTTCTTCATCCTTTGTTGATATAACTGACCATGATACATGGCAGTTAATCTCTTCTCTTCAATCAAATTCAGTTGGTCATAACGACTCTGAACCCATTCAGCCTCAGTCAACTTGGCTTCCATCAAGACTCTCATTGATGGGATCTCGACCTCTACGGGGAGCACAACCTTCATGCCATATACAAGGGAGAAAGGGGTTGCCCCTGTTGAAGTGCGGACGGATGTGCGATAGCCATGCAAAGCAAATGGTAACATCTCATGTCAATCTTTGTACGTAACAACCATCTTCTGAATAATCTTCTTGATGTTTTTGTTAGCAGCTTCAACAGCCCCATTCATCTTGGGTCTATAGGGAGAAGAATTATGGTGTGCAATTTTGAACTCGCTACACAGCTCTTTCATCATCTTATTGTTCAAGTTAGATCCATTATCAATAATGATCTTGTCTGGCACACCATATAAGCATATGAGTTGATTCTTGATAAACCTCACAACCACCTTCCTGGTCACATTTGCATACGATGCCGCTTCAACCCACTTAGTGAAGTAATCAATGGCTACGAGAATAAAACGGTGACCGTTTGACGCCTTAGGCTCAACCATGTCAATCATGTCAATTCCCCACATGGAGAAAGGCCATGGTGAGGAAATAACATTCAGAAGTGTCGGGGGAACATGAATCTTGTCCGTATAAATCTGACACTTGTGGCATTTCTTTACATATTTGCAGCAGCCAGACTCCATTGTCAGCCAATAGTAGCCTGCTCTCAACATCTTTTTCGCCATGGCATGCCCATTGGAATAAGTACCAAATGAACCCTCATGGACTTCAGTCACCAACAGAACTGCTTCGTGTCTATCCACGCATCTGAGCAGAACCATGTCAAAATTCCTCTTGTAAAGCACATCACCATTAAGGTAGAAACTGCCAGATAATCTCCTCAAAGTCTTCTTATCTTTAACAGATGCCCCAGGCGGGTAAGTCTGACTTTGGAGAAAGCACTTGATATCATAATACCATGGCTTATCATCTTTCACCTCCTCAACTGTAAACACGTGAGCGGGTCTATCCATGCGCATCACAGTAATCTTTGGGACTTCATTCCAATAATTGACAGCAATCATTGAAGCAAGCGTAGCGAGAGAATCTGCCATCCGATTCTCATCTCGAGGAATATGATGGAAGTCAACTTTAGTAAAGAAAGTTGAAATCCTCCTCGCATAATCTCTATATGGGATGAGGCCAGGATGATTCGTCTCCCATTCACCCTTAATCTGATTAACAACAAGGGTTGAATCGCCATAAACATCAAGATGTTTGATCCTAAGATCAACACATTCTTCCAAACCCATAATACAAGCTTCATACTCCGCCATATTATTCGTGCATTTGAAAGTTAGCCTTGCTGTAAAAGGAAAATGTGTGCCTTGAGGAGTAATAATCACTTCCCCAATACCATTTCCATACTGATTGACAGCGCCATCGAACACCATACCCCATCGGGAACCAGGCTCTGGCCCTTCCTCAAGCAATGGTTCATCAAAATCTTTCATTTTCAAATACAGAATCTCCTCATCAGGGAAACCGTATTGCATAGACTGATAATCTTCAATTGGTTGATGCGCCAAATGGTCATCCAAGATACTACCTTTAATAGCTTTTTGAGCTCGATACTCAATATCATACTCAGACAACAGCATCTGCCAACGGGCAATTCTTCCAATTAAAGCAGGCTTCTCAAAGATATACTTGATCAGATCCATCTTGGATATCAACCAAGTTGTGTGATTTAACATATATTGGTGTAAACACTTAGCAGCCCAAGCCAGAGCACATCATGTCTTCTCAAGCATTGAGTACCGAGACTCACAGTCGGTGAACTTCTTACTCAAGTAGTATATTGCATATTCTTTATTTCCTGATTCATCTTGCTGACCAATGACACAACCCATGGAATCATCAAGCACAGTCAAGTACATAATCAACGGTCTCCCTTCAACAAGCAGAGACAGAATCGGAGGCTCGGACAAATCCTCTTTGATACTGTCAAAGGCCTTTTGGCAATCCTCGGTCCAATCATGACGCTGATCTTTCCTGAGGGGCTTGAATATAGGCACACATGTGGCAGTCATGTGGGATATAAATCTTGAGATGTAATTCAAGCGGCCAAGAAAACCTCGGACTTGCTTCTCACTTTTGGGCGCAGGCATCTCTTGTATTGCTTTGACCTTGGCAGGATCAACTTCAATACCTCTCTCGCTGACAATAAAGCCCAATAACTTGCCGGAACAGACTCCAAATGTACACTTGTTCGGATTCAAGCGGAGCTTGTACTTCCTCAGACGCTGGAAAAGCTTTAACAAGTGTTCTACATGTTCAACTTCTGTTTTCGACTTTGCAATCATATCATCAACATACACCTCGATCTCCTTGTGCATCATGTCATGAAACAAGGTAGTCATAACATGTTGATACGTGGCTCCGACGTTCTTCAAACCGAAGGGCATCACTCGATAACAGAATGTTCCCCAAGGTGTGATGAATGTTATCTTCTCCATATCCTCGGGTGCCATTTTAATCTGATTATAACCGAAAAATCCGTTCATAAAGGAAAAGACATTGAATTTAGTCGTATTGTCTACCAACATATCAATGTGTGGTAGAGGAAAATCATCTTTTGGGCTAGCTTTATTCAAGTCACGGTAATCCACACACATTCGGACTTTTCCGTCTTTTTTAGGTACAGGCACAATATTGGCCACCCATTGAGGATATGGAGAAGTCACCAGAAACCCCGCATCAATTTGCTTCTGAACTTCTTCTTTAATCTTAACTGCCATATCAGGATGAGTTCTTCTGAGCTTTTTCTTCACAGGCACACACTCAGGCTTCAGCGACAAGTAATGTTGCACGATATCAGTATCTAGATCAGGCATGTCATCATACGACCAGGCAAAGACGTCGACATATTCTCGTAGAAACTCAATCAACCCCTTCTTAACAGACTCTTTAAGGAGTGCCACAATCTTCACTTCATGAATGCAGTTTTCAGACCCCAAGTTGACTGTTTCCAGATTCTCAAGATGTGGCTGAATGATCTTCTCCTCGTACTCAAGCAGACGGGTAATCTCATCAGGAATCTCTTCAACATCATCTTCTTCTGCCTCAAATACAGGGAACTCAAAGTTGGGAGATGGTGTTGGATCATTATGTTCAATGGGTTTGATCAACCTGCATAATGATTTTGAGTATAAAAGAGATTTCAGAATTTAAACAAGGCAGATCATTATGCAGATGAAAAAGTTGATTTTATTCTTTTTTTTTGGGTTTTATGGTGATCACCAATTTCATGTGAAAAGCAAAAATGAAAAATAATTTGAAAAACAAACATTTAACATGCGATTATTGAATGAATATCATTGTATTAACAAAATATGCCAACAATGTCTTCACTTCTCCTTTTGGCATGGGAGAAGGGTTTCAAACAGGAATGAACATATTACATTGACTTATGGATAACTGTTTGAACATCCACAGCGACCCAATTATTGCAGATCCCGCCAGGTATGACAAAGTTGTCGAGGTCTTCCTCTTCACCTTCTTTAATGATGGCAGCAGCTTCTTGATCTCCTTCGGTGTGGATGAAACCTCCACTCTGAAACAGCTCAAGATTATTAGAAACACCGGAAGAATACCCTATACCAGCCCGGGATTTATTATCTTCCACCTTTATCATTTTCCCTAAACCATTAGTTGCGCCATGCTCGATGGCCAACTTCGTGTCATTGTAGGAGACAAATGAAGAAAGTCCTTTCCTAGAAGGCTCAACAATAGATAAGGCTTGGAATGGAGTTCCAACCTCATCCTCAGCATCGATGTAGGAAAAGGAAGATAAATGGCTGACCAAGAGAGCCTTCTATCTCCCTATCACCACCAACTTCTTGTTCTTGATGAACTTTAACTTTTGGTGTAGGGTGGATGTCACGGCGCCTGCCTCGTGAATCCATGGTCTACCAAGTAAACAGCTGTATAACGGATGTATGTCCATAACTTGGAAAGTGATATGGAAATCACTAGGTCCAATTTTGATCGGGAGGTCTAATTCACCGATCACGGTCTTGCGCGATCCATCAAAAGCTTTTACTACCACTCCAATCTGCCTCATGGGGGGTCCCTGATATGAAAGTTTGGCGAGAGTGGACTTTGGCAATACATTAAGTGATGACCCCGTGTCCACCAACACATTAGACAAGGCACTGTCTTTGTAGTTTATAGAGATATGTAAGGCCAAATTGTGGTCTTTTCCCTCCTCGGGAAGATCATCATCGCAGAAGCTCAAATTATTGCAAGCAGTTATATTTGCAACAATGCTATCAAACTGTTCAATTGTGACATCGTGATCCACATATGCCACGTCCAACACCCTTTGCAATGCTTCACGGTATGGCTCTGAATTCATCAACAAAGATAAGACAGATATCTTTGATGGAGTTTGAAGCAACTGTTCCACAATGTTGTACTCGCTCCTCTTGATGAGCCTCAGCATCTCATCACCATCCTCTCTCAACATGTCAGACTGGCCAACTAGGATATGAGCCTTATCAACTTTGACAACAACAGGGTCAACACCCTTCACAGCAGGAATGAAATGATTCGAAGAAGAAGTCCCCACGAGACCGACAAAATTAACAACATCCCTCTTCATGACATTTTTGTGGGATTTCGGCTGAGCCGAGAAAACACGACCAGTACGGGTCACTCCACTAACATCGAAAATGCTTACAAAAGAGGTTGAGGGAAACGACACCTCCTTCCTATCTTCCAGCATGACAACATTGTAACGATACGGGACCGCTTTATCTGACACATACGGGACAGGGCCCGTTGGCTTTATCACAAGAGTTGGCACCACCTTCCTTTTGCTGCCATCATACTTAATGACAACAAGATCAGGAATATTGAACATAGGGGTAATAACATCAACTTCATCCTCATCACGATTTTGAAGTATCTCAATCATCCCTTGGTCTAGCATCTCTTGGATGTCCCTTCTTATCTTGCGACATCCTCTTTCAATGACAATGCACACATGGAACCTATCGTGATCGTGCTCATAGTGACTGTGCTTACACAATAGCCTATGCATTTCCATCAGGGACTGCCTTATATCATTCACATAAAGGACCTTATACTTGCCAGGGCAACCCTAGACCATGTTGACAGCCGCCTTCCCATGCTCGAGCAATGGGTTCTTCTTAACATTCGGGCCTACATCCTCAAAGAATAATATCTCACTCCTCACAAGGTCTTATACCTTGGTCTTCAACGGAAAGCAATTCTCCACATCATGTTCGGGAGCGCCGGAATGTTACACACAATAAAGTTCAGGCTTGTACCACCATTGAGGATTGGCTAGCACAACAGGAGGATCACGTGGAGTTATCAACTTCCTATCAATTAAGGAAGGGTACAGTTCAGCATAGGTCATAGGAATCGGGTCAAAAGTCACCTTCTTCCTCTCATAATTGCTGGTGCTATTGTTGTTATTGTTGCGAGGCTGGTAAGCCTGTTGTTGTTGACGAGATTGTTGTTGTGGTTATTGAGCTTCTCTGAAAGCAGGCGCTATATGAGCCACCTAGTGTTGGTTGACGGCTGGTCGAACTTCCTTCCTCCTCATAGAGGGCCTTCTTTTACTATGGGAAGAAACAACATGAGTCTCCCCTTCCTTCTTTCTGGCAAATCCTCCATATTTCTTTGTCGTAGAAATATCATCACGGGACAGACGTCCTTCACGGACTCCCTCTTCTAGCCTCATCCCCATATTTACCATTTCGGTAAAGTCCGAGGGAGCACTAGGAATCATACGCTCATAATAGAAAGAGCTCAAAGTCTTCAAAAAGATCTTTGTCATCTCCTTCTCCTCCAATGGTGGCACTATCTGAGCTGCCAATTCTCTCCACATCTGGGTATACTCCTTGAAGGTTTCCTTATCTTTTTGGGACATTGCCCTCAGTTGATCTTTGTCCGGAGCCATGTCCACGTTGTATTTGTATTGTTTCACAAAAGCCTCTCCTAGATCATTGAAAGTGCGGATGCTTGCACTATCTAGCCCCATATACCAATGGAGCGCAGCACCTGTCTGGCTATCTTGGAAATAGTGAATCATTAGTTGATCATTATCTGTCTGGGTCGACATCTTGCGGGCATACATCACAAGATGACTGAGTGGACACGAGTTTCCCTTATACTTCTCAAAGTCAGGAACTTTGAATTTGACTGGGATTTTCACATTGGGCACCAAGCACAGTTCAACAGCACTCTTCCCAAACAAATCTTTGCCTCTCAGCGTTTTCAGTTCCTTGCGCAACTCAAGGAATTGGTCCTTCATCTCATCCATCTTCTCATAAACGTCCGGGCCTTCAGATGGCTCGGAGTGATAGATGGTGTCTTCTACACGCAGCAAAGTGTGCACAATGGGAGGTGGCACAGACATGACCGAGCTAGATGCCGGCATAGAAGCAAAAGTGGGAGCGAAACCCTCGGGCACAAAATTGGGTGGCATTCCCCAAGGGAATCCAGCAGGCAGATTCGGAGTAAAGTGGGCGGTGGCAGCAGGCACTATAGAGGTAACCACTTCAGAAATGACAGTCCTCGCGGGAGGAGTTGCAGGAGTTGGAGAAGCTTGGCTCTGAGCAGCAAGAACTGACTCCATCATGGCAGTCAGTCGGGCAATCTCCTCTTTTAAATCTCGGTTCTCTTGCTCAAGGTGTTCCATGATCTTTGAATGATTGGCTCGGGTGTTGTACCAGTGAGTCAACTTGTCTTCAAAATAAATGAAGAGCAAAGAGTTAGACCACTGTATCAAGAGCTCGGAACCAAAACCTGCTTATGAATATGATGCATGCAATGCTCGTGCATATGATTTGTTATTTATCAGAGGAACTTTATAAAGATCTATTTGCAAATGTTTTGAAAATATTGAACTTTTTGAGACATATGTGGAATACTCATAGCAATATAATATTTGGAAACTTTTTACACCAAAGAAGTAGTACAGTCTCGGTAACCAAATACAATACAAGAGAAAAGGAGAATAAACATCCTATGGAGCCCTAGAAGCAATCTGTCGCATTACGCGAAAAACCGGCGGGAAAACAAGAACAATAGAGCCGCCACCGTGCGTTATTTATCCCAAAAGAGGGAAAGGAAACGCTCAGAGTAAACCTGGAAAAGACATGGTCTCGCGACTAAAGAGAATGGGATCGGGAGTCGGTTATGCGAAGGGAAGGTATTAGCACCCCTACGCATCCGTCGTACTCGACGGGATCCACGCACAATAGAAAGGAAAATGGTTGCTAAAACACTGCTCAAACACACACACACACTGGCTGAAAGAGACACAAGAAAATTGACTGAAACTGACTCGGCAGGATACTGCATCCTGGGCCTACTTAGTCTATCAGGCATAGACATCAGAGTCAAAGTAGTTCGGACTAGGGAGACGACACATGCTCGCTAGGATATCGCATCCTATGCATACGTATCTCCTTGGACGAAGGAGAATCAGAGCATTCGTAGCTCGGCTAACACGCACACAAACAAACACAGGCAAAGGCAAACGTGGAGCCTGAATGCCAATCACTGGACTTACATCAGCATCCGAACCGAAACACACACAGGAAACCAACTGCCAATCGCTGGACTTACATCGGACTCCAACCAGAAAAAGGAGAAACAACTCACACAAACAAAACAAAAGGGTGCCCGGAGAGATCAGCTCATCTCCTGCCTACGTACCTCATCTGGTATGAGGATCAGGGCTACGTAGTTCCCCTACGGAGGGAAAAAGGACTAGCCTAACCAGATAACAGAGGGAGAGACAACTAGGGAGACTACGACTCGAGCCTAGATGTTATCATGCAAATATCATCCCTAAGTTAAGGTTTCTAGCTAACTTGCACAGGAAGCAAGCCTATCCTAATCATGACTTGCACAAGAAGCAAGAACACCTAACTTGCACAGGAAGCAAGCTAAACTAAACCTAACTTGCACAGGAAGCAAGCTAAAATAAACACACAAGCACAAGTAGCACACACTATACACAAGCAATGGGCTCACACAAAGGTTAGGCATTGAAGCCAACTGGAGTAGGGTTAATGGTGCTCTTAACCTTGCCATTGAGGGGCTAAGGTGAAGCAGATGAAAGGTGAGTGAAGATAAGACTTCACAGCTCTTATCCCTGGTCAGGGAGAGCATTTGAATATCAGAAGGTGTGGGAGTTCAGAAAGTAGGAACTCTCTCCACAAGTTAGACTGTATAGACCTTGGGTTTTTACTCACTATGCATCAACACAGGTAGTGTGAGCAAGGTGAGTGACACACAGAATAGTAGGAGATACGTTGCTTATCTCTTGGATTCTACCAATTGCCTCTTCACTTAGAAGGTCTTTGAATATGTACAAGGACAATTTTAAACAGTCACAAACATTGCCTCTTAAGGAGGACTTCAGACAGTTGCCTGGTCAAGTAACAGGCCAGGTCTTCCAGACTACATGAAGATAAGAAATTATACCTCAATGCAAATTGCTCTTAAGAAAAGCAAAGCAAAGTTCACAAGGAACTATAAGCAACTAAAAGTACCTGAAACCAGTCAGACAACATCAGTATACAAGTCGAAGTTAAAGCAAAATGAGATAAGGATCAACAGTCTACACAATCAGTTTAACTGTGCAATGCACAAGCCTCAAGCATATGAGCCAAGCAAGCTACAAAACAAACAAGTTAGTCATGATAATCAATCAAGCATCAATCAATTTGTATTGATCTCTCTAAGGCAACTGCTTCTTATCCTGAAAAAATGAACTCAAACATGAGCAACAGGACCACTAGGACAAGCCTAGGGTCAAAAGGGGATGAGAAAGTCAAAACAGCAAATGGCAAGTGCCCAAAATCAAGTTCAAACAATCAAGAAACACACTCAATTGGTTCCACAATCATATCATCCATCATCATCATTTCATGAACAAATTAGGTCAAAGCATGGCATATGGAAGCTCATAGAAGTCAACAGCAAGACTCAATTCAAAACCAATCATAAACAGTTCAAATAAATCTCAAATAATTCATGATCAAACAAAATTCATAGCATGGTAAGCACACCAAATTTCAGCTCAATTGGATCATGGGAAGTTGGTCAATGAAAATCAGAAAGGCAAGGCAAGTTCAAACATGCTCAAAGAAGTCAACCAAACATGTACCAACTTCAATAAATCATAAATCAGTGACAACACATGAGAAATGAATGGGATTAAAACCATGATAAACCTTAAGATGTCTACTAACTACATGTCAAATTTCATGTCCATCCAATAATGTATGAGAATTTCACAAATCAAATGGGAACAAGTGTCACAAAAGTCAACATTTTGGTCAAACAGGGGAGAAATTATCAATCAAATAGAAAATGCATTCCAAAATTCCAGAAAAACTCATACATATTCTCAACATCTAGAATCATGTTCATGCAAAAAATCAGACCAAATTGAGTTCATTAGGCAAGGTAAATAAAATCATGAAGTTGGACATCAATGGTGTGACACAAATTGTCACACCCTAATTCAAAAAATCATAACTCACAAACCAGCAATGATAAATTCACAAACTCTACACCAAAATCCCCATGAATGTGTCTAGTTTAAGCACAAAAAATTTGGAAGCCATTGGATAAAGCATCATCATTTCACAATTGATTTGGCAAAGTGTACAAAAAATGGACACATGAACAAAACCCTAGCACAAATAAAAATCCACTCATCCAAAAAATCTGGAAAAAATATGATAAAAAACTAGAGATTGAGATGAACAATATGCAAAAAATCCCATGAATTTTGGATCACAAATGATTGACTTATGATTTTTCAAAGACTGGTCACAAAATGAAATAATTATTGAGAATTAAAATGAATTAATGGATTAAATGGCACGGGAATGGCACTTTAGTAATTATAGGGAACTTTTAGTGAAACGCAGTGCAGCGAACATAAGCGTGTCGCTCAGCCATTGGTTCACGGGCAATGGAATAGGACTTTCATGCAAAACAACAAAACCAGCAGCCAACATGAAATCTGGAAACGTGAACTAGGGTTTATGTGTACAGTGCTCATGTTCATCATCTCCAACAATCGTGCAAATTTATTTTTCCAGAAAATGAAATCAAATACACCATTCGACACATCTAACAACACACATCAACATTCCAAAAGCCATTTTCCCTAATTCAACTTATCATGGAAGAATCATGCAAAAACATTTTCATACATCAAGTTTCAAATCAATATTTCTCCCTAATTACTCAACCATTTTCAGTGGTTTAAAGCTCAATAGAATCATGGCAAAGAGATCTATCCGATGCATATCATGGTTTTAAGAAATGGGAGAGTCGAATTCTTACCAAAATTGAAGTACAGTCGTGATTCAGGTGTTGTTTGGTCGTGTAAGCTCAAAACAGTTGCTCTTCAAGCTCCCAAATGATGAATGGAGGAGGAAATTGGCTCAGGCTTGCTCGATTCAGCTCCAACTCAAAGCTGCCATGGATGAAGCTTCTTTAGAGCAGTAGTGGAAGATGGCTTTACAGGTGGGATACAATGCTTGCCATGAACTCAAAAATGGTGGTGAGTGATGAAGCAACCAAGACCAACTCGCGTTCTTTGGAGTTTTTTCAAGAGAAGTTCAAAAATGCAAAATGAGGGTTTGAGAGAATATGAGACTTTTTGATCTGTTTGAGAATAGTGGCTAGGGCTTTTCAGAGTGAGAATGAAGTATATATTTGCTGTTTAGTGTTTGTATTAGTTGGTTAATGGAAATGTTAAGCATAATTTGCATAATGACATGTTTGGACCATTTTGCTAAAACCATGCCAATTTACATAGGGTGTATGAATATGCTCGAATTTGGGCTTTGGACAAACTCTAAACATCATTTCTGAACCATTCCAAGTGGTAAAAAACATTGGAAATGATTATTTCAAAAGTTCATTTTTCTACCTCACTTAAATAATTCATGCTACTTCAAAAAGTGCCATTTTGATTGGTGAGTTTTTGGTAAATGGTGATGACAAATTTGGAAAGAGGGCATCAAATGTGACTTGTAGCAAAAAACCCCACCCAATTTGGCCAAATGGTTTGGAAGATATGCCTCTTTGAAGTTCAAAAATTTCTGAAAATGATTTGATCATAACTTGCCAACCATACATGGGAATTGAGTGTTCTTGGACTTTTTGGAAATGGGAGAACAAGATCTTCAACTTTCATGTTGGGCAAAAATTCATTTGAAGCTTGTATCATGATGTAAGTTTGAGGATCAAGACTTTCCATTTTTGGCAAATTCCAATTACAGGTCAACTTTCTATTTTTGGAAATTTCTTGTTTGACTTCAAATTCTTCAATGATGATGCTTGACATGTTATATGAGGCTTATATGGACATGATTGAGGCCTCTCAAACCAAATCCCATCACCAAATGACTGATTAAATGCACAGTTGACCAACAGTTGACTTTCTAGGGTTTCTGGTAGACTGCACATTGACTGATGACTTCTGAGCACCCAATCCTTGACCAAAACACTTCCAAAGGACCCCTAAGTCATGTGAACATGTTGTACCAACCCTAGGGCCTTGTCTCAATGGAGAATGCACTGGCTTGCTTGACTGACTGATCTCCTGACCAGTTTGACCTAATCTGTCTGAATGGCTTGCACTTGGGCAAAAGGGACAATGCAATGTTATGCAGTGGACCATGTTATGTTAATGACCTAATATGAAAATGTATGTACAATGATAGGTGCAAATTTGAGGTGCTACAGCTGCCCCTATTCAATCAACTGGGAACCCGAACGGATGATAGCAACGGCTGTCAGACTTTCAGGGTACACAGGGATTGAATACCAAAGAACCGTAGAAATTTGCACCCTGCTGGGAAAATAATTAACAACGCCTGTCAGGATCGGCAAAGAAACAGTCTTGAAAGAAAAATCCGTCTGGAACAGAAAAAAGACATCGGCCTGAATACCGAAACCGAAACGTCGACCTGGATACCAAAATAAATGGTAACACAGGGATAACCATGGCCTGAGCGCCGCTCGTCAGTCTGAATACTGAACATCGGTATATGAGGGATTTGATGTCGATCTGAAACATCAGAAATTGGCCTGAACGCCACTTCGGTCTGAATACCGGAAAATTGGCCTGAATGCCAAAGCGTGAATTAGCTTGTGTTCCAAAACACTCAACATCCTGAAGAGGGCTTAGAAAAGCAGTCTTGTTAAAGGATGGACATTCGATTCCACAAGAAATACGAATCTTACTCGACTGGGGAGGACGACTTCGACCCAAGAGCGCATGAGACATATTATCTATAGCCGTCAAAACGTAGATAATACACTCGCATGGAAGATTATCCATAACCGGGTTGCAGGTTGTTAAATGAATAATCGACCGACATCATCCTAAAGAGAGAGAAAGCAAACTTTGTTAAAGGATGGACATTCGATTCCACAAGGGATACGAATCTTACTCGACTGGGGAGGACGACTTCGACCCAAGAGCGCATGAGACATATTATCTATAGCCGTCAAAACGTAGATAATACACTCGCATGGAAGATTATCCATAACCGGGTTGCAGGTTGTTAAATGAATAATCGACCGACATCATCCTAAAGAGAGCGAAAGCAAACTTTGTTAAAGGATGGACATTCGATTCCACAAGGAATACGAATCTTACTCGACTGGGGAGGACGACTTCGACCCAAGAGCGCATGAGACATATTATCTATAGCCGTCAAAACGTAGATAATACACTCGCATGGAAGATTATCCATAACCGGGTTGCAGGTTGTTAAATGGATAAATCAACCGAAAGGAAAGGCATCAGGGTACCAGGACTAGGTATGCAAAAGATGACCAATCAAAAAGGGATAAAGTTGCTAACTCGGAGCAAATACCCAAAGGCAGGGGAAGACCCAATGGGGACAATACTGCTTGATCAAGGCAAGTATCCAGAGGGGAAAAGAATATCAATACCGCAAAGAGGGGATTACATCTACCGGTTTGTAGGTAGAAAACCACAGAAAAGTAACCAGTCATCAATAGGATGAGCACAAAGGGTTAACTCTGCTAGGGAAGGAAAGTGGGATTTTACAACTACCAGTTAGTAGGTAGAAAACCACAAAGATAGGACTTACAACTACCGGTTTGTAGGTAGAAGCCAACAAATTCCGCTGAGGATAAGATGAATGAGTGCCGGTTAGTGAGCGACTATTCATTTGTGCCCCAGGGAAGCACGGGAGATAGCCAACAGGAAGCCAATTTAGGATCGATCCAAAAAGGCAGACTGAATCAAGACTCGTCCTAATGAGGAAAGAACTCAATAGGGAAAACCCATCCCGTTATGTGTGGGAGGGAACGGAAACAACCGTCATCCACGAGGATGTATCTCAGTGGGGAAATGGCAGGAAAGGATAGACACTTTCTGCTTAAGGGGTTGGCTCTACATGGAGAGATCAGACACACCCACATCTGCTAGGGGAAAATCTACTAGGGAGATCTGTATTACCAAATAGCAGGAGGCAATCATCAACAGATACACGGCAACAGCTGCAACATGAGTATCTGAATGTTATGAGTATGCATGTATGCTTTATACCTAAAATGTATGATGAATGTTGACAAACAGACATGCTCAACACGCAGGTTCGGGAATCAACCATCCGGCACCACTCTTCCGGAGGGAAAGCCAAAGTCACCAGAGAGCAAGTAAAATCCACTGGGGACTGGGATACCAGGGAACACTCATCCTGCAGGGGAGGAAGGCCACCAGAGGCTTCCGGAGGGATCGTCAGTCACAACCGGAGAACAGAGTTCGACATACAGGCGTACACGCCACAATAACTTGTGCTGAAAATCAGAGATACCGAGAAGCAACCAGATCTCTGATGAGAATAGAAAGGCATTGATAAAGCTCCTCATGCCAACAACTCCACTGAGGGATCTATCTGAGGGGATGCCGGATTAATGGGATGTCGATCCACCAAATACTGAATCTTCAAAGAAAAACACCCATGCTGGGGGAGAGAGGAAGACTACTCTGCTGGAGAGACGAAAAGTTAAAGTCTTCAATAAACACTCTGCCTGGGAACTGGCCCACAACCTTGCAAACTTGCTAGGGATGCCCCACAATAGGGCTCAAACAACACTCTACCGGGGATGCCCCACCATAGGTGCTAATAGGGACTTGGAGGAAGAATCTGCACTGCCGGGGACATGAAGATGAACAACTTCAACCAACACTGCTCTGAGCAAGCTCGTTGAGGAGAGACCATACGAGGTTCTGCAGGACAAAGATACAGTCACGCTCGAGATACGAACAATTGTCTTACCTGTTGGTAATCATACCACCCTCGGGAGAGCACTGTGGGTCTCCTAAGTATTCTTCCATCATTGTGAATGTTCACTTTGTTAAAGAACAATTTTTTTGAAAAATTTGTTTATTCTGA
Source organism: Lathyrus oleraceus (assembly GCF_024323335.1). Classification (NCBI taxonomy): domain Eukaryota; kingdom Viridiplantae; phylum Streptophyta; class Magnoliopsida; order Fabales; family Fabaceae; genus Lathyrus; species Lathyrus oleraceus. The sequence goes on from NC_066585.1 coordinate 209,597,722, forward strand.
AAACAATGATACTCTATCAATTAAAACATGCAAAACATCTGTTGAGTTAAAACAAATAAGAGTGCAAATAATTGGGTAAAAGCTCAAATAGATGTAATGGAATGATAGTCTGCAAAGGGCGAGACTCCATAGATCTGCACAAGTTTGAAATCGGTGATATATATTGGGGAGGGCTACATTGAACATAATAACCCTTTCTCTACCATTCTGAATTTCGATGTATTCGGAGCTTCGGTCGACGATGCATCGTGAATTCCTGGCGGATTACAAATGTAAAACACGGTCTTGTCAAGATGCAGTTACTTGCCAAATCCCTAATTTTTGCCTAGATTGCCCCAGTGTGAGGTGTTCAATCTAGCGGGATGTAAATTCTCTTTTTTTTTCAATGTCTCTAACTTTTGCCTGGATCGCCCTTTCGGGTTTTCAATCCACCGAGACGCTCCTTTTTGCCTAAGTCGCCCTTTGGGGTGTTCGACTTATCGAGCTTTTGCTTTTTTTGTTTTTAGGCGAAGTATTTCTTAACTGCATCAGAATTCACAGGGAATGGAAAATCTTCATCCATTGTAGTAAGTGTTAGAACATTGCCTGAAAAGGCTCACTTGACAACATACGGACGTTCGTAGCTTGTAGAGTTCACTTGCCCCTGGAATCGGGTGTGAAAGACAAGAATTTCCTGAGCACGAGGTCACCTTCTCGGAACACACGAGGCTTGACCTTCTTATTGAATGCTTTCTTCACTCCCAGCTGATATAACTGACCATGACACATGGCAGTTGATCTCTTGTTTTTGATTGAATTCAGCATCAGTCAACTTGGGACTTTGAGGGTGCTATTTTTCTATTGTTTCTTTTTTTCTTTTTTTTCTTTTGATTTTGCTTTTGATCTCTTTTATTTATTTTTTTTGTTTTGTTTTGCACCCTCCTCTTTTTTTTATATACATATGCCCTAGTTGGCTGTTCTGTTGATCCTCGAGATGCAGCTGAGTGATCTTCTTTTCTTGCTCAAGAAGTCGGGAAATCTCGTCAGGAATCCCTTCAACATCATCTTCTTCCGCTTCGAATACAGGGAATTCAAAATTGGGAGATGACGTCGGATCATTATGTTCAATGGGTTTGAGAAACAACCTGCATAATGATTTTGATATGAAAAGCTTTTTGGAAAACAAACAAGACAATCGTTATGCAGATGAAAAGATTGCTTTTATTCTTGTTTTTTAGGGTTTTTTGTGATCACCAATTTCATGCGAAAAGCGAAAAGGGAAAACAATTGGAAAAACAAATGTTTTAACATGCATTTATTTGAATGAAAATATCATTGCACAAAATGCTGCCAACAATGTCATCACTTCTCCTTTTGGCATGGGAGAAGGGTTTTTAAACAAAGTGATTATTACTCTGACTTATGAACAACTGTAGGAAAGCCCACAGTGACCCAATTGTGATAGATCCCACCGGGGATGACAACTGTCAGTATCTCTTGCATCAGCAACCTCTGCTTTTGAACAACCCTTTTTGAAGAAAAGTCGGCGCCAGCCCAGGACTTGTTATCTTCAAGCTTGATTATCACGGGGACCCAAGTCTTCCAAGATCAGAATACCTGACCTCACAAGGTCTTGAACCTTCATCTTCAGCTGGAAACAACTATCCACATCATGACCAGGAGCACCCGAATGATACACACAATGCTGTTCAGGCCTATACCACCACCGAGGGTTGACGGGTATGGGCGGCGGGTCTCTGGGAGTAATCAAGTTCCGCTCTAACAGAGAGGGATACAGTTCGACGTAGGACATGGGGATTGGATCAAGAATGATCTTCTTCCTCTCATTACTTGTACCAGCTTGATTATCAATGGGAGGCTGGTAAGCCTGCTGCTGAGGACGATGTTGCTGATGTTGATATTGCTGAGTTGGTCTTCTCTATTGCTGTTGAGTTTGAGTGGCTGGAGTAGTCACAGCAGCGACTTGCCGATACTGCCCTCTGTTCATACTCCTCCGACGGTGTACAACATTCGTTTCACCCTCTCCCCTTTTGGGTGCCCCAGAGGATGGCTTCTTAGCACTCGAATATCCTGAAAAGCCAGGGTCTTGTATCTTTCCTGCTTTGATAAGGCTCTCAGTCCTCTCCCCACAGACAACCACATCTGAAAAGCTTCCAAATGGGCAACTCCCCATTCGGTCCATGAAAACACCCTGCAGGGTTCCAATGAACATGTTAGTCAGCTCTCTCTCCAGCATCGGGGGTTGCACTCTTGCGGCTAGCTCGCGCCACCTCTGGGCATACTCTTTGAAGCTCTCATTATTTTTCTGATACAAGCTCTGTAACTGAGTTCGGCTCGACGCCATGTCCATATTGTGCTTGTATTGCCTCAGAAAGGCCTCACCCAGATCTTTCCAGCTTCTAACTGATTCTCGCTTCAGATCCATGTACCAATCCAAAGACGCTCCAGACAAACTGTCTTGGAAAAAGTACATCCACATCTTTTCATCATCAGTGTAGGCAGAGATCTTCCTGAAGTACGCCTGCACGTGGGTGCGAGGACAGGAAGTGCCATTGTACTTGTCGAAAGAGGGAGCTTTGAACTTGTAGGGGATCTTCAACCCATCCATCAGACCCATGTCGGTCACATCAAACCCAAGGGAGTTCTGACATTCCATGGCTCGGATCTTCTCAGCAAGAGCATCTACCTTTCTATCCCTCTCTTCGGTTCTCACAACGTCATCGTCCTCACTGAGGAGAGTAAACATGTCCTCTTGTCTGTCAACAAGCGAAGCAGGATGACGAACCGGAGCCCGGGTAGCTCTGATATTGACCTCTGCAGCAAGAGGCTGACCATTGATCCTTATTCCTCTCAACTCGTCCCCGACGGCATAGTCGTTAGTGGGATCAGTAACATGGATAGTCTCATGGGTCTGGGCAGGTGCAACAACAGGCGAAGCACGATTGGATGTCTGAATCACGGTTTCTTGTCTCTGAACCAAGGCTCTAAGCTTCTCCTGACCTTGAGCAACTCCTTGCATCATGTTCATGAACTGGGCCATGTTCGCCCTCATCTCAGCCAACTCAGTCTGAACCTGATCCATACTTCTCTGTTGATTGAGTCTGGTTGAATACCGGTGTGGTCTTCGATCAGCTATCCTGTCTGACAAAGGAACCGGAGTGAGAAGTCTTGTCCCCAAACATGTCTGCAATGCAAGGATGATATGTGCATGATATGTGTATGATGCAGATGCTATGTTATCATGAATGATCCTGGAAAGGATATGTGTATGCGAGTTAACTTTTTTCATGCATTATTATTTTTTGGAAAATAAACATGCTATGATGCAAATGGTGGAGCAAAAACTGGCAGGCGGTGCATCTCTGAACACATGATCAAAGGTCCGGCTTGAACTTGGAGTTGCAATCCATCTTCAACCCCAAAGTCAACTGATCAACTGTCATCTGAGGAACCAAGAGTCACCAACAGGAACACTGAGTCACCAACAGTCACCATCTGTACCTGTTAAAATGATCATTCCCTCCCCACTCACGGGTGTCATCTAGGCCAGGGTAAAGTCGAGAGAAACGCAGCATAAATAACCTTTCGCAGGATACCATCATATACACACCCGAAGTATGTAACGACAATATCCCACCAGGGTCTGAACTGCTCGTGATATCAATGTTCCGCTAAGTGGTGCATACCACCCGCTTCCCATGAATCACTCTATTCCTAGGTTTCCTAGATTTCACTCATAGCCTGGGTATTGGGCCTTTTACCTCGAGTAATCCCACCCCAACAGAGAAACGCAGCCAGCACAGCAGATGAATATGAATGAATGCAAACATTAAGGCACACAATAAATGCAAATAATAAATGCACATATATACAATGAATGCAATAAATAACAGCACAAAGCAACCAAAACCCTAACCTAGAGAGCGCTAGGAGAGACTCGCTTAGGGAAGATGGACCAGCAGAGGTCAACTTCTTCATTCCCCAGCAGAGTCGCCAGCTGTCGCATTACGCGAAAAACCGGCGGGAAAACAAGAACAACAGAGCCGCCACCGTGCGTTATTTATCCCAAAAGAGGGAAAGGAAACGCTCAGAGTAAACCTGGAAAAGACATGGTCTCGCGACCAAAGAGAATGGGATCGGGAGTCGGTTATGCGAAGGGAAGGTATTAGCACCCCTACGCATCCGTCGTACTCGACGGGATCCACGCACAATAGAAAGGAAAATGGTTGCTAAAACACTGCTCAAACACACACACACACACACTGGCTGAAAGAGACACAAGAAAACTGACTAAAACTGACTCGGCAGGATATTGCATCCTGGGCCTACTTAGTCTATCAGGCATAGACATCAGAGTCAAAGTAGTTCGGACTGGGGAGACGACACATGCTCGCTAGGATATCGCATCCTATGCATACGTATCTCCTTGGACGAAGGAGAATCAGAGCATTCGTAGCTCGGCTAACACGCACACAAACAAACACAGGCAAAGGCAAACGTGGAGCCTGAATGCCAATCACTGGACTTACATCAGCATCCGAACCGAAACACACACAGGAAACCAACTGCCAATCGCTGGACTTACATCGGACTCCAACCATAAAAAGGAGAAACAACTCACACAAACAAAACAAAAGGGCGCCCGGAGAGATCAGCTCATCTCCTACCTACGTACCTCATCTGGTATGAGGATCAGGGCGACGTAGTTCCCCTACAGAGGGAAAAAGGACTAGCCTAACCAGATAACAAAGGGAGACACAACTAGGGAGACTACGACTCGAGCCTAGATGTTATCATGCAAATATCATCCCTAAGTTAAGGTTTCTAGCTAACTTGCACAGGAAGCAAGCCTATCCTAATCATGACTTGCACAGGAAGCAAGACACACCTAACTTGCACAAGAAGCAAGCTAAACTAAACCTAACTTGCATAGGAAGCAAGCTAAAATAAACACACAAGCACAAGTAGCACACACTACACACAAGCAATGGGCTCACACAAAGGTTAGGCATTGAAGCCAACTGGAGTAGGGTTAATGGTGCTCTTAACCTTGCCATTGAGGGGCTAAGGTGAAGCAGATGAAAGGTGAGTGAAGATAAGACTTCACAGCTCTTATCCCTGGTCAGGGAGAGCATTTGAATATCAGAAGGTGTGGGAGTTCAGAAAGTAGGAACTCTCTCCACAAGTTAGACTCTATAGACCTTGGGTTCTTACTCACTATGCATCAACACAGGTAGTGTGAGCAAGGTGAGTGACACACAGAATAGTAGGAGATACGTTGCTTATCTCTTGGATTCTACCAATTGCCTCTTCACTTAGAAGGTCTTTGAATATGTACAAGGACAATTTTAAACAGTCACAAACATTGCCTCTTAAGGAGGACTTCAGACAGTTGCCTGGCCAAGTAACAGGCCAGGTCTTCCAGACTACATGAAGATAAGAAATTATACCTCAATGCAAATTGCTCTTAAGCAAAGCAAAGCAAAGTTCACAAGGAACTATAAGCAACTAAAAGTACCTGAAACCAGTCAGACAACATCAGTATACAAGTCAAAGTTAAAGCAAAATGAGATAAGGATCAACAGTCTACACAATCAGTTTAACTGTGCAATGCACAAGGCTCAAGCATATGATCCAAGCAAGCTAAAAAACAAACAAGTTAGTCATGATAATCAATCAAGCATCAATCAATTTGTATTGATCTCTCTAAGGCAACTGCTTCTTATCCTGAAAAAATGAACTCAAACATGAGCAACAGGACCACTAGGACAAGCCTAGGGTCAAAAGGGGATGAGAAAGTCAAAACAGCAAATGGCAAGTGCCCAAAATCAAGTTCAAACAATCAATAAACACACTCAATTGGTTCCACAATCATATCATCCATCATCATCATTTCATGAACAAATTAGGTCAAAGCATGGCATATGGAAGCTCATAGAAGTCAACAGCAAGACTCAATTCAAAACCAATCATAAACAGTTCAAATAAATCTCAAATAATTCATGATCAAACAAAATTCATAGCATGGTAAGCACACCAAATTTCAGCTCAATTGGATCATGGGAAGTTGGTCAATGAAAATCAGAAAGGCAAGGCAAGTTCAAACATGCTCAAAGAAGTCAACCAAACATGTACCAACTTCAATAAATCATAAATCAGTGACAAGACATGAGAAATGAATGGGATTAAAACCATGATAAACCTTAAGATGTCTACTAATTACATGTCAAATTTCATGTCCATCCAATAATGTATGAGAATTTCACAAATCAAATGGGAACAAGTGTCACAAAAGTCAACATTTTGGTCAAACAGGGGAGAAATTATAAATCAAATAGAAAATGCATTCCAAAATTCCAGAAAAATTCATACATATTCTCAACATCTAGAAGCATGTTCATGCAAAAAATCAGACCAAATTGAGTTCATTAGGCAAGGTAAATAAAATCATGAAGTTGGACATCAATGGTGTGACACAAATTGTCACACCCTAATTCAAAAAATCATAACTCACAAACCAGCAATGATAAATTCACAAACTCTACACCAAAATCCCCATGAATGTGTCTAGTTTAAGCACAAAAAATTTGGAAGCCATTGGATAAAGCATCATCATTTCACAATTGATTTGGCAAAGTGTACAAAAAATGGACACATGAACAAAACCCTAGCACAAATACAAATCCACTCATCCAAAAAATCTGGAAAAAATATGATAAAAAACTAGAGATTGAGATAAACAATATGCAAAAAATCCCATGAATTTTGGATCACAAATGATTGACTTATGATTTTTCAAAGACTGGTCACAAAATGAAATAATTATTGAGAATTAAAATGAATTAATGGATTAAATGGCACGGGAATGGAACTTTAGTAATTATAGGGAACTTTTAGTGAAACGCAGTGCAGCGAACATAAGCGTGTCGCTCAGCCATTGGTTCACGGGCAATGGAATAGGACTTTCATGCAAAACAACAAAACCAACAGCCAATGTGAAATCTGGAAACGTGAACTAGGGTTTATGTGTACAGTGCTCATGTTCATCATCTCCAACAATCGTGCAAATTTATTTTTCCAGAAAATGAAATCAAATACACCATTCGACACATCTAACAACACACATCAACATTCCAAAAGCCATTTTCCCTAATTCAACTTATCATGGAAGAATCATGCAAAAACATTTTCATACATCAAGTTTCAAATCAATATTTCTCCCTAATTACTCAACCATTTTCAGTGGTTTAAAGCTCAATAGAATCATGGCAAAGAGATCTATCCGATGCATATCATGGTTTTAAGAAATGGGAGAGTCGAATTCTTACCAAAATTGAAGTACAGTCGTGATTCAGGTGTTGTTTGGTCGTGTAAGCTCAAAACAGTTGCTCTTCAAGCTCCCAAATGATGAATGGAGGAGGAAATTGGCTCAGGCTTGCTCGATTCAGCTCCAACTCAAAGCTGCCATGGATGAAGCTTCTTTAGAGCAGTAGTGGAAGATGGCTTTACAGGTGGGATACAATGCTTGCCATGAACTCAAAAATGGTGGTGAGTGATGAAGCAACCAAGACCAACTCGCGTTCTTTGGAGTTTTTTCAAGAGAAGTTCAAAAATGCAAAATGAGGGTTTGAGAGAATATGAGACTTTTTGATCTGTTTGAGAATAGTGGCTAGGGCTTTTCAGAGTGAGAATGAAGTATATATTTGCTGTTTAGTGTTTGTATTAGTTGGTTAATGGAAATGTTAAGCATAATTTGCATAATGACATGTTTGGACCATTTTGCTAAAACCATGCCAATTTACATAGGGTGTATGAATATGCTCGAATTTGGGCTTTGGACAAACTCTAAACATCATTTCTGAACCATTCCAAGTGGTAAAAAACATTGGAAATGATTATTTCAAAAGTTCATTTTTCTACCTCACTTAAATAATTCATGCTACTTCAAAAAGTGCCATTTTGATTGGTGAGTTTTTGGTAAATGGTGATGACAAATTTGGAAAGAGGGCATCAAATGTGACTTGTAGCAAAAAACCCCACCCAATTTGGCCAAATGGTTTGGAAGATATGCCTCTTTGAAGTTCAAAAATTTCTGAAAATGATTTGATCATAACTTGCCAACCATACATGGGAATTGAGTGTTCTTGGACTTTTTGGAAATGGGAGAACAAGATCTTCAACTTTCATGTTGGGCAAAAATTCATTTGAAGCTTGTATCATGATGTAAGTTTGAGGATCAAGACTTTCCATTTTTGGCAAATTCCAATTACAGGTCAACTTTCTATTTTTGGAAATTTCTTGTTTGACTTCAAATTCTTCAATGATGATGCTTGACATGTTATATGAGGCTTATATGGACATGATTGAGGCCTCTCAAACCAAATCCCATCACCAAATGACTGATTAAATGCACAGTTGACCAACAGTTGACTTTCTAGGGTTTCTAGTAGACTGCACATTGACTGATGACTTCTGAGCACCCAATCCTTGACCAAAACACTTCCAAAGGACCCCTAAGTCATGTGAACATGTTGTACCAACCCTAGGGCCTTGTCTTAATGGAGAATGCACTGGCTTGCTTGACTGACTGATCTCCTGACCAGTTTGACCTAATCTGTCTGAATGGCTTGCACTTGGGCAAAAGGGACAATGCAATGTTATGCAGTGGACCATGTTATGTTAATGACCTAATATGAAAATTTATGTACAATGATAGGTGCAAATTTGAGGTGCTACACAATCGTCTAAAGCCTTCGAGATCGGAAGATACGTCGCACGAAGCCTCTTCACCTCTCTCTCATAAGCTGCTTCCATGTCGGCCTTCTCCTTGGCGAGCTGATCATATCTCTTCTTCCAAAACCTAGATGAGTGAGGCAGGAGAGAAGTAACCACATCATCGAGCTCATCAATAACCTGATGCTCTAGAAACTTGATCATTGCATCCTTATCCTTGAGTTGCTTAAGAAGCTCCTCACGCTCACAAACCCAAGCACGCAAACAGTCTTCGTCTCTCAACTCCTCTACTCCTTGATTAGGGAGGGTTGAAGGCCCAACCATAACCATAGGGGTAGGTCTCGGATACTCATACGGCATGCGGTACTCGAGGGCTCTCTTCCTTACCCAAGAGGTGTAAGGCTCCAAAGCAACACAGTTCCTCGGACCAAGCTCATTCCTCCCTTTCCTGTGAACCTTGCGCCAGGCGCGGACCATCCTATCCTTCAAGTTTTGGGGATCTTTACCCTCTTGAAAGAATAAGCCTTCTAACGAAATGTTGTTAGGTTTATCCTTTAAGGGGAACCCAAGTTGACGGCGAGCCAAAGCAGGGTTGTAGTTAATTCCACCACATGTACCAAGAAGAGGTACATTGGAGAACTCACCACAAGAATCAATAATCTTAACGCCATCATAAGCACGACTATATCAAGAGATATCATCATTAGTGAGAGACATAAGTCTCGTGGACCACCGTAGGAATCCTTTGTTCTCCTTGAAGGCAAGCGTCTGAGGCAAGTGCAAAATAAACCACTTGTACAACAGAGGCAGACAACATACAATGGAACCACCACCCTTTGCATTCTTCATATGCAAAGAGAAATAAGTGTTACCAACAGAGTCGGAATAGGATTAAGAGAAGAGAAAATCCTAATAGCATTCACATCCACGAAGTTGTCGATGTTGGGAAATAACACTAGCCCATAGATGAGGAGTACAAATATGGCTTCAAAAGCTTCCTTACTCATGGCCTTCCCAAACAAGATAGCTTTGGCAATCAGAAAATCATACGGGAGACCTTGAATTCCACCCTTGGTAGTCATATTGGCAACAATGTCAGATACCTCCACGTGAAGCATGTCAGCAATCTCTTGAGAAGACAGAATCTTCTCCAAACCACTGAACGACAATCCGTCAAGAATAGGTATACCCACATGATAAGCGTACTCCTCCAACATAGGCAAAAGCTAGAAATCCGGAAAAGTGAAGCACCGATACAGAGGATCGTAGAACTGCACCAACACACTCATCAGGCCCTCATCCACCTTGGTAGAGAGAATAGCTAGAAGCTTCCCATGACGAGCTTTGAACTCCAAGGGCTCTAATACATAAGATGCAAGACGCCTTAACTCTCTCAAGTCGGGTTGTCTGAAACTGTACTTCTTCGTATTCCTTCTTTGCTTATCCATGTCTGAAAATTTGCAAATAGACTTTTTAAGTTCCTTGCAACAATCTTATTGTCGATGACATGAATGCGGATGAATGCATGGATGCAACAAACACACTCAAGGATCAAGCGAGTCACACCACACAAAGGTCACGGGATGGCTCAAGTCATCGTCAATATCAATCATCCATCTTGGTGGATTATGGTTTACACCTTATCAACACCCAAGTTCCATTGATTTTGAGGATATACGAGAATGGATCGACCGCGAATCACGGGTTTGTTATGAGTCACGAGCATGGAGTCTCGGTTAAGAACCACCCAACGGGAGTGTACTATGGTTAAACCTGACAATCATGTTCTAAAAGGTTCCCATAGTCATCATCCCATCTTTCGGATATTATCGGATAAAACGACTACCCGTCCTCTAAAAACATTCTCGAGAGGGACTCTTATGAGTGTAGTATCGCGTAACAATCGCATCAAGTCTTAAACTTGAACGACCTTTGCACTACGTCCTAAAATAGGCCAAGATGGGCTAGGTATCTAAGGTCCTTGGTTTCTAGGGTTCATATTGGAAAAAGTAATGCCTAACCACGACTAGTCGTGTGACATTAGTGATCCCAATAAAACCTCCACCAAGTGAATGGACTTGCAAGTTAACTTGTTAAGGACTAACTCCACACAAGTCAACAAGACTATGCTATTCTCCTATCATAAGTGCACTCGAGTTCGGGTATAGAACTCATCTCACAAGAAACCACCAAGCATACAAGCAATTAATATGTCAAGCAATTCATACATTTCAAACAATACATTCATCCCTAATTTGCACAAAAATATGCCACAAATAAATATAAACATACAACACATACAAGCAAAAAGCAGGCTAAACCCACGGGAGGCTATTCCCCAGTAGAGTCGCCACTTTTCTGTAGCGGGGTTTTCGTTACTTTTAGGCTTATTGACTAACAAAAAGTCAATATACAATTCGAGTCGCCACCGCACTTTTATTTATCCAAAGGAAAGGCTAAAAAGCGAACAAAAGCCAAGTAAGAAGTTTTTCAAATCAAAAACTAATAAAAATGTCAGAGATCTAGGTAAGGGGGTTGGTTATGAAATGAGAAGGTTTTACACACCCAAAACATCCTCAGTACTCTAAGGGAACCCTTTTTGCAAATATGTGTTGTAGGTTGGTATTTGTGAAAAGATTTGTGCAAAAGATTGAGGGATGAGAAGAGAATAAATTATATTTACAAATTTTGTTGTTTGAATGAATGAACCCATTGCCTACGTACCATCACAAAGGAGGATCAAAACCTCGTAGTTCGTGGTAAAAATTTCAAAGATTGGTGAATTGATTTTAATCAAAAGCCTTAAGGTCTTTTGTTATCAAAGGGAGAAAACTCAACCTAAACAAACAATCCAACATGTGAGGAAGGCTTCAACATGCTAGTGAGGGGTTAACCCTATAATAAGCATGGAAGGCTTATAATCCAACACTAAGGATGAGGTGAGATTTACATCAACCACTATGATAACTCAAACCTATGACTAATGTTTTTGAAAATATTTTAACAAGTGTCCATTGGAACCACAAAACAACTTGAAATGGGTTATATTTACAAGTTAGATTTATTTGCAAAATGAGGTCAAAGTTGGATTAAAGTTTATTTACAATGAGTATTTATGAAAATGGTTTTGAAAAAAAGTCAAAGGCCTAAGGCCTAGGTTTCTAATTTGAAATAAAGTCAAAGTTTTGAAAGTGATTTTTGGCTTGGTTAGAGTGGGGAGAAGAGAGAAAGGCTATTCCTAAAGCATACAAAGATAAAAGGGGAAAGACAACCCTTGGAGTTCCTTTTCTTGGAGTCATAGAGATGACTCAAGATGCTCCTTTCCTTTGGATTTAGCACACAAAACAAGCAATCAATAATTTGAATTCAAGCTCCTAGGATCTCTATTTGGCTTGGCTCTTAACTTGGCTACTCATGACAATGGTTCTCTTTTTTTCAATCTTAAGATGGAATCCCTATCACACAAAAGCACACATCAAAAAGCTCACAACATAACAAAGGGAATGGACAAAGAATAAGTTTGAGGAGAATTTCTTTGAGGTCAACTTTGAATTTTAGCATTCTAAAGGCATGAGGCCTAGTTGCTCTTCAACATATTTTGCATTCTAAAGGCATGATGCCTAGTTGCTCTTGAACTCCTTTAAGCATGGGTGAATCCTAATTCTAAGTCCTTTCTCCTTTTGTATTTTGGTTCACATCAAAACAAACACAAAACAACACAAAATAGCAATATATTTATATACAATAATGGGCTCAAATGAGAAAAAGAAAAATGACATAAACATAAAATATGTGCTCAAGTGAGCAAAAATGAAAATCAAGATGAATAATAAGCAAGAAATAAATGACAAGAATTTAAAAGATCAAATTAAAGTTAGTAGTTAGTAGAGTTATGTTAGCTTGTCATAAGACAATGTAGCGCTATGTTAAGCAATCGTAAGTGGACTAATATAGTAGCCACACCTATCTGAGGCCGGTCAATAAGAATATAGGCAAAGAACACAAGTTAGAGTTCATGACTAGTAAGCCAAGCTTCATAAACTTGCCATGCCAAACAAAAAGGGAAGGGCCTTGTATTGACTTTTGGTTATTTGCTTGACCAAGAAGTAACCTATCTTTGACACAAAATAACTCACTTGATCATGGATCGAGTTAAGTTTGGTTTGGATCAAAGAAGATTAAACTTCTATTTGTCAAGACCAACCTCAAGACTTTAACTCATTGGCCATTGAGGGAAATAAAGGGATGAAGATGATAGGGAGGGGTAAGAAGTCAACAACCAATCCTAATTGATCAAGGGATAACTCATCCTTGATCAAATTCATTCATCTTTCTAGGTGATGATCCTTAAGGATTCACAAACCACAAGATCCAATGAATTTGATCAAAGTTGAATCAATTCAACCTTGATCAACACCAAACAGAAAAGAAATGAATATAACAAGTCAAGAAGTCCACAATCTTTTTTTGGTATTTTTTGAATTAAAAGAAAATACAAATAAAAAACTAAACAAACAAAGTTGAACCTCAAATTCAATTCAAAACAACTTCAATGAGTCCAACTAAATTCTCATAGGTTCAACATAGTCAAACAAACTTTAACTAATTTTCTCACAAATTTTTAAAGTCAGAAAGTAATTAAAATTAATTAAAAACAACCAAAAAATAGCATAATATGAATTAAAATCTCAATAAAACTCAAAACAAACAAGAAATTGTTGAGACTATTTTTCATTGACTTATCATGATCCATAGATGCTACGAAAATATTTTTGTATTTTTTAAAAGTCAGAAAACATTTTAAAATGAATTAAAATCATTAAAAACCAAATAATTCATGAAAAATATCAAATGAAGTCACAAAAATAATTAAAAATCATAATATGAAACTAGATTTTTCAAGAAAAATTTGGAGTTGGTCTCATATTTTTTTGACCTCAAATGAATTTTTAATGAATTATTGAAAATGAAATGAATTAAAAGAAAATAAAGAGAAAAATGATATAAACGAGAAAAGCTGAGCCACCAGATCCAATTCATTAATTGACGTGGCACTGGTACACGACTTGGATCTGAGGATACACGGTGGACTCAAGTCAACAACGAAACATAGTGAATTAAAACAGGTAATTAAAATGGACGCATGAGATTAGATTGTGAGAGGGAGATCCAAAGGCTGGGATCAGAACACGTGGTGGTGGTGGTGGAAACCACCATCTTCTCCGATCAACCAAATAAACTCCGGCCAGAATTGCAGGAAAATGGATTTTATCAAAAATGAAAAACAATGATATGAAAATGAAGCTCGTGTGATGTAGATCATCATTGTACCATTAGATTTCTCTCATTCTTCCTATATTGAGAGAAAGATGAAGGAGAAAATCATGGTGTCCACACGGATTGTTCATGAAATGGCAAATTAAATGCATTAAAAGCTTGCCTCAAGTATGAGGACTTCAGAGAACCACAAAAACACAAGAAAACTACATTGAAATATGAGTTTTAGATCCAAATAGTTTGAGTTTATACCTTCAAATTAGTGAGTTTTTGGCCACGAATTATTCAAGCTTTTTGCTCCTCTTTAATCTCTGAATGTATGGAAGATGATTGGCTAAGGAATCTAGCTTTGAAACTCAGTTAATGTTGCTGAATTTCAAGCTCGAAAATCTGGAAAAAAAATGGTGAATGATTCCTTTGGTGAGGGTGTGGTTTCAGTGCAGCAGCATATGGGATGTCCAAAAGGTTATCAAATGAAGGTGAAGAAGCCTCTATTTATAGATGAATGCATCTAATCATCACACTTTATCATGTGCATGGGATTTGAAAGTTTCCCATTCTTCACAAATTTAAGTTTCTGATGCAAAGTGGAGGTAACAGCTCCTGCCTCATGGATCCATGGCCTTCCCAACAAGAAACTGTAGGCCGGGTGGATATCCATTACTTGAAAAGTAATTTGAAAATCACTCGAACCTATCTTAACTGGAAGGTCCACTTCACCAATAACTGTTTTGCGCGAACCGTCAAAAGCTTTGACGATTACACCACTATACTTCATAGGCGCTCCTTGATATGATAACTTTGACAAAGTTGACTTCGACAACATATTTAGCGACGACCCGGTGTCAACAAGCACATTTGACAAAGCATCTTCTTTGCAATTCATAGAAATGTGCAAAGCCAGATTATGATTTCTACCCTCCTCAGGGAGTTCTTCATCACAGAAGCTAAGATTATTGCAAGAAGTGATGTTAGTCACGATATGATCGAATTGATCCACTGTAACATCATGTTCTACAAAAGCTTGTTCCAAAACTCTCTGCAGTGCTTCTCTGTGCGCTTCAGAATTCATGAGCAGAGACAACACTGAGATTTTTGAGGGGGTTTGGAGCAGCTGCTCCACCACATTAAACTCACTCCTTTTGATTAACCGAAGCACCTCATCATCTTCGTTAGCCTTCAAGTCGCTGGATTTACCAAACTTATCCTTTGAAGCACCAACTGGATCTACAACAGGCACTTCCACCTTCTTTCCAACAACTTATTCTTCCTTATCCTTTGGGAACACCGGCCCAAACAATCGACCACTGCGGGTCACCTTGGTAACATCAGCAATGCTCACCACAGAGCTAGTCGTAGGCAACGGTACCTCTTGACCACCTTCTATCATTGTAGCATTATATTGATATGACACAACTTTATCAGATGAATACGGGTCTGGGCACGCTAACCGTATAACCAACGACGATACTGATCTATTGCTGACATTGTTACTGTTGCTGCTGTCGTACTGAATTACCAAAATCTCTGGTTGTTTGAAAATGGGCACTATGACATTTATATCGTCATGTACATGACGGGATTGAGTAATTTGAATCATGCCTTCATCCATCAGTCGTTGGATGTCCCTTTTCACTACTTCACAACCCCTTGGGTTAATACTACAGATAACACAACCGTCATGGTCATGCTCACAATCACTCACTAAACAAATGTCCTTATGCATCTACACCAAGGATCTCCGAATAAAATGCACATCAAAAACCTTAAACTCGACAGGACAACCATCCACCATATTCACAGAAGAGTTCCCCTGGGCGGGTAGCGGATTTGCTTTCACATTCGGCGCACGGTCCTCGAAGGACACCATTCCACTCTTCATCAGCTTTTGAACCTCATACTTGAGTGGATAGCAATTTTCTATATCATGTCTGGGTGCCCCTTGATGAAAGGCACAACGGAGTTCAGGTTTATACCACCACAGAAGTGGTTCTGGAATTTGCGACGGGTTTCTCGGTTGAATTAGGTTCTTGAGAATCAAAGATGGGTATAATTCTGCATAAGACATAGGAATCGGGTTGAAAGAGACCTTCTTCCTCTCGAAGTTTTGTTGATGGTGATTATTGGTATTGTGGTTGTTGTAGGTGTTTGTTCGTTGTTGCGGTTGTTGTTGTTGACGTTGTGGTTGTTGAACTGGTGTTGATTGTTGATTAGAAAACACAGGGATAACTAAAGATACTTGATGATGATGTTGACGGGATGTTAGATTCCTTCTGATCTGAGGCCTCCTCTGCCTCCCATTGCTTATTGAATTTGCTTCATTGTCCTTCTTCTTCCCAAAATTACTGTCATACCTCTTACTCGACGATGCTTCATCTTTCGACAAACGTCCCTCTCGGACTCCTTCTTCAAGCCCCATCCCCATGTTTACCATTTTGGTAAAGTCACTGGGGGCACTAGCAATCGTACGTTCATAATAAAATGAACTCAGAGTTTTTAGAAAGATCTTTGTCGTCTCTTTTTCCTCCAAATGAGGAGTGATCTGGGCAGCCAATTCCCTCAATCTCTGCGCATATTCCTTAAACGTCTCCTTATCTTTATGAGACATAGACCTCAGCTGGTCTCTATCAGGCGCCATATCCATATTGTACTTATATTGCTTGACAAAATCCTCCCCTAAGTCATTGAAAGTACGAACGTTTGCACTGTCTAATCCCATATACCACCGGAGCGCAGCACTGGTCAAACTGTCCTGGAAATAGTGAATCAACAGTTGATCATTGTTAGTATGAGTAGACATCTTGCGTGCAAACATCACTAGATGACTGAGTGGACAAGTGTTCCCTCTGTACTTTTCAAAGTCAGGCACTTTAAATTTCACCAGAATCTTGACGTTGGGCACTAAACACAACTCAGCAGCACTCTTTCCAAACAAGTCCTTACCCCTTAGCGTCTTGAATTCCTTGCGCAGCTCAAGAAACTGATCCTTCATTTCATCCATTTTATCATAGACATCCGGACCCTCAGACGGCTCAGAGTGATAAATGGTATCCTCTACACGAGGTAAGGTGTGCACAATGGGAGGTGGCACAGACATGACCGGGCTAGATGTCGGCATGGAAGCAAAAGTAGGCGCAAAGCCTTCAGGCATAAAGTTGGACGGCATTCCCCACGGGAATCCGGAAGGAATAGTGGGTGCAAAATGAGCGGTAACAGCAGGCATGGTAGAGGTAGCCACCTCTGAAATAACTGTCCTCTAAGGAGGAGGAGGAGTTGCAGGTGTTGGAGAAGCTTGGCTCTGAGCGGCAAGAACTGACTCCATCGTGGCAGTCAGGCGGGCGATCTCGTCCTTCAGCTCTATGTTCTCTTGCTCTAGATGCTCCATAATTCTGAGATGATTGGCGCAGGTGTTGTACCAATGTGTCAGCTTGGCTAAAGCACAAAAGAAACACCAATGAGACATCTGGCGAAAGAGAAACCTGCTTATGCAAATGATGCATGAAATGCAATGCTTGTTTATTTTATTTTTATTTTCAAGGAACTTACTATACATTTTGCAAATATATATATATATATATATATATATATATATATATATATATATATATATATATATATATATATATATATATATATATATATATATATATATATATATATTATATATATATATATATAATATATATATATATATATATATATATATATATATATATATATATATATATATATATTATATATATATATATATATATATATATATATATATATATATATATATATATATATATATATATATCAACAATTGCAATAATTATATGACCAAAAATATCTTTTCATTTATAATTGGAAGGTTTACACTGAGTACAATTTCAGGAACCAAATGAAAAATACAAGAAAAATGGAGACTAGTCATCCTAAGGATCCCTAACAACAATGTCAGAAGACCTAGCTGAAGGCACGTACTTCCTTCGAATGCAAGGGATCTCAATCTCAAAAGAAACCTTCAGCTGAGTCTTCTCGAGGACAAGCTGATCAACAATCTGAAGGTTGAGAAAAACAAGAAAGTGGGTTTGAATTGTTTTGGAAATAAAAAAAACTTTTTCAGAAATCAGACACACACAGAATAAAAGGAAATGACACATAATTTTGTACTGGTTCGCTTGAAATTCAAAGCTACTCCAGTCCACCCGGCCAAGGTGATTTTGCCTTCAAAAAGGACTTAATCCACTAATCTTGAAAGATTACACAACCAAACGTCTAAGAGAATAATCTCTTAGCCCTCTCAAGTACTCAGACTGCGCAGAGTCACTTGAGGAAGTAGTTCAAGTAAGAGTATAAATTGTAATGTAAAGTGCTTCTAACAAAAAGCAAATATTACATAATTATAAGAATAATAACTTTTCACGTAAGAGCAGCAGCTCGTGAATGAGAGAGGATAAATGAGATTTCTTGTGTGTCTCAGGTGTGTTATCTTGTGAAGTATTCCATCCTTTATATAGTCGTTGTGAAGGACCGTTGGAGTGATGACAGAATCTTGGTCATTGAAGAATGATTAATGTCATTACTCTTCTTGTTTCTTTCTAAAATAGATATTCGTGCCTCATTATTCCCTTCTTGAAATACTTTCTTTCCATATTAAGATTCTTTTCGGTTACGCGTTCTGGACTGGTGAGTCTATGTCAGAGTCTTGATATATCAGAGTTTATCTTCAAAGGATGATTATGTATAACCCCATCAGAGATTCTCAATGCTCTAGACTTCTTTAGTATCAGAGTCTGAATTTAGTAGTCTTTTATTGGAGCGTCTGACTTCTTAATGTTGCGCTGGTATCTGCGTTGATCAGAATCAGAACCTTCTGGACGCATCCTTTCTGAGTGGAATCTGATCATCGAATATTTTATATCTGATGTAATTTTGTATCTGATGTATGGTCAGAGTCCTGCATAAATGGTCAGAGTCCTGCACACTAAGAGAAAATCTCGTTAGAGTATCATTTTTGTTTCATCCTTTGTTATCATCAAAATCTTAGAGATATATTGTAGAGCCAACTTTATTCTTACAATCTCCCTCTTTTTGATGATGACAAAACAGTTCAGAGTAAAGATGAAACATTTAAAGAAAATCTTAGATCATATAGTACAATGGGCTCCCCCTGAGTTAGATCTTTGGATAGCTCAGAAGTTCTTACCGTACCTTCCTTGGTTTGGTGCTTTTAGCTACTTTCCTGCATATCTTTAGTCATTGATTTAGTAATAGTTTATTGAAAATGTTTGCAGTGCCTGAGAGGAATTAGTTATGTTTTCATCAGAGTTGTTTTAGTTCTCCCCCTTTTTATCAGAATCAAAAAGACATAACAGCAAAAAAGGTTGATATTGATAGAGAAGCATTTACAAATAAGCACATATGTTAGAAAGCAGAAAGCAAGGAGAAAACAATAAAACATAGAAAGCAACAAGCAAATAGCCTAGGTGCCTAAGGGTTTGGAGGCAGAGACATCCTTTGGAGCAGTTGGGACAACATGTTCTGAATGTTAACATTGACAGAGTCCTATTGATCCAGTCTGGCTCAAACTATCTGTTGTTCTTTTTGCAGTTCCTCTAGAGTCTTCAAGACCAGAGGGACGAACCAAAAGTTGGAGTGCTCCCCCTGAGTCAGTTCATCAGCGTTGGCTTTGGCAGCAGCTTCTTCAGCGTCGGCTTTAGCTTTTTCCTCAGCATCAACAATAGCCTTTTCTTCAGCTTCTCTGATTCTCTTAAGTTCTTCTTGACGCGCTTTCTCTTTAGCTTCCTTCCTTGCTCGTTCCTCACCTTCTCTGGCTAGGCGCTCTTGGAGTCTGATCCCAGCATCTCTGATGAAGTCGTTGCGGACTTATTCAAAGAGGCCTTTCAGCTTAAAGGCTTCAGAGGTCATCCAACTTATCACTTTGTTCCAGTGGATCCTTACAGTAGAGGGATCATCACTTGCTAGATGAATGTGGGTCTCACGATCAAGGACGTGGGGTTCCCTGTACATTGGAGTTGAAACGACGCCGGTGGTTGCAATAGTTTGTTGGCTAGAACTGGGTGCTTGTTCTGTTGAGTTCATCTGTTGAGAGAAGTTGTAAACTGATTATTTCTGATAATCCATGAAGAACAGTTGAAGGTGATGATGAATGTTTGAAGAACTTGATGAAGACTGCAGAGATCCTTTGAAGGAGATGAAGAGCTGAGAGAGAGGGTTTTGTGAGGTCGTGAGTGTGAAAGTGTAGTTTGTGAAATGAATACATACACATTTAGGGTGCATGTAAAAAGACAATAGAAAGTGAGTTTAACATTTAGGATATTGAATGCAACACGTTTAACCAAGTAAGCACGTTTTGAGGAGAATGATTACAGCCTATGATGGAGGTCTAATCCCCAAATCAACACACTGCTCGAGGAGATATCAAGAGTCTGTCTCTTGATTTCTGCTAGACAGATGTCTAGAAGTTCCAAGGTCAGACGCAAGATGTACCACGTGTTACTTTGTCTGATCTTCAAGAATACCAAAGGGTTGGATCCTGAAGATTTCTAACTCAGATGACTTCTAACTGGTAGTAGCATCAGAGTCAGATACAGAATCCAAGTGTTTACTTCAGAGTCTTATTTTGCTATTTCATAGGCACATTTCATTCTGAATAATTTTGAATGTTTAGATTTTTTAAGATAAAAGAGAATCTATCTTCAGCCAGGGGTTTGGTAAAAATATCAGCCCATTGATGGTCTGTATCAATAAATTTTAATGCTATTACCCCTTTCTGAACATAGTCTCTAATGAAATGATGTTTTATTTCTATGTGCTTAGCTCTGGAATGCAAAATAGGATTCTTACTTAAACAGATTGCAGCAGTATTGTCATAGAAGATAGGAATGTTACTCTCAAAGATCTAAAGATCTTCTATTTGATTCTTCATCTAGAGCATCTGAGTAGTGCATAGTGATGATGAAATATATTCTGCTTCTGCAGTGGACAAAGCTATGGTTGATTGCCTTTTGCTGGCCTAGGATATCAGATTCTTTCCCAAGAACTGACAGTTCCCAGATGTACTTTTACGTTCCATTCTGTCCCCTGCAAAATCTGCATCATAGTAACCAGAAAGTCTATACTCTGATGTTTTCTCATACATCAGGCCCATGTTAGGGGTTCCTTTCAGATACTTGAGTATTCTTTTAACAGTTGTTAAATGAGATTCTCTAGGATCTGATTGGAATCTGGCACGAAGACATACACTAAACAGAATATCAGGACGTGTAGCAGTCAAATAGAGAAGAGAGCCTATCATACCACGATAGAGCTTTTGACAAACCTTCTGGCTAACTTCTTCTTTTTCCAGAATGCAAGTTGGATGCATAGGTGTCTTAGCAGGTTTGCATTCCGCCATTTCAAATTTCTTCAGAATGTCTTTTATGTATTTACTTTGATGAACGTAGGTAGCTTCTGAAGCTTGATTGATTTGAATTCCTGGAAAGAACTTTAGTTCTTGCATTAAGCTCATTTCAAATTCTGCCTGCATTAGCTCAGAGAATTCTTGACATACAGAAAGGTTAGCTGAACCAAAAATAATGTCATCAACATATATCTGGCATATCATGAGGTCATTACTAATGTTTTTACAGAAGAGTGTAGAGTCAACTTTTCCTCTAATAAAGTCATGTTCCAGAAGACAATTGCTTAGTCATTCATACCAAGCTCTAGGAGCTTGTTTTAAATCGTATAATGATTTTTTAAGTTTAAAAACATGTTCTGGACATTTGGAGTTTTCAAAACCTGGAGGTTGATTGACATACACTTCTTATGATATTGTAGCGGTGTATTCGTCACTTTATGATTTATTGATTAAACCAAAAGCAAAGTATACAAAGAATCGAGTCGCCACCGCACTTTTATTTATCCAAAGGACTGGCTAAAAAGCGAACAAAAGCCTAAGAAGTTTTACACATAGAAAACTAATGAAAAGATCAGAGAATCTGGGTAAGGGGTAAATTACGCAATGGGAAGGTGTTAGGCACCCATCATGTCCTAGGTACTCCTAGGGAGCCTTTTTCACACTTGTTGTATAAAAATGTTTATTTGTTTATGACATATTGTGCAAACATGAATGGGAAGATGAGAAAAGAATGTACAATTTTATTATTTTTGTGTTTGAACGGATGAACCCGTTGCCTACGTACCTTTCCATAAAAGGTAAGGATCAAAACGCCGTAGTTCGGCTAAAAGATTTCCAAAATATCAGTGGGTTCATTTTAAAACAAGAGCACTAAGGTCTTTCGTTATCCACGGGAGAAAACTCCACCTGAATCAACAATCCACCATGTGAGAAAAGCTTCGACGTACTAGAGGGGTTAACCCTGTTTTCAGTACGGAAGTCTTACAGTTCGATCACTAAGGACAGAAGGCGAGGTAACATCAGCTAACTAGGATAAATCAAACCTATGGCTAATGCATGAAAACATGTGAGAAGTGGGCTTAGGCCACAAAAGCCATTGAGTGAGTGAGATTAATTGATTTGAGTATTCACAAAATATGGTCAAAGTATGATTAAAGGTTCAATTCAGAAAGAAGTGTTATGAAAAGTGAAGTTTGCAAATCAAGGACTTAAGGTCCAAGTTTCTAATTTGAAAAGACATGAAAATGTTTGCACAACATGCATTTACAAGTTTTTAAAAGTCCGCAAGTGAAAAGGGGTTTAGAAACAAAAGGGTGGGGATGAAGGAGTGTAAAACTTCCTAGAAGTTCACCTCTTGAAATCATATAGAAGATGATTCAAGTGTGTCCTTTGGAATGAGGCAATAAAGCAAGTAAGCAAATAAAAAGCAAGATGATACCGGATGCCAATCAATGGACTTATACCAATCCCACAAACAAAGGTGGATACCGGTGTCATACCCCAAAATTTGCCCGTTGATATTACAAAGCATTTTCCAAGACCCTCCGACTTGTTCCCCAAGGCACTGACATCCCAAAGGAACGAAGGCCCAGCTCACGAATGGCCCAATCTAGAAAATGGCCCAAAACTGGCCTGTTCGCTACACGCTCGCCTAGCGAACGTTACGTTCGCTACACGCTCGCCTAGCGAACGTTCGCTACACGCTCGCCTAGCGAAGCAAACGTTCGCTACCAGCTCGCCTAGCGAGGCTGACAGACAACAAAAAATTTCGGGCTTCGTTCTGAGCCTATTAGGTCATGAAAAAGGGCATTATAAATACCAGCACTTCAGTAATGAAAAGGAGGACGAAAAACAGAGGGAGACAGACGAAAACCCTGGCACAAAAACCCTGGAGGCTACTTTAGAAACCCTGAAGGCCGCTCCTCCGCTCCGAAGCTACCACCGCCCAATTCAATCCGGCTCGCCAATTCAAGGTTGCAATTCGATTGCAAACAGGTTTACATTACTATTATTGCTTTATTTTCTTAATTTGCATGTGATACCGCTTTATGTTCTTAACTTGTATGTGATATTATAATTGAATTCATAAACATATTTGAGGTTTTGCATGTGAATTTAAGTGTGCCTGAATATTGTGAATGTTGAACCATATAATTATGTGTTGGATGCCATAAGCCATGCCGCAGGTTGAAGTCATATTGTTCTGAAATTCAAAACCCGCAGCCGCTCGCTAGCACATCGCTAAGCGAGCATGTAGCGAGCATTCGCTAGGCCTTCGCTAGGCGAGGCAGAGGCGAACGGGATAACCGCTTATATTTCATTTGTTCTGTGCTATGCTTCTCTGATCTGTTCCCGTATCCTCATACATTGTTTTGCATGACATTTTTGCTGCTGTGTTTCTTTTGCGGTGTAATCCTCGATTGCACCATGATTTGGTATGCTAACCCGTTTGTTGAATTTTTGCAAAGGTTCATATGTCCCAGAAAAGAGATCGTCGTTTAGGTCTTCCACTTTATTTGTGGGATACCCTTGTGGAGACTCACCCTAAATTACTTAATTAATTTTAATGTGTTAATTTTAATGTATTAATTTTAATGTATTAATTTTAATGTATTGGTTTTAATATGGAGGCTCGTCCTAATTACCTAATTGACTTTAAAATATTGCCTTTAAATAAGTGATCTTGGACCTCTCTTTGCTGCCCTACGGTATTACGGTATAACGGTCATGTCCCGCGAATGTAGGGATACACTTAGCAAAGACCCTTCGATTAAATCATCATAAAATCAATCATGGTCCCTCGGATGTTGCCTTCGAAAATACGATTTTGTCCCTCGATGACCCTTCGGTGTAGCCTACGGTTAAATGATGATCGTCCCTTCGAATGCTAAGGTATCCTTACAACTGTTGCCTTCAATGACCTATCGATGACCCTTAAACATCCAAAGGGTAAAATTACTTACTTCTCAATAGTAAGGACAGTTTTACCCTCATAAGGATAGGAAACGTTCATAACGACCTTAGGAAGGTATAACTCTCAATTACTGGATCCTAACCTAAAATATTTTCAACACCTCACACCTTTCAAAACCTCTTTTGGAAAATCACCACTTGGTATACATTCATACTAGAATCATTACCAAGTTACATTTTTCTAAACCGTTTTCAAAATCAAACGAGATAAATACTTTGTATACATTCATACGAGAATCATTACAAAGTTAAACTCTCTTTTCGAAACATTTTTAAACAATTCACCAACACTTTTCAGACAAAAATATAAGTGATCCAGCAATTAAGAGCCCATGGATAACCATGGATACAAAGGGTGCTAATACCTTCCCTTTGTATAATGTACCTCCCGAACCCAAAATCTATTGAGGTCTTTCCTGTTCTTTTCCACCTTTCCTTATTGGATAAAAGAAAAGTCGGTGGCGACTCTTGCTATCCGCGACATTGCGATAAAAAGCAAAACACCCCAAGTCAGTTCACCGTATGACAGAACTGGCGACTCTGCTGGGGACACTTTAAAAAGAGAGGTTACCGTAAAAACAAGATCACTTATTTAAAATTGTCTGATTTACTTTTAAGGGATTGCTTGGGTATTCTTGAGTGAAAGATCCTACACCCGGATCTAGTGTACCCTAAGTAAGTAGCAATAGATCATCGCGACTATCCGGCGTATACTGGAATGGTCAAAATGATAGCTACGGTTAATGTGACACTTTGGATGTCCTGATGTTCCTCATGTTTACTTGAGGAAAAATTTGGCTTCCGCGTGGTGTCATCAAAGCATTAACCAGACCTTTAGAACCCTAATTGACTTACCCTGGCCATTAGAAAGTAGTGAGATAACTGACTTCGGTTCCGACTGGGGTTGGTTGAGACTCGATACTACACTCTTTGAGATTGGACTTTAGGGAAGCTTCGGTCAACCACTTGGTGTTGCACTGAAGTGGACTTAAAGGAAGGTCGATGATCTGAGATCCTTTTAGAATCCGGTTACTATTCTAGGACAGGTTGAACCAACTAAACTTCAGTGGGGAGGGTACTTACCTATAGAACTCATGCAAGCCTTAAAACCTAGGAATGATGGTTGTGTGACTTGCTTGTGCTTGTTATTTATTTAACCTCATAACATCATAACATCATAACATCATGACATCATAACATTGTACTAACCATTTCAAGGACTTAGGGATTTAACTTTGCTCTGTTTTGTATGAAAAAAAAAACAAAAAAAAAACAAAAAAAAAGTTTCCCTTTTCGGTAGTTTATGCAAAGTTAAATTCCAAAAGGCCTTGAAAACATTTCATGCATTGCATAGCATAACATAGCATAACAGGTACTCTAAAGGGATCAGTGTTCTCACGGTTTTCCTCCAAACAGAAAAATGGACCTCGAACAAACTGTCAAGGATCTCCATGCTCAGAATGCTCAACTCCAGGAGATGATCTTGAACTTATCCAGGGGGCAGGAGGAACTGAAGGCTCTTTTGCTCGAGAAAAAGAAAGACCAGAAACCTGTGAGGCACATTAACCCGGGAAGAAGGCAGTTTACGAAGATCAATATGACTTTAGCACAGGCACTGCAGGGTATGCTAAAAGCAAATTTAATTACCCTCAGAGATCCTCCTGCAAAACCCAACACTACTTCTCCTCGTTATAATCCCAATGCCAGGTGTGCATATCACTCCGATAGCCCCGGGCATGATACAAACAATTGTTGGTCGTTGAAGAACAAAATTCAGGATATGATCGACGCCGGAGAATTTGAATTTGATCCGCCTGAGACTCCTAATGTCATCACTGCCCCTCTGCCTAATCAAGATGAGACTGTCAATGCTGTGGAAGATACTGATAACGATTATGACTTGGATAGCTGGATTTTCCCAACAATTGGTGACGGACCCAATAATTGGAAGGCTGAAGACACTATCCTGATTTCCTTTAGTCAGGAGTAATTGTTATTGCTATTTTTGTGTTTCAAAGCATTGTGTCTATACCCGGGGCATAATAGCTAATTTTTCAAGGGTTTTGTCATTTCATAAGCATATTCATATTCAATAAATCAATGGACTTTTTGCATTCAAATATTGCGCTCTTTATCTTTCCTGTCATTTTTTTCAAAACAAGCTATGTTTTCTTGCACACACGCACGTAACAATTTGCCGATCCATATCCACTCTGGATCCTGTTGGTAATGACTCTGCTACTGTTCATTATGACTTTGAAAATCCGATCTACCAAGCCGAGGATGGAAGTGAGGAAGATTGTGAAGTCCCTAGAGAACTTTCCAGACTGGTACTACAAAAGACTATACAGCCGCATGAGGAATCAATTGAAATTGTAAATCTGGGTACTGAAATAAACAAGAGAGAAGTCAGAAGTTTCTTGGGGCACTCGAATTACATTGCCCGATTCATTCCACACTTGACTGCTACTTGCAAACCCCTCTTCAAATTACTAAGAAAAAATCAAGAGATGGTATGGAGTGATGAATGGCAAAATCAAGAAATATCTCCAAGAACCTCCAATTCTAATGCTACCAGTTGAAGGAAGACCTCTAATCATGTATTTGGCAGTGTTAGAAAATTCAATAAGGTGGGCTGGGGCAACATGACGAGTCTGGTCGAAAAGAGCATGTCATACACTGCCTTAGCAAAAGGTACCGACTGTGAAACAAGATACTCACGGCTCGAGAAAGCTTGCTACGCTTTGGCCTAGGCTGCTCGCCGACTAAGACAGTCTATGTTGAATCATACCACTTTATTGATTTCTAAAATGGATTCTATCAAATATCTACTTGAGAAACCTGCTGTCTCCTGAGAGAGTTATCACTGATAATGGTACTAAACTGAACTCTACACGCAGTTCAAAATAAAACACCATAACTCTTCTCCGTACCGGCCAAAGACGAATGACGCCGTGGAGGCTGCTAACAATATCAAGAATATAACAGTAACATACAAAGACTGGCATGAGATGTTACCTTTTGCTCTTCATGGTTACCGCACTTCGACAGGGGCAACCCCTTTCTCTTTAGTCTATGGAATGGAAGCCGTTTTACCAGTGGAAGTTCAGATTCCCTCTCTAAGAATTATGAAAGATGCAGGCTTAGATGAGGATGAATGGATTCAAACTCGACTCGATCAGATAAATTTGATTGATGAAAAGAGACTTGCGGCTGTTTGTCATGGGCAGATATATCAGAAGCGCATGACCCAAGCATTTAACAAAAGAGTTAAGAGACAGGTGTACCAACTGGGCGACTTGGTGGTCAAGCGTATCATTCTACCACAAAGTGATCCCAGGGGCAAATGGATTCCCACATACGAAGGGCCATTTGTGGTTAAGAAAGTATTCTCTGGTGGAGCCATGATACTTGCTACAATGGATGGCGAAGACTTCCCGCATCCCGTGAACGCAGACATAGTCAAAAAATACTACGCATAACAGAGACCCGCTAGGTCGACGTACCTAGGCAAAAGTAAGGGCATCCCGGCGAACCAAAAGGGTTCGGGCAAAAATTAGGGATAAATATATAAAGACGTACACCCGGCAAGTCGAAAACCTGAAAAGGCGGCTTGGGCAAGAAGGGGTATCCCGGTGGACTGAAAACCTGAAAAGGTGGTCCAGGCAAAAATTAGGGATTAAAGCGTATGACTATGTCCCGTTCTCTGTCAGCTTCAACCAAGTTCAAGGGACTGAACAAGCCAATCACTTCTATCCGACAGCAGGAGATGAGATGCTTGAAGACATAATGACAGTAGTGGAGTTAAAATCAATAGGTTTTTTTTCCTCATAGCTTCTCTTTGTTCCCTTGACAATTTCCTCTTACTAGGATTTCTGTCTCCTTGTACTCAAATCGCCTATTTACAGGCCCTCTTTCAAAATCAATACAATGTCATTTCCAAAAAGATGCTTTTGTTTTACCTTTTCTGTTTTGTTTGCGTAAATGTCCATTGATTTACTTTGAATTGATTTATGCATTTGAATATGATCAATGTTTACAAAAATACATGCCTAAAATAGAAATAGCGATTACTACAAGACTTCAGGACCAAGGAGAAGGTCTAACCATGCTTTCCAATGAATCCGTTGCCAATTCTATTCCCCGGCTAAGCCAGTTATTCCCCAGAAGAACTTGCCATCAGACCGACAGGTCATCTCTTCCATCCCCAGCCAGGCTCTGTTGAGTGTTTCCATCGTCAGACAGAAATCAAGTATCCCCCAGCTGAGACAGGGTCATCAATACAAATATCTCCGACCCGAAGACTGAGATTTGTTTCCCCAGTAGAGTCCCCTGGAAGAACGTTTCAGACACATAGTGCATTCATTACATCACTTCACATCACATACCTACATACAATGTTCATTCCGCATCATATACATTACATCATTTCATAACATATACATGCATACAATGTTCGCATTTATTTCAGACGCATAATTCATTCATTACATCATTTCGCATGCATACAACATTTGCATCTCATGCATCATGACATGGCATGAAGCTAACTTTATTTTTCAGGTCAATTATCCTCCTGACACAGTCAAAATAAAGGTCCATTCAGACGGGCATCTTTATCAATTACATTCAAGATTCAACTATATCCCTCAGATACTGCCTAGCATATGGTACATTCCGAGGTGTAGTCTAGCATACGACTACTTTCTTCTTCAGATACATCTTTCAGATATACTCCATGTCCACATTCATTCTGACATCCTCCTAACGATGGCATCTATAAGCCCATCCCAAATATTCATTGCAAATACAGCATACACAAATACTATCAGATATGGCCTACCGTACGGTTCTTTCTGATTCAGCCCAACATATGACTCCTTCCACTCAGATACGATCTAACGGACGATCCATTCTGATCTTCAACTATCCCAACACGGTCTAATGTACGACCCAGTTGGACCTTCACTTCTCAGGTACTGCCTAGCATACGGTCCATCCTGATTCATCTCAACACATGACTCCTTCAACTCAGATACGATCTAGCGTACGATCCATTCTGACCTTCAATAACTCAAAGACAGTCTAATGTACGACCAAGTTAGACCTTCAAATCTTCAAATACCACTCAAATACAGTCTAATGTACGACCAAGTTAGACCTTCAAGTCGGATTCTGCCCAGATACAGTCTAATGTACGACCAAGTTAGACCTTCAGGTCGGATTCTGCCCAGATACAGTCTAATGTACGACCAAGTTAGACCAGATTCTGCTCAGTGACAGTCTAGTGTACGACCAAGTTAGACCGTCAAGTCCTCGGACAACTCAGATAAGGTTTAATGTACGACCAAGTTAGACCTTTATCTCCTCAGATGCTACCTTCGGACAGGTACATTTCTGAATGGTAGTCTAGTATACGGCTACTCCCTTACTCGGATGCTACCTTCGGACAGGTACATTTCTGAATGGTAGTCTAGTATACGACTACTCCCTTACTCAGATGCTACCTTTGGACAGGTACATTTCTGAATGGTAGTCTAGTATACGGCTACTCCCTTACTCAGATGCTACCTTCGGACAGGTACATTTCTGAATGGTAGTCTAGTATACGGCTACTCCCTTACTCAGATGCTACCTTCGGACAGGTACATTTCTGAATGGTAGTCTAGTATACGGCTACTCTCTTACTCAGATGCTACCTTCGGACAGGTACATTTCTGAATGGTAGTCTAGTATACGACTACTCCCTTACTCAGATGCTACCTTCGGACAGGTACATTTCTGAATGGTAGTCTAGTATACGGCTACTCCCTTACTCAGATGCTACCTTCGGACAGGTACATTTCTGAATGGTAGTCTAGTATACGGCTACTCCCTTACTCAGATGCTACCTTCGGACAGGTACATTTCTGAATGGTAGTCTAGTATACGACTACTCCCTTACTCAGATGCTACCTTCGGACAGGTACATTTCTGAATGGTAGTCTAGTATACGACTACTCCCTTACTCAGATGCTACCTTCGGACAGGTACATTTCTGAATGGTAGTCTAGTATACGGCTACTCCCTTACTCAGATGCTACCTTCGGACAGGTACATTTCTGAATGGTAGTCTAGTATACGGCTACTCCCTTACTCAGATGCTACCTTCGGACAGGTACATTTCTGAATGGTAGTCTAGTATACGACTACTCTCTTACTCAGATGCTACCTTCGGACAGGTACATTTCTGAATGGTAGTCTAGTACACGACTACTCCCCTTTCAGCAGATTCAGCCTAACGGACAGCTCATTCTGCAGCTCAGATGCGATCTAGCGTACGATCCATTCTGATCTTTCATCCCCGGCAAAGTCATCCGCCTAATGAACAACTCACTCTGGTATTCAGACACGGTCTAACGTACGATCCATTCTGATCCCTTATCCCCAGCAGTATATAGCATACTCTGACTCCCCAGCGAAGTCGACAGCATAATGGATGACTCACTATACGGCCTAGCGTATGACCCGGTGACACCCATGTCTCCAGATATCGTCTAACGTACGACACAATCTGGAAATCTCGTCATCGAACCTCCTGGATGGCATCTTTAAGCCCATCTCCATCAAGACTAATGGACAAGCGTAAATTTTTGGGGCATTCTAGTGTTCAATAATCTTTCACCTCCAGACCACGAACGGCATACTCGGCATTCTAACTCTCTCGGTTCAAGAATATTGAACAGGGGCAGCTGTCATACCCCAAAATTTGCCCGTTGATATTACAAAGCATTTTCCAAGACCCTCCGACTTGTTCCCCAAGGCACTGACATCCCAAAGGAACGAAGGCCCAGCTCACGAATGGCCCAATCTAGAAAATGGCCCAAAACTGGCCTGTTCGCTACACGCTCGCCTAGCGAACGTTACGTTCGCTACACGCTCGCCTAGCGAAGCAAACGTTCGCTACCAGCTCGCCTAGCGAGGCTGACAGACAACAAAAAATTTCGGGCTTCGTTCTGAGCCTATTAGGTCATGAAAAAGGGCATTATAAATACCAGCACTTCAGTAATGAAAAGGAGGACGAAAAACAGAGGGAGACAGACGAAAACCCTGGCACAAAAACCCTGGAGGCTACTTTAGAAACCCTGAAGGCCGCTCCTCCGCTCCGAAGCTACCACCGCCCAATTCAATCCGGCTCGCCAATTCAAGGTTGCAATTCGATTGCAAACAGGTTTGCATTACTATTATTGCTTTATTTTCTTAATTTGCATGTGATACCGCTTTATGTTCTTAACTTGTATGTGATATTATAATTGAATTCATAAACATATTTGAGGTTTTGCATGTGAATTTAAGTGTGCCTGAATATTGTGAATGCTGAACCATATAATTATGTGTTGGATGCCATAAGCCATGCCGCAGGTTGAAGTCATATTGTTCTAAAATTCAAAACCCGCAGCCGCTCGCTAGCACATCGCTAAGCGAGCATGTAGCGAGCATTCGCTAGGCCTTCGCTAGGCGAGGCAGAGGCGAACGGGATAACCGCTTATATTTCGTTTGTTCTGTGCTATGCTTCTCTGATCTGTTCCCGTATCCTCATACATTGTTTTGCATGACATTTTTGCTGCTGTGTTTCTTTTGCGGTGTAATCCTCGATTGCACCATGATTTGGTATGCTAACCCGTTTGTTGAATTTTTGCAAAGGTTCATATGTCCCAGAAAAGAGATCGTCGTTTAGGTCTTCCACTTTATTTGTGGGATACCCTTGTGGAGACTCACCCTAAATTACTTAATTAATTTTAATGTGTTAATTTTAATGTATTAATTTTAATGTATTAATTTTAATGTATTGGTTTTAATATGGAGGCTCGTCCTAATTACCTAATTGACTTTAAAATATTGCCTTTAAATAAGTGATCTTGGACCTCTCTTTGCTGCCCTACGGTATTACGGTATAACGGTCATGTCCCGCGAATGTAGGGATACACTTAGCAAAGACCCTTCGATTAAATCATCATAAAATCAATCATGGTCCCTCGGATGTTGCCTTCGAAAATACGATTTTGTCCCTCGATGACCCTTCGGTGTAGCCTACGGTTAAATGATGATCGTCCCTTCGAATGCTAAGGTATCCTTACAACTGTTGCCTTCAATGACCTATCGATGACCCTACGGTGACCCTTAAACATCCAAAGGGTAAAATTACTTACTTCTCAATAGTAAGGACAGTTTTACCCTCATAAGGATAGGAAACGTTCATAACGACCTTAGGAAGGTATAACTCTCAATTACTGGATCCTAACCTAAAATATTTTCAACACCTCACACCTTTCAAAACCTCTTTTGGAAAATCACCACTTGGTATACATTCATACTAGAATCATTACCAAGTTACATTTTTCTAAACCGTTTTCAAAATCAAACGAGATAAATACTTTGTATACATTCATACGAGAATCATTACAAAGTTAAACTCTCTTTTCGAAACATTTTTAAACAATTCACCAACACTTTTCAGACAAAAATATAAGTGATCCAGCAATTAAGAGCCCATGGATAACCATGGATACAAAGGGTGCTAATACCTTCCCTTTGTATAATGTACCTCCCGAACCCAAAATCTATTGAGGTCTTTCCTGTTCTTTTCCACCTTTCCTTATTGGATAAAAGAAAAGTCGGTGGCGACTCTTGCTATCCGCGACATTGCGATAAAAAGCAAAACACCCCAAGTCAGTTCACCGTATGACAACCGGATACCAATAGATGGATTTACACCAATCTCCTAAAACAAAACGATGATACCGGATGCCAATAAATGGACTTACTCCAATCCCACAAAGCAAAAACAAAACAAAAGGGTGGATACCGGATGCCAATCAACTGGACTTATACCAATCTCCAACAGATGATCATGGGAGTACAAATGCCAACAACATGGTCTTACAATTGTATCCTCACATACAACAACAAACAGAAGCACTAAGCAAAGAGGACATAAGTGGCCAATGAAATGGTCTTACACTCAATCCCTTCCAAATCATAGGAACAGAAGCCAAAGAATGGACTTATAGCTGATTCCTCAATGGGCAAACCAAAGATGGTCACAAAGATATGAGATGATGATCATGCTATAATGAGCAATTAATGATGATAAATGCACAAAGGCAAACAAGTAAACATGTACAGATAAAGCAATCAGTCAAACAAAGTCAATTAGCACTCACTATAACCAAGCAATTAGGCTCAAGCAAGGGTTAGACTATAAAGTCAACTGGAATGGTGTAAGTGGTGCTCTTAACCTTAACATTGAGAGTTAAGGTGAAGCAGATGAAAGGATATGAGGGGTGTGCCTCATCACTCTTATCCCTGGTCAGGGAGAGCATTGAATATCAGAAGGTGTGGGAGTTCAGAAAGTTGGAACTCTCTCCACAAGTTAATGACTCTATAGATCTTGGGTTAGGATCCACAATGCTACAACATGTAATGTGAG
Source organism: Lathyrus oleraceus (assembly GCF_024323335.1). NCBI lineage: Eukaryota > Viridiplantae > Streptophyta > Magnoliopsida > Fabales > Fabaceae > Lathyrus > Lathyrus oleraceus. The sequence goes on from NC_066585.1 coordinate 209,631,582, forward strand.
CAAAGGGAAGACACACAGAATAGTAGGAGATGGACTACACATCTCTTCTATCTACCAATTGCCTTATTCAAAGGACTTTTCCTGCTTGGGGACAAAGATAAACAATCACAAACATTGCCTCTTAAGGAGGACTTCAGACAGGTGCCTGGCTAAGTAACAAGCCAGGTCTTCCAGACTACATGGAGATAAGAGATTCTACCTCAATGCTTAAGCTATCAAGCAAAGCAATAGCAAGTTCACAAGGGAACTATAGCAACTAATGTACCTGAAATCAATCCAATTCCATTAGTACTCAAGTCACAAAAGTCAAAACAAACAAGATATGAACCAACAGTCAATACAATCAATCACATGTGCAAAGCACAAGCTCAAAGCAAATGAGCTAGAGGCATCCTACAAAACAAACCAAGTTAGTCCATAACAATCAAATAAACCAAAATCAGTCAACTTGAATTAATCTCCTTAAAGCAATTGCTCCTTATCCTGAAAATCAACTCAAACATGAGAAGTAGACCACTAGGACAAAGCCTAGGGTCAAAGAAGGAGAAATAAACCAAAACAGAACATGAAAGTTGATCAAAATCAAGATTAATCAAATAAGAACAAAATCTAGTTGGTCTCATGCCAAAACTATGCACTAAATCCATTTCACAAGCAAAACATGTCAAACTAGGCAAGTTGAGAACTCATTGATGTAAACAGAATGAACACAAGCATATCAATACCAAAGTGGCTCAATAAATTCCAAGAAAAATCATGCTTAAACAGAACACATTGAATGAGCAACACACCAAAATTCAAACCATTTAGATAAAGGGAAGCAAGTCATTTAAAATCCCTAAGTCATGGTATACAAAGACAAGCTCATACAAGGCACCAAATCATGCATCAACTTCAAGCAATCATAAAACAGAAACCAAACATGATAAATGAATGAGACCAAAGCCATAGCAAACTTCAAGATGTCTATAATACGCATGCCAAATTTTAGGTCCATCCAATAAACACCAAGGATCTCACAAATCATATAAGATCATGACTCACAAAAGGTCAACAATTGGTCAAACAGAGGAGAAATTCTCAAACAAATAGAAAATGCATTCAAACATTCCAGGAAAAATCACAAGCAAACTCAACATCCACAAGTATCAACATGCAAAATTCCAGATCAATTCAAGTTCAATAGGCATAGTAAATAAAATCAAGAACATGAACAAGAAATGGTGTGACATACATTGTCACACCTCCAAAGATCAGGTCATATCTCACAATCCAGAAATGAAAAAATCACAAACTATATACCAAAATGACCAGGAATGAGTCTAGATTATGCATGTAAAATTTCAAGAATTTTGGATCAACCATCATGATTTCACAAATGAAATGTCAAGCATTGTGCAAGAAATGGCATGTGAGAACAAACCCTAGGTAATTATTTTTTCCAGCCGTGCACAAATTTATTAAAAATCATCAAAAAATAAAGGACATTACAAGGATCATGGTGGAAAAAATCTCAAGTGAATTGGACAAATATTTTGTGAGTTATTGATTTTTGAATGTGAAAGAAAAATAAAAAAATGTATGGAAAGGCATGTGAAACATGGAAGGCTTAATTGGAATAAAAGGCAAAAGGCAACATATGAATGCTATGGCGCGGAATCGAACCGCTGAGGATTTCAAATATGGCGCCCACTTAATGAAACGCTGCGTTTCATTAAGTGAGGTGGCACGCTACCACTGGTCACATGGCGCACAAACACAACAAAAGCATGCAAACATGGATTATGAAGATTGAAACGCGATCTGGAAGTGAAATTCAAACATTCATCATCATCTTCATGTTGTTCATCACGCTCATGAACTTTTCATCACAGAAATCAACAAGCAATATACCAATCGAATCATCTCATCATGCACAGCATTAATCCAGCATTGATTTAACCTAATTTTACTCATAGCAAAAGAATCGATCCAAAGAAGTTCTAACAACCAAACTTTAAATCAAGATAACTTCCTTAATATCTAATGAAAATGCACGATTCAAAGTTCAACATGTTCAGCAACAAAAGATCTACCAAAGCCACATGATAATTGTGAGAATTGGAGTGGTCGAGGTTTACCTTGATGATGATGCAGCAGCTGGATTCGTGCTCCTCAAGGCCAAAAAATGAAAAACAGTTGCTCAATGATGATGAGGCAGATGATAGAAGGCAAGGAAACAACTCAACAGTGCTTAAACTCGTAGAAATCTCAAAATGCCATGAACATGCTCAAGCTTCAACAGTTGCAATCTTCAAGAATTTTCCACACTTCTTCTTCAACAGATCTCCAATAACACCTGTAGATGATGATCAACACAAGCACAAGCAAAAAGAATGATGGAATTTGATGAACAAAGTGAAAAAAAGTTTGAGAGAATTTGAGAGATTTTGAGAGAATTTCGAGTTTGGATCTGAATTTGTGATTGTTGATGCAGAATTCTGTTATGATTAGTGCTTTATACCACCTGTTAATCCAGTTTGTTAAACATGATTAGGCAAAATGCAATGGATTAGTGAATTGAGCATATTATGTAATTTGGCCAAAATGCCCTCATGCTTATGTGACCAATGGAACAGTGTAATTTCACTTGCAGCAAGTCACAATTTCTGTTTTAAGGCAATGGCAATTGGTTTGGAGTGAAAATTATGTGTACTTTTCAAAATCACCTTTTTCCCACCAAAAATTGAAATGGAGTCACTTGAAAAATGCACTTTTTGTGTGATGATTTTTGATGAAATGTGATGAAGGATTATGATAGAGCATGTCAAATGGAGATTGTAGCAAAAAACCCCACTCAATTTGGCCAAATGGTGTGAAAGTTATCCAAGCTTGAAGTTCAAAATTTCTTGACAATGATTTGATCATATCTTGCCAACCATAAGTGAGAAATGGATGTTCTTGGACTTTTTGGAAAGGTGAGAGCAAGATCTTCAACTTTCATGTTGGACAAAATTTGATTTGAAGCTTGCTTGATGATGTAAAGTTGAGGAGAAGACCTTTCCATTTTTGGCAGTTTGAAATTACAGGTCACTTACTATTTTTGGAAACTTTCCATCTGACCTCAAATTCTTCAATGTTGGTTTTTGAAATGTTATATGAGGCTTGTATGGACATGAATGAGACCTTTGTAACCATCTCACACCTTCAAATCCCAGATTAAATGCACAGTTGACCACAGTTGACTTTGCTAGGGTTTCAGTTGACTGAGCCATGTTCTGATGAATTCCAAGCCTCTACCACTTGAGATCTTGATTACAAATGATATCACAACTCATATGAACTCTTGATGGATGATCATGGTGCCCAAATTCTCAAGAATGGCCACCATCTATGGCTCACTGAATGCCTTTGACTGGCTTGACCTAATGGTTGCTTCATCTGCAAGTAACAAGGTTAGATGACAATATTTTTGTACTTTTGGTTAGTAAACAAATGAAAAGCAATGATATACAAATGCTAGACATGCTTGGTGATCAAGAATCACATTCACAAGATAACCCACCCACTAGGAAAGGAGGCAAAGGTGTACAATGATCCTTGAGGCAATGATATGATATGATATGATATGATATGATGCCATGAGGGATCTTAGGGACAAAATTGGGGTCTTACAGATGCCCCTATTTAAGGTCATTCTAGCCGGAGCAGTGAAGTTTAGAAATCTTCATCTCGACGCGGTAGAATGGGCTTAAATAACAGTAATGAGACAAATTTTGGGTCTCTAAGAGACCTCATAATGCAGATGTATGCATGCAAAAGACACAGACTCTGTGGGGATATGATTCACACAGAAGAAAAGACGATCCATCGGAGTAATTCACTCACCTGGAACAGAGACTCTAACAGGACTCTTATGGGGATAGAAAGAAAAAGAATGCGTGAGCAGGACACGACTCTGAGTTAGGGAAAGACAAAACAACAGACTGGAGACTTTACTGGGGAAGTAAAGGACTCAAACTGGGGAGAGGAAGCAATTCCAAAGGAAAACACTCCCATTGGGAAGACTCAAGCTGACTCACAAAATGCATGCACTGGGGAGAACACCAATACAGCAACACAAATAGAAACACAACTCCACTGGGGAAATCTAGAAAAGACTTTCCAGGGGAAGCCAAAGGATGAGATGTTACCGGCTAGTGAGTAACAAACTCAGGAAGAATGAATATATAAGACCGGTATAAGGGTGAGAGATATCAATCGACCAAACATCTGAGAAAGACCTGAAAAAGGTACGTAAACTCAGGAAAATCTGACTCCACAGGGGACCGAGGTCATAATAGGGAGCAGAAAGGAAGGAACACCAAGGATACCGAGGTATATACTAGGTGACCGACCAAGGCGTGAATTGGTGTGTGTTCCAAAACACTCATCATCCTGAAGAGAGCGAAAGCAAACTTGTTTATAGGATGGATATTTGGTTCTATAAAGAACGCAAATCTTACTCAATTGGGGAAACAACAAAGGATTCGACAAAAGAGTGCATGAGATATATTAACTATAGCCGTCAAAACGTAGATAATATTCTCGCATGGAAGATTATCCTGAACCGGATTGTAGGTTGTTTATAGGATAAAATCCGAAATCGTGAATTGGTTTGTGTTCCAAGACACTCATCACCCTGAAGAAAGCTAGAACAGCAATCCTGTTTATAGGATGGACATTCGATTCCACGAGGAATACGAATCTTACTCTGCGGAGAAAACAATCAAAAGATTGACCCAAGAGTAAAGGAGATATAACATTCATTACCGTCAGAACGTGGATAGTATACTCAAAAGGAAGATTATCCTTAACCGGGTTGTAGGTTGTTTATAGGATAAAAATCCGAAAATGTGAATTGGTTTGTGTTCCAAGACATTCATCATCCTGAAGAAAGCTAGAACAGCAGACTTGTTTATAGGATGGATATTCGATTCCACAAGGAATACGAATCTTACTCGACTGGGGAAACACGAAAGGCTTCGACCAAGGAGCGAATGAGATATATTATTCATAGCCGTCAAAACGTGAATAATAACCTCGCAGGGAAGATTATCCTGAACCGGGTTGTAGGTTGTTTATAGGATAAAAATCCGAAAAGAAAGGCATCGGGATACCAAACTGGGTATATAAAGATGACCAATCAAAGGGAGCAACAGACATTACCAACAAGAGGGTAAATGAAAGAAGACTCGCCGGGGATACATTGATGAAAATCAATGATCCGGGGAACACAATCACTGACAAACGGTGAAAGGACCCGCTAGGGATAAAATTGCTAGCATACGGCAATTATCCACAAGAGACTTGCTGGGGATATAAGTGCTTACTCAAGCAGCTTATCCAAACAAAGGGAAATCAACATCGAGAATCAGATGACGATAACCGCAAAGAGGGGATTACATCTACCAAAGAAGTTGGATAGAAAACTACAGAAGAGTAACTGTCATCGGTTGGGATGAACACCAAGTTAACTCCATCAGGGGAGAAAACGGGTTTATAACTACCGGGTTGTAGGTAGAAAAACCGCAAAGATAGGACTTACAACTGCTGGTTTGTAGGCAGAGGCCCAACAAGGTTCCACTGAAGAGAAGATGAATGAGCGCCGGTTAGTAAGCAACTATTCATTTATACTACAGGGAAGCGCGAGAGACAGTTGAAAAATGCCAATTTAGGATCGAACCAAAAAGGCGGACTGAATCAAGACTTAACCTAATGAGGATGTAACTCAAAAAGGAAAACCCGTCCCAATGTGTGTTGGGAGGGAACGGAAGTAACCGTCATCCACGAGGATATTCTCAGTGGGGAAAGGCATGAAAGGGTAGACACTTTCTGCTTAAGGGCTGACTCTATTTTGAGAGATTTAAACACCCGACATCTGCTTGGAGAGATCTATAAAGAAGATCTATACCACCATTAGCAGGAAACAACAAACAAAAGATATATGGCAAAAATGCAACATGAATATCTGAATGTTTATGAGTATGCATGAATATGCGTGATTTATGTTTGATGAATGCTGACAAAACAGACAATTCTAACAGAAACAGGTTCCAGGAATCAAACATCCGGTGCTATACTTCCAGAGGAAAACCAACTAGAAAGCCAATCTGCAGGAGATCCACATGCTGCAAAGCAAAGATCTGCGGGGAGGCAAAAGATCAGAGATATCACAAAATATCTGAATGATGGATCAACAAATCAACCCAACTGGGAACAGAAAGTCACAACAGGCATAAACAACCACAAAGACCAATCTGTCGGGGGAATGGGAGAAATCCCAAAACATCTGCAGGGGAACAAGAGCTCACTGCACAGGCGAGAACTGCTACGAAAGCAACTCCAAATAACTCCACTGGGGAACAACCCACAAAGGGAGAACAGATCATCCATGTAGAATCCAACTGCACGAGCAACTCTACTTGGGGATGATACAAGTATTCCATTGGAGAACAACCCACTGAGGGGGAAGCCAAGATCACACAAATAGATTCTGCAATAAGCCACTCTACTGGGGATCAAAAGCAATCAGGGGATCAACCAAATCTATGGATGATAGATCACCAACTGGCCCTACTGGGGAAACAGAGGTTTCAACTCTGGCAGAGATTCTGAGATTATACCACAGATACAATCCTGACTCTGTCGGGGATATCTATTCTTAGGGATTTTGCACAAATACAATCCACCAAACCACAAATCTACTGGCGGATCCACTGGGGATATTCACTGAGGAACCCACTGGGGATAATGGAGAACTGGGGATTAACCACCAACTGCTGACTCTTCTGAGGAACCACACCCACAACTGCTGAGGAGGAACACAATCACTACCCTGCTGCAGGGATAAGCACATTCTGATGGGGAGATAGCAACTCCGCTGGCAACTTGGCCGGGGAAGGGAGTATTGCTGGAACAAACGAAATCTTCCACAAGTGCTCTGCTCTGGGGATATATCACAGATCCCACTAGCGACTGTGCTGAGAAGAGAAGCAACAACTCTGCTTGCAACAATGCTGGGGAGAAACGGAGTACCTGGGTTCCAACCGCCAACTACCAAATCTATCACAAGGAGAACACCCATGATGGGGGAGAATACTGCTGGAGAAGGAAACGAAGTCTTCAACAAGCACTCTGATTGGGGAACAACCCCAACAAACAACCCTGCTTGGGGAACGACCCCAGCAACAAAGCAGGAGAAAGAGGATACAACCAATGCCAGGAATATGAACAAATGTCTTACCTGTTGGAAATCATGCCACCCTTGGGAGAGCACTGAGAAATTCTTAAGTATCCTTTCATCATTGTGAATGTTCACCTTGTTAAAACAACAATTTTGAAAATTCTTTGTTTAAAACAATGACATTTTATCAACTAAAACATGCAAAACATTTGTTGAATTGAAACAAATAAGAGTGCAAATAATGGGATAAAAAGCTCAAATTTATTTGATGGAATGGTAGCCTGCAAATGGCAAGACTCCCTAGATCTATACAAATTTGAAATCAGTGATATATATTGGAAGAGGGCTACATTGAACATAATGATCCTTTCTCTACCAATTTGAATCTCGATGTATTCGAAGCTTCAGTCGGCGACGAATCGAGAACCTCTGACGAAAAGACAGCTGTGGAACAGAAAGTCTTGTCAGGATGCAGTTACTTGCCAAATCCCTAATTTTTGCCTAGATTGCCCCAGGGTGAGGTACTCAATCTAGCGGGATGCAAATATATCCTTTTTTTTTCAAGTCTCTAATTTTTTTTGCCTGGATCACCCTTGCGGGTTCTCCACCGAGACGCTCATTTTTGCCTAAGCCGCCCTTTCGGGTTTTCAACTTAGCGAGTTATTCTGTTTTTCATTTGCATATACTTTTTTTTTAGGCAAAGTATTTCTTGACTGCATCTGAATTCATAGGACGAGTGAAATCCTCCCCATCCATTGTTGTAAGCATCAAAGCTCCGCCTGAAAAGGCTCTCTTAACAACATATGGACCCTCGTAGTTTGGAGTCTACTTGCCCCTGGAATCGGGCGCGAAAGACAAGACTTTCTTGAGCACGAGGTCACCTTCTCGGAACACACGAGGCTTGACCTTCTTATCGAATGCTTTCTTCATCCTTTGCTGATATAACTGACCATGACACATGGCAGTTAATCGCTTCTCTTCAATCAAATTCAACTGGTCATAACGACTCTGAATCCATTCAGCATCAGTCAACTTGGCTTCCATCAAGACTCTCATTGATGGGATCTCCACCTCTACTGGGAGAACAACTTCCATGCCGTAAACAAGAGAGAAAGGGGTTGCCCCTGTTGAAGTGCGTACATATGTACGATATCCATGCAAAGCAAATGGCAGCATCTCATGCCAATCTTTGTACGTAACAGTCATCTTCTGGATAATCTTCTTGATATTCTTATTAGCAGCTTCAACAGCCCCATTCATCTTGGGTCTGTAGGGAGAGGAATTATGGTGTGCAATCTTGAATTCAGCGCACAACTCATCCATCATCTTATTATTCAGATTAGATTCATTATCAGTAATGATCTTATCTGGCACACCATAACGGCAAATCAGCTGGTTCTTGATAAACTTCACAACCACCTGTCTGGTCACATTCGCATACGAAGCGGCCTCAACCCATTTGGTGAAGTAATCAATTGCTACGAGAATAAACCGGTGTCCGTTGGACGCTTTCGGCTCAATCATGCCAATCATGTCAATTCCCCACATAGAGAAAGGCCATGGTGATGAAATCACATTCAGAAGTGTCGGAGGAATATGAATCTTATCCGCATAAATCTGACACTTGTGGCATTTCTTCACATATTTGCAGCAGTCAGACTCCATTGTCAGCCAATAGTAGCCTGCTCTCAGCATCTTTCTAGCCATGGCATGTCCATTGGAATGAGTACCAAATGAACCCTCATGGACCTCAGTCATCAACAGGTTTGCTTCGTGTCTATCCACGCATCTGAGCAAAACCATGTCAAAATTTCTCTTATACAGCACTTCACCACTGAGGTAGAAACTGCCTGACAACCTTCTCAAAGTTTTCCTATCTTTCACAGATGCCCCAGGTGGGTATACCTGGTTCTGGAGAAAATTCTTGATATCAAAATACCAAGGCTTGTCATCAATCACTTCTTCGACTGCAAACACGTGAGCTGGTCTATCCAAGCGCATCACGTCAATGTTGGGAACTTCATTCCAATACTTGACCACAATCATTGAAGCAAGCGTAGCAAGAGCATCTGCCATCCGATTATCCTCTCGAGGAATATGATGAAAGTCAACTTCTGTAAAGAACGTTGAAATCCTTCTTGCATAATCTCTGTACGGAATGAGACCAGGCTGATTCGTCTCCCATTCTCCCTTGATCTGATTGACAACCAGGGCCGAATCACCATACACATCAAGATGCTTGATTCTCAAGTCAATGCATTCTTCCAGCCCCATAATACAAGCTTCATACTCTTCCATATTATTCGTGCATTTGAAAGTTAGCCTTGCTGTAAGCGGAATATGTGTGCCATGAGGAGTAATGATTACTGCCCCAATTCCATTTCCGTACTGATTAACAGCGCCATCAAACACCATCGTCCATCTGGAACCAGGTTCCGGACCTTCATCAAGTGTAGGCTCATCACAATCTTTCATATTCAAATACAGAATTTCCTCATCTGGGAAGTCATACTGAACTGACTGATGATCTTCAATCGGCTGGTGCGCTAAATGGTCAGCCAAGATACTACCTTTGATAGCTTTCTGAGCTCGATACTCGATATCATACTCAGACAACAACATCTGCCAACGGGCAATCCTCCCAGTTAAAGCAGGCTTCTCGAAAATATACTTGATTGGATCCATTCTGGATATCAACCAAGTTGTATAATTTATCATGTACTGGCGCAAACGCTTAGCAGCCCAAGCCAAAGCACATCACGTCTTCTCAAGCATGGAGTATCGAGACTCACAATCAGTAAACTTCTTACTGAGGTAGTAGATAGCAGACTCTTTCTTCCCTGATTCATCTTGTTGACCGAGTACACAACCCATCGAGTCTTCAAGAACAGTCAGATACATAATCAGAGGTCTTCCTTCCACAGGAGGAGACAACATCGGAGGTTCAGACAGATACTCTTTGATACTGTCGAAAGCTTTCTGGCAATCCTCGGTCCAATCATGAGACTGATCTTTCCGGAGGAGCTTGAATATCGGCGCACATGTGGCAGTCATGTGGGATATAAATCTGGAAATGTAGTTCAAGCGGCCAAGAAAACCTTGGACTTGCTTCTCAGTTTTGGGTGCAGGCATCTCTTGTATTGCTTTGACCTTTGCAGGATCAACCTCAATACCTCTTTCGCTTACCACAAAACCCAACAATTTGCCGGAACGGACTCCAAATGTACATTTGTTCGGATTCAGGCGAAGTCTAAACTTCCTCAGACGCTGAAAAAGCTTCAACAAATGCTCAATATGCTCAACTTCCGTTCGGGACTTAGCAATCATATCATCAACATGGACCTCTATCTCTTTGTGCATCATATCATGAAACAAGGTAGTCATATCTCGTTGATACGTGGCTCCAGCGTTCTTCAAACCGAAGGGCATCACTCGATAACAGAATGTTCCCCGAGGTGTGATGAATGTTGTCTTCTCCATATCTTCGGGTGCCATCTTGATTTGATTATATCCGTAAAATCCGTCCATAAAGGAAAAGACTTTGAATTTAGCTGTATTGTCTACCAACATGTCAATGTGTGGTAGAGGAAAATCATCTTTCGGACTAGCTTTATTCAAATCTCTGTAATCAACGCACATACGGACTTTTCCGTCCTTCTTAGGAACAGGCACAATGTTGGCCACCCATTGAGGATATGTAGAAGTCACCAGAAACCCCGCATCAATTTTCTTCTGAACTTCCTCTTTGATCTTCACTGCCATATCTGGATGAGTTCTTCTGAGCTTCTGCTTCACAGGCACGCACTCAGGCTTCAAAGGCAGGAAATGTTGCACAATATCTGTATCTAGACCCGGCATGTCTTCATATGACCAAGCAAAGATATCGGAATATTCTCGTAGCAAACTGATCAAACCTTCCTTGACAGACCCTTCAAGAAGTGCCCCAATCTTCACCAGACGAACACAATCCTCAGACCCCAAGTTGATTGTTTCCAGATCTTCAAGGTGCGGCTAAATGATCTTCTTCTCGTGCTCAAGGAGACGGGTAATCTCATCAGGAATCCTTTCAACATCATCTTCCTCTGCCTCAAATACAGGGGATTCAAAATTGGGAGATGGCATTGGATTATTATGTTCAATGGGTTTTAGAATCAACCTACATAATGATTTTGGTTAATAAAAAACTTTAGAATTTAAACAAACAAATCATTATGCAGATGAAAATGTTGCTTTTATTCTTGTTTTTATGGGTTTTTTGTGATCACTGATTTCATGCAAAAGCAAAAAGTGAAAACAAATGGAAAAACAAATGTTTGACAATGCATTAATTGAATGAAAACATCATTGTATATATGCTTTGCCAACAATGTCTTCACTTCTCCTTTTGGCATGGGAGAAGGGTTTTAAACAAAGTGAACAATTACTCTGATCTATGGATGACTGTAGGAACATCTACAGCGACCCAATTGTGGCAGACACCACCAGGAATGACGAAATTGTTCACGTCCTCTGCATCCTCTTCCAAGATAGCAGCAGCTTCTTCCTCGGGTTGATCATCATGGATGAATCCTCCACTCTTGAACAGACCTTGCTCATTAAATGCCCCAGAACAGTAGCCAATGCCAGCCCGGGATTTGTTGTCCTCAAGTTCAATCACCTTCCCTAAACCAGCAATTGCACCACATTCAATGGCCAGTTTTGCATCACGGTAGGAAGCAAATGAATGAGACTTCTTCTCGATTGGTTCATCAATAGATAAAGCCTGGAAAGGGGTTCCAACTTCATCCTCCGCGTTAATATATGAGAAAGAAGACAAGTGGCTAACCAGGAGAGCCTTTTCTCCCCCTACCACAACCAGTTTCTTGTTCTTGACAAATTTCAGCTTCTGGTGTAGGGTGGATGTCACGGCGCCAGCCTCGTGAATCCATGGTCTACCAAGGAGACATCTATAAGATGGGTGGATATCCATCACCTGGAAGGTAACTTGGAAATCACTTGGTCCAATCTTGATTGGGAGATCAACTTCCCCAATCACAGTCTTACGCGACCCATCAAATGCCTTCACAACGACACCACTCTGCCTCATGGGAGGCCCCTGATATGACAATCGAGAGAGTGTGGATTTCGGCAATACATTCAAAGACGATCCAGTGTCCACCAGCACGTTGGACATGGCATCAGACTTGCAATTCATAGATATGTGTAAAGCCATGTTGTGGTCTCTTCCCTCCTCAGGGAGATCAGCGTCACTAAAACTCAAAGTGTTGCAAGCAGTGATGTTTGCAACTATACCATCAAACTGTTCCACAGTGACGTCATGATCAACATATGCCAGATCCAATACCTTCTGCAGAGCCTCCCTATGGGGTTCTGAATTCAACAGCAGAGATAATACGGAGATTTTGGATGGCGTTTGTAGAAGCTGGTCTACAACATTGTACTCACTCTTTTTGATGAGCTTCAGCATCTCATCACATTCTTCATTCACAATGCCACTAGGGCCAACTGAAGAAGCAGGAGTCTTTTGTACAGAGGAGGAGGGTTGTCTGGCAACAGCAAGTGCCGGATTCTGAATATTAACAGCTGTCCCAACCGGACGTTCAACGGTATCAGAAACAACAGGAGCCTTGGGAGGCGCCGAAAACACGCGACCACTACGGGTCAGCCCGCTCACATCAGCAATATTTGTTACAGACGTTGAAGGCAAAGGCACTTCTACCCCATCTTCTACAGCAACGGGATTATATCTGAATGGAACAGCTTTGTCTGAAGAATAAGGCACAGGGCCTGCAGGCTTGATCACTAATGAAGGAGAGACCTTCGGCTTGCTGCTATCATAACGAATAACAACAGGCTCGGGTAACTTGAACACTGGTGAAATAACATTCACCTCCGGTTCATCCTCATCAACATTGCGATTCTGAAGAATCTCAATGGTACCCTCATCCATCAATTCTTGAAGCTCTCTTCGTACCTGATTGCAACCCAAACGGTTAACCGAGCAAATGCGGCATTTGTCGTGGTCATGCTCCATATGGCTGTACTGACACAGCAACTGATGTAATTCGACCAACGATTGTCTAATATGGCTTACATATTTGACCTTGTACTTTCCAGGACACCCCTGGACCATATTAACAGATTTCCCATGCGCGGGCAATGGGTTCTTTGTAACATTCGGGCTTGAGTCTTCGAAGCTCAGAATGCCACATCTCATCAGATCTTGCACTTTGGTCTTCAGCTGAAAACAGTTCTCTACATCATGGCCCGGAGCGCCAGAATGATAGACACAGTGCAGGTCAGGCTTATACCAGCACTGAGGGTTGACCGGTATAGCCGGAGGATCTCTTGGAGTAATCAGCTTCCTCTCTATTAAAGAGGGATACAATTCTGCATACGACATGGGAATCGGATCGAAACTGATCTTCTTCCTATCATAGTTCATGTTAGCCTGATTACTGGTACTACCACGAGGCTGGTAAGCCTGTTGCTGTGGACGGGATTGTTGCTGACGATACTGTTGAGAAGATTGTTGCTGATTGTGTTGTTGCTGCTGATATTGCTGGTGTTGCTGATGCTGATAATTGTCCCGGAAAACAGGCGCTACACTAGCTACCTGGTGCTGATGACGCACTGGCTTCCTCTTATCAGAGGGTCTCTTGGATTTAGCATGAGACTGCACAGCATGTGCCACTCCATCATTCTTCTTAAACGCCCCATACCGTTTAGAAGAGCCTTCATCTTTTGCTAAACGTCCTTCACAGACACCTTCCTCGAGACGCATCCCCATGTTCACCATCTCGGTGAAATCAGAGGGAGCACTTGCAACCATCCGCTCATAATAAAATGAGCTAAGAGTCTTCAAAAAGATCTTAGTCATCTCTTTCTCTTCCAGCGGTGGAGTAATCTGATCAGCCAACTCTCGCCACCTCTGGGCGTACTCCTTGAATGTCTCCTTATCCTTCTGGGACATAACCCTGAGTTGTTCACGATCAGGCGCCATATCAACATTGTATTTGTACTGCTTGACGAAGGCTTCGTCAAGATCATTGAAGGATCGGATATTAGCACTGTCCAAACTCATGTACCATCTGAGTGCAGCACCGGACAGACTGTCTTGAAAATAATGGATCAGAAGCTGATCATTATCAGTTTGGGTAGACATTTTCCTGGCGTACATGACCAGGTGAGCAAGAGGGCAGGTGTTCCCCTTATATTTTTCAAAGTCAGACACTTTGAACTTGATCGGTATCTTGACACCGGGAACAAGGCACAACTCGGAAGGAGACTTTCCGAACAAATCTTTTCCTCTGAGGGTCTTCAATTCCTTTCTCAGCTCAAGGAATTGGTCATTCATAGCATCCATCTTTTCATTAACATCCGGGCCCTCAGACGGCTCGGAATGATAGATGGTGTCGTCTACCCTAGGCATGGTATGCACGACAGGAGGAGCAGCAACAGGGACCGGGCTAGATGCCGGCATATGAGCAAAAGTTGGAGCGGGAATATCAGGCATGAAACCTGGAGGCATTCCCCAAGGAAATCCGGCTGGCATAGCATGAGGCACAAACTGAGCACTGGCAGCTGGCACTGTCGGAGCTACAATCTCTGAAATAACCGTCCTCTGGACAGGAGTTGCAGGCGGTTGAGAAGGTTGATCCTGAGCAGCAAGAAGTTGCTCCATCAAAGCGCCAAGTCTGGCGACCTCTTCTTTCAACTCACGCTTCTCTTGTTCCAACTGATCCATAACTCTGGCAGAATTGGCTCGAGTATAATACCGGTGAGTCAGCTTGTCTTCAAAATAAATGAAGAACACAGAGTTAGGACAAGAAGACCAGAAACAAGGTACCTGCTTATGCGAAATGATGCATGAAATGCTTGTGCAGATGCTTTGTTTTATTTTCAAGGAACCCTTAGGGTATTATTTGCAAATTTTTAAAGCATTTTAATTTCTCATGGAAAATATCTCATTCAATATATTTTGAACAAAGAAATACAGCATTTTTGATCATTACAAAGAGAAAAGGAAAATAACATCCTATGGATCCCTAGAACGAGATGCACACAACTTCTTGATCTCTCTCTCATAGGCTGCTTCCATATCCGCTTTCTCCTTAGCAAGTTGATCATACTTCCTCTTCCAGAACTTGGAAGACTGAGGAAGCAAAGAAGTCCAAGTATCATTCGGATCATCGATCACCCGATGCTCGAGAAACTCAATCAGAGCGTCCTTCTCCTTCAGCTGATGAAGCAACTCTTCTCTTTCACGGATCCAAGCACGTGAAAGGTCTTCCTCTCTCAACTCCTCTACATCTTGGTTAGGGAGGGTTGAAGGCCCAGCCACATCCAAAGGTGTAGGTCTCGGATGGTCATATGGCATCAGGTATACGGCAGCTCTCTGTCTGATCCAAGAGGTGTAAGGCTCCAAAGCAATGCAGTTCTTTGGACCCAACTCGTTCCTACTCTTCTTGCAGATCTTGCGCCACGCGCGGATAAATCTGGCTTTCAGGCCTTGGGGATCTTTACCCTCCTGAAAGAACACACCTTCTAACAGAATGTTGTGAGGTTTATCCTTTAGGGGGAACCCAAGCTGACGACGTGCTAATATAGGATTGTAGCTTATCCCACCACATGTACCAAGAAGAGGCACATTAGGGAATTCACCACAATAGTCAATGATTTGCACAGTATCATACACGCGATCATACCAAGAGATATCATCATTAGTGAGAGACATGAGTCTCTGAGACCACCGTAGACATCCCTTGTTCTCCTTGAAAGCAACAGTTTGCGGCAAGTGCGAAATAAACCACTTATATAGCAGAGGCAGACAGCACACAATAACTCCTCCACCCTTCGCATTCCTCAGATGCAAAGAGACATAGGCATCACCCAACAGAGTCGGAACGGGATTAAGAACTGAGAAGATCCTAATGGCGTTCATATCCACAAATTTGTTGAAGTTGGGGAATAATACCAAACCATAGATGAGCAGCACAAATAAAGCCTCAAAGGCATCCTCACTCTTGGCTTTCCCATAAAAGGTCGCTTGAGCGATGAGGAACTCGGAAGGAAAACCCTGAATTCCGCCTTTGGTAGTCAGATTAGCTTTGATCAATGCTTCATCTATATGCAACAAATTTGCAATCTCTCTAGCAGTCGGAATACTCTCTAGGCCACTGAACGGCACCTGATTCAGAATCGGAATCCCAATAAGATGAGAATACTCCTCCAAAGTAGGCAGCAATTGGAAGTCCGGGAAAGAGAAGCAATGATACAGAGGATCATAAAACTGAGCCAGAGTACTCATCAGACCCTCATCAACCTGAGTAGTCAATAGAGGCAAAAGCTTCCCATAACGAGCTTTGAAACCCAAGGGATCTAATACATAAGATGTCAGATTCCTTAACTCCTTCACATCAGGTTGTCTAAAGCTGTACTTCTTTGTATGCCTTTTCGGTCTTTCCATGTCTGAAAATTTTGCAAATAAACCCTTTAAGTTCCTTGAAAATTTTCTCTTTTTTTCTGATGACATGAAGTGCAGATGAATGCATGAATGGATGAATGCAACAATCACACTCAAGGATCAAGCAAGTCACACCAAACAAAGGTCATGGGAAAGCTCATTGTATCCCTAATATCAATCATCCATTTTGGTGGATTTAGGTTTTCACCTTATCGACACCCAAGTTCCATTGATATTAACGGTACATGAACCGGCTCAATCATCCTTAATATCAACCATCCATTTTGGCGGATTATGGTTTACACCTTATCAACGCCCAAGTTCCATTGTTATTAAGGATATTTGAACGACTCAACCACGAATCACGGGTTTGCTGAGAGTCACGAGCATGGAGTCTCGGTTAAGAACCCCCCAAAGGGAATGTACTAGGGTTTAAACCTACCGAACATGTTCTACCAGAGGTTCCCATAATCATCGTCCCATCTTTCGGATATTATCGGAGTAACGAATACTCGTATTCCAAAAATATTCTCAAGAGAGACTCTTATGAGTGTAGTATCGCGTAACAATCGCATCAGATCTGACATCTGAACGACCTCCGCACTACGTCCTAAAAATAGGCCAAGATGGGTTTGGTAAACTAAGGTCCTTGGCTTCTAAGGCACATGATTGAAAGAATAATTCCTAACCACAAATAACTTGTGTGACATTATTAATCCAACATGACCTCCACCAAGTGAATGGACTCGCAGTCAACTGGCTAAGGAATACTCCACACCAATCAACAAGACTATGCCATTCTCCTATCCTAGAGTGCACTCGAGTTCGGGTATAGAACTCATCTCATATAGATCACCAAAGCAAACAGCAATTGTATATCAAGCAATTCAAACATTACAATCAATACAGTCATCCCAAATTGTACAAAAATATGTCAAATAACACATAACAATATATCACACAACAAGGGTGAAAAGTAGGCAATACCACCAGGGAAGGTCTAATGTTTTCCCCAGCAGAGTCGCCACTTTTCTGTAGCGGTGTATTCGTCACTTTATGATTTATTGATTAAACCAAAAGCAAAGTATACAAAGAATCGAGTCGCCACCGCACTTTTATTTATCCAAAGGACTGGCTAAAAAGCGAACAAAAGCCTAAGAAGTTTTACACATAGAAAACTAATGAAAAGATCAGAGAATCTAGGTAAGGGGTAAATTACGCAATGGGAAGGTGTTAGGCACCCATCACGTCCTAGGTACTCCTAGGGAGCCCTTTTCACACTTGTTGTATAAAAATGTTTATTTATTTATGACATATTGTGCAAACATGAATGGGAAGATGAGAAAAGAATGTACAATTTTATTATTTTTGTGTTTGAACGGATGAACCCGTTGCCTACGTACCTTTCCATAAAAGGTAAGGATCAAAACGCCGTAGTTCGGCTAAAAGATTTCCAAAATATCAGTGGGTTCATTTTAAAACAAGAGCACTAAGGTCTTTCGTTATCCACGGGAGAAAACTCCACCTGAATCAACAATCCACCATGTGAGAAAAGCTTCGACGTACTAGAGGGGTTAACCCTGTTTTCAGTACGGAAGTCTTACAGTTCGATCACTAAGGACAGAAGGCGAGGTTAACATCAGCCAACTAGGATAAATCAAACCTATGGCTAATGCATGAAAACATGTGAGAAGTGGGCTTAGGCCACAAAAGCCATTGAGTGAGTGAGATTAATTGATTTGAGTATTCACAAAATATGGTCAAAGTATGATTAAAGGTTCAATTCAGAAAGAAGTGTTATGAAAAGTGAAGTTTGCAAATCAAGGACTTAAGGTCCAAGTTTCTAATTTGAAAAGACATGAAAATGTTTGCACAACATGCATTTACAAGTTTTTAAAAGTCCGCAAGTGAAAAGGGGTTTAGAAACAAAAGGGTGGGGATGAAGGAGTGTAAAACTTCCTAGAAGTTCACCTCTTGAAATCATATAGAAGATGATTCAAGTGTGTCCTTTGGAATGAGGCAACAAAGCAAGTAAGCAAATAAAAAGCAAGATGATACCGGATGCCAATCAATGGACTTATACCAATCTCACAAACAAAGGTGGATACCGGATACCAATAGATGGATTTACACCAATCTCCTAAAACAAAACGATGATACCGGATGCCAATAAATGGACTTACTCCAATCTCACAAAGCAAAAACAAAACAAAAGGGTGGATACCGGATGCCAATCAACTGGACTTATACCAATCTCCAACAGATGATCATGGGAGTACAAATGCCAACAACATGGTCTTACAATTGTATCCTCACATACAACAACAAACAGAAGCACTAAGCAAAGAGGACATAAGTGGCCAATGAAATGGTCTTACACTCAATCCCTTCCAAATCATAGGAACAGAAGCCAAAGAATGGACTTATAGCTGATTCCTCAATGGGCAAACCAAAGATGGTCACAAAGATATGAGATGATGATCATGCTATAATGAGCAATTAATGATGATAAATGCACAAAGGCAAACAAGTAAACATGTACAGATAAAGCAATCAGTCAAACAAAGTCAATTAGCACTCACTATAACCAAGCAATTAGGCTCAAGCAAGGGTTAGACTATAAAGTCAACTGGAATGGTGTAAGTGGGGCTCTTAACCTTAACATTGAGAGTTAAGGTGAAGCAGATGAAAGGATATGAGGGGTGTGCCTCATCACTCTTATCCCTGGTCAGGGAGAGCATTGAATATCAGAAGGTGTGGGAGTTCAGAAAGTTGGAACTCTCTCCACAAGTTAATGACTCTATAGATCTTGGGTTAGGATCCACAATGCTACAACATGTAATGTGAGCAAAGGGAAGACACACAGAATAGTAGGAGATGGACTACACATCTCTTCCATCTACCAATTACCTTATTCAAAGGACTTTTCCTGCTTGGGGACAAAGATAAACAATCACAAACATTGCCTCTTAAGGAGGACTTCAGACAGGTGCCTGGCTAAGTAACAAGCCAGGTCTTCCAGACTACATGGAGATAAGAGATTCTACCTCAATGCTTAAGCTATCAAGCAAAGCAATAGCAAGTTCACAAGGGAACTATAGCAACTAATGTACCTGAAATCAATCCAATTCCATTAGTACTCAAGTCACAAAAGTCAAAACAGACAAGATATGAACCAACAGTCAATACAATCAATCACATGTGCAAAGCACAAGCTCAAAGCAAATGAGCTAGAGGCATCATACAAAACAAACCAAGTTAGTCCATAACAATCAAATAAGCCAAAATCAATCACATTGAATTAATCTCCTTAAAGCAATTGCTCCTTATCCTGAAAATCAACTCAAACATGAGAAGTAGACCACTAGGACAAAGCCTAGGGTCAAAGAAGGAGAAATAAACCAAAACAGAACATGAAAGTTGATCAAAATCAAGATTAATCAAATAAGAACAAAATCTAGTTGGTCTCATGCCAAAACTATGCACTATATCCATTTCACAAGCAAAACATGTCAAACTAGGCAAGTTGAGAACTCATTGATGTAAACAGAATGAACACAAGCATATCAATACCAAAGTGGCTCAATAAATTCCAAGAAAAATCATGCTTAAACAGAACACATTGAATGAGCAACACACCAAAATTCAAACCATTTGGATAAAGGGAAGCAAGTCATTTAAAATCCCTAAGTCATGGTATACAAAGACAAGCTCATACAAGGCACCAAATCATGCATCAACTTCAAGCAATCATAAAACAGAAACCAAACATGATAAATGAATGAGACCAAAGCCATGGCAAGCTTCAAGATGTCTATAATACACATGCCAAATTTTAGGTCCATCCAATAAATACCAAGGATCTCACAAATCATATAAGATCATGACTCACAAAAGGTCCACAATTGGTCAAACAGAGGAGAAATTCTCAAACAAATAGAAAATGCATTCAAAAATTCCAGGAAAAATCACAAGCAAACTCAACATCCACAAGTATCAACATGCAAAAATCTAGATCAATTCAAGTTCAATAGGCATAGCAAATAAAATCAAGAACATGAACAAGAAATGGTGTGACATATATTGTCACACCTCCAAAGATCAGGTCATATCTCACAATCCAGAAATGCAAAAATCACAAACTATATACCAAAATGACCAGGAATGAGTCTAGATTATGCATGTAAAATTTCAAGAATTTTGGATCAACCATCATGATTTCACAAATGAAATGGCAAGCATTGTGCAAGAAATGGCATGTGAGAACAAACCCTAGGCAATTATTTTTTCCAGCCGTGCACAAATTTATTAAAAATCATCAAAAAATAAAGGACATTACAAGGATCATGGTGGAAAAAATCTCAAGTGAATTGGACAAATATTTTGTGAGTTATTGATTTTTGAATGTGAAAGAAAAATAAAAAAATGTATGGAAAGGCATGTGAAACATGGAAGGCTTAATTGGAATAAAAGGCAAAAGGCAACATATGAATGCTATGGCGCGGAATCGAACCGCTGAGGATTTCAAATATGGCGCCCACTTAATGAAACACTGCGTTTCATTAAGTGAGGTGGCACGCTACCACTGGTCACATGGCGCACAAACACAACAAAAGCATGCAAACATGGATTATGAAGATTGAAACGCGATCTGGAAGTGAAATTCAAACATTCATCATCATCTTCATGCTGTTCATCACGCTCATGAACTTTTCATCACAGAAATCAACAAGCAATATACCAATCGAATCATCTCATCATGCACAGCATTAATCCAACATTGATTTAACCTAATTTTACTCATAGCAAAAGAATCGATCCAAAGAAGTTCTAACAACCAAACTTTAAATCAAGATAACTTCCTTAATATCTAATGAAAATGCACGATTCAAAGTTCAATATGTTCAGCAACAAAAGATCTACCAAAGCCACATGATAATTGTGAGAATTGGAGTGGTCGAGGTTTACCTTGATGATGATGCAGCAGCTGGATTCGTGCTCCTCAAGGCCAAAAAATGCAAAACAGTTGCTCAATGATGATGAGGCAGATGATAGAAGGCAAGGAAACAGCTCAACAGTGCTTAAACTCGTAGAAATCTCAAAATGCCATGAACATGCTCAAGCTTCAACAGTTGCAATCTTCAAGAATTTTCCACACTTCTTCTTCAACAGATCTCCAATAACACCTGTAGATGATGATCAACACAAGCACAAGCAAAAAGAATGATGGAATTTGATGAACAAAGTGAAAAAAAGTTTGAGAGAATTTGAGAGATTTTGAGAGAATTTCGAGTTTGGATCTGAATTTGTGATTGTTGATGCAGAATTCTGTTATGATTAGTGCTTTATACCACCTGTTAATCCAGTTTGTTAAACATGATTAGGCAAAATGCAATGGATTAGTGAATTGAGCATATTATGTAATTTGGCCAAAATGCCCTCATGCTTATGTGACCAATGGAACAGTGTAATTTCACTTACAACAAGTCACAATTTCTGTTTTAAGGCAATGGCAATTGGTTTGGAGTGAAAATTATGTGTACTTTTCAAAATCACCTTTTTCCCACCAAAATTTGAAATGGAGTCACTTGAAAAATGCACTTTTTGTGTGATGATTTTTGATGAAATGTGATGAAGGATTATGATAGAGCATGTCAAATGGAGATTGTAGCAAAAAACCCCACTCAATTTGGCCAAATGGTGTGAAAGTTATCCAAGCTTGAAGTTCAAAATTTCTTGACAATGATTTGATCATATCTTGCCAATCATAAGTGAGAAATGGATGTTCTTGGACTTTTTGGAAAGGTGAGAGCAAGATCTTCAACTTTCATGTTGGACAAAATTTGATTTGAAGCTTGCTTGATGATGTAAAGTTGAGGAGAAGACCTTTCCATTTTTGGCAGTTTGAAATTACAGGTCACTTACTATTTTTGGAAACTTTCCATCTGACCTCAAATTCTTCAATGTTGGTTTTTGAAATGTTATATGAGGCTTGTATGGACATGAATGAAACCTTTGTAACCATCTCACAACTTCAAATCCCTGATTAAATGCACAGTTGACCACAATTGACTTTGCTAGGGTTTCAGTTGATTGAGCCATGTTCTGATGAATTCCAAGCCTCTACCACTTGAGATCTTGATTACAAATGATATCACAACTCATATGAACTCTTGATGGATGATCATGGTGCCCAAATTCTCAAGAATGGCCACCATCTATGGCTCACTGAATGCCTTTGACTGGCTTGACCTAATGGTTGCTTCATCTGCAAG
This sequence comes from Lathyrus oleraceus, assembly GCF_024323335.1. Lineage (NCBI taxonomy): Eukaryota > Viridiplantae > Streptophyta > Magnoliopsida > Fabales > Fabaceae > Lathyrus > Lathyrus oleraceus. The sequence goes on from NC_066585.1 coordinate 209,654,527, forward strand.
TAACAAGGTTAGATGACAATATTTTTGTACTTTTGGTTAGTAAACAAATGAAAAGCAATGATATACAAATGCTAGACATGCTTGGTGATCAAGAATCACATTCACAAGATAACCCACCCACTAGGAAAGGAGGCAAAGGTGTACAATGATCCTTGAGGCAATGATATGATATGATATGATGCCATGAGGGATCTTAGGGACAAAATTGGGGTCTTACAGATATATAACCATTAAGAAATGCACTTTTGACATCCATTTGATATAGTTTGATAGAATGATTTACAGCAAATGAAACAAGAAAACGAATAAATTCTAACCTGGCGACTGGGGCAAAGGTTTCGTTGTAGTCAATGCCTTCTTATTGACTGTAACCTTGTGCCACCAGTCGAGCTTTATTTCTGACAACTTCTCCTTTTTCGTTCAGTTTGTTTCTGAACACCCATCTGGTTCCAATAATGTGAGTTCTTGTAGGCTTTGGAACAAGATCCCAGACGTCATTCTTTGAGAATTGATCTAGCTCTTCTTTCATAGCTAGAACCCAATCATTGTCTTGAAGTGCCTCATCACAAAAAGTAGGCTCAATCAGAGATACTAGTCCTAGAGGGATTTCTTCAGGTATCTTGAATGTTGACCTTGTTCGGACAGGTTCATCCTTGTTTCCCAGAATCAATTCTTCAGAGATATTGGGGCGGCTTCTTGATTTCTTCTGGATAGTTAAGGCTTTAGTTGCATCTGGACTTTGTTTATCAGATACTTCTGGTGCTTGGGTCTTTTCGTCAGAACCTGCAAGAGTAATCTCCAGATCTGCAAGTTTCTCAACTAGCTTTGACTTTTCAGGGTCAAGCTTATCGTCAAATTTAACATGAATTGATTCTTCCACAATTTTGGTTTCTATGTTGTATACTCTGTAGCCTTTAGAGCGTTCTGAGTATCCTAACATAATACCTTTTTGTGCTTTTGAATCAAACTTGTTCAGATGTTCTTTAGTGTTCAGAATAAAGCAAGAGCATCCAAAAGGATGAAAATAAGAAATGTTGGGTTTTCTTTCCTTACACAGTTCATAGGGAGTCTTCTCCAGAATAGGTCTTATAGAGATTCTATTCTAAATATAACACGTTGTATTGACTACTTCAGCCCAAAAGTGCTTAGCCACATTTGTTTCATTGATCATGGTTCTGGCCATCTGTTGGAGTGTCCCATTCTTCATTTCTACAACTCCATTTTGTTGTGGAGTTCTAGGACAGGAGAAATCATGGAATATTCCATTAGAATCAAATAGTTCTTCAAAAAATTTATTTTCAAATTCTCCACCATGATCACTTCTGACTCTGATGATTTTGGAGTCAAATTCGTTTTGCACTTTGGAACAGAAGCTAGTGAATACAGAGTGAGACTCACTCTTGTGCTTTAGGAATTTTACCCAGGTCCAACGACTAAAATCATCAACAATAACTAGTCCATATTTATTTCCATTGACTGATGTTGTTTTAACAGGTCCAAACAGATCAATATGAAGAAGTTCCAGAGGCTTAGAGGTGGAAACAATATTTTTATTTTTAAAAGATGTTTTGGAAAATTTCCCTTTCTGACATGCCTCACATAGAGCATCTGAAGAATACTTCAGCTTGGGTAGACCTCTGACTAACTCGAGTTTATTTAGCTGAGAGAGTTTTCTCATGCTAATGTGGCCCAAGCGTCTATGTCATACCCACTGCTCTTCATGAACAGACATCATACATTTTACATTTTGTTCTTTTAAGTCTGAAAGATTTATTTTGTAAATATTGTTTTTCCTCTTGCCAGTGAATAGGACTGTTCCATTGATCTGATTAATTGCTTTACATGTTTTTTGATTGAAGATTACATCATAGCCGTTATCACTTAATTGACTTATTGATAATAGGTTATGCATTAATCCTTCTACATAGAGAACATCAGATATAGAGGGAAGAGTTCCATTACCAATAGTTCCGGAGCCTCTGATCCTTCCTTTCTGATTTCCTCTGAAACCTACGAAGTCAGCATCTTTAAGTTCCAGGCTTTGGAACATATACTTTCTTCCCGTCATGTGTCGCGAGCATCCAGAGTCCAAGTACCATGACTGGTGTGTTAACTCTGCTGCATAAGATATCTGCAACATAAACAATCTTATCCCTTGGTACCCAGAATCTTTTGGGTCCTTTATGATTAGTTTTCCTAGAGTTTCTTAGAACTTTGGGTTTTCTAGCATTATCAAAAGGTTGTGCTTGTGTATGTGTGTAGTGATAAGAAAATGGAGATTTAGGTTTGTCATTTGTGGAAGATTTATCTTCACTGGGGTCATACCCTATTCCTCTTTTATTATTCTGACTTACTCCATAAATCATGGATTCCATTCTGCTTCTCTCTATCCCATTTTTCAGAAACTTTTGAAAAGATTTTTCATATTCATAAATTAATGTGTTCGAAGTTTGTGGAGCTTGAGATAACGTTTCTTCAAGTTTTAAACATTGTTTATTTGTGGAGTCTCTTTCTAATATCAAAGTTCGGTTTTCATCTTTTAGTTTTGAAACTATCATCTCAAGTTTACCACATTCTTCGATGGTTTCTTTAAGAACCTCTTTTACAGCTTTATATTTTTGTTTAAGTTTCTGATATGAGTTTAGAGTTTTAGAAAGGCATGATTCAAAGTCAGAGCGAGAAAGGTCAGAAAATACCTCTTCAAATTCAGATTCTCCATCTGGTGTATTTCTAGAGGTGGTAGCCATGAGTGCAACATTTGCCTATTCTTCAGAGTCTGATTCTGAGGAATCAGATCCACTGTCGTCCCAGGTGGCCATCAATCCCTTTTTAGTTCTGAATGAATTTTTCTTAAAATTCTCTCTTCTAGAGATTTCTTTCTTCAACTTGGGACATCCATTTTTGTAATGACATGTTTCCTTACATTCATAGCATGTTATATCTTTGTTTGACTTACCTCTGGAAGTTGATTCTGATCGATCCCCCTTGGGTCTCGGTCTTCTGAAGTTATTATTCCTATTTTGCCAGAGTTGTTTTACTTTTCTGGTTAAAAGGGATAATTCTTCTTCGTCGTCAGAGTCTTCCTTCTCAGAGTCACCATTTTCTTCTTCTTCAGCCTGGAAGGCTTTGTTTCTATCTAGTTTGCGTATTTCGGATTTAGTGCTACAGACTTCATCTTTTTTTGAGGTTCATCTTCCTCCAGTTCTATCTCGTGGCTTCTGAGTGAACTAATGAGTTCCTCAAGGCTGATATTGTTCAGATCTTTTGATAACTTTAAAGCTATGACCATGGGTCTCCATTTCTTTGGCAAGCTTCTAACAATCTTTTTGACATGATCCGCAGTTGTGTATCCTTTATCCAGCACTTTGAGTCCTGCGATTAAAGTTTGAAATCTAGAAAACATTACCTCTATAGCTTCATCGTCCTCCATTTTGAAGGCTTCATATTTCTGGATTAGAGCCAGAGCCTTTGTTTCTTTGACTTGAGAATTTCCTTCGTGAGTCATCCTCAGGGACTCAAGTATTTCTTTAGTTGTTTCCCTGTTGGTGATCTTTTCATATTCATTGTAGGAAATAGCATTGAGTAGTATCATCTTGGATTTGTGATGGTTTTTGAATTCACGCTTCTGATCATCTGACATTCTGCTTCTGGGAGTAGCAACGCCAACGTCTGTCACAGGTGGTGTGTAGCCAATTGTGACAATATCCCACAGATCAGTGTCGTAGCCCGGAAAGAAACTTTCAATTTTGTCTTTCCAATAATCAATTTTTTCTCCATCAAATATTGGAGGTTTAGCATCGTAATTTTCTCTTTCATTGGTGTTGGCCATAGTTTTTCTCACGCTGGATCTCTCTACACTGTTAAGTGTTTGATTAGAAAATCAATAACAGAGCCGAAGCTCTGATGCCAATTGAAGGTTGAGAAAAACAAGAAAGGGGGTTTGAATTGTTTTGGAAATAAAAAAAAACTTTTTCAAAAATCAGACACACGCAGAATAAAAGGAAATGACACATTATTTTATACTGGTTCTCTTGAAATTCAAAGCTACTCCAGTCCACCCGGCCAAGGTGATTTCGCCTTCAAAAAGGACTTAATCCACTAATCTTGAAAGATTACACAACCAAACTTCTAAGAGAATAATCTCCCAGCCCTCTCAAGTACTCAGACTGCGCAGAGTCACTTGAGGAAGTAGTTCAAGCGAGAGTATAAATTGTAATGTAAAGTGCTTCTAACAAAAAGCAAATATTACAGAATTATAAGAACAATAGCTTTTCACGTAAGAGGAGCAGCTCGTGAATGAGAAAGGATAGATGAGATTTCTTGTGTGTCTCAGGTGTGTTCTCTTGTGAAGTATTCCATCCTTTATATAGTCATTGTGAAGGACCGCTGGAGTGATGACAGAATCTTGGTCATTGAAGAATGATTAATGTCATTACTCTTCTTGTTTCTTTCTAAAACAGTTTTGCATGCCTCATTATTCCCTTCTTGAAATACTTTCTTTCCATATTAAGATTCTTTTCGGTTACGCGTTCTGGACTGGTGAGTCTACGTCAGAGTCTTGATATATCAAAGTTTTTCTTCGGAGGATGATTATGTATAACCCCATTAGAGATTCTCAATGCTCTAGACTTTTTTATTATCAGAGTCTGAATTTAGTAGTCTTTTATTGGAGCTTCTGACTTCTTAATATTATGCTGGTATCTGCATTAATCAGAATCAGAACCTTCTGGACGCATCCTTTCTGAGTGGCATCTGATCATCGAATATTTTATATCTGATGTAATTTTCTATCTAATGTATGGTCAGAGTCCTACATAAATGGTCAGAGTCCTGCACACTAAGAGAAAATCTTGTTAGAGTACCATTTTTGTTTCATCCTTTGTTATCATCAAAATCTTAGAGATATATTGTAGAACCAACTTTGTTCTTACACAATCTTCTTCCAAGCAACGGAAGGCTCAGGCATGCTAGAAGATGAAACCTCTGGCTCTCTCTGTCTCTTTGTCACTCGGTCTTCAAGTAGCTCAATAAGTTCATCTTTGTCCTTAGACTCCAACTGCAACTCTTCATGCTTCTTGCTCAAAGCACGGAAATGCTCTTCCCACACATCCTTCTCTTGCTTCATCTTGACAAGCGCGTCTTCCAACTCCTCTATATCTTGGTTAGGGAGAGTTAATGGCTCAACCACAACCATAGACATAGGTCTTTCACAAGGATAAGGCATATTCAACTCCAAAGCTCTCTTCCTCACCCAAAGAGTGTAAGCTTTCAAAGCTACACAATTGCGCGGACCAAGCTCGGATCTTCCCTTCCTATGCACATTATGCCAAGCATGCACAACCTTCTGCTTCAGATGTTGGGGATCTTTACCCTCTTAATACAAAAGACCTTCTACCAAAGTGTTATTAGGTTTGTCTCTCAAGGGGAACCCAAGTTGACGACGAGCCAAAGTAGGGTTATAGTTAATTCCTCCTTGTGTACCAATGAGAGGCACATTAGAGAATTCACCACAACTATCAATAATCTCCAAACTGCTCAAAGAGGGATTATACCAAACTATATCATCATTAGTGAGAGACATAAGTCTCTAAGACCACCTTAGACATTATTTTTTCTCCATAAAAGTAGGCGTTTGAGGCAAGTGCGAAATAAACCACTTGTATAGAAGAGGAGTACAACAGACGATAGTTCCACCACCCTTAGAATTCCTTAGATGCAAAGAGAAATACATATCACCCAACAAAGTAGGCGCATGATTCCCAATCAAGAAAAGTCTAATGACGTTAACATCAACAAAACCGTCAATGTTAGGGAACAAAGCTAATCCATAAATGAGCAACACAAAGATAGCTTCGAAAGCATCCACACTTCTGGCTTGAGAAAAAGTAGTAGCTTCCTTGATGAGGAAATCAGATGGCAACCCAAACAATCCTCCTTTCTTCACCCAATGAGTCTCTATCTCAGACTTCTTCAAGTGAAAAGCTTCAGCAATAATACTAGATCGGGGAATCTCCTTCAATCCACTAAAAGGTACTCTACTAGAAGCAGGTATCCCAAAAAGATGAGAATACTCCTCCAAGGTAGGCACAAGCTGAAAATCTGGGAAAGTGAAACAGCGGTAGAGAGGATCATAGAACTGCACTAACACACTCAAAAGTCCTTCAACCACATCAGCAGATAAGATGGACAGAAGCTTCCCATGACGTTGTTTGAAGTCCAAGGGATCTAATACAAAAAATGCTAGCTTCCTTAACTCTTTCAAGTCAGGACATCTGAAACTATACTTCTTAGTGTTCCTTCATCCATAATCCATGGTCTGGAAATATTTGCAAATAATACCCCAGTTCCTTGAAATTTCTCGTGTGATGAATGTTATGATGCGCATGAATGCATGAATGCAACAATCACAAATAAGGGATCACACACAAGACAAACAAAGGTCAAGGGATGAATCAAGTCATTGTCAAGATCAATCATCCATTTTGGTGGATTATGGTTTACACCTTATCAACATCCAAGTTCCATTGATATTGACAAGACTGGATTGGATCAACCAAGAATCAAGGGTTTGTTGTAAGTCACGAGCATAGAGTCTAGGTAAGAACCATCCCAAAGGAGTGAACTAAGGATAAAACCTGTAGATCATGTTCTAAAAAGTTCCCAGAGTCTTAATTTCATCTATCGAATATTACAGGTTAAGATGACTGACTCATCAACCCATAATATTCTCAAGAGAAACTCGTCTGAGTGTAGTATCGCGTAATAATTGTTATCAAGTCTACACTTGAACAGTTTCGGCACTACGTCCTAAATAGGCCAGTAGGGGGTAAATGTTCTACGGTCCTCAGCTTCTCGGACCCAAATTAGAGATAGTAATGCCTAAACACAAATACTTGTGTGACATTTCCAAATCCAAAAGAGTCTCCACTAAGCATATGGATCTCAAGCCAACTTGTTAAGGACTACTCCACACAATTCGAACATGACTATACCATCCTCCTATCTTAATTGCACTCAAGTTCAGGTTAGAACTTATCTCACCACTCAGAGATCAGCAAGCACAACAAGCAAATTATATCACACATACATATATACAAACATCACATATATACAAATATATACACACAAAAAGTAGGCTAAACCCACTGGAGACTACTCCCCAGCAGAGTCGCCACTTAATTTCTGTAGCGGTAAATTCATGACATCAAGCTATGGATAAGCTAGACATCAAATAACAAGAGTCGCCACCGCGCTTTTATTGTTTCCAAGGGAAAAGGGAAAAAGTACGAACAAAACCCAAAAGTAAGAAGTTTTCAAATCAAAACTAATAAAATGTCAGAGATTACAGGTAAGGGGGTTGGTTACACAGAGGGAAGATGTTAGCACCCAAAGTGTCCTAGGTACTCCTAGGGAGCCCTTTTTGTGTGCATATGTATTTTGTACAAAATGATATTTATAAACAAATAGAACGGGGGATGAGAAAAGAATTCATTAATTATATTTTTGTGTTTGACAAGACCTTCGGACTTGTGCCTACGTACCAACATAAAAATGAGGGATCAAAACCCCGTAGTTCGTGATACAAATTTTAAAGTGGATGCATTGCTTTTAATAAAATTAAGTTTGAAAGGCACAAAGGCCTGAAAGTGGTTTGAATGAGTTAGTTCTTTTTTTGGCTTTTGAAAGTTTAGGTCAAGTATAGTTAAGTCTATTTACATGTTTGATTTAAGAAAAGAAGTTTGAAAATGCAATGGCATAAGATCAAAGTTTCTATTTTGCAAAGTGGTCAAAATTTAGAAAATAACAAGTTCAAACAAAGAAGTTTTCTTGAAGGAGGAAGAGATTTTGAAATTAAAGAAATGGGGAGGAGATGAAGAGACTAATCCTATGCATAAAATTAAAAGTTAAGGGTTGAAAAGATCTAACCAATGGGTAGCAATCCAATAGGCAAGAGTTCCATATAGAAACCTTAAATTCCCTTGGACATTTAGAATTAAGCAACACACAAATGCACAATTATATCAGTCTTGAAGAGCAAGGGCATCAAATAAAGATAGCCACATCTAAGCTTTTGAATGATGTATCAGAAGAAATTTCAAATTGCAAGCACTTGGTTTCACAAATGTTGGCATCGGCCAAGCTCTTTAGCATAGGAATGTTGCCTAAGTTCTAAGTCCATTTGTCCAAGATCAAACCAACAGTCCACACAGAAGTTTTTTAGGGTTTTTGTTATTATTATGTATATTAATGGTCAAAGGCCACACAAACCAGCAAAGTATACACAAACAAGATATATCACACAATATGGTCCAAATGGACAAAGTGAAAATTGCATTAACATAAACAATTAGAATGGTATGAATAATGGCAAATGAATAAAGACTGAAATTAAATGACATTAAAGTAAATGGCTTGAAATTAAAATTTAGTTGTTAATAGTTAGAAGTTAGTATTGTTTTGCTTTTGCTTTTCATTTTTAAGTCATTCTTTAGAGAACACTCAACCCACTTATCACAAGCATGAATACTTGAGCCAAGACATCTTCCAAAGGAAGGAAAAAAGGCCAAGTTTCCACACAATACCATGAAATAGGGGAGACTTACAATCTCATTAACTAGAATGCTATGCCTTTTGTGTTACAAATTTAGCGCTATGTTAAGCAATCGTAATTGGACTTATGTAGGAGTCACAACTATTTGAGGTCGGGCAATAGAATTTTAGTGTTAATGCGTGTTTGAGACATAGTATAATGGACTATACTCATGAAACATACCAAACACAAAAAGAATATGCAAAAGAGGTGGCCTAATCTCATCCATACTCATGTTGATTTTTCAATCAACTAGCTTTAGGATTTTGAGATATCATAGACCAAATGAGATGAATGCATAAAGAAGGGGAATAAGATGAATAGGGAGGGGACGGGATCAAAACTCAAATTCGTCAAAGGAGGACTTTTACCAAATTAATATCATCCCTTCATTTTGGGAGATGGAATGTACATTCCATCAATCCCCTAAATCCAATGATATTAACTTGACAAAGTCAAATCAACCTTGACCAAGGCCCAACAACAAGAGTCAAACTCAAACAAGTCATCACAATTGGTCAACACAATTAATTGGCATTTATTCAAATTAACAAGACTAAAATAATACATTTAAATTTAATATGGTTTGTCAAATTCCTAAAACCTCATCAAAACACCAAAGAAATGGCCATGAGATTTATCATAGGTCAAACAAGGTCAAAGGACCTTGGAGAAAAGTTTCAGAATTTTTAAAGACTTAAAAGTATTTTTAAACAATTAAAAATAATCATAAAATCAATTAAATCGTGAAAAATATTAATAATGATCCAAAAAATAATTTTAATTCAGAATATGAAAGAGGAAATTATTTGAATTTTTTTTGTGAAACTCTCATATTTTTTGGATCAATATTAAATTTAATATGAATTAATGAAAATAAAAGGATTAAAACAAAAATATGAAAATATGAAAAAACGTGAGCCACCTGATCTCCCTCATTAATTGAGGTGGAAGATCAAGTGGCCTAGAACGCGCGTTCCATGATGCACTGCAGTCAACGCGGCATAGGCTTGGTAATCACAATGGACGCATGAAATTAAAACATTTTAAAACAGATCAATGGCTCTGAACACTTCCAACACATCGTCGGAGTCCAAAGGTCGGTTATCTTCTCCGGTGACCCTGGCCGGACTGGTTCACTCATCACCATCAAGAAAATGAAAAAGGAGGACATGATCTGAAAGAAAAAATGGCGTAGAGCACGAATCTGACCTCAATTTTAACTAACTCGACATATATAGAAAGATATGAGGAGTTGAATTTTAAGGTATGTCAACTGAGTTGCTTCGATTTGACCTCTAAGCAACCCAATCCTCTTGCCTACATTGGTAGGACTTCAGACAACCAAAGATCCAAGAGAATTGAGTAGAATTGAGAGAGAATTAAAGAGATGAAGTTTTCTGAAAATTACCTTCAATGTTATGCGGTTCTTGATGTTGCTTGCTCGAAACACGATCTGATCACACTTGAGAAGCTAGCAGGAAGTGATTAGAGAGGTTGCAAGGCTTTGGATCAAGGAGTTCTTGAATCTCCAACAGTTGAGATTCAAACTCAAATTTCAAACTGAAATTTCTCAGGTTTTCCTTTAGAATGAGAGGGTTCCAATGGGGGGCAAAGCTGGCGCGCAAAAGGTTGTTCAAATGAGCTCAGAAGCATGCTATTTATAGCCAAATGGAATGATATTTACACACTTCAAAATCTGTCCAAAATTAGCAATGTGAGTGGCATGAGTGCATGGGCATGTGCAGGCCCATGATGCAATGCAAAAAGGTCCAAAATGATTCCAATTGAAGTTTGAATGGAAGCTTCATTGGCAAGGCAAAGTGAACTGAAGTTTTGATGTTTGATTCTTTCCAATTATGCAGCCATGTTAAAGCCATGCGCAGACCTAGCAAACCTCATCCAAAATGCATGAACTTAGGTTCTTTGGAAAGCTTGGATCAAGGGGAACAAGTTTTATGTTCAACACTTTTTCATTTGGAGCTTGGAACATGGAGAATTTTGAGGTGGAAGTTTGGAAATTTCAACATGTTGAAAAATTTTCTAAGTGTCAAGCCATATAGCTCAAAATTCCACCTTGCTTAACTTTTTATGTGAGCTTCAAATGAGAAATGTGTCTTCATAAAAGTTGTATCTCTTTCAAAGACCCTCAAAATGGACACCAATTTCATGTCATTTGTGAAATTCTGGTATCATATATGAGATGTCAAAGGTAATGTCATGACACTAATATCTGAACAACACAAACAGGATAAAAGATAAAGAACAGTAATATAAGAGACACAAGCAATTGTTAACCCAGTTCGGTGCAAACTCACCTACGTCTGGGGGCTACCAAGCCAGGAAGGAAATCCATTAAACAGAATTAGTTCAAAGACTCTCAGTAAACAACTTCAAGTTACAGTCTTTTCACCTAATCTCTACCCGTGTGACTTCTACCTAAGAACTCTTAGATATGAGATCCTACTCACCCCCCCTCCCCCCTCAATCACAACCGTGATATAAAACAAGAATTACAATGAAAAGAAGACACTCTTCAAAGACACATACTTGATCTTGCTTAAAAACTTTAATCAAGTAAACACACACTCATGCTTCAAAGCTTAGAGTGGACAAATTACAACTCAAAAATCAGTCCAATTCAATCATCTATGGATGAATGAATGGCTTACAATACACACGACCACACAAGACTAAAACCCTTATTCTCTCTCAATATTTCGTTCGTTATTTCTTGTGTATAAAACCAGGTTTTCCATGCCCTATTTATAGAATCGTTTAGCTGGGCTTGGACATCATAAAACCCTAAAACTATTTTCCATTCATATCTTCTCATGAAAGCTGATTATATCTCGTTGGAAAATAAGTCAATCTGGTTGTAATTACTGATTGAATGGCGTGTTTAATCATCTCTTCAATCATACATAGATTAGCATAAAAAACGGAATCACATAATACATAACACCCTGCATACATATGTCATGACATCGGGTCTGACATCTCAGTAAAATCCTGCATATTCACATTTTAAACACCCTGCAGGTACATGTTATCTTATGTCAAGACAACACTTGTGACAACTTGTGAACACTCTAGGTTTTACCAAAAATGCTGCCAACACATAGAACCAACAAACTCCCCCTTTGGCAAATTTTGGCTAAAACATACATCGGACCATTTGTTCATAAGAGTAAAAAAAACACATCAGCAGTTTAGCAGCAGAAGTAATAAACCACACATTTACTAGCTATAATAGCAACTAGTAAACACATATTAAACACATATATGTGCTTCTTCTCCCCCTCAGTCTGTTCAACACAGACATCTCCTTCAACAACATCTGTAACATACATCACCCCATCTGACATCACCTTCAACATCACCTGTACTACATAAAACATCCTTTTCAACATCATTTGTCATCTATTTATAGCCTAGCTTCTTCATAGCACATATTAACTGCAGCTCTCCTTTCGCTACTTCTCCCCCTTTTAGTCAAAATAGACCAAAGAGACCAATGAGACAAAATAAATGTCTATTAGTCAAAGAGAATGTCATATAGATTGTTAAAACATATTGTCAAGTGTTACAGAACCACAAATATACACAGCTATATAAGCTGAGATAAAATCCAAAGACATCAAAGAGAACCCAAAAATTACATCAAGGCATCAAAACAAGACTGCCAAAAAAAACCATCAGAACATCCAGAACAACACATCATCATAAAAGAGGAACAATCTTCACCAAAACTCAGTCAGAGGAGCTAGCATCTTCATTAGCTTCAGAACCAGAACTGCCATTTGGTTTATCTTGAGATTCAGACCTCTCACTAGAGGTGTGGGCTTCTGTTTCCTTGGCTTGACCAACATTTTCTCTATCACCTTGCTCCGAGCTATTAGTCAGAACCTCCAAAGCTTCTTTCTTTGCTTTAGCTACCCTTATCACAGTCTCCAATTCCTTACAAGTCTATTTCAGTTCAGCAATCAGACCACCTTGAGAGGCTGGCTTCTTCACAGCAGATGTCATGACAATGTCATTGACATGACTGCCTTCAAATAATTTGTAATGAACTGACAGGGGAGGTTTTCTTCTACTAGGAATATCACTTGTGCTCAGAATTCCAGGTTGTTGGCTCAGGATTATCCCACAAATCATTGAGGGAAAAACTATGGGTAGCTTCACTGCATTTGTAGAAGCATGTTTGACAATTTGTTCAAACATGAATCTACCATAATCAAAATTAAGCTTGGTTCCAATAGCAAATATGATCCTTCCAAGAGCATTTGAGATTGTAGAGATGTGATTTGTTGGTACCCAGTTTGCTGACCCTATCTTGTGCAAGATAGCATATTTCACAGTTAGTTTTCTAGCAGGGAGATGCTTCTTGCTAGGCCACTCCTTGACCTGTCTAGAAGTTATTTCCCTACAGACCTCATTGTCTGTGGCCTCTAGTTCACAAGCACCTTCTGTTCCTCTTCCTAGGAACTTATTAATCACAGTTGGAGAAAACTTGATACACTTTCCTCTAACAAACACCTTACAAAACTCTTTGCTGTTTTTGTCAGCAATGTCCTTAGGGATGTTCACCACAAATTCTTTAACAAGACCTTCAAAACACTGAGATAACCCACTAACAGTTTTCATTAATCCAGCAGACTTAATCAGGTCCATGACCTCTTTAACCTCCACATCATCCTTGCCTAGTTCTCTTTCCACAGCCACTCTCCTTTGGAGTACAAACTTCCATTTTGCTGCTCCATCTTCAAGATGGAAGGAAATATTATCCAAGTGAACAGCAGCAACTTTAGCAGGGGATTTTCTAACAGTTGACCTTTTGACAAGAGAGATGTCAGGGATATCGTCTTCAACATCTTCATCTGAATCAGAACTTTCTCTTACTTTTCTCTTCTTTACCTCCACTTTACTCCAAGACTTTGAGGGGCCTACAGTAGTAGCCTTCTTAACAGTTTTGGATGTCATCATCTCAGCCACAGACCTACCCTTTCTGGTCTTCATCCTCTTAGAAACACTTGGCTTCAAGTGATGAAGCAAGCTATCATCTTCATCATCCGAGCTCTCATCTTCCAGGTCAATCACCTTCTTAGCAGAGTCATGCTTCTTAGACTAAGAAGCATCTACAGATTTCTTACTAGGCAAGGTTTGCCCTAAAGAGCACAATCCTTCAGCAACTATATCTTTTTCATACCTAGATGAATCATCATTTTTCTCATTGTGAGGTCCAACCTCAGGATAGGGGTCCCTTCTAGATAGAGGAGTAGACACTCCCTTTACAGAGTGTCCTTCATTAAGGATCCTCGTGACAAGATTTCTAATGACACGATCAGTATGATGCATGTCGTCCTTGGAGCTAGGGTTATTAGAATTGTTACCTTGAGTATGGAATGCAGTGGAGGATGAACCAGGAGCGTCGCCTGGGATGACTGACAGGGGAATCACTTCCAAAATGTCTTCATTAAGAAAGTCCATAGAGGACGTTCTAGCTTTGTGCGCAGGTTTAGTGTTTTTGGAACCAGATGGTGAAGGATGTTGTGACATCTTGTTGTTCTTGTGGAAATATTTTTGTTGCCCTAGAAGAGAAGGTTGATGAAGTTGAAGGAAGGTGGAAAAGTTTGAGAAGAGGTTGCGTGTGAAAATGCTATAGATGGAAGTTCCAATACTAGGTGATGATTTACCATAAATGGGGCACTTTCTTTTAAGTGGGCAGACAATATTTTTATTACCTTTTCCACTCCAAATTAATTGCTATAAATTCTCATAGATACAAATCCCTAACTTCCCTCTTAGACATTCAAATTGATTAGCATCCAAAGCCTTTGTAAATATATCAACTAACTGCATTTCATTAGTAACATGCTCCAGGGCTATGATTTTCTCTTCCACTAGTTCTCTAATAAAATGATGACGAATATTAATATGTTTTGTCCTGCTGTGCTGAATAGGATTCTTAGAAATATTTATAGCACTCAGGTTGTCACAATATAATGTCATGACATCTTGCGTGACGTTGTATTCAGTCAGCATCTGTTTCATCCAAACCAGTTGAGAACAACTACTTCCAGTTGCTATGTATTCAGCTTCAGCAGTGGACAGGGACACACAATTTTGTTTCTTACTAAACCATGATATTAAGTTGTTCCCCAAGAAGAAACATCCTCCTGATGTGCTTTTCCTATCATCAGCACTTCCAGCCCAGTCAGCATCACAATATCCAGTCAGCATAGATCCAGATCCATGAGTATACAACATCCCATAGTCACTGGTGCCATTGACATATTTCAGTATCCTTTTCACTTGGTTTATGTGACTGACTTTTGGTTCAGCTTGATATCTAGCACAAACACCTACAGCAAAAGCAATGTCAGGTCTTCTTGCTGTGAGATATAGCAGACTTCCTATCATGCTTCTGTAGAGACTTTGATCTACACTAACACCATTTTCATCTTTGGAGACTTTCAGATGTGTAGGAGCAGGTGTCCTTTTATGACTTGCATTCTCCATGCCAAACTTCTTAACAATGTTTTTGGCATATTTGCTTTGAGATAGAAAGATAGAATCTTCCATCTGCTTAACTTGTAGCCCAAGAAAATAGGTCAGCTCTCCAACAAGGCTAATTTCAAATTCAGACTGCATTTGTTTAACAAAATGTTCGACCACCTGATCTGACATCCCACCAAACACAATATCATCCACATATATTTGAGCCACCATGAGTTTTCCTCCTTCATTCTTAACAAATAGGGTCTTGTCAATGCCTCCCTTCCTGTATCCATTATTAGTGAGGAACACTGTGAGTCTATCATACCAAGCCCTAGGAGCTTGTTTCAAACCATAGAGGGCTTTCCTCAACTTGTACACATGCTTTAGAAGATTTGGATATGTAAATCCTTTAGGTTGTTCAACATATACTTCCTCATTTAAGTAGCCATTCAAGAAGGCACTTTTTACATCCTTTTGGAACAGTTTAAACTTCAGAATACATGTCACTCCAAGCAGTAGTCTAATGGACTCAAGGCGAGCTACAGAGGCAAATGTTTCATCAAAGTCAACTCCTTCAACTTGAGTGTATCCTTGTGCTACTAATCTTGCTTTATTTTTAGTAACCACCCCTTGTTCATCAGATTTATTCTTGTACACCCACTTTGTCCTAATGACATTTATTCCTTCAGGTCTTGGAACCAGTTCCCATATTTCATTTCTCTTGAATTGGCCTAACTCTTCCTGCATGGCATTGATCCAAAATTCATCAGTCAAGGCTTCCTAGACATTCCTAGGCTCAATCTTGGACACAAAACAGCCATGTGAGATCACTTCCCTTGATCTAGTTGTGACCCCTTTATTTGGGTCTCCTATAATGAGATCTTTAGGATGATCCTTATGAATTATGATAGAGGGTCCCTTATTAATTTTGTCAGCTTCAGGTTCAGCTTGAGTGAGTTCACTCTCATTACTTTTGTCTGGGAAATCAGCCGGGGGATCATTTAGTATGTCTCAACATCGTCTATGACATCAGTCTGTTGATCATCAACCACAACATTGATAGATTCCATCATTACTTTTGTTCTGGAATTAAAGACTCTAAATGCTCTGTTGTTTGTTGAGTAGCCCAAAAATATTCCTTCATCACTCTTGGGATCCATCTTCCTTCTTTGTTCACGATCAGTCAAGATATAACATTTACTACCAAACACATGGAAGTATTTGACTGTAGGTCTTCTCCGTTTCCATATTTCATATAAAGTAGTAGGAGTCCCTTTCTTCAAGGTTACTCTGTTGTGAACATACTAGGTTGTGTTCATAGCTTCAGCCCAGAAGTGGTAGGGCAATTTCTTAGCATGAATCATAGCTCCGGCTGATTCTTGGAGAGTTCTACTTTTCCTTTCTACCACACCATTTTGCTGAGGAGTAATGGGAGATGAGAACTCATGACTAATTCCTTCTGATGCACAGAATCCAGCAAATTTGCTGTTCTCAAATTCCTTCCCATGATCACTTCTGATTCTAATAACCTGACTTTCTTTTTCTCTTTGAAGTCTTAGACAAAGATCTTTGAAGACTTCAAATACATCATATTTTTCTCTTATAAAATTGACCCAGGTGTATCTAGAGAAGTCATCCACCACTACATAAGCATACTTCTTCCCACCAAGACTTTCCACCTGCATGGGTCCCATCAAGTCCATATGGAGAAGTTCCAGCACTCTGGAAGTGGTGTCATGTCTGAGATTCTGATGTGACATCTTTGTCTGTTTTCCAATCTGACACTCCCCACAAACTCTTCCTTCATCAATCTTCAAGTTTGGAATTCCTCTAACAGCTTCAGCAGATATAATCCTCTTCGTTCCTTTAAGATGCAGATGGCCCAATTTTAGATGCCATATCTTCACTTCTTCTTCTTTGGCTAGAGTACACATCGATGAATAACCAGTTTCTTGAGAACTCCACATATAGCAATTGTCCTTAGACCTGACTCCTTTCATGATCACTTCATTTTCTTTATTAGTAATCAGACATTCAGTTTTTATGAAGTTTACAGTTAGACCTTGGTCACATAGTTGACTGATGCTTATTAGGTTTGCAATCAGTCCCTTCACAAGTAGGACATTGTCAAGGTTAGGGACTCCATGGCAGTTTAGCTTTCCAATCCCCTTGATTTCACCCTATGCTCCATCACCAAAGGTTACATAGATGGTGGCATGAGGATAAAGGTCAGGTAACAGGTTTTTGTTTCCAGTCATGTGTCTAGAGCACCCACTGTCAAAATACCAGTCTTCTTTGGCTGAAACTCTGAAGGAAGTGTGAGCTATCAGGTTTGTAACACCAGTCCTAGGAACCCATTGTTTTCTGTTGATAGGTATGTGATGTTTGGGTCTAGGTTGATGATGAGAAGGACTAGGATAGCCATACAACTTATAGCAGAATGGTTTTATGTGGCCAAATTTTCCACAGTAATGACA
Organism: Lathyrus oleraceus; assembly: GCF_024323335.1. NCBI lineage: Eukaryota > Viridiplantae > Streptophyta > Magnoliopsida > Fabales > Fabaceae > Lathyrus > Lathyrus oleraceus. The sequence goes on from NC_066585.1 coordinate 209,672,095, forward strand.
TCTCCATCTTTGATGTTTTCCTTTATGTTGTCTTCCCTTATGATGTTGTGACATATGATGTGACATCTTTGGTTTGCTACCAGTGTGACTACACTCAGGTTTGGATTCATTGAACCCAAGGCCAGACTTGTCTCCTGCCATTTGTCCAGTCTGGAGAATTTTGTCTAAGGTGTCATATCCATTGTTTAGCATTCTGACATACTTTGTCATCTCATCCAGTTTGGAATTCAAGAACACTACTTCAGTCTTCAACTTAGAGATGGTTTCCAAGTGTTCTACCTTCTCATTCTCCAGTTATGTTATCACTTTCTTCTGACTTTCAACTTGTTGACACACTTCTTCACTTCTGTGACACAACTTTCTGTAGGTAGTGGCTAACTCATCAAAGGTTACTTCATCATCACTTGAGTCTTCATCAGAACCCCATCTTCCAGTCAAGGCAGTCACAATATTTGCAGACTCTTCTGTTTCACTTTCATCAGACCAAGTAGCAGCAAGACTCTTCTTCTGTTTCTTGATGTAGGTCCCACATTCAGCTCTAATGTGTCCATACCCATCACATTCATGGCACTGAACTCCTTTTCCTTCTTTGGACTTTTCATCAGATCTTGTTCTTCTTCCAGCATTATTGGACCTACTGATGTCAGATGAGATGTTCTTGACATTAGACTTATACCTTAAATCCATCTTTTTCAGAAGTTTGTTGAACTGTCTTCCCAGTAATGCTACATCATTTGCCAGATCTTCATCAGTATCTTGACCATTTTCTTCCTCTTTCTCTTCAGTGTTTGACATGAAGGCTATGCTTTTGGCTTTCTTTTCAGATCCATCACACATTCCCAACTCAAATGTTTGGAGGGATCCAATTAGCTCATCAACTCTCATATTGGAAATGTCTTGAGACTGTTCTATGGATGTCACTTTCATGGCAAATCTCTTAGGAAGTGACCTGAGTATTTTCCTCACTAGTTTTTCATCTGACATCTTCTCACCCAGGGCTCCTGAGGCATTAGCAATTTCAAGGATATTCATATGAAATTCATGAATATTTTCATCTTCTTTCATCCTCAAAATTTCAAACTTGGTAGTGAGCAGCTGCAGTCTAGACATCTTCACTCTAGAGGTGCCTTCATGAGTGGTTTTGAGAATATTCCAAGCATCTTTAGCCACCTCACAGTTGTTTACCAATCTGAAGATGTTCTTATCTACCCCATTGAATATAGAATTCACTGCTTTAGAGTTCCCAATGGCTAGATCATCCTCCTCCTTGTTCCATTGTTCCTCAGCCTTCTTATAAGTTGTAGCTTCTCCTTCCTTAGTAATAACTGGATGTTCCCAGCCTGTTAAAACAACCTTCCAAGCCTTATTATCCAAAGATTTAAGGAAGGTTACCATTCGAGATTTCTAGTGGTCATAGTTGGATCCATCCAGAATAGGTGGTCTGTGAACAGATCCTCCGTCTCTATCCATAGTACCAGAAAGTAACGTCCCTAGATCTCACCCAGAACCAGAGCAGGATGCCTGCTCTGATACCAATTGAAATTCTGGTATCAGATATGAGATGTCGAAGGTAATGTCACGACACTAATATCTGAACAACACAAACAGGATTAAAGATAAAGAACAGTAATGCAAGAGACACAAGCAATTGTTAACCCAGTTCGGTGCAAACTCACATACGTCTGGGGGCTACCAAACTGTAGCGGGGTATTCGTTACCTTATGGTTTATTGACTAAACCAAAAGTAAGCATACAATTCGAGTCGCCACCGCACTTTTATTTGTCCAAAGGAAAGGCTAAAAAGCGAACAAAAGCCAAGTAAGAAGTTTTATCAAATCAAAAACTAATAAAAATGTCAGAGATCTAGGTAAGGGGGTTGGTTATGAAATGGGAAGGTTTTACGCACCCAAAACATCCTTAGTACTCTAAGGGAGCCCTTTTTGCAAAATGTGTTGTAGGTTGGTATTTGTGAAAATATGTGCAAGAGATTGGGGGGATGAGAAAAGAATAGATTATATTTACAATTTTGTTGTTTGAATGGATGAACCCATTGCCTACGTACCATCACAAAGGTAGGATCAAAACCTCGTAGTTCAGGGTAAAAATCTCAAAAGATTGGTGAATTGATTTGATCAAAAGCCTTAAGGTCTTTTGTTATCAAAGGGAGAAAACTCAACCTAAACCAACAATCCACCATGTGAGGAGGGCTTCGACATACTAGTGAGGGGTTAACCCTATAATAAGTATGGAAGACTTATAGTCCAATCACTAAGGATAAGGTGAGGTTTACATCAACCACTATGATAACTCAAACCTATGACTAATGTTTATGAAAACGTTTTAACAAAGGTGGCCATTGGAACCACAACATTAACTTGAAGTGAATGGTATTTACAAGTTAGGTTTATGTACAAAATGAAGTCAAAGTTGAATTAATGTTCATTCACAATGAGTATTAATGAAAAGATTTTGAAAAAATCAAAGGCATAAGGCCTAGGTTTCTAATTTGAAACAAAGTCAAAGTTTGCACATAAATGAGTTTGGCTTGGGTTAGAGTGGAGAGAAGAAGAGAAGGGCCAGTCCTAAACATGCAAAGATAAGAGAAGAGATAAAACCCTTGGAGTTCCTTTTCTTGAGATCATAAAAATGATTCAAGATGCTCATTTCCTTTGGACTTAGCAATCACTCAAGCAATCAAACAAATATACATTCAAGCTCATAGGATCTTCATTTGGCTTGTCTCTCTTAACTTGGCTACTCATGACAATGATCCTTCTTACTATCTCAAGATGGAATCCCTATCACACAAGAGCAAACATCAAAAACTTCACAACACAATAAGAGGAATGGATAAAGAATGAGTTTAGATTAGGGGTCCTTTGAAGTCAACTTTAAGATTTAGCATTCTAAAGGCATGAGACCTATTTGCTCTTTAACAAATTTAGCATTCTAAAGGCATGAGGCCTAGTTGCTCTTGAACTCCTTTAAGCATAGGTAAGGTCCTAGTTCTAAGTCCTTTCTCCTTTTGCATTGGATTCACACAAACAAAGACAAAACAATCACAAAGCAACAATATATTTATATACAATAATGAGCTCAAATGAGCAAAAGGAAAATGACATAAACATAAAATATGTGCTCAAGTGAGCAAAGGGAAAAGCAATATGAATAAATGAGCAAGAAAGTAAATTGCAAGAAATTAAATGCTAAAATTAAAGTTAGTAGTTTGTAGTTAATGTTAGTGTGTCATAAGACAATTTAGTGCTATGTTAAGCAATCGTAAGTGGACTAATGTAGTAGTCACACCTATCTGAGGTCGATCAATAAAACTATAGGCAAATAAACACAAGTTAGAGATCATGACTAGTAAGCCAAGCTCCTACAACTTGCCATTCTAAAAGAAAAGAGGAAAGGCCTTGTATGGACTTTAGGTGTTTTGCTTGACCAAGAAGCAACCTATCTTGGACACAAAGCAACTCACTTGATCATGGATCAAGTTGAGTTTGATTTGGATCAAAGAAGGTTAAACCTCTCATATGTCAAGATCAACCATAAGACATTAACTCATTGGCCAAAAATTAAAAAAAAAAGTGAGATGAAGATGAAATGGATAAAAGGAGAATTCAAATGTCAAATACAATTGGCCAAAAGTGAATCAAATCATCATCAACCAATGTAAAATAGAAGAGAAATGAAGATTAGAAGTCAACAAGTCAAGCATATTTTTTTGGTATTTTGGAATTAAAATAAATGCAAAATTAAAATGGACAAAATATGGTCAAACCTCAAATTCAATTCAAATCAACTTGAACAAGTCCAATTAAATTCTCATAGGTCTAATATGGTCAAACAAGGTTTGACAAATTTTCTCAACATTTTTTGAAATCAGAAACTATTTTAAAACAATTAAAAAACTATGAAAAATAACACAAATGAATTAAAATCTCAAATCAATTAAGAAAATGATGAGACTATTTTTCATTGACTTATCATGATCCATAGGTGTTAGGAAAATATTTTTGGATTTTTCAAATATCAAAAAGTAATTAAAAATGAATTAAAACTATTAAAAGTCAAATAATTCACAAAAAATATTAAATGAATTCAAAAAAATAATTAAAAATCAGATTATGAAACTAGATTTTTCAAAAAAAAATTTTGCCATTGGTCTCATATTTTTGTGACTTCAAATAAAATATTTATGAGTTTTTGAAAATAAAAGGAATTAAAAGAAATTTAAACAGAAAATAGAAAATAGCAAAAATCAGGGGCGCTTGGATCTGTTTCATTAAATGACGTGGCCTTATCACACGGTTCAGAAGTGAGGACACACCATATGCCTTGGTCAAGCGCGCCACAAACGGAATTAAAATAAGTCAGCCAAAGCAATGGACACGATTAAAACGTTTCCACAAGATCTGATGGCCATGAAGCATCCACGTGGGGATGGTGGTGGAAACCACCATCTTCTCCGGCCAGTTAACAACTTCCGCCCACCACGCGCAGGTTTTTAAAAGTTAATAAAAATAAACAAACGTGGTACCAAAATGAAGCTGGGGTGATGTACATCACCCCTGTAACCTTGGATCTTCCTCAATGTTTCTATTTAATGAGAAATTTGAGCTTGAAAATCAAGGTGTGCAAACTGAAATGTCTCAAATCATGAAATTAAGACCACCATTGGCCTGCCTCTTGCTCGAGGACTTCAGAAAACGATTCAAACCAGAGAAATTCACATGGTACAACAAGATCTAGATCAAAACAATTGAGTGATATACCTTTGAAGTGCAGTTTTAAACAACACGATCTCTTCAAGCTTTTGATTCCAATGTGATCTTGAGGTAATGAGGATGCAAGGCTAAGGAATTAAGACTTGAAGATCAACTAAGGATGTTGAAATTCAAGCTTGAAATTGAGAAATGAAAAATTGAAATTCCTTTGAGTGAGGTTGGGTTTCCAATTCAGCAGGGTTTCAGATCACCTTGAGGTTGAAATTTGAATGAGCAAGGCCATGTATTTATAGCTGAGCTGAAGGCATGGTGATGAAATACTCGTGTGCATGAAGATTGGGTCCTCCATGCATGGGCCTGTACAGGCGCATGTGAGGCCCAAAAGTGAATGGAATTGCAAGCTGAGATCATTTGCAGATGGTTTGGACGTGCACAAGGCCTGGCATTAGCTTGCATTTCAAGTTTCAATGTGAATTGCATAATTGGACATAAACCTTTAGCTCTTTGAAAGTCCCACATGGAAAATCCAAACATGGTGGTGTGAGTAATGGTTGGAAAGATCTTGACATAAGGAACAAAAGCTATGTTGGGCAAAAATCCATTTGGAGTTTGGAAAATTATGAAAACTGGCTTTGAAATTTGGGGTACAAAACATGTCTTTGAAACATTTGCCAAAAACAAGCAACTTCAAGCCCTTCTGTTTCAATGATGCAAGCCTCAAATAGAAAAACCTTCAACTTCAAAGTTGTATATCTTTTCAAGATGATAAATTTAGAATTAAATTTTGCATCATTTGGATTTTTAATGAGAAAGTTATGGGCACTTGAAGTTGGACATTTTTCAAATTCAATGGTTTTGCTCCAAAGTGACCTATAATGTTTTGTATTATCACATGTGTTTATTTTAGGATTATGAAATTTTTTCCAACATAACATTTTAAATAGACATCTTAATATTTCCAATTCAATTGGTCTCACCTCAAAATTATAAAAAATAAAGAAGTTAGGTCCTTGGGAAGTTGACCCAAAATTAGGGTTTCAGTCAAAATGACCTATAATGTTTTGAAATGAATGATGACCTTCCAAGTTTCAAATGGATTTTTGATGAACATTAAAGTTGTTCATATGGTTCTTAAGAACATTTTTTCTCATGGATATCTATTCCTGAGGAAGTTTGTCTTTCCCCGGTGAGAGGAAATTCCCAGCATGAGTAGAAGTCCTCAGCATAGTAAGCATATGTTCCTTGCAAAGCTATCTTTCAGATGTCTCCTCAGCAGTGGTTGCCTAGAGCAGTGGATGAAGGGTTGGTTCCCCTTTTCATCCCCAGCATGGCATGTGTCGACATAGGATTCGTTTCTGATTCCCTCAGCCAGGACAGTTCCTCCCAAGGTACTTGTAGTTTCTCCCCAGCAGGTTTGCCTATAGCTCATCCCCAATAGGGTTGCTTGCAGTAGCTATCCCCGGTATGGTCGCCTACAGTCCATCCCCAATGGAGTTGCCTGATCCTAGCTTGACTTTTGTATCCCCTCTATGGTTGAAGATTTCTTCTAGTATTGGACGGCGATGAGGAAGATGTGTTATTTTCCTTCCCCATCGGAGCAATTGTTCTCCTTCCCCTTAGCAGAGATGTTTCTCCAGCAGCTAGAAGGGAGTGTTTGATTGACGAGTCTGTTTGGTAGAATTTCATATCATCCCTTGATAAGATCCCCAGTAGAGTTCTTCTATGACAAATTTTATTAACATCTCTGCCTGTTCCCCAACTGAGACTGTGCCTAGCCCCCAACGGTGATTGTTGTCTCCAGATATTTGATTTCTCCCCACCATAATTGATTTCTCCTGTGGGCCCTGCCTTTCTCTTTTTTAGATGTTATATCGGATGTTTGTCCATTGATTCTCAGACATGTTTGTGTTAGATATGTCTGTTTGTCAGCATTAATCATACATAAACCACGCATATACATGCATAGCATTTAGATATTCATGTTGCATTCTTTGCCATATATCTTTGCTTGTTATCTCCTGCTATTGGTGAAATATTCTTCCCCAACCAGATGTTTGTGTCTGATCTCTCCATATAGAGTCAGCCTCATAGGCAGAAAGTGTCTATCTTTCTTTCCATATTCCCCACTGAGTTATGTCCTCGTGGATGATTATTGTTTTAGTTTCCTCCCCAATTATATATATGGATGGAATTACTCCCCTGAGTTATATCCTCATCGGATTGAGTCTTGTTTAGTTGTGTCTCTCTAGTTTGCTCCTAGATTGACTCCTTTCTTGTTATTCCCCTGCAATTCCCTGTGGTTTAGTTGTTCAATGGCTCAGTAACCAGCAATTGTCATTCTTTCCCCAGCGGACCTTGTGGCCTTCTACCCAGTAACCGGTAGTTGTAAGTCCTGCTTCTGTGGTTTTCTACCCAGTAACCGGTAGATGTAATCCCCTCTTTGTTGGTTATCTTTATCCAATATTCGGTATTGATATTCCTTCGTTTTTGAGTATACCACCCAGTAACCGGTGATATATCTCTTGGATATTTGCTCTTATCAAGCAATTTATCCCCCGCGAGTCATCTTTCATTTACCCTTGATTGGTGATGATTGTTTCTCCTCCTGATTGGTCATCATTTGATACCTAGTAACCGGTACCCCAATGTCCTTTCTTTTCGGTCGATTTATCCTTTATTAACCCAGTAACCGGTTGTGGATAATCTTCCATGCGAGAATGTTATCTACGTTATGACGATAATAGATAATATATCTCATGCACTCTTCAGTCGAAGTCTTTTTCTTCCCCAGTTGAGTAAGATTCGTATTTCCTTGTGGAATCGAATGTCCATCCTGTAAGTCGAGTTTGCTTTTTCAGCCCTCCATTTGGATGATGAGTGTCTTGGATATGTTCCCAATTCACGTCTGGTTGGTCACCATTTATATACCCAGTAACTGGTATCCCTGGTGTTCCTTCCTTCTGCTCCCTATTATGACTTTTTGTCTCATGTGGAGTCAGATTTTCCTGAGTTGAGATATGCCTTTTGGGTCTTCCTCAGATGTTTCGGATGATCGATATCTCTCACCCTTATACCGGTCTTAGATATTCTTTATCCCTGAGCGTGTTGTTCTCTCACCCAGTAACCGGTATTTTGATAACATGTCTCTCTTTGAGTTTATTACCCAATAACCGGTAATATCTCGTTGTTTTCCTCCTCAGCCGAGTCCTTTATGGATTTCCCCATCTGAGTCCGGATTTTTATCCGAAGTATCCTTTGTGGATAGTTTTATTGTATTGGCATATTCCACAATACATGCATCTTTGCGTCAGCTCGAGTCTTTTCATCGATTTATTTTCGTGGAATCCCCTCGTGTTTCCCAGCAAGTTCTCAAGTCGTGACCTGCTCACGCATGTTACCCTTATTCCTCCCCAGAGTCTCTGTCTCCCTAGTGAGTATGCTACTCCTATGGACTTACGGTCGTTCTCTGGTTTCTCTTTCCTTTGTGGCCATATTTCCCCACAGAGTATTAACTTTTGCATGCATACATCTGCATCATGAGGTCTCTTAGGGACCAAAATTCGTCCTTTTGTTATTATTTAAGCCCATTCTACCCCGTCGAGACGAAGATTTTAACCTTCATATCTCCAGCTAGAATGATCTTAAATAGGGGCATCTGTAAGACCATAATTTTGACCATAAGATCCCTCATGGCATCATATCATTTGCTCATTGCATTGCCTTAAGGATCATAGCATGTGTTGCTCTTTTACCCTAGGGGTGAGACTTGTGTGAGTTGGTTTGAGACCACCAAGCATGCTTGAAATGTATATTATTGCTTTTCTTATTTTGTTTACTAACCAAAAACACAAAAATATGTTACTAACTCTTTTTGTTTTGAAGCTCAAGTGGTCATGTGCTCCTATGCTTCTAGGAGGCTCCTAAGCTCAATGAAGTGGCTAGATGAAGATGAGAACAAGCATGACAATGGTCCACAAAGCTCTCAACCACCATATATGTCTCCCAAGCATCTCAATTTGTCAATTTGATCAAGATAACCCAAAGGGCCTGAGGTTTGTTTCCCAAGGAAACCCTAATTCAATTGTGCATTAACTGTACCTTGCTCATGAAGCAACCTCAACCTATGATCAAATACAATCAAGGGAAGTTCTTTCATTCATTATTTTATGCATATATGAGCCTATGTGAGTATCCTCAATCATTCATTCATCAAGATTTGAAGTTTGGTTTTGAGAAGTTGATCAGTCAAGTCATCTGACTAAACTGAGGATCCCTGAGATCTAACTTTTGATATGTTTGTCAAATTAAGATGACCCTAAGAGAAAAAATGTTCTTAAGAACCATAATTTTGATTGGTTTGATGTCCAACTTAATTATGATGGTGAGGAATTGCCTCTGCCCTTCAACTCAGAGATTTTGGAATGGGCAAACAAAACGCAGGAGATTCTATCTTCTGCCAAAGTTGCATCGGGTGTTAAATTTTACAATATTTATGGGACCAATCTTCAGACCCCTCATAGCATTTGGTAATGTCTGTATCAATTCATTGGGTCATACCACTGTTGCCCTAAGAATGCGTATCTAGTACTTTCTCATAGGTATTTGGTATTCCTTTTAATATATGTGACCCTCGCTTTACATGACAAGTATTCTGCAGCTATGGAAATGCAGACAAGCCTGTTTCAGATCTGCACGAGTTACGTTATTTACAGGTACATCTGTAATTTTTTCAATTTTGCAAATATACATTTATATTTATTGGTAGCCAAAGCCATGTGGTTCAGTGGACATGTTATTGATTCCCCTAATTTCCTCTACAACTTTTTATCCATACTTCCTTTGGAAAATGTCTGGCCAATTTGCATATTAATGCAATGAGTAAGTTTTAATAGCTTTTAAGCCTTCAGAACATGATCTTGAATTTGGAATGCGGCAACCTCTTCTCTTGCCTCAACTTGAATCTATAACTATTTCCTTTGTTTTATCTTCTATTTCGTATATGTGCAGATTTTACTTTATTGTGTGTTGTGTTACATCTGTGTAAACTACTCCCCAGGCATTTCATTTCCTTAGTATACAATTTATATTTATTTTTATCAGCCTATCTTTTATGTTTTTCATTTTTTCTTGTCCTAAAGTAATAACTATTAGACCCGAAGGTAAATGAGGATCTGTAACTTAATTCAATTTGTTAGACTGAAACAATTTATATTTTGAAAAACAGTTTAGTAGAGGAGTTTGTTTGTGTATTTTGACATGATTATGCATGTAGGAGGTGAATTGAGAAAGTTAAACAATTTTAATTTTGAAAAACTTTTCAATATCAGTATAATTTCATGTAAATTAGTAGTATAAAATTAGAAAATAAACACTAGAAATATATAGAGCAACACTAAAAACTTATGATACTAGTTGGGGTAGCTTATGTAAAACATTGAGTTCATGAAATTTGCCAGAGACAAATGTCCCATGTGTGTCAAACATAGAGCCATCACCCCTCCTCTGACAATGGCACACTGCAGTATAGTATGCATAGTATTATGAACAATCCAAAGGACTATTCATGGTGATTTGTCTGTTTTATTTATTACAAAAGAAACTAAGCTTTATTGCCACATAACATAACTATATATTCCTCATTCTTTTGGTTTGATTGCAATGCCTTTGATGACAAGCCCCTGCTTCCACATACCACCATCATATTCAAACAAAGATATCTCCATCTCACCACCATCTTTCTCACATGCTACAAACTCACCAACCGGAACCTCTATCCACCTTCCCCTTAACATCTCCATTAAATTCACCTTGTGTTGCTGCTTCTTTCCTCCTGGAAGAACAAGTCTCACATTTATCGGAAGTTCCCAACCCTGAGCCGGATCTTTCAACATTACATAAAATGAAACTTGATATAAAATTCCTGGTGAAAGCTTTCTAGTGTCAAATTTTCCATGCACTTCTAGCCAACAAACTCTCTTCAGTTCAGCTACCTCACTCATCCCGTCGCTACAAAACATATCTTACATTAATCACGACTAAAAACTATGTAACGTAATATGAAATCACTGATATGTATGTGTACCTTGCATCTTTTTGCTGTATCCATTTCCAGTAAATTGGATTCTCTGCCCAAGTGATTGATAGTGCTCTTGCATACAACATAAAACAGTTGGCGTTGGTTTTCTTCTCAACCCAATATTTCTACAAACAACGGTAATCATTTCTCAATGCATAAGTAATAGTTTCATTGACAAATAACTTATACTAAAAATAAAAATTCATTTTGAAACTTGCCTTAGTTTTATCATGCAAGAACACACCAGCATGTAGTCGATCAAACATCTTTTCCTTGAAAGATCTATCAACTGGTGAGTCTGCATCCCTTAATATGTGCTCAAAGTTGTGAGGAAAACTTAGTTGTGCTGATTGAGTCTCATATTTGGCTTTTACAGCTGGGCCCTTTCTGGAGGGTTCTATGTTTTGTTGAGGAGACAGCAACAAGTTTTCCCTTGTGGAAGATAATCGTAGTTCTTCCTTATTTTTGGTTGGTTCATTTGGTTGGTGATGCTTTTGTTGTGGCTGTGACTGTGAATGATGATGTGTTTGAGGATGTTGGTGCTGCTGCTCTAGCTCTGATAGAGAAGCCCCCATTTCAGTTGGTATGCTATATGTTTTTCATTCGTGCTTTCTTTTATTTATATATAAAATTAGATACTGTTATTTTAGAAAGTAATGTATTCTCTCATTAGGAATATTTGCCTCAGACCGTTAGTTGATAATCCTTTTGGAATATTACATATTGTGAGAATATTTTTTACTCTGTAGAAAATTCTCAAGAAGGTGGTTTATACAGCATAATGACATAGGAAATGTATTTGTTAAAAAACACCAAAAATAAGTATTGGTGATATTCATTTTATCTAAAGTCTAATTAGAGTTTTAACTTTTTTCTATTTAAATATTAGATAAAACAAACAATCAAAAATTAATATTTTCTTTAGTCTAATTAACATTTTGACTTCTATTTATAAAAGAATAGATATTACAGTAACATTTTTTTTCTTTTAATTGAGGTGGTTTTTTAATATTTTGACCTATACTTTACAAAGGACTAATGGTAAAACATTTCTTTGAAGCATAAACTTTTTGTTTCACCATCTTTCAATCTAACATCGGTATTTGGCTGGACTGTGAATATATGACAACTCTTCTATCTAAAAGGGACATGAAAGATGTTTGGCATGGATTATAATTTTAGCCTTTTTTTTTTTTGCAAGGAACAATTCTTCTTTTTGAAAATCTCATTTTAATGAGGTGTGATAGGGGCAGAGAATTCGTGGAAAATTCCTTTAGTAATGCATAAAGAAGTGAAGTTGGAGTTCTCAAATTCTCTGCAATGATCACTTCGAATGCGAATGATATTGTCGATTTTTTCCCCTTTTCACGTTGTAAAGGACGACAAAGAGTTTCAAAACAATGAAGGTGTCGAAATTTTCACGAATAAACTCCACTACGGTGTATTTGAAGTAAACATCAAGACACTCAAAAACGCATCTCTTACCTCTAAGACTCTCATCTACATAGGTCCCATAAGATACATATGAAATAATTCAAGAACACAAATAGTGGTAAGATGTTGAACTTTGTTTTGTAGAACGAAGTCTTGTCAAGATGCAGTTATTTGCCAAATTCTTAATTTTTGCCTAGATTACCCCAGGGTGAGGTACTCAATCTAGCGGGATATATATATTTTTCATGTCTCTAACTTCTGCCTGGACCGCCCTTTCGGGTTTTCAATCCACCGAGACTCTCATTTTTGCCTAAGTCGCCCTTTCGGATTTTCAACTTAGCGAGCTATTCTGTTTTTTTTTTTAGGCAAAGTATTTCTTGACTGCATCTGAATTCACAGGACGAGTGAAATCCTCCCCATCCATAGTTGTAAGTATCAAAGCACCGCCTGAAAAGGCTCTCTTAACAACATATGGACCTTCATAGTTTGGAGTCCACTTGCCCCTAGAATCGGGCGCAAAAGACAGGACTTTCTTCAGCACGAGGTCACCTTCTCGGAACACACGAGGCTTGACCTTCTTATCAAAGGCTTTCTTCATCCTTTGCTGATACAATTGACCATGACACATGGCAGTTAATCTCTTCTCTTCGATTAAATTCAATTGGTCATAACGACTCTGGACCCATTCAGCCTCAGCCAACTTGGCTTCCATCAAGACTCTCATTGATGGGATCTCAACTTCCACGGGGAGCACAACCTCCATGCCATATACAAGAGAGAAAGGGGTTGCCCCTGTTGAAGTACGGACAAATGTACGATAACCATACAAAGCAAATGGCAGCATCTCATGTCAATCTTTGTACGTAACAATCATCTTCTGAATAATCTTCTTGATGTTCTTGTTAGCAGCTTCAACAACCCCATTCATCTTGGATCTATAGGGAGAAGAACTATGACGTGCAATCTTGAACTCGCTACACAGCTCTTTCATCATCTTATTGTTCAAGTTAGATCCACTATCAATGATGATCTTATCTGGCACACCATACCGACATATGAGTTGATTCTTGATAAATCTCACAACCACATGCCTGGTCACATTTGCATATGATGCCGCTTCAACCCACTTGGTGAAGTAATCAATAGCTACGAGAATAAATCGGTGACTGTTTGATGCCTTTGGCTCAATCATGCCAATCATGTCAATTCCCCACATGGAGAAAGGTCATGGTGAGGAAATAACATTCAGAAGTGTCGGGGGAATATGAATCTTATCCGCATAAATCTGACACTTGTGGCATTTCTTCACATGTTTGCAGCAGTCAGACTCCATTGTCAGTCAATAGTAGCCTGCTCTCAACATCTTCTTCGCCATGGCATGTCCATTGGAATGAGTACCAAATGAACCCTCATGGACTCCAGTCATCAACAGGTCTGCTTCGTGTCTATCCACGCATCTGAGCAGAACCATGTCAAAATTCCTCTTATAAAGCACATCACCATTAAGGTAGAAACTGCCAAATAATCTCCTCAAAGTCTTCTTGTCTTTAACAGATGCCCCAGGCGGGTAAATCTGACTCTGGAGAAAGCACTGGATATCATAATACCATGGCTTATCATCTTTCACTTCTTCAACAGCAAACACATGAGCTGGTTTATCCAAGCGCATCACAGTAATATTGGGGACTTCATTCCAATATTTCACCATAATCATTGAAGCAAGCGTAGCAAGAGCATCTGCCATCCGATTCTCATCTCGAGGAATATGATGGAAGTCAACCTTAGTAAAGAAAGTTGAAATCCTCCTCGCATAATCTCTGTATGGGATGAGGCCAGGCTGATTCGTCTCCCATTCACCCTTAATCTGATTAATAACAAGGGCCGAATCACCATAAACATCAAGATGTTTGATCCTAAGATCAATACATTCTTCCAAACCCATAATACAGGCCTCATACTCCGCCATATTATTCGTGCATTTGAAAGTTAGCCTTGTTGTAAAAGGAAAATGTGTGCCCTGAGGAGTAATAATCACTGCCCCAATACCATTTCCATATTGATAAACAACGCCATCGAACACCATACCCCATCGGGAACTAGGCTCTGGCCCTTCATCAAGCGTAGGCTCATCGCAATCTTTCATTTTCAAATACAGAATCTCCTTATCTGGGAATTCATACTGCATAGACTGATAATCCTCAATTGGTTGATGTGTCAAGTGGTCAGCCAAGATACTACCTTTAATAGCTTTCTGAGCTCGATACTCAATGTGATACTCAGATAACAACATCTGCCAACAGGCAATCCTCCCAGTTAAAGCAGGCTTCTCAAAGATATACTTGATTGGATCCATTTTGGATATCAACCAAGTCATATGATTTAACATATACTGGCGTAAACGCTTAGCGGCCCAAGCCAAAGCATAGCATGTCTTCTCAAGTATTGAGTACCGAGACTCATAATCGGTAAACTTCTTACTCAAGTAGTATATTGCATATTCTTTCTTCCCTGATTCATCTTGTTGACCTAGTACGCAACCCATGGAGTCATCAAGCACACTTAAGTACATAATCAATGGTCTCCCTTCAACAGGCGGAGACAGAATTAGAGGCCCGGACAAATATTCTTTGATACTGTCAAAAGCTTTCTGGCAATCCTCGGTCCAATCATGACGCTGATCTTTCTGGAGGAGCTTGAATATAGGCGCACATGTGGTAGTCATGTGGGATATAAATCTCGAAATATAATTCAAGTGGCCAAGAAAACCTCGGACTTGCTTCTCAGTTTTGGGCGCAGTCATCTTTTGTATTGCTTTGACCTTGGCAGGATCAACTTCAATACCTCTTCCACTGACAATAAAGCCCAATAACTTACCGGAACGGACTCCAAATGTACACTTGTTCGGATTCAGGCGGAGTTTGTACTTCCTCAAACACTGGAAAAGCGTCAACAAGTCTTCTACATGTTCAACTTCCGTTTTCGACTTCGCAATCATATCATCAACATATACCTCGATCTCCTTGTGCATCATATCATGAAACAATGTAGTCATAGCACGTTGATACGTGGCTTCGGCGTTCTTCAAACCGAAGGGCATCACTCGATAACAAAATGTTCCCCAAGGTGTGATGAATGTTGTCTTCTCCATATCTTCGGGTGCCATTTTAATCTGGTTGTAACCTGAAAATCTGTCCATGAATAAGAAGACATTAAATTTAGTTGTATTATCTACCAACATACCAATGTGTGGTAGAGGAAAATCATCTTTCGGACTAGCTTTATTCAAGTCACGATAATCCACACACATTCAGACTTTTCCATCTTTCTTAGGCACAGGCACAATATTGGCCACCCATTGAGGATATGTAGAAGTCACCAGAAACCCCGCATCAATTTGCTTCTGAACTTCTTCTTTGATCTTCACTGTCATATCAGGATGAGTTCTTCTGAGCTTCTGCTTCATAGGCACAGACTCAGGCTTCAACGGCAGGAAATGTTGCACAATATCAGTATCTAGACCAGGCATGTCTTCATACGACCAGGCAAAGACGTCGACATATTCTCGTAGCAACTCAATCAACCCCTTCTTGACAGGCTCTTCTAGGAGTGCCCCAATCTTTACTTCACGAACACAGTCTTCAAACCCCAAGTTGACTGTTTCCAGATTCTCAAGATGCGGCCGAATGATCTTCTCCTCGTGCTCAAGCAGACGAGTAATCTCATCCGGAATCTCTTCAACATCATCTTCTTCGGCCTCAAATACAGGGAACTCAAAGTTGGGATTATGTTCAATGGGTTTGATCAACCTGCATAATGATTTTGAGTATAAAAGAAATTTCAGAATTCAAACAAGGCAAATCATTATGCAGATGAAAAGATAGATTTTATTCTCTTTTTTAGGGTTTTATGGTGATCACCAATTTCATGCAAAAAGCAAAAAGGGAAAATAATTTGGAAAAACAAACATTTAGCATGTGATTATTGAATGAATATCATTGTATTAATTGAAATGTGCCAACAATGTCATCACTTCTTCTTTTGGCATGGGAGAATGGTTTTTTAAACAAAATGAACACATTACATGGACTTATGGATAACTGTTGGAACATCAACAGCGACCCAATTATTGCAGATTCCTCCAGGGATGACAAAGTTGCCCAGGTCCTCCTCTTCATCATCTTCCACTATGGCTGCAGCCTCTTGATCTTCGACAGTGTGGATGAAACCACCACTATGGAACAACCCACGCTCATTGGAAATACCGGAAGAATACCTTATGCCAGCCCGGGATTTACTATCTTCCATCTTTATCATTTGCCCCAAACCAGTAGTTGCACCATGCTCAATGGCCAACTTAGCATCATTGTAGGAAGCAAATGAAGAAGGTCCTTTCCTTGAAGGCTCAGCAATAGACAAGGCTTGGAACGGAGTTCCAATCTCATCCTCATCATCTATATAGGAAAAGAAAGATAAATGGCTAACCAAGAGAGCCTTCTCTCCCCCTATCACCACCAACTTTTTATTCTTTACGAATTTCAACTTCTGGTCTAGGATGGATGTCACGACGCCTGCCTCGTGAATCCATGGTCTGCCAAGAAAATAGATGTATGATGTATGGATATCCATGACCTAGAAAGTGATCTGGAAATCACTAGGTCCAATCTTGATCAGGAGTTCTACCTCACCGATCACAGTTTTCCTTGATCCATCAAAAGCTTTCGCAACCACTCCACTCTGCCTCATGGGAGGCCCCTGATAAGAAAGTTTGTCCAGAGTGGATTTTGGTGACACATTAAGTGATGATCCTGTGTCTACCAACATATTAGACAAGGCATCATCCTTGCAGTTCATTGAAATATGTAGAGCCAAATTGTGGTCTTTTCCCTCCTCGGGAAGATCAGCATCACAGAAGCTCAAATTGTTACAAGCGGTTATGTTTGCAACAATGTTATCAAACTGCTCAATAGTGACATCGTGGTCCACGTATGCCACGTCCAACACCCTCTGCAAAGCTTCGCGGTGTGGCTCGGAATTCATCAACAAAGATAGCACAAATATCTTTGATGGAGTTTGTAGCAGCTGATCAACAATGTTGTATTCACTCCTCTTGATGAGCCTTAGCATCTCATCACAGTCCTCTTTCAAAATGCCATGTTGGCCAACCAGGACAGGAGTTTTAGCAGTTCTATCAACAACAGGGTCAACACCCTTCACAGCAGGATTAGAAGAAGAAGTCCCCATGCGACCGGCAGGATTAACAGCAGCAGTTCTTCTCATGACATCTTCGTGGGGTTTCGGTGGAACTGAGAAAACACGACCACTACGGGTCACACCACTAACATCTGAGGTACTCACAACAGAGGTGGAGGGTAACGACACCTCCTTCCCATCTTCTAACATAATTGCGTTATATCTGTAGGGAACAGCTTTATCAGATACATACGGGACAGGGCCCGCTGGCTTTATCACAAGAGATGGTGACACTTTCTTCTTGCTACCATCATATTTGACGATAACAGGCTCTGGCACTCTGAATACAGGAGAGATAATATCAACTTCATCCTCGTTACGATTCTGAAGTATTTCAATCATACCCTGATCCAGCATCTCTTGGATGTCCTTTCTAACTTGTCGGTATCCTCTTCCGTTGATAGTGCACACCTGGCACCTATCATGGTCATGCTCATAATGACTGTATCCACATAACAGTTTATGCATCTCGACCAAAGATTACCTGATATCATTAACATACAAGACTTTGTATTTTCCAGGGCAACCCTGGACCATATTCACAGCAGCTTTCCCATGCTCGGGCAATGGGTTCTTCTTCACATTAGGACCTACGTCCTCGAAAAACAAAATCCCACTTCTCACAAGGTCTTGCACCTTGGTCTTCAAGGGATAACAATTCTCCACATCATGTCCGGGAGCACCAGAATGATATACACAGTATAATTCGGGCTTGTACCACCATTGAGGGTTGGTTGGTACAGCGGGAGGGTCTCATGGAGTAATTAACTTTCTATCGATCATAGAAGGATAGAGTTCAGCATATGTCATTGGAATTGGATCAAAAGTGACCTTCTTCCTCTCGTAGCTGGTGTTGGTGTTATTGTTGTTTCGAGGCTGGTAGGCTTGTTGTTGCTGACGATGTTGTTATTGATATTGTTATTGCTGTTGTTGATGTTGAACTTCTCTAAAGGCAGGTGCTATATGAGCCACCTGTGTTGGCTAACGGCAGGACGCACGTTCTTCCTCTTCACAGAGGGTCTTCTCTTGATATGGGAGGACAAAGCATGTGCCTCTCCCTCCTTCTTCTTCGTAAAGCTCCCATACCTCTTCGCTGAAGAGCCTTCATCTCTAGTCAAACGTCCTTCTCGGACCCCTTCTTCCAGTCTCATCCCCATATTCACCATTTCAGTGAAGTCTGAGGGAGCATTGGCTATCATCCTCTCATAATAGAAAGAACTCAAAGTCTTCAAAAAGATCTTTGTCATTTCTTTCTCTTCAAGGGGTGGCACTATTTGAGCTGGCAACTCGCGCCATCTCTGGACGTACTCTTTGAAGGTCTCCTTCTCTTTCTGGGACATCACCCTTAATTGGTCCCTATCGGGAGCCATATCCATATTGTACTTGTATTGCTTGACGAAGGCCTCGCCAAGATCATTGAAAGAGCGGATGTTCAAACTCTCTAGACCCATGTACCATCGGAGAGCAACACCGAATAGACTGTCTTGGAAGTAGTGGATAAGAAGCTGATCATTGTCAGTTTGCATTGAAATCTTGCAAGCATACATCACAAGATGGTTGAGAGGGCATGTATTTCCCTTGTATTTCACAAAGTCAGGCACTTTGAATTTAATAGGGATCTTAACATTGGGCACGAGGCACAACTCAGTAGCACTCTTATCGAAGAGGTCTTTACCCCTCAGAGTCTTCAATTCCTTGTGCAACTCAAGGAATTGGTCTTTCATCTCATCCATCTTTTCATATACGTCTGGGCCCTCAGATGGCTCGGAATGATAGATGGTGTCTTCAACTCTTGGTAAGGTGTGCACAACGGGAGGTGGCACAGAAAGGACCAGGCTAGATGCCGGCAGAGAAGCGAGAGTTGGAGCAAAACCCTCAAGCACAAAGTTGGCAGGCATTCCCCAGGGGAACCCGGCTGGCATGGTAGGCGCAAAATGGGTTGTGGCGGCAGGCACAGTAGAAGAGGCTACCTCTGATATGACAGTCCTCGCGGGAGGAGTTACAGGAGTTGGAGATGATTGGCTATGGGCAGCCAGCACTGACTCCATCATGGCAGTCAACCTAGCTATCTCATCCTTCAGTTCTCGGTTCTCTTGTTCTAGATGCTCCATGAGTCTTGGAAGATTGACCCTGGTGTTATACTGGTGCGTCAGCTTGTCTTCAAAATAAATGAAGAGCAAAGAGTTAGACCACTGAGCTGAACAAACCCTGCTTATGCATATGATGCATACAATGTTTGTGCCTATGATTTGTTTTTTTATCAGAGGAACTTTATAGATATCTATTTGTAACTATTTGAAAATATTGATCCTTTAAGACATATATGGAATACTCATAGCAATAATATTTGGAAAATTTTTACACCAATGAAGAAGTACAGTTTTGGTAACCAAATACGATACAAGAGGAAAGGAGA
This sequence comes from Lathyrus oleraceus, assembly GCF_024323335.1. Taxonomy (NCBI): domain Eukaryota; kingdom Viridiplantae; phylum Streptophyta; class Magnoliopsida; order Fabales; family Fabaceae; genus Lathyrus; species Lathyrus oleraceus. The sequence continues at coordinate 209,692,001 of NC_066585.1, forward strand.
GTAAACATCCTATGGAGCCTTAGAAACAATCATCCAAAGCTCTCGAGATCGGAAGATAAGCTGCACGAAGCCTCTTCACCTCTCTCTCATAAGTTGCTTCCATATCACCCTTCTCCTTGGCGAATCATTCATACTTCCTCTTCCAAAACATGGATGACTGAGGAAGAAGAGAAGTAACCACATCATCGGGCTCATCAATAAACTGATGCTCCAAAATTTTTATCACATCATATTTATCTCTGAGTTGCTGAAGAAGTTCCTCTCGCTCACGAACCCATGAACGCGATCGGTCTTCATCTCTCAACTCCTCTACTCCTTGGTTAGGGAGGGTTGAAGGCCCAACCATAACCATAGGGGTAGGTCTCGGATAATCATAAGGCATATGGTACTCGAGAGCTCTCTTCCTCACCCAAGAGGTATAGGGTTCCAAAGCAATGCAATTCTTCGGACCAAGTTCCTTCCTTCCCTTCCTATGAACATTGCGCCAGGCGCAGACCATTCTGCCCTTCAAGTTCTGGGGATCTTTACCCTCTTGAAAGAACACACCTTCCAACAGAATGTTGTTAGGTTTATCCTTTACGGGGAACCCAAGCTGACGGCGAGCCAAAACAGAGTTGTAGTTAATTCCACCACATGTACCAAGAAGAGGCACATTGGAGAATTCACCACAAGATTCAATAATCTGGACACCATCATATACACGGTTATACCAAAAGATATCATCATTAGTGAGAGACATAAGTCTCGTAGACCACCGCAGACATCCCTTGTTCTCCTTGAAGGCGAGCGTCTGAGGTAAGTGCGAAATAAACCACTTATACAACAGAGGCAGGCAACACACAATGGATCCACCACCCTTTGCATTCCTCATATGCAAAGAGAAATAAGTGTCACCCAACAAAGTTGGAACGGGATTAAGAGTAGAGGAAATCCTAATAGCATTCACATCCACAAAATTGTCGATGTTGGGGAATAACACTAGTCCATAGATGAGAAGTACAAATACGGCTTCAAAGGCGTCCTCGCTCATGGCCTTCCCAAACAAAGTAGCTTGGGCAATGAGAAAATCAGATGGGAGACCTTGAATTCCACCTTTGGTAGTCATATGAGCAACAATATGAGATACATCTATATGAAGCATGTCAGCAATCTCTTGGGAAGAAGGAACCCTCTCCAAGCCACTGAACGACAACTGATCCAGAATAGGTATACCCACAAGATAGGCATACTCTTCAAGTGTAGGCAAAAGCTGGAAATCCGAAAAAGTGAAGCACCGATACAGAGGATCGTAGAACTGCACCAACACACTCATCAGACCTTCATCCACCTGAGTAGAAAGAATAGACAAAAGCTTCCCATGGCGAGCTTTGAACTCCAAGGGATCTAATACATAAGATGTTAAACTCCTTAACTCTTTCAAGTCGAGTTGTCTGAAATTGTAATTCTTCGTATTCCTTCTTTGCTTATCCATGTCTGAAAATTTGTAAATAGACCTCTTAAGTTCCTTGAAAATTTTCTTGTTGATGATATGGATGCAAATGAATGCATGAATGCATGGATGCAACAATCACACTCAAGAATCAAGCAAGTCACACCACACAAAGGTCACGGGATGACTCACGTCATCATCAATATCAATCATCCATTTTGGTGGATTATGGTTTATACCTTATCGACACCCAAGTTCCATTGATATTGAGGATATACGAGAACGGATCAACCGCGAATCAAGGGTTTGTTGCAAGTCACGAGCATGGAGTCTCGGTTAAGAACCACCCAAAGGGAATGTACTATGGTTAAACCTGACAATCATGTTCTGAAAAGGTCCCCATAGTCATCATCTCATCTTTCGGATATTATCGGATAAAACGACTACTCGTATTCCAAAAATATTCTTAAGAGAGACTCTTATGAGTGTAGTATCGCGTAACAATCGTATCAAATCTTACACTTGAACGACCTTCGCACTACGTCCTAAAATAGGCCAAGATGGGCTAGGTAATCTAAGTTCATTGGCTTTTAAGGTTTATATTGGAAAGAGTAATGCCTAACCACGACTACTCGTGTGATATTACTGATCCCAATAAGACCTCCACCAAGTGAATGGGCTTGCAAGTCAACTTGCTAAGGAATAACTCCACACAAGTCAACAAGACTATGTCATTCTCCTATCATAAGTGCACTCGAGTTCGGGTAGATAACTCATCTCACAAGAGACCACCAAGCACACAAGCAATTATATATATCAAGCAATTCATACATTACAAACAATACAGTCATCCCAAATTTGCACAAAAATATGTCACAAAATAAATATAAACATACAATACAACAAGCAAAAAGTAGGCTAAACCCACTAGGAAAATAAACATACATCCCCAGCAGAGTCACCACTTTTCTGTAGCGGGGTATTCGTTACCTTATGGTTTATTGACTAAACCAAAAGTAAGCATACAATTCGAGTCGCCACCGCACTTTTATTTGTCCAAAGGAAAGGCTAAAAAGCGAACAAAAGCCAAGTAAGAAGTTTTATCAAATCAAAAACTAATAAAAATGTCAGAGATCTAGGTAAGGGGGTTGGTTATGAAATGGGAAGGTTTACGCACCAAAAACATCCTTAGTACTCTAAGGGAGCCCTTTTTGCAAAATGTGTTGTAGGTTGGTATTTGTGAAAATATGTGCAAGAGATTGGGGGGATGAGAAAAGAATATATTATATTTACAATTTTGTTGTTTGAATGGATGAACACATTGCTTACGTATCATCACAAAGGTAGGATCAAACCCTCGTAGTTCGGGGTAAAAATCTCAAAAGATTGGTGAATTGATTTGATTAAAAGCCTTAAGGTCTTTTGTTATCAAAGGGAGAAAACTCAACCTAAACCAACAATCCACCATGTGAGGAGGGCTTCGACATACTAGTGAGGGGTTAACCCTATAATAAGTATGGAAGACTTATAGTCCAATCACTAAGGATAAGGTGAGGTTTACATCAACCACTATGATAACTAAACCTATGACTAATGTTTATGAAATTTTTTTAACAAAGGTGGCCATTGGAACTACAAAATTAACTTGAAGTGAATGGTATTTACAAGTTAGGTTTATGTACAAAATGAAGTCAAAGTTGAATTAATGTTCATTCACAATGAGTATTAATGAAAAGATTTTGAAAAAATCAAAGGCATAAGGCTAGGTTTCAAATTTGAAACAAAGTCAAAGTTTGCACATAAATGAGTTTTGCTTAGGTTAGAGTGGAGAGAAGAAGAGAAGGGCTAGTTCTAAATATGCAAAGATAAGAGAAGAGATAAAACCCTTGGAGTTCCTTTTCTTGAGATCATAAAGATGATTCAAGATGCTCTTTTCCTTTGGACTTAGCAATCACTCTAGCAATCAAACAAATATACATTTAAGCTCATAGAATTTCCATTTGGCTTGTCTCTCTTAACTTGGCTACTTATGACAATGGTCCTTCTTACTATCTCAAGATGGAATCCCTATCACACAAGAGCAAACATCAAAAAGTTCACAACACAATAAGAGGAATGGACAAAGAATGAGTTTAGATTATGGGTCCTTTGAAGTCAACTTTAAGATTTAGCATTCTAAAGGCATGAGGCCTAGTTGCTCTTTAACAAATTTAGCATTCTAAAGGCATGAGGCATAGTTGCTCTTGAACTCATTTAAGCATAGGTAAGGTCCTCATTCTAAGTCATTTCTCCTTTTGTATTGGATTCACACAAACAAAGACAAAACAATCACAAAGCAACAATATATTTATATACAATAATGAGATCAAATGAGCAAAAGGAAAATGACATAAACATAAAATATATTCTCAAGTGAGCAAAGGGAAAAGCAATATGAATAAATGAGCAAGAAAGTAAATTGCATTAAAGTAAATTGTAAGAAATTAAATGCTCAAATTAAAGTTAGTAATTAGTAGTTAATGTTAGTGTGTCATAAGACAATTTAGCGCTATGTTAAGCAATCGTAAGTGGACTAATGTAGTAGTCACACCTATCTGAGGCCGGTCAATAAAACTATAGGCAAATAAACATAAGTTAGAGATCATGCCTAGTAAGCCAAGCTCCTACAACTTGCCATGCCAAAAGAAAAGAGGAAAGGCCATGTATGGACTTTAGGTTTTTTGCTTGACCAATAAGCAACCTATCTTGGACACAAAGCAACTCACTTGATCATGGATCAAGTTGAGTTTGATTTGGATCAAAGAAGGTTAAACCTCTCATATGTCCAGACCAACCATAAGACATTAACTCATTGGCCAAAAATTAAAAAAGAGAAGTGAGATCAAGATGAAATGGATAAAAGGAGAATTCAAATGTCAAATACAATTGGCCAAAAGTGAATCAAATCATCATCAACCAATGTAAAACAGGAGAGAAATGAAGATTAGAAGTCAACAAGTCAAACATATTTTTTTGGTATTTTGGAATTAAAATAAATGCAAAATTAAAATGGACAAAATATGGTCAAACCTCAAATTCAATTCAAATCAACTTGAACAAGTCCAATTAAATTCTCATAGGCCTAACATGGTCAAACAAGGTTTGACAAATTTTCTCAACATTTTTTGAAATCAGAAACTATTTTAAAACAATTAAAAAACAATAAAAATAACACAAATGAATTAAAATCTCAAATAAATCTTAAATCAATTAAGAAATTGATGAGACTATTTTTCATAGACTTATCATGATCCACATGTGTTAAGAAAATATTTTTGGAATTTTCAGATATCAAAAAGTATTTAAAATGAATTAAAAACTATTAAAAACAAAATAATTCACAAAAACTATCTTGAAATTGAGAAATAAAAAATTGAAATTCCTTTGAGTGAGGTTGGGTTTCCAATTCAGCAGGGTTTTAGATCACCTTGAGGTTGAAATTTGAATGAGCAAGGCCATGTATTTATAGCTGAGCTGAAGGCATGGTGATGAAATACTCGTGTGCATGAAGATTGGGTCCTCCATGCATGGGCCTGTACAGGCGTATGTGAGGCCCAAAAGTGAATGGAATTGCAAGCTGAGATCATTTGCAGATGGTTTGGACGTGCACAAGGCCTAGCATTAGCTAGCATTTCAAGTTTCAATGTGAATTACATAATTGGACATAAACCTTTAGCTCTTCAAAAGTCCCACATCGAAAATCCAAACATGGTGGTGTGAGTAATGGTTGGAAAACTCTTGACATAAGGAACAAAAGCTATGTTGAGAAAAAATCCATTTGGAGTTTGGAAATTTATGAAAACTGGCTTTGAAGTTTGGGGTACAAAAATGTCTTTGAAAATTTTGTCAAAAACAAGCAACTTCAAGCCCTTATGTTTCAATGATACAAGCCTCAAATGGAAAAACCTTTAACATCAAAGTTGTACATATTTTAAATCTGATCAATTTAGACTTAAATTTTGCATCATTTGGATTTTAATGAGAATGTTATGGGCACTTGAAGTTGGACATTTTTCAAATTCAATGGTTTTGGTCCAAAGTGACCTATAATGTTTTGTATTATCACATGTGTTTCTTTTAGGATTATGAAATTTTGTCCAACATAAAATTTTAAGTAGAAATCTTAAGATTTCCAATGCAATTGGTCTCACCTCAAAATAATAAAAAAATAAAGAAGTTAGGTCCTTGGGAAATTGACCCAAAATTAGGGTTTCAGTCAAAACGACCTATAATGTTTTGAAATTAATGATGACCTTCCAAGTGTCAAATGTATTTTTGATGAACATGAAAGTTGTTCATATGGTTCTTAAGAAAATTATTTCTCTTAGGGTCATCTCCATTTGACAAACATATCAAAAGTTAGGTCTCAGGGATCCTCAGTTCAGTAAGATGACTTGACTGGTCAACTTCTCAAGGCCAAACTTCAAATCTTGATGAATGAATGATTGAGGATACTCCCATAGGCTCATATATGAATAAAATAATGAATGAAATAACTTCCCTTGATTGTATTTGATCATAGGTTGAGGTTGCTTCATGAGCAAGGCATAGTCAATGCACAGTTGAATTAGGGTTTCCTTGGGATATAAACCTCAGGCCCTTTGGGTTATCTTTATCAAATTGGAAAATTGAGATGCTTGGGAGACATATATGGTGGTTGAGAGCTTTGTGGACCATTTTCATGCTTGTTCTCATCTTCATCTAGCCACTTCATTGAGCTTAGGAGCCTCCTAGAAGCATAGGAGCACATGATCACTTGAGCTTCAAAACAAAAAGAGTTAGTGACATATTTTTGTGCTTTTGGTTAGTAAACAAAATAAGAAAAGAAATAATATACATTTCAAGCATGCTTGGTGGTCTCAAACCAACTCACACAAGTCCCACCCCTAGGGTAAATGAGCCACACATGCTATGATCCTTGAGGCAATGCAATGAGCAAATGATATGATGCCATGAGGGATCTTAGGGTCAAAATTAGGGTCTTACATAATCCAGGAAGGAAATCCACTAAACAGAATTAGTTCAAAGACTCTCAGTAAACAACTTCAAGTTACAGTCTTTTCACCTAATCTCTACCCGTGTGACTTCTACCTAAGAACTCTTAGATATGAGATCCTACTCACTCCCCCTCAATCGCAGCAGTGATATAAAACAAGAATTACAATGAAAAGAAGACACTCTTCAAAGACACATACTTGATCTTGCTTAAAAGCTTTAATCAAGTAAACACACACTCATGCTTCAAAGCTTAGAATGGACAAATTACAACTCAAAAATCAGTCTAATTCAATCATCTATGGATGAATGAATGGCTTACAATACACACGACCACACAAGACTAAAACCCTTATTCTCTCTCAATATTTTGTTCGTTATTTCTTGTGTATAAAACCAGGTTTTCCATGCCCTATTTATAGAATCATTTAGCTGGGCTTGGACATCATAAAACCCTAAAACTATTTTCCATTCATATCTTCTCATGACAACTGATTATATCTCGTTGGAAAATAAGTCAATCTGGTTGTAATTACTGATTGAATGACGCGTTTAATCATCTCTTCAATCATACATATATTAGCATAAAAAACGCAATCACATAATACATAACACTCAGACTGAATGTTCTGTATACAAATGTCATGACATCGGGTCTGACATCTCAGTAAAATCCTGCATATTCACATTTTAAACACCCTGCAGGTACATGTTATCTTATGTCAAGACAACACTTGTGACAACTTGTGAACACTCTAGGTTTTACTAAAATTGCTTCCAACACATAGAACCAACAATTTGGATTTAGAATGATAGAGTTATGCATTTTTGAAGTTTGGTAAAATCACTTGTTCAATGATATAGGTCAAAAATGACCTATAATGTAACCTCTTATCACATGCTCATAAAAGTTGAATTAGCTCTCACTCCAAACATAAAAGTTGAAGTATACATCTTGAATTTGATTGTGCAACTTGGAAATCTTTCATCTTATAAAAATTGAGCAAGTTATGGCCTTGGGAAGTTGACTTTCAAATTAGGGTTTAGACAAAATGACCTATAATGTTTCAACATCAAAAATGATTTTCCAAGCAAAACTAGCTCTAGTTATCAACATGAAAGTTGTTTGAAATGTCATTTAGAGTAACTTTGCTCTTGGAATCATTTTCATATGGTGAAAATTATAGGAGATGGGGTCTAGGGAGACCATGTTTTGATCAGATGAATCCATCTGGCCAACCACCATCAACTAACTTGCTAACCTTCAATTCTTTTGACTTTCTTGGATCATTGTAGATCATATATGCATAAGATGATGAATTTTGAAGTGTACCTTGAGAATTTTGATCAATTGGTGAGATAGCTTGTTGGAGAAGTTACTCAAGATACCCAGTCAAACTAGGGTTTCCGAGGCAAATCACTTCCAAACTCTTGAAGAACACTTGATCAACATGACATGTAGAGATCAATGGAAATCATATATGATGCTCATAACCATTCTTGGATCAATTCATGATTGTGCACTTTGTCATGAGGGTCTCAAACCCTATATATGAACTTGATAGATTAATGAGATCATGCCTTACCTACAAAAGAGTTAGGCAAATACAAAGATATATTGTTGGTATTTTGGTTAGTAAAATGATAAAATACAAGTATGATACAATTACAAAGTGCTTGGTGATCTCTCCCAAAACAAACCTAATGAAAGAGGGGTAAGGAGGATGCCAAGGTATGATCCCAATGCTAATGCTTATGATGAAATTGCATGAGGGATCTTAGGGTCAAAATTGGGGTCTTACAGATAGATATGAGCTTGTGATTTGTTGAAAGTCGGTGTGACTGCTACCACATACGGTTGTTGAATATACTGCACTGATGTTGGTTGTTGTTGAGCAATTTGTTGCTGTTGCTTCTTCCACAAATGACTCCTTCTTTGATTGGTTGACATTGCGTTTGTTTCACCCTCTTTCTTTCTTTGAAAACCTTCGGAGAACTTTTTGACATTGTTACTGGATGTTTCGGTGGTGGTTATCATTTTGCCATTCTTCAATCCAAGCTCGACTTTTATTCCCACGATAACCAAGTCAGAGAAGCTTGCTGATACACTACTCACCATCCTTTCATAGAACATAGGTTTTACTGTATCCATGAACCAATCTGCTAACCCCTTCTCAACAAGGGGTGGTTCGACTTGCGAGGCTATTTCCCTTCATTATTGTGCATATTCCTTAAAAGATTTGTTATCTTTCTGGGACATGTTGGGGAATTGCCTTCTATCTAGGGTCATATCCATGTTATACTTGTGATGTTGGATGAAAGCATTAGATAGGTCTTGGAAATAACGAATTCTGCTTTGATCAAGGCTTAAGTACCACTTAGAGAGATCACCCCTCAAGCTGTCTTGGAAGCAATGTATCATAAGTTTATCGTCTTCAACGTGCACAACCATTTTCCGATAGTACATAATAAGGTGACTTTTAGGACACGAGTGACCCTCGTACTTATCAAAATCCGGGGTCTTCAATTTCGCGGGAATCACGAGACCAGACACTAGGCATATCTCCCTAGCAGCACCACCAAAGACTTGGTCACCTTCCATAGCCCTTAACCTTTTCTCAAGAATCTAAAAATTTTCCTTCATTCCTCTTATGTCTTCATACCTTTCATCATCTTCATCAAAAAAATATGGAGCATGTTGTTGATCTTCAAAATAAGGTTGTACGTGGGCATGGGCAAAGGGTGGTGCAAACGTGTGGACCACGGGATGAGCTTCATTGATAGTTGGTAAAGGAATCGTCTGTTGAGTGTATTATATAACGCCAGGGGAACCTTCAATTGGAGGTGTGAAGCCGGGAGGTAAACCGAAAATTGGACAAGTAGTAGGCACTTCCTTGCAGGTTGGGGTTCAATCATAGGACCGGTGATTTCTGAAACAACCGTCGTTAGGGTGTCCAACTTGGCCGTAATGACTTGTAGTATATTCATGACTTGGCCTCAACTTCTGAGCTTACTCTCTCCAATTCTTGTTCTTGGTCTTCCATTCTTTGACGAGCGTTGGCTCTGGTGTTGTAATGGTGTTGGCGACTCAGTGTGGAACTAGAAGAAGACACAAAAATGAGTTTTTTGTTTGAAGAATGACATGGATGCATGTATGGGTGCATTTTGTACAAAGCTCTTAGTTATATTTATTATTTATTCCAGTAATGTTAGAACATATTGAATAAGAATAAAAGCATAATAATTGAGACCCAAAATGACAACTTCCGTTAATTTGAAAACCAAACTCAAATACAAAATGATTTAACTTCAAATGCAAATTATTCAAATTCAAATACAAAAGATTCAGACATAGATAATTCAAATTCAAGTACAATTAAACTTAAGCTCCATCTCAGCTTTTTGATCGTATCAAGATCTGTGGTGAGCTCCTTCACCATTTTCTTGCAAAACTTGACAAAATTGAAAACTTAAGGAGATGCATTTTCTGGACACATACACCAATCGGCTTCTTGGAGTTTTTCTGGGAGTTCAACCATGTTAAGGTTGGCAAATCTAGCTAAGTTGCAGAATTTTCCATTCCATTCAACATAGAGCTCTTGGAGTTTCTTGATTATGCGTTGGTCTTCATCTAGGGTCACTCTAGCCTCTATATACAGCCTTTTCCAATACACACAACCATTCTTTAGGAGCAAGTAGGTTACATCACCTTCTTGGCTCTCCAAAACTGCAAACCTCCTATTAGCTTCTTCCAACTAGTACTTGAGGTGGTGACAGTTTCTTTCAGCTTCTTCTTTTTGGAGTACCTCACGAGACAACTTATCTTTGCATTTTTTGAGAGTGTCCTTCAGTTCACGGATTTGTGCTTCAAAGTCGAGCTTAATTTCCTTCTTTTCCATAAGAGACCTATCAAACATCCTTCCTAACTCACAAATTCTATATTCAACTTTCTTGAGCTCTTCCTTTCTAGTCTGGATCACTGATGTGGAACCTATAAGGATATAATCAAGATCGTCCTTCTGGTCTTCCAATAGCCTGGCTCTCTTGTTACTATCTTCAACTTCCTGGGCTTTCCCCTTATGTTCATCCTTCAAATTTTGATTTTCCAAGATAGCTCGGTTCATCTGAATTCGTAATTCAGTATTCTCCAATTCGAGCTCTTTAACCTTAGAAGTGAGTTTCTCTATGTCCTCAGGAAGTATAGGTTTTGGCTCAGGAATCTTAGGGAAATCTTAAGCATTAAAGATAAATGGCAAATGGATTTTTTCAACTCTTTCTTTCACCCATCGAGTGTAAGGTTCTTTGACAAAAGTGTTCCTTTTTCCGAACTCTTTACCCTTTTTAACAATCTTCAACCAAGCCTTTCGGATCACTCTTACATCAGGATTACTTGCTTGGATGTCAAAGAGCACAAATGGTTGTAAGTCTTTTGCTTCAAGAGGACCACCCATGGAATAACCGTGTTGCATCTAGGATAACATAGAGTTATAATTGATGCAAACTTTAGTTCCTAACAATGACACATTAGGAAATTCCCCACAGCTGACAATGATGTCTGGGGTTTCTCACTCTCTAATATACCATCTGATGGAACTCGTAGTGAGAGAAGCTAGCCTTTGAGGATATTTAATTTCTTTTGCCAAAGAAAGGGCCTTTTTTCGGGCATATGTTGCATGAACCAAGTATAAAGCAAAGGAGCACAACATAAAAAAGTTTCACCCCTCTTTTCATGTCGAGCGTGAAGGGCATGGTAAATGTCAGCTAAGGGAAATGGTACAGGATTGCCGGAGAGAAAGACTTCTACGGCTACATGATCCACAAACTTTTCAATGTTTGGGAAGAGCACAATCCCATGGATCAATATAGCCAACATAACATAGAATGCCTTCCAATTTCCTTCTTTCTTGAACTTCAGAGCTAATTCTTCCAAGAACCTCATGGAAAAACCTTTGAAACCCCCTTTTTCGACCCAACTGGCTAGAACAGTTGGGACATTAATACTTAGGGCTAAAGCCATCTTCTTTGGGGCCACTTCCTCTTTAAGCTTTGTAAACGGATTGGAATCTTCTAAAGTAGGAGCTAGTTAGAAATCAGCAAATGTGAAGCAGCGTAGAGGCGGATCATCATATTGTGCCAAAGAGATGATAATCCCATAATCAACTTTCTTAGTCAGAAGGCTCAAAATTTTCCCGTAGTCTTTTCCGAAGTCATCGCGCTTATTGAGAGTCAAATTAGAGATCAATCCTTTCAGACTGTCGAGCTTAGGTTCCTTATACTTAAGTGAAGAAGTGTTTCTTCTTGGAGTTGTCATTTTCAAGTTCTCAATTCCTGAAACAAATAAGAGACAACTAAGAGTTTTCTTTTTATGATGTTGATGCAATGTATATGGTTGAATGTGATGCGTTTTTGTGTATAAGTTCAATAGGCTCGAGGTATGGATAAGTCTGATTGCTTCATATAAAACAAGGTTCTCACTAGGTATGGTTTATGGTTTCAAAAAAATTCCTAGAGTCATGGATCCATTAGATTGTTTGCTGCTTGTGGCAACTTACTTGCCTGGCATCAACTTCATCCAAAGAACCTACTCTAAGTGAGGTTCTCGTGTCGACCCAACGAGAAATTCATCTCATGGATCTGTTGATTGTTTTTTTTTAAGTGTCGAGTTTTTGTTATCGTCTCCACAGGGATTATGAGATATCGCCGCCGTTCGACAGTTGTTTCAATTCTTAACTCGTAGTAACAAGGGGGTTTTGGTTTTAGTCACGGTATCTTGCATAAAAGTGTGAGAAAATGCGGTAAAAGATTTGGTTTTAATATTTGAGAAATATTGCCAAAGTTAGGGTTCGACGATCACTTTGCATGTATATGTTCGATCAACAAAACTTATAAACTCCTTTAGATGATAAACTATTTCACAAAGTCCTCCCAATGTGTTTATCTCTAACACACATTGTGAGTTTTCCCATTTTGATCCATTGTTTATCTCTAACACAATCTATCAAAATGACAACTTTTTGGTTCAACCTTATGGTGAACAAAATCATTCGTTACTATCTCTAGCTAACAAACAAGATTGGATGAAAACCTAGGTAAAGAGTTGGTAAACATCTCTCGATCATAAACCAACACAAAGAGTTTTCAATAAAACAAAGTTTTCACCATATATTCATCATTAAAGAGTTTAAAAATGAAGATCATCTCATATACACACAAAGCTTATGACCATCTACATCTAACCTTGACAAAATGAAGAACTTAGCTACTCATTTTCATGGTAGCTTGGTCAACAAGTTTCGGAAGAAGGTTGATCAACATCCGAGTCGAATAATCGAGATTGGATGGGAATCCACCTTCTTTTTGTGAAAGATTGTTAAGAGATGAAGAGAAATGATTTCTAGGTCACAAAGTATCTCTAGAGCAATGCTGGAAAAATATCTCAAAAGTACAAAAGTATGGAAGTGTAAGGTATGGCTCCAAAAAGTAGCCCCTGCTACTTATAGTGCTGCTACTGAGCTGTCATGCTCGCTAGGCGAGCAGAATGGCTCGCCTAGCGAGCCCCAAAATGAGGCACCTGCACCCAAAGAAATATCCTTTGCTAGATTTGCATGTTCGCTAGGCGAAGCCCACTCTTCAACCTTCGCTCCAGCGAGCTTAGGAGGTTTTGCTACTGGAATTGCTCGTTGGGAGCTCGCTAATGGCTCGCCTAGCGAGTGAGTGCTGATTGCGCTTTTGACCAAGTCTGGACGTATTCGCCACCATCTTCGTTGGTTGCTCGCCTAGCGAGTTTGTTGATGTTTGCTACTGTAAAATACTGGAGTTGTTCGCTGGGTGCTCGCCTAGCGAACTCTTCGCCACAGCCCTCGCCTAGCGAGCAAGCTGATGAATGCATCCTTTTTTTGGTCCCTTTGCCAACTTTCTTGTGCCTTCATTTTCTATTATTTCATGCCTAATTCCTGCACAATAACACACAAATCAAAGGTACCAAGATCGTTTATCATTGTATTGCAATTCATCTAAAATAAAGGTGGTTTTGAACACTTTAGCAAGGAAATGGAGTGAAAGATGCCCATATTTGATAGCTCAAATAAGCATTTTTGGGTATATAACAACTCTCCCCAACTAGATTCTTGCTTGTCCTCAAGCAAAGTATGCCTCTTGAAGGACAAGAGGATTTGCTTTAAGAAAAAGGTTTCTCCGAAGTCGGATAAAACGGCTCAAACACAAGCGAATCAGCAGATACAAATTTCCAACGGTTAGAATAGCATAATACACAAGAACTAAACTTAATAGCAATGCGAAATATGTATCTATCCACAACAATATTATCTTGAATGAATCACCCTATCTCTCCTCTTCGAATAAGGATTGAAGAAATTACGCGTTTGCAACCGCGGGAATAATCTCACTCTCCAACAAACAATGAAGAAATCAATTCAATTCATACAATGTCTAACAATTATAAATGGTAATGTGGAAGCACGAAGATCACTAAGGACTTTTCGGTTGAAGCTTGGTTAGGTTAACAAACAAGGGTCATTTCTAAGGCCATTGAAAACGAAATTGCCGATGCAAAAGAGACATTCACTGTATATTATTCACACATCTCAACTTCGTTCCATTTGTTTCTCATTTGAAACCTTCACAACTCTTATTTCACAACTCAATTTTTGTTTTTCACTATTTTTCTTTAAAGCAAGCATTCATTTTCATTTTCATTTTCTCTATTTTTTCTTTTCTTTCACATCATATTTACAAAACAGATGTTTCTCTTTTCTATATTTTATATATTATTATTTTTTTTATGCTTGCTCGGTTTTTCAAGAGTTGTGGCACTTACCGATTCTCATTTTCGTTTTCCCCAACTTATTTCTTACTCACCCTAAGTGAATGCTCTTGACTTTTTACGGCAAAAGAATAATTATCAAAAATTTCCGGGTTTCAAAAAAAAAGATTTTTGAAATCTCGCTTTATTTCAAGCTGAGATTCAACTGTTTAAGCTCAAAGGGGTTAACGAATACTCTCTCTGCTCACAGGTAAGTTGTATTTGGAACTGGTTGTGCTCGATAGAAAACAAGTGCCTTGATCATTTCTAATTGCTTCCACATATTCACAATAATAAAAGACAAAGCATGAATCAAATGAATCAACAAAGCTTATTAGAATCCAGCATTTAAGTGTACAATGGAGGTTTCCTCACAATTTGTGGTTTTAAGTCCTATATGAAACATTCATTCAATTATGTTGCAAAAAGACAATATTCAATTACAAAAAAGAGTAAAGTTCTTAATGCATTCTAAAATTCTAGCCGGAGGTAACCATGTACCTTAGCATTATTCACTTGTTTATTTTTATCATTGACATCCAAGCTCGGATGCACCTTCATTGGATACTTCTTTGAGGAGGAACCAATCTAGAAGGTTTGACACTCAACCAACCAAAAATTTATTAAAACAAAAGAAATTTAAAACATAAATAATAACATTACTTCAAAATTTAAAATTGTGCATGGGGGACAAGACACCCCAAAAGTACATAACCAAAATCAAAATACACAAATCTGAAAATACAATAGAAATAAAACATAATATGAAATATAAAATAAACTTAGCCCTCCAAGGACTCATAACCCTCATCACTACCGGCTTCAGAACCGGTAGCATCATCATCATCATCATCTTCAGCAGCACCAGAAGAAGCACCAGCACCAGCACCAGCTGCACCAGCACCCGCCCCCTCTCCAAACACAGGCCTGTCCACAGGCCAGCTAGCGTGCTGCAGAAACGGCTCACGTGTCATCATAGAATGCTCACCGGGGGGGGTCGCGCATCTGCAACTGTAACAGCTGTATAGAATCGTGCATATCGAGCATGGCGCGCTGAGTTGCCGCCATCCAATCCCAGTTGTAGTTAAAGACAGCCTGCTGGAAAGGATCGGATCCTAGAGTAAAAGTACCAGGACCATCAGAAGCCCCGGTAACCTCAGCAGCTGAACTACTTCTTAAATTCTTCGGTTTGCAGTACTTGGCCACGTATCGGTCATCAATGGCCGGCGGGATCCTTACTTGACCCTTGGAGGGTAGCCTCACCCTCGCTTGTTGGCACAAAGCCATGATTAGACACGGGAAAGCAAGGGGACAATTCACCCATGCCCCCGACTTTAGCCCGCTTTCAATCACAGACTTCAACTCCAAAGCAATAATCCTCGCCACATCAATCTGGATATTCATGAGGATGCAGTGAACCAAGTGTGCCACTGGGATCGGCACGGTAGAAGTGTGAGACTTGGGTTTAATGTTTGTAAGAACCAACAAAAGGATCAGTTGAGCCAAGGGAATCATGTCCTCCCTATGGTATCTCATCGGAACCCCAGATGGGTTCAGCTCAACTGATTTCCCTTCCAAAAGCAGGGCAGCAGAAATTGAATCAGTATCCCGGTGAAGCCTTAAATATCTATGGTAAGTGTCTCTCTCATTGGCTCCCAGATGGAGCGGTTCACCAGGACACGGTTAATTGCATCCCGATCGAACGCAACAGGACGGCCGGACACTCTAGACGTCCATGTGAATGGCTCGTCGTCGTTCGGCAGTGCGTTCGCGTAGAACTCACGCACTGTTGCAATGTCATAATGCTCCAAGGGAGATATCAATCGGTCCCACTTTTTGCTGTTAATCAAACCGGCGAATGTTCGGTACGTGTCTTCAGGGTTGATTATAAATCTCTTTTCCGGCAAAATCTTTCGCTTTTCCAAAGCAACATATCTTGCTGCTTGCTTTGGCCCGACAAATTTGTCGGTGTCGAATTGTATGGGCACGGAACGGGAAGTGTTCCCGCCCTTTCTCTTTTTTGAAGCGCCGGACTTGGATTCCATCTGCAAAGACATAGAGAGGAAACAACACAAACACAAAACAAATTAGAAAGCAAAACAGAATTCCAACTACTGTCATGGTTGCTGCTGCTTCACCTAGCGAAAACCTAGCGAAGCTTCGCTACAGGTTCGCCTAGCGAAGTGGCAGCGAATGCTCGCCACTGATTCGCCTAGCGAGTTGCTAGCGAATCTTACGGGTTTTTGGGTTCTGCAATGTTTACACTGAAATTTCAGAAAAACCCAAGGTCTCATGGTATCTATTTCAGAACAAAAGGATTTATCATGAAAGACATCGTTCTAAGGTACATGCAAATCTACACCCACATGCAAAACCTAATACACTCATTCCCCCAAATTCACCCTAAATGACATATACTTCAGAAATTTACAATGTGAAAGCATAAAGTAATGAGAAGGGGCAAACCTGGTTTGAGATCTGTAGAAGTTAGAATGCACAATGATGGTTGCAATGTAACAGGTGGGGTTGTGAGTGAGATGCAAAGTGAGAGAGTGTGTGTGAGTTCTGGAGTTCAGAGTTATAAAAAGAAAAATGGTACTTGGGCCCAAAAGAGTGGCCTGCTGAGAATTAAATGATTCTGCCACGCAGCGCTCGCTGCTGCTTCGCCTAGCGAGCAGCTAGCGAATCCGCTCGCTACTGCTTCGCCTAGCGAGCATCTAGCGAGCATGACAACATTTGCTTTTTTTCAAAATAGCATTCCTGGTACATTCAACAAGGTTTAACAATTGGAATCCCAATACGACACCACAGAAAAATTGTAAATACTTACAATGTTGAGGTGCCTCCCAACAAGCGCTTGTTTAACGTCGGATAAGCTCGACGGTTCGATGCTCACAGAGGAGCATCCAGAGAAATAGTACAACTCTCGCGATCCACATGACCGCCGAGATAAACCTTTAAACGTTGGCCATTAACGGTCCAACTCTCCTTCTTTTCCATGTCCTCAATGACAATAGCTCCGTACTCCTTAACTTCTTTGACCCGAAATGGCCCGGACCATTTTGATTTCAACTTTCCGGGGAATAACTTCAACCTGGAATTGAACAATAGGACCAACTGTCCGGGCACAAATTCTTTCTTTCGAAGCTTTTTGTCATGATATTTTTTTACCTTCTCTTTATACAACCAACTTGAGTGATATGCGACATTGCGCATCTCTTCCAACTCGAGCAGTTGCACCTTCCTTTTCTCACCGGCCAAATCCTTTTCAAAAATTAAAAATTTCAGAGCCCACAAGGCTTTGTGCTCCAATTCGACCGGCAAATGGCAAGTTTTACCAAACACCAATTGAAAAGGAGTGAGCCCAATTGGAGCTTTAAAGGCGGTACGGTATGCCCATAACGCTTCATCCAATTTTTGTGACCACTCTTTTTTCGAATTTGACACAGTTTTTTCGAGAATTCTCTTAATCTCACGATTAGAGACCTCGGCTTGACCATTAGCCTGTGGGTGATACGGAGTTGCCACTCTGTGTGATACATCGTAATGTTTTAAAATGCTTTCCAACGGTGCATTACAAAAGTGTGACCCTCCGTCACTTATCAACACTCGGGGGGTTCCGAAACGGGAAAATATGTTTTTCTTCAAAAAATTTATTACCGTTTTCGCATCCGCCCGAGGTGAGGCAATCGCCTCAACCCACTTAGAAACGTAATCAACTGCGACAAGCATATACTCGTTACCATAAGAGGGTGGGAATGGTCCTACAAAATCGATGCCCCAACAATCAAATACTTCGACCTCTTGGATGTTTTGGAGAGGCATCTCATCTCTCTTACCAATCCCACCGCTTCTCTGGCAACTATCACAACTTTGCGCATGGGTATGTGCGTCTTTGAAAATAGTGGGCCAATAAAGTCCTGACTGAAGGATTTTAGTGGCCGTTCTCACCCCATTATAGTGCCCGCCGTAAGGCGAGTTGTGTCAATGCCAAAGGGTGCTTTGCGCTTCATCGCCAGTAACACATCTCCTTAAAAGGTTATCACTACCCAACTTAAACAAGTACGGATCATCTCATACGTAATACTTGGCATCCGAAAGAAACTTCCTTTTTTAGTTCGAAGTTAGGTCGGGAGGCACAAAACCACTAGCCTTGTGGTTCGCAAAGTCTGCAAACCACGGCCTAACTTGAATTTTGAAAAGTTTTTCATCAGGAAACTCTTCCCGGATTTCCTTCTCTGAAGCGGTAACCTCCACATTAATTAAGCGAGATAAATGATCCGCCACCAAATTTTCCGATCCTTTCTTGTCTTTGATTTCAACATCAAATTCTTGCAACAAGAGGATCCAACGGATGAGCCTTTGCTTCGAATCCGGTTTGGTGAGCAAATATTTAATCGTCGAGTGGTCAGTATACACTACGACTTTAGACCCTATAAGATAAGACCTAAACTTTTCAAGCGCATACACTATCGCAAGTAATTCTTTTTCAGTGGTGGCATAGTTAATTTGAGCCTCATTAAGAACTTTACTTGCGTAATGTATCGCATGAAATTTTTTCTCTTTTCTTTGGCCTAATATCGCTCCGATTGCATAGTTGCTCGCATCACACATTAGCTCAAAATTTAAATTCCAATTTGGAGCGACTATAATTGGAGCGGTAACCAATTTTTCTTTCAAAGTCTCAAAAGCTTGCAAACATTCATCAGTTAAGAGAAATACCTGGTCCTTAGCTAGCAAATTACTCAAAGGCTTCGCTACCTTTGAGAAGTCTTTGATAAAGCGCCGATAGAACCCGGCGTGCCCCAAAAAGCTTCGGATTCTCTTCACATTCACCGGAGGAGGTAACTTTTCAATCACTTCAAGCTTAGCACGATCAACTTCAAGCCCTCTTGAAGAGACTTTATGGCCAAGCATTATCCCCTCGGTCACCATGAAGTGGCACTTCTCCCAATTGAGCACAAGATTGGTCTTCACACATCTTTCAAGCATCGTTTTCAAGTTTGCCAAGCATAAACTAAAGGAACCACCAAATACCGAGAAGTCATCCATGAAGACTTCCATTGTTTTCTCAATAAGGTCGGCAAAAATGGCTTGCACACATCTTTGGAAAGTCGCCGGTGCATTGCACAACCCAAAGGGCATTTTTCGGTATGCGAAAACTCCAAACGGACATGTGAAAGCCGTCTTTTCATGATCGGCTGGGTCAACCGCAATTTGGTTATACCCGGAATAGCCATCCAAGAAACAATAGCATTGTTGCCCCGAGAGTCTTTCGAGCATTTGATCCATGAACGGGAGTGGAAAATGATCTTTTCGAGTTGCGGTATCCAACCGCCTATAATCAATACACATTCTCCACCCCGTTGCAACTTTAGTAGGGATCAACTCATCCTTGTCATTTTGGATCACGGTATTTCCACCTTTCTTCGGAACCACATGCACAAGACTAACCCATGGACTATCCGAAATCGGGTAAATCATTCCCGCATCCAACAACTTGACAACTTCCTTTCTAACAACCTCCTTCATAGTAGGATTTAAGCGGCGTTGTGGTTGAGCTACCGGCTTAAAATCCTCTTCCATTAAGATCTTGTGCATGCAATAGGAAGGACTAATTCCTTTGAGATCGGAAAGAGTCCACCCCATGGCTTCTTGATTTTTTTTCAGCACATTGATCAAACGGGCTTCTTCATCATTTGACAAAAGGTTGCTTATGATGACCGGCTTTGCTTCGGTCTCATCTAGGAATACATACTTCAAAGTAGAAGGTAACATTTTCAATTCAATAGGCGCTTTTTCGTCATTAACCTCCTTCTTCAAGTCTTCCTCCTCAACTTCCCACGGTTGTAGTTCGTTTACACTATCAAGTTCCCTTAAGCATTCATCAAGAGCTTGCTCTTCTTCAACTGTGAAAACTTCAAATGAGTCATCAAGAGCTAACTCCATAGGAGATATCTCATGAATATGCTTAGAAACCTCCAAAATTGCCTCTTCGATCACATCGATGCGAAAGCTATCACTTATATCTTTTGAATGCTTCATTGCTTCGAATAGATCGAAAGTAACTTCTTCATTTTGGACTCTCACCTTCATCAAACCGTCGTCAACGTCTATCATCATGCGCGCGGTTTTCATGAACGGTCGGCCCAGAATGAGCGGAGCATCATCATCCTCTTCCATATCAATAACAATAAAATCGACCGGGAAAAAGAATTTGTCGACTTTAACCAAAACATCTTGGGCTACGCCATGAGGATGGGTAGTCGACTTATCGGCCAATTGCAAAGTCATCCGGATGGACTTAATTTCAATGTTGCCAAGCCTCTTTATAATAGACAATGGTATAAGATTAATGCTTGACCCCAAATCAATTAGTCCTTTTCCGACATAGATATCACCAATTTTAACCGGCAAAGTAACTCGTCCCGGATCAACCTCTTTTTTCGGAAGCGTCCTTTGAATGATTGCACTACAGCTTGCATCTAGGACAATGGTCTCCGGTTCCGTATACCTCCGTTTTTTTGTAAGTATGTCTTTCATGAATTTGGCATACTTGGGCATTTGCTCCAATGCTTCGGCAAACGGAATGTTGATTTGCAGTTGTTTGAAAATATCCGTGAACCGGGCGTAATGCCGTTCATTCTCCCTTTTAGATGGAGCATGTGGATAAGGAAGGTTTTGGATTGGAGTAGCGCTCACTACCTCCTTTCCTTTAGCAACTCTAGAACTTCTCTCTCTTTTCTTTGTCACTTTCTCCACCATTACTTCATCACTCTTATCTTTCTCAATTTCCACACTTTCTTTCTTTTCAACTTCATCATTCTTTTTGTTCTTTTAACTTCTTCCTCACTCCACTCCCTCACTTCACCATCAATATTATCCTCCAATATTTCCTCCTCATTTTTTTTCTTTTCCTCTCTTTGTTTACTCTCATCTCTTTTTTTATTCTCACTAATCAACTCCCTTCCACTTCTCGTCGTGATCGCTTTACAATGCTCTTTAGGATTTGTTTGCGTGTTCGCCGAAAAAGATGGACCGGGTTGTTGTTCCGCTAGTTGCTTAGCAAGTTGTCCAACTTGAGTCTCGAGATTTTTGATTGCCGCATCGTTGCTCTTTTGATTAGCCATTGACATTTGCATAAATTGTGTCAATGTCTCTTCTAACTTTGAAGTTACGACCGGCGGTTGTTGAGGTTGATAAGGATTTTGGGAAGGGTTTTGACGGCTAGAATAACCACCCCCATAACCTTGGTTATGGTAATAGTTACTCCTAGGTTGGAACCCTTGATTCCCTTGGAAGTGTTGTTGTTGATTTTGAGGATGTGATGTGGTTGATAAGGTTGTTGTTGTTGTTGTTGTCTCGGTTGGTAGTCTCGTTGGTTCGCCATGTAGTTTACTTCTTCGAACCCGGGAGGTGGACAAAATCCGGTGTCATGCTCACCTTTGCAAAGCTCACAACAAGCTATTTGTTTAGCTTTTAAAGGTTCTCTCAACTCTTTTATTTGCTGCATTAAGAGTTCCACTTGTTGTGAAATGAGTTTGTTTTGGGCAAGAATGGCATCGTTCGTCCCAAGTTCAAGCACTCCCGGCTTCTTCAAAGAGTTGCCTCTAGTTTGACTTTGGAGATCATTTAGAGCCATTCGATTTATGATATATGTAGCTTCTTCGACGTTTTTAGACAATAAAGAACCACCCGAGGTAGCATCCAACAAAGTCTTGCAATTTGGTTGAAGTCCATTTTTGAAAATATGGATTTGAGTCAATTCATCAAAACCATGCCCTTTACATTTCCGAAGCATGGATTTGAATCTTTCCCACGCCTCATTTAATGATTCGTTGGTTCCTTGTGAAAACACTGAGATGGCCGTCTTGGATTCCATGAACCGGTTGTGGGAGAAAAATCTTTCGATGAACTTCTCTTCCAACACGTTCCAATCTGTCATGACGGCAGGTGTTTGATCTAAGTATCAATCTTTTGCTTTGCCGAGTAAAGCGTGGGGAAATAATCTTTTGAACAACGGTAGCTCTTGAGCTTGATCAACTCCGGCCGCCAATGCTATCTCGTAAAATTTGGTGAGAAAAGCAAAGGGATCTTCATGGTCCATTTCGGAGAATGGACTTCCATATAGTAAATTAAGAGTTCCCGTCTTCATCTCGGCTTGCCTTCCAGTGTGGTTGGCAAACTGAGCAGTATTCCTTGGACTGTTTACACATGGAGTGGAAATGGGCGGTGGTTGTGGTGGTTCCATGATAGGTATGAACGGTGGTGGATGTGTGGTAGAAGAACTTTCTCCTTGTTCTTGTCGTTGTCTAGCTTGTTGCCTCCTTCGTCTCGTTCTGCTATTCAGCCTCCTTGCGGTTCTTTCGATCTCGGGATCAAAAAGAAGTTCGTCCACAGGAATCTGCCCTCGCATAAAACGAAAGTTGCACACTAAACCAAACAAATTACAAGCACAAGTCAAAAATTCGAAAGCTAAAAATTAAGCAACTATTGCGATGCTCGTAATATCAATTCACAATCCCCGGCAACGGCGCCATTTTGTTGATTGTTTTTTTTAAGTGTCGGGTTTTTGTTATCGTCTCCACAGGGATTGTGAGATATCGCCGCTGTTCGACAGTTGTTTCAATTCTTAACTCGTAGTAACAAGGGGGTTTTGGTTTTAGTCACGGTATCTTGCATAAAAGTGTGAGAAAATGCGGTAAAAGATTTGGTTTTAATATTTGAGAAATATTGCCAAAGTTAGGGTTCGACGATCACTTTGCATGTATATGTTCGATCAACAAAACTTATAAACTCCTTTAGATGATAAACTATTTCACAAAGTCCTCCCAATGTGTTTATCTCTAACACACATTGTGAGTTTTCCCATTTTGATCCATTGTTTATCTCTAACACAATCTATCAAAATGACAACTTTTTGGTTCAACCTTATGGTGAACAAAATCATTCATTACTATCTCTAGCTAACAAACAAGATTGGATGAAAACCTAGGTAAAGAGTTGGTAAACATCTCTCGATCATAAACCAACACAAAGAGTTTTCAATAAAACAAAGTTTTCACCATATATTCATCATTAAAGAGTTTACAAATGAAGATCATCTCATATACACACAAAGCTTATGACCATTTACATCTAACCTTGACAAAATGAAGAACTTAGCTACTCATTTTCATGGTAGCTTGGTCAACAAGTTTCGGAAGAAGGTTGATCAACATCCGAGTCGAATAATCGAGATTGGATGGGAATCCACCTTCTTTTTGTGAAAGATTGTTAAGAGATGAAGAGAAATGATTTCTAGGTCACAAAGTATCTCTAGAGCAATGCTGGAAAAATATCTCAAAAGTACAAAAGTATGGAAGTGTAAGGTATGGCTCCAAAAAGTAGCCCCTGCTACTTATAGTGCTGCTACTGAGCTGTCATGCTCGCTAGGCGAGCAGAATGGCTCGCCTAGCGAGCCCTAAAATGAGGCACCTGCGCCCAAAGAAATATCCTTTGCCAGATTTGCATGTTCGCTAGGCGAACAAAACCTTCGCTAGGCGAAGCCCACGCTTCAACCTTCGCTCCAGCGAGCTTAGGAGGTTTTGCTACTGGAATTGCTCGCTGGGAGCTCGCTAATGGCTCGCCTAGCGAGTGAGTGCTGGCTGCGCTTTTGACCAAGTCTGGACGTATTCGCTACCACCTTCGTTGGCTGCTCGCCTAGCGAGTTTGTTGATGTTTGCTACTGTAAAATACTGGAGTTGTTCGCTGGGTGCTCGCCTAGCGAGCTCTTCGCCACAGCCCTCGCCTAGCGAGCAAGCTGATGAATGCATCCTTTTTTTGGTCCCTTTGCCAACTTTCTTGTGCCTTCATTTTCTATTATTTCATGCCTAATTCCTGCACAATAACACACAAATCAAAGGTACCAAGATCGTTTATCATTGTATTGCAATTCATCTAAAACAAAGGTGGTTTCGAACACTTTAGCAAGGAAATGGAGTGAAAGATGCCCATATTTGATAGCTCAAATAAGCACTTTTGGGTATCTAACAGGATCCACACTACGCAAGCATCTTTCCTAAATGGCCAAATTATTAAGGTTCTATAAAAGTTCCTTAGAGTCATGGATCCTAATGAAAATATCGAAGCTTATGGCAACTTACTTGTTGGGCGACAACACCCTCCCAAGGATCTACTCTAAGTAAGGTTCTCGCACTGACCCGACGAGAAATTCATCTCGCGGACCCGTACTACTCAACCTCGTCATATCTTATGTTTTTTACTCGAGACTCGGGTAAAAAGTCTTTCCCACAAGGTTTGCAATCAGAGTATCCAAGTACCAAAGCATAATGGAACCAATACAATAGATTATAGGGTTAAATACACTTTTCCCCCCTGTAATGTTAGCGAGTTTAGGATTACCCCCCTGTAAAAATATTTTTTGTAAACCCCCCCTTATGTTATGTAGATTCCTTCATAGAACCCCCTAATATCCAGGTGGCATGGAATCTAATAAGAGGTCCTACACCTGGCATATTTTTAATTTTGTTAAAGTGATTATGTGTCATTTTACACTTTTTAATTTCAAATACCCCCTTAGAAAATTAGGGTTCTGAACATAGCAGGGAAGACGAAGACGAAATTTCCAGGGGAAGACGAAGACGAAGAAGAAGAATGCAGGGAACGAAGCAAACGAGAAAGATGACCGCAGTGAAGACGAAGATGAAGACAACCTCAGCGAATACGAAGAAGCGATCCAGCTCAGTGAAGACGAGCTCAGTGAAGTGTCCAAAGTCCGAGGTTAGTAAAAATTTGAAGTTCATCAATGTCGTAGGGTAAAATTTTGAAATCAACAATCTTTGACATGTGGGTATAATATATTGACAGGATTCACAACACTTTAGTGTTACACTCCACCATGGGGGTGAATTTTACAGGGTTTTTGAAGAAGAAATTATATACAGAGGGGGTACGGATACGACAGTTAATGGGATACATGTTTCAAATTGGAAAATGGATAACATTGAGAAGTTGTTGAGTAGGTTAGGGTATAAGGCTGATTGTGTTAGGGTATGGACAAAAGTTTTAGAAATTCAAGATGGTTTTTTTCTGATTAGGAAAGATGATGATGCTGTTGATGATTTTGCTCTATACTTTAGTGTGGCTGCCTCAATCACAAAACAATCCAGAAAAAGGGTTGAAAAAAAACCTATCATCAAAAGAAGGCAAAGTGAGAGGATCAAGTTGAGTTGGTTTAAAAGACCCATAACAGGTGAAGGAATATCTAGTGACAAACCAATTACCCTACCAGAAAATGAAGACATACCCACTTCAAAATGAGGGACTGATTATTATGTTTCTGCTATGTATTTTGTAATCCTTTTGGAAAACTCTTTTGTAATGCCAACTGATCTTTGAAGACATGTATTTTGTAATCCTTTTGTAACAAACATATGCACTTACTGTGATGATCAATTCTAATGTATCAGTTTAACATTATTGGTGTGTATTGTCTATAAAACACAATGGCTAGTCTGTCACATTTTTTTCTTGTTTTTCATAAACCATGAATTCTGCAGAGAGCCATGGCTAGTCTGTGCACTAATCTTACAACAAAACCATGAATTCTGCAGGACCTAAAGAAAAAGCCAAAGTATTTAATTACATTCACCTTGAATTCTGCACTGAAAAAGTTTAAGAGATAGACTACATTAATATATTTCAATTTATTTATATGTTTACTATGTCATATTTTCTTTAGAATTACTGACTATAAAATTGTTCTGTAGTTTTCTGATGATTTTGCAATTTTGCTCTTTCATTATGATATAACTTTTTTCTGTCATTATTGGTAGATTGAATGCTGAAAGTTTAATCAAATAATGATGCTGCACTGACAGTTTAAGATTGATGAACAGATTACATTCCATTGATGAACACATTACAAGTTCAACATTACATTGCTGAAAAACACTAATGACATAACAATTACATGACAGACTCATTAGACTAACTTAACCATAGCTGCTATCAACATCCATGACAGACCAATTACAAACATTAACCATAAATTTTTCCTCTTTTCCATTGCAATCTTTTTCTTCAGTTTTTCTAACTTGTTAAGCTTTCCGACTCTGCAATCTATCTCCTCAACAATCTCTTTAGCAAATTCAATCAAATAAGCCTTGTTGACTTCACATTGGCGGCATCCGGACGGATTGGTTTCTTTCACTGCAAACTCACTGACCAAATCATCCCACAAAAATAAACCGCACCCATTCTGCAATTTGAGACAAACACCACCAACAATTAATTTCGAAATCAAACTCAAAATAATAAAATGCTTCAAAATTGCTCACCATATAATTCCTGCATTTCCAAAATTTGCGACCGGGGTTTTCAATTGACTTGGAGACCAACAACTTCATGGTTTCATTGCATCCACATCTTGGTAAGCCGTTTCCAACTTCACTCGTGGAAGATGCCTTGCTGCCACCCATAACCCAGATGAAGGGGACACGGACGAAGATGAAGAGAGGGATGGATTTGGGGTAGGGATGGATTTCACGAAGAGAGAGAGGGATGGATTTGGGATAGGGATGGATTTCACGAAGAGAGAGAGGGATGGATTTGGAACCCTAATTTCTAGTTTATGCCATGCTGGAGACCTAATGAAGATTCACATGTGAAAATAAAAAAATTAAAAAGCCACGTCTGAAATAAAAAACCAAGATTCCATGCCACCTGGATATTAGGGGGTTCTATGAAGGAATCTACATAACATAAGGGGGGTATTGAAAAAATAACTTTACCAGGGGGGTAACCCTAAACTCGCTAACATTACAGGGGGGTAAAGTGTATTTAACCCTAGATTATATCGATATGACAATAAAAATAGAAAAGGCAATAAAGAAAAGCCACACAAGTAAATAAACAAAGGCACACAAACGACCTAACTAGGTTTGACTCATTTAGGGAAACATCTATTCCCCTGTAGAGACGACATCTGTCGTACCTCAAAAAAATAAGAAGACGACTTAGTGAAGCGTAATCGCACGCTCGCATGATGGACTGAACAGATTCGCCATCGAACATATATTTATTCCTAAAAAGGAAAGGGGAAATATCGATAAAACCCAAGAAAGAACATCAATGATTATGGTCGTCACAACCAAATCAGGGTTCGGGAGTCAATTACACAAGGGGAATGTATTAGCACCCCTCACGTCCGTTGTACTCAACGAGAACCATTAGGTTAATTGTGTGCATCAGTGTTAGTTGGGAATGTTAGGCTTCTCGAGTTATTAGGCGGGAAAGAGGAAAAGAAAAAGAAAAAATGTTTTTGGATTTTGAAATGAAGGGGATTAAACCTAAGTTTTTTTATTAATGGGCCTGACAAGATTTCGCAATCCTGCTTCTATGTATCTCAATAGATAACTCAAGGCACATGTAGTTCTGGGTAGAAAATATTTATTTGTTGGTCGATTTTAGCAAAAGATATATTGTATTAATCGATGAAAAACATTGTTTTACCCAAAACAGATGAGTAGCGGACATATACCACACATCGAATGGATTTATAAATCATCATTCAGAAAAACGTCATTTATCGCAACTCAACAATTATGGATGACGCATTGTTTCACATCATCTTAAGACAAGATGTCTTTTGTTTATGAAAAGGTTTTAAAGATCACTCGCACGACACCGGAAAAAAAGTTTGATTGGTTGAATGTATTTTCGGGCTTGAAAGACGAGTATCTATGACTTGCAAGCTCTTACAACTTGGGTCTAATACTCAGGACTACGACTGAATATTTCATCCAGGTAGTCTTTTTCTTTCAATTTTATTGAGAAAAGAAATTTGAATATTTATAAGTGTTTTGAAAAGAAGACGAATACTTATGGCTTGCAAGCTCTTACAACTTAAGCCTAATATTCGGGATTACGATAGGATATTTCATCCAGGTAGTCTTTTTCTTCCAACTTACTTATGAAAATGGTTTGAATACTGGAGTGTCTTGAAGAGAAGATGAATACTTATGGCTTGCAAGCTCTTACAACTTGGGCCTAATATTCGAGATTACGACTGGATATTTCATCCAGGTAATCTTTTTCTTCCGATTTTAATTAAGAAGGATTTAAAAGAAAAAGTTAATGTAAAGGTTTGAGATTAAAATGATCGAAGCATGGAAGTTTGAAATCAATGAAAGTTAAATGGATATGCTAAAAAAACTCGATGTGAAAAGACCCCAAAAATAAGTCGAGTAAATAAATAAATAAATAAATGGTTATTTACATTACACTAAAAAATTAATTAAGACGTAAAAAAATAAAATCAACAAGCATTTACAAACTAGGACTAGATAAAAGCATAAAAAACGGTAAAATAAAATCGTAAGAAGTTTATAAAAAAATTTCAAGGAAATGACCACAAAAAAGTAATGACAAAAGGAAAAATTTGTTGTCACTAGGGATTGAACCCCTGCCCCTAGGTCTAACCACCGACGCCTTCACCAACAGGCAAATCACTTAGATTGTGAAATAACTATACTTGTTAATATAAGACCAAAAAACTCACCAAAATTTTAAAATAAAATAAAAAAGAAATTGGGCCAAGATTGGGTCAGACCCCTTCCTGACCCGATCCGCCTCTGCAACTTAAAGAGGAACAAAACGAAACCCTAGGGGAACACGACCAAACGACCACCTCCCCTTTCTGAACTTCTTCTTCACGAATGCATAGGAATGAAATACCATGGAAACTCTTCCAACCATGGCGCTCGCGGCCGGTCTTGCTCGTTTCACACGGAGACGTATCACCTCCACTCTCTGTATCACTCTCACGCGGCCGCATTCAAGAATCCGCGACGGCGAGCACGACTTCGACCGTCCACGTGCTTGCGATGGTGTCTGACCCTCTACACACAATCCCGACTGCATCATTCTCTCTTCTTCAACCGATATTTATTTATTCCGCCATGGACGTTACCAAATTGTGATGCAAGCAGATAAACAAAAACAAAAGTGGAAATAAAAAGACTCGCATGGAGTTCCAGGTAAATCGATTTCTCCTTACCTTCTATTGCTTATGACTATCCTATTTTCTGTCTCCCTTTCACTTCTGCTTTGTGGTATTTCTTTTGTGATGTTGTTGGATTATATGAATAAATGGTTTTGAATTCCGCTATTTATATGTATGAACTGAATGGATTGTAGAGAATAAAAAAAATGGTCCATGGTTTTTTTTCCAGGATGTGGCCCCTAATTTTCGAGAAAAAAAAAGATCCCTCTTTATTCTGTGATTTTCTAGGGTTTGCACAGAGGTAAGGATTATGGTTCTTGCTGTCAAATTTATGCAATTGATAGTGAGTTCCAATATTCTTTCTAAGAGGAAAAGACATGCCTTAACATTTTAGTGTACATTCATGCTTTGTCTTAAAAAGTAATGTACTGCTATTTGGTTTTCTACTTGGTTTTTGTTTGCCTTTGTATTCTTTCCCAATTCATGCTAACTTGATATTATTTTCTGTTGCAATAGGACAAAACTTCTTCTCAAAGTCACTTATCCAAGTTGGTACTAAGGTTGATGATAAGAAGACCCAAATGGTCTCACAGATGACACAAAACAGTCAAGATAGCAAGCTTGAAAGGTTCCATACTTGGACATCTTTTTGTGTAATATTACTGTAAAGTAGAACCAAAAAATGTAATATATTTGCACTTTTAATGTAAATATAATATTACTATAAAGTTGAACAAAAATGTAATTTATTTGAACTTTTAATGTAAATAAAGAAATTATGACTATGTGGTTCAATTTATTTAATCCAAATTATCAAGATTATTACTTTTGACTCAATCAAATTATAAGTCAAATGATATTGTTGTCACTATTAACCAACGTAAAAACTTTTTTTTGGTTAAAATCTTAAAAACAAAACCAAGGTAAACCAAATAGAATCTAAAAAATTTAAATATAAAACAATTAAAACTTGATGATATATAAAACAAATCTCTACACATTCAAACACCCAAAACTCGATATAATGCCAAGTGCAGAATTTTTTGAAATTGAAATGCATGACACAAGAAATGTGCGGAGAAAATAAATGCACGAATGTCACGATAGATATACACATGGGCGAATCACACGTAATTACAAGTAAATGTGATTAAAAATCAAACCTTTAGTCAATTGGAAATAGTATCCAAAAAGGCCATGAACTATCCAAATAATCACCCTAATGACTGTATGATGAGAATGTATGAACTGAATTTATCAAATAACACAAACAAAGTCATCTGTGGTTATTGAATTTTATCCTATGCATGGAAATGAGACCTTATGACCAGATGAAACGATCCTAAGAAGATATATGGATATTTCAAGTGAGGCATGTATATGAATATGCAGATGATTGAAATGCAGATGAATTACATTGGGGCAAAATTTAGGGTATGACAACCATGAAATAGAACTAACCACACATTAGGGCTAACATGTTTGGATTTATCAAACTCAAGATATATATTCTATATCCTTTCATTAGAGGATGGATTATTATAAGTCACCCATATCACCACATGACTCAGAGGACTAATCACTAGATCATTATTCACAATCAATGGTCTTTTGCTAGACTCTGCGATCTCAACCACATGTTGCCTTTAACTTCTATAGGGATGGGTTCATGAATAACAAAGTAAGTATATATATTAAGCTTCTCTAAGTTTTTTTAGGCTTCAAACTTATTATTCTTGTGTAAGACCCCAATTTTGACCATAAGATCCCTCGTGCTACCTCATCATATGCATTAGCATTGGGATCATACCTTGGCATCCTCATACCCCTCTTTCATTGGGTTTGTTTTGGGAGAGATCACCAAGCACTATATGATTGTATCGTACTTGTTATTTTATCATATACTAACTAAAATACCAAAAATATGTCTTTGCATTTTTCTAACTCTTTTGTAGGTAGGGCATGATCACCATTGATCTATCAAGTTCACATCTAGGGTTTAAGACTTTCATTGCTAAGAAGAGCTCAACCAAGGAATGATCCACAATGGCTCTAAGCATCAAATATGAGTCCCCATTATCTTTACATGTTATTTTGATCAAGATTTCTTCAAGAGTTTGGAATTGGTTTGCATTGGAAACCCTAGTTCATCTGGGTATCTTAAGTAACTTCTTCAACAAGCTTCTTCACCAATTGATCAAATACTTCAAGGGACACTTCAAATTTCATCATCTTATGCATATATGATCTCCCATGAGCCTAAAAAGTCAATATAATTGCAAGTTAGCAAGTTGGTTGGTGGTAGTTGGCCAGATGAATTCTTCTGATCAAAATTGGGTCTCCCTAGACCCTATCTCCTACAATTTTCATCATATGAAACTTATTTCAAGCGAAAAGTTACTCTAAAGGACATTACAAACAACTTTAATGTTGAGGTATATAGCTATTTTTTCTTGGAAAGTCATTTTTTATGTTGAAACATTATAGGTCATTTTGTCTAAACCCTAATTTGAAAGTCAACTTCCCAAAGCCATAACTTGCTCAATTTTTATGAGATGAAAGATTTCCAAGTTGAACAATCAAATTCAAGGTAACTAATTAAAATTTTTTGGAGTAAGAGCTAAATCAACTTTTATGAGCATGTGATATGAGGATACATTATAGGTCATTTTAGACCAACACCATTGAACAAGTGATTTTCCTCAACTTCAAAAATGCATAACTTATTCATCCCAAATCCAAATTATGTCAAATTGGTGACTATTTTTAAGGATTTTTAAAGGGCTACAACTTTTATAAATACACTGTTCTCATTTGGAGCTCACATAAAAAGTTATCCAAGGTGGAATAATTAAACATATGGCTTGACACTTAGAAAATATTTTGACATGTTGAAATTTCCAAACTTCCACCTCAATATTCACCATGATACAAGTTCCAAATGGAAAAGTGTTCAACATAAGAGTTGTTCCTCTTGATCTATCCTTTCCAAAGAGTCCAAATTCATTCATTTTGGACAAATTTTGAGGGGTCTGCGAATAGCTTGAACAGGGTTGTATCAGTTGGCAAGAATCATGCTTCAAACATCCAAACATCTTTGCGTTGCATTGCAATATTCACTCAGACTTCATTTCATTTGATTTTGGATCTAATTGGGATGCCTCATGGGCCTGTACATACCCATGCACGCGTGCCATTCACATTGCCAAATTTGGAAGCAATTTCAAGTGTGCAAATAACACTTACATTTTGCTATAAATAGAGGTCTATTGCTTCCGTTTCAAGGACTTTGTGCGCCAGCTTTGCCTCCAACCATTGAAACCCTCACAATTCAAAGGAAAACCTAAAAAATTTCACTTGAAATTTGAGTTTGAATCTCACCTTTTGGAGATTCAAAAACTCCACGATCCAAAGCTTTGAACCATTACCAATCTACTTTTGCAAGCTCCTTAAGCAAGATCAAGCACGAATTGAAGCAAGAGAGATGCAGTTTTGCACAACATTGAAGGTATTTTTCCAAATTTTTCTTCTCTTCGATTCTCTCTCAATTCTCATCAATTCTCTTGGATCTTTGGTTGTCTGAAGTCCTACCAATGTAGGCAATAAGATTGAGTTGCTTTGAGGTCAAATCGAAGCAACTCGGTTCATACACCTCAAAATTCAACTTCATGTATCTCTTAATATACTTTGAGGTAGGTTAAATTAAGGTGATATTCGTTACCTACGCCATTTTTTCTTTAAGATCATATCCTCTTTTTTCATTTATGTGATGTTGATGAGAGAACCAGTCAGGTCAGGGTCATCGGAGAAGATGGCCGACACTTGGCTCCTGCAATGCGCAGGATGTGTTCTAAGCCATTGGATTGATTCAAAAAAATTTAATCAGGGACGTTGCTTGTGATCACCCAACGTGTGGAGCGCTGACTAACGTGTACCATGGATCGCGCGTTTCTCACCACTTGATCTGCCACCTCAATTAATGAGGGAGATCAGTGGTCCACGTTTTTTTTATTATCTGAACTTTCAATTTATTCCTATTTTTTTCATTAATTCATATTAAATTTAATATTGATCCAAAAAATATGAGAGTTTCACCCAAAAAATTTAAATAAAATCCCCTTTCATTTTCTGAATTAAAATTATTTTTTGGATCATTATTAATATTTTTCATGATTTAATTAATTTTGTGAATATTTTTAATTGTTTAAAAATGCTTTTAAGTTTCCAAAAATTCTGAAAAATTTTCTCCAAGGTCCTTTGACCTTGTTTGACCTATGATAAATCTCATGGTCATTTCTTTGGTGTTTTGATGAGGTTTTAGGAAATTGACCAATCATATTTAATTTAATGCATTATTTTTATTATTTTTAATTGATTAAATGCCAAATTAATTGTGTAGAGCCATTTTAATTGACTTTGTGAGTTTGACTTGTGTTGTTGGGCCTTGGTCAAGGTTGATTTGACTTTGTTAGGTTAAGATCATTGGATTTAGGGGATTGATGGAATGTAAATTCCATCTCCTAAAATGAATGAATGATCTTAACTTGGTAAAAGTCCTCCTTTGTCTAATTTGTGTTTGATCCATTCCCCCTTCCCTCTTCATCTCATTCCCATTCTTTATGCATTCATGTCATGGACCTATAATGTCTTTATATCCTAAGGCTAGTTGATTGCAAAATCAACATAAGTAAGGATGAGATTAGGTCCCCCATTTTGCATATTCTTTTTGTGTGTGGTATGTTTCATGAGCATAGTTCATCATACTATGTCTCTAACATGCATTAACACCAAAAATCTATTGCCCGACCTCAAATAGTTGTGACTTCTACATAAGTCCAATTACAATTGCTTAACATAGCGCTAAATTTTTACACAAAAAGGCATAACATTCTAGTTAGTGAGATTGTAAGTCTCCTCTCTTTCATGGTATTGTATGGAAACTTGGCCTTTTTTCCTTCCTTTGGAAGATGTCGTGGTTCAAGGATCCATGCTTGTGATAAGTGGGTTGAGTGTTCTCCAAAGAATGACTTAAACAAAAGCAAAAGCAATACTAACTTCTAACTCACTAACAACTAACATTTAATTTCAAGTCATTTACTTTTAATGCACTTTATTTTTTAAGCCTTATTCATTTGCCATTGTTCATACCTTTCAAGTTGTTTACTTTAATATCATTTTCACTTTGTCCATTGGGACCATATTGTGTGATATTTTGTGTTTGTATATATTTGTTTGCTTGTGTTGTCTTTTGACCTTAATGTACATAATAAGAACAAAAACCCTAAAAAATATCTTGTGTGGACTCTTGGTTTGATCTGAGACAATTGGACTTAGAATTTAGGCAACACTCCCTTTGCAAAGGACTTGGCCAATGCCAACTTTCATGAAACCAAATGCTTGTGAATTGAAATTTCACCTGATACATCATTGAAGATCCATTTAAGTTCATCTGCAACATGATCATTATGAAGTTGTTATTTTGAACTTGCGACTTATGCCATCCTTTGAAGTCATCTGCTACATGGGCAAAACTTGAAGAAGATCATGGGGTTGTTAAGCTTGGATGTGGCTATCTTTATTTGATGCATTTCTCTTCAACTTGCTGCTTGTGTATTAATTGTTGTGTGATTCTAAAAGTCCAAGGGGAATTTGGGTTTCTATATGACATTCTTGTCTATTGGATTGCAGCCCATTGGTCAGATCTTTTCAACTCTCAACTTTTAAATTTATGCTTAGGATTAGTCTCTTCATTTCCTCCCCATTTCTTTAATTTCAAAATCTCTCCCCCCTTTTAAAAGTCTTCTTTGCTTGTGCTCGTTTTTTCTAAACTTTGACATTTTGCAAGCTAGAAACTTTGGCCTTATGCCATTGCATTTTTAAACTCATTTTCTTAAATCAAACTTTGTAAATGAACTTAACCATACTTGACTTAAAATTTCAAAAGCCAAAAAGAACTAACACTCATTCAAACCATTTTTAGGCCTTTGTGCCTTTCAAACTTAAATTTTTGTTAAAAGCAATGCATCCACTTTGAAATTGTTACCATGAACTACGAGGTTTTGATCCCTCATTTTTATGTTGGTACGTAGGCACAAGTCTGAAGGTCTTGTCAAACAAAAAAATATAATTAATGAATTCTTTTCTCATCCCCCCATTCTATTTGTTTACAAACATGATTTTGTACAAAAACAGACATGCACACAAGAAAGGGCTCCCTAGGAGTACCTAGGATACTTTGGGTGCTAACACCTTCCCTTTGTGTAACCAACCCCCTTACCTGTATTCTCTGGCATTTTATTAGTTTTGATGTGAAAACTTCTTAGCTTTTGGGTTTTGTTCGTACTTTTCCCTTTTCCCTTGGAAATAATAAAAGCGTGGTGGCTACTCTTGTTATGTCGACGTCTAGCTTATCCATAGCTTGATGATCATGAATTTACCGCTACAAAAATTAAGTGGCGACTCTGCTAGGGAGTAGTCTCCAGTGTGTTTAGCCTACTTTTTTGTGTGTATATAATTGTATATTTGATGTTTGTATATTTGTTTGATGATATAATTTGCTTGTTATGCTTGGTGATCCCTGAGTGGTGAGATAAGTTCTAACTCAAACTTGAGTGCAATTAAGATAGGAGGATGGTATAGTCATGTTCGACTTGTGTGGAGTAGTCCTTAACAAGTTGACTTAAGACCCATTACTCAGTGGAGACCCTTTTGGAGTTAGGAATGTCACACAAGTTATTTGTGGTTAGGCATTACTATCTCTGATTTGGGGTCCGAGAAGCTGAGGACCGTAGAACATTTAACCCCTCTTGGCCTATTTAGGACGTAGTGCGGAGACTGTTCAAGTGTAGACTTGATAACAGTTGTTATACGATACTACACTCAAACGAGTTTCTCTTGAGAATATTATGGGTTGATGAGTCAGTCATCCTAACCTGTAATATCCGATAGATAGAATTAAGACTCTGGGAACTTTTTAGAACATGATATACAGGTTTTATCCTTAGTTCACTCCTTTGGGAAGGTTCTTAACCAAGACTTCATGCTCGTGACTCACAACAAACCCTTGATTCTTGGTTGATCCAATCAAGTCTTGTCAATATCAATGGAACTTGGGTGTTGATAAGGTGAAAACCATAATCCACCAACATGGATGATTGATCTTGACAATGACTTGATTCATCCCTTGACCTTTGTTTGTTTGCCTTGTGTGTGATCCCTTATTTGTGATTGTTATTCATGCATTCATGTGCATCATAACATTCATCACACAAAAATTTCAAGGAACTGAGGTGTTATTTGCAAATATTTTCAGACCATGGATTGTGGAAGAAGGAACACTAAGAAATACAGTTTCAGATGTCCTGACTTGAAAGAGTTAAGGAAGCTAGCATATTTTGTATTATATCCCTTGGACTTCAAACAACGCCATAGGAAGCTTCTGTCTACCTTATCTGCTGATGAAGTTGAAGGACTTATGAGTGTGTTGGCTCAGTTCTATGATCCTCTCTACCGTTTCTTCACTTTTCCTAATTAATAGCTTGTGCCTACATTAGAGGAGTATGCCCATCTCTTGGGAATACCTGTTTCTAGTAAGATGCCATTTAGTAGATTGGAAGAGATTCCTAGATCTCATATTATAGCCGAAGCTCTTCACTTGAAGAAGTTTGAGATGAAGGCTCATTGGGTGAAGAAATGAGGATTATTTGGGTTGACTTATGAATTCCTCATCAAGGAAGTTACTGCCTTTGCTCAAGCCTGTAGTGTGGATGCTTTTGAAGCTATCTTTATGTTGCTCATCTATGTTCTAGCTTTGTTGCCTAACATTGATGGTTTTGTTGATATTAACGCCATTAGAATTTTCTTGATTGGAA
Organism: Lathyrus oleraceus; assembly: GCF_024323335.1. Lineage (NCBI taxonomy): Eukaryota > Viridiplantae > Streptophyta > Magnoliopsida > Fabales > Fabaceae > Lathyrus > Lathyrus oleraceus. The sequence continues at coordinate 209,729,164 of NC_066585.1, forward strand.
ATCATGTGCCTACTCTGTTGGGCGATATGTACTTCTGTTTGCATCTAAGGAATTCTAAGGGTGGTGGAACAATTGTCTATTGCATTCCTCTTTTGTACAAGTGGTTTATTTCTCACTTGCCTCAGACACCTGCTTTTATGGAGAACAAACAATGTCTACGGTGGTCTCAGAGACTTATGTCTCTCACTAATGATGATATAGTTTGGTATGATCCTTCATTAAGTAGTTTGGAGATTATTGATTATTGTGGTGAATTCTCTAATGTGCCTCTCATTGGTACACAAAGAGGAATTAACTACAAGCCTGCTTTGGCTCGTCGTCAACTTGGGTTCCCCTTGAGAGACAAACCTAATAACACTTTGTTAGAAGGTATTTTCTATCAAGAGGGTAAAGATCCCCAACATTTGAAGCAGAAGATTGTGCATGCTTGGTATAATGTGCATAGAAAAGGAAGATCCGAGCTTGGTTCGTGCAATTGTGTAGCTTTGGAAGCTTACACTATTTGGGTGAAGAAGAGAGCTTTAGAGTTGAAGATGCCTTATCCTTATGAGAGACCTATGTCTATGGTTGTGATTGAGCCATTAACTCTCCCTAACCAAGATGTAGAGGAGTTGGAAGACGCACTCACCAAGATGAAGCAAGAGAAGGATATGTGGGAAGAGCGTTTCCATGCTTTAAGCAGAAAGCATGAGGAGTTGCAAATTGAGTCTAAGGACTAAGATGCACTTATTGAGCTACTTGAAGACTGAATGACAAAGAGACAGAGAGGGCCAGAGGTTTCATTTTCCTCTAGTATGCCTCAGTCTTCCGTCGCTTGGAAGAAGATTGTTGATCAGCTTGTCCTCGAGAAGACTCAGATGAAGGCTTCTTTTGAGACCGAGATCCGACGCATTCGAAGGAAGTACGCTCCTGCCACCAGATCTTCTGATGTTGTTGTTAGGGATCCTTAGGATGACTATTCTCCTTTTCTCTTGTATTTTGTATTTTTGGTTTCTAAAATTGTACTCAGTGTAATCCTTCCAATTATATAAATAAAAGAGTTATTTTATGATCATATCAAATTGTTGCAATTATTGTTATATATATATATATATATATATATATATATATATATATATAATATATATATATATATATATATATATATATATATATATATATATATATATATATATATATATATATATATATATATATATATATATATATATATATATATATTTGCAAATAATGTAGTAAGTTCCTTGAAGACAAAAATAAACAAGCATTGCATTTCATGCATCATCTGCATAGCAGGTTTCTCTTTCACCAAATGTCTCATTGGTGTGTCTTTTATGCTTCAGCCAAGCTGACTCATCGATACAATACCCGCGCCAATTATTTAAAGATGATGGAGCATCTTGAACAAGAGAATAGAGACCTGAAGGATGAGATTTCTCGTCTGAATGCCATGATGGAGTCGGTCCTAGCTGCTCAGAGCCAGTCTTCTCCAACACCCGCAACTCCTCCTCCTTAGAGGACTGTCATTTCCGAGGTGGCTACCTCTACCATTCCTCCAACTACTGCTCATTTTGCATCCAACATGCCTGCTGGATTCTCGTGGGGAATGCCACCCAACTTCGTGCCTGAAGGCTTTGCGCCTACCTTTGCTTCCATGCTGGCATCTAGCCTGGTCATGTCTGTGTCGCTGCCTGTTGTGCATACCCTGCCTCGTGTAAAAGACACCATCTATCATTCTGAGCCGTCTGGGGGCCCTGATGTGTATGAGAAGATGGATGAGATGAAGGACCAATTCCTTGAGCTGCGTAAAGAGTTGAAAACTTTGAGGGGTAAGGACTTGTTTTAGAAGAGTGTTGCGGAACTGTGTTTGGTTCCAAATGTGAAGATTTCGGTGAAATTCAAAGTGCCCAACTTTGAGAAATACAAGGGAATACTTGTCCACTCAGCCATTTGGTGATGTACGCCCGAAAGATGTCTACTCAAACAGATAATGATCAACTTTTGATCCATAATTTTCAAGACAGTTTGACCGGTGTCGCTCTAAGGTGGTACATGGGCTTGGATAGTGCAAGCACCCGCATGTTCAATGATTTGGGCGAGGCATTTATGAAGCAGTATAAGTATAATGTTGATATGGCTCCAGACAGAGATCAGTTGAGGTCGTTGTCTTAGAAAGATAAAGAGAGATTCAAGGAGTATGCTCAGTGATGGAGAGAGCTTGCTGCTCAGATTACCCCTCCTTTGGAAGAAAAGGAGATGACCAAGATTTTTCTTAAGACCCTGAGCTCATTTTACTATGAGTTGATGATTGCTAGTGCCCCCAGTGACTTTACCGAAATGGTAAACATGGGGATGCGGCTCGAAGAAGGTGTCGGAGAAGGACGGTTGTCTAGAAAGGAGATGTCGTCCAGCAAGAGGTATGGTAATAGTTTCAGCAAGAAGAAGGAAAGTGAGGCTAATGCAGTTCCCGTGGGGAGGCAGAAGAGGCCTCGTGTCAGAAGAAATCAACCACCCCGTCAACATCATCATCAAGTATCATCAGTAATTCCGGTATTTCCAACAAATCAGTCAACACCAATTTAACAACAACAACGTCAACAACAACAACCACCGCAACAAACAAACACCTATAACAACAATACTAACAATTATCAACGATAAAATTTTGAGAGGAAGAAGGTCTCTTTTGACCCAATTCCGATGACATATGCAGAATTATATTCGTCTTTGGTTCTCAAGAACCTGTTACAACCAAGAAATCCTCCGCAAATTCCCGAACCACTTCCATGGTGGTACAAACCATAACTCCACTGTGCTTTTTATCAAGGATCCCCCGGCCACGATATAGAGAACTACTACCCTCTCAAGTATGAAGTTCAGAAGCTGGTAAAAAATGGAATGGTGTCCTTTGAGTACCGTACGCCAAATGTTAAAGCTAACCTACTACCTACCCATGGGAATTCATCTGTTAATATGGTGGACGGTTGTCCAGGGGAGTTCAAGGTATTCGACGTACACTTCATAAGAAGGTCCTTGGTGATGATGCACAAGGATGTTTGCTTGGTGAGTGATTGTGAGCATGACCATGATGGTTATGCTATCTGCAGTGTCAATCTTAGAGGTTGTATGGTTGTAAAGAGGGACATCCAGAGGTTGATGGATGAAGGTTTGATTCAGACTGTTCAGTCCCGTCACATAGATGATGATGTCAATGTAGTAGTACCAGTTTTCAAAACTCCCAAGAGAGTGGTTATTCAATATGATAGCAGCAATAGTAACATCGTCAGCAAAAGATCGGTATCACCGTTGGTTATACGGTTGGCGGGTCCCGTCCCGTATGCATTTGATAAGGATGTCTCGTATCAGTACAATGCAACTATGTTGAAAGATGGTCAAGAGGTTCCATTACCTACAACCAGTTTTGTCATAAGCATTGCCGATGTTACTAAGGTGACCCGTAGTGGTCGTGTGTTTGGGCCGGTGTTCCCAAAGAATGTAGAAGATTCGACTGTCAGTAAGAAGGTGGATGTGCCTGTAGTAGAATCTATTAGTGCTCCAAAGTGTCAGTCTGGTGAATCCAGCGGTTTGAAGACTAATGACGATGATGAGGTATTCAGGCTAATTAAGAAAAGTGAATTCAACGTAGTGGAGCAATTGCTCCAAACCCCCTCGAAGATTTCAGTACTGTCTCTGTTGATGAATTCATAAGCGCATAGAGAAGCACTACAAAGAGTTCTTGAGCAAGCTTATGTGGAACATGATGTTATGGTGGATCAATTCAATCATATCGTGGCTAACATCACTTCCTGCAACAACCTTAGCTTTTGTGACGAAGAACTCCCAGAAGAGGGTAGGAATCATAACTTGGCTTTGCATATCTCCATGAACTGCAAAGACGATGCTCTATCGAATGTGTTGGTAGACACCAGATCTTCTTTGAATGTACTCCCAAAGTCAACATTGTTGAAGTTGTCATACAAAGGAGCACCTATAAGATATAGCGGCGTAATCGTCAAAGCTTTTGACGGTTTTCACAAAACTGTGATTAGCGAAGTGGACCTTCCGGTGAAGATAGGTCTGAGTGACTTCCAAATTACTTTTCAAGTAATGGATATCCACCCGGCCTATAGTTGTCTATTGGGAAGGCCATGGATTCACGAGGCGGGAGCTGTTACATCCATATTGCATCAGAAGCTCAATTTTGTCAAGAATGGGAAGCTAGTTATTGTTGATGGGGAGAAGGTGTTGTTGGTCAGCCACCTGTCATCTTTCTCTTATGTTGAAGCTGAAGATGAGGTGGGTAATCCATTCCAAGCCTTATCTATTGTTGTTGAAAAGAGAGTTGGGGCACCCATGTCCTCATTTAAAGATGCATTGAAGATTGTTGAAGATGGTCAGTCTGATCAGTGGGGTCGGATGGTAGAGGTCTCCGACAACAAGAGTATAGCCAGTTTGGGTTTCCAACAAGGTTCGTCAGCAGTCAGATCTGAAGATGTACAACTCAGCTTCCGTAACGGAGGGTTCATTCATGGTAATAAACAACACTTAGATGTCGTTCTAGAGGATGATGAAGAGATACACCGCACCAATTTTGTGACGTATGGAAAGGCTTGCAACAATTGGACTGTTGTTGATATTCCTGTTATAATGCGCCGATCTAAGTAATTGATTTTATTTTTGAAAATCCTTCTTTTATGCCTAAGGGAGAAGTGAACATTATTGGGCATTTTCAATTCGATCATCAATAAAATATAATTATATTCATCCACATCTATGATGTTTTGTTTTTACTTTTTGCTTTATTCTAAAAATGGTAATCACAAAAAACATAAATAAATAATATAATTGGCCATCTGCATAATATTTGGTCACAAATTCACTTCTCTAAAATCAAAATATCAAATCATTATGCAGGTTGGTTTCTAACCCCATTGAATACAATGATCCTTCTCCTTCTCCAAATTTTGAATTCCCTGTGTTTGAGGCTGAGGAGGAAAGTGATGAGGAAGTAAGTGATGAATTGTCTCATCTTCTTGAGCATGAAGGAAAAACCATTCAGCCGTTTGAAGAGAAGATTGAGCTAGTCAACTTGGGTTCTAAGGATGATGTGAAGAATGTCAAGATTGGATCTCGACTGTGTCCTGAAGTTAAGAAGGGGTTGGTAGATCTTCTCTGAGAGTATTTAGATGTGTTTGCTTGGTCCTATCAAGATATGCCTGGGTTAGATTCTGAGATTGTGGAGCATAGATTATCGTTGAAGCCAGAATGCCCGTCGGTCAAGCAGAAGTTGAGAAGGACTCATCATGATATGGCAGTGAAGATCAAAGAAGAAGTGCAAAAGCAGATTGATGTTGGTTTCCTTGTTACCGCCGAATATCCGCAATGGGTGGCCAATATTGTGCCCATTCCGAAGAAAGATGGAAAAGTCTGTATGTGCGTTGATTACAGAGATTTGAATAAAGCCAGTTCGAAAGATGATTTCCCTCTGCCACACATTGATATGTTGGTAGACAATACAACTAAATTCAAAGTTTTTTTATTTATGGATGGATTTTCCAGATATAATCAGATCAAGATGGCACCCGAAGATATGGAGAAGACCATATTCATTACACCTTGGGGAACATTATGTTATAGAGTGATGACTTTCAGTTTGAAGAATGCTGGTGCAACCTACCAGAGAGCAATGACTACTCTTTTTCATGATATAATGCATAAAGAGATTGAGGTCTATGTTGATGATATGATTGCTAAATCTATTGATGAAGAGGAACATGGTAAGCATTGGTTAAAGCTATTCCAGCGTTTGAGGAAGTATAAACTCCGCTTGAATCCCAATAAGTGTACTTTTGGTGTTCGTTCTGGTAAGTTGTTGAGCGTTATTGTCAGCGAGAAGGGTATTGAAGTTGATCCTACCAAGGTCAAAGCAATACAAGAGATGTCTGCGCCCAAAACTGAGAAGCAAGTCAGAGGTTTTCTCGACCACTTGAATTATATCTCAAGATTCATTTCACACATGATTGCCACATGTGCACCTATATTCAAGCTTCTTCGGAAAGATCAGTCTTGTGATTGGACCGAAGACTACCAAAAAGCTTTTGATAGTATCAAAGAGTATATGCTTGAGCCTCCGATTATGTCTCCACCTGTTGGGGAAGACCGTTGATTATGTATTTGATTGTGCTTAAAGAGAGTATGGGTTGTGTTCTAGGTCAGCAAGATGAGACTGGAAAGAAATAATTTGCAATATACTACCTCAGTAAGAAATTCACCGATTGTGAGACTCAGCATTCTATGCTTGAAAAGACTTGTTGCGCATTGGCTTGGGCTGCTAAGCATCTGCGTCAATATATGTTGAATCATACTACTTGGTTGATATCCAAAATGGATCCAATCAAGTAAATATTGGAGAAGCCTGCTTTAACTGGGAGAATTGCCCGTTGGCAGATGTTGTTATCAGAGTATGATATTGAATACCGATCTAAGAAAGTTATCAAAGGTAGTGTCTTGGCTGACCATTTGGCTCACCAACCGATTGAAGATTACCAGTCAGTGCAGTATGATTTTCCTGATGAAGAGATCTTGTACTTGAAGATGAAAGATTGTGATGAACCATTGCTTAAAGAAGGGTCGGAACCTGGTTCCCGTTGGGGCATGGTTTTTGATGGAGCTCTTAATCAGTATGGTAATGGCATTGGGGCAGTAATCATTACTCCTCAAGGCACGTATTTTCCATTTAAAGCTAGATTGACTTTCAAGTGTACAAACAATATGGCTGAGTATGAAGCTTGCATTGTGGGGCTTGAAGAGGCCATTGATCTCAGAATCAAGTATTTGGACGTCTATGGAGATTCAACTTTGACGGTGAATCAAATCAAAGGTGAATGGGAGACGAATCAACCCGGTTTGATACCATATAGAGATTATGCATGAAGGATTTCAACTTTCTTTATAAAGGTTGAATTTCATCATATCCCTCGAGATGAAAACCGAATGGCAGATGCTCTTGCAACACTGGCATCGATGATTATAATGAAATATTGGAATGAGGTTCCTAATTTGACTATGATGCGTCTTGATAGGCCAGCTCATGTGTTTGCTGTTGAAGAAGTCAAGGATGAGAAACCGTGGTATTATGACATCAAGAGTTTCCTCCTAAGTCAGATTTACCCGTCTGGGGCATCTTTGAAAGATAATAAGACTTTGAGAAGACTAGCCGAGAATTTCTACTTGAATGATGATGTTTTGTACAAGAGAAACTTCAATATGGTTTTGCTCAGATGCGTGGATAGACACGAAGCAGACCTATTGATGATTGAAGTCCATGAAGGTTCCTTTGGTACTCATTCCAATGGACATGCAATGGCGAAAAAGATGTTGTGAGCAGGTTACTATTGGCTGACAATGGAATATGACTATTGCAAATTTGTGAAGAAGTGCCACAAGTTTCAAATATATGCTGATAAAATTCATGTTCCTCCGACACTTTTGAATGTTATTTCCTCTCCATTGCCCTTCTCCATGTGGGGAATTGATATGATTGGCATGATTGAGCCCAAAGCTTCAAACTGACATTATTTCATTTTGGTGGTTATTGACTACTTCACAAAGTGGGTTGAAGTGGCATCATATACGAATGTAACCAAGCAAGTTGTTGTAAGGTTTATCAAGAATCGAATTATATGCCGTTATGATGTGCCAAGTAAGATCATTACTGATAATGGATCTGTCATACGGTGAACTGACTTTGTGTGTTTTTGCTTTGGAAAGCAAATGTCGCGGATAGCAAGAGTCGCCACCGACTTTTCTTTTATCCCATAAGGAAAGGTGGAAAAGAACAGGAAAGACCTTAATTAGATTTTGGGTTCGGGAGGTACATTATACAAAGGGAAGGTGTTAGCACCCTTTGTATCCATGGTTATCCATGGGCTCTTAATTGCTGGATCACTTATGTTTGTCTGAAAAAAGTGTTTGTGAATTGCTTAAAAAATGTTTTGAAAAGAGAATTTAACTTTGTAATGATTCTTGTATGAATGTATACAAAGTGGTTATCTCGTTTAGTTTTGAAAGTTACTTAGAAAAATATAACTCGGTAATGATTCTAGTATGAATGTATACCAAGTGGTGATTTTCTCAAGATGTTTTGAAAGGTATGGGGTGTGAAAAATGTTTTAGGTGGTGAGCCAGCAATTAAGGGTTATACCTACCCAAGGCCTTTATGGGCATTTCCTATCCTTATGAGGGTAAAACTGTCCTTACTATTAAGAAGTAAGTAGTTTTATCCTTTGGATGTAAAAGGGTCATCGTAGGGTCATCGATTGGTCATTAAAGGCAACATTTGTAAGGATACCTTAGCATTCGAAGGGACGATCATCATTTAACCGTAGGCTACAACGAAGGGTCATCGAGGGGCAAAATCATATATTCGCAGGCAACATCCGAGGGACTATGATTTATTTTATAGGGACATGATGATTTAACCGAAGGGTCTTTGCTAAGTGTATCCCCACATTCGCGGGACATGACCATAATGCCGTAATATCGTAAGGCAACAAGAGAGGTCCAAGATCACATATTCAACGGCAATATTTTACGATCGATTAGGTAGTTGTAATCAATTAGGTAATTAGGTCCATATTAATCAAGTAATTAGGAGGAATCTCCACATTAAAATCAATTAAATAAATAGGATGAATCTCTACATTAAAATCAATTAAGTAAATAGGATGAATCTCCACAAGGGTATCCCACAAATAAAGTGGGATACCTAGCAAGCTACCCTCTTCGGGAGTATGTGAGTCCTTACAATATTCAGCAAACAGGTCAGAATACCAAATGGGGGTGCAATCGAGGATTACACCGCAAAAGAAACACAGCAGTAGGAATGTCAGGAAAAATAACGCATGATTAAAATAGAATAGATCAGATAAGCATAGAACAGAACAGCCAAAATATTAGCGACTGTCACGTTCGCCTCTGCCTCGCCTAGCGAAGGCTTAGTGAATGCTTGCTACATGCTCGCTTAGCGATGTGCTAGCGAGCGGCTGCGGGTTTTGAATTCCAGAACAGTACGATCTCAGCATGCTGCACACCCTATGGCATTCAATTACAGAAATAACATGGTCAAACATTCAGGATATTCAGGCACATTTAAACTCACATGCAAACTCTAACTACATATCCAGAAATTCAATCATGATGCATTATGTATTCAGAGATTACAGATTGGAAGCATAAAACAGTAGTGATGCGCAAACCTGTTTGCAATCGAATTGCAACGTTGAATTGGCAGGTCACTTTTGGTATCGGATTGAGTTGGGCGGAGGTAACCTTTTGGGCAGATGAGTTGCCTTCAGGGTTGCTCTGAATCCTCTTGGTTAGCCTCCAAGGTTTGATTGCTAGGGTTCCGGTTCGTCTCCCTCTGTTCCCCCTTTCTGACTGAAATGTTGGTATTTATAATGGTTTATTGTGACCTAATGGGCTCAGAATGAAGCCCGGAATTTTCTGGTATTCGCAAGCTTCGCTAGGCGAGTATTGTAGCGAAGGGTTCGCTAGGCGAAGGATTTGCTCGCCTAGCGAGCATGCCAGTTTGGGCCATTTTCTGGATTTGGCCATCTGCGAGCTGGGTTTTGGTTCCTTTAAGGTCAATGCCTTGGAAAATAAGTTGGGGTGCCTCAAAAAAGTCTTGCAAAATTAACGGGCGAATTTTGGGGTATGACAGGATCGAACTTGAATAATAACATGGTGGAAGCTCTTTGCAAAGACTTCAAGATTGCACACCATAATTATTCTCCCTATAGACCCAAGATGAATGGGGTTGTTGAAGCTGCAAACAAGAACATCAAGAAGATTATTCAAAAGATGGTTGTAACGTACAAGGATTGGCATGAGATGCTCTCGTTTGCTTTGCACGGGTATCTTACATCCATCCGCACTTCAATAGGGGCAACCCCTTTCTCTCTTGTATATGGTATGGAAGTTGTGCTCCCAGTAGAGGTTGAGATCCCTTCATTGCGTGTGCTCATAGAAGCCAAGTTGACTAAGGCTGAATGGTGTCAGACTAGGTTTGATCAGTTGAGTTTAATTGAAGAGAAGAAGTTGACTGCCATGTGTCATGGTTAGTTATATCAGCAGAGGATGAAGAAAGCTTTTAATAAGAAGGTCAGACCTCGTGTTTTCAGAGAAAGTGACCTTGTGCTCAAGAAGATTCTATCTTTCAAACCAGATTCTAGGGGCAAATGGACTCCTAATTATGAAGGCCCATATGTTGTTAAGAGAGCCTTTTCAGGCGGTGCTTTAATCCTTACAACTATGGATGGTGAAGAGTTCACTCGTCCAGTGAACACAGATGCAATCAAGAAATACTTCGCCTAAAAAGAGAAAAGAACAACTCGCTAAGTTGAAAACCTGAAAGGGCGGCTTATGCAAAAATGAGCGTCTCGGTGGATTGAAAACCTGAAAGGGCGATCCCGACAAAAGTTAGAGACATAAAACAGAAAGAATTATCCCGATAAGTTGAGTACCCGACCTTGGGGAAATTTATGCAAAAATGAGGGAATATGGCAAGTAACTGCATCCTGCTAATTTTCAGACTTGAAGACATTTTTTAGCACAACGGTCGGTTTTGATTCATCGTCCCCAGTAGTAGTCAAGAGCATAGTGGATATCAAGAGTTGGTAGAAGGATTAATGATCATTGTATTCAATGTAACCCTTTTTCCATGTAAGTTACCATTTTCAACTTTGTAAAGATCTATGAAGTCTTGTCATCTACAGACTATCATTCCATTAAATAAAGTTGAGCTTTTATCCAATTGTTTCTACTCTTATTTAATTCAGCCAAATAGTTTTAAATTTTATTATGATCATTTTTGAAAATTAATTTTTTAAATCAAAATCATGTTTTCTTAAACATATAAAAGCATTTAATTTTAAGCAATCGATTTCATTTAAAAAAGTATCAACAACGGTTCAAAAGCAGTAAGCCTTAAAGTGTGGAGCATTATTGGTTCTCCCTAAGTAGTAGGCGCAATTTCTCTTTCATCCCCGACAACTTTGGTCAGCACTCGATTTTTGTTGATTTCTCCAGACGATTATTTCTCCGTCATCCCCAACAAAATTTATATTTGGTCTCCAGCAGAGTTAGAACATTTCATGGTTCCGGCAGACTTTGGTTTCCTCACCAGTCGTCGTCAGATTCGTTCCCAGTCAGAGTTCCCCCCGGGTTTCTGAGCAGTTATTTGTGGTTATCCCCTGTGTGGTTGTCTCCCATTTGATATGGTGTTGACCTAAAATTCCCCGGGGAGTTGATAACACTTTTCCTCAGCAGATCTCCTCCTTCCCCAACTAGGGTTGAGCCTTCGGGGTATTGATCTCTCTTTTCTCCAATAGTTGTCTCCCTCTTTTGTGGATTGACCGGGAATTGTATCGATGATTCAAATATGCGACATTTTGTATCCTTTGTGATTGTTTTGTCAGCATAATCATCATATTTACATATACATATGCATATGCACTCATATAATTTCATTGTTGCATCATTGTGCTTTGAGACTCAACCCTATAATTCTTATTCTCTATTATGGTGGTACTCTATCCCCATATAAGTTTGGTGCTTGTCCTCCTTCAATTGTAGAGTGTCAGCCCCTTAAGCAGAAAGACTTTAACCTTTCTCCTTTCCCCACTGAGTTATTTCCTCATGGATAATGATCGTTTCAGCTTCCTCCCCGGTTGATTATCTGGATGGAACCACTCCCCTTGAGTTATATCCTCATTGGGTAGAGTTTTGATTGACTGTTTCTTTCTAGATCTTACCTAGATAGATATTTTTGGTCCCCTGAGAGTTTATTAACTAGTAACTAGTAGTATTCTCTTAAGTGGGCAGTTTGTTACTTCTTGCCCAGTACCTCGGCAAAAGTAACCTTGTTTCTCCCTAGCGGATTCATTTTCACGTTTCCCCAGGAAGTATATCCTTGATATGTTCATCCTAACCGATGACGGATATTTTCTTCCCTTGCTTTGAGTTTATCCTTGATATGTTCATCCTAATCGGTGACATATATTCTCATATTTGGTATTCTACCCAGTAAAAAGGTAGTTGTAATCCCTATTTTTATTCCCCAGAGAGTTAATCCTTGATATGTTCATCTTAACCGATGACGGATTTCCTTCTTTTTGCGGTCTTCTGCCCAGTAACTGGTAATTGTAAATTCTGCTTTTTCTCCCTTTGCAAAGTTTATCCTTGATATGTTCACTCTAACCGGTGACGGATATTCTCTCTAATGGTATTCTATCTAGTAATTGATAGATATAATCCCTATTTCTCCCCTCGGAGTCTATCCTTGATATGTTCATCCTAACCGGTGACATATATTCTCTTTGATGGTATTCTATCCATCATTCGATAGATGTAATTCCTATTTTTGTTGTTCAGGTGGTTTATCCTTGATATGTTCATCCTAACCGATGACAGATATCCTCCTAAACATCCCTAGGTAAGATTATCCTTGATATGTTCATCCTAACCGATGACAAATTTTCTTTCCTTTGAGTTTATCCTTGATATGTTCACTCTAACCAGAGACGGATATTCTCTCCTTGTGGTCTTCTGCCCACTAGCCGGTAGTTGTAAATCCTGTTTTCAGTTTTCCCTAGCAAGGCTATTCTTACCCAGTGACCAGTAATGAATACACCTCCTGGAGATCCTCGGTGAGTCATCCTTGATATGTTTACTCTAACTGGTAACAGTTGTCTTCCCTATCATATTTTTATTATCTCCTTACCCAGTAACCGGTAGTGGATGATAGATTTTTGCTCCTCCTGTGTTGAAGTTTATTTCTTCCCCCAGCTGAGTTGAGTGTGTATTTCCTTGGTGAAATCATTTTTCCTGCAGGGTTCGAATATTTTAGTTTTATTCTGATCTACCCGTTTCCCTTGCAGGCTTTCCCTTTGTTTCTCGGCTGAGTCTTTCCATTTTCATGGAATTCCTCTAGTCCCCTAGTTGTTTTAAGTCGTAGCCTAGCCTGCGCACAACCCTTTTCCCCCAAAGTCTCTGTCTCCCCAGTGATTTTTCCTTAGGGAAATGCATTACACTCCTATGGACTTTCAGTCTCTCCGGATTCTTTTCCTTTGTGGCAACATTTCCCCACAAAGATTTATTTTAACATTCATATCATATGCATCATGAGGTCTCTTAGGGACCAAAATTTGTTTCTATATGTTGTTATTTAAGCCCATTTTATTGAGTCGATGCGAAGATTTTAACCTTCACCGCCTCAATTAGAATGTCCTTAAATAGGGGCAGCTGTAAGACCCCAATGTTGACCCTAAGATCCCTCATGCTACCTCATCATATGCATTAGTATTTGGATTATACCTTGGCATCCTCCTTACCCCTCTTTCATTGGGTTTGTTTTGGGAGAGATCACCAAGCACTATGTGATTGTATCATACTTGTTATTTTATCATATACTAACTAATATACCAAAAATATGTCTTTGCATTTGTCTAACTCTTTTGTAGGTAGGGCATGATCACCATTGATCTATCAAGTTCACATCTAGGGTTTAAGACCCTCATTGCTAAGAAGAGCTCAACCAAGGAATAATCCACAATGGCTCTAAGCATCATATATGAGTCCCCATGATCTTTACATGTTATTTTGATCAAGATTTCTTCAAGAGTTTGGAATTGGTTTGCATTGAAAACCCTAGTTTATCTGGGTATCTTGAGTAACTTCTTCAACAAGCTTTTTCACCAATTGATCAAATACTCTAAGGTACACTTCAAATTTCATCATCTTATGCATATATGATCTCCCATGAGCCTAAAAAGTCAAGATAATTGCAAGTTAGCAAGTTGGTTGATGGTAGTTGGCCAGATGAATTCATCTGATCAAAACTGGGTCTCCCTAGACCCTATCTCCTATAATTTTCATCATATGAAAATTATTCCAAGTGCAAAGTTACTCTAAATGACATTCCAAACAACTTTCATGTTGAGGTATCGAGATATTTATGCTTGGAAAGTCATTTTTTATGTTGAAACATTATAGCTCATTTTGTTTAAACCCAAATTTGAAAGTCAACTTCCCAAGGCCATAACTTGCTCAATTTTTATGATATGAAATATTTCCAAGTTTCACAATCAAATTTAAGGTGTCTACTTAAACATTTATGTTTGGAGTAATATCTAAATCAACTTTTATGAGCATGTGATATGAGGATACATTATAGGTCATTTTGGACCAACAACATTGAACAAGTGATTTTCCTCAACTTCAAAAATGCATAACTCATTCACACAAAATCCAAATGATGTCAAATTGGTGACCATTTTGAAGGTTTTCAATAGGGATACAACTTTTATGAAGACACTTTTCTCATTTGGAGCTCACATAAAAAGTTAGCCAAGGTGGAATAATTGAACATATGGCTTGACACTTAGAAAATATTTTGACATGTTGAAATTTCCAAACTTCCACCTCAAAATTCACCATGATACAAGTTCCAAATGGAAAAGTGTCCAACTAGGAGTTGTTCCTATTGATCTAACCTTCCCAAAGAGTCCAAATTCATTAATTTTGGATAAAGTTTGAGGGGTCTGCACATAGCTTGAACAGGGAAGTATCAGTTGGCCAGAATCATGCTTCAAACATCCAAACATCTTTGCCTTGCATTGCAATATTCATTTAGACTTAATTTAATTTGATTTTGGATCTAATTGAGATGTCTCATGGGCCTATACATGCCCATGCACGCGTGCCATTCACATTGCCAAATTTGGAAGCAATTTCAAGTGTGCAAATAACACTTACATTTTTCTATAAATAGAGGACCATTGCTTCAGTTTCAAGGACCTTGCGCGCCAACTTTGCCTCCAACCGTTGAAACCCTCACAATTCAAAGGAAAACCTGATAAATTTCACTTAAAATTTGTGTTTGAATCTCACCTTTTGGAGATTCAAAAACTCTAGGATCCAAAGCTTTGCACCTTTACCAATCTACTTCTACAAGCTCCATAAGCAAGATCAAGCACGAATTAAAGCAAGAGAGATGCAGTTCTGCACAACATTGAAGGTATTTTTCCAGATTTTTCTTCGCTTTGATTCTCTCTCAATTCTCATCAATTCTCTTGGAACTTTGGTTGTCTTAAGTCCTACCAATGTAGGCAATCAGATTGAGTTGCTTTGAGGTCAAATTGAAGCAACTCAGTTCATACACCTCAAAATTCAACTTCACGTATCTCTTAATATACTTGGAGTTAGGTTAAATAGAGGTGATATTCATGATCTATGCCATTTTTTATTTAAGATCATGTCCTCTTTTTTCATTTATGTGATGGTGATGAGAGAACCAGTCAGGCCAGGGTCATCGGAGAAGATGGCCGACACTTGGCTTCGTCGATGCGCTGGATATGTTCTAAGCCATTGGATTGATTCAAAATGTTTTAATCATGGACGTTTCTTGTGATCACCCAACGCGTGGAGCGCTGACTAGCGTGTACCATGGAACGCGCGTTTCTCACCACTTAATCTGCCACCTCAATTAATGAGAGAGATCAGTGGTCCATGTTTTTTTGATTATCTGATTTTTCAATTTATTCCTCTTATTTTCATTAATTCATATTAAATTTAATATTGATCCAAAAAATATGAGAGTTTCACCAAAAAAATTTAAATAAAATCCCGTTTCATTTTCTGGATTAAAATTATTTTTTGGATCATTATGAAGGAGAATAGCGATGCAAAACGCAGCGGAATTTAAAATTTTCTCCTTTAGTGATCCTTACGACTGGGCATGATCAGTGATAGAATCGTTACCTCTTGTGAAGAATGAAACCTTTAATGCAGATCTACGGAGCAATCACGAACGTTAAATGATGACAACGCCTCAACTCAGTCCACACGAACGGATTCCTTCAATCTCAGTGCTAGCTGCTACGAATGAAGGCTTTGAGTGAGAGAGAGAGAGAAACGAAATTGCAAAAAACTGCTCAAAATGCTTCTGCACAAGCGTTCTATTTATAGAACAACTTGTGTGAGCTGCAAGCTAAAAAGCCCACTTAAGTGTATTTGGCCCATATCTTATAATATGCCAAAATCACTTAAGCGCGTGGTACATTACTGTCATACCCCAAAATTTGCCCGTTAATCTTGCAAGGCATTTTTCAAGACATTGATCTTAAAGGAACAAAGGCCTAGCACACAGGTGGCCCAATCCAGAAAATGACTCAAACTGGCATGCTCGCTAGGCGAGCAAATCCTTCGCCTAACGAACCCTTCGCTACACCACTCGCCTAGCGAAGCTTGCGAATACCAGAAATTTTGGGCTTCATTCTGAGCCCATTAGGTCACAAAAAATCATTATAAATACCACAACTTCAGTCAGAAGAAAGGGGGGGAACAGACGGACGGACGGAGACAGAGAGAAGGAACAGCAAACCCTGGAGGCTAACCCAGAGAATTCAGAGCAACCCTAAAGGAAACCCTGAAGGAAACTCATCTGCACAAAGGTTACCTCCGCCCAACTCAATCCGGCGCCAACCCTAAGAGTGACTTGCCAATTCAAGGTTGCATTTCAATTGCAAACAGGTTTGCATTACTATTACCGTTTTATGCTCCCAATTTTCATGTGATATTATAATTAAATTCATAAATATATTTAAGGTTTTGCGTGTGAATTTAAGTATGCATAGAGATCCTGAATGTTTAACCATGTAATCGCTGTAGTGAATGCCATAGGGTTTGGAGCTTGCTGAAATCGTACTGCTCTAAAATTCAAAACCTGCAGCCGTTCGCTAGCACATCGCTAAGCGAACATGTAGTGAGCGTTCGCTAGGCCTTCGCTAGGCGAGGCAGCAGCAAACATGACAGTCGCTGACTTTTCTGTTCTGATCTTTGCTCATCTGACATGTTTTATTATCACCATGCATTGTTTACCTGACATCGGTACTGTTGTGATTCCTTTTGTTTGGTGCAATTCTCGATTGCACCCTGATTTGGTATTCTGACCTGTTTGCTGAATTTTGTAAGGGTTCACATACTCCTGGAAAAGGTAGCTTGCTAAGTATTCCACTTTATTTGTGGGATACCCTTGTGGAGATTCACCCTAATTACTTAATTGATTTTAATGTGGAGATTCATCATAATTACTTAATTGATTTTAATGTGGAGATTCATCCTAATTACCTAATTGATTATAAAATATTGCCTTTGAATATGTGATCTTGGACCTCTCTTTGTTGCCTTACGGTATTACGGTATTACGGTATTACGGTCATGTCCCGCGAATGTGGGGATGCACTTAGCAAAGATCCTTCGGTTAAATCATCACGTCCCTATAAGATAAATCATAGTCCCTCGGATGTTGCCTGCGAATATATGATTTTTGTCCCTCGATGACCCGTCGTTGTAGCCTACGGTTAAATGATGATCGTCCCTTCGAATGCTAAGGTATCCTTACAAATGTTGCCTTCAATGACCAATCGATGACCCTACGATGTCCCTTTGACATCCAAAGGATAAAACTACTTACTTCTCAATAGTAAGGACAGTTTTACCCTCATAAGGATAGGAAATGCCCATAAAGACCTTGGGTAGGTATAACTCTTAAATGCTGACTCACAACCTAAAACATTTTTCATACATCACACTTTGCAAAACATCTACTAGAAAATCACCACTTGGTATACATTCATACTAGAATCATTGCCAAGTTATATTTTTCTAAACAGCTTTCCAAAATTAAACGAGATAAATACTTTGTATACATTCATACAAGAATCATTACAAAGCTAAACTCTCTTTTCAAAACATTTTCTAAGCAGTTCACAAACACTTTTTCAGACAAGAAAAATATAAGTGATCCAGCAATTAAGAGCCCATGGATAACCATGGATACAAAGGGTGCTAACACCTTCCCTTTGTATAATGTACCTCCCGAACCCAAAATCTAATTAAGGTCTTTCCTGTTCTTTTCCACCTTTCCTTATTGGATAAAAGAAAAGTCGGTGGCGACTCTTGCTATCCGCGACATTTGCTTTCCAAAGCAAAAACACATCAAAAGTCAGTTCACCGTATGACAGAACTGGCGACTCTGCTGGGGAGAAACAGAGAGGTTGCCTTAAAACAAAAAAAACAACAAGATCACTTATTTGAATTGTCTGATTTACTTTTAAGGGATTGCTTGGGTATTTTATGCTTGAGTGAAAGATCCTACACCCGGATCTAGTGTACCTTAGGTAAGTAGCAAAAGATCATCGCGACTATCCGACGTATACTGGAATGGTCAAAATGATGGCTACGGTTAATGTGACACTTTGGATGTCCTGATGTTCCTCATGTTTACTTGAGGAAAAATTTGGCTTCTGTGTGGTGTCATCAAAGCATTAACCAGACCTTTAGAACCCTAATTGACTCATCCTAGCCATTAGAAAGTAGTGAGATAACTGACTTCGGTTCCGACTGGGGTTGGTTGAGACTCGATACTACACTCTTTGAGATTGGACTTTAGGGAAGCTTCGGTCAACCACTTGGTGTTGCACTGAAGTGGACTTGAAGGAAGGTCGATGATTTGAGATCCTTCTAGAACCCGGCTATTACTCTAGGACAGGTTGAACCAACCAAACTTCAGTGGGGAGGGTACTTACCTATGGAACTCATGCAAGCCTTAAAACTTAGGAATGACTGTTGTGTGACTTGTTTGTGCTTGTTTATTTACATAACATCATAACATCATAGCATTGCACTAATCATTTCAAGGACTTAGGGATTTAACTTTGCTTTGTTTTGTAAGGCTATGGCTTCCAGGAAGACCATCCGGATCAATTTTGTAGCGATCTCTCCTCAACTAAAAAATTTAGTGTCAGAACTTCCCGATCATGCTCAGTTCATCAAGAAACATGGTTCCCTCCTCAATCTAGTTACCAATGGTTTCAAAGAAGATATGATGAGAGTTCTATTCCAGTTCTTCGATCCTAAACATCATTGCTTCACATTCCCAGATTATCAGTTGGTACCCACATTAGAAGAATTCTCCAGGCTGCTTGGGATACCTATCCTTGATCAAACACCTTTCAGTGGTTTAGAAAAGATTCCGAAGTCTGAAGAAATTGCCGCGGCTTTACACATGACAAAGTCCGACATTGAAGCTAATTTGGTAACAAGAAGTGGAGTTAAGGGTTTACTTGCCAAATTTCTGATAAATAAGGCCCGAGAATTCTTAAAGGTTATGAATGCCCATGCTTTCGAGGATGTTCTAGCACTACTAATCTATGGTCTGGTTCTATTTCCTAATCCGGATCAATTCATAGACATGAATGCTGTTAGGATATTTCTCACTCATAACCCTGTGCCTACCTTGCTTGGAGACATTTTGCATTCCCTTCACACTCGTACTATGAAAAGGCAAGGGACTCTCATGTGCTGCATACCTTTATTATCTAGGTGGTTTATTTCGCACCTTCCTCAATCAGTCTTGAAGAATGAGCAGAATTTGAAATGGTCTCAAAGGATAATGTCGCTCTCCCATTCAGACATCCGTTGGTGTCCTCATCTCAAAGAAAATGTTATCCTCATTGACCGTTATGGAGAATTCTCTAATGTACCACTCCTGGGGATGAGGGGAGGTATTACTTATAATCCTGCTTTAGCCCTACGTCAGTTCGGTTGTGCTCGAAGAGATGGTCCACATGAAATAATTATCCAAGGCACTGTATTTGACTATGACAACGATTCCCAAGGTCTCCGTCAAAGATTTGTACGAGCTTGGGGCATGGTGAAAAGAAGCACTTTAGGACAGAAAAACTCTATTCCTATGGAACCTTATCTCAGATGGGTACGCGCAAGAGCTCGTGAACTTGGCATGCCATATCTTGCGATCGGACCGCTGATGGTTGAACCAGGAGTTGAAGGAGGTACTCCTCAGATCATTCCTCATCCAGATATGCCTACCAATGTTGAAGAATTGAAGAAATCCTGGATCCAGTTGAGAGAGGAAAGGGATACTTTTGAAGCCCAGTTCTGTGCTGAAAGGAAGAAAGTGTTAGAACTCACCAGCCAGCTTAATGAGGAACGAAGACTCAATGCATATCTTTGCCCGAAAAGAAGCCGTCCCTGGGAGACTTGAGCTTTCATTGTATTTTATTATTTTTGTTGTAATTGATTAACAAATTATTAATAAAAGTTCCTTTCTTGGTGGTTTACGCAAAGTTAAATTCCAAAAGTCCTTGAAAATATTCCATACATTGCATAGCATAACATAACATTGCATAACAGGTATTCTAAAGGATCAATGTTCTCACGGTCTTCCTATTGCAAACAGAAAAATGGCTCTCGAACAAACTGTCAAAGATCTCCAGGCTCAGAATGCTCAATTCCAGGAGATGATGCTAAGCTTATCCAAGGGGCAGGAAGAACTGAAGGCTCTCTTGCTCGAGAAGAAGAAAGACCAGAAACCTGTGAGTTACATTAACCCGGGAAGAAGGCGTAAAGGACAGGCTGCAGGAGTCAAGATTAGAATGCCGAAGGATCACGAAGAGGAGACAGAAAATGAGTCGGAAGAGGAAAATGTTGATCCCTTCAACCCTGAGGACGATGATGAAGACTATGAAAATGAACAGTACTCTCCGAAAGATGATAAGTATAAGTTGCTGGAAGAACGTATGCTAGCTATGGAGGGTCAGAAGGCGCCCGGTCTGGATTTCGAAGGCTTAGGTCTGGTCTCTGATGTGGTCATTCCCCGCAAATTCAAGGTCCCCGCTTTCACTAAATATGATGGGGCGTCTTGTCCTCAGATGCATCTGAGAGCTTATGTGAGAAAGATTCAGCCGTATACCACTGATAGAAAACTATGGATCCATTTCTTCCAAGAGAGTCTGTCTGGCACACAGTTAGAGTGGTATTATCAGCTCGAGAGCTCTAACATCCACACCTGGACTGATTTAGCGACAGCTTTCTACAAGCATTACCAATATAATTCTGAATTAGCGCCTACTCGGCTACAACTGCAGAGTATGACTATGGGCTCTAAAGAAAGTTTCAAAGAATATGCTCAAAAATGGAGAGATTTGGCTGGCAGAGTCAAACCCCCTATGACGGATCGAGAATTAGTGGACATGTTCATGGGTACACTGACTGGCCCATTCTACAGCCATCTATTGGGAAGTTCCTCATCGGGTTTCACTGAACTTATACTAACAGGCGAACGTGTTGAAAGTGGCATTCGAAGTGGAAAAATACAGGTGGCTACCTCTGCAAGCACCAAAAAGTCCTACCAGGGGAGGAACGAATCAAATGCGGTGTACAGTCAAAGGGGTCACAACAAGAAAAATCGTGACCATGCTGTCGGAGCAGTTACGATTACAGCACCACCGTCTCAAAACTTCCAACACAGACAAGACAGGCCCAAAAGACAGTTTACAAAGATCAATATGACTTTAGCACAAGCACTGCAGGGTATGCTAAAAGTAAATTTAATTACCCTCAGAGATCCTCCCGCAAATCCCAACACTACTTCTCCTCGTTATAATCCCAATGCCAGGTGTGCATATCACTCCGATAGCCCCGGGCATGATACAAACGATTGTTGGTTGTTGAAGAATAAGATTCAGGATATGATCGACGCTGGAGAAATTGAATTTGATCCTCCGGAGACCCCTAATGTCATCACTGCTCCTATGCCTAACCATGACAAGACTGTTAATGTTGTGGATGACAATTCTCACATTTCTAATGTAGCTGACTTAGCATCTCCTCTCTTGACCATCAAGAAGAAGTTGTTGCAAGCTGGTTTATTTCCAGGTTGTGCTGAAAATTGCGATCTCTGTATACTCCGACCCAATGATTGCTTGAAGTTGAGGAGTGGTATTCAACGGCTGATGGATGATCGCACAATTCTCTTCGAAAAGATTCCTAAGGTGGAAAAACCTATTTGAGAAATACCTGTGATTGCTAGGTCCAAAGTTCCGGTGAAGATTACCGCTACTAGAGTGCCTGTGAAGATTACTGCTGAGCCCAAGGTAACTCCCCTAATTATTACTGCACCTAGCCCAGTACCGTATTCCTCAAGCAAAGCCATTCCGTGGAATTATAGAGGTGATGTTTACATCCATGGCATAAAGCAAGATGATAATTCTGCTAATCCTAATAACGTTGACATTGTTGGGACTAGTAGAATTACTCGAAGCGGAAGGATCTTTTCTCCAGAAATCTCACCTCCCGTCCCTGAAACTCGAGAAAAGGAACCAGTAATCAATCCTTCTCAGTCAAGGACACCAGTCGAAGTTACTACCGAAGATGTTGCCAAACGGGAAATGGAAGAAATGCTGAAAATCATCCGCAAGAGTGATTTTGATGTGGTAGAACAGTTGGGGCATACTCCGTCTAAAATTTCGATGTTATCCTTGTTGTTATCTTCTGAATCTCATGTCAATGCATTGATAAAATTCCTGAAGACCGATCATGTACCTCAGGAGACATCTGTCGATCAGTTCGAAAACTATGTTGCTAACCTGACTGTTGACAATGGCCTAGGCTTTTCCGATGCTGACCTGACACCAGCAGGAAAGAATCATAATAAAGCTCTGCATATCTCCATTGAGTGTAAGGGGATCACCTTATCTCATGTGTTGATCGATAATGGCTCTTCTTTAAATGTGCTACCGAAGGTTGTGCTCAGTAAACTGGACTGTAAAAGCATTGAACTGAAGCCTAGTGACGTTGTGGTGCGTGCTTACGATGGTGCGAAGAGTGTTGTCCATGGTGAAGTGGTTCTCCCTATCAAGATAGGACCTCAAGTCTTCAACACTACCTTTCACGTAATGAACATTCGTCCTGCCTATTCTTGCTTGCTGGGACGCCCTTGGATTCATGGGGCAAGTGTTGTAGCTTCGTCTTTCCATCAAAAGCTGAGATATCCAATAGAAGGTAAGATCGTCACTGTGTGTGGGGAAGAAGAGTATATTGTCAATAGTGTGCATACCTTCAGATACGTAGAGATGGATGGGGAGTTCTTTGAGACTCCTTCTCAGTCATTCGAAGTAGTTCCTCCGACTAGTCTTGTCCTTAAGCCAACCTCCCGTGTGCCCAAGGTTATTCGTGCTCCTCCTGTTATGCTTTCTCTGAAAGATGCTCAAGCCGTGGTTGAAGATGGTGGTCGTACTGGCTGGGGTCAACTGATCAATGTATCGTACAAGTCTGATAGATTTGGCCTGGGGTTTAGCTCTGAAAACATAGTCAAAGATCAGATTAATGCTGTAGAAGATGCTGATGGCGATTACGACCTGGATAGCTGGATTTTCCCAACAATTGGTGACGGACTCAAAAATTGGAAGGCTGGAGACACTATCTCGATTTCCTTTAGTCAGGAGTAATTGTTATTGCCTATTTTAGTGTTGCAAATTTTTAATTTTTACAATTGAACTTCTTAAAGCATTGTGCCTATACCCGGGGCACAAATAGCTAATTTGTTAAGGGTTTTGTCATTTTCATAAGCATATCCACATTCAATAAATCAATGGACTTTTTGCATTCAAATATTGTGCTCTTTATCTTTCCTATCATCTTTTAAACAAGCTATGCTTTCTTACACACACTCACGTAACAAATTGCAGATCCATATCCACTCTGGATCCTGTTGATAATAATTTTGCTACTGTCCATTATGACTTTGAAAATCCGATCTACCAAGCCGAGGATGGAAGTGAGGAAGATTGTGAAGTACCTGAAGAGCTTGCCAGACTGTTACTGCAAGAAGAAAAGACTATACAACCGCATGAGGAATCAATTGAAATTGTAAATCTGGGTACTGAAGTAGACAAGAAAGAAGTCAAAATAGGAGCAGGCTTGGAAAACAGTATCAAAGAAAGATTGATTCTTATGTTACATGATTATGTAGAGATTTTTGCTTGGTCATACGAAGACATGCCAGGACTGGATACTGATATAGTAGTGCATCGTTTGCCGATGAAGGAAGATTGTCGTCCTGTTAAGCAAAAGGTTCGAGAAAATCAAAGCCGAAGTTATGAAACAATTTAATGTCGGCTTTCTAGCCGTTACTTCTTATCCTCAATGGGTTGCTAATATGGTACCGGTGCCGAAGAAGGATGGTAAGATGCGAATGTGTGTCGATTACAGAGATTTGAATAAAGCAAGTCCCAAGGATGATTTTCCACTTCCGCACATTGATGTTCTGGTAGATAACACCTCTCAACACAAAGTATTCTCCTTCATGGATGGATTCTCGGGTTATAACCAGATTAAGATGGCACCTGAAGACATGGAGAAAACTACGTTTGTGACGCAATGGGGCACTTTTTGTTACAAAGTAATGCCATTCGGGTTGAAGAACGCCGGGGCAACGTACCAGCGCGCTATGGTGGTTTTGTTCCATGATATGATTCATCATGAAATAGAAGTATATGTGGATGACATGATATCCAGATCTCATACTGAAGAAGAACATCTCGACCATTTGTACAAATTGTTTGAGAGGTTGAAGAAATACAAGCTGAGATTGAACCCGAACAAATGCACCTTTGGAGTTAGATCCGGTAAACTCTTGGGATTTATTGTCAGTGGTAGAGGAATTGAGGTTGACCCGGCTAAGGTGAGAGCTATTCAAGAAATGCCAGTTCCCCGTACAGATAAAGAAGTCAGAGGTTTCTTGGGACGTCTGAATTACATTGCCCGATTTATCTCCCATTTGACCACTACCTGCAAACCCATCTTCAAGTTACTGAGGAAAAATCAAGAGATGATATGGAATGATGAATGTCAAGAAGCTTTTGACAAAATCAAGAAATACCTCCAAGAACCTCCAATTCTGATGCCACCAGTTGAAGGAAGACCTCTAATCATGTATTTGACCGTGTTAGAAAATTCAATGGGATGTGTGTTGGGGCAACATGACGAGTCTGGTCGAAAAGAGCATGCCATATACTACCTTAGCAAAAAGTTTACCGACTGTGAAACAAGATACTCACTGCTTGAGAAAACTTGTTGTGCTTTGGCCTGGGCTGCTCGCCGACTAAGACAGTATATGTTGAATCATACCACTTTATTGATTTCTAAGATGGATCCTATCAAATACATATTTGAGAAACCTGCCCTCTCCGAAAGAATAGCAAGATGGCAGATGATTTTAACAGAGTATGATATCCAGTATACTACCCAGAAAGCAATCAAAGGAAGCGTGCTAGCCGATCATTTAGCTCATCAAGCAGTTGATGATTACCAATCTATGAATTTTGAGTTCCCAGATGAGGATGTCATGTTTGTTACTGATTATGAAGAACCTGGACCGGATGAAAGACCCGAACTGGGATCCTGATGGACTATGGTTTTTGATGGATCTTCTAATGCATTGGGCAATGGTGTTGGTGTTGTAATCATTTCCCCCGAGGGTTGCCATACGCCTTTCACTGCTAGACTATGTTTTGATTGTACCAACAATATGGCTGAGTATGAAGCATGTATTTTGGGACTCAAGGTTGCTATAGACCTGAAAATCAAGTTTTTGAGTGTGTACGGGGACTCAGCCTTAGTAATCAGTCAGATCAAAGGAGAATGGGACACTAAACATCCGAATCTCATCCCTTATCGAGAGCGGGTGTTGACATTAATCCCATACTTTGAAGAGATTACATTCGAACATATTCCACGAGAAGAGAATCAGTTGGCAGACGCATTAGCTACCATGTCATCTATGTTCAGAGTCAGATGGGACAATGAAGCTCCCATGATCACCATTGAACGATTAGAGGAACCAGCATATTGTTATGAACTTAATGCTGATGAAGTAGAAGAGAAACCATGGTTCCACGAAGTAAAAAGATATCTAGAAACTCAAGAATACCCTGAAGGGGCATCCATCAATGACAAGAAGTTTCTGAGGAAGTTCTCCGCTAAATTCTTTTTTAGTAATAGGGTATTATACAAACGTAATCATGACTCGACTCTGCTTCGCTGTGTGGATAAAAGGGAATGGAAGACACACATGACGGTATCTTTGGGACTCATTCTAGTGGACATACAATGGCCAAGAAGATTCTGAGATCAGGGTATTATTGGTCTACTATGGAAGCTGATTGCCACCATCACTCCAGAACTTGTCACAAGTGCCAGATCTATGCGGATAAAGTACATATACCTCCTGCTCCATTGAACGTGTTGACATCCCCTTGGCCCTTTGCAATGTGGGGCATTGATATGATTGGAGAAATTAAACCTACCGCTTCTAATGGACATCGTTTCATTCTTGTTGCTATTGATTACTTTACAAAGTGGGTAGAGGCAGCTTCATTTGCCTCCGTCACCGGGAATGTGGTGGCACGGTTCATCAAGAATAGTCTTATTTGTCGATATGGCATCCCTGAAAGAGTTATTACGGACAATGGCACCAATTTGAACAATAAGATGATTACTGAACTCTGCACGCAGTTCCAAATAAAACACCGTAACTCTTCTCCGTACCGGCCAAAGATGAATGGCGTTGTAGAAGTTGCTAATAAAAATATTAAGAAGATCATACAAAAGATGACAGTAACATACAAAGACTGGCATGAGATGTTACCCTTTGCTCTTCATGGTTATCGCACTTCAGTGCGCACTTCGACAGGGGCAACTCCTTTCTCTTTGGTCTACGGAATGGAAGCCGTGTTACCAGTGGAAGTTCAGATTCCCTCTCTAAGAATCGTGAAAGAGGCAGGCTTAGATGAGGATGAATGGATTCAGACTCGACTCGATCAGATAAATTTGATTGATGAAAAGAGACTTGCGGCTGTTTGTCATGGGCAGATATATCAGAAGCGCATGACCCAGGCATTTAACAAAAAGGTCAAGAGACAGGTGTATCAAATTGGCGACTTGGTGATCAAACATATCATTCTACCGCAAGGTGATCCCAGAGGCAAATAGACTCCCACATACGAAGGGCCATTTATGGTTAAGAAGGTATTCTCTGGTGGAGCCATGATACTTGCTACAATTGACGGCGAAGACTTCCCGCATCCTGTGAACGCGGACATAGTTAAAAAATACTACGCATAAAATAGACCCGCTAGGTCGACGTATCTAGGCAAAAGTAAGGGCATCCCGGCGAACCAAAAGGGTTCGGGCAAAAATTAGGGATAAACATATAAAAATGTACACCCGGCAAGTCGAAAACCTGAAAAGGCGGCTTGGGAAAAAAAGGGTATCCTGGTGGACTGAAAACCTGAAAAGGCGGTCCAGGCAAAAATTAGGGATTAAAGCGTATGACTATGTCCCGTTCTCAGTCAGCTTCACCCAAGTCAAAGGGACTGAACAAGCCGATCACTTCTATCCGACAGCAGGAGATGAGACGCTTGAAGACATAATGACAGTAGCAGAATTAAAGTCAATAGGACTTTTCCTTCATAGCTTATTCTTTGCTTTCTTGACAATTTCCTCTTACTAGGTTTTTTGTCTCCTTGTACACAAATTGCCTGTTTATAGGCCCTCTGTCAAAATCAATACAATTTTACTTCCAAAAAGATGCTTTTGTTTTACTTTCTCTGTTTTGTTTGCATAAACGTCCATTGATTTAATTTGAATTGATATATGCATTTGAATATGATCGATGTTTATCAAAATACATGCAGAAAACGGAAATAGCAATTACTAAAAAGACTTCAGGATCGAGGAGAAGGTCTAACCATGCTTTCCAACAAGTCCGGTTACAAATCCTTTCCCCAGCAAAAACTAGTTATTCCCTAGAAGAAATTGGCATCGCTAGACAGACTGATCATCTCTTCCATCCCCAGTCAGGCTCTGTTGAATATTTCTACCATCAGACAGAAATCAAGTATCCCCAGCTAAGAAAGGGTCATCAATACAAATATCTCCAACCAGAATATTGGGATTTATTTTCCCCACGCATAATTCATTCATTACATCATTTCACAGCATACGCATGCATACAATGTTCGCATTTATTTTCGAAAGCATAAAACATCTCATGCATCATGACATGGCATGAGGCTAACTTTACTTTTCAGGTTAATTATCCTCCTGATACAGTTAAAATAAAGATCCATTCAGACGGACATCTTTATCGATTACATTCAAGATTCAAATACATCTTTCGGATATAATCCATGTGAACATTCCTTATGACAAACACTCGGATATCCTCCTAATGGTGGCATCTTTAAGCCCACCCCAAATATTTATTGCAAATACAACATATACAAATCAGATATAGCCTAACGTACGGTTCATTCTGATTCAGCCCAACATATGATTCCTTCAACTATTCCAATACGGTCTAGCGTACGACCCATTTGGATCTTCATTTACTCAGATACGATCTAGCGTACGATCCATTCTGACCCTTATATCTCAGACACAGCCTGATGGACGACTCGTTCTGCTACTCAGATACGATCTAGCGTACGATCCATTCTGACCCTTATATCTCAGATACAGCCTAACACACGGCTCATTCTGCAACTCAGATACGATCTAACGTACGATCCATTCTGATCTTCATTCCTCAGATACTACCTAGCGTACGGTACATCCCGAGGTGTAGTCTAGCGTACGACTACTTTTTCTCAGATACAGCATAACATACGGCTCATTCTGCAACTCAGATACGATCTAGCGTACGATCCATTCTGATCTTTCATCCCTAGCGAAGTCACCCGCCTAATGGACGGCTCATTCTGCTACTCAGATGTGATCTAGCGTACGATCCATTCTGACCTTTATTTCTCCAGATACAGCCTAACGGACGATTCATTCTGCTATTCAGATACGATCTAGTGTATGATCCATTCTGATCCTTTATCCCCAGCAGCGTATGATCCATTCCGATCTTTCATCATCAAACTTCCCGGATGGCATCTCTAAGCCCATCTCCATCAGGACTAACTTCTAATTAGCAAGCGCAAATTTTTGGGCATTCTAAGTGTTCAATAATCTTCCACCTCCAGATCACGAATGGCGTACATACCATTCTAACTCTCTCGGTTCAAGAATATTGAACAGGGGCAGCTGTCATACCCCAAAATTTGCCCGTTAATCTTGCAAGGCATTTTTCAAGACATTGATCTTAAAGGAACAAAGGCCTAGCACACAGGTGGCCCAATCCAGAAAATGACTCAAACTGGCATGCTCGCTAGGCGAGCAAATCCTTCGCCTAACGAACCCTTCGCTACACCACTCGCCTAGCGAAGCTTGCGAATACCAGAAATTTTGGGCTTCATTCTGAGCCCATTAGGTCACAAAAAATCATTATAAATACCACAACTTCAGTCAGTAGAAAGGGGGGAACAGACGGACGGACGAAGACAGAGAGAAGGAACAGCAAACCCTGGAGGCTAACCCAGAGAATTCAGAGCAACCCTAAAGGAAACCCTGAAGGAAACTCATCTGCACAAAGGTTACCTCCGCCCAACTCAATCCGGCGCCAACCCTAAGAGTGACTTGCCAATTCAAGGTTGCATTTCAATTGCAAACAGGTTTGCATTACTATTACCGCTTTATGCTCCCAATTTTCATGTGATATTATAATTAAATTCATAAATATATTTGAGGTTTTGCGTGTGAATTTAAGTATGCATAGAGATCCTGAATGTTT
This sequence comes from Lathyrus oleraceus, assembly GCF_024323335.1. Classification (NCBI taxonomy): domain Eukaryota; kingdom Viridiplantae; phylum Streptophyta; class Magnoliopsida; order Fabales; family Fabaceae; genus Lathyrus; species Lathyrus oleraceus. The sequence goes on from NC_066585.1 coordinate 209,758,763, forward strand.
AACCATGTAATCGTTGTAGTGAATGCCATAGGGTTTGGAGCTTGCTGAAATCGTACTGCTCTAAAATTCAAAACCCGCAGCCGTTTGCTAGCACATCGCTAAGCGAACATGTAGCGAGCGTTCGCTAGGCGAGGCAGCAGCGAACATGACAGTCGCTGACTTTTCTGTTCTGATCTTTGCTCATCTGACATGTTTTATTATCACCATGCATTGTTTACCTGACATCGGTACTGTTGTGATTCCTTTTGTTTGGTGCAATTCTCGATTGCACCCTGATTTGGTATTCTGACCTGTTTGCTGAATTTTGTAAGGGTTCACATACTCTCGGAAAAGGTAGCTTGCTAAGTATTCCACTTTATTTGTGGGATACCCTTGTGGAGATTCACCCTAATTACTTAATTGATTTTAATGTGGAGATTCATCCTAATTACTTAATTGATTTTAATGTGGAGATTCATCCTAATTACCTAATTGATTATAAAATATTGCCTTTGAATATGTGATCTTGGACCTCTCTTTGTTGCCTTACGGTATTACGGTATTACGGTCATGTCCCACGAATGTGGGGATGCACTTAGCAAAGATCCTTCGGTTAAATCATCACGTCCATATAAGATAAATCATAGTCCCTCGGATGTTGCCTGCGAATATATGATTTTTGTCCCTCGATGACCCGTCGTTGTAGCCTACGGTTAAATGATGATCGTCCCTTCGAATGCTAAGGTATCCTTACAAATGTTGCCTTCAATGACCAATCGATGACCCTACGATGTCCCTTTGACATCCAAAGGATAAAACTACTTACTTCTCAATAGTAAGGACAGTTTTACCCTCATAAGGATAGGAAATGCCCATAAAGACCTTGGGTAGGTATAACTCTTAAATGCTGACTCACAACCTAAAACATTTTTCATACATCACACTTTGCAAAACATCTACTAGAAAATCACCACTTGGTATACATTCATACTAGAATCATTGCCAAGTTATATTTTTCTAAACAGCTTTCCAAAATTAAACGAGATAAATACTTTGTATACATTCATACAAGAATCATTACAAAGCTAAACTCTCTTTTCAAAACATTTTCTAAGCAGTTCACAAACACTTTTTCAGACAAGAAAAACATAAGTGATCCAGCAATTAAGAGCCCATGGATAACCATGGATACAAAGGGTGCTAACACCTTCCCTTTGTATAATGTACCTCCCGAACCCAAAATCTAATTAAGGTCTTTCCTGTTCTTTTCCACCTTTCCTTATTGGATAAAAGAAAAGTCGGTGGCGACTCTTGCTATCCGCGACATTTGCTTTCCAAAGCAAAAACACATCAAAAGTCAGTTCACCGTATGACAATTACCATATTTTGTATTCTACTTAAGTACACCGTACCTTACAATGTTCTATAATTCACTTAAGTCCACCGTACCTTACGGTGTTCCTTAGCTACTCTATCTCTCATCAATTCGTCCTTTTGTGTGTGACCCTGTAGGTTTTCGCGGCATTGGCAATTATATTAAATCACACATTTAGCATAATAAATAGTGAGCGGTATCTAGCAACACATCACTGCTACCCAAGACACGAAAATGTCATGTCATCTAACAAATCCTTTTGTGATAATACTTATGTGTATAATTACCCTTTTGCCCTTATGTCTATATTGAACATAAGGCATAGACCGTGTCATCATTGTCCAGTTCAATATTGGGCCCATAGACATTTATCCTGTTACGCAGGATGGGCAAATTCCATCTAGGCCACTCATGTCCCTTAGCATGCTTTGTGGAGTACCCATCAACTGTCTTTATGGTCATCCAGTTACGAACAATGTTTGATCAGCAACAAGGCACTCGACTCTACATCTAGGGTCCATAGTGGTTTTAGGTCGAAGGGTGGTATACACCATTATCACCATGAGAATTACTTATGAAACTTAGCATAACATTCTATATAGTATTCTCATAGCGGGTCAATCCAGTATAAATATTACTCTTAATGTTCATACCTATGTTTAAGACTTGATAACTCCTTATCCATGATCCATGAGATGTGGTCATCAGTCTATATATGTAATAGTCTTCATGCTCTAGTGTTATCCCACTTCACAATAAAGCTCGACTACGGATACTTTAAGAATAGTGTCTTTATGTTTAATGTGATCTCATGATTAAGTCACACTTGATACATTAAATGGACTAGCTATTCTAGGGACTTTATTAAACAAACATAATAAAGAAAAATCCTTTTATTATTAATAAATAATTCGATACAAGTACCAAAAGTATTGGCCTCTAGGGCTTACACCAACAATCTCCCACTAACACCAGAGCCAATCAGGCATACCCCTAATGCACATAGATCTAGTATGGCCATCATGCTTCTACTGCGCAAGAGGCTTTATCAGTGGGTCAACAATATTGTCAAGTGTGGGTACTCTGCATATTTTCACATCTCCTCTATATATTATCTCTCGAATGAGGTGATAACGCCTAAGTATGTGTTTGAATCGTTGGTGAGATCTAGGTTCCTTAGCTTGTGCGATAGCACCATTGTTATCACAATAGAGACCAATGGGATCCACAATGCTAGGAACCATGCCAAGTTCACTAATGAACTTTTTGATCCAAACAACTTCCTTTGATGCACTTGAGGCAGCAATATACTCGACCTCGGTTGTAGAATCAACAACTGTATCTTGCTTTGAACTTTTCCAACTCGCAGTGCCACCGTTTAAGCAAAACACATAACCAGATTGCGATCTAAAGTCATCCTTATCTGTCTGGAAGCTAGCATCGGTGTATCCAATTATAGCCAGCTCTTCCTGACCTCCATATATCAAGAATGAGTCCTTAGTCCTTCTCAAATACTTAAGGATATTCTTGACATCTACCCAATGAGCATCACCAGGATCATATTGGTACCTACTCGTTGCACTTAAAACATACGAGACATCTGGTCGAGTACATAACATGGCATACATGATAGATCCTATTGCTGATGTATATGGAATATTATTCATGCGATCCCTTTCTTTCTTAGTTGAAGGGGATTGTGTTTTTGATAGACACATGCCATGTTGCATAGGTATGAATCCTTTCTTGGAATCATGCATATTAAAGCGTCTCAGCACTTTGTCTATGTATGTACTCTGACTTAGGCCAAGCAGTTTTTGTGATCTATCTCTATAGATTCGGATTCCTAATATATAGGCTACTTCACCTAGGTCCTTCATAGAAAAGCATTTCCCCAACCAAGACTTTACTTGTTGTAGGGTAGGGACATCGTTTCCAATGAGTAATATGTCATCTACATATAATACCAGGAAAACGATCATGCTCTCACTAACCTTCTTGTAGACACAAGGCTCATCTTCGTTCTTGATGAATCCATATTATTTTACTGTTTCATCAAAACAAAGATTCCAGCTTCTGGAAGCTTGCTTCAATCCATAGATTGATCTTTGTAACTTACATATCTTTTGGGCTTCTTCTGGTATGTCAAATCCTTCAGGTTATGTCATGTACACATCCTTAAGAAGATTCCCATTAAGGAAAGCAGTTTTGATATCCATCTGCCATATTTCATAATCATGATATGCAGCGATAGCAAGTAAAATCCGAACAGATTTAAGCATTGCAACTGGTGAAAAGGTTTCATCATAGTCAACCCCGTGAATTTGTTTATATCCTTTTGCAACCAGTCTTGCCTTATAGGTATGTACCTTACCATCCATGTCAGTCTTCTTTTTGAAGACCCACTTGCATCCTATAGGGTTAACTCCTACATGAGGCTCTACCAAGGTCCAAACCTGGTTTGTATACATGGAATCCATTTCAGATTTCATGGCTTCTAGCCACTTCTCAGACTCGGGACCAGTTATGGCCTCTTGGTAGGTCACATGCTCATCTTGATTCATGAGTAATACATCACCTTGATCAGTTATGAGATATCCATATCTCTCAGGTAGGTGACGTATCCTGCTTGACCTACGCTGGTCTTGTTCTACTTAAGCAGGTTGCTCTTCCACAACTACTTGTGTTTCCTACTCTAATTCCTCCATAGGTGTATCAATGCTTTGTGATTCTTGAATTTCTTCAAGCTCTACTTTCCTCCCACTGATTCCTTTGGAAATAAAATCCTTTTCTAGGAAAACTCCAGTTCGAGCGACAAACACTTTGCCCTCAGAAGGATTGTAGAAGTAATACCCTCTTGTTTCTTTAGGATACCCCACAAATAATCATTTGTCAGATTTGGGCTCAAGCTTAGTTGAAATTTGTCGTTTCACATAAACTTCTCAACCTCAAATCTTCATGTAAGAAATATGTGGTTTCTTACCACTCCATATCTCATATGGTGTCTTCTCAACCTTTTTGGATGGAACACGGTTAAGTGTGTAAGTTGCTGTCAGTAGTGCATGTCCCCAAAAGGAGTTTGGAAGATCGGCGTGACTCATCATGGATCGGACCATGTCTAACAGGGTTCAATTTCTTCTCTCAGAGACACCATTCCATTGGGGTGTTCCAGGAGGAGTAAGTTGGGATAGGATCCCACACTCTTTCAGATGGTCATCAAACTCTAGGCTTAAATACTCACCACCTCGATCTGATCGAAGAGTTTTAATATTCTTACCTAGTTGGTTTTGTACTTCATTCTTGAATTCCTTGAAATTTTCAAAGGACTCTGATTGGTGTTTCATTAAATACACATAACCATATCTACTGAAATCATCAGTGAATGTGATGAAGTACTGAAAACCTCCTCTGGCTGGTATGTTCAGTGGTCCACATACATCAGTATGTATGAGGGCCAAAAGATCATTAGCTCTTTCACCTTTTCCTGTGAATGGAGACTTTGTCATCTTTACAATTAAACAAGATCTGTATGTCTCATTTGATTCATAATCAAAAGATTCAAAGAGTCCATTTTTATGGAGTTCGGAAATGCGTTTCTCATTTATGTGGCCTAATCGACAATGCCAAAGGTAAGTTGGATTTAACTCATTAGGTTTCATTCTTTTAGTATTAATGTTATAAATAGGCATTTCAAGATCAAGGACATATAGTCCATTGTTCATTTGTGCAGTAGCATAGAATATATCATTCAAATAAATTGAGTAACAATTGTTCTTTATTATAAATGAAAAACCAAACTTGTCCAAACAAGAAACGGAAATAATATTCTTGCTAATTGCAAGTGCATAATAACAGTTCTCTAACTGAATTATTAAACCACTAGGTAAAGTCAATACATAAGTTCCTACGGCTAAAGCAGCAACCTTTGCTCCATTGCCAACTCGTAGGTCAACTTCACCTTTTGCCAAACCTCTACTCCTTTTTAGTCCCTGCACATTTGTACAAATGTGAGAACCGCATCCAGTATCTAATACCCATGATGCAGAAGTAGATAAATTAATTTCAATAATAAAAATACCTGAAGTTGAAGTCTCTACTCCATTCTTCATATCTTCCAGATACTTTGGGCAGTTTCTCTTCCAGTGTCCGGTCTTATCGCAATGGAAGTAGGTGCCTGCCTTTGTTATGCCTCCACTAGGCTTCAAAGCAGCAACAGTGGGTCTGGGTTTGGCAACTTCCTTGCCTTTCCCTTTATCACCCTGCTTGGTGGGTCTTTTGTTCTGTCTCTTTCCATTTCCGATCATCATAATGGACTTCCCTTTTGACTTCAGATTCTGCTCAGCAGTTCAGGAAGAGATTTGTCCATATCATTCATATTAAAAATTAGGACAAATTGACTGAATCTATCTGGCAACGACTGCAAGATCAAATCAGTCGCAAGTTCCTTTCGAGGGGAAAACTCAACCTTTCGAGGTTTTCCACATACCCAATCATCTTGAGCACATTGGGACCTATAGGGGCTCCCTCAGCTAACTTGCCTTGAAAAAGGGCTTTAGAAACTTCAAACCTGAAATTCTGGTATCAGATATGAGATCTCGAATGTAATGTCACGACACTAATATCTGAATTACACTAACAGAAGAAAGATATAGAAAGGTAATGCAGAAGATACACAAGAAATTGTTAACCCAGTTCGGTCCAACTCACCTACATCTGGGGGCTACCAAGCCAGGAAGGAAATTCACTAAAATAGAATCAATTCAAAGACTCTCCGTACACGTCAACAAGTTACAGTCTTTCTCACCTAATATCTACATGTGCAATTTCTACCTAAGCACTCTTAGATATGAGAACCCACTCACTTCCCTACAATCACACCTGTGATCTTAAACAACAATCCCTTGAGAAAAGAAAACACTTTTCAATAACACACTCTTGATTTTACTTCACAGTTTCAACCAAGAAGACACACTTTTGATCTTGCTTCACAACTTTGATCAAGAAGACACACACTTGATCTTACTTCACAACTTTGATCAAGTAGACACACACTCTTGCTTAACAGCTTTAGAGTGGCAAATTACAACCACAAATCAGTCCAATTCAATCATCAAAAGATGACTTGAATGGCTTACAAGTCTTACGACTAAACAAACACAAACCCTAGCTCTCTCACTATATTTCGGTCAGTATTGGTTGTGTGTCAAAACAGGTTTTCTAAGTCCCTTTTTATAGAAGCTTTCAGTTGGGCTTGGACATCTTGAAAACCCTAAATCTATTTTCCAATCAAATCTTTTTATAACAACTAGTTAGATCTCCTTGGAAAATAAATAAATCAGGTTGTAATCCATGATTGAATGCGCCAGCTAATCAGATCTTCAATCATACATAGATTGCCATTAATTGTGCAATCACAAAACACCAGACATTCACACTGAATATTCTGTGTACAGGATGTCATGACATCGGGTCTGACATCCTGGAAAAATCCTGCATAATTCAATAATTCCTTTTATAACTTCCAGCAGGTACAACCATATCAGATGCCATGACCTTGTGTATGACATCTTGAAACAATCCTGCATGAACATGTCTTTCATTTAAGCTCCATCAGGTACATCCCATATCAGATACCATGACCTTGTGTATGACATTCTGAAACAATCCTACATGAACATGTTCTTGAACTCCAACAGGTACATAGGATATCTTATGTTAAGACATCACACATAAAATCTTGTGAACACTATTTGTTTTGCCAAAATTGCTGCCAATATTAAGAATCAACAAACTCCCCATTTGGCAAATTTTGGCTAAAACATATATTTGTCCTTTTTGTTCACAAGGTAAACTATCAGCAGTTAAACAACAAAACAGTAGTTTAAACAGCAGCAAAAGCAACACAATTACTAGCTTATAGTTACTAGTAATACACACATGCACAAGGGTATTTCTCCTCCCCCTAAATCTGTGCAACAAAAACAGAATTACTAGTTATGGATGCAACTAGTAAGACACACAAATGCACAAGGGTACTCCTTCTCCCCCTAAATCTGTGCATACATCAAATAACAGTTACTGTAACTCCAGCACCTGTACCAGCCAGAATGTCATTCTGTCATCTGCTTCAATATCAACACCTGTGCACCATATCAGACATCCTCTTTGACATCTGTAAACAGAACACCATTCTGTTTTAACACCTGTGCACTTCCTTCAATAATAGTTGTCCTTCAGTTCAGCTACATACATCTCACAACTCCACATCAACAACTGCTTCCACATTAACACTTCTCCCCCTTTTTAGTCAAAATTGACCAAAGGTGACCAATTAGACAAAATAAATGTCAATTAGTCTATCAGAGAATGTCAGGACAGATGTTATAACATTAAACATGTTAAACATAATAGTTAGGCAGTACAAACCATCATCATACACAACTGTGATAGCTGAGATAATGAACAAATCCAAGGAACTCATTTAGAGCCCAAAATATTACAAACAGACATCAATGAGGACTACCACAAAATACACATTTAAAGAAAAACAATAAAACTTCAGCATCCATACAGCAACAGCGGAACGGCTTCCAAAATATCATCCACCACAATCTTCACAGCACCCTTTACACCATCTTCAGTCTTCAACACACAAAGGGGGGGGGGGAACCATCAATCAGAGGAAGAAGTATCCCCTTCATCTTCAGAGCCTTCAGAGCTTTCAGAGCTGCCACTGAATTGAGCATTTGATCTCTCACTTGAAGTATTTGCATCTGAGTCTTTGAATCAGGGATATTTACAACAAATTCTTTCACCAACCCCTCATAGCATTGGGGCAGAGCAACCACAGTCTTTATCAATCCAACATTTTTGATCAAATCAATTACTTCCTTTACCTCTACAGCCTCTTTTCCAAGCTCTCTTTCAATAGTTATCCTCCTCTGAATGACAAATTTCCATTTTGCAGCACCATCTTCTAAATGAAAGGAGATATTGTCTAGGTGCACAGTAGCAGCTTTGCCAGGAGACTTCTGAACAACCTGCCTTTTTGCAGGGGAGATGTCTGGGACATCGTCTTCGACATCCTCCTCAGAGTCAGAACTGTCTCTTTCTTTCCTTTTCCTAACCTCAACTTTGCTCCAGGATTTTGAGGGTCCTACACCAGCAGCCTTTTTCACTCTTGTTGTTCTCATTTTAGCCACACTTTTCCCTTTCCTAGTTCTCAGTTTCTCAGCTACACTAGGTTTTACAAGATGGACCAAAGGATCATCCTCTTCTTCAGAGCTTTCTTCCTCTAGGTCAATAATATTCTCCTGAGGCATTTTTGCTGGTTTCTTGCTAGGTGGAGTTTTACCTAGAGAGCATAGCCCCTCATCATCAACTTCCTTTTCTGATCTAGATAAATCATCATCTTTATCAGCATGAGGTTCCTCCTCAGGTGAGGGGTCCCTTCTGGACAGAGGGGTAGAAACCCCTTTGACTTCATGCCCTTCACTTAGAATCCTAGTGACTAGGTTCCTAATGGCACGATCATCATAATACATGTCTTTTGGAAGAGAAGATTTATCAAGGGTATTACCTTGCTCATCTCCAGCCTTGGAGGAGGGACCTGGGGTGTCACCTGGTATCACGCAAAGTGGAGTAACGTCCACCACGTCTTCATCTAGAAACTCCATGGAGGGAGTCTTTGCATGGTGAGAGGATTTTGAACCAGATGATGATGGATGTTGAGACATGTTGTAGAACTTTTGAGAGAAGTTTCTTTGCCCTAGCTGAGTTTCTCTGAGAAGTTGAATGGAGATGGAGATTGTTGTGTTTAGGTAGAGTGTGCTGAGGGCATAGATATTATTCTCAATGTTAGGGAATGATTTATCATTAATGTGGCTCTTTCTTTTAAGAGGGCAGGCACGATTTTTATTTCCTTTTCTTTTCCACTTTAACTGCCATAATTTCACAAGAGTCTAAATCCCTAATTTCCCTCTCTCATATTCAATTTGAATTTCTCCCAAATTCCTTGCTACTTTGTCAGCTAGTTCCAGTCTATGCTTTAGACATATGAGTTTGTCTTCCACGAATTTTCTAATGGAGTGATAATAGTAAAAACAGTGCTTGGTCCATCTGTGCTGAATATGATTTTTGGACCTAGTTTCAGTATTCAGGTTGTCATAATACAATGTCATGACGTCGTGTGTGACATTGTATGCAATCATCAGTAGTTTCATCCACCTCAGTTGAGTCCAACTACTTTCATCTTCTATATGAACGCCATTTTTACCTTTCACATGTGCAGGAGCAGATGTCATCCCAATCTTCTCTACATTGTCTTTGGCATTTTTGCACACAGTCCCTTGTGACCTAGTTCCAACAATGCTCTCTCCAGTTCCAGACTGCCCATGACTGGTCACATGTCTACCTGTTTGATCTAACCTCTCAGTTGTTTGAGCCATCATAACCTTTTCTCCTATGAAGGTGAGGTTAAGTATGAGCTTCTGACATTTCCCACAGACTTGTCTTTCATCACTCTTGAGGGTTCTTCTAGCATCTATACTCATCTTCATCCCTTTCTCTTTGACATAGGAACACTTTAAGGAATAATCTTTTTGAGAGCTCCACATGCAGCAGTTGTCTTTGGTCCTGATTCCTTTCATAATCACTTCACTATCTTTGTTAGAAATTAGGCATTCAGTTTTGGTGAAGTTAACATTCAGACCTTGATCACATAGTTGACTGATGCTTATTAGATTTGCAGTCAAGCCCTTAACAAGTAGAACCTTGTCAAGTTCAGGAAATCCAGGACAATCAAGCTTACATGTTCCCTTGATTTCACCTTCTGCTCCATCTCCAAAGGTTACATGGCTTATGGTATGATGTTGCAGGTCAGTTAGCAGGTCTTGGTTTCCAGTCATGTGTCTGGAACAACCACTATCAAAGTACCACTCTTCTTTGGCTGAGACTCTGAGGGGAATGTGAGCTATTAGACTTGTAACATTAGTCTTAGGAACCCATTTCTTCTTGATGATAGGTCTGTGCTGTTTGGGTCTGGGTTGATAGTGATTCTGATATTGAGCAGGCCTAAGGTAACCATACAATTTATAGCAAAAAGGTTTCAGATGACCAAATTTCCCACAGTAATGGCATCTCCATCTTTGTTGTTTCCCTTTCTGTTGTTTTCTCCTATGGTGTTGTGACATATGATGTGACATCACAGGTTTAGTTTTATTATGGATGCACTTAGGTTTGGGTCCAGCGTTACTGCTCTCAGGCTTTGAGTCATTATACCCAATGCCAAATTTGTCTCTAGTCATTTGTCCAGTTTGGAGAATCCTGTCTAAAGAGTCAGATCCATTACTTAACATCCTTACATAGTTGGTCATTTCTTCTAGTTTAGAGTTGAGGAACATGGTTTCAGTTTTCAGCTTAGAGATGGTTTTCACATGGTCTGCCTTTTCACTTTCCAGTTATGCTATCTTCTGACTTTCAGCTTGTGGATTTTCAACTAGCTTGGCATTCAGAACCATTGCTTCTGTTTGTAATTTGGAGATAGTTTCCAAGTATTCTATCTTCTCATTCTCAAGTTGAGTCATTTCCTTCTTTTGGCTTTCAACCTGTTTGCATAACTCTACACTTTTGTGACAGAGCTTTCTGTAGGTAGAGGCCAATTCTTCAAAGGTTACTTCATCATCACTTGAGTCTTCATCAGATCCCCATCTTCCTGTCAAGGCAGTCACAAGATTTGCAGCCTCCTCTGTTTCACTTTCATCAGACCAAGTGGCAGCAAGACTCATCTTTTGCTTCTTGAGGTAGGTTCCACATTCGGTCCTGATGTGTCCATACCCATCACATTCATAACATTGTACCTCTTTTCCTTCTTTGAGCTTCTCATCTGATCTTGCTCTTCTACCAGCATTGTTGGATTTACTGATGTCAGATGAGATGTTCCTGACATTTGCCTTAGATCTTACATCCATCTTTTTTAACAGTTTATTGAACTGTCTTCCTAGCATGGCCACTTTATTCACCAAATCTTTGTCAACCTCCTGACTCCTTTCTTCTTCTGTGTTTGACATAAAGGCCATGCTCTTTGTTTTCTTTTCAACACCATCATTTAATCCCATCTCAAAGGTTTGGAGAGAACCAATTAGCTCATCAACCCTCATGTTGGAAATGTCTTGAGACTCTTCTATGGCAGTCACCTTTATTGCAAATCTCTTAGGGAGTGACCTAAGTATTTTCCTTACCAGTTTTTCATCTATCATCTTCTCTCCCAGGGCTCCTGAGGCATTAGCAATTTCAAGGATACTCATGTGAAATTCATGAATGTTTTCATCTTCTTTCATCCTTAAGTTTTCAAACTTGGAGGTGAGCAGCTGAAGTCTAGACATCTTTACCCTAGAGGTGCCCTCATGAGTGGTCTTGAGAATGTCCCAAGCATCTTTGGCCACTTCACAGTTGTTTACCAACCTGAAAATATTCTTGTCTACCTCATTGAAAATTGCATTCAATGCTTTAGAGTTTCCAAGAGCTAGATCATCTTCCTCCTTGGACCATTGTTCTTCAGGCTTCTTCTCAGTAGTGGCTTCTCCTTCTTTAGTAATGACAGGATGCACCCAGCCTGTTAACACTGCTTTCCACACCTTGTTATCAAGAGATTTTAGAAAGGCTACCATTCGAGGCTTACAATAGTCATAGTTGGAACCATCCAAAATTGATGGCCTATGAACAGATCCTCCATCTCTCTCCATTGAACCAGAAAGTATTGTCCCTAGATCTCACCCAGAACCAGAGCAGGATGCCTGCTCTGATACCAATTGAAATTCTGGTATCAGATATGAGATGCCGAATGTAATGTCACGACACTAATATCTGAATTACACTAACAGAAGAAAGATATAGAAAGGTAATGCAGAAGATACACAAGCAATTATTAACCCAGTTCGGTCCAACTCACCTACATCTGGGGGCTACCAAGCCAGGAAGGAAATTCACTAAAATAGAATCAGTTCAAAGACTCTCCGTACACTTCAACAAGTTACAGTCTTTCTCACCTAATCTCTACCCGTACAATTTCTACCTAAGCACTCTTAGATATGAGAACCCACTCATTTCCCTATAATCACACTTGTGATCTTAAACAACAATCCCTTGAGAAAAGAAAACACTTTTCAATAACACACTCTTGATTTTACTTCACAGTTTCAATCAAGAAGACACACTCTTGATCTTGCTTCACAACTTTGATCAAGAAGACACACACTTGATCTTGCTTCACAGCTTTGATCAAGTAGACACACACTCTTGCTTAACAGCTTTAGAGTGACAAATTACAACCACAAATCAGTCCAATTCAATCATCAAAAGATGACTTGAATGGCTTACAAGTCTTACGACTAAACAGACACAAACCCTAGCTCTCTCACTATATTTCGCTCAGTATTGGTTATGTGTCAAAACAGGTTTTCTAAGTCCCTTTTTATAGAAGCTTTCAGCTGGGCTTGGACATCTTGAAAACCCTAAATCTATTTTCCAATCAAATCTTTTTATAAGAGCTGGTTAGATCTCCTTGGAAAATAAGTAAATCAGGTTGTAATCCATGATTGAATGCGTCAGCTAATCAGATCTTCAATCATACATAGATTGCCATTAATTGTGCAATCACAAAACACCAGACATTCACACTGAATGTTCTGTGTACAGGATGTCATGACATCGGGTCTGACATCCTGGAAAAATCCTGCATAATTCAATAATTCCTTTTATAACTTCCAGCAGGTACAACCATATCAGATGCCATGACCTTGTGTATGACATCTTGAAACAATCCTACATGAACATGTCTTTCATTTAAGCTCCATCAGGTACATCCCATATCAGATGCCATGACCTTGTGTATGACATTCTGAAATAATCCTGCATGAACATGTTCTTGAACTCCAGCAGGTACATAGGATATGTTATGTTAAGACATCACACATAACATCTTATGGACACTCTTTGTTTTACCAAAATTGCTGCCAATATTAAGAATTAACAAAACCTTTCATGCCTTGCTTGCTCTTGATAGAGCATCTTCAGGTGTTCGATCATATCAAACGCTGCCATGTTCTCATGTTGCTTTTGCAACTCTGAGTTCATGGTAGCTAGCATGAGACAAGCAGTTTCATTGGCATCATCGACATGCTTCTTATAAGCATCTCTTTCTGCCTTAGATGCAAAACTAGGAGGTTCCTCTTCAGGAACAGGTTTCTCCAAGACATACAGCTTTCTATCATGTTTGAGGATAATCCTCAGATTTCGGTGCCAATCCAGAAAATTTGTCCCAGACAATTTTTCCTTGTCAAGGATTGATCGCAAAATGTTGTTAGAGGTGTTTGTTGTCATGGTAATCTACATGAAATTAATGAAAATATAAGTATCAATAACATATTTAATTAGGCCTTTAATTAAATATGCTCCCACTATTTTACTCAAAACAAATGACCCTCATCATTTGATTCGGAAAATCCCGTTGGAAGATTTTCTAGTAGGTCGAGATCCACATTTCACTTTGTTTTAAGTCCGCGTAGGCGGATTACATAAAACTAGGTTATTTAGGTAGGAACTCCTTCCAATTGTATCTAATACAACTCTCGAATATTTTAGTTGGGTGAATAACTCCTTATTCCAATCCATCACATGGATCACTTCCAACTCTTGCTTCTAAACACATATAATCTTATTATAATTTGTTTAGTTAAGCTTGACCCATTGTTTTAGCAATTGGATATTACAATTATCCCATTGCACCTTACTAATATATAACATGCACCTCACGTAGGCGAAACCTACATTATCCGATATTAGTCTTGATGAGTGCTAAAACTTGGAAAGCATAAACTTAATATTTAATTTGAGGGAATTGCAATTGTTCTGATCTCACCGGCTTATTTATCATATAAATCGTCTCTCACATGCATCAACATACATTCACATGCATCAACATACATTCATAATGAAACAGTTATGGCCCTTAGCGCAACTGTTCTCCCAAGCCAATGAGAGAACCTAAGCTAACCTAATAACGATCTAAGCTTCTCCAAGCAAGATCTTCAAGGTTGTCCTCCTTTGATATTGAATTCTTCTCTTTCTTTATAACATTACATTACATAAAAGAAACTCGTTTTACATACAAGGGAGTGAGATGAGAAAAGAAGTTACATTAAGAGATTAAAAGAGAGGCACGACACGCATGTCGTATTTTAAAATCCCAAAACAAAATAAAGGAAAACTAAGGCCATAACCGATCACCACAAGACAATAATAATAATACATTATTATTATTAATTTTAATTCTTTTAATTAATTAAAACCAAATTAAATTTCGGCGACCGATCACACTATGCAGAGTTAGCCAGGGTCCGCTGCCCGGTCACAAAACAGAAACGTCGAGAATTCCGACTCTGTGAATGTGACGACCGTCACAAAGCATGTTACCACCGTCACATCCAGCTTGTTACGACCGTCACGGGCCCATGACGAACGTCACGCGGCCAAAATCAGCGTTTTGAAACAATCAACAGACGTGATCCAACAAGCCCTCAATTCACAACTCTTTGACAGTACAACCCTTGTGCCGTCACTAACCCTAATGCACCAATTTCAGACCGTCAAACACGCCTCGATTGTTGATTCAGTATGATTGATCAACAGATCATTGCTTCACCATACTAATGTCGGATTCCGAAGCAAATGACCATTGATCGCTCAAAGGAAAACAACCATTACGTGTTTGAATGAACGAAACAGAAACAACATATCATATATACCGTATTTTGCATTAGGATTACTTATATCATATATATAACTTGATCGACCTCAATTGCGTAACCTATGGACGATCGATGTATCGCTGCTTCACCATACTAATGTTGGATTACGAAGCATAGTCAACATCAATCATCCAAATCGTACACACATGATGCCAAATTTAATTACTCGTTTATTCTTTAATTAATTCTGTCTTTTAATCATATTAATACAGCAAATAAATAACTATCAGATACATGGTTTCGTAAGTGGCTCTGATACCACTGAAGGAGAATAGCGATGCAAAACGCAACGGAATTTAAATTTTTCTCCAGTGATCCTTACGAATGGGCATGATCAGTGATAGAATCGTTACCTCTTGTGATGATTGAAACCTTTGATGCAGATCTACGGAGCGATTACGAATGTTGAACGATGACAACGCCTCTACTCAGTCCACACGAACGGATTCCTTCAATCTCAGTGCTAGCTGCTACGAATCAAGGCTTTGAGTGAGAGAGAGAGAAACGAAATTGCAAAAAACTGCTCAAAATGCTTTTGCACAAGGGTTCTATTTATAGAACCACTTGCGTGGGCTGCAAGCTAAAAAGCCCACTTAAGTGTATTTGAGCCATATCTTATAATATGCCAAAATCACATAAGCGCGTGGTATATTACCATATTTCGTATTCTACTTAAGTACACCGTACCTTACGATGTTCTACAATTCACTTAAGTGAACCGTACCTTAAGGTGTTCCTTAGTTACTCTATCTCTCATCAATTCGTCCTTTTGTGCGTGACCCTGTAGGTTTTCGCGGCATTGGCAATTATATTAAATCACGCATTTAACATAATAAACAGTGAGCGGTATCTAGCAACACATCACTGCTACCCAAGACACGAAAATGTCATGCGATCTGACAAATCCTTCTGTGATAATACGTATGTATATAATTACCCTTTTGCCCTTATGTCTATATTGAACACAAGACATAAACAGTGTCATCCTTGTCCAGTTCAATATTGGGCCCATAGACATTTATCCTGTTACGCAGGATGGGCAAATTCCATCTAGGTCACTCTTATCCCTTAGCATGCTTCGTGGAGTACCCATCAACTGTCTTTATGGTCATCCAGTTACGGACAATGTTTGATCAGCAACAAGGCACTCGACTCTACATCTAAGGTCCATAGTGGTTTCAGGTCGAAGGGTGGTATACACCATTATCACCATGAGAATAACTTATGACACTTTACATAACATTCTATATAGTATTCTCATAGAGGGTCAATCCAGTATAAATATTACTCTTAATATTCATACCTATGTTTAAGACTTGATAACTCCTTATCCATGATCCATGAGATGTGATCATCAGTCTATATACATAATAGTCTTCATGCTTTAATGTTATCCCACTTCACAATAAAGCTCGACTACGGATACTTTAAGAATAATGTCCTTATGTTTAATGTGATCTCATGATTAAGTCACACTTGATACATTAAACGGACTGGCTATTCTATGGACTTTATTAAACAAACATAATAAAGAAAAAGCCTTTTATTATTAATAAATAATTCGATACAAGTACCAAAAGTATTGGCCTCTAGGGCTTACACCAACACTTTTTCATGATTTAATTGATTTTGTGAATATTTTTAATTGTTTAAAAATGCTTTTAAGTTTCCAAAAATTTTGAATTTTTTTCTCCAAGGTCCTTTGACCTTGTTTGACCAATGATAAATCTCATGGTCATTTCTTTGGTATTTTGATGAGGTTTTAAGAAATTGACCAATCATATTTAATTTAATGCATTATTTTTATTATTTTTAATTGATTAAATGCCAAATTAATTGTGTAGAGCCATTTTAATTGACTTTGTGAGTTTGACTTGTATTGTTGGGCCTTGGTCAAGGTTGATTTGACTTTGTTAGGTTAAGATCATTGGATTTAGGGGATTGATGGAATGTACATTTCATCTCCCAAAATGAATGAATGATCTTAACTTGGTAAAAGTCCTCCTTTGTCCAATTTGTGTTTGATCCATTCCCCCCTCCCTCTTCATCTCATTCCCATTCTTTATGCATTCATGTCATGGACCTATAATGTCTCTATATCCTAAGGCTAGTTGATTGCAAAATCAACGTAAGTATGGATGAGATTAGGTCCCTCATTTTGCATATTCTTTTTGTGTGTGGTATGTTTCATGAGCATAGTTCATCATACTATGTCTCTAACATGCATTAACACCAAAATTCTATTGCCCGACCTCAAATAGTTGTGACTTCTACATAAGTCCAATTACGATTGCTTAACATATTGCTAAATTTTGACACAAAAAGGCATAGCATTCTAGTTAGTGAGATTGTAAGTCTCCCCTCTTTCATGGTATTGTGTGGAAACTTGGCATTTTTTCCTTCCTTTGGAAGATGTCTTGGTTCAAGGATCCATGATTGTGATAAGTGGGTTGAGTGTTCTCCAAAGAATGACTTAAACAAAAGCAAAAGCAATACTAACTTCTAAATCACTAACAACTAACATTTAATTTCAAGTCATTTACTTTTAATGCACTTTATTTTTTAAGCCTTATTTATTTGCCATTATTCATACCATTCAAGTTGTTTACTTTAATGTCATTTTCACTTTGTCCATTGGGATCATATTGTGTGATATTTTGTGTTTGTATATATTTGTTTGCTTGTGTGGTCTTTTGACCTTAATGTATATAATAAGAACAAAAACCCTAAAAAATATCTTGTGTGGACTGTTGGTTTGATCTGAGACAATTGGACTTAGAATTTAGGCAACACTCCCTTTGCAAAGGACTTGGCCAATGCCAACTTTCATGAAGCCAAATGCTTGTGAATTGAAACTCCATCTGATACATCATTGAAGATCCATTTAAGTTCATCTCCAACATGATCATTATGAAGCTGTTATTTTGAACTTGTGATTTATGCCATCCTTTGAAGTCATCTACTACATGGGAAAAACTTGAAGAAGATCACGGGGTTGTTAAGCTTGGATGTGGCTATCTTTATTTGATGCCTTGCTCTTCAACTTGCTGCTTGTGTATTAATTGTTGTGTGATTCTAAAAGTCCAAGGGGAATTTGGATTTCTATATGATATTCTTGTCTATTGGATTGCAGCCCATTGGTCGGATCTTTTCAACTCTCAACTTTTAAATTTATGCTTAGGATTAGTCTCTTCATCTCCTCCCCATTTCTTTAATTTCAAAATCTCTCCCCCCTTTTAAAAATCTTCTTTGCTTGTGCTCGTTTTTTCTAAACTTTGACCATTTTGCAAGCTAGAAACTTAGGCCTTATGCCATTGCATTTTTAAACTCATTTTCTTAAATCAAACTTTGTAAATGAACTTAACCATACTTGAATTAAAATTTCAAAAGCCAAAAAGAACTAACACTCATTCAAACCATTTTTAGGCCTTTGTGCCTTTCAAACTTAATTTTTGTTGAAAGCCATGCATCCATTTTGAAATTGTTACCACGAACTACAAGGTTTTGATCCCTCATTTTTATGTTGGTACGTAGGCACAAGTCCGAAGGTCTTGTCGAACACAAAAATATAATTAATGAATTCTTTTCTCATCCCCCCCATTCTATTTGTTTGCAAACATCATTTTGTACAAAAACACATATGCACACAAGAAAGGATTCCCTAGGAGTACCTAGGACACCTTGGGTGCTAACACCTTCCCTCTGTGTAACCAACCCACTTACGTGTAATCTCTGGCATTTTATTAGTTTTGATTTGAAAACTTCTTATCTTTTGGGTTTTTTTTCGTACTTTTCCCCTTTCCCTTGGAAATAATAAAAGCGCGGTAACGACTCTTGTTATGTTGACGTCTAGCTTATCCATAGCTTGATGATCATGAATTTACCGCTACATCTTGGTACTTGCAGGTTCCAATATTTCAAGTTTCTTTGCAAACTTACAAAGCTTAACATTGTGACCAGTTATTTTGCAAAGAGTATAAAAATCAGACAAGTTTTCATACTCGACTTCAATGAAGAAAGAAAAACCATGACTTTATAGTAACACTTTGTATCTTATGTCCTTAGTAACATCCATATCAACCAATACCCTTATATAATGACCAAGGGTTTTATCCATTATAGATAATGTTAAGCTGCATCCGAACATATAGGATTGCCAATGCTACTTGCAATGGAGAATAACATTTTAAGACACCAATATTCACGGGAAAAATCATAAAATCTAACCTAAACCTGAAAGGTAGAGTTTTGTTGCAGAATAGGATTGAAGTCCTTCGGTCAAGCAAAAAACTTTAACAAACCCAGATTGAGGTTCCAAAAGCCTGAAGCTCTGATTCTTTTATCATCCTCTAGAGAGGATAATGTGAACTCAAAGAATCCTTTACCAAGAGAAATGACTCCCCTTTTACCAAAATCTTTTCGCTGGATAGCTAATCTTTTTTAAGTTTCACCTAAAAAAGACGAGAAGTATCTTTGGGCTAGAGGATTCTACCACAGAGATTGTGCTTACAAGCTTCAATCCCTGCTAGATACTCTTCTCCGGGTATGATGATAAAGATGCGCCCCCCTTACTGACCGAAAGAGGAAGTTGAGAATCAGGGATATCACAAACATCATTAAGTTATGGTGATAGAGATGCGATCCCCCTTAATGAGCAGAAGAGGCAACTGAGAACTAGCTATATTGCAAACACCATTAACTACTTGAGCAAAAGATTTAATCTTTACATGTATCGTGGTTGTAGTTTTGAATTTGTGGTTGGTGCATGACATTATCCCAGAGATGCTAAAACTTTTCATTAAATCATAAAAAAATATCGAGAGATGGAAGATGATGAATAATGCTTGACCTAGGAAAAGTCAATCTCATATCCATTGAATGAATTTATCATCATATTCTAGATAAAATTTTGTAATTATTTTAAAATTATATATTGTGTATTTTAATTATTGAATTAGGATTTAAAACAATTGTATTTTAATTTATGGTTAAAGTTCTTTTAATTAGGCCTCCTTATTTTTGTAATAAAGTTTACTATGAAAAACATTTTTCCATTTTCTTTGACAAACTAGATCACATGCACCTATTATAGATAATTGTTTGTACTATTATGTTAATCTATATACAAATTCTTAAATTAAGCTACAAGGTACCCAGCTATTACTAACTTGCATGCAGTATATAAATTTTATTTAAAAAATATATAATATGGCAGCCAACATAGCTCAACGTGATTCAAATTTAATCTATAGATCCAATTACAACTCATTGCTAAATTTATGAATGAAATTGCAATTTTTTTCAATCAGAAGTTTGCTTTAAAATTCTTAAATAATTCAAAGATTCAAATGACAAAATTTTAAACTGCTTCACTTATATTTTTTATTAACTAAACAATGTCTCTTGTTTTAATTTTCAATTCTATAATAAAAAGAAAAACTAATTATAATTTTTTTTCAAAATAATTTCAAAGCCTCTAGCCGTTGAAAATTTGAATATTAGTCTTAACTAAGGTCCCACTTTGAATGACGATAATACCCTTCGAAATTCAAATCTCCAAACCGCGATTACTATTTCATCAAACAGCATTTAATACCACATCAAATCTCAACCGTTCGATTCAAATTCCCTTTTGCATCACTTCGAATTCAACTGCGATTTTCAATTCAAATAAAAAATCTGAAAACACCAACGAAACCCTCACACTGATAGTGTTCGTGACTCTGAACTTTTTATCTATGTTGAACTTTCCGTTCAATCTCAAATCATAACTACTCAAATTCATAGATTGGGTATTTTGTTCTTCAATTCCACCTTCAGGTAATTCAAACTAAAAAAAATTCAATTCCAAACTCACTGTTTTTCTTACTTCACTTTTTGCATTTTTCTGATTTTTTTTATCTGTATGATAGAATGCTTAGGGATTCAAAAATTCCACGCCGGAATCTTGGAAAACAAGATGAAATTGAAAATGTAGATCCGTCGGATTCGTGGTCGTCGGGGACAAATCCGAGATGCACGGAAGCTTCCAGACCTCCATTGAATACTATTCAAGATACTGATGTGAGTTGCGGAAGCAGTAAGATTGAAAAAACTCCATCTAAAACCAATAAGAGGAAAGTGGGACCTGAACTTCGTACTCCTGAAAAGAGCTTGCA
Source organism: Lathyrus oleraceus (assembly GCF_024323335.1). Taxonomy (NCBI): domain Eukaryota; kingdom Viridiplantae; phylum Streptophyta; class Magnoliopsida; order Fabales; family Fabaceae; genus Lathyrus; species Lathyrus oleraceus. The sequence goes on from NC_066585.1 coordinate 209,780,080, forward strand.
CTGGAAACACAGGTTCGCATGGCCTCAGAGGATGGAAACAGTTTCGTCTATGAATGAGGATAAAAGAGGATCTGGTGTTGGAAATGGTACTCCTAAGGTAAATCGTACTGCGGGAAGAGCTTGTTCTGAAAGCAATTCGACGCAGAGCACTCCGACTAAGAGTGTGACTAAGCCTCCTCCCAGCTCGAGTGTTCGAGGTAAAGCTGATGGAAGCTTCAGTGCTCGTTTGGGAAACTATGGCACATTGTATAAAGGGGTTTCGAGTATGTCTTGTACGCCTACGGTTGTTAACACGGTTGAAGTACCTCACTTCGATCTCAAAGAGGATTCTTCATTTTGGATTAATCATAATGTACAGGTATGAGTGAATGAGTGAGTTCACTCTGATTGGTTTACTTTGTAATGTGTTATTGATAGATAGAGTACAATATCTACTTAGTTTGTAATTGAGGTGATTCATTTTGATTTGTTGAATTCTGATGTTGGGTTGTTGATTTTTGTCACGAGTAGGTAATTATCCGTGTTCGTCCTCTCAATAGCATGGAGAGGAGTATACACAACTATAACAGATGCCTAAAACAAGAAGGTTCTCAGTGCATTACTTGGATTGGGCAACCGGAAAACCGGTTCACTTTTGATCACGTTGCATGTGAAACAGTAGACCAGGTATGGTAATTTTGAGAATGTAGTTTAGTTTAGTGCACGCTTTTTCTTGGAAGTTATTGTTAATTTCTATCTCCGATTGTGTTTTGTAGGATATGGTTTTCAGAATGGCCGGGCTTCCAATGGTTGAGAACTGTCTTTCAGGATACAATAGCTGTATGTTTGCATACGGACAGGTATTCTCTTGAACTAAGACATTCTATAATCTTGAAGTTATTTATGTACATCCAATTTGAATCGATATCGATTGTTACTGCTCATACAAAGTCTCCACTGATTATGTCCATAGTTATACAGAGTATGTACTGGAATGAACACATTTTTTTTGTAATCAAATATGACGGGCTACATTAACATTGTACAAACTGTGCTCCTATACCACGGGCACATTAACACAGGATGCATTACATTATGTGTGTTGATAGATGTACAATAATATTTCAGGCAACACATTAAATAACAATAATTGCAATTCCGAAATTTCATATTTAGACATTACCTAGATATTTCTTCAGAAAATTAGTTAGAATCGAGTTTGTACTTTGGCATAAATATGAAAACATGTTACCAGGCTGACCTAGATTTCCACACAAACTTACATTTAGTGTACAGTATAACACACCTATGCATTAAAATGAACTCAGGCAAAAAAATGAAACCCGTGGTTAAACTTGACCGAGGTAGAAAAGGGAAGATTTTGAGTTGATGTTGACATCTAAATACAAATTAGAAGATGAAAAGACTCTCAGAGAAACTAAAAAGTTGTATGTCCAGATCAAAGAGTTCAAGCCACATTGATGATACTTCTTAAGTCATAACTTAAATTGTCCCAGCTGTTATCGAATTATTCAACTTTCTTTTATATGCCTAAATACTGTACTTTTAAGTATTGGTGAAGCGTCTCAGAATATTGATATCAAATACTAGACGGTAAAGATGCTTGAAGGGAATACAGGAATTGGGGCTCCATAGGTTTTATACAAAGCATATGGAGAATTTATCACGACGTTGTTCAGTATATAGTTCTATGCTATCTTTTGAGATATCGTATGCTCTGGTGCAGGGTAGCTTAATTAGAAATGGAAGTGAGTGGTAGTACTTTGATTATGATAGACAACTAAATTATTCATTCTTTATTGTAAGTTGTAACATGATTAATGCATTGCTTAATTTTTAGACAGGAAGTGGGAAAACATATACAATGCTTGGTGAAATTGAAGATTTAGATGTGAAGCCCAGTCCTCATCGTGGAATGACTCCTCGTATATTTGAGTTTTTATTTGCCAGGATTCAAGCTGTAAATTCCTCACTTTTATTATGTATATTGAGAAGTCAATTTTTTTGATCAGTGTAGAACATTAATTATATATCTGTTTTTATTTTTTACTGTCTTCTCCCAATTAATTTCCAGGAAGAGGAAAGCAGAAGAGATGAGAACTTAAAATACAATTGCAAGTGTTCCTTCTTGGAGATTTACAATGAGCAAATTACAGATCTACTTGATCCCTCGTCTACCAATTTGCTTGTAAGTACAGTTCTTACATCATCAGACGACTGTCAATTTGTCAAAGCATGTTTAATTAATTTTCACTACTCGTTGTTATTGATAGCTGCGGGAGGATGTCAAGAAGGGTGTTTATGTTGAAAATCTTTCCGAGTTTGAGGCTCAAAGTGTGAGCGACATTCTAAGGCTTCTAATTCAGGTACTTGTTTCTTGGACTCTCTTGTTCATTTTGAGGCATCCTCAAACATATTCCTCTGTCCGTGTTACTTATATGCAAGATGACATAGATTTGCATTCTCACATACTCTCTTCCATTAAGCTGAGTTTCTGACTTGTAGGGTTCGGCAAATAGAAAAGTTGCAGCTACAAACATGAATAGAGAAAGCAGTAGGTCCCACTGTGTTTTTACATGTGTAATCGAGAGTACTTGGGAAAAGGATTCTACTACGAATTACCGTTTTGCAAGGTTAAATCTGGTTGATCTGGCTGGTTCAGAAAGGTATGACATTATCCTCTAGATCGATTGAGCCATATGTAGCTTGAGATATGTATGCATATTTGCTTACCAAGTTATTATCATTTATGACAGACAGAAAACTTCTGGTGCTGAGGGTGAGCGTTTAAAGGAAGCGGCTAGCATCAATAAGTCATTATCTACCTTGGGGTATGTTTAACCTTAATAGATATGTTTTTATTTTGCGTCTATGGATAATATTGTCTTATTTCTGCTTTCTCATTATGCAACTGATATTTTCTGATCTTGCTTGCAGTCATGTCATTATGATACTAGTGGATGTTGCAAATGGGAAGCAGAGGCATATCCCTTACAGAGACTCCAGGCTAACATTTCTTCTTCAGGTTGATTATTTACTGACTTTGACATTTTGATTTCATGATGAATTTTATTCATCACTATTTTTGGCATCAAATGCAGGATTCTCTTGGTGGAAACTCGAAAACAATGATTATTGCCAATGTCAGCCCTTCTATCTGGTCTGTTCATTAATCTCGTTCTACGTTTCTTTTGTAGAAATTCTACAATTTCCCATACAAGTCTAATGGAGCTTTACTATTTTCACTTTTGTAGCTGTGCTGCTGAAACGCTGAATACCCTTAAATTTGCTCAGAGAGCAAAACTGATTCAAAATAATGTGAGTGCCATTCTATGATCAGTCTGAATTGTTTCCAATGAAGATATGGTCCGCAAATATAAGTTTTGTATCTTCTTCATGTAGGCTGTGGTGAACGAAGATTCTAGTGGGGATGTAATTGCTTTAAAACATCAAATTCGGCTTTTGAAGGTAGTCTAAGTTATTTTCTGTAGACAGTGTAAAGTTTGCGTCAACAGTAAACAATTAAACTCAAACGGTGAACTTTTGTGGCAGGAGGAGATTTCTACGCTCAAACGGTGCCAGAATGTTTCCAGGTCATTGTCATTCAGAGATATAACACAATCAGTAAAAGACTATTCTTTAGAAAATGAAACTGACATGGATGAACAACATGATGATATGCTTGATTATGAATCCAAGGGCACCAGAATGTCTCACAAACAGGTATACTTTGACTAGATTTTGCTGGGTTAAAGATGGCCAACTAGAATTTCATTGCTGTTACACAATAATTTATTCATATTTTCAAAATTATTTGTGGCTCAGTTCGAATCACTGCAGACAACTCTTGCTGGTGCTTTAAGAAGGGAGCAAATAGCAGAAACTTCTATTAGGCAACTAGAAGCAGAAGTTGAGCTATTGAACTCTTTGGTATTTCCCCTATAAGATCTTCTCGTTCTTGCAGTTTTATATTTCAACCTCCTCTTCACATTTTATATGTAACCCATTGTGCTCAGGTTCATCAAAGAGAGGAGGAAACTATGAGTTGCAAAATGATGCTTAGGTTTCGTGAAGATAAAATTCGTCGGTTGGAATCTCGAGTTTCTGGTTCTATTACCGCAGATCAATTTTTGCAGGAAGATAATAAAGCACTTTCTGATGAGATTCAGTTACTTCATGGCAAAATTGACCAAAATCCTGAAGTTACACGATTTGCTAAGGAGAATATCAGGCTTCAAGAACAACTTAGAAGGTTATACATCTTCTTTTCCCAATACTATTGAGTGTTAAATGTTCTCTCTATTTAGACTTCCTTACTATGACTACCACAGATATGAAGAGTTCTATGGAGAAGGGGAGAGAGAGATTTTATTAAGTGAAGTATCTTCTTTAAGGGAACAGGTACACACGTTTCTATTTTATCTAATAAAGAAATGGTTTCCTTTCTAGATTCCTTGTTTTAAAGCTTACAGTATTGAAAACCTTTGTTGCGCAGTTGCTTCAGTTTCTTGGAGGAAAATCTGTTCAGGGTGATTCAAGTTATGACACTCAACCTCAGGTCAGTTTATAATCACCTGATGCGGTTCATAGTTTCCATCCATAGAACATTCCATTCCCATTTTTTTGCCTATTCTCTTTTCCTGAAAATCTACGTAAGTACCTGACAGAAATTGTATGTCCCGACACAAGGAAATAATTATAGTAGTATAACTCCTTGAGTACACCAAAAAATATATTTTTCACAGTTTCAAATTACCCTTGATGCAGAAAACTCAGTGTTGCAGCAAACAAAATGACTCCATTGATCTAGAGGTTTGTTCCTGCCTGTATAATAAATCCAACTTTTTTCCTATTCAAAATATAGATGTATAACCTCTTCTGTTTATGGATTGTAGCTAAGAAATGCTCTGGATAAGTTAGAGGAGTACAGACACAACTTAAATTGTTGCTTAGAGGAGAATGCAAGACTCAATAGGTATGGTTTTGTTCTCCTGTTGAAGTTCTTTCAATTGTATAAAACAGACTGAAGCTCCCAATTTCGGTTGAAGGGTGCTAAATTTTTTATTTTGAATAGAAAATATATAAGAATGCTAACTATTTTTATATTGCATATATATACAGGGAGTTAGACTCTTTGCAGTCAATGTTCAACAACGAAAATGCCACAAAGGTACTTTTAATATTCTGAGATAACTGCTCTTGGTCTTATTCCTTTATGTACTCTAATATTCATACACATTTTGTTCTTTAATTTATTGGGAATTGTTGTTTCTTTACTTATTATTATGTATGGCAGTTCGATGTTATGTGAAATAACGTATCTTGTTATCATTATTATTTTCAGGTTTCTACCAAAGGACCTTCGACCGAAGGTCAGGCACTTCCACCTCAATTGTTAAAAGAAACAGATGATATCTTGGATTTGCACCTGGAGTTAGATATAATGAAGATAATTCTGAAGGAAGAGAGGACTTCCCGTGGTATATTGGAGGAGGAAGCAATGCGCTTAAATCATGAAATTCTAATACAAAAGGACAAGCTTTTGCAGGCAAACAAACAATTAGAAGATACAGATAATGAACTGAAAGTTGCTAAATCTGTAATTGAAGCTCTTGAATCACAACAAATTTTATCAATCAAAGAGATAGAAGACATGCAGAACAAGCACAACAATTATCTGGATCTTGTGAGGAAACAAGAGCGTGAGATCATTGCCTTGAAGAATCAACTTGCACCTAAAGGTTTAAGAGACAGTTTATCTTTAAATCATCCAAAGATCGATAATGAGTACCCCTTACAAGTAAGGTTCAGAAGGATGCATGATTCTCTTGAAAAAGCCAAGCAACTGAACATGTTTTACCAAAGTGACCGTGCACTCCAGATATCGAATGAGGAAGAGATGGACGAAGTCCGTCGGCAAGCTGAAGCTGAAACTGCCGAGGTAATTGTGTCTATGCAGGAAGAACTTGCCCAGCTACAACATCAAGTAAATGATAGCCATCAGAAGGAAATAGAAATGAAGGAGAGTATATTGCATTTGGAAACTGAGTTGAAGGATGTGCAAGAAAAATTGCTTACTACTGTTGATGATAACCAAAGTTTAAGTGAAGAGCTTTGGCAGAGAGATAATGCACTCAAATCACTTGCTGAAGAATGGGAATTGTTAACCTCTGAGATTGAAGAGATTCTTGGTGATGGATGTCAGGCACTAGATGATGCCTCTGATGAACTGGGGCACATAAGCAATTCACTTCCACAGAAAAGGATATGGATTTCTGAACAAGTTAGCATGATTGTTAGAAAAATCACTGAAAAGGAATTGCTAATTGACGAGCTCGGAAGATGTTTGGAAGACGCATGCAATAAAAGAAGTGATATGGAGTGTATGCTGAAGTCCTTGCGAAGTGCAACACTTGTGATTACTGAAGCCCACCAGAAGGAGTCAGCTGAACTAGAAAAAGAAATTCTCCTACTGACATCTCAAGTGAGTGAAAGAACGACTGCTCTGAAACAGATGGAGGAGCAGTTGATATTGGCTGGAGATCAAATCCGAAAAACATCAAGTTGTGCAACAGTAGCTTTTGTAGTTGTGAATAGATTGTCAGATGTGAATGATGGTTATCTTGTTGATCTAAAGCACAAGGATAGTCTGCTTAATGAACTAGCAGAAATTAGTGACAGGAAGGATGCCGTTTTAAGTGATCAATCCACTTCCCTTGAACAAGCAAAGAGGCAGATAGCTGAGTTACAGGAAAAATGTGACAACTTATGGCAGAATCTGTCTGAGGAGAAAGAACACTCTTTTGCTTTGGAACATAAACTTGAAGATATTGAAAAGAATGTCATTTCAGAGACTAGGGAACAACTAGTAACATTACAAGATGGCGTCTCCTCAATCAGGTCATCCATGGCCTCTTTTGCAGATAATGGTGAATCAAGGGTAAGCTAATCCTATATTTTGATGGATAAGTATGCCATTGCCACATTTATTTTATTCATTGGTATGGTCTGTGAATGGTTTTTATTTAGTAGTTTTGCTATTTTATTTCATTATGAAATTTTGATATAGAAATATTTTGGATGAATGCACATCACACTTTGATGATAAGGTGAACCAAGTGTAATCTAATGATATCTTTCTAATGCTATTGTTGCAGACAAGTTCTGAAACACATCATCAAATAGCTGAGATGGCTGAGTTATCCTTTAAATTGGCTAACAGTGGATATGAAAAGAAAGACCGTAAGGCACAAAATGTTTCTAAGGATGCATGTGAAAGAGATGCTACCATTACTCTGTTGAGAAAAGAAATAGAATCTGCTCTTGAAAGCTTAAAAGAAGTTCAAGATGAGATAGCCAAATTACATGAAGAGAAGAAAGAGATGTCAATATGTGAAAAGCAAAGTCGGGATAGTATCAAGTGTCTCACAACTCAAATACTTTCCCTGCAAGCAGCTATGGGACACTTTGAAGAGAAATCCGAAGTTAAGGTCGAAGTACTCAGTTGCAAGCTTAGGAACCTGGAGAAAACACTAAAAGAAGCTATGTCCAATTGGAATCAAATGAAAGAGGTAATCCTTTTGCTATTAAATTAATTCATGGAATTTCGATTTGAGCCTCTCACTCAACCCCACAAACTGAAGTATAAGGCCAAGGCCAGGGATGCCTCCCACTTTTGAACACTTTTTTAGGCAATATCACATCTCTCTCTGCACTAATGATTGTTGTGAAGAGTCTCTTCTTGTTTTTGTTCTCTTCCATTCTATAATAAAGAAAATTTTCCGTATACTACCTTACGCATATTGAATTGCTATTCCCGTTGTCATGCATTTTCCTGCTTAATGCTGATAGACACTCTAATGCTGAACGAATTATGTTTGAATTCAACGATTTCATATACACTTAACATTTTTCTTTGCAGTTGCTTGAACTAGAAGTCGGGGAGGCAAAGATTGTTCAAGTTCAAAAAGCTGAAGAGGCATACTGTATTCATGCTAAATTTGAAGAAGCCCAAGAGACAATTAAAGAAGCAGATATTATAATCAATGAATTAGTGATAGCTAATCAGTCAATGAAGATTGATATAGAAAAACTGAAAGAAAAAGAAGTCACATTGCTCAGTGAGAAGGATGTATTATTCAACAAGGTTGAGAGCTTACAGACCATTGTTGATTTGAAGAATCACGAGATGGAAGACCTTGTTGAATCAAATCTTATAGTAACAAGGGACTTAGTCATGGAGGTGGATGATGTCATTAAAGAGGTCCATTTGGCGATGAAGGAAAATTTTACCGCTTTAGCTTGTGATATAGAATGCTTAAAGTCTCAATTTACATGTTCCATTAAGTCGATACAACCATGGCTTGAGAAGATCTGGTCTGAGATAGTTAATAAAGATTGTGCTATGTCTGTACTACATCTCTGTCACATGAGTGTTCTTCTGGAAACAGTGACAGGAATGCATGCAGAAAATGGCTTGCTTTCACATGGCTTGTGTGAATCAAACGCTGTCATAAGTGATCTGAAGGAACACAATTTTAGAGCAAGGGAAGAACTAGAAATGTGCAGAATCTTGAAAGGGAAACTGCTTGCTGATATCCATAATAGCTTCGATCGCATCACGAGGAAAGAAGTGGAAGCTGGAGAGATCAGCATCAAGCTAAACACTTTTGCTAAAAACTTATCAGATCTACAGCTTCAGGAGGAGATGATGCTGCAAAGTTCTAATGAAATGGGATCCCAACTTGCTACGTTGATGAAGGAGTTGGATCTGAGTAATACCGATGTTGTGGCATCCCTGTTAGATCAAGAGAAACTACTGAAACAGAAAGTAGAAGACACCGAGTCTCAAGCTGAATTTCTTCTGGCAGATTGGTATGCCAAAGAATTTGAGTTACTTATCCATGCTTCTGAATTCAGTAACATGGCCTGTAATATATCTGATATGGAGGAGCACTTTGTCAAGTCCTCTACATTAATTGAACAATTGAAAACAGAAACGATATTTTTCCAGGTAGAAACTGAGTTAGCAGAACAAATTTTGATGGATAAGGAAGTTGAAGTTTCCCTTCTAAAACGAGAAGTTCAGCAAGAAAAAGTAGAAAAAGAAAACTTATTGATGGAATTGAAGCAGAACAACTTAAGGATTACAGAGATGGGTGAAGTAAACAAGGAACTTGAACTAAAGATTGACCTTCTAAAGGATAATGAGTCTCAAGCTGAGTTTTTAATTGCAGATTGGTACACCAAAGACTTTGAGTTACTCATCCGTGCTTCTGAATTCAGAATCATGACACATAATATATCTGATATGGAAGAGCACTTTGTCAAGTCCTCTACATTAGTTGAGCAATTGAAAACAGAAACAATATTTTTCCAGGTAGAAACTGAGTTAGCAGAACAGATTTTGATGGATAAGGAAGTTGAAGTTTCCCTTCTAAAACGAGAAGTTCAGCAAGAAAAAGTAGAAAAAGGAAACTTATTGATGGAATTGAAGCAGAACAACTTAAGGATTACAGAGATGGGTGAAGTAAACAAGGAACTTGAGCTAAAGATTGACCTTCTAAAGGGTAATGAGTCTCAAGCTGAGTTTTTAATTGCAGATTGGTACACCAAAGACTTTGAGTTACTCATCTGTGCTTCTGAATTCAGAATCATGACACATAATATATCTGATATGGAAGATCATTTTGTCAAGTACTCTACATTAATTGAACAGTTGAAAAAAGAAATAATATTTTTCCAGGTAGAAACTGAGTTAGCAGAACAAATTTTGATGGATAAGGAAATTGAAGTTTCCCTCCTAAGACGAGAAGTACGGCAGGAAAAAGAAGAAAAGCAGAACTTGTTGATGGAACTGAAGCAGAACATCTTGAGGATTACAGAGATGAATGAAGTAAACAAGGTACTTGAACAAAATATTGAGCATCTAAAGGATGTTAGTTGCTCTAATGTTGCATTGAAGGATGAACTTGTTGAAGTTAAGGAGTCAGATAAAAGACTTCTGGATAAGATTCGAGATCTTGAGGTTGATTATGATAGAGTAATTGCTGATGTCATAGCAAAGAATGTGGCTTCTGAATTTGCTTTCCATCATATTTTGTTTCTTGAAGATCAAATCAGAGAGTTACAGAGCATAAACGACATATTGGAAACTTCATGTTGCAAACTTGAGAATGAGCTGCACCTAAGGGATTCAGAGATAGATAGAATACAAAGTTTGTTGCAACTTGAGTTATCTAGAAAGGATGATGTAATAAAAGGGTTGCTGTACGATCTGAGCTTACTGCAGGAATCTGCATCTATCAGTAAAGACCAAAAGGACGAAATGGAGGAAATGATGGCCACAATGGAAGAATTTGAGACCGAGCTTGCAGATAAGTCTGGCGAGCTTGCTTCCGCAGTTGCAAACTGTCAGTTGCTTGAAACTCAGATAATGGATAAATCAAACAGAGTTAAAGCTCTTGAGTTGGACCTCTCAAAAGAGTGTGAGGTTGTAAAGCTACAAGCCACTGAAATTCATGAACTTAGAACTCATATTGAAGATGCCTTGGCGGCAAGAAAATTGGTTGAGGAGGAGCTAAAAGAGAGGAAGAAGATAACAGAGAGTTTAGAGAATGAAATCTTGGAAATGAGCGATGTTCTTGGCCAAATGAATGATTCATTTAAAAACTTAAGTGTTGATAGGGATGCCCTAACTATTCAGAGGGATCAACTTCAAGGTCAGATGATTTTACTCGAAGAAAGGTTTGAAAAAGCTGTAGCACAAGCTGAAGCTAATGAAGAGATTGCACAAGATGCTCGAAAGGTAACACTTAATTGATTAATCCCGCATCATGTTTTCCACTAATGTGAATATTAAGAAACATTTGAAGACTGAACATAAAGAACTCGGTATCATGTCCGAAGCAGAGACTGAAAATTTTGCATCTTAAGCGCATGCTGATTTCAAAGTAAGCCATATATCTATGTGGGATATGTGCTTTGTAAAGTTTGAAGAGATAGACAATAATTTAGATAGGTAATTGAAAGCGCAAGAGTTGAGATTCAATAGAGATTGACGTACCAAAGCAAGAATAACTTCGAGTGCAATTATGAACTTAACTACAATTATTTGACCTTTGAAATTTTTAGTTTTGATGATCACCATTGATTTTCTTTTTAGTTTTGATGATCACCATGATTTTCTTTTGCTTAGAGAAATTTTTTAGTTTTGATGTTTTTGTTTGTGACTGAATTTCTTTAAACAATTTCAGATGGCTGAAGCAAGAAAAGTTTATGCTGAAGACAAGGAAGCAGAGGTTGAACTTCTTGAGAGATCTGTTGAAGAGCTGGAAAGTACCGTAAATGTACTAGAAGAAAATGTAAGTAATTTTTGATAATTTATAACAGAAAGCTTGTTTACCTGTATTGAAATAACGCTTCAATTTATTTTGGTCAGGTTGACTTCATTAAAGGAGAAGCTGAACGACAACGCCTGCAAAGAGAAGATCTAGAAATGGAGCTATGTGCATTAAAAGAGCAGATGCAAAATCTACGGAATGCTGATGATGATACAAAAAGGTTTAGGACGATTACTCTATATAATATAGGCTTGCAAATCTGCTGGGCTGGTCTTAAAAAACTATTGATTTCTTGTAGATTTCTGGATGAAAAAGAGAAAAGCTTTGAAGAAGCCCAAAAGCACATACAGGTTCTGAAGAGTGATATTGCAGGAAAAGATGCAGAGGTATGATTTTTCCGATAATGCTAGTTACATATTTTTGTTTTAAAGTTTCTTCTAACATTATTTTGTTTTTGTGTTGGTTTCTGATAGGTTGCACAAATGAAAGCTCATATTTCAGAGCTTAATTTGCATGCTGAAGCACAGGCAATGGAGTACAAGCAGAAAGTAATTTTAGTTATTATTTCAAATAAAATGTCTTGGTTGATTTTAAGGCTTCAAAGTACCATTGGTTATATACATTTTTATAATGTGAAGTATATCATTATTTTAAATCAGTTCAAAGCATTGGAAGCGATGGTCGAGCAAGTCAAACCTGAGGGCATTTCCACGCAATCCACCAATGCTTTGTCAAACAAGTCTGAGAAGAATGCGACCAAGTCTCGAGGTTCTGGTTCTCCTTTCAAGTGTATTGGGTTGGGATTGGCACAACAGGTTAAAAATGAAAAGGTTGAAGAGCTGTCTGCTGCAAAACTGCAAATTGAGGAACTAGAGTCTCAGGCAGCATGTCGACAGAAAGAGGTTGGTTTTCTCCTCAACTGAATGTTCTACGATCATTGGGTTTTGCTTATTATCTTCAATTCGTTTCTTCCATTTCCTTGTCCAGATATTTGCACTGAATGCCAGATTAGCAACTGCGGAGAGCATGACCCATGATGTAATTCGGGACTTACTTGGAGTGAAGTTGGATATGACCTCTTATGTGGTAAAGTCTTTTGTTTCGAGTAATTTTTGTTGGATTTCCTTTCTGTTATGTATCATGTTTGTGATACATATAGGAAAATAAAATTGTTATCATGTAATCACTATTTTGAGTGGAAGTCATGTACTTGTGTCATGTACTTGTAATTTATAGTTACGGGAATACAATACAAATAGGACCACCTCCTTTGAAAGATAGGAGGTGATAAAGTGAATTTATTAAAAGAACAGAGTTCTCCTTCCCAATGAGGCTCATCTAATCTTGTTAATGTAGTCGCTGCTGGATAATCATCAAGTTCAGAAGATTGCAGAGAAAGCTCAATTTCATACTCTAAAGCCTCAAGAGAAGGTAGTCCAACTTTTCTACTAGATTTCACTGTTATCATGTTGAAACTTAGTTAACGTGAATTGCTTGCTGCTTTCAGGAACAAGAGATTACTAAACTAAAGAGGCAGCTTAACGAATTTATTGAAGAGAGGAACGGGTAATTACTTTTAGTATTTTTTGGTATTGAGAACAAATCTCAAATGTTAAACTACTTTTAGATTTTCTGTCTTACACACTAGTTTGATTCTCAAACCTTACTTATCAGATGGTTGCAAGATATTGATAGAAAACAAGCCGAGTTAGTAGCTGCGCAGAGTGCATTGGAAAACCTTCGGCAGCGAGACCACTCACTAAAAACTGAAAATGAATTGTTGAGGGTATAAGTTTGAAGCTATTTTTCTCTGTTTACTTTGGGTGCATTCACTCTTTTATATCTAATGGGCTAATGTTGCTGAACTCGTTTTGAGCAGATGGAAAATGCAAGTAAGATGAGTAAGGTAATGGAACTGGAAGAAGAAATCAAGAAGCTGTCGGGTCAACAAAATCTTCAGCAGCGTATTCATCATCATGCTAAAATTAAGGTAACATCATCTTGCGCTTTCTCCATTATTTTTGCCTGCGCTAAGTTCATTATTTATTAAAAACTTGGCTAGGTATTTTAATAATGTTATATATCTTTGAATTCGATCATGAGATTGATGGTGTAATAATAATACAGGAGGAAAACAACACATTAAAGATACAGAATGAGCAACTTAGCGCAAAGTTACGCCGGTCAAATCACTTCATGACACGTGTCCAAGAAGACATTGCTCGGCTTCGTGCTTCTACCGGATCAAAACAATATATTGATTTTGATCAGGAGCAACGTCTAAGGAAAATGGTGAAGGTCAGTTTTCTAACTAGTATGTTGTACTCCAAATTGCTAAAACAATAGATGCTTAACTATTGATTGAATAATGTCACAGGAGACTGACGAAGAAAAAATTCAATTAGCACAGCAATTACTGAGATTGTGTACAAATGTTCTAAAGGTAAGAGACAATAATTAGTGGTTTTTAGTGCAATAAACAAAGAAAACAAAACCACTTAACTATGCGGTTACATTCAGGCTGCTGGAATAGCAAAACCAGTGTCAGATGTGAATCCTACTATTGCTGAGGAGGCCTTAGACAAGCTCAAGAATAGGATCACTTCCCTGGAAATGGAACAAGAAGATTTGAAGTTTAAGGTATGTATGTAATAAAGAATAACGAAAGTCGATTCTTGTCTTCTATTGCTGAGAATGTGTATGTTTGTGTCTATACAGGATCTACATACTAGTAGAGTGAATTCCAATATGTTTATGTCTAATTTTAAATAAAGAATAAGGATCTACATACTAGTAGAGTGAATTCCAATATGTTTATGTCAAATTTTAAATAAAGAATAACGAAAGTCGATTCTTGTCTTCTAACGCAGAATAAAATTATGAAAGAAAAGATTCGACTATCTGAACTCATGCCACAAGCTTCTCCTTTGAGCTCAAAATCTGAAGAGAACCGAATAACTCCACCAAAGGCAAACAAAACTTCGTTTCTTTCCGGTTTTGATCGATACTGAAGTGTTCGTTTTCAGATAGTTATTTATTTCATTATGCTATGTTTTACCCATTCACGCTATATTCTTTGATTAACATGTAGATAAATAACATGTACAATGTACAGTGTTTTTTAATTTATTTTTTGAACGCTATGTACAGTTTTAATCAATGAGAAGTTGATATTAATATATAGAAGAGCTTTCTGGTACTCTGAATGTTATAAATAAAGTCAATGTGTTGAAAAAATAGAAGCCCTTTTGAAATATTTAGATACAAGCAAATATACATATATAGATACACATGATATATACATAGTACATACATACAGTTCTTTTTCATTTAATGTATTTGTAATACTATTAAAAAGAAACAGCTATGAATGCAAAGCAAAGCAACACAAACATAAATACAACCATGATGGATCATGGAAAATTCAATCACATTCCTTCCACTGGTTTACATAGCATAAACTATCTCTCCACTGCTATCAATATCGAGGTCAGGATCAGTGTCTAAATCCTCTTCCATGTCATCATCAATATCCAAACTTCCAGTAAGATACTGGTTGTGGCTCTGAGTTCCTGCTGCAGGAACTGTCGCCTCCGCAATTATCTGCATGATTTCTTCGACACTTTGCGTTGGTTGATCAGGCTCCTCAAACTGATCGTTTGTTCCATTCTCATCCATGAGATCAGTTGGAAGGTTCTTCATAAACCACTCATGGTTTCTAATCTCAGGAATACTTATTCTCTGTTTTAAAAATGATATTAGTTTAATACACTCATCATTTGATATAATAAAATGATGAAGTGTCCGCAAATTTTAGCTCAACTGCCAGAAGTCGATATTGTTAGGTTGGACGTTATTACCAGGGTACTCACGGTTATGCATGTGAGATTTTAGTGGTTATTACCACTTCGTCTATGTACCAAAATAGAAAAACTGACCTTTGCAGGATCAGCAACAAAAATCCTTGAAATCAGATGCTGGCATTCAGGAGATATATGAACATAGTCAGGAATTGAATACTGAACATTTAAAATCCTCTGCAAGAAACATACAAGATTTTACATAAAAACCTATTCGACCAAAAGTACTACATTGATTTATAAAAAACGCGAGACAAAATGTGTTACATGTATTGTCTTGCGGAAATTTTTAGGTTCCTCTGGATCTTCAAAAGGATAAGCACCCACCAACATGACATATAATGTCACTCCACAAGACCAAACATCTGCAATCTGAGCCACCATTCAGTGTCAACAATACTATAGATGAATTCTTAATAGCATGCTAAAAATAATCAAAATCTATATACCTTTCCATCATATTCCTTTTTGAGCAAAACTTCAGGAGCTATATATGCAGGAGTACCAACGGTAGATTTTGGTTGCGAATGTAGTACTGAGGAC
This sequence comes from Lathyrus oleraceus, assembly GCF_024323335.1. Lineage (NCBI taxonomy): Eukaryota > Viridiplantae > Streptophyta > Magnoliopsida > Fabales > Fabaceae > Lathyrus > Lathyrus oleraceus. The sequence goes on from NC_066585.1 coordinate 209,795,825, forward strand.
TGAAAAATTAAGACAATGAAGATGCATAAACAAGCACAAATTAATTAATAAATCAAAGATAAAATGTGATAAAGAATAAAACAAGACTATATCATACCTTTGAATATCCAAAATCACAAATCTTCAAACGCGGAGCTGCACTACCGTCTAACAATGTGTTTTCCAACTTCAAGTCACGATGACATACTTGCTTCATTCAAGAATTCAAATCGAGAAATTCAAGTCAGAGACATCTCATTGTATCTTCTAATCTAAAAAGTCTTTGTAACTGATTTAAATTTCAAGACTACATGAGGCGAACATGTACATACCATTGAATGACAATAGCTAACACCCGATATAAGTTGTTGGAAGAAGAATCGCGCCTACATCATCAAATAATAGATGTTAAATGCACACGCAGAGAATACTATACACAAATGAGCGACAACGATAAGAACCTCATCCTCACTGAATCGCCCTGCATTGCATATTCGCTCGAATAACTCTCCTCCAGAAGCATACTCCATTACAATCGCTAAATGCGTTGGAGTCAACATAACCTAAAGTCACATACATCATCAAAGAACCAATTATAACACTTCCAAGACAGGAACTAGAAAGTAACTATTGATAAAATAAAAACATTGCTATTGTTCTTCTTACCTCCTTGAACCTAACAATATTCGGATGCCTCAATGATCTGTGATTTATAATTTCTCTTTGTACATTTTCATCAATCTGTTAAGTAATACAAAGAAACATTAATTTCTCTACGCAAAAACAAAAACAGAAAATTTCTCCAAGCTTCAGGAGTTATAGACATGAACCTTTTCACCTCTCTCAATATACTTAACAGCAACAAGTTCCTCAGTTTGTTTATCTCTCATAAGCCTAGCAACCCCGAAATTACCCGAACCAATATCACGAACAAGTTCATAACGATCACTATCATGCATAATCGGCATATCCATTCCTGGCCCAACAACAATCACAGGTCGATCCATTTAACATGAAACAAGCAAGCAACACCAATAAGGTAAAAACTCACTTCATATTATCATGATCATAAAAGATAAAGCTTTAACAACGTTTGAGATTGATCAAAAAGAGAAAGGTGTGTGGTGGACCACTGAAGAAGAAGAGAGTGGGTGAATAAAGAGACACGTAAATGGTTATAGCTCGTGAAGAGTTCAACAACCTCAAATGTGTGAATGAATGAGTAGCTTGAGAATTGAACAAGAGAAAGAGAAAGAGTATGTGTGTGTTCCTGAGATGAGGGACGGTGATACACTCGTGAGTTTTCATACATGTGTGTGTTGATGTGATGTCTATGTTGCTACAAAGTTGTGTTTGGTGCTGAAAAGTTGTCTTTTTCTTATCTTGTTCATTGCTTTTATGGAGAACCTTAAATTTATCAAAGTTGAAATAGATTTGAGTTGCTTTCATTTTGATATTGTCTATTTTTTAAATAATATTTAAATACTACGTGAACAAAAATAAATACTATAAAATAAAACATATTTGATCATTTTACTTTTTAAAATTGTTTTAAAATTATAATTTTTTTGGTATAATAAATATTATAAACTATTGACATTAATGAAAAGTATATCTTTTTTTCTTCTCCCTTCAAAATTAAAAACTAAAAATTAAAACTTCTAAAATTTATTTTATTTTTTTGGTTTTTAAAACTCGCAAAATTAGATTATAAATTTTAAAAGTAATTTTGTAAAATTAAGCTATCAAATAATTTTTAAATTTTTAAATTTTTAATTTTTAATTTTTTTTTTTTTATAAAATCAAATCAAACATGCCTTTGTATTTTCTTGGCACAAGGGAAACTCTTAGTCTAATGTATTACAAATAAAAAAATTGCATTAAAAACAGTGTATTTTACTTCTAAAGAAAGTTAAAAGTTTTTATTTTTTAGACATAACTAGTAAAGGACCCGTCCGTTCACACGGATCGCGCAAGTGCAATAATTTATTTTAAAAAAATTAAAATATAATATATTTTTTTGTATATATATATATATATATATATATATATATATATATATATATATATATATATATATATATATATATATATATATATATATATATATATATATATATATATATATATATATATATATATATATATATATATATATATATATATATATATATATATATATATATATGGTAGAATCAACGTACACAAATTTATTGCATAAGAGTTTTTTTTGAATGTAATGGATGTTAAATGATCAATAAATGGGTTCAAAAAATTTCCACAAATAACCTTTTCCAGTTTGGGACATAATAAAGTAAAACATTATTAATTTATAGTAATATAATTTGCTTAATTTTTTTTATACTATATTAAGGAAATAATCAAAAAATATAATACAAAAATATTTTTACAATTTATTGGTATCTACTTTTAATATATAAAAGTTAATTACCACCATAATTACTTAATTACCCTAATTACAATCCATAATCCAGCTACTTTCATGTTTCTATAAGTAATTTCGTACTAAACTCTATTTATACTACTAAAAAATATTACCGTTATTTTATTGTTGTTGCAATCTTATCATTCCAAAATAAAATCAATATTCTGAAATCAAATTAATTATTATTGTAGTTTTTTTGCCAAATATTATCGTTACTTGATTTTCTTTAAATGACAAAATGAATATTTAATTGTATAATTATATGTTATTAAATTATAACTTTAAAATTAAAAATAATTATTTAATATAGTTGATTAATATTAATTGAGTAGTTTAATATTATTGTTAATTTACCTACCAATTAATTATTATTATTGTTATTATTATTATTGATATTTACCCGCCATATATGATAAGAATATTTTTAAAATTTAAATAGTATATTTATTATTTGATTTGATTTGATTTAATTGAGATCCAAATTCTATAAATTAAAATCGGTTACTTATTATGAACAATAATATAGAGTCATTCCAATGTCAATATATTATTAATTGAATTTTACATAGATATAATTTTGCAATAACACGCTGGCATCTTGAATCTTATACCGCTGTTATCTTTGCACTAACATATTTTATCCTTTCAACAGAATAATTATAGTAAATACGTACATTCTGTATACCGAATTATAATAAATTTCTTTAAATGACAAAATGAATATTTAATTGTATAATTATATGTTATTAAATTATAACTTTAAAATTAAAAATAACTATTTAATATAGTTGATTAATATTAATTGAGTAATTTAATATTATTGTTAATTTACCTACCAATTAATTATTATTATTGTTATTATTATTATTGATATTTACCCGCCATATATGATAAGAATATTTTTAAAATTTAAATAGTATATGGATTGTAATTACTTATAGGAGCATGAAGTAGCTGTATTATGGATTGTAATTAGGGTAATTAAGTAATCATGGTGGTAATTAACTTTTATATATTAAAAGTAGATTTGATTTGATTTGATTTAATTGTTATAGAGTTTGGATCTCAATTAAATCAAATCAAATCAAATAATAAATATACTATTTAAATTTTAAAAATATTTTTATCATATATGGCGGGTAAATATCAATAATAATAATAACAATAATAATAATTAATTGGTAGGTAAATTAAAAATAATATTAAATTACTCAATTAATATTAATCAACTATATTAAATAGTTATTTTTAACTTTAAAGTTATAATTTAATAACATATAATTATACAATTTAAATAGTATATGGATTGTAATTACTTATAGGAACATGAAAGTAGCTGTATTATGGATTGTAATTAGGGTAATTAAGTAATCAGGGTGGTAATTAACTTTTATATATTAAAAGTAGATTATTATTTAGGTTTAAATACACTTTTGCTTTCCTAAATTTGAATGTTTTAAGCAATTGGTCTCCCTATTATAAAATAAGCTATTTTGATCCCTTAATTTTGATTGCGTTTTGATCCTCTATCCAATTTTACTTATGTGTAAATTCATTAATGACGTGACAAATACTATTTGAATCCATGTCAGCAATTAATGATATTTAAAATATCCACATGGATATTTTAATTTAGAAAATATTAAAAACTATTTTAAAAATAAAAAAACTAATTATAAAATCAAGATTGAAAATGTTTCATGCACATTCTTCGTTCTTCAGATTGAAAAATCCTAATCCCCTTTTGACAACCATCCTTTCAGAAGAAATGTCAAACCCCTAATCTCTCAATCACCTGTTACCCCCTTCTTCTAAATCCTTCAAGTGTGCATTGTGTACAAAACAAATTTGTGAACTTGTGTTTCAGAGTTGAGGTTTGACGAAGATGAAGAACTCAAGAAGTCAAAAGGAGAGAAATGAAGGAGTCAAATATTATGTAAGGTATGTATCGTTGTCCCTGCGGTCCCGTTAGTTTAGTTTTGTTAAAGTATTTTTGTGGTCCCGTTAGGTTAGTTTTGTTAATGTATTATTGTGGTCCCCGGTGTCAATTTATGCTCATTTGATTCCATATTTGTCATTTTTTTCAGGCCAGCTAAGACTAATAAAATTAGGTTGAGAATACATCATAGGAGAAAATTAGTTGAGACACCTGTTAACTGGTATGTAAATGGAGAAGTTACTGAGATGAACTGGAGTTGAGATGTCTATTATATGTCTTAGATGAAATTAGAGGATATGATTAAGAGTGAGGGCTGCGTATATATAAAGTGCTTGTGGTATTGGAACCTTGTATATAGTTTTTATCGTGGTCTTAGACCCTTGAACAATGATCGGGATGTACTAAAATTTTCAAAATATGTTGTAGGCTATGATGTAATAGATGTGTATGTGGAGCATACTGTGGTAACTCCTGAGATTATTGATGATAATGAAGTAGATGCTGAAGATGATGTACAATGCACCGAGTTTAAAAGTGCAGATGTTACTGAGGAAGATGGTGAATTAGATGCTAACATTGAGGTTGGTGGAAAAGAAACACCTAATGGTGTTGCTGAAGAAGTCACTACTGAACCTAATGTTGTTGCTGAAGAAGTTGCTACGGATGTTAACAGTCACTACGCCAAAAATGACTTTTAACAGCGCATCTTAGACAGCGCTTTTAAAAGAAAGCGCTGTCTAAGGTTAAAATTAAAATAAAACACGGAAAATGTTCCAAAAAAATAATGAAAGCGCTGTCTAAGGGGGGGTCTTAGACAGCGCTTTCTAAAAGCGCTGTCTAAGACCCCCCCTTAAACAGCGCTTTTAGAAAGCGCTTTTAAATATAGACCTTAGTCAGCCCTTTTGATAAAGCGCTGTCTAAAGTCTTTAAATTAAAAAAAAATTAAAACCAAAAGCGCTGTCTAAGGGGGGGTTTAGAAAGCGCTTTTGGAAAGCGCTGTCTAAGGCATACCTTAGAAAGCGCTTTCCACAAAAGCGCTGTCTAAGGTCTAATTAAAATAAAATTTCAGACTCCATTTCAATTTTCGTTCTCTGTTCTTTTGTTTTCCCTCCTGCGAACGTTGAAACCCTATCAGTTCCTCTTCTCTAGCTAAACCACAAAACGCCATAAATTCCTCTTGAAACCTAACCCTAAGCTCCAATCAAGCCAAACGTTGAATCGAAGGTTGCAGCGCAAGGAGATCCTTCGAAGTGGGGGTTTGCTCTTGCGAACGTTGAATCGAAGGTTGCAGCGCAAGGAGATCACTTGAATACGGTACGTTCTGCTCTAATGCTCTTCCTCTTCTTCCATCTTTTGAACTTGTTGTGAATTCTCTGGTAACCACCATTGCTACATTGGAAGAAGCATTGATCACTGGAAATGTGAAAGTGATTCTCTCTGGTGGTTGTTTTGGTGAGTCATTGAGGAAAGAAATCCATTTCTGATCCTCATTGAGAAGAGGATGACCCGGGAATAAAGATGCAACATGTCCATCCGGACCCATACCTAGAAGCATGAGATCAAATTTTGGTAACCCATTGGTTGATGTGGCTATCACATTGCTAGTAACCAAGCGTCTAAGGGTTGTCTCATAAACATCTGCTGCTCCATCAGGTGGTAGGGAATCATCAATAGAATAAACATTGAGAGGGGGAATTGGCACCTAACAGAAGAATGTGATTAGAATAAGAGACATCATTAAACTTAGCACCTATGATATTGTAATAAACAAAGCACATGAATTAACTACCTTGGAGAGAAATCCATCATTGGCAAGCTTATAATTACTTTCTAAGTTATCCTTTGGGACAACCCTCTCGTCAACCCAGAAAACATGCCATTTTGACCAATCTATGGTTTCAGCATATGGCGAATCAACCAATTTCCTGAAATCGAAACATACAATTTTTTTTGACAAAGCGCTTAATGTTCCTAAATTGCTCGATTTAATTTGCTTATATTCAAGATTAGAGAGACAAATTTTACATTGATAATACTCACCTAAGGTACTTGATCAAAGATCCACCAGACATAGCAACCGTGAAAGCACCTCTTTCTTTGGTAAACTTGGTAGAAAGTTGAGCAACATCATAAGCCAAGGACACAGCAAGATGTTCCTTACTGAAAACCTCAACATTCTTATAACCCTTTTCCCACTTAAGTGATGCCTCTATTTTCCCCACACATCTATTGGGTGAAAACACTTTGTTATTCTTCCTTAGAGGATGATAAACAATTTTGTTCCCAACTTGTGTTGGTAAAATTGATGTCCTTAGTGATAGTGGATTTGGTTTTTGTGCACAAAATAAACTACTTTGGAGAGTGCATGAATTAGACAAATGTAGATTGAAATTAAGAAGTTAGTTAGAAATGAAACTATTAGTTGTAAATTCAAATTGAAATGTAAATGTTAATGAATCACTTATGAATAACAGCGAACACGAATACACTTCCATTTTTCGGTTTCAATCATTGAACGTGTTTGAAGAATCGTACGTGTCTCGACATTTGGGTGTTGACTTCGTTTTTCGTTTCTACTGTTCTTCATTTCTTGCGATATGTTCTTCAATATTTCTTCATTTCTTCGTTTCTACTGTATAATCTTGTTGAGAATGTTGAGAATGTTTATAATCTTGTTGAGAATGTTTATAATCTTGCGGTAGTTTACTAATGTTGAGAATGTGCATAATCTTGTTGACTGAGTTTAGTGTATTATTCTTGTTGAAGTTATTTTGATTCATAAAAACTGAGTTTAGAAGTTGACAATAGAAAAATGTTGATGTTTGTAAGGAAAACAATAAGGTACATTGTTGTTGTTATGTTTGATTAGAAAACTGAGTTTGTAAAAACTGAGTTCATAAGGTACATTGTTATAGACAGCGCTTTAAAGCGCTGTCTAAGGCTAAAAAAAGCGCTGTCTAAGGTCTTGTTTGTTGTAGTGAGTGAAACTGGGCAAGAAGGTATTCATGAGGATTTCGTTGCAAGTGAGGGTAGTTTTGAGGATAGTAAGTTTCAATTTAGTGAAGAATCTAAGGAGACTGAGATGGATTGGACTAAGCTACTTCCAAGAGACTTTTGGTGAGGTTTCTAGCTATCAAAATAAGAAAGACTAGCCTGAGATGGTTCATGATGAGAGTGAGGATTCATACCATTTATATACACCTCTAGGGAGTGATGATGAAGATACGAGAATGAAGTATCCAACCTACAAGTCTGATCAGGGAATGAAGTATCAACTAGGGATAATGTTTACTAACAAATAACACTACGCCAAAAAATGGAATAGACAGCGCACCTTAGAGGGCGCTTTCTTAAAGAAGCGCACTCTAAAGTGAAGAGAAAAATAAGGAGGCATAGACAGCGCACTTTAGAGGGCGCTTTTGTAACAAAGCGCCCTCTAAAGTGAAGCAAAAAAATAATGAGGAAATGGAGGGACACCAATAGAGGGCGCGTTTATGAAAGCGCCCTCTAAGGATACCCTTAGAGGGCGCTTCTAAGAAAGCGCTCTCTAAGTCCATGTACAACAGCGCACTTTAGAGAGCGCTTTTGTAACAAAGCGCCCTCTAAAGTGAAGCAAAAAAATAATAAGGAAATGGAGGGACAACAATAGAGGGCGCGTTTATGAAAGCGCCCTCTAAGGATACCCTTAGAGGGCGCTTCTAAGAAAGCGATCTCTAAGTCCATGTACAACAGCGCACTTTAGAGGGCGCTTTATTACAAAAGCGCTGTCTAAAGTGAAGCGAAAAAATAAGGAGCAATAGACAGCGCACCTTAGAGGGCGTTTTTTTTTCCACAAGCGCACTCTAAGGTCCCCTTTAGTAAACATTAAAATTATAACATACTGCGCGTTTTGTTATTTCACTCTCTGTTATTTTCGTTCTTTTTCACGTTAGGGTTCTAAGGCGTTCTCCTTCCACCTCTGTTAGATCTACGACGTTTCCTCCTTCTGGCACCAAAGGTACGTTTGTTTCGTTTTAGCTTTGCCCTATTTCTTGCTTTGTTTTAGCTTTGCCCCATTTCAGTTTTATGTTATTGTTGTCTATGCTACGTTTGTTTCAACCTGTAAAGTTTCAATATTCATAGTCATTTTAAATTTGATAGCGCATGCGTTAAATTTCAAGCCCTACGTTTGTTTGGGTTTATTAGGCAATTGACGGTTGGTTTTTAGTGACCATGATAGCGCATGCAATGGGACTACATTACCCAGTAGTTAGGGTTATACGACCTATGAATATCTGATTTTGTGTCAACACCAGTATCATTAGAAACCTAGGTTCGAATGTGTTTGAACTCTTCTAAAATTGTTTTTTGTTTATTCTAATTAGTAATGGATAATACATGGATGTCTTCCAATCGATTGTCGAGAGAGTACGAGAATGGGGTATTAGAATTCGTTAAGTTTGCCGTTGCGCACGCCGAAGACCCCAGTAGAATGATATGTCCTTGCTTGGGTTGTTGTTATGGGAAACGGGTTGACGCAGTTCAGTTGACATCGCATCTAATGAGGCATGGAATTGATCGAAGTTATACATGTTGGAATTTGCATGGTGAGAAAAGTAACGAGAATGTTGAACCGGGGGATAGTACGACCTATGCCTCAAACTATAGTGGCGCAGATACATACGATTGTGATCGAGTTGAAGAGATTGCAGAAGCACTTGAAGGAGATCTTAAGGATTGTCCCGAAATGTTTGAGAGGTTGGTAAGTGATGCAGAGAAACCTTTGTATGATGGTTGCACTAAATTCACAAGATTGTCTGCGGTATTAAAGTTGTACAACTTAAAGGCGGGCAATGGGTGGTCGGATAAAAGTTTCACAGAGTTATTAGCCCTTTTGAAAGATATGCTTCCTGAGGATAATGTTCTTCCCAATCGAACATATGAGACCAAAAAGATGTTGTGCTCTATTGGCATGAGCTATGATAAGATACATGCATGTCCAAACGATTGCGTTTTGTTTCGAAATGAGTATGCATCGTTAAATGAGTTTCCTAAATGCGGTGTCTCGCGATATAAGAACAAGTTGTCTCCAGCAAAGGTCTTGTGGTATTTTCCTGTTATTCCGAGATTTAGACGCATGTTTCGTAGTGAAACCGATTCAAGACACTTGACCTGGCATGCAGATGAAAGAATTATAGATGGAAAGTATCGACATCCGGCAGATTCACCACAGTGGTTGAAAATTGATAATGATTATCCTGAATTTGGAGAAGAATCAAGAAACCTTCGCTTGGCATTATCTACTGATGGAATGAACCCACACGGTATCCAGAGTATCTCACACAGTACATGGCCTGTGATTATTATGATTTATAACCTACCTCCATGGCTATGTATGAAGCGTAAGTACATGATGTTGTCTATGTTGATTTCTGGACCTAAACAACCAGGGAATGACATAGACGTGTACTTGAAGCCCTTAATCGAAGATTTAAAGATTTTGTGGGAGACCGGTGTGGAGGTTTATGATGGATATAGGAAAGAAAGTTTCAACTTGAGGGCGATGTTGTTTGGCACAATTAATGATTTTCCAGCATACGGAAATCTATCAGGGTATAGCATAAAAGGTCAATGTGCGTGTCCTATTTGTGAAGATAAAACAGATTGGAAGCGCTTGGAGTTTGGTCAGAAGAATGTCTTTCTCGGTCATCGGAGATTCTTAAATTCAAATCATCACTACCGTGGATGGAGAAAGGCGTTCAATGGAGAGACAGAACAAGGCAGAGCTCCACCTATATTGACGGGTGATCAAATTTTTGAAAAGGTGAAAGATTTGGATACTCAGTTTGGCAAGCCTTTTGCCCACACACTTGTCAAAAGTGGGTGGAAGAAGAGGTCAGTTTTTTTTGAATTGCCGTATTGGAAGTCCTTGTATGTGAGACATTTTCTTGATGTTATGCATATTGAAAAAAATGTATTTGAAAGTGTTATTGGCACGTTACTCAATATACAAGGAAAGTCTAAGGATGGCCTTAAGGCAAGAAAGGACTTGATAGCGATGGGAATAAGAACTGAATTAGGACCCTTGAAGAAAGGAAAACGAACATATCTACCGCCTGCTGCTTATACTCTATCTAGAAAGGAGAAAAAAACATTGTGTAAGTTTCTAAGTGAAGTTAAAGTTCCAGAAGGGTACTCTTCAGATATTAGAAGACTTGTGTCTATGAAAGACCTCAAGTTAAAGAGTTTAAAGACCCATGATTGCCATGTTATAATGGAACATTTTCTCCCAATAGGTATACGTTCTATTCTTCCAGAAAAAGTAAGAAGCTCTATAACTAAGTTGTGTTCTTTCTTCAAGTCAATTTGCAGTAAGGTGATCAATCCTGCGATCTTACCAATGTTGCAAAAAGAAATCGTTATTACTTTGTGTGAGCTTGAAATGTTTTTTCCTCCATCATTTTTTGACATAATGGTACATCTAGTTGTTCATCTTGTGAAAGAGACACAATTGTGTGGACCAGCTTATATGAGATGGATGTACCCTGTTGAACGTTATATGAAAATATTAAAAGGGTACGTGAAGAACCGAAGTCGACCAGAAGGTTGTATGGTTGAAAGATACATTGTTGAAGAAGCGATTGAGTTTTGTACTGAATATTTGTCTAATGTTCAGTCAATCGGACTCCCCAAGTCTCAGCTTGTCGAAAAGAAAGAAGGAAAAAATCTAATTGGAAATAAAATCGTGGCAGTATCAAGGGTCGAACGGGATCAAGTGCATTTGTATGTTCTGCACAATGAGAATGAGGTTGAGCCGTATGTTGAAATTCACAAGGATGTTCTCCGAGGTTTAAATTACAATAGAAATGAAAATTGGATAGTACGAGAGCACAATCGATGTTTTATACCTTGGTTTAAGGATCATATTTATTCAAAGTATTATTCAGATCCCGCTTCAATAACAGAAAGGTTGAGATGCTTAGCATATGGTCCAAGTTTCCATGTTTTTTCTTATAGCGCATACGCGATTAATGGATACACATTTTATACCAAAGAACAAGATGATAAAAGTACTATGACGAATAGTGGTGTCACCGTGGTAGCTGAAGCAATGCACATATCAAGTGTGAAGGACTTAAACCCCAAATTTGCAAATCTGTCGTATTTTGGTGTTATCGAGCGTATTTGGGTGTTTGATTATGAGAAGTTTCAGATTCCTATATTTGGTTGCAAGTGGGTTGAAAATAATAACGGCATTCGAATGGATAAGTCAGGATTTTTGCAAGTGGATCTTAATAGGGTGGGATACAAAGATGAGTCTTTTATTCTAGCCTCCCAAGCTAGACAAGTGTTCTATGTCAATGATCCGAAAAGTACGAAATGGTCTATAGTTCTTTTTTCCAACAAAGTAATTGATGAAAACACTGGAGATCAAGGTGATATTGATGTTGAGATTGAATCGTTTACCAGAAATGATCAAGATGAGAATAATATATCAAATGATTCATATATTAGAAATGATCATAATGAGGGTATTTGGATCAATCCAAACGTCCGTGTTGTTAAGAGACATGTAGAACATATTCCAACCAAGAAAAGAAAGAGAACTTAGTGAAAAAGGTACAGGTCAAATGATTTTAATTATTTTCTTTATTACAGGTAAAATGACTTTTATGATTTTAATTGTTTTTACATTTGTCATCTGATTTTAATTGTTTTCTTTTTTACAGGTAAAATGGCTATTATGAAGTCAATCATTCGTGCAAGGGGCAAGGGATGCTCGAAAGTATCAATTGATATTTGTTTAGATGGAGATGCTCTATTATCGTCAAGCCTCATTCGCGTAGATGATGATGCTGGATATTTGAAAGTATCCCTCTACGACAATGGAACATGTCCATCTAAACATATATCAATTCTATCTTCAAAAGATAAGGGTTCAATGTTGGCAAGTTACATTGGTTTCCTTGTTCGACAACATATTCCGATTACATGTGATAATTGGAGAAGTCCGGACTTGAAGGTTGGCAAAGAAAAAATATGGTCGGAGATACAGGTACTTACCATATATTGTTATATGTTTTTTGTTGCATCAACTTTGCAGCCCTGTATTGTAGGCAGAATTTAGGACTTCTCAAAGTTGATTTCTTGTTACTTTGTCGTTCATAAAATACACCACTAAATTCTCTGCGTTTAATTTTTAATTTTTTTTCATCAGGCTTGTGTCTCAATAGAGGATGGGTATCTACCTAAAGTTACTTTTGTAGTGGTCCAAAAGAGACATCACACCCGTCTCTTTCCTGTCAACCCCAAAGAGACCGATAGAAGTGGAAATATTATGCCAGGTTTTTTCAATATATTTCTCAACGCAGCTGGTATATATTATCATTTGAATTTATCACTTTTTGCTGATTTTGTTGTTCTAAATTGTCAAAGGAACCGTGGTAGACACCGACATTTGTCACCCTAGGGAATTTGATTTTTACCTTAACAGCCATGCAGGAATTCAGGTAATATTAGCTATGTCATTTAACTTTATGCCATTGTTTACTATTTGTTGCTCAATCGCCTTTTGACAGTTCTGTGTTATTTGCATTTGGACGTGTTCTTTTTGCAGGGGACTACTTATGCTGCCATCTGTTGTTTTGGTTGAGCCTTATTTTGTATGGATGTGCGATAGAACTACTAGACAGCTTTTGGATATACAGAACATGTTTGCCACCATGGGTGGATGAGCGTTTTTGTTTAGTATTGGTTAGAACTACTAGACAGCTTTTGGATACAGTGGTCACTGGGTGTTGGTTGCTATGTTTTATTCTCTTAATTGTAGTACTTTGAGAATATGTTGTTGTATATTGTTGATCAAAGAATCATATATTAATGTTGTATATATGGAGGATTAATGTTGTATATAAATGGATTCATGTTGTATATATCAATGGATTAATGGTGTATAACATTGGATTAAAGGATGAAATCAATATGAATTTTACACTTTTGCAGCATGCGAACAGGTTACCAATTAAATATATATCCACTGTTTTTCAAACAAATTTTTTTAAAATAACTAACACTTTAGAGAGCGCTTTGTCCAGAAAGCGCCCTCTAAACACTTTACATTGACAACTTTAGAGGGCGCTTTTTCCTGAAATCGCCCTCTAAACACTTTACATTGACAACTTTAGAGGGCGCTTTTTCCTGAAAGCGCCCTCTAAACACTTTACACTAACAACTTTAGAGGGCGCTTTTTCCAGAAAGCGCCCTCTAAGGTGTCCCTGTATGGACCACTCCAGAGGGCGTTTTTTTCTTAAAGCGCACTATAATGTGGCCACTTTAGACAGCGCTTTCTCCAGGAGAACAAAGCGCTGTCTTTACCTATGCCAGCGCCAGATTAGAGGGCGCTTAAAAGCGCTGTTATAGGCCAAAATAAGCGCCCTCTTTTCCCTTATTTGGCGTAGTGTAAATGATAAGGGATACAAATAACTAGTTTTGTAATAGGATGACCAATTATTTAAAATGTCCAAATTAGGGGAACCAAAAGTGCATTTAAGCCTATTATTTATCAACTCCATAACATATGCTTTAATATCACAAATTAACATGATCAATCTATTAATTATATAGAAGTATGAGGTAGCTCAATTAGTATATGCTAGTTGAGTTAAATTAGTATAACAAGGTGATTTATGATAAATAGGTGGTTGATATTTATAAATTAATAAATTTTTTAAAAAATAATTATATTAATTAATTAATTATTAATTAGTGATTAAATTAGTTATAGTATTTAATTTTATTCATTTAGTATTCATTCCTTTGCATCACCTTTATGCTCCGTTGGAGTTTTTTTCTCTCTATTATGCCTTCATCGTCGCAACATAGATTTGTGGTGCTTCTTCGGCAGATTATTATTCACAATTTTCGTTATGGTGATTATGCGACAAATTGTTTCGATATACTCTAGCAGACTAATGATTCGATATAATCTGAAGAACTGATGGTTTTGTTTCGGCCTAAAAAATCTATAAGGGTTTGTTTTAAATTGTTGGTTGGTGATGGTGTGACTTGCTTTTATTCTTTTCAAATTTGTTGATATTTGTAGTTTTCAAGGTGCGTTGGTTCACACCATCACAATAATTTCTTAGTTATGACTCGCTACGATTTTAGTTTGTTAGGCTTGAATGAGTTTTTATGCTTGTTGTGATTTATCGCAGTGAGTTGTTGTTACGTGAATCGATTCTTGTTGGAATTCGTTCATTTACCATTACCTAAGATTGTGAAGATGCACAAAAACATTTTTTACTGTTTAGTTTCATCCTTGTACGCAGGTTCAATGGGTAGTGTCTATGTTATGTGTTTTTACTTATTTCTTTTAAATCATTATTGATGTAATGGTAGGATGTTTGAGATGTTTACTACTTTGATGTGATTTGACAGAGTCAGATTTTTGCAACCTCAATATTTTGTAATCTCTTTTATTTAATATGCATGTGGTTTATACAAAAAAGGTTAGATTCACTATTATACTTTACTCATAAAATTAGCCCCCATATTTAATTTTTAAACAATTTTGATCCCTCTTTTCAATTTCTAGTAAAAGTTGTACTGATGTGTAAAAAAAATTCATAGTTGACATATTTTAAATGATGTGGACATTGTTGAGTTGGTCCATCCCATTTCCCATATTATTTTTTATTTATTAATTTAAACTAAAATGTTTTTCATGATTATATTTTTAAAAAACCAAAATTAAATTATAAGAAATATTTAATATATTTTTTATAATTAATAATTTTAATTAAACTTTTTTATAATTAATTTATAAATAAGTCTCTCTAAAAATTAATTAATTAAAAATTTTACATTTCTTTTTCTCCTCAAAGTATTTCTTTTAATTATTGTTTCTCTCACTTTAGAATCATATTAACTACAAGTTTTCAATGTTTTTATTATGAGCACCGGTTTCATTTAAAAAAACATATTTCAAAAGCTCAAATTATCTTACTCAACTCAAATTATCTTACTCAAGAATTGCAACTAAACTTTAACTACCACACCATTAAATTTTCTTTGTTTAAAACAAAATATAAAGTAAAACTTTAACAAACAAGTTCCTACAAGTACTTTCTTTTTATCAGGAGATTAAATGTGACATCCTTTGATTAGAGACCAAAGGTCATTAAGTCCACTCTTGAGTAGGAATTGTCTCGTTCTAAGTGCCTCTCACTCACCCAATTATGAGAAACATGAGAAAAGATGTTTCTTGGTCACAAGGACGTCACGTCTTCCTATGAAGTAGGGATTCAACGGTCTACCACTAATTTAGTGGGAAGTTATAATTTTCCAAGAAAATCATATGTCCATGGGCCTCTATAAATACTTATTCCATAAAATGAAAAGAGGACAAATCACAACTTAACTAGTATACACGCATAATATAAAGCCTTTTGCCTCTTGTGAGCTTACCTCTCTTATCACCATAAACATCATGGAACAAGGCTTCTTGCCGCTGAGGGCAATCCCTAACCACCATAATTTACTAAGACCTCTGAGTATCCCCCACCCATGTATGTATACCACACACATATGTACTTTTTGACCAATACAACAACACTCACCATGAGACCCCAGTAAAATGAATCTAGGCCACACCTCTTTCATCATCAACCTTTCCATCTTCATGAGAGGATGGCTTACAAAGTTCTACATTTCAGGGTTAACACTATTGCATGAGGTATCACTGATAGAGGAAGTTCTAACTCCTCCCAAAGGAAGTGTGCCAAACAGATATTGAACGCAAACATCATATCCCCAGGGTCCTTCAAAAGGGAACAGGGAGAATCCGAAGTTGGCATCACTTTCTTTAGCAGCGATGTCACTGAAATCCTCCCACATGATAATGACCCCTTGATCATCACTATGCAACATGGAAATTGGGATATTATGCGAGTCTTAATAGATTTCGGGAGTTCTACTGACGTCTTATTCTAGGATGCTTTCCAGGGGGCTTCAGCTCGATCCCAAAGACATCAAAACCTTCCAGGGTTCATTAGTAGGGTTGTCAGGTGAACAGATACAAGTGAAAGGCCATTTAACCCTAGAAACAACCTATGGAGAGGGAACAAACGCCAAAGGGATCAAAGTCAGATACCTCATAGTAGATTCCTTATCGCGATACATCATCATTCTAAGCCGAACCGTCATCAATGCGTCGGAGGCAGTTATTTCCTCTCAGTATCTGGTCGTGAAGTACCAACTACCTAGTGGGAGAGTTGGGACAATTCTATTGGCACAACAAAGCACTCAAGAGTGTTACCATAACAATATGGAAATGGAAATGGGAGAGATCTCCCTTGTGGACACCCCCTCCCTGAAGCCCTAGATGTAGACACCAACAACGAAAGACTCACATCCACGAAGGACTTGAAGGAAGCCGGGATAGGCCCATCAACCCATCAAGTGACAAATATAGAAACTTTACGTATCAAGGAAAAAGAAGTTGAGCTAGGTGACCACCCCACTTTTATCGTGTGCCATCAAGCATAGGTTGACACATTCATTATCTGAACTGGAAGCTGAAAATAAGCTCTCATCTTCTTCTTCCTAAGTGATATAGGCTCTACGACCTTTAGCATGTTTGCCCTTCATCTGGTAGAATTCCTTATACTTTTTCTTGTGATGTTTGTTGAGACTTGGACATGTGGTCTGATAATGACCTAATTTTCCGCATAAGAACCATGTGACATATTCTTCCTTTTTCTTATGTTTCTTCTTGGACGGATGAAAATTCTTGAAATTAATCAGTTTTTTTGTCAGAACGCTTGAGCTTATGTTTTCTCATATATTGATTGTAGCGCCTGACGAATAACCTCATCTCTTTTTCTTTAGAAGAGTCTTTGTCCGAACTATCACTTTCATTCTTATTTTTATTTATCCTTAATGGTGGAGCTTTCAAGGATTGATATCACTTATCTTTCTTGACCTTCTCTTTCTTTTTCGACTTTACTTTGATTTCAGTGAGCCGTTTCAATTCGTTCTCATGCTCTGCCAACTTTCCAAACAGTTATGTAATGTTCAAATTACTACGATCGTTTGATTCTTTGATGGTCGTAACCTTTCGTTACCATTCCCTGCACATAGACCTTAAAACTTTATTAGCGAAAACTTTTTAAGAAATGGACTTTCTCAAGTTGTCTAACTTGTTAATTAAATGGAGAAAACGAGTTTTCATGGATTCCACAGTTTCTCCGTGTTCCATATGGAAAATTTCATACTCTTCTATCAACATATTGATTTTATAATCCTTAACGTCTTTAGTTCCCTCATAGACAACTTGAAGAGCATTCCACATACTTTTGTATGCTCTTATGATGTGAGATGGAGTAATATACTTTAGCATTTAACACAGAGATAAGTATATTTCTCTCCTTCAAATCATATGAATACTTTTTGATTTCATCATCAGTCCAATCTTTTAGGAGTTTAATAGAATTATCGACATCGTTTATGGGATCGAAAGGTCTGTCGGTAATTGCTACCCATAGATGCTTATCAACTTACTTTAAATGTACATATGTATTTTCCTTCCAATAAGCATAATTGTGCCTTTAAAAAATGGTGCTCTATGGTAAGATCCCTTCATATCTTTGTCACCCATGTGGAACCTTGTTTTGTAGGTGATATGCCTTTAGCAAGGACAACAATGTTTGTTGAACTTTTGATGATGACAAGTAATTGATAATGACAATGTCTTAAGTCAGCCATAAATGATGAAATGGATAAAGATGCAAACTTAAGTATTAGGGTTTGACGGACTTTACTATCTGATGAAGGAAACCAAATGGAGTATAAGCTCAAGCCTCATCTCATATAAACTCAAGCAAGTGTCTACAAAAGAAAGAATCTGACAAAGTCTTGAAGTACAAGATAACCCTGCCTTAGCCTGAGTGAATATTGTGTAAAAGAAAAAGAGAATTATCATAAAAGTGCATGGATAAAACACACACGCATGCATGCACTCTCTCTCTCTCTCTCTCTCTCTCTCTCTCTCTCACACACACACACACACACACACACACACACACTAAAAATTGCTTTCAAACTGAATTTTCTCAAGAAAATATTTTCTAAAATATCTTGAATTTGTGCTAAATAAATTGGGAGCAATCAAAATTGCTATTGGCAAAGTTTTTCCTCTTCTAATCGATTTGATCACTTGCCTAATCAATTAGATCAATTCAAAATTGAGCTCTAAGCATTTACGATAGTGCCATAATGAGGTATAATGGCTAGATATCTTTTCTTTCCTTTTTTGAAATGGTAATCGATTACCATTGAAGTTTCTAATAGATTAGCATTAGATTCTAATCGACTAGATTGTCTTAAAAGGCACTAAAAGAAATTTCCTTTTTAAGGCAACCTCTAGTCTATAAATAGAGTCCATTCCCTCATTTCATTTCATCCAGAATCGTGTTTTAACACATCTCTTTCTCTCTCTAAAATTTTCTTTAACTTTATCTCACTAATAATTTAGCCTAAGTACTTTTATAAGAAAAGTCATTTTGTGAGTGAGAATATTATTGTAATTCTGGAAAGGGTAGAATTGTAAATTCATCGGTGCAAAGTGATGATGAACATACCGAACTAGTATAAATCCCAATGTACTCTCTTTCTCTCTCTCTCTCTCTCTCTCTCTCTCTCTCTCTCTCTCTCATTTTTTTACTTTCTCTCATTAATGTTTTAGCTGAAGTGCTTATTTGAGAAAGTCCTTTTGTGAGTGAGGATATTTAGTAATTCTAGAAGGGTAGAATTATAAATTCACCAAGAGAATCTTTTGTATTCAACTTGGTTGAATATTATCCATTTTAGGGATTATTTATGTGGGTTATAAGCTAAACCCGTAAAAGATTTTGGTTTGGGGATTGTGTGATCAAACCCCTATTTTAGTTCAAGCTTAACCCGTGATTAAAAGCTTAATAGGTTCGATATTATCATGTGGTAAAATCTCATTGGTTATTAGTTAGACCATGGTAAAACCAAGGTTAGGTTAAGGTTTAGCCTGTGATAAAAACTTGGATAAGGTTCGAGATTAACCCGATATTAAAATCTCTCAGGTTATTGGTTATGCCGTATAAAACCAAGGTTTAAAGGTTTGTAAGCTCAGCCCATGCAAAAAACCTTACAAAGTTTGCTTAGAAGCTTGAAGACTAACCGCTCCAAGATTCTCGTGGAAAGAAGATTAACCGCTTCGATCTACCGTTTATGGAAAGAGGAGTAACCACTTCTAGCCACCATTTGGAAGAGACGACTCAATTGCTAAATCCGAAGTCATACTGTTTATGTTGAAAGTCAACCAGTTTTCCTTGTATAAGGGGGTTTGTGAGTTTTACCTACTAAAAGCTCTCAAAACTTATTGGATACTCTC
The DNA here is from genome assembly GCF_024323335.1 of Lathyrus oleraceus. Lineage (NCBI taxonomy): Eukaryota > Viridiplantae > Streptophyta > Magnoliopsida > Fabales > Fabaceae > Lathyrus > Lathyrus oleraceus. Next base: position 209,815,592 of record NC_066585.1, read on the forward strand.
AAGATCTATTCTTGGGGAGAGAAGTAGGTTGTTTTATTGTTTGGCCGGACCTCTATAACTCTTGGTGTTACCCTCTTTCCCTTAACTTTTATTTTTCGCAACTTATATTCTGCAATTTATTTTTTCGCTTCTTATTACTCAAACTTTTTCAAAAATATTTTTAAACTCTGATTTTAATTTGCAAAGATTTTCAAAATCATGATTTTTGGGATCACACAGTTCAACCCCCCTCCCCCCTTGTGTGGGAAGTCACTTGACCAACAATCCATTTCCCCAAATTTTTGAGTCGCTTAGATCGGATCAAAAGACTAGCTCTGAGGCAAACTGTTGGGTGAGAATATGGATAAGAAACACTCTAGAGGGAGTGAATAGACCCCCCAATTAAAAATTTCTTTGAAAAATAGTTTAAAAAACTTTTAGCAGAGTTTCTAAAATAAAAGTTATTTTTGCATGGTGGAAGCAAATTTAGCATAAAGGAGATTATGCTTATCGATTAGAATCAGTATATAACATCTCTAATAGTTTAAATCACAAATAAGATTGATACACAAATTTGACCAAAACATACAAACTTGCAATGTATTGAATAATTGAAAATTAAACAAGTAGTATGATTTTACAATATCAACCATAATTTTCAGTTTAATCGACAACAAGATAAGACTGAAGTACCAATTCTAACAAAACCTACATATTTACAATTAATCACTATCAAAAGAAATCCTAATGTCATGCAATTTCTAGAAAGCAATAAAGAACAAACTAATCATGCAATTAACTACAAAAATTAAAAAGTGTATATATATATATATATATATATATATATATATATATATATATATATATATATATATATATATATATATATATATAGAGAGAGAGAGAGAGAGAGAGAGTACACCGAAATTTTTACTAATTCGATGTATTCATCCTCACTATGCATATACTCTAGTAAGTACAAGAAAATAGTCATTTTACGACACTTGAATCACGACAATTGGATCTTAATTGTCGCAATGTGTGTTTTTTTTGGATTTTTACGACAGTTTGGACAAGTATCGCAATCATTTAATTGAGTTGTAAGCTACACAAATAGTTAAGTTTTTCTAATCATAAATAAACTTACTTACCATGTATTTGAAGTAATAACTAGTTTTTTTTTAATATTTTATTATTTTACTCAATTTACTTTAATATATTATAAATATTTTTTTATATAATTGTTTTTTATAAACATAATATTATATGTATATTTCTCACTTTTTTAAATATGATTTAAGTGAAAAAATATTTTGAGTAGTTTTAACAAAATATATTTTAACAATGTTTTAAAAAAAAATACATTGTATTAAATAAATGGTTAAATATGTTTGTGGTCTTCTTAAATATCTCAAATTTCGATTTTAGTCCCTAAAAATATTTTCTTCAAAGAATGATACTCCTAAAATTTTTCATTCATACTTTTGGCCCCTCTTATAATTTAGCGACGATTTTTACACCTAGCGACAAAATTAGCAACGGTTTTAGACACAATTTATTATTGAATCGATAGTTTTTATTGTAAAAAAATTATTTTTTTACTTTTAATATTAATAAAGAAATTTAATATTATTTTTCTAATCCAAATATTATATATTAATTTAGAAATAATATGTAAAATAAAAGGATATTTTGTAAAAAAACTCATCTCATGTTAAAATCTCCATGCCAAAAGAAACTTAAAAGTAAGGGTAATGCTAACTTGTGCCCCAAGGGCACATCTTAAGCCATTTATAAATAGAAAGTTTATATTAAAAAAAGTAATAAAAATATTAATTATAAAATTTTGATAATAACTATGCACAAGTTCCAAAAAAATATTTTTATAATTAATTCTTAACATGTACTCCGAGGGCATAAGATAGCATTACCCTAAAAGTAATTAGAGTATCTAAAAAATAATAATATCCTAAGAAAAAGCAAGACCGCGACAGTTACAGTGGCCTTCACCAAGTTCACCGAACTAGGTTTTTGCTCTTCCCTTCCAATTCACTATCCTTAAACCTCCTTTTGCTTTTTATTAGTATCCATCAAAAACATGTTCGCTTACGACATATCCTTAAACTGCCTATTGGTATTCCCTTCCAATTTGCTATCGAAGCTGAAAACCCTCCAAATATTCTTCATTTTTGAATATGCGTTTGTTTTTCAATTTTTCCCTTTGTAATCCAAAGAGAAAAGTTTAACATAAGAACCATAACCTTCAGCTTCACAAAGCACAAAACCCTTAATTGTCTCTTCAATTTCTCTCGAATCAACATCACAAATATCTATGAAATTCAACATTGTTAAACTTTCCTCTTTGTCCCTAATAGTTGGTTTTCAACGCCGTACTTCACCAAGGCTCAATATGTTTGTCAACGCTGGAGCTATCCTAGATATAACTTAGGAATATATTGTTAAGGTATGGTCCTCAATTTCAGATTGTATTTGTGTGAGTATTGGAGTAGAATTATGGATCTGTGAAAAAGATTACTCAATTAGGCTTTTATGTTTCTCTTATATTAGCTATTTGTATGTATATTGATTGTGGTATATGAGGATTTTATTGTGATTACTTTGGACTATTGTGATTAGGGTTGTTAAATTAGACTTTAAGTTGTAAACTTTTTTCAGAAAATAAAATGAAATGGACTAAATATCAGTTGAGCACTTGAGTTTGGTAAATATCAGTTGACCCTTATGATGTTAGCATTGTTGTTGTACCATAATCCAAACCAAATAAGCTAGCTTCTGCTATTACAGAACCTGCATATGTTGTTAATGTGTGAATGTCATGTCCATCATCACCTCTTGATGATCTTGATTATTCATCTATGAGACAAAGTGTTGCTTCATACCCTTTTGAGAAAAACCTTACACTTATGAATTATTTGTTGTAGTTTTTTGAATTCATGATGTTATATGATGATCTAGCTGAAATTTATGTGGGTGTTTACTGTGAAATTTGGTAAACAAATACAAGTTTCTATTAATACTTAAGGGATCAAACTCGAAAATCTCCTAAAACATATTTATGTGTATTTATGGTTTTTAATAGCATTCTGTGTCGAAATCGAAGGGTAACTTCTTCGAGTTATTTCAATGTTGCTTTGAAGCAAGATTTGGAATAAAATGTTTTCTGAATAAAGATTGAGAACAAAACGAAAGGTGAAGTAGAAACATGAATTGTAAAGTGAAATCGAAAGGTAACTCAATGCATAAAAGATACTTAAATTTGAAAAGACTTGAAATTTATAAATTGTGGAACACATACGTACATTTTTCTCACTCGTTTCTCAAATGTGCAAATACTTTAAGTTTACATAATATGTGTACAAATGTGGACCCCTTCCCAAATGAACATAAGTCCCTTTATATACTACTCTAAAATAACTACCCAAGAACGGTCGACTAACCCTATCACGACACATTTCATCCCCATGCAATGGTTCTCTCCGATGAGCCTCCACGTGTCTTCGAGTAACCGTCTATGTTAAACCAGTTCCCACTCTTTTAGCACCATTAAAATATCTTAACTATTTTTATTGTAATTATAAAATTCAACCTTAGCTAACATAACATAGTATTCAGTTTCACTAAGTCCCCGAACTCTTACGATTCCCTTCAACGTGGAGTTACTTCGACCGACATCACTATACGTGAATTCTAACCTGGCATAAGCTCGGTTCCCATTCGACTTCATTTTACCTTGTCCTTCAACCTAATATAGTCATTGTTGTCCCATTAATACTTGTTACTTATAGTTAAGAAGAAAAATCCAAGGTAACAAATTTCCCCCTAAAAGGCCATGTTTTGATCTGAATCAAACAAAATATACGTGGCCTTTTTTATCACATTTTCGACGTTGTTTTTGCTTCTGCTGATGTCAACATTATCCTTACCCTTTTTATGGTGCATTATCATTTTCCACGAGATCCGCTCAGAAACTCATCATTACTCCTACTTCCCAGGAGGTCGTGGGTTTGCACGTCATCCATAAGTGCTCCCACTCACATCAATGTTATGCTTCATAAACTCAAAAAACACTTCAATCTCCCTCACACGGACGCCACGTGTCTGATTCAATTCATGCATTGAGAAGCTTATAAATAACACTTTTTAACTCCTCTTACAATTTTTTTCTTGCGCAGAGTAACAAAACCCTTTCACTCTTTTACTTTTTAACAAAACTCCATTTCCAACCATGGCTTCCACTCAAACAATGCCCTCTAAATCTGACACTGGTAAAAACCCATTGGCTTTCACAATATTACCAAACGAGGATGAGGAAATGAGAAACTACATTCTCGAACCTCCTCCGTCAGATGATAAAACTGCCCTTTGGGCAAAACATGTTCTTATTCCTTGTTCTCTGCAAAATAGACTGTACGCCTTTTGGGGACCTTATCCCACCAAGAGGTCACATGTTGGGAAAGTTCCACGCTTCTTTCCAGACTATTCAACCACTTTGCCCTCTGTGTTTGAAGAACTCCCTCTCCATCTATCTTTCATGGTCAAACCTACCCGTGTGTTTCAATCAACACCACCTATTCCAATCAAAGAGTATATCGCTTGGCTCGATAAGGTTCACTCTCAAAGGAATGCATAGTGGGAGAAACTGGGCATCTACGACATGGTTAACATTTCTAGGATGGGTTCGAAATATAACCCAATTATGTTATTAGCTTCAATCTTCTTCTGGGAAGGATCGACCAATACTTTCCATCTTCACAGTGACATGCTAACACCGACTTTGTTCGATGTATCATCCATTACAGGTTTGAATCCTCTAGGTACAACCTTCACTCCCGACCCTAGAAACCAAAAGTGAATTCACCATCGAACGCTTCAGTTACAAGAACTTTATCCTCGATAATCATGGAAAAACAAACGACAAAGTCTCCGACCAGGAGCATATAGCCTTTATGACCTTTTGACTATCATATTATGTCTTCGTCTCTAGTACTCTGCAGGTAGCCAAGAGTTTGGTTCCCCTAGCCATCCAGTTGCATGAAGGTCGAAATGTTACTTTGAGCAAACTCCTTTTAGCCAACCTCTACCAATCACTTGGAGAGGCTTCTTACAAACTGAAGCACCTCCTGAGACCAATAAGTCATTCCTAGTTTCAGGTCCCTTTTGGCTCCTGCAACTATGGTTGAACGCTACTTTCGAGCCAAAACTTCATGTGACCACCTCCCAAGCTTTATTGCTGCAAGACGAAGGTAGAGCCATCGAGGGTACTAGGTTGGCTTGGATCACCCGCCAAGAAAATCCTCTCCTAAGGATCCTCCTGAAGTATATCAACTTATTTCTCAACTCGCCAGTTTTCGAAGGATCAATGGCTCCTTTTATGGATCGCCTCGTAGGTCCCTCCTGGCTTAGAAACCCATTTCCTAGAGTTTCTCCACCTGCCGTTGCTATGTCGAACTCAGTCTGGGAAGCCTTCCTGACCCCCACACTGTTGTCAACCAGAATCTAAGTCGGCGCTCCTGGTTATGGCTTTGTCTGTTATCAGCCTAATATAGTAGCCAGACAGTTTGGCTTCAGCCAATTTTAACCTGCCTCTCTTTATGTTTGGGAAGAAGATATCTGCTGGTCGAAACGCAAATTCAGCTTCGAAGATTATAAAGCTTGCGCCGCTTTCTCCCGCGGCTCGGTTCTTCAACTCCTAACTTTCCAATTCCAGCAATCATTCTTCGTAACAGCTGAATTCCATAACCGGTGGATGAAATATTTCACCAACCATTTCTCAGAGGAAGACTTTCGCAAAAGGCTTTCTTATGCAATTTCCAACATTCCAGAGCATCAAGAATAACAAGGTATACTTCTTGATTGATATCTTTAACTTACTTTCATTTACGTCTTTCTTATCTTTTGATTTTTAGATGAATCGGAAGCCCAAGCTGATGGCAACGTCGAAAAGCCTTTCGACGTAGTGGAAGCGGGGCGAACAAAAGAGCCGAAGAAAAATGTATTCCCTTCTACTTCAATTTTTCTCAGTATTTAAGCTGGTATTTATAGTCTAATCTTTTCATATTCAAAAGCGTGACCCTAGTTCCCCCCCCAAACACTCAAAAAAGAAGAAGTAGAAGCTTGTCACCACTTCAACCCAAGTACTACGTCAAACTTCAACTCAACTTGTTACCCTCTCCCTTTTTTATTTTTATGCTTTTTTAAATTGACTTACTCTTTTTAGGCTCCTCCCCCTCTAACCAGAGTTCAAGTCGATGAAGAAATTTCAGAAGAAAACAAAGCGACCCCAACAAATATCCCTCGATCCTCTTCCTCCGGCAAAACCTCACACATTCAATGGTCATATTTTCTTGACTACAGTGTTTCAACTGTTCATACAACTCCCCAAGCAACCAACAAAACGCCAATCGTATCCACCTAACCGCCTTCTGACGTGGTAATTAATGTTAAGTCAAACTTTCCCCACTACATGGAAGAGATGGAAAACAACATTGCCTCCGTTCACAATAATATTGTCCAATTGATTTTCAACCTGACAACCCAGCAAGAAATAATGAAGAGCAAGTTATGCCCAACACTGAAACTGTGCCAACCAAAGAGACTCCTCAAACTGGTCACACAAAACCTGAGCAAGTTTAGACCGACGTGCATGATTAAATGTCAAACACCTCATTGAGCACTACAAAGAGTATTGCTCTCAAAAGAAAAAATCCTATCGAGGCTCTTAAAAGACTACAGAAGTACGCAAGTTATCGACGAATTGTAAATCAGCTTATTCTTCTGATGCATCACTGGCTAATACTAATAGTGACTCAATCAATATTCTTGTTTAACAACTAAAAGCCAACATCTTTAAAGTCGACCTTCTTGCTGCTATCGAGAAAGATTCCACACTTGGCAAAGACATTCAGAAACTACTAGTCGGACTTAACAAACAACGGGCGTCTGATGCTTTACTCAAATTTCTTTTCGAATTCGATGCTAACTTCGATCAAGTTTGTAAAGATGTTGATCTCAAACGCTCAATAGATTCCAAGCTTTGGAAGGTGAAAGAAGCCATTGAGTTGGCCTGGGATGCAAGCAGTGTGTACGAGCAAGAAGTCGATAAGCTTGAGGCTAAACTTTCGGATTACACGGATAAGAAGACTTTGATTGAAGACAATATTGCCCAACAACACGCCAAGATCCTCGAGCTGACCAAAGAAATTGACGTCCTGGAGAAGGAGAAGGCTGAGTTGGCTTGGGAATAATCATTCCCCACAAGAGAAATGATTGACAAAGAAACCACTAAGGGAGTTGAACATGTTGAAGCCGCCATCAACTTAGGACTCGAGGTTACTTCTCTAGAAGAAATCCACGATCGACTAATTTCCAGGATCGACTTCTCCAAGACCAAACTTGAAGAATTTAAATCAAAATTTCCAGCTTAGACTTGTACTTCCTTTAATTTCCGCTCACCTTTAATCGTGATTTAATGACTATGCCATTTTGGCATTCTTTCAATACCATTTTAGCATTTTTGTTTCTTTACGAAAATTATTCCTTAGCAATTTGAATCTCTTGTAGCATAGGTTTATACCTCTTAAGGTACTTACCATTCACTCTTAGAATTCGTTTATCAAATGCTAATTCCTCGATCTCATAAGCGTTGTTCAAAAATACTTGCAATACCCGAAATGACCCCTCCCAATTTAGGGACCATTTTCCTAAAGCTCTGTCTCGTTGATCCATAGGAAAAATAACTTTCTAAAAGTAATCTCCAACCGAAAAAGCTTTTGAGTTAACCTTTTTATTATACACTTTGGCAATTTGTTCCTTTTGTCGCACTAAAGCATCCAACGCTGCCAACCTTTCTTCATCTAGATCGACCATTTCATCTAACACTATATTCCAATATTGGTCTGATGGAATTTCGTTATGCCTTTGAATTCGAACTGAATGCAGATAAATTTCAGCAGGCAAGACAACTTCATGCCCATAAGTTAATCGAAATGGCGTTGTAGCTATTTCCTCTTTGGGAGACGTGCGACAAGTCTATAAGACTTGGTCCAACGTTTTATGCCAAATCTTTGTTTTTTCCCCAACATGTTTCCTAATTAAACTAATAATAGTTTTATTTGCAGCTTCAACTTGTCCATTTTCCTGAGCATAATAGGGTGTCAAAGTCAATAATTTAATTCCTATTTCAGAAGTAAACTCCTGCATCTTTCGACCAGTAAACACCGACCCTTGGTCTATCGTGATAGTCTTAGGAATTCCAAACCTATAGATAATCTACTTCTGGATACACTCAATTATCACTTTTTATCAGCATTAACCAAAGGAACTGCTTCTATCCACTTCGTAATATAATCAATACCAACAAAAATATATTTCTGACTCTTAGAAGATGCAGGCAGAATTTCTCCAGATAAATCTAAAGCCCATCCCCTAAACGGACAAGGCTTCACAACTACACGCAATTCACTTGCAGGAACATGTTGCACACCTGAATGGATCTGACATTCCTGGAAACCTTTAGCAAAGTCGATGCAATCTTTCAGCATTAGTAAATTCCCTGGCGACATAACAACCACCTCATCTTATGCCCGACTTGATAGGCACCACAAGATCCGCCATGAACACTCAACACAACCAAGTATGCTTTTTCCTCACCAAGGCATTTAAGTAAAACTCCCTCAGTCGTTTTCTTAAACAGTTCATTTCCGATGACCACGTAGCTCAACAATCTATATTTAACCTTTCGATTCATTGCTCCAACTGGGTTCCTCAAGTAGTCAACTATGGGACTCCTCTAGTCAGCATTGGCTAAACTTTCAATGGTATAGATCTCAAAATTTTCTGGATCCACTAATCCAAGCTTTGTTAACGCTAGATTTGAGGGAGAAACTCTTGTCGCTTGTACCCTTCCTCGTACTTTGATCAAATCCGTCAACCTTTCCTTGGGCACTTTATACCTCGAGGAAATTTATGCCAATTTGTTTGCTTCATGGTTTTGAAATCTAGGAATTTATTGGATATCCATAAAATTGAAACACTTGATCAGTCGATTTACTATAACAAAATACATGGTCAAGTTTTCCTTAATACATATGTATTATTTCGTTATTTTCCTCACTACTAGTTCAGAATCTCCTTTGATTTCAACCCGTTTTCCCCCCAATTCTAACAAAATCTCAAGTTCGGCTATTAAAGCCTCGTACTCAGTCTCTTTACTGGAGCAAGAACTTTCAATTTTGTACTTAAACTTAGTCGGAACATTACTTGGAGAAACAATCAATATTCCAACACCAGCTCCATTCTTATGGCTAAATTATAAAGTATAACTTCCAAGGTCTCGTTTCCAAATAATTCGAAGGCGTCTCGACTATCACATGATCCACAATAAAATCAGCGACCACTTGACCCTTCATAGCCTTTAAAGGCACATATGTAAGGGTATATTCTGATAAAGCAAGTGCCCATTTTCTAATTCGACTATGCAAAATTGGCTTAGACAACATATGTTTTATAACATCAAAATGGGAAGACACATAAACATCAACTGGCTTTATGTATTGCTTTAATTTCATACAAGAAAAATATAAGTAAAGACACATCTTTTTTTTAAGACTATACCTAGTTTTTGCATCATTCAAGACTCGACTGAGGTAATAAATGGATCTTTCGACGCCACTATAATCCTCTTGTCCTAACACGCTTCCTATAGTCAAGTCTGAGGCAAAAATGTACAACTTCATACATTTATTCCAAACTGGAGGTGACAAAATAGGAGGATTTGATAAATACTCCTTTATTTTGTCAAATGCCTTTTGATGTTCTGGACGCGACACAAATTCTTCCTTCTTCAGCCGGAGTAGGGGCGAAAATGCCCGAATTCTGCCACTGAGGTTTGATATGAAACTCCTCAAAAAGTTGATCTTCCCTAAAAGAGATTGTAACTCCTTTTTAGTCGAAGGAGCCTTTATATCCATAATGGCCCTCATTTTGTTTTGGTTTATTTCGATCCCTTTTTTGTGGACTACAAAACCAAGAAAGTCTCCTGCCTGCACACAGAAAACAGATTTTAGGGGATTCATTTTTAGTCCATGATTCCTCATCCTTTTGAATGAGTGTCGGAGATGGTCGAGATGACCATTTCTCGAGACGGACTTGATGACTATATCATTATATTTGCATAAATGTTTCAATATAGTCATGAAAAATAGAGTTCATCGCCCTTTGGGAAGTTACCCCAACACTCCTTAAGCCAAATGGCATCACTACTCATTCGTAGGTGCCTAAAGTTTATGTGCATCAAAATTCCGTCTTCGGCACATCCTCATATGCAATAAAAATTTGGTTATTACCGGAATAACCATCTAACACAATAAGGTATTCAAAACCCGTTACTGAGTCGACCAACATCTCGACAACATGCATTGGGTATTTGTCTTTCGGGGTTGCAGCGTTCAGATCTTTAAAATCGATGCAAACCCTCAAAGGTTCCATTTTTCTTAATTACTGGAACAATGTTGGCAAGCCATTCGACATACTTGATAGTTCTTATGAACTTGCTTCTTATGAGCCTTTCGATTTCCTCTTTTATTTTGGACAAAATTTCTGGGGCAAAATGCCTAGGCGTCTAATTGACTGGCTTTTTGCCTGCCTTTATTGGCTGCTTTAATTCTACCAATTCCATGCTCAAATCTGGAATTTCTTTATAATCCCAAGCAAAGCAATCTTTAAATTCTTTAAGTAATTTTATTACCTATATCCTCAGATTTGGATCTATGTTGGCGCTAATGTAGGTCGCCCTTCTGTTCGATCCATCACCCAAATTTATTTCTTCCAATGGATCTTGAGGATGCATCTTCGTAGTAAAGGCTCCCGAATCCTTCTCAAAACTCAAAGGCTCATCATCGTAAATATAATCGAGCCTCTAGCCTTTTTGGCCGTCATCTCCCACTGTTATACGCAGCTCTTCGACTGGTTGAGGTTAAACATTGACTCTTTGGCTTATAGAGAACACTTTTATATTGTTGGCTTCACTAGCCATGTGTGGTACTTCGGCTTCCAAATCCGCTTTAAGTCTATTCTCAGACACGTTGGTCGTGATTCAATCTAACACATCGAATTCAGTCATCATCACCAAATTCGTCTCCCTAGCCTGTTGGCCATATTTCGTCAGAATCATAGAACCTTTCCCCATAATCTCACAATCCCATGTGAACCCATGGATAGGGTGGAGTTTTAAAGAGAAAAATGCCTCCTCTAGAGGCATATATGCAAATCCTGCTAGTGTGCATGGCGTTATGTTGGTCAGATTTCTTTCAAAATTTCTCTTGCCTACATGGTTTACTCCGGCCATGTAGTATCTCTGGTCAACTTTAATATTTTTAACTATTCTATCTTCGCACCAGATTTCTATTCTTTGACAAAGAGACGAAGAACCACCCCTATTCCATGTACTCACTCTATTCCTAGTAGCAAGTTGTAGCTGACTCTTGACGCTATCACCATAAAGACAGTGGGTCGAGTAATGGACCCTACAATTATATCCACTTGAATGACCCCCATAGTTTGGCCAATTTTACCCTTATAGTTGGACATAACCATACTATGGGGCCTTAAATCTGTATCAAATTTCCCTATCTTAGCCAACAAAAAATGAGGCATTAAATTCATCGATGCCCCACCGTCCACCAGGATTTTATTCACTGTGGTACCTTCGACCTTTGCCCTTATAAAAAAGGGCTTTCAGTGGTTCTTCATACCCTCACGGGGTCACTCAAAGAACACATTTTTCAGCAATATCGACTGACCCCACAAACCAACACGGGTCTTTTCAGCATGTTTTGTCCTCACTCACAGGCTTTCCGGGAAACTTCCCAAAAGGTCACCCATCCAAATACTACTCCAAGTCAAGCACGCTTAACTGTGGAGTTCTTATTTGTTGGACTACTGAAAAGAAGATGCATCTTGTTGGTATAGGTAGTACCAATTAATCCTTTATAAGCCTTCATTCAACCATTCAGTCCCATACCTGCATAGCCTCAGGATCCTTCTCATTCCGATGTGAATTCGGTTTTTCCCCTAAAAGCTGCTAGGAGTGTCTCATTGTCATGCCTCATGCATCGATAACCACTCCTATCGCCCTCAAATGTTACATGTAACCACTCTTCGGCCTCTCCAACCTCGAGTGTTACATGCCCACCAGCTTCCGCTTGGTTCGTTCCCGAACCACATCGTACTGGGAGAGGTATGGCTCTGATACCATTTGTAACACCCCAAACTGCTTTCAGGATTATCGACTGACCCCACAAACAAACACGGGTCTTTTCAGCATGTTTTATCCTCACTCACAGGCTTTCCGGGAAACTTCCCAGAAGGCCACCCATCCAAATACTACTCCAAGTCAAGCACACTTAACTATGGAGTTCTTATCTATTGGACTACCGAAAAGAAGATGCATCTTGTTGGTATAGGTAGTACCATTAATCCTTTATAAGCCGTCATTCAACCATGTAGTCCCATACTTGCATAGCCTCAGGATCCCTCTCATTCCGATGTGAATTCGGTTTTTCCCCTAGAAGTTGCTAGGAGTGTCTCATTGTCATGCCTCATGCATCGACAACCACTCCTATCGCCCTCGGATGTTACATGTAACCACTCTTCGGCCTCTCCGACCTCGGGTGTTACACTTCATACCCTCGCGGCGTCACTCAAAGAACACATTTTTCTATTCGATACACCCATTGTTCATTACAAAATAACACACTGGCTTGTGTTTCTCCAACACCTCTTCTTCACAATCTTCGACCTCATCAACTTCCATCACGCATTCATACTCCCTAGCGAGCACAAAAATTGCATTACATAGGACATCGAAATCACCCTCAGACCCAGAGTCAAAGTTGTTTGTGACAAATTCATCCTCTTTTGCCTGCTCCTTTTCCCTGATCTTTGTATTTGTCTGAGTTGTCTTGGGAGAAAACAACTTCCTTCCTACTGGCTTCTTTGCTTGATCAAATGTTTGATTCTGATATTGCTTATTATTACTCGACTCAACAACATCTTTCTCATCCTTTTTCTTCCTCTGAAACTTCCTCCATTGCGTCCTTGACATGTGACTTTTTCCTTTGTAATTGCTAGGTCCATAGGAACGCCTCTCTGACATTTTAAAGTTCTCTCAATAAGTCATAGAGGACCCTCGTCCCATCTCAAAGTTTGTCCACTTAGGATTTCCATCATACTCATTGCCAGCAGGCTTAGTCCACCTCCCTTGAGGAGTATTGGGCGTAGGTTTTTAAGTATTAGGCCTAACCTTTTGCTGAGCAGGAGCCCGCTCTTTTCTCTGGGACACCGCTCTTTTGTCGAAGTGAGACTAGGACCTACTCCTCCTCCAGATCTCTTTTTATTTTTATTTCTGAGCACTCTCAACCTTTCTTGGAGCCTTGTCAAATATTATACTGCATCAAGGATACAACGTCACCTTTGAGTCTTCAGCCCTGCACCTATAGAGAAATTCTACCAATACTTCACCGGCCTTTAGGAATACTGCTTCGATCTGATTTTCACTTTCTTCAAACTCAACCATGTTGAAATCTTCAGAAACTTCGATCATATTGATCGCCACAGGTTCCACGTAGTTAGCATCCTTAACTTGCAAGGGGTCAAAGTCAATCTTCATAGGTGGCTTTCCCTTAGCAAACTTCAATCTACCTTCATTCAGTGTGTTATGAACAAGATCCCTAAAAGGAAAGCATTGTGAGGTCTTGTGCCCTAGAAAATCATGGTACTTACAAAACACTTGTTTCTTTCTTTGTTCTAATGGTGATACTTTTGCGCCTAGGGGCACAAGTACTTGTCCATCTGCCACCAGCAAATCGAAAATCTCATCGGAGCATTTGGTTACATCAAAGGTGTAAATTTTCTTAGGGAATTTATCATTTTCTTTAGGTTCCGAAGGATTCTTCCCACTTGCAGGCATAAGTAACTTACACACATATGGGGGACCTGATTTTAATTTAGCCACGTCAACTTCAGACTCTTCGATATGGCCCAATTCAAGCTCAGAAATTAGGTATTGATCCTCCATGTCAACATAAGCCACGCGCTCTTTCTTACCCTTACTCACTCTGGATTTTTCGGCCTTTAGTCTTTTAACCTGTCGAACTCTGTCAGCTAATTGGGCCATGTCGCTTAGGTACTGCGTGTCTAATTTCTTCCTAATGGAATAATCTAACCCCCAATAGCCATTTCGACAAGCTGATGTTCAGGTACTTGAGTAAAGCACCTTATTTTTAGCAACCAAAGTCGATTCAGATATTTTCGTCAATCGACTCAGCGGACTTTCGCTTCACGCTCGACAATTGTTTCAAACTAATCTTAGATTGCCCCGTGTTAAACTGCTCATGAAACAACTTCTTTAATCGAGACCAATCATTAATTGAATGGGCAGGTAGGATGGTAAACCATGTAAAATCATTATTCGTTAGGGAACTAGGAAAATATCTCATCCTTAGATTCTTGTTGGCTATGTCACCTGCCTCAATTAAGTATCGGGCAATATGCTCAACAGTAGACTCGTTAGTCTCGCCAACGAACTTTGTAAATTTAAGGACTTTCCAACCCCTTTGTAATTCAGTCTGCAACACGAACTCTGAAAGGGGAGATGTGTAATTAGGCCTATGCAGGCCCATGTTCACTCCATTTTGTGCCATTATCCTTTCGACAATTGTCACGAGGTTATTTTCCCCTAACAGATTTCTCTGTCAAACATGATAGACTACTTGGTCATCCTCTTGATTTCGATTAACAATCACAACAGGTGGATGCTCTTCCTCTCTAGGTATCTCTTGTTCAACCCATTGGGGAAGCACTTGATGTCCCTAGTTCACAGTGTTTTTCTCCAAAACCAACCCCTCGTTCCGAACTTGTCTAACGACTTAAGGTTTAACCACATGTCGAATCTGCATCGGGGAAGTGGCACAAAAATCAGCAATTCTAGTCATTTGAGTTACCAATGCTAGTAACTCTGATTTGTGTTTTGAATCAATTGATTGAATATCATACCCATATATTGTGTTAGAGTATTTACCATATCATGGTTACTCTCCTCCATCTGTTGTCGCATTGCCATGGCATAACTTGTTGTCAAGGCAAGCATTGCCTGAGACCTAAATCACATTCCCACATGGGGTTGCATAGTTTGACCATGGTTATTTATGGCTGAACCAGACGCCGTGATTGGTGAATACATACCTGTAGCGTTATCGACAAATGTTGATGGTTTATTATGTAAACTAGCCATCATTGTTGTTGACATTCCATAAGGTTGTTCACGCCCTGACATGAAAATAAAAAACCTGAAATCATACTCCACAAACAGTCTAGGAGTCACTGGGTGATTATAGGGAATTGGAGACAAAACCGTCCCTTCAGGTAAAGTCATCGGTGCAACCGTCGTAGATGGTATTGTCGTAGTACTAGCAAATGAAGGAATTGGCTTCGTCATTGGTGTAGAAATCGTGCCCGTCCCAACACTACTAGTAGGTTGTTCTCCATTGTTATTCCTGAGAGTGGTCATTCTCATGATGTGTCTCCTTACAGGTCTCTTAACTTCTCTTTTATATTTTACCACACCTTAATCTCATGCACACTCACACTCAAAGAATGAAAAGTTAATGGAATGAGGAATTATAAATTTTCAAAAATGTAAAGTAAAAACACACACAAAAAGGGTCCCACCAGATGTGTCAATTTGTTTACTGTGAAATTTGGCAAATGACCGGTCATCATTTTCACTATATTTTCATTACTTATTCGACAAGAAACCAAGGATTCTAGAACACTTTGTGCGCATTATGGTACCGTTTGAGTTAGTTTTCTTTACCATAAGTTTTTTGAGCATTTTATCAATTTTTTAGTTTTATTTTGGTGTTTTCGGGATTTTATGTTTTTGTTATCTGTGTTTATTCCCTCCAGATCCACGTAGAAGATCCAACGGGCTCAATGCGAGAAAGTGGGAAGTTACGATGTTCGAGGATATGATATTTCTTAGTACACGAGGCCTGACACGGGCCGTGTTAGGAAGAAGGCAAATCAAGAACAAAAAATAGCCAAGACAGGGGCCTGAGACGGCCACCCGTGTCAGTTGACACGACCCGTGTCAGGTTACCTGGGACGTGTCAGGATAGAGGGATAAGGCAGGGAGCTGACACGGCCACCCGTGTCAGCGTAGGCGCAAAATCTTCCAATTTAAGACTTTTCACCCGGGCTTGAGCAACAAGGATGTTTTGGGGATTTTCAACCTTTGCTAAGGGATTTTCACTATTTTAGGAGAGTTTCTACGAGAGAAGATGACACTTTGGAACGAGTAGAACATAGAGCATAGATAACTGTCAGACGATCGAGAATTACAGAGATCAAGGAATTTGAAGAGCAGAAGATTTTCATGAGCAGAAGTAATTGAAGATCCAAGTCATCCAATTACTTGTAATGTGTATTTTTTACTTGAATCTGTTTTGAATAATATGAGTAGCTAAACCCCTCAATGCTAGGGTGTGCCCCTGATTTAGATCTGTCATGACTTTGAGTTTATGATTGCATTGATAATATTGTTTTCACGGTAATCTTTTGATGTGTTTAATGATTTCTCTTTCGGACCAATTGAGATTGTTGTGTGATTATCAATTAGGCTGGACCGCCATTGGTAAGGTTTTCATAAGATTACTCTGCAGTAGATATCACTTAGGACTAGGGATACCATGTATGAATCAAAGCATTCTTGATATAATAAGGCTTAATTTCACCGATAATTTCCTATGGACATAAAAATTATGGTTGAATGATTAAATTTTTTCTCACCAAGGACTTGGGAGAAAATACCCTTGATAACTGGTAGTAATTGATATTGGTTTATGCAATAGTGACTCAGAGTTGTTATAGAGAAAAATTATACACCTTCTCTGACATTGTTCATCTTCCCTTGCAAAGCTTTATTTTACAGTATTAATTTATTTTGCCTTTATTTTTATAAATCGGAATCTAAAACCCCCAACAATAGTTTTTGTTTAATTGAATGATGATTTGAACTCGATATTAACTTGCAGTCCTTGAGATCGACATTCGGGAAATTTCCCCTTTATTACTACAACAGACAAAATATTACACTTGCTATTTTTCTGATCAGTAAACAAATACAAGTTTTTATTAATACTTAAGGGATCAAACTGGAACATCTTCCGAAACATATTTATGTGCATTTATGATTTTGAACAACATTCTGTGTCGAAATCGAAGGGTAACTTCTTCGATTTATTTCAATGTTTCTTTGAAACAAGATTTGGAATAAAATATTTTCAAAATAAGGATTGAAAAGAAAATGCAAGGTGAAGTAGAAGTATGAACTGTAAAGTGAAATCGAAAGGTAACTCAATGCATAAAAAATACTTAAATGTGAAAAGACTTGAAATATATAAATTGTGGAACACATACGTACATTTTTCTCACTCGTTTCTCAAATGCTCAGATACTTTGAATTTACAGAATATGTGTACAATTACGGGCCCCTTCCCAAATAAACATAAGTCCCTTTATATACTACTCTAAAATAACAACCCAAGAACGGTCGACTAACCCTATCACGACACACTTCATCCCCATGTCGTGGTTCTCTCTGACGAGCCCCCACGTGTCTTCGAGTAACCGTCTATGTTAAACCAGTTCCCGCTCTTTTAACACCATTCAAATATCTTAACTATTTTTACTGGTCAGCAAGCACTAACTTCCCACCTCGAAGTCTTTAATGCCAATCATGCTACGACAACCCACTCTAGCATTTTCCACATGCATTGCCCAAGTCGACATTGTTTCCATTGTAATGAGGAACTTCAACTTTAGCTAACATAGCATAGTATTCAATTTCACTAAGTCTCCGAACTCTTACAATGACATTCGACGTGGAGTTACTTCGACCGACATCACTATACGTGACTTCCAACCTAACATCAGCTCAGTTCCCCTTCGACTTTATTTTACCTTGTCCTTCAACCTATCATATTCATTTTTGTCCCATTAATTCTTGCTACTTATAGTCAAATAGAAAAATCCAACGTAAGAGTGGGAAGTTAATATTGTTGAAGTAGATTTTACTTTAATTAGTATTAGTGTTGTTTATAAATTGGGATATGGACTTTGCACGTTTACTATATTTTACACCTTCATTTTGCAGGATATGGAGAATTTTTTATTTTGGATATTCATTACAAGAATTTTTACTATATATTGGCAATCGGTACACAACATCTTGGGTATGCATTAGAGACTAAGTCTCCATTGGAAGAGACTCAACATGCTTCTCCAAAGTAAGTTCTGAAAATTTTATAATATGAGGTTGTACAATATTGTTGGCATTTCCATTTTCTCCATTGAAATGGACTCAGCATGCTTCCAAGTAGCCTATGTTTAGTGTTTTGTCCATTAAGTGCATTATATAAAACTTTGCCTGCCTTGATCATATTTGCTAATTTATGATAAATATGTTCTCTCACAAATATTGTCATCTTTTTATTCTTGATATTTTCTTTATGAATTCTTGTAAGTGATCATTTCTATTCATAAAGTAAATTATTGTCAAAAGAGAGATTCATTAAGCATAGAATTATAGTCAACTTTTTTTGTAGGATTAATTGCAAAAGAGAGAGATCTATGGTTGATTGCGTTTATCACCCTGTTACTGAAGTAGTTGATACATGTTGAAATTTAAAATGTTCATTTAGATATTGAATGTTCTAGAAACCAAAATTATTTATGCTAGAACTTCTTAGATTAAGTATAATAATATTACACATTAAGAGGTTAAGTATATCCTATTTGTTTTTCTAGTGAGGTTGCTAAAGGGGTATGCGGGTCAACATATCGTGGAATTTCCTTAAATTTCTATATATTATATAGTTTTGTAGTTGTTGCGAAATAATGCTGTCAATAATAAAATAAAATTATAAGATAAAGATTGAGTTTTTTGAACAAACAAAAGAAATCTTATTAGGTTTTGAAAAAAAAAAAGAAGATGGAAGAAGAAGAAAAGAATTGGTTAAAACTGTTTTACTATTCACTTAGTCAATAAGGGTTCAAAGATTACAAGTGAATAACAACAATTAACCCCTCTCAACAACCTGAGAGAACTAGTCTATTTATAGACTATTAAGCTAACTTAAGCAATAAGCTAACGTAAACAATTAGGCTTAAACAAAGATTCAATTGTACATACTAACTTAGAATACAAGTTAACATATTTTGATAATATGCTTGAACAGACTTCGACTACAACATGCATAACTCCTGTAGAAATATCAAGCTATCCTTGTCGAGATTAGAGTTCGATCCAAATTCTCACAAATCTCCACCTTGAAACAAACTCTACAAACATCAAGGGAACAAACTAGCTTTCTTCATGCAACTTTACCAACTGCATACAGTGGAAAAACTTGTAGCTTGAATGTCTTGGTGATCATATCAGCGACAACTCCCAAATTCCTTTGATTCCTTCCTTAACCTTGAAGATTCACTTACAGTTGACTAACCTAGTCCCTGCAGGTTTCTCGATCATCTCCTAAATGTTATTATTATGAAGAGATTTCATCTCATCATCCATGGCTTTCAGCCATTTAGTCTTGTTTCGACTCCTCACAGCTTCCTTTTAATCTCTAGGTTCTTCATCAAGGACCTCCCTTGCAAAGATTAAGAAGAATGCTATGGCATCTACATAACCAAGTCTCTAAGGTGGCTTGATGACTCTTTTCTACCTATCTCTTGCCAGTAAGTAATCATTATCAGTTTCCTCATCTTTGACAACAACTTATGCTTCGTCTTCGACTTCATCTGAGTTATGCAATTCAACATCAAAATGCTTATCCTCAACAGGCTTATTCTTCAGAGATCTTGGTACTTCGACCAACGTTATCAGTTTTCTTGAACGTCATTTCTGCTTCACTGAAAACTACATCTCGACTTGTGATACACCTCTTGTGACCTGACTCTAGGCACCACATCATATAAGCTTTGACTCCTTCAGGGTATCCAAGGAACATACATCTCAGAGCTCTAGGTTCGACCTTGTCTTGCCTAATATGAGCATAGGCTAAACAACCAAATACTTTAAGTCTATCGAGATTAAATGGATGTCCCGACCAGAATTCTACAGGTGTCTTCATCCCCAAAGATGTTGACGGACACCTATTTATTAGGTAAGTTGTAGTCATGACTTCCTCATCCCAAAACACCTTCTTTAATCCAACACTAACCAACATACATCTAACTCTTTTCAAAATGGTTCGATTAAACCTTTTAGCCAAACCATTTTGTTAGGGAGTTCTTGTAGTAGTTATGTGCCTTGCAATACAAGACACAACACAATAGTTGTCGAAAGCCTCTGTTAAGAAATGTGGTTGGACCTAACTCAACCATACAATACCAGTTTGTAGGGTGAGGATTATCCCCACTTATAAATACATGTTCAGGCCATATATTGTCCAATGTGGGACTCTTAATACACCCCCTCACGCCTAGAACTGGACATCTGAAGCATTGAAATAAATGGTGGGTGGCCCGATATCGGAAACCTAATAGTATGTGACCCACCAGATCTTAAACGAGGCTCTGGTACCATGTTAAGAAATATGGTTGGGCCTAACTCAACCCTACAAAACCGGTTTGTAGGGTAAGGATTACCCCCTATAAAGACATGTTCATATCATATGTTGTCTGATGTGAAACTCTTAACAAACTCATTGAAAGTTTCAAGACCATTGTTCGTCCTCAGCCTCTTGACCTTCCTGCTAGTTTTGTTTTTGACCAGAGTCTTCCAACTCTTGAAATTTTCAAAAGTTTCATCCTTAGCTTTCTGAATGAATACCCATAACGTTTTGGAATAATCATCAACTATGGATAGGAAATACTTTGCACCTGAGTGTAAAGGATTCCTTGCAAACCCCCAAATATCAGCATGAATATAATAAAGGGATCCATGTGTTCTTTGTTTACCTTTGTTAAACTTCATTCTACATGATTTTCAAATACACAAGGTTCACATAACTCTAGTTTTTTGACCTTGTCACCACACAACAGATTTTGTTTCGATAATTCAACCAGGCCTCTTTCACTGACATGGTAAAGTATCTTGTGTCATAACTCAATCTTCGACACAAGTTTTTTGGATGCCACATCTACTTAACCACTTTCAACCTCAACCTCAAGGGTATACAAGCTTTGTTTCTTCACGCCTCTCAAGACTTCCTTCGACCCCTTCATTACCCTTAGGATACTTTGGTCTCCTTTGAAAACATATCCTTTCTTGTCGAATTCACCAAGAGAAATCAAAATTCTCTTAAGATCTGGTACATGCTTGATATCATTCAATAGCCTTATTGACTCATCAAGGAGCTTCAATCTCACATATCCAATACCAGCAATTTTGCATGCTTTGTTGTTTCCCAGCAACATTGATCCATCATTTTTAACACATAATTCCTCAAACACATCCTTGTTTTGAGTCATGTACCAAGTACAACCTAAATCCATAATCCACTCCTTGCTAGAGTCGCTGCTTGAAACCACCATGACATCTGATGATTCATAACCATCTTGCACAAGGGATGCATTACCATTATCCTTTCCACCATGATTATTCATTTGATCAGGGCATACTTTTCTTCTATAATCCTCTTTATTACAATGATAACACTTAATAGCAGGAGCATTACGACCATAAGAATTTTCTATAACTTTACCCTTCTTCTTCTCAAACCTACCATCTTTCTTCAAGAATTTTCCTATAACAGACAGTCCTTCGCCAATAGTCAATGTCTTGTGCTCCTTTCGCTCGTTCAAGTCCTTATAGTACAAGGAAAATTGAACATCTTAAAAGGTCAATGAATCTCTTCCATACAAGAGCGTTTTTTTGAAGTGAGCATGAGACTTATGTAAAGCACACAACAACAACAACATTTGATCTTCATCATCAATCTTGACCTCAATATTCTCAAGATCAAGAATCAACTTGTTCAACGTATCCAGCTGCTTAGCCAAGACTTTGTCTTTACTCATCTTGAATGAATACAAAGATTGCTTCAGGTAAAGACGATTGACCAACTATTTCATCATGTATAAACCTTCAAATTTCACCCACACACCAGCTGTAGTTTTCTCCTTCGAAACTTGTCGGAGAACCTTATCACCCAGGCTAAATACAATGGCGTTGTGGACTTTCTCGACCATCTTCGTTTACTCCTTCTTCGATAGGGAAACATATATCTTCTCCAATCCTTTCAACGCTTCTAACAAACTCTGTTGAACTAGTAGGGTTTGCATCTTCAAGCATCACAAACCGAAATCATTCACACCGGTGAATTTCTCAATCTCATACTTTATTGATGGCACCTTCTCTACGCTCACCGCACCGCTTTGTTGTGAAATGATGTCTCCAATAACCAAACAAAGTTATGAGATAAAGATTGAGTTTCTTGAACAAACACAAGAAATCCTATTAGATTTTATAAAAGAGAGATAAGAGGGAAGAAGAAGAAAAAAATTTGTTAAAAATTATTTTACTATTCACTTACTCAATAAGGGTTCAAAGATTACAAGTGAATAACAAACTAAAACTACTAAAAATATGCACCTATTAGGCGAGGTGTTACCCAAATGTAGAACTCGATTGAACCATACTCCCATAAATTTATGCTTGTGAGGAATCAACCACGTGTCTTTAACATAGTCAATGAATCTAACATGATCAAAATATGCTTGCTCAAGTTATTGCAACCGCTGATAATATTCCACCTCATCGCTAGACTATGCAAGTTTCATAAATAGGGTGTATATCCCATCTTGAATATCATTCACAACATATTGCTTGCATCTTGTAAGACCTCAATTTTGACCCTAAGATCCCTCACGCAATTCCATCATAAGCATAAGCATTGGGATCATATCTTTGCATCCTCCTTACCCCTCCTTCATTGGGTTTGTTTTGGGAGAGATCACCAAGCACTTTGTGATTATATCATACTTGTATATTATCTTTTTACTAACCAAAATACCAAAAATATGTCTTTGCATTTGACTAACTCTTTTGTAGGAAGGGCATGATCTCATTGATCACATCTAGGGTTTGAGACCCTCGTGAACAAAGAGCACAACCAAGAATTGATTAAAAAATGGTTATAAGCATCATATATGAGTCCCATTGATCTCTACATGTTATATTGATCAAGTTTGCTTCAAGAGTTTGAGGGTGATTTGCCTTGGAAACCCTAGTTTGACTGGGTATCTTGAGTAACTTCTCCAACAAGCTATCTCACCAATTGATCAAATTCCTAAAGGGATACTTAAAATATCATCATCTTATTAATATATGATCTACCATGAGCCAATAAAGTCAAGAGAATTGGAAGTTAGCAAGTTGGTTGATGGTGGTTGGCCAGATGAATTCATCTGACCAAAACTGGGTCTCCCTAGACCCTATCTCCTACAATTTTCACCATATGAAAATTATTATAAGAGAAAACTTACTCTAGATGACGTTATAAACAACTTTCATGTTGAGACCTAGAGCTAGTTTTTCTTGGAAAATCATTTTCTATGTTTAAACATTATAGGTCATTTTGTCTAAACCCTAATTTGAAAGTCAACTTCCCAAGGCCATAACTTGCGCAATTTTTATGAGATGAAATATTTCCAAGTTGAACAATCAAATTCAATGTGTATATTTCAACTTTTATGTTTAGAGTGGGAGCTAATTCAACTTTTTTGAACATGTGATATGAGGCTACATTATAGGTCACTTTTGACCTATACCATTGATCAAGTGATTTTTCCAAATTTCAAAAATGCATAACTCTATCATTTCAAATCCAAATGACATGAAATTGGTGACCATTTTTATGGTCTTTGAGAGACATACAACTTTGATGAAGACACTTTTCTCATTTGAAGCTCCCATAAAAAGTTAAGCAAGGTGGAATATTGAGACATATGGCTTAACACTTAGAATTTTTTTGATATGTCAAATTTTTCCAAAATTCCACCTCAAAATTCTCCAAGTTCCAAGCTCCAAATGAAAAATTGTTCAACATCAAACTTGTTACTATTGATCTCACCTTTGCAAGAAACTCAAACTCATTCATTTTGGACTTGAAATGCATAGACTGCGCATGGCTTAAACAGGCTGATATCATTTGGCATGGATCCAACTTCAAGCATCAATACACATGTGCCTTGCAATCTAAGCTAACTTCAACACATCTGAACTTTAAATTTGGACCTTAAACTATCATTTCATGGGCCTATGCGCGCCCATGCACCATTCCATCATCATTTTGCCAAATTTGGAAAGTGGAAGTGAGTGTGCAAATATCATTTGATTCCCCTATAAATGAAGCTCCATTTGCTCAGAAATGACAACAACATTGCGCCAGCTTTGATCCCCCATTGAAAACCCTTCACTCTCATAGGATAAACCTGATAAATGTATTTAAATTTGAGCTTGAATCTCCACTGTCTTGGAATTCAATTCTCCAGGAATCCATTGCTTCTAAACCTTTCCATTCCTCTCCTGCAAGCAGTTGAAGTGAGTCCATGTGCAAGCAAGCTCAAGATTCATCGTGTTCAGACCTCCATTAAAGGTAATTTGCAGAAATTTTAAACTCTTCGATTCTCTCAATTTATTGCTCAATTACATTGATTATTTGGTTGTCTGAAGTCCTATAAATGTAGGCAAGAAGATTGAGTTGCTTTGAGGTCAAATCGAAGCAACTCAGTTCATGTACCTCAGATTTCAATTCCACACATCTCTTAATATATTTGGAATTGGAGCAATTGGAGGTTAGATTCGAGCTCAACGCCATTTTCTCTTTAAGATCATGTCCTTGTTTCATTTTTTGGTGATGGTTTATCTTGACCAGTCCGGTGAATGCCACCGGAGAAGATGACCGAAGCTCTGGCTCCGGCGCTGAGGTGTCTTGCATCTGAACCATAGGATCCATCTTCCACGTTCTAATCTTGACCATCCTTTGTGATTACCATTTGTGCCATGCGGTTGACTAAAGAACAAGTGGAACGCGTGTTCTGGATCATTAGATCTGCCACCTCAATTAATGAGGGAGATCTGATGGTCCACGTATTTTTGAATTTCTGATATTTTGTTTTAATTGCATTTTCTTCAATAATTCATATTAAGTTCAATATTGATCCAAAAAATATGTGACTTTCACCAAAAAAAAAATATTTTTCTCTTTCATATTCTGAATTAAAATTATTTTTTGGATCATTATTAATATTTTTCATGAATTAATTGATTTTTCATTTGTTTTTAATTGTTTAAAAATATTTTTAAATGTCCAAAAATTATGAAATTTTTTCTCCAAGGTCCCTTGACCTTGTTTGACCTATGATAAATCTCATGTCCATTTATTTGGTGTTTTGATGAGATTTTAGGATTTTGACAAAACATATTTGAATTAAATGCACTATTTTATTATCTTTAATTGAATAAATGCCATTTAAATTGTGTTGACAATTTATATTGACTTAATTGAGTTTGATTGTTTGTTGTTGGGTCTTGGTCAATGTTGATTTGACTTTGTCAAGTTAATATCATTGGATTTAGGGGATTGATGGAATGTACATTCAATCTCCCAAAATGAATGAATGATATTAATTTGGTAAAAGTCATCCTTTGACCAATTTGTGATCTCATTCTTCCCTTTTCCTCTTCATCTAATTCCCCTTCTTCATTCGTTCATTTCCATTTGGCCTATGACATCTCAAAGTCCTAATGCTAGTTGATTGAAAAATTGACATGAGTATGGATGAGATTAGGCCACACCCTTTGCATATTTTGTGTGTGTGTGTGGTATGTTTCATGAGCATAGTTCATAATACTATGTCTCCAATATGCATTAACACCAAAAGTCTATTGCCTGGCTTCAAATAGTTGTGACTTCTACATAAGTCCAATTACGATTGCTTAACATAGCGTTAAATTTTTGACACAAAGGCATAAGCATTCTAGTTAGTGAAATTGTAAGTATCCCCTCTTTCATGGTATTGTGTGGAAACTTGGTCTTCTTTCCTTCCTTTGGAAGATGTTTTGGTTCAAGGATCCATGCTTGTGATAAGTGGGTTGAGTGTTCTCCAAAGAATGTCTTGAAAAAAGCAAAGCAAACTAATCTCTAACTTACTAACCATTAACTTTTAATTTCAAGCTTTTACTTTAATGCAATTTACTTTTAGCACTCTATTTCATTTGCCATTGTTCATATCATTCTAATTGTTTATGTTAATGCAATTTTCACTTTGTCCATTTGGACCATATTGTGTGATATATTTTGTTTGTGTATACTTTGCTTGTTTATTTGGTCTTTGACCATCAATGTACATAATAACAACAAAAACCCTAAAAAACTTTTGAGTGGACTGTTGGCTTGATCTTGGACAAATGGACTTAGAATCTAGGCCACCTTCTTAAGCTAAAGGACTTGGCCAATGCCAATTTGTTGAGAAATCAAGTGCTTGCAATTTGAATTCATCTGATACATCATTCAAGATCTCTCTAATTTCATCTACAACATGATCATTGTGAAGCTGTCATTTTGAACCTGTGGAATTCATCTGTTACATGGGTTATTTCTGAAGAAGATCATGGAATGAATAAGCTTGGATGAGGCCATCTTTATTTGATGTCTTTGCTCTTAAAGATAATATAATTGTGCATTTGTGTATTGCTTAATTCTAAAAGTCTAAGGAAATTCTGGGTTTCTATTCACATACTTGTCTATTGGATTGCTACTCGTTTGGTCGGATCTTTTCAACTCTAAACTTTTAAATTTTGTGCATAGGGTAGTCTCTTCATATTCTCCCCACTTCTTTAATTTCAAAATCTCTCCCTCCATTTTCAAACTCTTCTTTGTGTGAACTATTTTTTGTTCTAAACTTTGACCACTTTTGCAAAAAGATAGAAACTTTGGCCTTATGCCATTGCATTTTTAAACTTATTTTCTTAAATCAAACTTGTGAATAAACTTAACTATACTTGACTTAAACTTTCAAAAAAGCCAAAAAGAACTAACTTATTCAAACTATTTTAGGCCTTTATGCCTTTCAAACTTAAAATTTTGTTAAAAGCAATGCACTCATTTTGAAATTTTTAGCATGAACTACGAGGTTTTGATCCCTCATTTTACGTTGGTACTTAGGCACAAGTCTGAAGGTCTTGTCAAACACAAAAATATAATTAATGAATTCTTTTCTCATCCCTCCATTCTATTTGTTTGTAAACATCATTTTGTACCAAAATACATATGCATACAAAAAGGGCTCCCTAGGAGTACCTAGGACACTTTGGGTGCTAACGCCATCCCTCTGTGTAACCAACCCCATTACCTGTGATCTCTGATTTTTATTAGTTTTTATTTGAAAACTTCTTACTTATTGGGTTTTGTTCGTACTTTTTCCCTTTTCCCTTGGTAACAATAAAAGCGCGGTGGCGACTCTTGTTAATTGATCTTTAGCTTATCAATAGCTTGATGATCATGAATTTCCCGCTACAGAAATTAAGTGGCGACTTTGCTGGGGAGTAGTCTCCAGTGAGTTTAGCCTACTTTTTGTGTGAATATATTTGTATATATATATATATATATATATATATATATATATATATATATATATATATATATATATATATATATATATATATATATATATATATATATATATATATATATATATATATATATATATATATATATATATATATATGATGTTTGTATATATGTATGTGTGATATAATCTGCTTGTTGTGCTTGGTGATCTCTGAGTGGTGAGATAAGTTCTAACCCGAACTTGAGTGCAATTAATATAGGAGGATGGTATAGTCATGTTCGACTTGTGTGGAGTAGTCCTTAACAAGTTGGCTTGAGATCCATATGATCAGTGGAGACTCCTTTGGATTTGGAAATGTCACACAAGTATTTGTGGTTAGGCATTACTATTTCTAATTGGGTCTGAGAAGCTAAGGACCTTATAACACCTAACCCATATTGGCCTATTTAGGACGTAGTGTGGAAACTGTTCAAGTGTAGACTTGATAACAGTTGTTACACAATATTACACTCGGACGAGTTTCTCTTGAGAATATTATGGGTCGATGAGTCAGTCATCTTAACCTGTAATATCCGATAGATGGAATTAAGACTCTGGGAACTTTTTAGAACATGATCTACATGTTTTTATCCTTAGTTAACTCCTTTGGGATGGTTCTTACCCAGACTCCATGCTCGTGACTTGCAACAAACCCTTGATTCTTGGTTGATCCAATCAAGTCTTGTCAATATCAATGGAACTTGGGTGTTGATAAGGTGTAAACCATAATCCACCAAAATGGATGATTGATCTTGACAAAGACTTGATTCATCCTTTGACCTTTGTTTGCCTTCTGTGTGATCCCTTATTTGTGATTGTTGCATTCATGCATTCATGTGCATCATAACATTCATCACACGAAAATTTCAAGGAACTAAGGTATCATTTGCAAATATTTTTAGACCATGGATTGTGGACGAAGGAACACTAAGAAGTACAGTTTCAGATGTCCCGACTTGAAAGAGTTAAGGAAGCTAGCATCTTTTGTATTATATCCCTTGGACTTCAAACAACGTCATGGGAAGCTTCTATCCGTCTTGTCTGCTGATGTAGTTGAAGGGTTGTTGAGTGTATTGGTGCAGTTCTATGATCCTCTCTACCATTGTTTCACTTTCCCAAATTTTCAGCTTGTGCCTACCTTGGAGGAGTATTCTCATCTTTTGGGGATACCTATTTCTAGTAGAGTGCCTTTTAGTGGATTGGAGGAGATTCCCCGATCTAGTATTATTGCTAAAATTCTTCACTTGAAGAAGTCTGAGATAGAGGCTCATTGGGTGAAGAAAGGAGGATTGTTTGGGTTGTCATCTGATTTCCTCATCAAGGAAGCTACTACTTTTGCTCAAGCTGGTAGTGTGGATGCTTTTGAAGCTATCTTTGTGTTGCTCATCTATGGATTAGCTTTGTTCCCTAATATTGACGGTTTTATTGATGTTAACGCCATTATACTTTTCTTGATTGGGAATCTTGTGCCTACTTTGTTGGGTGGTGTGTATTTCTCTATGCATTTAAGGAATTCTAAGGGTGGTGGAACAATTGTCTATTACATTCCTCTTCTGTACAAGTGGTTTATTTCGCACTTGCCTCAGACACCTGCTTTTGTGGAGAACAAACAATGTCTAAGGTGGTCTCAGAGACTTATGTCTCTCACTAATGATGATATAGTTTGGTATGACCCATCTTTGAGCAGTTTGGAGATTATTGATAGTTGTGGTGAATTCTCTAATGTGCCTCTCATTGGTACACAAGGAGGAATTAACTACAACCCTGCTTTGGCTCGTCGTCAACTTGGGTTCCCCTTGAGAGACAAATCTAATAACATGTTGTTAGAAGGTCTTTTCTATCAAGAAGGTAAAGATCCCCAACATTTAAAGCAGAAGATTGTGCATGTTTGGCATAATGTGCATAGGAAAGGAAGATCCGAGCTTGGTCCGTGCAATTGTGTAACTTTGGAAGCTTACACTCTTTGGGTGAAGAAGAGAGCTATGGAGTTGAAGATGCCTTATCCTTGTGAAAGACCTATGTCTATGGTTGTGGTTGAGCCATTAACTCTTCCTAACCAAGATATAGAGGAGTTTGAAGACGCACTCGCCAAGATGAAGCAAGAGAGGGATATGCAGGAAGAGCGTTTCCGTGCTTTGAGCAAGAAGCATGAAGAGTTGCAGTTGGAGTCTAAGGACAAAGATGCACTGATTGAGCTACTTGAAGACCGAGTGACGAAGAGACAGAGAGATCCAGAGGTTTCATCTTCTAGCATGCCTCATCCTTCCGTTGCTTGGAAGAAGATTGTTGACCAGCTTATCCTCGAGAAGACTCAAATGAAGGCTTCTTTTAAGACCGAGATTCGTCACATTCGAAGGAAGTACGCGCCTTCAACCAGATCTTCTGACATTGTTGTTAGGGATCCTTAGGATGACTAGTCTCCTTTTCTCTTGTATCTTTTTATTTTGGTTTCTGAAATTGTACTCAGTGTAATCCTTCAAATTTATATAAATAAAAAGAGATTTTTGGTCATATCAAATTATTGCAATTTCCAGTTAATATATATATATATATATATATATATATATTTGCAAATGATATAGTAAGTTCCTTGAAAAATAAAAATAATCAAGCATTGCATTTCATGCATCATTTGCATAAGCAGGTTTTTGCCAGGTGTCTGATTGGTGTTTCTTCTGTGCTTTAGCCAAGCTGACTCACAGGTACAACACTAGAGCTAATCATCCAAGAATTATGGAACACCTTGAGCAAGAGAATCAAGATTTGAAAGAGGAGATCGTCCGACTGACTGCCATGATGGAGTCAGTTCTTGCCGCTCAAAGCTAAGCTTCTCCAACGCCTGCAACTCCACCCGCACGGACAATTATTTCTGAAGTGGTTACCTCTATTGTGCCAGCTTCCACCGCCCACTTTACGCCAAACCTGCCTGCCGGATTCCCGTGGGGAATTCCGCCTAATTTTGTGCCAGAGGGCTTCGCGCCTACTTTTGCTTCCATGCCGGCATCTAGTCCGGTCATGTCTGTGCCACCTCCAGTTGTGCACACTTTGCCTCGCGTAGAGGACACCATCTATCATTCCTAACCGTCTGAGGGTCCGGATGTCGATCAGAAGATGGATGAAATGAAAGACCAATTTCTTAAGTTGCGCAAGGAATTGAAGACGTTGAGAGGCAAAGATCTGTTTGGGAAGAGTGCCGCTGAACTGTGCTTGGTACCCAATGTAAAAATCCCAGTGAAATTCAAAGTGCTTGACTTTGAAAAATACAAGGGGAACTCTTGTCCGCTCAGTCATCTTGTGATGTATGCTCGAAAGATGTCGAATCAAACAAATAATGACCAATTGCTGATTCACTACTTTCAGGATAACCTGACTGGTGCTGCACTCCGTTGGTATATGGGGTTGGATAGTGCAAGCATCCGCACTTTCAATGACCTAGGAGAGGCTTTCGTGAAGCAGTATAAGTACAATGTGGATATGGCGCCAGACAGAGACCAACTGAGGTCTATGTCTCAGAAAGGCAAGGAGACTTTCAAAGAATACGCGCAGAGATGGAGGGAGTTGGTTGCCCAGATCTCTCCTCCTTTGGAGGAGAAAGAGACGACAAAGATCTTTTTGAAAACTCTAAGTTCATTTTATTATGAACGTATGATCGCCAGTGCCCCTAGTGATTTTACCGAGATGGTAAACATGGGGATGAGACTTGAAGAGGGGGTCCGTGAAGGACGTTTGTCAAGAGATGAGGCGTCAACTAACAAAAAGTATGGAAGCAGTTTTAGCAAGAGGAAAGACAATGAAACCAATGCAGTAATCAGTGGGAGGCAGAGGAGGCCTCAAGCAAGAAGAAATCCACCACCCCGTCAACATCATCATCATCAAGTGTCTTCCGTTATCTCGATATTTTCTAATCATCAAACAACTCCAATTCAACAACATCAATGTCAACAACAACAACCGCAACAAAGAACGAACACCTACAACAACAACAATATCAACAACCAGCATTAGCAGAACTTCGAGAGGAAAAAGGTCTCTTTTGACCTGATTCCAACGTCGTACGCAGAACTGTATCCATCCTTGGTCCTCAAAAACTTAATTCAAACAAGAAACCCACCGAAAATCCCAGAACCACTTCCTTGGTGGTATAAACCTGAGCTCCGTTGTGCTTTTCATCAGGGTGCACCTGGGTATGATATTGAAAACTGTTATCCGTTGACGTATGAGGTACAAAATCTTATGAAGAGTGGTATGGTGTTCTTTAAGGACCGCGTGCCTAATGTAAAAGTTAATCCTTTGCCCGCTCATGGGAACTCTTTAGTGAATATGGTAGACGACTGTCCTGGTGAATTCAAGGTTTTTGATGTCCGGTTTATCCGAAGATCTTTGGTGCAGATGCACAAAGATATCTGTATGGTGAGTGACTGTGAACATGACCATGATGGTTGTGTTGTTTGTAGCGTGAACCCAAGAGGGTGTGATGTGGTGAAAAGGGACATCCAGCATCTGATGGATGAAGGCATGATCCAGATTGTTCAATCCCGTCATATAGATGACGATGTAAATGTCATAGTGTCTGTTTTCAAGTAGCAAGAGCGGTTAGTAATGCAGTATGATAGCAGCAATAGCAAGAGTGGTAGTCCGAGATCAATATCACCTTTGGTAATACGGTTGGCGGGCCGAGTCCCGTATGCATCTGATAAGGCTATACCGTACCAGTATAATGCTATGATGTTGAAGAATGGTCAAGAGGTCTCGTTGCCTATGACTAGTTCAGTGGTGATCATTGCTGATGTTACGAAGGTGACCCACAATGGTCGAGTGTTTGGGTCGGTGGTCCCAGAAGAAGCAGTTGTTGGTAAGAAGATGGAGATACCTAATGCAGATCCGGTTGGTTGTTCAAAAGATAAGTCTGGTGAATCCAGCAACTTGAAAGCCAATGATGATGATGAGGTACTCTGACTGATCAAGAGGAGCGAATTTAATGTGGTTGAGCAGTTGCTCCAGACCCCCTTAAAGATTTCAGTGATGTATCTGTTTTTGAATTCTGAAGCGCATAGAGAAGCACTGCAGAGAGTTCTTGAACAAGCGTATGTAGAGCAAGATGTTAATGTGGATCAATTTGATCACATTATGGCTAACATCACTTCATGCAATAATTTGAGCTTTTGCGATGAAGAACTCCCTGAGGAGAGAAGAAGTCATAACCTGGCTTTGCATATTTCAATGAATTGTAAAGAAGATGCTTTGTCAAATGTGCTAGTTGACACCGGTTCGTCACTTAATGTGCTTCCAAAGTCAACATTGTCAAAGTTATCTTACCAAGGAGCTCCCATGAGATGCTTAGAAGATTGTTGAGGAAGGTCCTGTTGAATAGTGGGGGCACATGGTAGAACTGGTTTGGGGTTCCAGAAGGGCTCGTCAGCTGTTAGATCAGAAGATATGCAACTTAGCTTCCGTAGCGGAGGGTTCTTCCATGGTAATGAACAACACTCAGTTGCTGTGCTAGAGGATAGTGAAGAGGAAGACTGCACCAACTTTGTAACGCATGGAGGGACATACAACAATTGGATTGTCGTTGATATTCCTGTTATTTTGCATCGATCTAAGTAATTGCTTTATATTTTAAAATCCTTCTCCTATGCCTAAGGGAGAAGTGAACATTGTTTGGGCATTTTAAATTGATCATCAATAAAATTAATTATATTCATCCACATCTTTTATGTTTATTTTTTACCTTGTGCTTTATTCTGAAAATGGTAATCACAAAAAACATAAATAAACAATATAATTGTCCATCTGCATAATATTTGGTCACAAATTCACTTCTCTAAAATCAAAATATCAAATCATTATGCAGGTTGGTTCCTAACCCCATTGAATACAATGATCCTTCTCCTTCTCTAAATTTTGAATTTCCTGTGTTTGAAGCCGAGGAGGAAAGTGATGTAGAGGTAAGTGATGAATTGTCTCGTCTTCTTGAGCAAGATGAAAAGATTATTTAGCCGTTTAAAGAGCAGATTGAGCTAGTCAACTTGGGTTCCGAAGATGATGTGAAGGAAGTCAAGATTGGGTCTCGGCTGTGTCCAGATGCTAAGAAGGGGTTGATTGATCTTCTCTGAGAGTATTCAGATGTGTTTGCTTGGTCCTATCAAGACATGCCTGGGTTGAATTCTGAGATTGTGGAGCATAGATTACCGTTAAAGCCAGAATGTCCGCCAGTCAAGCAGAAGTTGAGAAGAAGGCATCCTGATATGGCTGTGAAGATCAAAGAGGAAGTTCAGAAGTAGATTGACGTCGGTTTCCTTATAACCGTTGAGTATCCGCAATGGGGGCCAATATTGTGCCTGTGCCGAAGAAAGATGAAAAAGTCCGCATGTGTGTTGACTATAGATATTTGAATAAAGCCAGTCCGAAAGATGATTTCCCTCTACCACACATTGATATGTTGGTAGACAATACTGCTAAATTCAAAGTCTTTTCGTTTATGGATGGATTTTCCGGATATAATCAGATTAAGATGGCACCTGAAGATATGGAGAAGACCATATTCATTACACCCTGGGGAACATTCTGTTATAGAGTGATGCCTTTCGGTTTAAAGAATGCTGGTGCAACTTACCAGAGAGAAATGACTACTCTTTTTCATGATATGATGCATAAAGAGATTGAAGTTTATGTCGATGACATGATTGCTAAATCAATTAATGAAGAGGAACATGTTGAGCATTTGTTGAAGCTATTCCAGCGTTTGAGGAAGTATAAACTCCGCTTGAATCCCAATAAGTGTACTTTTGGTGTTCGTTCTGGTAAGTTGTTGGGCTTTATTGTCAGTGAGAAGGGTATTGAAGTTGATCCTGCTAAGGTCAAAGCAATACAAGAGATGCATGCGCCCAAAACTGAGAAGCAAGTCAGAGGTTTCCTCGGCCGCTTGAGTTATATTTCCAGATTCGTTTCCCACATGACTGCCACATGTGTGCCTATATTCAAGCTTCTTCGGAAAGATCAGTCTTGTGATTGGACCAAAGACTGCCAGAAAGCTTTTGACAATATCAAGGAATATTTGCTTGATCCTCCAATTTTGTCTCCACCTGTTGAAGGAAGACCGTTGATCATGTATTTGACTGTGCTAGAGGATAGTATGGGTTGTGTTCTTGGTCAGCAAGATGAGACTGGGAAGAAAGGATTTGCAATTTACTACCTCACTAATAAGTTCACCGACTGTGAGACTCGGTATTCAATGCTTGAGAAAACTTGTTGCGCATTGGCTTGGGCTGCTAAGCATCTGCGTCAGTATATGTTGAACCATACAACCTGGTTGATATCCAAAATGGATCCAATCAAGTATATATTTGAGAAGCCTGCTTTACTGGGAGGATTGCCCATTGGCAGATGTTGTTATCAGAGTATGATATCGAATACCGATCACAGAAAGCGATCAAAGGTAGTATCTTGGCTGACCATTTGGCTCACCAACCAATTGAAGATTATCAGTCAGTGCAATATGACTTTCCTGATGAAGAGATTTTGTACTTGAAAATGAAAGATTGTGATGAACCATTGCTTGAAGAAGGGCCAGAACCTGGTTCCCGTTGAGGCATGGTATTTGATGAAGCTGTTAATCAGTATGGTAATGGCATTGGGGCAGTGATTATTACTCCTCGGGGCACGCATCTACCATTTATAGCTAGATTGACTTTCAAGTGTACAACCAACATGACAAAATATGAAGCTTGCGTTATGGGGCTTGAAGAGGCCATGAATCTCAGAATCAAGTATTTGGATGTCTTCGGTGATTCGGCTTTGGTTGTGAATCAGATCAAAGGAGAATGGGAGATGAATCAACCCAGTTTGATACGATACAGAGATTATGCGAGGAGGATTTCAACTTTCTTTGCAATGGTTGAATTTCATCATATCCCTCGAGATGAGAACCAGATGGCAGATGCTCTTGCAACATTGGCATCAATGATTGTAGTGAAATATTGGAATGAAGTTCCCAATTTATCTGTGATGCATCTTGATAGGCCATCTCATGTGTTTGTTGTTGAAGAGATCAAAGACAAGAAGTTGTGGTATTACGACATCAAATGTTTCCTCCAAAGTCAAATTTACCCGCCTGGGGAATCTTTGAAAGATAAGAAGACTTTGAGAAGATTAGCCGGTAATTTCTACTAGAATGGTGACGTGCTATACAAGAGAAACTTTGACATGGTTTTGCTCAGATGCGTGGATAGACACGAAGCAGACTTGTTGATGACTGAAGTGAATGAAGGTTCCTTTGGTACTCATTCCAATGGACATGCAATGGCAAAAAAAGATATTGCGAGCAGGTTACTATTGGCTGACAATCGAATCTGACTGTTATAAATTTGTGAAGAAGTGCCACAAGTGTCAAATTTATGCTGATAAGATCCATGTTCCTCTGACACTATTGAATGTTATCTCTTCCCCATGGCCTTTCTCCATATGGGGAATTAATATGATTGGGATGATTGAGCCCAAAGCTTCGAATGGACATCGTTTCATTTTAGTGGCAATTGACTACTTCACAAAATGGGTTGAAGCGGCATCGTATGCAAATGTAACCAAGCAAGTCGTTGTAAGGTTTATCAAGAATCAGATTATATGCCGTTATGGTGTGCCAAGTAAGATCATTACTAACAATGGATCGAACTTGAATAACAATATGGTGGAAGCTCTTTGTAAAGACTTCAAGATTGCACGTCATAATTCTTCTCCCTACAGACCCAAGATGAATAGGGCTGTTGAAGTTGCGAATAAGAACATCAAGAAGATTATCCAGAAGATGGTTGTCACATACAAGGATTGGCATGAGATGCTCCCATTTTCTTTGCATGGATATCGTACATCCGTCCGCACTTCAACAGAGGCAACCTCTTTCTCTCTTGTTTATGGTATGGAAGCAGTGCTCCCCGTAGAGGTTGAGATTCCTTCGTTGCGTGTGCTCATGGAATCCAAGTTGACTGAAGTTGAATGGTGTCAGACCAGGTTTGACCAGTTAAATTTAATTGAAGAGAAAAGATTGAATGCCATGTGTCATGGTCAGTTATATCAGCAGAGAATGAAGAAAGCTTTTGATAAGAAGGTCAAACCTCGAGTGTTAAGAGAAGGAGACCTTGTGCTCAAGAAGATTTTGACGTTTAAGCCAAATTCCAGAGGAAAATGGACTCCCAATTACGAAGGCCCATATGTTGTTAAGAGAGCTTTTTCAGGCGGTGCCCTGATTCTTACAACTATGGATGGTGAAGAGTTCACTCTTCCTGTGAACGCAGATGCAGTCAAGAAATACTTCGCCTAAAAAAGAAAACAACAACTCGCTAAGTTGAAAACTCGAAAGGGCGACTTAGGCAAAAAATGAGCGTCTCGGT
The DNA here is from genome assembly GCF_024323335.1 of Lathyrus oleraceus. NCBI lineage: Eukaryota > Viridiplantae > Streptophyta > Magnoliopsida > Fabales > Fabaceae > Lathyrus > Lathyrus oleraceus. Next base: position 209,852,656 of record NC_066585.1, read on the forward strand.
GGATTGAAAACCCGAAAGGGCGATCCAGGCAAAAGTTAGAGACATAAAATAGAAAGAAATATCCCGATAAGTTGAGTACCCCTCCTTAGGGAAACTTATGCAAAAGTTAGGGATTATGGCAAGTAACTGCATTCTACTGATCTTCAATGATTTTTGAAGACTTATTTGAGCACAAGGGTTGACATCAGTTCATCATCTCAGCAGCGGTCAAGAGCACAATGGATATCAAGAGTTGGTAGAAGGATTAAGGATCATTTGTATTCAATGTACCCCTTTTCCATGTAAATTACCATTTTCAACTTTGTAAAATCTATGGAGTCGTGTCATTTATAGACTACCATTCTATTAAATAAAGTTAAGCCTTTATCAAATTGTTTCTACTCTTATTTACTTCAGCCAATAGTTTAAAATTTTATTATGATCAATTTGAAATTAAAATTTTTAAATCAAAATCAAGTTTTCTTTGAAAAATATAAAAGCAAGAACTTTCCCAAAGCAAGTAACAGTAATATCAACAGCATTTCAATGGATAGCAAGTCCTTAAGTGCGAAGCATCTGTGGTTCCCCAAGTAGTAACTCTTCGGGTATCCTTCAACATCAGTGTTGATTCATTTGGAATACCGTTATTCTACAGCTAATGGATTCAATTCCCCCGTGAAGTGTTTGATCCTCAGTGGAACTTCTTTATCCCCAGCCGAGTTGGTTGATTTAGGTACTCTGTGGCATTTTGTTTTCTCCAGTAAGGTCACCAGATTGTTTGTACATCCCTAGTGGAGTTTCTTTCTCCATCCCCAGCGGAGTTTAGGCCTTCCCCAGCGGAGTATTGTGTATCTCTAGCAAGGTTCGTATCTCCTCAGCAGGGTTGATCTTCAGAGATTCGTTGATCTTCCCCAGTAGACTGCATTTGCTCCCAGTCAGAGTTTCCTCCTGGTTTTTGAGCAGCCTTTGTTGATTGTTTTCTCTGTAGGGTTGTCTCCCATTTTTATGGTGTTGACCTAAAAGTCCCCACAGATTTGGATGTTCTATCCTCAGCAGATCTCCTCTTTCCCCAGCTAGGGTTGAGCCCCTTTGGGATATTGATCTCTCTGTTCTCCGGCAGTTGTCTCTATATTTTGTGGATTGACCGAGGATTGTACCGGTGCTTCAATTTCTTAGCGACACCTTTGTATCCTTTGTGATCGTTTTGTCAGCATAATCATCATATATACATATACATATACATTCATACAATTTCATAATTTGCATATCCTGTATCTTCATATTTGATTTGTTTGAGATTCTCATTCTCTGTTATGGCGGTACTTTATCCCCATACCAAATCTGGTGTCTGTCCTCCTTCAAGTGTAGAGTGTCAGCCCCTTAAGTAGAAAGACTTTAACCTTTCTCTATTTCCCCACTGAGTTTGTTTCCTCGTGGATGATTGTTATTTCAGTTTCCTCTCCAGTAGATTTTCTGGGTGGAATTACTCCCCTTGAGTTATGTCCTCATTAGGTCGAGTCTTGATTGACCGTTTCTTTCTAGCTCTTGCCTAGATAGATGTTTGGATCTTCTCAGTAGAGTCCTCTGGAAGTATATCCTTGATATATCCATCCTAACCGGTGACGGATATCTTTCTTTTCCCCTCGCGAAGTCTATCCTTGATATGTTCACTTTAACCAGTGACGAATATTCTCTTCTTTGGTATTCTACCCAGTAAAAAGGTAGTTGTAATCCCTATTTTTGTTCCTCAGAGAGTTAATCCTTAATATGTTCATCTTAACCGATGATGGGTTTTCTTCTCCTTGTGGTCTTTTACCCAGTAATCGATAGTTGTAAATCCTATTGTTCCCCTGAGCAGAGTTAATCCTTAATATGTTCACTTTAACCGGTGACAGATTTTCTCTTCTTTGGTATTCTATCCAGTAACTGATAGATGTAATTCCTATTTTATCTCCTCAACAGAGTCTATCCTTGATATGTTCATCTTAACTGGTGATGGATTTTCTCTTTGATTGGTATTCTATCTAGTAACTGATAGATGTAATCCCTATTTTTGCTCCCCTTTTCAGAGTCTAACCTTGATATGTTCACCTTAACCGGTGACATATTTTCTCTTTGATTTGGTCTTCTACCCAGTAATCGGTAGTTGTAAATCCTGCTTTGTCCCCTTGCAGAGTTGATCCTTGATATGTTCATCCTGACCGGTGACGGATTCTCTCTCCGACTGTTTTCTATCTAGTTTTTGATAGATGTAATTACCCTTTTTGTTCAGTTGGTATATCCTTGATATGTTCATCTTAACCGATGACGGGTATCCTCCTTGAAAATTTTCCAGGCAAGTCTATCCTTGATATGTTCATCTTAACCGATGACGGATTTTCTTCCCTGTCGAGTTTATCCTTGATATGTTCATCCTAACTGATGACGGATATTCTCACCCTTGGTCTTCTGCCCAGTAACTGGTAGTTGTAAATCCTATTTTCTGCATGTTTTCCCCAGCAAGGCTATTCTTACCCAGTAACCGGTAATGAATATTCCCTCCTGGCATTTTCTCAGCAGTCATCCTTGATATGTTCATCCTAACCGATGATGGATGTTCTCCCTGTCAGATCTTTATTATCTCCTTATCCAGTAACAGGTAGTAGATAATAGATTTCTGCTCCTCCTGTGTTGAAGTTTATTTCTTCCCCAGTTGAGTCGAGTGCGTATTTCCTTAGTGAAATCGCTTTCCTTTCTCCAGCATGAGTCGAGTACTTCAGTTTTATCCTGGCTTACTCATATTCCCTGCAGATGTTGTTATTTCCCCGGTTGAGTCTTTGCATTGTGTGTGGAATCCCTCTAGTTCCCCAGTAGTTTTAAGTCGTAGCCTGGCCTACGCATAAGCCCCTTTTATCCCCTCAGAGTCTCTGTCTCCCCAGCTAGTTTTCCTTATGGAATGCATTATGCTCCTGCGGATTTTCGGTCTCTCTGATTTCTTTTGTGGCAATATTTCCCCACGGAGCTTTAGCTTTTGCATTCATATCATACGCATCATGAGGTCTCTTAGGGACCAAAATTTGTTTCTCTATGTTGTTATTTAAGCCCATTCTACTGAGTCGAGCTGAAGATTTTAACCTTCACCTCCTCAGTTAGAATGTCCTTAAATAGGGGCAGCTGTAAGACCCTAATTTTGACCCTAAGATCCCTCATGCAATTCCATCATAAGCATAAGCATTGGGATCATATCTTAGCATCCTCTTTACCCCTCCTTCATTGGGTTTATTTTGGGAGAGATCACCAAACACTTTGTGATTATATCATACTTGTATATTATCTTTTTACTAACCAAAATACCAAAAGTATGTCTTTGCATTTGACTAACTTTTTTGTAGGAAAGGCATGATCTCATTGATCACATCTAGGGTTTGAGACCCTCATGAACAAAGAGCATAACCAATAATTGATTCAAAAATGGTTATAAGCATCATATATGAGTCCCATTGATCTCTACATGTTATATTGATCAAGTTTGCTTCAAGAGTTTGAGGGTGATTTGCCTTGGAAACCCTAATTTGACTGGGTATCTTGAGTAACTTCTCCAATAAGCTATCTTACCAATTGATCAAATTCCTCAAGGGATACTTCAAATATCATCATATTATGCATATATGATCTACCATGAGCCAATAAAGTCAAGAGAATTGGAAGTTAGCAAGTTGGTTGATGGTGGTTGGCCATATGAATTCATCTGATCAAAACTGGGTTTCCCTAGACCCTATTTCCTACAATTTTCACCATATGAAAATGATTCTAAGAGAAAATCATTTTGTCTTGAAATCATTTCACCATAAACAAATTTCATGTTGAGACCTAGAGCTAGTTTTGCTTGGAAAATCATTTTCTATGTTGAAACATTATAGGTCATTTTGTCTAAACCCTAATTTGAAAGTCAACTTCCCAAGGCCATAACTTGCTCAATTTTTATGAGATGAAATATTTCCAAGTTGCACAATCAAATTCAATGTGTCTACTTCAACTTTTATGTTTAGAGTGGGAGCTATTCAACTTTTTTGAACATGTGATATGAGGCTACATTATAGGTCACTTTTGACCTATACCATTGATCAAGTGATTTTTCCAAACTTCAAAAATGCATAACTCTATCATTTCAAATCTAAATGACATGAAATTGGTTACCATTTTGAAGGTGTTTGAGAGAGATACAACTTTGATGAAGACACGTTTCTCATTTGAAGCTCCCATAAAAAGTTAAGCAAGGTTGAATATTGAGACATATGGCTTGACACTTAGAATTTTTTTGATATGTCAAATTTTTCCAAACTTCCACCTCAAATTTCTCCAAGTTCCAAGCTCCAAATGAAAAATTGTTCAACATCAAACTTGTTCCTCTTGATCTCACCTTTCCAAGGAGCTCAAACTCATTCATTTTGGACTTGAAATGCATAGGTTGTGCATGGCTTAAACATGCTGATATCATTTGGCATGGATCCAACTTTAAGCAACAATACACATGTGCCTTGCAATCTAAGCTAACTTCAACACATCTGAACTTCAAATTTGGACCTTCAACTATCATTTCATGGGCCTATGCGCGCCCATGCACCATTCCATCATCATTTTGCCAAATTTGGAAAGTGGAAGTGAGTGTGCAAATATCATTTGATTCCCCTATAAATGAAGCTCGATTTGCTCAGAAATGACAACAACATTGCGCCAGCTTTGATCCCCCATTGAAAACCCTTCACTCACATAGGATAAACCTGATAAATTCATTTGAATTTGAGCTTGAATCTCCACTGTTTTGGAATTCAATTCTCCAGGAATACATTGCTTCTAAACCTTTCCATTCCTCTCCTGCAAGCAATTGAAGTGAGTCCAAGTGCAAGCAAGCTCAAGATCCATCGTGTTCAGACCTCCATTGAAGGTAATTTGCAGAAATTTTAAACTCTTTGGTTCTTTCAATTTATTGCTCAATTCCATTGATTATTTGATTGTCTGAAGTCCTACCAATGTAGGCAAGAAGATTGAGTTGCTTTGAGGTTAAATCGAAGCAACTCAGTTCATGTACCTCAGATTTCAATTCCACATATCTCTTAATATATTTGGAATTGGAGCAATTGGAGGATAGATTCGACCTCAGCCCCATTTTCTCTTTAAGATCCTGTCCTTGTTTCATTTTTTGGTGATGGTTCACCTTGATCAGTCCGGTGAATGCCACCGGAGAAGATGACCGGAGCTCTGGCTCCGGCGCTGAGGTGTCTCGCATCTGAACCATAAGATCCATCTTCCACGTTCTAATCTTGACCATCCTTTGTGATTACCATCTGTGCCACACGGTTGACTAAAGAACATGTGGAACGCGCGTTTTAGATCATCAGATCTGCCACCTCAATTAATGAGGGAGATCTGATGGTCAACGTATTTTTGAATTTCTGATATTTTATTTTAATTTCATTTTCTTCAATAATTCATATTAAATTCAATATTGATCCAAAAAATATGGGACTTTCACCAAAAAAATTCAAATATTTTTCTCTTTCATATTCTGAATTAAATTTATTTTTTGGATCATTATTAATATTTTTCATGAATTAATTGATTTTACATTTGTTTTTAATTGTTTAAAAATATTTTTAAATGTCCAAAAATTATGAATTTTTTTCTCCAAGGTCCTTTGACCTTGTTTGAACTATGATAAATCTCATGGCCATTTATTTGGTGTTTTGATGAGATCTTAGGATTTGGACAAAATATATTTGAATTAAATACACTATTGTATTATCTTTAATTGAATAAATGCCATTTAAATTGTGTTGACCATTTGTATTAACTTAATTGAGTTTGATTATTTGTTGTTGGGTCTTGGTCAAGGTTGATTTGACTTTGTCAAGTTAATATCATTGGATTTAGGGGATTGATGGAATGTACATTCCATCTCCCAAAATGAATGAATGATATTAATTTGGTAAAAGTCCTCCTTTGACCAATTTGTGATCTCATTCTTCCCCTTTCCTCTTCATCTAATTCCCCTTCTTCATTCATTCATTTCCATTTGGCCTATGACATCTCAAAGTCCTAATGCTAGTTGATTGAAAAATTGACATGAGTATGGATGAGATTAGGCCACACCCTTTGCATATTTTTTGTGTGTGTGGTATGTTTCATGAGCATAGTTCATAATATCATGTCTCCAACATGCATTAACACCAAACGTCTATTGCCCGACCTCAAATAGTTGTGACTTCTACATAAGTCCAATTACGATTGCTTAACATAGCGCTAAATTTTTGACACAAAGGCATAAGCATTCTAGTTAGTGAGATTGTAAGTCTCCCCTCTTTCATGGTATTGTGTGGAAACTTGGCCTTCTTTCATTCATTTGGAAGATGTTTTGGTTCAAGGATCCATGCTTGTGATAAGTGGGTTGAGTGTTCTCCAAAGAATGTCTTGAAAAAAGTAAAGCAAACTAATCTCTAACTTACTAACCATTAACTTTTAATTTCAAGTTTTTATCTTAATGCAATTTACTTCAAGCACTTTATTTCATTTGCCATTATACATATCATTCTAATTGTTTATGTTAATGCAATTTTCACTTTGTCCATTTGGACCATATTGTGTGATATATTTTGTTTGTATATACTTTGCTTGTTTGTTTGGTCTTTGACCATTAATGTACGTAATAATCACAAAAACCCTAAAAAACTTTTGAGTGGACTGTTGACTTGATCTTGGACAAATGGACTTAGATTCTAGGAAACCTCCCTAAGCTAAAGGACTTGGCCAATGCCAATTTGTTGAAGAACCAAGTTCTTGCTATTTGAATTCATCTGATACATCATTCAAGATCTCTCTAAGTTCATCTGCAACATGATCATTGTGAAGCTGTCATTTTGAACTTGTGGAATTCATCTGTTACATGGGCTATTTTTGAAGAAGATCATGGAATGGATAAGCTTGGATGAGGCCATCTTTATTTGATGCCTTTGCTCTTCAAGATAATATAATTGTGCATTTGTGTGTTGCTTAATTCTAAAAGTCTAAGGGAATTCTGGGTTTCTATTGACATACTTGTCTATTGGATTGCTACCCGTTTAGTTATATCTTTTCAACTCTAAACTTTTAAATTTTGTGCATAGGATAGTCTCTTCATCTTCTCCCCACTTCTTTAATTTCAAAATCTCTCCCTTCATTTTCAAACTCTTCTTTGTGTGAACTATTTTTTGTTCTAAACTTTGACCACTTTTGCAAAAAGATAGAAACTTTGGCCTTATGCCATTGCATTTTCAAACTTATTTTCTTAAATCAAACTTGTGAATAAACTTAACTATACTTGACTTAAACTTTCAAAAAAGCCAAAAAGAACTAACTCATTCAAACCATTTTAGGCCTTTGTGCCTTTCAAACTTAAAATTTTATTAAAAGCAATGCACTCATTTTGAAATTTGTAGCACGAACTACGAGATTTTGATCCCTCATTTTATGTTGGTACGTAGACACAAGTTCGAAGGTCTTGTCAAACACAAAGATATAATTAATGAATTCTTTTCTCATCCCTCCATTCTATTTGTTTGTAAACATCACTTTGTACAAAAATACATATGCACACAAAAAGGGCTCCTTAGGAGTACCTAGGACACTTTGGGTGTTAACACCTTCCCTCTGTGTAACCAACCCCCTTACCTGTGATCTCTGATTTTTATTAGTTTTTATTTGAAAACTTCTTACTTATTGGGTTTTGTTCGTACTTTTTCCCTTTTCCCTTGGAAACAATAAAAGTGCGGTGGCGACTCTTGTTAATTGATCTTTAGCTTGTCAATAGCGTGATGATCATGAATTTCCCGCTACACATCTTTCTTGAACACTTTTGTTGATGTGATATTTATAAAGAAAATTAATCATACTTGGAAACACAACTTCAACTACTTTCATTAAAGCAAGATCTCTATCAGCTAGAATCACGTATGGTTCAGTCCTTCCTTCCTAAACAACTAGTTTAGCTTATCCAATACCCAACAAAAGTTCTCCATCTTCTTTGATTCCATATAGGCAAATGAAACAACAAATATCAACTCAGTCGAATTCTTTCCAACATTTTCAAACAAAGGTTGTATGTACTTGTGTGTCTTAGATGTGTTGTCCATAATCAACACAGTAGGAAAAATATTCAACAACTTCACTGAATCTGGATGCCCAAAAAATATCTCACAACATCTATGTCATCTTTTATTCTACTCTAGTAAACATAATTTGCATCATCTATCATCTCAAATAGATGTTGTATCTTAGTTATAGGACCCATGATCTCTTTTTGTAATTTATTCTTATGTTTATATATTTGTATGATCTAAGTAACTTTCTTTTGACCCTGTTTCAATGAAAGTAGTGTGCGTCTGGATGCAACATAATATTTTGTCAAATAAATAACATGTTATCTATTATCTAAACTTAGACACTCAACAAATAAATGACCTTCTAATCTATCAAGAAAATTGTAATTGTGAAGTCCACATTTTACATCAATCTTTTATCCTGAACCATCTCTAAACGATGTTGATTTGATTTTAAATGTACACATGCATTTTTTAGTCGCACTTTTTGTTGCACTATCAACTTCTTTGTATTTTCCACCTTTATTACAACCAAATATTAATTTGTTTCTTCTTCCTCTTTTTTCCGTTTCGAAATTTGAACGAGTAATGATCACAATTACTTTATATTTGATTTCAACCTCCTTAATTCACCTTATCACTTTTTCTCGTGTATTAATTTTTTTTTTTGCAGTTGAGAATGCCTTGGTTAAAGTTATTTGATACACAATGGTAAGGATGTGGTATGTTTCAATTTCAGAAAACTTAATTATGATGGTAAAAATTGAATTTTAAAATTATTTGATAAATAAAAGGATATAATTGGAATATTTTGAAAAGTATAGGAGTGAAGAATAATGTAAGAGTATCGGATAAAAAAATTTCATAGTGTATCATATCTTTGAGTATACCACAACCCGATTCCAATATTCTAACAAATTTCCAAATCCTAGAAACTCAACCCACTCTAATTTTTAATGATTCTTTATGAAAATTTTATCTCATAATCCTAAATTGAACCTTCACCTCTACAATATATAAAAATGTCAAATTTATCCTTTTCAAATTTAGAGTTTTTTTTCTTATAGTAATCATTATTTATATTTTGTAAGGGTGAAAATATAATTGTAGGGGTAAGGGGTAAAAGAAAAATTCATTAGTTTTGTTATGTTTATAAGGCCTTTGGGCTTATGAATATAATTGTGCAATTTTCGACCCAAGAGAAAAAGAGCTTCAACATGTAACCTTCATTGAACTTCACTTTCTCTATTTACTTTCTCCTTCCCTCCCAAAACTCTTACACACCCTTTATAACTTTTAGTTTCCTCTTTGAAGAAACAAGACAAGAATGACTGAATAAGAATCGTTAAATGGAAAGTGGTCCCTGTTTGTTTGTTTGTGCTAAAAAAAGAACCGCCGTTCGATATGCGGCGAATCGATTCCATCATATATCACCATCACGCCACAACCCTCCAAATTGCACCCACTTTTCTTTCTTATTTTGTTTCTTTTCACCCAAGCCATAATAATTCATTATTGAAAACTCAAAACTTCCTCACCAAGACTTAACAAAAACTTTCAACAAATTACTCCGTTAAACCAACTCATTTAACAATTATGTGCATCGACAAAAATGATTGCGATAGGTGCCGATACCGATACAGTTATTTATGTTAATTCATATTGTGAAAATCGTAATTAATATTGCGATATTTGTACAGATCGAAATCAAAAAACCATTACGCAACTGCAATACGACTGTGGCCGTTTTTCAAAACCTAGAGACCTATGACGGTAGAAATGCTGGATTCGAATTTGCGACATCTCAGCTTATTAAATAAAGAAAATGAAAATTTAAAAGGAACATGTATTAATAAAAAAATGTACCACAAGCAACCAAGATTCATAAGTGTGTGCACAAGCGCATGCATCTTGCACTTGATTTTACTGTTTTCTTTGAATCTCTGTAAATTATAATGGTTGAGTTTGTTCGAAAGCAACAAAGATAAAAAATATAGTGAGTCTAGAATACTCTTCTTATGAAGCTATAATATTATTCAGTGCACTATGTTAGTGAGATTCACAAAACTTATCATTACACTGTTTGTTATGCGCATGAAGCAACATATCAAATGCAAAAATTCATTCATCATATATAATTATAAAGTAGTAACAGTATCCTATATTTGACCTACAAAGATGCATGCTTAAGTCACTAAATTAAGATGCATGACAGATAGTAAATTTAGTTTTTAAAATAATAGAATCAATTAGTTTAGTTGTTTAAAAGAAAAATATCTACTGGACTAACAAAAATCAATATTGTTAGACAGCAACAATAAAATTTAAATTCTAAAATTCACAATTATATATATATATATATATATATATATATATATATATATATATATATATATATATATATATATATATATATATATATATATATATATATATATATATATATATATATATATATATATATATATATATATATATATTAACAATAATTTTACTTTATCTAATAAAAATTTGAGGTATAATTTTGGATGGGTCATGTTTCTTTTTAAATTATTCTGTTGTTTTCTGTATATAAATTATGGGTAAAATAATTTATGGTACATGCTTCGAATTCCGACAGGGAGATTATGTTTTTATTTTATTAAAAGTTGTTGAAAATGTATCAAGTGTGAGTAGTATGAGTAATAGTTTCATATTGGTTGGAAATATGAAGACTTGAGCATTTATAAGTAAAACAACACATTCACCTATACCCTTAAGTTTTTGTTGAATATGTAGTGTGTCTCTCACAAAGGTGTTACTCCAAAAATAAGAAGTCTTACAATGTTCAATGCTCCCTAGTGAAAAAACTCCCCCAACAAATGGTACCATGAGTCTTTGGTTCGAGAAAGGGATCAACTTACTTGTATCGAAAGTCAACGGTGTCAGTGTGGTGAATAAGAAACATTCTGTTGAAGAGTGTCAACGGTGTCAGTGTGGTGAATAAGAAACGTTCCGTGTGGTACAAGAGTTTGTGGAAGTAAGAAGAGCTTTCACTTGAGGGGGAGCAATGTGGATTCACACTTGAGGGGAAGTGTTGAAAATGTATCAAATGTGAGTAGTATGAGTAATAGTCCCACATTGGTTGGAAATGTAGAGACTTGATCATTTATAAGTGAGAGAATTCATCCACCTATCACCTTAAGGTTTTAGGTGAATATGTGATGTGTCTCTCACAAAGGTAGCCTCACGATATTCAATGCTCCCTAGTGAAAAACTCCCCCAACAAAAGTGACGTCTTCCTTTATATTTTATTTTTATTCCTAAAATCATTTATATTTCATCTCCCTTATGTCTCTCAATAAAGGAAAAATAGTTTATTTTTATTATATATAATTTAACTTTTGGCTTTCAGTTTCACTTGCCAAAAACAACACACTAACATACTAAGAATCCTAACAAAGAGTCATAAAACATCACTACTAATATTACATTGTTGTTGTTGTTATTGTCGTCGTTGTTGTCGTTAATGTTGTTTTGTTGTTAAGACCTTAAACCATAAAGGTTTAATATTGTTATTCTTTAAACTAAGATTGAATATTATACGTTTTTGTTTTTGTTGAAATAAGTATCTTAGTAGGTTTATTGTTGATGTTTATATAGTTTTGTTGAGAGATTTTTTTTTGAGTTGCTGTTTAATATTATTGTTGTTTAGATTCAGAGTGAATATTAATGTTGTTGTTATTATTTATTATTGTTTTTGAGTTGTTGATGTTGTTATAGTTGTTGTTGTTGTTTAGTTGGTCTATCTCCTAGCAATGTTTTGAGAACTATATGTTGTTGTTTAGTTGTTCTTATTGAGTTTGAGATTAAGATTATGTTTTTTATTCTTTGTGCATGTTAAGAGGACATTAGAGTGATATAAAATATTGTTGAGTTTATTATATCTAATGTCGGTTGTTTGTTTCACCAACCCCTCTTTGAACATATAATCTATTAAATTGATTTTAAAAATAATAATATAAAAAACTATATTGTATTTGAAAAACATCTTACACTAATTAATGTTTTACAAACATTTTGCAACTCATCATTCACCTCACGTTCTTTAAAGGTTAAAATTTTCCTCACTGCTTATAGTTGTTCTTGGAATTTGAAACTTTGAACGAGATTCGAATCATTAAAGAACGAGAGATGAATGATGAGTTACAAGATACTCAAAAATTATTGATTAATGTAACTTGTTCTTCAAATATAACATAATTATTCATATAATTATTGTAGAAACTAATTTGAAAAGTTATATATTCAGTTAGAGTTTGATGAAATAAACAATTCACATTGGATATAATAAATTCAATTCTGTTTATCTTCGGTTAAGTGTCAAAACCGAGGTAAAATGTACTTTTGTCATTTAATAATTTCAAAAAGATCATTGTTGGAGATCGAACTCATGACCATTACATATTTTTCGTCGATTTTATTAAAAACAAAGAGGTAATGCACTTTTTATAACGTCCTTCATTACCTCGTTTATGAAATCGATGTAACATCTAGTTTTCAACCGAGGTTAAATTATTATTTATAGTAGTATATATATTATTCGTTTTAATCAATGATCACTAAAAATATATATATATTGGATGGAAGAATTAAATTTATTTATAGTTTTAACTTAAGCAATTAATTAAATTGACATTTCAGTAATTTGAAGGATTTACTAAACTGGCTCTTCCAATTTTAATAACTAAAATACTTATCTACTCATAATTCATGGATAAAATTGCTAATTGGTCATATTACTTACAATTTCCTATTTAAAAAATATTGATTTACAAATATTAAAACCAAAAAAAAAATATGAATCCTCTAATTGTATATCTAAGTGATAGAAAAATTAACACTAATTTAATTTAATTTTTTTGTTTCTAATACAGATTTTTCAAGTAGTGAAAGGAATCTTTTTAGTATAATTTCACTATTAAAATTGTACCCTTTCCATCATAAGGAACTGTTTTCTTTTTTAAGACTTGAATATTATTTTGGTGCGACTAACATGTTAGACAATGGGAACAAAAGAAGAGATGTAAAGAGTATACATAAAAACTAATCATGAATCATGATGTATTGTTTGTGTGACAGAAGAGATAAGTGGATTTCTTACAAAGTCCAAACCAAACAATAGCAACAATAATAATTAATGTCACAAACAAAACTACTCCTAAAAGAAGACAAGGACACAAAACTCTAAAAGCCAAAAACAGTGTCCCAAAAAAGTAGTAGTAGTGAAAATATTATAGATATGTACAATAACTCATTATTCTAAAAGATTCCATCTATCATAAATAAATAAATAAAATATATTATCACATGGATTGGGGACAAATAGATGCTTTCATGAAGGAAAGAATGGCTGACACAAAGGCCATTAAACCATGAATGTGAACTTGTCATCACGTGAAAGATGCTTTATATTTTTTGGTTAGATGCTAGGAATTTACTAAAGCACTTATATATAAGGTATCTTATGTTCTTTGGATCTATTCATTAAACCTAATAGTGTAAACTTGAAGTTGACCTTCAATAGAGAATGAGTACTCATTGATATTACTTTTATTACAATATATTATAAAAAGATATTAGTATTGATCTAGTTTATCAATATTTTAAAAAGAATTTTTTAACACTTTTAATTAAAGATACGGAAGTAAAATTGATAGAAAAAGGTATAAGTTAATCTATTTAAATTTACTTATCAAAATAAGCTATAAGTTGATATAAATAAAATTTAAATTCGTGAGAAAATTACGGTTAACAATCAGATTTTTTCAAACATATATGAGCTAATAAAGTATAAGAAATAAGTTATAACTTAAAAGGTGATAGATTTTAAATTGATATTTTCAAATAGAATTTAAATCCCAGTCATATGTATTGAGTAATATCAGAGAAAATTGTCCGTAATGATCAATTCAACTTGAAATTGTTATGATGTTATTTATTGTTGTAAGTTTGAATTTGAAATTTTGTATTAATTTGTCTATAAATTTTTAGTAGTTATTATCATTTTATTTACAAATAAAAAATAAATATTAATTTTTATTTTATATATTCTCTTGTTTTAGAATTTTGTTTTTAAGCAAGATATCATTAACTAGAGTATAAGGGATACTCTAACTCAACTATGAAGAAATAAAAAGGAGGGAGATTCCAAACCAACAAAGCCTAACTTAAACATCCAAGAGGGTTCATATTTAAATCTAGAAAGCTAAAGTTGGAATAAGGAATTTCACTAATAATAGACCACTTCCAAATTAACATTTTAATAGATCAAATCAAGTCATTAAGGTTGCAAACCGACCCGTTAAAAACAAAATCGTTCCTCCTATTCCAAATGCTTCAAACTACCACCCACAAAATGCTTTCGACTTTTCCACTTTTCGAGTAGTTTTTTGACAGACTACACCAACCTAGATATTGTTTCTAGGAAGGGCTAATAAACCCCTTTGAGAGATCGATCCATTCACCCACCTTGTCCCAAACTCTCAGCACAAAAGGACAATAAAAGAATAGGCCGTTCAATTCTTCCTCCTCTTGAGAACAAAAAACACATAATCCTTCATTAGAATTAAGACACAAACCTCTGATTTTCAAATGTTCTTTCTTCGGTAATCCGTTCCACAAAAACCTTCATCTGAATGCTTTAATCATAGCCTGGATGTGAGCGGATCACAGTTTTACAAAAGCACTATTGTGGCCATCCTCCAACAGATCGTGATATTTAGAATTCATGATGTTATCGTTCTTGAGTTTAGCAGTATACGACAAACCTTCTACTGAATACCAAAGCAGAGTATCTGTCGGACAGAAATGGAATAGCGCAGACTTCAGCAAATGCAATCTTTGAACTATCACGGGAAGGTCCTGCGACTGAATACCCAACTCCCCCCAAGTCCAAAGTCCATTAACGTGAGATCCCATATCGCCCACCCAAGCGCCATGCTCCACACTGCTTGCGTAAAGATCAGGAAACCTCATTACTAGAGTAATTGGACCAGTCCAAGAACCAGACCAAAAGGGGATGCTAGTTCCTTCGCCAAGTTTAAAACCATAGAACTTGCAAAATCAAACCTCATGTTAGTCGACAAAACTCCAATTTTTTCCAAATCCTTCCACCAATTAGATCAGGGGATCCTTCTACAGCCCGACTGATTCATTAAGATTTGGTGCTCACAATCCCCTAATCTCGCCTTTAGAACTTTTTAGCTTGACAGAGGTAGAGTATAATAAAGGGGTTCAATTGAACTCTCTGAATTTTGAAAATGCATATTTAAATTATATATATATATATATATATATATATATATATATATATATATATATATATATATATATATATATATATATATATATATATATATATATATTAAAGAACAAAGTAGATAACGATATGGTTGAAGAAGATAAAGGGGTACCTAACCGCCAACAAAAATTATCAAAAATGCCACAAACCACCAACCACCGATACAAGTGGAAAAAGCAAACACAACTCCCAAACAAAAAAAAACTCCTAAACAATGAAAAAAAACGAAAGCACTTAACAAAGAATGGGTTATAATTTCTCAGATAAGAGAAGCATTGAGCTCTATCGGAACAACAAGAACACACCAAAGGGAGGATGAAGACACTCAAGTCACTATTGACTCAGATGCAGAATAGAATTTTCAAGATAGATCGAGAAATCACAAGAGTTATCCACGGATCTACGAAAATGTAATTTTCAAACCAAAATAATGTTCTTGTCTTCCACGTTCTTAATTGTCACAAATTTACCTGAGAACACAATATCATTCCAAGTTTTCTAAATCGACCAAATTGCATAATGTAAAATCATAAGAACTCCTTAATCCTAGACAAACCACCAAACTAAGTGAATATCTGAACGAGGGTCAAATAATCTCTAGGTAAAACTACGCTCCAACCCAACCACTACTAAGTCACAAAAAAAAGGAGAAGACAATTCATGAATCTCCGAACAGAAAGAGTAAGAGGAACTCCCGAGACCAAAGCGATTCCCCTCTTAAAAATTTCTCTCAAATATAAAATAATGTGAATATATTAAAGTATTATTTATCGTTAATTCTTATATCAATATTTGGTATAGTGTTTTAATTCAGTTTATGGATATTTTTTTCTCATTTAATAGTTAATAAAAGCACAAATTATTAGGACTTTAATCCATAAAAGGGACTTTCAAACAAAAAAAAAAAAAAAAAAGAGTTTAGTAGATGAGAAAGCCTCATAACTCAAATACCACACATAAATATTTTTATCTATTTGACATGAGACTCCTAATACTTAATAAAGTCTCATCTTGATCATGACCAAGAGAAAACCTAGTATACTAAAAGTAAAACACTATGACTTAAAGTTTAATAAAAAAGTAATGGAATGTTGATTTCATGGGAAGCATTGTTAGTCTATCTTTGGCAGAAACTTTGACAAAATTAAGATAACACTATACTTTTGTTAAAATTTCAAAGTCCAATTTTGTAGCAAAATCGTTGTAATTCACATTGATTTTATGTGTTCTCACCGTAAATCCAAACATGTTAGATCTAAACTATGAAACTAGTTAAAGATTGCATTTCTTGGATTCCTATTTTGAGAGTATCTCCATGAATTAGACTATGATTTCTTTTGATACAAATAATTAGATTATGATGCTTTGCTTTAATTGTCCATCAAAATTTTGGAGGATTGTTTGGCAACTAGCAATATGCCACATATCACAAGGTCTAGCTACCCTCACCCACCACCACCACAACAACAAAACCTCTTTGTCTTTGTCACTACGAATCAAAATTCCATGAATTGACCTAATCAAATATATTTTGTTTTAAGTTGAAAACTTTGAAAGATACTTGTTATTCATGATCCATGACCTTGTTGTGTTTTCAATTCTATGCTATTATTACTTCCATTTTAAAGGATTCCCTTTGACTACTTTAGGGAATAATAATATAATTAACATGATTATTATAACCAAGCAATATAGAAGAAAGCTATGACAAGTATTAAAAATACTATTGTCGGCTTCACTATTAATTCTTAGAAATTTGGTTATGATACTTCTTTATTAATCTTATTTTAGTTGAAAGTTCATTGCTAGTAGTACTAACTTTTTTTATGGGTTTGAATTCAAGAAAGACCAATTTTTTCATAAATGAAAAGTCATACGTTTTTCTTTCGGCTGAAAATTAGAATGTTTTTGGAATATTATTGTTTACTCAATTTTTTACAGTTACAATAAAATATTAAATTATTTTAAATTAAAATCTTCAATCACATAACAAATTTGATACGTGAAAAACAAAGAACAGTAAAAATTAAAATAAATGGCATTCAATAAAAGTAATTTATTTTGTAATTATTTGTAATATATTTTAGAATTATAGTGAATCAAATAGTTGTTTTCTTTTTAAAGTTGGTCGTTTGTTCGAACGGGATAAACAAATTATTGTGTGTCTTGTCTTTATCTTCTTTTTTTAAGTTAAGTTATTGTCGTATTGCAAAAAGAGTTATTTTTGTTGAAAGTCATTTATTTTATTTGCCGTTGTTCTTTTTCACCACACATCTATTTTCTTGATATAATTGAACTTTCAATTTCACAATAACTGGCGCCTACAGTGGGGTAAAGGGATTTTGTTTATTAGTAGGCATAATGGATTTTAAATGACAGATTTGTTGTAATGTAATTCAGATTCAAGTTGTTCATTTGAATTTCATTTGGTTAATGTATATAACCAAATGTTAGTTGCATTTGTAATAAAATCTTGCATTTGAGAAATTGAAGAAAGTTAGTTTGAAAAATTTCTCTCTCTCTCTCTCTCTCTCTCTCTCTCTCTCTCTCTCTCTCTCTCTCTCTCTGTGTGTGTGTGTGTGTGTGTGTGTGTGTGTGTGTGTGTGTGTAAATGTTCTTCATCTTCTTGTGCATTGTTAATGGAGGTTCATTGTTGAACTCCAACAATTAGTATCTAGAGCTCTGGTTCGATTCACAGGGAAACATGAGTGTAGTGAGGTGTGTGATTGATTTCGGTTCTGAAATTCGCGTTGAATTGAAGTTTGTAATCGAAGAGAATCACAGATCTTGATTCTTAGGGTTTGGGAAACACGAGTGTTTGTACGAACTGAGTGATTTTCACAAGAACAAAGATGAACGGAGGAAATGGTAGCTTGAACACTAAGCTTCCAGTATTAAGCGGAAAGAACTAGAATCAATGGTCGATTCATATGTGTGTGATGTTTGTAGCCAAGATGTTCTTAATCTTATCAATGGCGGTTACACGCCGATTGCAAAAAATGCAAGAGAAGCGCAAATAACTGCACAATAAGAAATGAGGAAGAAGGATCAGAAGGTGTTGTTCTATATCCATCAATGTGTGGATACGAAGGTGTTTGAGAAAATTGTTGATTCGACGATGGCGAGGCGGCGTGGGATGCACTGGTACGGTGTTATGGTGGTGATGCATCAGTGAAGAAGGTCAAGCTTGACTCCCTATGTAAGCAATATGAGAATCTTAACATGAAGAACAATGAGAAGGTATCTAATTATAGCTCCAGAGTGATTGTGGTCACTAATGAGATGAAATCTTGTGGAGAAACGCTCTCTGAACATGTAATCATTAAAAAGGTACTGAGATCACCTACTCCTTAGTTTGACTACATAGTTGTAGGCATATAACACTCTAAAGATACCAGTACCATGAGAATTAAAGAACTTTATAGTAGTTTAGAGGCACAAGAGTTGCGTATGATTGGAAGAAACTCTGAACAAGAGTTAGAACAGACTATGAATCCTCAGACTCTGAAAGCATCTTTTGGAAATAAGAACCAGAAGCAAGCATGGATAGAGAACAAGAAGAAGTATGATGGTGGTGTTCAGAAGTCAGAACTCTCCAATTCTAATAAGAAATGTCAAAATGTTTAGAAGGGAAAGGAGAAGTTTGACAAGATAAAGGTTAAATGTTACAGTTGCAACAAGTTTGGCCATTTTACTACTGATTGTTGGTCAAATAAGGTTAGCAAGGGTGAAGAAGCCAACATAGACAGAGCAGACTCTGATGATGAACCTATGTTATTGATGACATCTGAGAGTGTAGTGGATAAATGGTTGACTGGTGGTATATGGACACTGGCTGCTCAAATCACCTAACTAGAAACAAAGAATGGATGGTTAATTTTGACTATGGTAAAAAGACCAACATCATATATGTTGATGATGAGTATTTAAAGGCTAAAGGAATGGGAAATTTCAGAGTTAAGTTAAACAATGGAAAAATTGTATTGATCAAGGATGTATGGTATGTTCCTGGCATGAATAAAAATTTGATGAGTGTAGGTCAGCTGGTTGAAAAAGGTTTTTCAGTTACCATGAAAGACAATCTCTTGAAGTTGTATGCCTGTAATCATAAGTTAATTATGCAGCCTGGCCTGGAAGAAACAAAACATTCAAAGTGAATGTTGCAACAACAGAAACTCAATGCATTAGTGCAAGAAGTACTGAAAGGGAAAGTGAGTTATGGCACAAAATATTGGGACATCTAAACTAAATAAGCTTAGGGAATTTGGGTTCAAAGAATATAGTACATAGAATTCCTAATATTGTGGCACCAGAGAAATCATGTGACATATGCATGAGAGGCAAACAACCAAGATTATTGTTCTTACCATAAATGCCTCCAAGAGAAACTCGTACTTTAGGTGTGGTGCATTCTGATGTATGTGGTCCATTTGAGGTACATTCACTTGTAGGGAACAAGTATTTTGTGTAATTTGTGGATGAGTTTACAAGAATGACATGGGTAGTACTCATTAAGTTCAAACATGAGGTGTTTGTTGAGTTCCAAAAGTTCAAAGTGAAGGCTGAAAATCAAAGTAGACAAAGGTTGAAGATCCTCAGAATTGGTGGTGCATGTGAGTTCAACTCAACAGAGTTCAAGAAGTTCTATGAGGAACATGGTATTGAGCATGAGGTAACTGCTCAATGCACTCCATAGCATAATGGTCTTACTGAAAGGGGAAACAGAACTCTGCTTGACATGATAAGGAGCATGTTGAAGGACAAGAATATGCCTAAGAAATTGTGGGGTGAAGGAATTTCTACTAGAGTATATGTGCTCGGCAGATATACAATAAAGAAGTTAAAGGAAGTAGTTCCTATTTAGAAGTGGACTGGAAGAGACCAAATTGTCATCCACTTTAAGGTGTTTGGTTCAGTATGTTACAAACATATACCAAATGATACTTGAAGGAAATTGGATGACAGAAGCAAGGTCATGTTGCTTAAAGGTTACCACAATAAAAGTTCTTATAAGCTCTATTGTCCAGTCACCAACAAAGTTGAAGTCAACAAATATGTCATTGTGAAAGAATCAGAAACATGGGATTGGAGAAAGTCTCAATCCAACTCTAGTGCAATGTCAACACTAGAGTCTGATTCCGCCTCTGAAAAAGATTCTGCCTCTGAAGGAGATTCTGCCTCTGAAGGTGATTTTGACTCTGAAGGAGAGTCTGAATCTGAAGATGACTCTGACTCTGAAAGTGAGTATGGCTCTAAAGATGACTTCAACTTTGATGGTGAGTCCAACTCTGATGGTGGATCTCACTCTGAAGGTGATCCAGCTTTTGAAGATGGTCCTACTTTTGAAGGTGGAGCTTATAAAGGGGGTTTTGCTTCTAAAGGTGGAGCTTCTGAAGGTGGTCTTGCTTTTGAAGATGGATCTTCTGAAGGTGGTCCTTCTTCTAAAGGTGGAGCTTTTAAAGTTAGTCCTACTTATGAAGGTGGAGTTTATGTAGGTGATCCTACTTCTTAAGGTTTCTAGAGACCACATAGATTTATACAGATACCAAAGAGACATGTAGACTTTGAGTTGCTGCAAGATACTGAGATTGATTCTGAGGGGGAAGTCATATAAATTTCCATGATGGTGGAATCTACACCTGTCAACGTCAATGAGACTTTCAAGAAGAAGTTATGGGTGAACGCCATGAAGGAATAGCTTGAGGCCATTGAAAGAAACAAGATATGGGAATTGATTGTTCTACCTCAGAACAAGAAATCCATCAGTGTGATATTGTTTTCAAGATAAAGTTGAAGCCATATGGTTCAGTTTCTAAGCATAAAGAAAGGTTAGTAGCTAGAGGATTCCTACAAAAGTTTGGTGTAGACTACTTTGAAGTGTTTTCACCTATAGCTAGACATGAAACAATAAGGTTGGTTATTGTTATAGCTGCAAATATGAAATGGCCTCTGATACATTTAGATGCAAAGTCATCTTTTTTGAATGGTCCATTGCAAGAAGAATTTTATGTGTTACAACCTTCTAGAATTATGAAAGAGAACAAAGAATGGATGGTATACAAGTTGCATAAAGCCTTGTATGGGCTGAGAGAAGATCCAAGGGCTTGGAATCTGAAGATTGGTTCATTTTTCAAGCACATTGGATTCAAGAAATGTGAAATAGAATATGGTGTGCATGTGATTCTGGTGTGTCTTTATGTGGATGACATAATTTTGACAGGGAGTTGTACTTCTGAGATAAACAAGTTCAAGAAGGAGTTAATGAATGAATTTGATATGACTGACCTTGGAAATATGGTATATTTTATAGGGATGAAGATTTTGCATTCTGAGAAAAGAATTATTGTGCATAAATTGAAGTATGGACTTGCGTTGCTAAAGAGATTTAAGCTGGTGAATTGTAACTCAACAATCACACCTACTGAGACAAATCATAAGTTGGACTTTAATGATGATAGTGAGGATGTTGATGCTACAACCTTGAAACTGTTGGTTGGCTATCTGAGATATTTGTGTAACACCAAACCTGACATATGCTATGTGATTGGAATGGTGAGTAGGTTTATGAGAAAGCCAAGGTGGTCACATTACCAAGTTGCAGTCATAATTATGAGGTATGTAAAACGGACTTTCAGACAAGGAATTTTGTTTCCATTTAGAGTATCAGATGATGTTAAGCTGGTATGCTACTCAGACTTTGATTGGTATGGTGACAGAGTAGACAAAAGAAGCACCACATGATACATGTTTATGTATCTGGGAGCCTCCATTTCTTAGTGTTCCAAGAAAAAACCAGTGGTTGCATTGTTAAGTTATGAATCTGAATACATAGTTGGTGCTTTGTCAGCTTGTCAGACTGTTTGGATGATGAATTTGCTGCAGGAACTGAAGTTCAAGGTGAGAAAACCATCCAGATTGATTATTGACAACAAATATGCCATAAGTCTTGCTAAGAATCTAGTGTTACATGGAAGAAGAAAGAACATTGATACCAAATACCATTTTCTATGCAATCAAGTTGATAATGAAGTACTTGAGGTTGTTCATGTCAGCACTTAGAAGCAACTTGCAGATGTGTTGACCAAGGCAATCAAAACTAAACACTTTACCAATTTGAGGGATGGAATTGGTGTTGTTGATTTTTAGACTTGAATATGAAATAAGGGTTGGTGTTGTAGTACAATTCAGATTCAAGTAGTTCATTTGTGTTTCATTTACATTTGAGCTTGCATTTGATTTAAGTTTCATTTGGTTAATGTATAAAACCAAATGTTAGTTGCATTTGCAACAATATCTTGCATTTGAGAAATTGAAGAAAGTTAGTTAAAAAAAATATTTTTCTCTCCCTTCATCTCTCTGCAATTGTTCTTCGTCTTCTTGTGCATTGTTAATAGAGGTTCATTGTTGAACTCCAATAAGATCGAGTAGGTTTTCTAAAGACAAGAATTTTGAGTTATGAAAAGTGAAGATGAACACGATCTTAATTGAAGAGAAATGTATTAAAGCATTGAAGGGTGAAATATTAATGTCATCACTCTTAACACAAGCATAAAAGATCAAAATGGTGGATAAAGCCATAAGTGTCATTATATTGTGCCTCAAGAAGACTACGGTTTTGATGTTGACAAAACTTGAATCATTGTATATGACCAAGTCTTTGGCTCGTAGATTGTGTCTAAAATAAAAGATCTACTCATTCCGAATGATATAGAACACAAATCTATAGTGGAGCAATTGACAAAATTTTCACAAGATCATTGCCGATTTGGTAAATGTTGAGGTGAATATTGATTATGAGGGCAAGACTCTACTGTTATTGAGCTCGTTGCCAAGATCCTTTGAGCACTTTAAGGATGCACTTCTATATATCAAGGATAATGTTATTACTTTGGATGAAGTCTCGATGGCTATGAGATTCAAATAATTTTCAAAGGTGAAAGATTTTAAGATTTATTAAAGTGGTGAAGGCTTAAGTGTCTCAAGAGGAGGGAGTGAACATAGAGGGATGTCTAAATCAAAGAGGTTTGACAAGTCAAGGTTAAAATGCTTTATTTGTATGAAACTCGGTCACTTAAAGAGGGATTGTCCCAAAAGGGTGGGAAATAAAGATATTGTTGAGATTTTTGCTACCTCCTATAAGGATAGTTATAAGGGTGTTGTTGCATTAGTAGTGTTGAGTTTGGATACTCAAGAAGTTTGGGTCATGGACCCGGCTGCTCTTATCACATATGTCCAAGAAAAAAAAATACTTTGAGTCGTTGAAGTTGGAGGAATATGGAGTAGTTCACCTTGGTGACAATAATGCGTGCAAAGTTCATGGTCTTGGTACGATTAAACTTAAAATATTTGATGAGTGTGAGTTACTTCTTCACAACGAAGTATGTTATATATCTTAGGCGGAATTTGATATCAATAAGCATGCTTGATGATCTAGGCTATTGCACTAGAGTTGAACATGGGGTGTTGAATTTCACATGGTGAAATGATAATAGCTAAAGGGTCTAAAATATGTGGCTTATATATTTTAGAAGGTTCAAATATTACTGTTCACCGATCATCATCTAATAAAGACTTTCATGAAAAGAACAAACTATGGGATTTGAGGTCAAGGCATGGTGGATGCCTATAGGTTATTTAGTGAACTTTAATATGCTTTTCAAAAGACAATGGTTAAAAACACATTTGACCCCTGAGTTATTATAAAGTTTCTAGGTTAAGGATGGTGCCAAAACAACTTACCTGATTGCCAGGTATTCAGTTACAAGAATAGACTTCTAAACACTTATTGAGGCTTGGAGTAGGAAGACTGTAAACTACTTTAGTTTGAAGGTGATTAAAACTTTTATTATTGATCAAATCAAGCCAATTTATCTTGATATTAAAGTGGTGTATTGTTTCTTCAATGGTTGTCCACGAGATAGGAAAGGTTATGAGTTATTAGGATGGAAATCCGATGGATTGAAGTTCATCGATCACGGATGTATTACTTTTAGTGAGTCTTGTTAGGGGGAAAAGTAAATACCTAAGGATGAAGCATTTGTAAACTATGGAAGAGAAGACTCGTTTTGAGGTAGAGCTTCCTACTATGGAGAGTAGTAGTAGTGATTGATATATTATAGAGACCTCTATTATCATCTGATTTATAATAAGGTAAGAATAGAAATTGTACCATCTCAAAGGTACAATAATGCTAACCTTGGGTGTTGTGCTTTGAATGTGATAGAATGTTTGCAAAACTTATAATTAGATACCTTCAAGGAGGCATTCAAAATCAAATGGAGTCAAATATGCTTGAAGAACCATAGTTGTGGACTTGTTAGACTAGGGATACAAAAAAAGGTGGTTGGGAGCAAGTGGAAGTCAGTGGCAAGATAAAGGTTTAAGAAAGGCTTGAAATTGATAAAAAAATTGTTCAATAAATGTTGAATTGGCGTAAGAATAATGTGGTTGATGGGTAAATTGGCATCACCAAGTTTTTAAGTCAAGGTAGAGATTGTTGAAGTATGTCTTAAAACCTTAATTTATGAAGAGAAAAGAAACATGTTTTGAGAGTCCAAAAATCGGAAATCAGTCGGAAAGTCGATGAAGATGGAATGAACCGCGGTGGAGGCTGGCAATAAAGTTAGTGTAGTGACATAAAGTGAGGTTGACAGCAAAGCTAGTGTGACGCCACTAAGTGAGGTTGATGGCGGAGCTGGCGTAAAGTGAGGCACGAGGTGGAGCCGAAGTTTAGTGAGGTTGGTGATCGAGTCATCGCGGTGAGGAAGCTCAGCAGAGACAACACAGTTTCTAATGGTGGCAGCGTAATAGTGAGTCAGGGTCCGGAAAGTCATTTAGTATGTCGAATCTCGGG
The DNA here is from genome assembly GCF_024323335.1 of Lathyrus oleraceus. Lineage (NCBI taxonomy): Eukaryota > Viridiplantae > Streptophyta > Magnoliopsida > Fabales > Fabaceae > Lathyrus > Lathyrus oleraceus. Next base: position 209,877,941 of record NC_066585.1, read on the forward strand.
TTCAGTTTTTTTGGTTCACATTTATTATGCTTGTTACTTTGGTTCTTAGATCTGTTAGTTAATGTGTTATGTTTGGGCTTGTGATGAATTCATTATATTTCAACAGTTGTAAATATGTATCTTTATCATTCTTGTTTTAACAATCTTCAGAATTTTGAGAGCTTAAGACAAAGAGAAAGTGTTTGGAAATCTTGGTGGTAATCTTATAGAGTCAAGGATAAATTCCTAAGAGTGTGTTCTTGGAATTTGAGAAATCATTTGAGACATCTAAGGGGGATTTATAAGCACTTATAAACACCTTGAGCATGTGTGGTTCATGTAGAGAGAGTTGGAGAAACTGATAAACACTTGGATAGAAAATAAAATTTGTTCTTGAAACTAGGTGACTGTTTTCTTATAACTCATTTGTAATCTTTTGTTGTAACAAATTTTGGATTTATAGTTAATCGAATAGTTATTCTCTCTCCCTGAGTAGATCATCTAACCAAATTGAGTAAATAAGTTATTGTGTTTTTGTCTTTTATCTTATTCTAGTAAGTTAAGTTGTTGTCGTATTACAAAGAGAGTTATTTTTGCGAAAGGACATTTATTTCGGTTCCTATTGTTCTTTGTCTCCACACATCAAATTATTTGGTGTGATTGAACCTTTCAATTTCATAATATTTTCATAGATGAAAAGTCATTTTCTTTTATTTTGGCCTAAATTAGAATGTGTTTTTAATATTTTTTACTCAAATGTTTACTTTCATCCTATATTTAAAAATAGTTAGAAAACAGAATACGAGGAAGCAAAAGTTTTGACTTGAAAACTAAAATATTGAATTTAAAGAAAATAAAAGACATGAAAGATATATTTAGAATATGATAGCTTAAGATTATTTATGATTTAGGGTTAGGCATCAATTGGAAGATTGCATTAGGAACTTTGTGTGGATAGATAATATTGACACAAGAAACTTTGGCCCTAAGCATAGAGGGTATAAGAGATTATGTTGGCCTGATAAAACATCATGTTTGGCTAACTCATCTTTGATTTGCAACATATTCCAAATTAATCTTCACGCGAAAACTTGAATATTGGAAGGCATGGTGTCCAAATTAATTTGAAATCCTAAAGATTGTATGTACCGCAAAAGAAATTTGCATAAAAATCAGATGACAAAGTAGCATATGCAGATTTGACTAAAAATCCGCAGTTGTCCCGCCACCAAATAAATGAGTCTTTCGATTCCAAATTCGGGCTAGTGTAAAGAAGAAAAAGTTGGAGTTTCTCCTACTCATAATGGATATTAGAGCATACTATAGGTTCAAAATGAAAGTCTAAACACCATGACCAATCTCCATTATTCTGGTGCTCCGCATCCGCCACCATATGCCTAGATTCCTGAAAATAATCAAACAAAGTCAGAAATTGAAAATATAAAGGTGTTGAGCCAAACCACTTATACTTCCAAAAATCTATAATAGAACTGTCACCCAGTTTGCAAGAGATGTTATCACCAAACCAATTGAACTTAGAATCCCAAACACCCATAATTAACTTAAAATCACTCCACCAAATGGAAGATTTCTTGTTATTGACCGAATAAGACTGATTGAGTCGTTGTAATTTCGTGTTACCATATTTAAAATCCAAGAGAAACCTCCAAACAAAATCAACAATAGAGATAGCTCCCCAAACTCATTTGGCCAGAAGAGTTATTGATAAATTCACAATGTCTCACTTTTAACCCACCTTCTAAGAATTAAACTTATGTATTTGGCAAGTCTTATTGAACTTTAGCTCACATGAAACACTAGCTTTTATTGATAAATCATGTCAAAACTTGTTTAGACGGTTAAATATTTTTTTTTTCCAATTTTCAATACAAAATTATCTCTCCCTTCTTCCAATTTAAATCTACTACAAATACTAATATATATATATATATATATATATATATATATATATATATATATATATATATATATATATATATATATATATATATATATATATATACGCGAAAGTACAAGACGGAAACTTTCACAAAATCTCCAAACACAAGATATACTAAGAAAACAAAACACAAAGGCGGAAAGACAAAAGAGAACAGAAACTACAATACTTATAATTTAATATTTATTACTATGACAAATGTAAATACATACATCTATGATAAGAACGTTTTACTAAAAATATCATAATCTATTTTATATTCGTAGAATATTTTTAATTAATATGAGATAATTAAATTATTTATTTTGAAACGGAAAACTTAATTCCTTTTATATTTGTTTGACAATATACTTTTAGATATATCTTCTTTTTTTTTCTTAGACCTTATAAAATTGTATATATGTTTTTCTAATAAATTGTTTGTATATATTAAACATGTAATTCTTTTTACTAATTTATATTTCTAATATTTAATATTTTATAAACTTAATTTATAGATTCATCCCTTTACACGACAATAGGAAAGAAAAAAGATTTGCCTTGCATAAAAGGTGGATGAAAGTGAAAGACAATAAAAAAAAGAGAAAAGATAATGTATATGATCCTTCATTAGATCTTGTGATCTTTGAAAATATAATATATGAGATTAAATTTATTTCTTCGTCTATTAAGAATCATATAATAGTGATCATAATGTTAGATAGACCAACTCATCCACTTCATTCCAAATCAATGGTTGTCTCATGTAGATGCACAGAAATATAATAAATATTTATAAATTCTAAATTTTCTTAATCTATTCTAATTTTTTATATAATACAATAAAGTGTATACAAATTTTACACTTTCAATCTCTTATAATCATTTTGTGTTATTTTATAAATGGTTAAAATAAAAATTAAATATTTTTAAATCTTTAATGGTTATGATTAATTAACATTATAAAATATTTATATATCATCAATGCATATCAATTAAATTTATATAATAAATTTTAATTATAATAATATTATAAAATGTAATAAAATATTTATTTTTGATTTAAAATAAATTATTTATTATTTTAAAGAAAAAATATATAATAGATGGATAATTCAATTGATATGTGTCAGTCAACTTAAATTGATGTAAATTATTGATCTAAAATTTAACTTATGTTAAAAAAACTAATTGTAAATTAAATGGATTGAGATTAGAATCGTGAACAAGTCATTTTCTTAAAGTATTTCAAACACTCTTAAATTGTTCTAGAGTCATTGCACAAGATTACCCATGATAATTCAGCCTATTTCGAGTTTGCATAAGATCGATGAAAACTCGAATGTAGGAAAGACAAAACTTTTATTTTTCAAAAGATAGGAAAAGTCCTAGTGATGGGCTTCTAATGTTCATCATTTAGATTGTTAGTAAATCTATCATCTTACTAACTGTAAATGTTATTTCGGGTCTGATGCATTGCCTTAAATACATTCAACAATCAATTTCACTTGCATATTCCAATTGAGCAACAACTCTTCCATCATTCTTTTGATATTTGACACTAGGATTAAATGGAGTGTTTACTTTCTTAAAGTGTAATTGTTTGAAGTTATCAAATAATTTTTTAACATAGTGTATTTGACTAAGTTCATAACTCCTGCTATTTCAGTTTACTTTGATCCTCAAGATAGGGTCAACTAGTCTAAGATCTTTCATTTTGAATGTAGAAGTTAGAAACCTCTTTGTTTCTAAAACCCCATTCATCTCGTTGCTATTATCAACATGTCATTAACATAGAGATAAAAGAATATCACAATGTTCTCACACAACTTTGTGTACAAACACTTGTCACAAGAATTATAATAAAATCTATTTGAAATGAGTATGAGTTTAAAATTGAATCATGAAGCATTGCAATTATTACACGCATTTTGACTTGTGAAAATTTGCTTTTTAACACTAGTATTCAAATACCACTTTATGATAGTCTATTACCACTTTTTCCAAAACTCAATTTTTGCAAATTTTATACTTGGTATTTGAATACCACATCTTGGTAGTCGAATACCTCATTACTTTCTGCCCTTAAAATATATTTTAATGACAATGCTTCATGTATGATCATGCATGATGATTCAATAAGATTTTTAGATTAAGTGAGAGATGAAACTCTGAGCAATTTAAATTAGTATAGTATGAATTTCAATTAGCATCTTAGTTATGTTCACTTGTTTTAAATTCTCACTTGATTTTCTATGTTCAACCTTATTGATCAACTTTATCATTTATGTGCATGAGACTTTGATCATTTTCTTCTTTGATAATTTTTTGTCTTCATCAAAATTGAACTAGATATAAGATATATTCTTCATAATTTCCTGTTTTTTTGTTATGACAAACTCTTTGAATTTATGTTTTTATGATAATTGAAAAGTCTCCCCCTTATTGGTGAATCTTGCAATGACAAAGTCAAACTTTTGCTATAATTATTTCGGTGTTTGTTTTAATCCATACAAGGATTTGACAAGTTTCCACAATTATTTTTCATTATCAGGAAGCATATAACTTTCTGGTTTCTCCATGTAAATCTCCTCATCGAGATCTCCATTTACGAATATCGTTTTGACGAGGTGCAAAACATTAATGTATAATATCATATTCTTCACAATATGCATCAAATTTAATAGAAAAATATTTTCCATCCCTATCACTCATAAGGATTTTAATACTTCTATTTAATTGATTTTCTACTTCCGCTTTAAAATTTTAAATGCATTAAAGGCTTCATCTTTATGATTTAAAATATATACATGTCTGAGTCTAGAGCAATCATCAATAAAAGTAATATCACTTTTGTCATTTAATTATATTGTGCCACATACAATATATTTTTATTATCAATAAAATAATTAATAATCATTTTTCTTTAAAGTTACATTTTCACTTAAATGTATCTAAAATATATTCAATGCATTAAAAACATATTTACAACAATTAACAACCATGATCATAACTTTTATTTTATAAAGAGATTTAAACATAAAAGTCATATTTAATTAACACCATATTAACTAACACACATTTATTTATATTTTCTTAAAATAAATATTTTTATTACGTAACTAACATATGCATCATGAATTATATTTCTTAACTTCATATTTAATAATGTTCTATGTTATATCTAAATAAGAATAACATTAGAACATAAATAATGAATTAAAATCATTAATATTTTCTATAACTTTTCTTCATAAACATTTGTCAACTTTTAATAATAAAGAAAATGTATAAATTACTTTTAATATGAAGATGTTCGAGAAATAATATTTTCATATTAGCATGCATATAGAATATGAGATAAATAATTTGAAGTTTAATAAGTTCTTGCATAAATAATAATACAATTAAAACACGCCCTTCATTTTTTTTTAAACTTTTTATTTATATCATTTTATGTTTCCAGTATGTGCATCATAAGTTCAAATTCATAATAATTTTTAAATTATTTATCCACAAATAAATGCATTATTCATCTTATAATATTTTAATTATTAATTATAAGTCAATATAATTTTTTTTATAGAAGAAGACTCAAGCAAATGTTAAAATAACACTTAAATCCAAAGAATCATCTTATGGTAGTAGTACATGCAAATTATTTTTTCATGAACATATAATATATTTATCATCCATTTATCTTTATTTATTTATTTTCAATGCATACATATTAAAAATATCTTAATATATTTAATATCAATATCAACTTGCATAAAAAATAATTAATAACCAAAAAATAATTATTTGCGTGAAAGAGTAATCTAATATCACATATTAAATATGTATCTTTCACTATGGTTATAAATAAACAAAAATAGATGTTTATCTCTTTCACCATTATAGAGAATTGTTATCATTTTTTTCCAGAGTTGTAGGCTTTAATATTAATCACAAATAAAAGATCTTCAAGACAATTTAGAGGAATAACATTTTATCTTGGTCCATCACTTTGATGCTTGAAACCGAAGTCTCAATTGTCATTATTTATAATAAGATCTTTAGAAAATTAAATGGATTGAGGCTGAAATCATGAACGAATTACTTTCCTTATAATAATTCAAACACTCTTAAATTGTCTTAAAGTCAACGCGCAGGAATACTCAAAATAATTCAGTCTATTTCGAGTTTACATAAGACCAATGAAAGCTCAAATGTAAAAAAGATAAAACATGAAATTTGCAGTGAAGATGTCCTTTTTGTTATATGTTTTTCTTGAATTCGAAATTATGAATTTTATACCAAATAGTATTGTTTCACATAATTGTAACATTTTTTACTGCATCCTGCAATATTTTACGAAGCGTTATTTATTTCTAATTTAAAAAAACAAAATGTATATTACATCACTTCACAACCATGGTCTATTTCCGAATTTATAAAGTACATATTTCCTGCAACACTTCACAAACGTTATTTATTTATGAATTCAAAAAACAAACATAACTTACATAATTTTTTTTCATTTTAAAACACATTTATAATCGTTAATTATTATATTTTTAATTAATACAAAAAAATTTAGTGACAATATTTATTTATATTCATGTATTCATGTAAAAAAAATGTATTGATATTATATCAATATTGAGAGAGTATATATAACAAATAACAAATAAAAAAGCATTTAAGGAAATTGAGAGAGTATATATAAGAGATATAAAAATGATACTAAGGGCATTTAAGGAAATTGGCATGCATTATACTAATCTCTACTCCGTAGTTGTATCATGTATGTATGGATTCTTTGATTGTAAGCATCAGACAAAAGCAGTGAAGATGCGGAAACGAGAGCGAACAATTCAAACTGCACGTTTAAGATAAGAATAAGATATATTATTAAACTCAATAAATAAAAATAAAGTAATGAATCTTTAAATAGAGTAAACCAAAGAAGAATTTTGTGGAGTAAAAAAGATTCTTAATTCTATGGAAGAAAAAACTAGAATCTAACGGTTGTAAAAGCTTGTCCTTTTCAACGTTAAAAAAGCATCTTTCTTCTTTCCAGTTCCACAATGTTCCAGACGTAATCTGAGACAATATCGAAAGTGGGTCCATTGAATAATTGGATTCCTTATCTCAACCACTACGTTAAAAACGAGAATAAAATTATATTCCTTGGTGCGTGATTCACACGCGATTTCTGATAGTTGACATATCAAATGGATTTGGATTCTGGTGTTTACCGTTTTTCTACAAATATTAATTTAATATTCGTATCGCCGGTGACTTGTACGAATTGTACACTAAAGAAGGAGTTAGTTTAATTGGTATGACTCACTTTATTTCATAATAATACTATAAGATAAGATTCTCTATATTTTATAATTACAGTAAATAAATTAATGTCATGAGTATTTTAATTGTCTTGTTAACTTGTATTTTAATTCTACATGTCAAAGATTCTAAAAGTAGGAGATTTAAATCAAATAAAATAATTTTTAAAAATTTAATTCAACTTTAAATATACAAATTACTCTATATTTTTATATTTTAAATAAAAATTAGATATGATAATCATAAATGGTATAAGATTGTTTCTCAAACCTTATCAAGTATTTTAAGATTTATCACGAATTATAAATTCTTAAACAGTTAAATTAAAACATATCTTTTAAGTTGAGTATTTTTCAAATTGTCTTTCTAAAGAGTTACAATAGAGGGTCAATAATGTTAGAAACAGAAGCTCTAACTTGTCTCTAAACATTCATATTATCAACCAAACCCTAAATTAATACTCGTATCCTACTACTAAAATCTGGAAAACGATCACAAAAGATTCATAGCGAGACAAGAGCAAAACATGAATGGAGAGGATAAAGTTGGATGGAAGATAATGGAAAGGAAATATGTTAGAAATTCTATTCAGCTAGGGATATATTTGAATTAGATGCTTGGGACAACATGTACACTTGTTTATGACAATTGACAGATTCTGGAGACACATGTCAGACACAGGGTCTGGGATATTATATACTAGAAAAAACCAGCTTGCAAGATAGATAGCAAATAACAATTAGAACAATAAATAACATAAGGATTTGTTAATCCATTTCGGTGAAACCACACCAACATCTGAGGGGAATTCTATTCAAAAAAGGAAAATTACTATCTTGAATTAGTACACTTAGTCTTATAAGAATAACAACCCCATGTTGTTCAATGTCTCTTCCTAATCCTAGTGACTTTTTATTTACGACTCCAAGTAGAACTTGTTGAGAAACAAGTGTGAGTTGTGTGAAGAAACAAGAGTGAGTTCTAAGTCTCACAATGCTTAGAAAAGTGGAGGTTGAGCACTTTATAAGTAAGAGGACTCATACACCTATCACATTAAGATTTTTGAAGAATATGTGGTGTCTCTCACTTGTTTGGGTGAGTCTTTGACCTTTAGGTGAGTGTTTGACCTAATGTGAATGTTTCCGTCTCATGATGACCCATCAGTGGTATCAGAGCCAAGGTTCTGATCAAGGGAGGATGAATTATTGAGAAATAAGTTTGAGTTATATGGAGAAACAACTGTGAGTTCTAAGTCCCACATTGCTTAGAAAAACGGAGGTTGAGCATTTTATAAGTAAGAAGACTCATACACATATCACCTTAAGATTTTGGGTGAATATGTAGTGTCTCTCTCATTTATTTGGGTGAGTCATTGACCTTTAAGTGAGTGTTTGATTCAATGTGTATGATTACCCCTCATGATGAGCCATAAGTGGTATCAGAGTCAAGTTCGAGTAAGGGACCGACTCCTTGTATCGAAAATCTTCCTGACAAAATGGTTAGGTGGCGTGTCCCATTGTAGTGCCCATGATGAGTAAGTGCGTCTATCAACGGTTGTACAAGCATGCGAATGAAAGAACTTCCGCTTGGGGGGATCATAGTAGATGGACTCACACTTGAGGGGAAGATTGTTAAGAAATAAGAGTGAGTTGTATGAAGAAACAAGTATGAGTTCTAAGTCGTACATTGCTTAGAAAAGTGGAGGTTGAGCACTTTATAAGTAAGAGAACCCATGCACTTATCACCTTAAGGGTTTGGGGTGAATATGTGGTGTCTCTTTCACTTATTTGGGTGAGTCTTTGATTCTTTAGGTGAGTGTTTAATCCAATGTGAATGTTTCCCTCTCATGATGACCCATCAAAACTATTTCACTTTCAATAGTTAGAAGGACAAATGGGCTTACTCTAAACTCTCCCATTTCAATGACAGTTTCCTAATATTACACGTGAAACTTCTTTCTAAACTCCCCCTAAATATGAGAACCCTTTCACTTTCACTCAAACACTCTATCAAGTGTTTAAACAATTACAATATGATTGAAACAATCTTACCACACAAATAATTTGTTCTCAAGCTTATATAATTAGTATCCAGGAACAAAGAATTACAACTCAACTACAAACCGAACTTTATGTCTTAAGTTATGAATGAAGGCGCGACTACTACGAAAAACGCCTATAATCACGGTTGTGAAAGACCTGTAATAACGGTTGAACAACCGTTGTCAGGTAGGGTGTGATTGTATATGGGTTATTTACAACCACAGTCAAGTGCATGTGGTAGAAAACTTGAAAGCTCGCTACCTATAACCACAACTGTTTTAAACAACCGTTGTGAAAAGTTTAAAGGTCACGGGTTTGATACCCAACAACGCTTTTGTTGTTGTTTAAACAATCTTTCACTACGGTTTTATCTTTCAACTGCGGTGATATGTTATTTTGAGTATATTATAACATATGTGAAATGTTTATTTTATCAACTACTCACTAAACATATAACCTTTTAATGTGATACAAAAATTAATAATTTGATAATTTAAATTATATTAGAATAATAAGTTACAATGATCAATGTTTTCCTAGCTTTTTTCCTTTTGTTCTATGTATCTCGCTCACTTTTTTAAGTGTTAGAATTAGGTTCAATGATCGTGACTCTTCAACCAAAACTTCATTCTCTACTAGTTCATTTAACTAATAGAGAATTAAGTGTTGATTAAAGAACTAGAAGCATTAAACCAAATTATAAATCTCAAAGAGTGAGAAAGTTACATAGGTTACAAGGAAGAAAGCTTGAAAAACCTTGATCAATGTAAGTTGTTTTTTAAAATAACTTAATTTTTTATATTAAAAATTTCTAATTCAATTAAAAAGGTTATTTAGTTAGTGACGAATTGGTAAAATACTCAAACCACATATGAAATAATAAACTCATATAATAGAAGTGTTGGTTTAACATAGTGAAAGTTGCAATATATAATGTATATAATTAAAAATCAACAACATATAACATATAAATCATCATCAACAACATCAACTTTTATCAACAATAACATATAACTTTTATCAACAACATATAACTTTTATCAACAATAACATATATCAACAAAAACTAAATCATTAAAAACATATATCAACAAAAACTAAATCATCAACAACATATATCAACAAAAACTAAAATCATCTACAACATCCAACTTTTATCAACAACAACACACCTTAAACAAAATACAAAATATAACAATAAAAACTAAATCAACAATAACATACAACTTTTATCAACAATAATATACCTTAAACAACATAAAACATATATCAACAAAAACTAAATCATCAATGCCATACAACTTTTATCAACAACAACGTTGTTTAAATAACATACAACATATAACAACAAAAAAGAAATCAACAACAAAATAAAATATGGAAGAGTCTCGTGCATGTACCTGAAATGTGAAGATGAAGGAAGAGAAATGAGTTTTGTATAACATTTCCCTTGATCATTTCCTTGATCCATAAACGAGATACGAAGAGTTTGAAAAAAAATTAACAAAGAATCATTATCTTTAACAACTGAGCATCACTATGAAGCTCCATAAATTCATTATACTTCAGTGCTTCAACAAAAAGTTCTTCTGCATCGTCATTTACAGTTTCTTCTTCTTTCTCAACTTCCTTTTCCTTTGTCATAATCTTTTCAATAGAATGAACCTTTCTTCTGCCCAAGTAATTAATAACTGAAGGTGGAAGCTTCACACCCTTTCCTATATCATATACCATTTTATACTCCTCGATGCCTTCAACATTACACTTAGCAGTAATGTTCATAATAAACTTCTTGAACTAGACTTCCATAACAATGACCAATATAAGTAACAATCTTCATTATCCAAACAACATTTATCAGATCTATAACCTCTTTAAAATCAAGAGCATATGTACCTGGCTCTTTTTCACAAGCAACACTTCTTAAAAGAACATATTTTCACTTATGAACACTTGTTTCATAATCGAATGGCACATTATCCAGGGGAGAAGCAACAACATTCACATGAATTCTCTTTCCACCACCCTTTCTCCTTATGATGAACACAATATTCTGAACATCTGGTTCAACATGTATCTCAAACTCACTTGTTTGAACAAGCTTTTTATTCACTTCAAAATTAACAGAGGTAACTTGCTCATCCTTCCCCTGAGTTGTAAACTCAATCACCAACATGTCATACATGTTGTTTGGAACATCCTGGTTGACATCTTCATTACCATATTTGAGCATTTGGTTACTCCACAATAGTTGAGTGAAACTACTTCCAGCATATATACTCTGGGAATCAAAGGTGCAGTCATTCATTTACTTCACTTGAAAATTAGGAAAGTAGATAACTTCTCCTACCGTGCTTAACTCAAATTCAACTTTTCTTTGTTGAACAAAATATTCTAACATTTTACTTGACACAATGTCTTTAACATAAATGTGAACTATCATCAGATATCATCAGATTCTCATTGTCTTCCACATTGACACCCTCCATGTTGTTGATATTAGAAGTAACATCCATACTTACTTCTACATAATCATCCTTTTCAATAATACCATCCATGTCAATGACAACATTACTAACATTCTGATAGACTTTCACATTCAAATACCTATTGCGGAGGGAATTTTTCACATCCATCTGATAAAGTTTGAACTTCATAATATATGACAATCTTAGTAGCAATCTAATGGCTTCAAGAAGGGCAAAAGTTTCAGCATTATATAAATTTCCATCTTCTTCAGCAGACAACATGATGTTTCTTATTTTGTTAGCAACAAATTTCTTAACATCAAGATCAATGATAGCAAAATCTTCATCTTCACGGGGAGTCATTTCAGTTTGAACATCATCTATAGATTTTGTGCCCTCAGTAAAAAATCTATATACCTTGCTATTAGCAATACACCCCAGAAATATGCTTTCATCTTAACTTACGGCATTTTCACACAATGTCTCAACATCTCTCTCCTTGTCTTCTACTGCATGATCATTCTTTTAATTTGATGCAAATTTTCTTTTCTTATCATGGTTATTAACACCACCACCATGGGCTACAACAATAGCAACCTCAACATTTTCATAGACATGATCATCGTCACTTACATAATTATTTCCAGGGATCACATCAACATTCTCTTTATAATTTTGAGACTTTGTCTCCCGCATGTCGGACAAGACGTCTGACACATCTTTATCAACATCTTGACTTCCCAAATTAGTTTTTTGGGTCTCATTTGTAAAAGACTTTTGAATGAGATGATGGTTTCTTATAGGCCCATACATGAGTGGGACATCAAGCATATTTCCACCAACAGCTGATTAGACTTGTCAAAATATGGAATATTGTGGATAACAATATTTGGAACATACATGGTATAACTAAGATTCGTTATACTAAGAGGAATACCAATATCAGGTTCACCAAACATAATATCATGTATTTGAATAGTGAAAATTCCAAAAATATGAGAAGGAACCCCAATAGGAAGAATTATGCCATATCCATTAATATTCTTTAGTTTCTTCTGAACCATTGTTGGTTGTTCAATTTTGGGAGGACCTTCAGCTAACCATCAACCTTCCCTTTAATGAAAACTCCTTTATCAAGGTGTGGCAGAGGAAAATCATCTTTTAGACTAGCTTTATTCAAATCTCTATAATCAACACACATGCAGACTTTTTCGTCTTTCTTCGGAACAGGAACAATATTGGCCACCCATTGAGGATCGGAGGTAACAAGGAAACTAACATCAATCTGCTTATGCACTTCCTCCTTAATCTTCACTGCCATATCAGGATGAGTTCTTCTCAACTTCTGCTTGACCGACAGGCATTCTGGCTTCAAAGGCAATCTATGCTCCACAATATCAGTATCAAGACCTGGAATATCTTGATAGGACCAAGAAAACACATCAGAATATTCTCGGAGAAGCTCAACAACCCCTTCTTAACATCTGGATGAAGCTGCGACCCAATCTTGACTTCATTGATGTCATCATCAGAACCCAAGTTGACCAACTCAATCTGCTCTTCAAATGGATGAATGGTTCTTTCCCCGTGCTCAAGCAAATGGGACAACTCATCAGACACGTCTTCATCATCATTCTCTTCCCCGGCTTCAAACATAGGGAAGTCAAAGTTTGGAGAGCGAGTAAGATCATTATATTCAATGGGTTTGAAAAGCAACCTGCATAATGATTTGATATTTTGATTTTTAGAAATAAGAAGTGCAAACAAATATTATGCAGGCATGGGAAAATTATTGCTTATTTATGTTTTTTGGTGATTACCATTTTTAGAAAAAGCAAAAAGTAAAAACAGCATAAAATATGGATGAATAAAATTGTATTTTATTGATGAGAAATTTGAAAATTCCCAACAATGTTTCACTTCTCCCTTAAGCATAAGAGAAGGATTTTTCTTTAATAATAAGACAAATTACTTTGAACGGTGAACAATCACAGGAACATCAACAACAACCCAATTGTTGTAAGTCTGTCAGTGTGTCACAAAGTTGGCACAAGCTTCTCCATCTTTGTCTTAATCTTCAATGATTGTAGTTGAGTGTTGTTCATCTTCGTGAATGAACCCTCCATTGTGGAAAACTTGTTACATAGTCTTGACATCGCCTTTGAACGACCCTTGCTGAAATCCTAGACCAACCCTGTTCTTGTTCTTAATGACTTCTATGACATGACCCCACTTGTCTGTGCCTCCAGCCTGCACAACTTCTTGTGCATCCTTCAGAGAAGACATGGATACCCTTGTCTTCTGAACCTCATCAGCTATTGGCTATGCTTGGAACGGAGTTCCAATCTCTTCTTCAACTTCAACATAGGTAAAGGAAGACAAATGGCTAACCAACAACGCTTTTTCTCCTCCCACAACAACGAGCTTACCATTCTTAACAAATTTGAGTTTCTGATGTAGCGTCAACGTGACAACACCAGCCTCATGAATCCATAGTCTTCCTAGTAAACAGTTGTAAGCCGGGTGAATGTTCATTACTTGGAAAGCAATCTGGAAGTCACTCAGACCTATCTTAACTAGAAGGTCCACTTCTCTAATGACAGTTTTACAAGAACCATCAAACGCTTTCACAACCACACTAATGTACCTCATAGGTGCGCTCTGATAAGACAACCTTGCCATCAATATATGGAGGGACAAGTTGTGATTTTTTCCTTCCTCGGAAGCTCTTCATCATAAAAGCTCAAATTATTGCAAGAAGTGATATTAGCGATGATATGATCAAACTGATCAACTGTGACATCCTGCTCCACATATGCTTGCTCAAGTACCTTCTGCAATGGCTCTTGGTGCGCTTCAGAGTTCATTAACAAAGATAAGACAGAGATACTGGATGGTATTTGGAGCAACTGCTCTACAATATTAAACTCACTATTCTTAATCAATCGGAGAACCTCATCATCATCATTTTTAACCTTCAATCCGCTGGATTCACCAGACTGACAAGTTGGAGTGTTAACAAGATTAACCACAGGAACTTCCACCCTCTTACCAACCACAACGTCCTCCACAACCTTCGTGGATACTGCACCAAATACACGACCTCTATGGGTTACTTTCACAACATATGTAATGCTCACTACTGAATTTGCTACGGGAAAAGGAACCTCTTGCCCATTCTCAATCATAGTAGCATTAAATTCAAAAGTATTTAAAATCAATTAAAAACAAGTCAAAAACCATTAAATTCACTAAAAACATCAAATCCAATCCAAAAATTAATTTTAATTCAGAAAATGGAAGAGGAAATTATTTGATTTTTTTTGGTGAAAGTCTCATATTTTTGGATTAAAATTGAATTTTATAATGATTTAAATGAGAAAAGGCTATTTAAAATATTTAAACAGAAAATTAGATAAATAAATAAAACGAGGGCCATCAGATCTCCCTCATTAATTTAGGTGGCAGATCTGATGGTTAAACACGTGTCATCCATGGCGCACCCGAGTCAACACCCATGCAACATTGGTAATCAAGATGGAAGGCCAAAATTAGAAACTGGACCAAGGATCAGGTGGCCTAGATTGATCCAGTGCACCACCGGAGCCCTAGCTCTGGTCATCTTCTCCGATCACCCTCGCCGGACTGGTCAGGACCAAATGTTCACAAAAATGGATGAATTATATACTATTTTGGAGAGAAAATAACGAGGAACTCGAATCTGACATCCAATTTCTTCAACTCTCACTATATAAAAAGATATGTGGAGTTGAAAAATAAGGTATACAAACTGAGTTGCTTCGATTTATCCTCAAAGAAACTCAATCTTATTGCCTACACTGGTAGGACTTCAGCCAACCACAAATCAAGAAAAATTATGGAGAAATAAGAGATAATCGAAGACTTGAAAATATGGAAAAATCACCTTCGGGTTGTAGTGATTTGGCTTGATCTCGATGCAATTACCAATGTCCTTGCTTCCTCTTGCTTGCAGAAGATGTTTGAGATGAAAAAGGTTATGAACCCTTGGAGTTTTAGCTCACAAACAAAATTTGAACTAAAACTCGATTTCAAAGAAATCTTCAAGGTTGTTCTTTCAATGGAGGTTAGGGGAATTGTAGGGAAGAGGTTGGGCAAGGGTCCTCCAATGCTGAGGCAATGGCAATGTATTTATAAGCTCTTGAATTCATTTCCACACCATTTGAAAAATTGGCCAAAAATAGAAAGTTGTGTGCATGGGTGCATGGGTATGGATTTAGGCCCAAATAATGATGTGATCCACTTCCAATTCATGCACAATTTATGATGAAGTCATAACATGGAAGCATGCAAAGGTATTTGAAAATTGAGTTCAAAAGTTGCCAAAACAAACCATCCAAAGGAACCATGCGCAAGTCTCTTAATTTTGATCCAAATGCAATGATCTTGGACTCTTTGGAAAGCTAGCATAAAGGGGAACAACTTTGATGTTGGAACTGTTTCCATTTGAAGCTTGGAATATGATGAATTTTGGTGTTGAAGTTGGAGGAATCAAACATACTTGAAAATTTTCTAAGTTAAAAGTCAAATGACCCCTTTTTCCACCTTGAATAACTTTTGTTATGAGCTTCAAATGACTTTGGTTCCTTCTACAAAGTTGTAGCTTTTTGAGTTATCTTAAATTTGGTAACAAATTTGACACCATTTGGAGGTTTCATGATGGATTTATGGATTTTAGAAGTTGAGGAAAAATGCTTGTTCAATGATGATGGCCAAAATGGACCTATAATGTTTCCTCATGGAACATGCTCTTTCAAGTGGAACTTGACCTTTATCAAAGAAGAAACTTTGAGTAAGACATCTTGAAATTAATCATGAAACTTGGATCATCTTCATATCATAAAAATTGAGCAAGTTATGGTTCTTGGAAGTTGACCTTCTATCTAGGGCACAGACAAAATGACCTATAATCTTTCACCATAAAAAATGACTTTACATGAAAAATTAGCTCTTGATTACAACATGAAAGTTGTTTGTACTGTCATACAGAGTAACTTTTATCTTGGAATTATTTTTATATGACAATAATTGTAGGAGATAAGGTTTAAGGAACCCTAGATTTGACTAGTTTACTTCTCTGGTCAAACTCCTTGAACCAACTTGCACACTTGAAGCTATTTTTCTCTTTAGGGATCATGGAGGATCATATATGCTTAATATTATGTTAAATGAAGTATCCCATAATATCCTTGACCAAATATTGAAGAAACTTGCTAAGGAACACACACAAGATACCTAGATGAATTAGGGCTTCCTTGACAAACAAGCTTCAAACTCTTGGTGAATTCTTGATCAAAATAACAAATTAAGAACATGGGGATACATATATGATTCTTAGAACTCAATTGTACCTTTGCTAACTTGATACCTTGCACTGAGGGTCTCAAACCCTAGTTGTGAGCTTGATGAGGCATAGGTGGATGCACACACTACCTACAAAAGAAATAAAGCTACACTAGACATATTTTTGGTATTTGGGTTATTAAACAAAAGAAAATAAAGTATGATACAATAAAAAATTCTAGGTGATCTCTCCCAATGCAAACTCAGTGAATGATAGGTGAGGAGGATACCAAGTTGTGATCCCAATGCTAATGCTAAGTTAATGAGATGGCATGAAGGATCTTATGGTCAAACTTGGGATCTTACAGCTACATGGTAGTTATATATAGGGAGAGTAAACACTAACTAAATCTAACCAACTCTAACCAATTGTTAATAACAAAATAACGAGCAATAGTTCTCTACTTGTGGAGTATGGTAGGTAATGGTGAACCTCAAGATGTTTCCTCGTGATGCAAAGCTCTTAGTCGAGAATCTTAAGTGTGAGTTGAAAGCTTCCAATCGAGAATCTTGAATGTGAGTCAAAAGCTCCCAGTCAAGAATATTAAGTGTGAGTCAAAATCTCCCAGTCCAAAATTTTGAGTGTGATTCGAAATCTCCCAGTCGAGAATCTTGAGTGTGATTTGAAATGTCCCAGTCGATAATCTTGAGTGTGAGTCAAAAGTTACTGCTTATGCTTTAACACCCTACCTTAAGATTAACATGGTAAATATTAAACATGTTAAGCTTGGATATGAATGATTTAAAGCTTTTAGGTGGAAAAATCTTAGTAAAGAAATCATCAAGTTGACCTAGAGATTTGATAGGAAATAGTTTGAATAATCCTTATAGTATCTTCTCTATGATAAAGTGGTGGCTCGACTTATAAATATTTTATGCATTCATGGAAGAATGGATTAGCAAGAATATATGTAGCACTCTATGAAGGTTCAGGAAACACAAGAAAGGGGGCGATTGAATTGGGTTTCAAATATGAATTTTTTTGTTATCCCAAAATAATAGCAAAAATGATTGGGGTATGACAAAGGTATTTTTATCCTGGTTCACCAATAACGAGGTTAATCCAGTCCACTCGCCAGAGTGATTTTGCCTTCTCAACATGACTTAATCCAATAATCAAACTGATTATAATCTCAAAGACTACTCATCAATGACTTCTCAAGGATTCCGACTACACTTAGTCCCTTAAGGAATTACAACTCAAACACTACCCGTCAATGACGTCTTGAGGCTTCTGACTATAACATAGTCCCTTAAGGAATTTAACAACTGTTAAATACGAGGTTTGTATTTACAATATTTCTCTTAAATAAGCAGATACGCACAATGATAATCATAATTTACACTTAAGAAAATATGAAATGAAGTTCCAAGTGTTTCTCTCTATTTTCTCTTTCTTGATATTGACTTTCTCTTATTGAAATTCTTTCAACATAAAGTTCCTCGTGTGATGATCATTCACAATCAAAATCTTCACAATTCCTTTGTCCTCTTTATATAGATGAAGAATAAGACTGTTGGAGGATAGAATTGGAAACTTCTTTAAATCCTCACCTGTAATAGTTGGTATGAGGTTGAGCCGTAAATCGTGGATAGTGGAGAGAAAATATTTTATAGTCATTTGATAATACAATCCTTGGAAATATCAGCGTATCTATCCTTTTGGTTTTACTGCTCAAATTATACTATATTCTAGAATATTCATTCATTTATTTTCTCTAAAACTTGGCTTCGTATATGAGATGTTTGAAGCTTGTTTAGAGTTCAGAGCCTTGATAATTAGACTTAAGAGTCTACTAAAAATGAGGCTTGAATTTATCATAGTACATATGAGTTGATTACTTCAGAAGCGTTGACTGAGATATCTAGAGTTAACTATCAATTTAGAACTTCTTCATATTATCATTTTGGTTCAGAACCTGGTGATGTCTAGAGACTAGAGTCTCTATATCCAGAGTTTAGATTCTCTCTCTATCCAGAGTCCAAAGTCTATCTTATCCAGAGTTCAGAGTATTTCTATGTCCAGAGTCCTGAGTCTTTAAATGCAGAGTCTAAAGTCTCTTTCCATCCAGAGTCTATTTTGCTCATCTTTGATCAACGTCTGGCTTGTTTAGAGTCTGCTTTATCTAGCTTCTGACTTATTCAGATCATGCTTTATCCAGTATCTGGTTTATTCAGAGTCCATTTTATTCAGGATATGGCTTGTTCAGATTCTGATCTATTCAAGGTCTAGCTTGTTTAAATTCTTCACACTCAACAAACTATTAGAGCATAAAACCGTTCTTTATACTTTGTTATCATTAAAACTTAAGGATAATATATGTATAACCAAAATTGTTCCAACACTCTGAAAATCACAATAGAGTACAAGAGGTTTATTTCAGTTCACTCCTAAGTCTTAAATCAAATAGAGAATCCATTGCAATTCATATCTAATAAATGACAATGCTCGATACTCAGCTTCAGATGAACTTGAAACTATTTTGTGCTTTTTAGCTTTCCAAGAGATCAATGATGATCCAATGAAGAAGTAGTACCTTAAAGTCGATCTTTTAGTGTCCAAGTAGCTTGCCCAATCATCATATGTGAAACCAAGTAGTTTCATACTTAAGGCTTTCAGAAAGAGTAGACCTTTTTCAGGTGAACCTTTAAGGTACTTTACTACCTTGCAAGCAGTGTCATGATGAACTGTGGTAGGTGATAAGAGAAATTGGATAAACTATTGAGTGACAAAAGAAATTCCAGGTATATTTTGGTGCTATAAAAAAACTTTCCAACCAACCTCTGTAACTGATTATGTCCTCAAAGGGCTTTCTAGAATCCTGATGCAACTTAACCGATGGATATATGGGAGCTTTCATAGGTTTTGATCCTAGTATCATGTACCTTTTAGCAAATCCAAATAATACTTCCTTTGGCATATGCTAATTCCAGTTTTAGACTGAGGAACTTTTATGGATAAAAAATATTCCAACTTGCCAATATCCTTGATCTTAAACTCTGTATCAAGTAATAACTTCACTCTTTCTATTTCATCCATGGAGTTTCCATCTAGGATAGTGTCATCAACATATACTAGCAATGTAGTAAATTATGAGCCATTATGAAGTGTAAAGAGTGAATGATCTGAACTAGATTGCTTATATCCTTGATTAGTCAAGAAACTCGTCAACTTTTCATACCATTTTCTGCTTGTCTCCCTCAATCCATAGATGGATTTCAGTAACTTCTAAACTTGGTGGTTTTGGACTGCTAACACCTTGCGGTATTTACATATACACATCTTCAGGAAAATATCCATCCACAAAAACATTATTTACATCTAATTAGTATATATGCCATGAATTTATAGAGGCCAAGGCAAGTAATATCCTTACAGTGGTTATCTTTGCCACAAGTGAAAATTTGTCGAAAAAATCAAGTTCTTCCACTTGATTGTAGCCCTTGGCTACTAGTCTAGCCTTATACCTTTCTATAGTTCCATCTGAGTTATGCTTCACCTTATAAACCCACCTGCTGCCAATATGTTTGATGTTTGGTGGATATCAACAAGGGTCCAAGTTTTGTTGTTTTGCAAAACATCTAATTCAGATATCATTGCTTTGACCCAACAATCATGTTTGCTTGCATCTTGAAAACTATTTGGTTCAGTATAATTTCTAATTGACAAAGCAAAATGTTGTTGTGAACTATATATATTACTTAATGAATGAAAATTCTCAATAGGAAGTATAATGTTGGGTGTGAATATGGAAGTAGAAAAAACAGTCTAGGGGGGTGAATAAATCTAAATTAAAAAATTCAACCACCGTTTTTCCAAAATCAGAGTGTTTTCAAAAATGAGTTGCGAGCGAAAGTTTGATGCGAAAATGAAAATTATAAAGTTGAATATAATCAAGCTAACACAATTCGTTTCACAAATATCAAAGATTATAATGATGAAATACTTGGTATGAATTAATTCAATTTGTGTACACAATGATTCAACTCATGGAGTTCTAAATTCAATTCATTTTCAGATTATCAATCACAATCTTTTTAAACAAGTTATCCAATTCCAACAAAGTCTAATGCATATGTAATAAATCGCTATCAAGAACAAACAATATAATATGATGGAATTGCAAAACATAAGCATGCAATCACTATGAATTTAAGTGCAAGAGTAAGAGTTAGAGAGATGCCACCGAGATTTATAGTGCTTCGGTGTTCGTCCTCTCTTTGCCTACGTGCACTCTTCAAGGTTTCCAATTGGAACCTTCATAGTTCCTTGTTATTTGACAAATATTTCTAAGAGTTCATACAATCACAAATCCATAATACATCTGAGAAAATAAATCTCCTAATTTTGATCTTGACTTGTATACAACAAACTTGCCAAACTCTTCTACATAATCTTTACTCGAATATGTTTCTTGAATCTTCTAATGACACCAATTTTACTCCAAGCCTCCGTGTGTAGAAATCAACCCCTTGATCCTACCAATTACTTGAGTGGTGAAATTGTTTGAATATTTGAGAAGAACTCCGCCTTATTTGTAGCCTTCCACACAGTTACTACTAAGGCAATGATGGAGAGAAGAACCTACTTCTTTTCAATGAAATTTGTCACCACCATTGACAATCCATAATCTTGCTAAAAATCTGAAAAACTCAACAAGATCTCCAAGAATGATTAGCTTCAAGTATGCTCATCATTTAATCAATTTCATAACTCTCATTATCAAGATCTGAACTCAATTGAAGTTGAAGATGTAATAATTTCGTAGTAAGATTTTGAACACTCAAAATAGAGGAAATTAATTTTCACTAAAAATCACATTGAAAAGTATGATTAGAATGATTGATGTTATGTGAGAGATGATGAAAAAAAGCTTTTATATGTGCTTGAAATTAAGCACACAAAACGTTTGAAAAAGTTAGTTAGATTCGAATCAAGAGAAAAATGTGATTTGAATCAAATGAGCAAAATGAAGTGGAATGGATGAAATAACAGTTTTTTTGAAAAAAATTATCAATTGATTCG
Source organism: Lathyrus oleraceus (assembly GCF_024323335.1). Lineage (NCBI taxonomy): Eukaryota > Viridiplantae > Streptophyta > Magnoliopsida > Fabales > Fabaceae > Lathyrus > Lathyrus oleraceus. The sequence goes on from NC_066585.1 coordinate 209,900,111, forward strand.
GATAAGACAAAGCTTGATTCGAATCATGTTCAAAATTAGATTCAAATCAAATGACACATAACTCACAATGAATTTTGAAAAATGAAATTGATTCGAATCATGTATAAATATTGATTCAAATCAAATCAAACATAATTTGTCCTCAGGAAAATGATCAGGATAAAATGTAAAATTTGACCAGAATCAAATGAATGGGTTTCATTTCTGTCCAATTTGATCAGGATAAAAAAAATCAGTGTAAAACTGAATGATTCGATTCAATCTTGTAAAATCTCAATTTTTCAAATTTTCAAAAGGACTTTGAGATTTTAATTTTGAATCAAAGTTTAACCAAAACACAAAATGATTTCACTCCACTAACATATGTTATTGATCAAAGAACATTTAGATCAAGATCAAATCTAATCAGAGTTTTATGCATGCTAAAAACGAATTAAATCAAACTCGATTCAGAGAAATGAAGTCATTAATAAGACCCAATGAATCAAAATAAAAACAAACATGAAAGCGATAAGACAAGCAACAAAATAACCGGTTATAGAAGCTCCCACTGAGTGAAGTATGGACATGCAACTACATATACTTGAAGATTTGCGGCAGCTGATCTCTTTGAAAGACTGCATATAAAATTTGACAGGTGGGAAGATTTTTGTGTAGGTCTAGTAGATCTTCTCAATACTTGATGGTCAGTTTTAGGTTCAGGTTCAGGTATGTGTTCATTTGATGATTTAGATATATGTTGATTTGATGTTTCAGTTTTATTTGTGTAAAGTATTTATGGATGTTCATTGTTCTGGTTGGGAGTATTAATGATTTGGTTATTGTTATGAATGTGGTCATGATCAACTGTTACATCAGGTTCAAGTGTGATTTTATGACTTAAATGGTATATCTAAGAAAATTATTGGTTTGGACTACAATAAGGTAGAAAGTGGTCATGGTGAGTCACATGTCTAGAAAAAATATGTTGTTATTATTCAAATCTATGATTACAACACCCTTGACACTTTGCTTGTACCCTAAGAAAACTTCATTTTCTAATTCTAGAATCCAATTTTGTTCTATGATTGTGAAGAGTAGAGGAATAACACAAAGAACCAAAGACTTTTAAATCACTTATGTCAGAATCATTTCCAAATCTATCAAAATAAGGATATTTATTTTGAAGTAAGGGACTAGGGAATCAATTATAAGATAAATGGCATGAAGGACACCATAAGACCAAAATTGCTTTGGTAATTTGGATTGAAAAATTAAAGCTATCCCCACATTTAATATGTGTTGATACTTCCTTTCAACTCTCCCATTTTTTTGGGGAGTTTCAACACTACTAGTTAATGTTCTATGCCCTTGGATGACTAGAAATCATGCATCAAAAACTCAGGACCATTGTTTGTCCTAACCATTTTGACTCTACAATTATGTTAAAACTCAGTCATGCTTATGAATTTTTGAAACAAATTAGTGACTTCACACTTGGATTTGCACAAAATTACCCAAGTGAATCGAATGTAATCATCAACTGCAATAACAAAGTATTTATGTTCAGGAACAAATTATACATCTTGTGAAATGAAACCTAGTGAGAATGTCATAGTTCCTAAATATCTTGCCATAACAATATATGCATTATGTAATCTAATGTTGACTGGAATTACTTTCTTGCACAAATCAAAAGATTTAACCGAAGAACATATGTGATCACTTTCTCCAAGTCCACAATCCATGATGGAATACTCAAATGATTTACAGAATTAGATATTATAGATATACCTGAAGTATGTGATGTCATATTGACTTTTCTGGATGAAGCACAAAGATTACCAAATGAACTTGATTAATGTAGAAAATTTACCAACTGGTTATATTGATCCTTAGTGAAAGTGCATGTATCATTTCCTTTGCAGCTCTTAGAATCATCAACAACACCTTATTTTCTTCATCCAATTTAGGTGAGGAAATATTGGACATTGCAATGCTCTTACCAAAGTTAGGAGGAAGCCCAAGATTTTTATCACATGTATTAATGGTATGTTCATTCCTGCCACAGTGAATGCAAACTTTCTTCTTACTAGAAACGTATGAAGATCCATTGCCTCGTCCAAGACCTTGAGATCTTTTGTAATCAACATCATTGATTAAAATCTTAGAATCAACAGAGGCTATGATTTTGAAATTGTCGTTCATGTTGAATGAATATGGAGAACAACGTGTTGATAGGAGGTAACAGATTCATAAAAAAATATGTGAGCTAACTAAGTCGAAAGAGTCATTCAAACCGCTAAGAAACCGTATTGAGCATGTGATCTCATGTTGATGTTTAGCATTACTCAGACCTGTGGTACAAACACAATGATAAGGGAAAGAATATACAGGTAGGTAGGCTTCAAATTCTTCCCAAAGAACCTTCAAAGCGGCAAAGAATTCAGAAACGGAGCGTGATTCTTGTGTCAACCCAAAGAATTTGCATTATAACTCATAAATATGAATACAATCTCCTTGTGAAAGTCCTTCCTTAAGTTAATTCCATACATCTATGGAATTCTGAAGAAAAATTATACTTCGTGCAATTGGTTCTTCGACTGAATTCATGATCCAAGAATGAACAAGCATGTTACAATGATTCCATGCCTTGTAACTTAAGTCTAATTCGACTAGTACAAGTACGAAACCATCAACAAAATCAAAATTGTTCTTCCCGCATGTTGTATCCCAAAATTTACCCTTTTTTTGACCTAATTGGCTTATTTTTCATCATCATATACGTTCATGCATATCATTGGTTCAATGGTTATGTGATCGAGGCATCTCTCTTGTGACCTTTTTCAAGCTTCAGAAGGAAGAAAGGTGATAATCAATGAAAAGGAGGTTGAGCTATCCTCAACTTCATGATCATTCAAGCTACAAGGGTTTTCTCATGCCCTAAGACATCTCAGATGGTCCATTACTTCATCAGTTGAATGAGATTTGCAGGAGAATGAAAGTTGTTCACACTCTCATATCTCTTAACCCCTAAGCTAAGAATTTGATTATCTCAGTATGTGGCATACCCACGAACCACTTTTGAATCATATTCACCATTTCCTTATGCAAGACATCCTTGTTCAAAAGTTTCTCTACTTTTTCTTAGAAGAATCAAGGTTGTGAAATGGTGCACTCATCTTCTGTCCTTTTAGACTGAAATTAGGGTTTGTGATAAAGTCAGTTTATTTCTGATTTTTTGAGAAAGACTTGATTCCATGATATTCTGTGTGTCCCTAAGTGTCGATGTGTAGAAGATTGGCCATCAATTCCATTCATAAGAGGCTCAATTGCTCAGGTGATTATTGGTTTGATTTAATTGGGGAAAGTCAACTGAGCAGATAAAAAGTCAAATTTTGATTCCTTGGGTCAATATTGTGTTCCTCAAGTCAAATATGGTCTATGGTTGAAATTTGATCAAGAAAAGTCAAGAGATTCATCAAAAATCAAGAATTATGGAAAGTTACTTAAATTGGAAATTAGGATTTTGAAAACTTGCTATTTTTGGCAAGTTTAATGTTAATGAGCAACTACTTTCATGGCCATTGTTCTCTATGGTCAAACTCCAAACCAAATTGACCTTAACATGAAATTTGTTCTCCTTTATTCAAGCTTTAAGGAGATACCAAGATTGAAGCATTTGGATCATTATGGGTCTAGTTATGGTCGTTGAAAGTGAGGTGTTTCAAATTCACTCATTTGTCCTACCACTTAGAAAATTTCTAAGTGTCCCAAGTCAGGATTCCCAAGCAATGTTCATGGCAGTTTTAAAGAACATTAGGGGTTTCGTTTCAAATTTCTTCCAACATGACAATTATAGTGTTAAGTCTCCTCTTTCTATTGATTCCAAGAACACTTCATTTGGATAGCCACGACTCAAGATATCACCCTAAAAAATCACGACCTTGGATTAATTGATTGGGCTTTATACTTAGTGAAATTTTTCTAAGTATTTGGTCATTCCAAACAATATACTTCATGTCCAATTTTCACAAGGTTACAAGCTTCATTTGGATTCGACCTCAACATAAGAGTTGTTGGGCATTATCTCCTCCCCACTTTTACTTCAAACATTTTTCTATTTTGTAGCTTAAGGAGAAACTTATGGACATGGCAAGTTAGATCCTACTATTAACCTATATTTGACAGTTTGACATGTAGTTCCAAGCAATCATCTTCGTGCCAACTTTTGAAGGAGCTCTAGGCTTTGTTTCAATTTGACTCCAACATCAAACATGTTCCCATCATTCCCCTCATTCCAGAATGTCCTATCTCACTCCATTTGGCCCAAATGGCATGGAGTTATTTTGGTTTAAAGTTGACATATTTTAATCTCCATTACCACACGTTTTGGTTGAAATTGTGCATGATGCTACATTCCCCTTGCAGCAGGATTTGTTCCACACGACCAACGCACATTCTCTTTGCCTTGAATAGACCAACAACACATGATTTGAGTGCTTGCATACCATGTCCAAACTTGGCCAAAATGGGAAATTTTTGTGATTGTCTTTTTCTCTCTCCACTAAGTCACACAATCCTGAGCTCTCTCATTCCACATCATGCTTCCAAAAATGACACAAAGCACACATTCCATACAATCAAAATGCAGCTTTGCATGCCACACTTCATTTTTGCACAAGCTAACCAACTTGCCCTCCAAAAGTTTTGTCCCAAAGTAAGGCATGACATCTCATCATAAGGATTGTATTTAAGCTAACCTTAACCTAATTGTGGAAGAGGTGATCATAGAGGAGAGAGATCTTGAAGGCTACAACACTGAACTTAAGGATTTATTTTTCCATTTTTGACTTGATCTTCACCATTCACTCAACTTCACCTTGGTTTCAGAAGAACATCAAGGTCTATTGGATTCGTGTATGAAGCTCCATCAAGCTCAAGAAGCAGTGGATCTTCTCCACTAGGTAAGGTTTTCTTCACCCTATTTCTTCTTCATGTTAAAGTTATTGGCCATGCTTAAATCTATACATATGCATCTGAAGAGTATGCTACTGAATATACCATTGGATCTAGGCTCATTTTGTTTGTTTTCTGTTTTTAATATTTGATGTTTAAAAATGTTTTTCTCCATGATCTTTCATTTATTTTTGGAAATCAAAGTTACCATGTTATTCTACTCTTTGCGTACTACAAATTTGGTTCAAGTTTTATTGAATTTGGAGAATAATTGAGGAAGTTATCTGAGGTGGAAGGAAGCATGTTGGAAAATCGTGATTAGGGATCATGTTTGCATGGCCAGAGATTGGGGACGAAGTGCTGGCAGGGAACGATTGGTTGGGTTTATTTTTTGTCCTCTAGTGACTTAAGTGAAACATGACCGGTTGAGGTCATGTTCACATGATTATTTGTCCTTTTTTCATTTTATTTTCATGTCACATTTTTTTAATCATAAGTTAAGAGGATTGGATCATGGGCCTAGCGCGTTTGCTCCTGCCCCCCCCCCCCCCCCCCCCCCCGCTTTGGGCCCATGTATGTATTTTAAATTAAATCCAGTTCATTTCATTATTTACTCATACACCCCTTGCCATTTTTACCTTATTATTTTATTATGTTTCATTTCATTAGATTTAAAATACTTCCCCTACCCTAAAAATTATGAATTAATTTATGATTGACATTTGAAATATTATTTAATGTTGATTTATTTTGGTAACTATTATGCTTTTTTCAAATATATATGTTTAAATTAAGCTAGTATATTTATTAGGGTTTTGTTTGTTTATTTCCCATTTGAATTTTGGTTCAATATTTTGTACACTTTTAGACACATGAGCATAGACCATTTGGGCTTTCATTTGACATAAATATTATTAATTTTAGATTATTTTTTAGCTTTATTTTGAAAATGGTTTGGTATGATCAACTATTGATGCATTGCTTGAATGGTAGTTTTGTTTGAACACTTGTGCACATAATTTTGAATATATCTTTAGGAAATTTTAAGTTTATGGTTTCATCTTACTATGCATGAATTTTCATTATTTTTTCTATGCTTTTAACCATTTTTCTTGAATTATCCAAGCAAGCTTGTTCCTTTGTGATGTACATTGCATCTAGTTAATTATTTTGGAATGCACTTGTGCAGCCATGTGGGACCTCTCTCTCATTCTCTCTTGATTTCATCATCATCATTTAGAGGTCTTAAATTCATCCATATGACCCCTTTTTAATTATTTCCAATTGATGTTTCTTTTCTTGATTACCTTGAATTCTACTTACTTGCTTTTGAGATCATGGTTTGGATTGTGTCTTGTGCATTCCAATTTGAAGTACTAAGAGTCCAATTGGATTTGTTTCCCCTTGTCTACACTTCTTATTTCCTTGGTATTGGTATCCTTATACCTTTCTCTTATGATTCTTTGAATGGTATTCCATTGCCATTCATCATGATGACACATTAGGAGATACATTCTTATTTTTCTTAACCTAGTTTTGAGTTTGGTGGATGGTGAAGCTCTTAGGAGCTTGGGATCCATCCTTGTGTATTTTAATGTTGTCCTTATTTCATTTCTTTATGTCTCAATTTCATTTTACTTTGCCTATTTACTTTGGTTTGACAAAGGATTCCTTGCTTGGATGATGTCTACCTTTTGACTTGCTAGTTATATATGAACTTTGAGTTTATTGGTTTGTTGATACCTCTTGAAGTTTGGAAGTTGTATTTGGTGCTTTGAAGAGGACTCTGTTATTATCCCATGACCTATAAGCATCCCTTTTTTAATCTTTGTTCGTCTTGTTGATTTTTGATAAATGATTCCTTTTCTAGGATGATATTTTTACTTGTTTATCAAGTTACTTAGATTTGATGTGTGTGTGAAGTTTTGGTGACTTATCTTGTTACTATTGAACCTCACCTTGAGTTAAATTATTGTACAAGTCACAACACCCTTTGATTTCATGCGTATACCTTTATTATTTGATTACTTGTTGTTTAAGCTTCTTTGAACTTGTATGATTGGTTGCCTATCTTTTGGCCTATTTTGGAGCATAGCTTATGTGATTCATTCATGATGCTTGAATTGACTTGTATGTGGAATTTAGTATGTCATTTACTTCTGACTTATGTGATTTGATACCATTTTCCATAATTCTACTTCATCTATGCTTGCTTGAATTGTATTGGCTTTTAGGATCATGCCTATAGTTTGATTTTGATCACTACTTGTCTCAATCTTTCAGTGTGTTTATGATGCCTTTCTGATGTCTTAAGTTTTATTATGTGTATTGACTTCATGTCTATTTTTTTGATCTTATTCATTTACTATGCCATTTGTCATGTCCAACTTGTCCGCATACTTGTGTTCATTTCACTATACAAATTTACATGATAATTGTATGCTTTGATGATTAAACCATATATGCATGACCTTTAGAAGTAACACATGTCCTTATGATTATTTGGATGTGATGTTGCTGCTCATTTTGACTTGATAACTTGTCATTTGCTTGTATCCTTCTTCCATGACTTAATATGGATTACTTTATTTATATTTCATATATTCTTTCATGACTTGATATGATTTGTTTAGTTTCCATCCTTTTGTCCCATGACTTGATATGGATTACTCTGCTTACCTTTTATCTATCCTTTCCATGACTTGATATGGATTACTCTGCTTACCTTTTATCTATCCTTTCCATGACTTGATATGGATTGTTATGGCTTGTATCTTCTTTCCATGACTTGATATGGCTTACTTTATGAATTTGTTTATACTTTCACCTTGACTTGATAGATTTGTCTTCTTATTTCATCTCTTTTTTTCCTTGTGTGGATAACATGTTCCCCATTTAGTTCATTCTTGATTAAGTTTAAACTAAAGTAGACTTTAGGTTTGTTAACCAAGCATGACAACATTAGGTATACCCCTTTGATCCTTAACTACGGTGCTCTGACTCTTTATTGATACGTAGGAATTGGGTTTCAAAACCTAAGCGAGCGCAATAATAAAACTTTTTATTTTATTTTATAAGTAATTAATCCTTTTTCATGCATTCCCTTTAGTTAGTAAGTTTTAAAATAAACACACCCTTTTGATTAGAATAACAAGAGTGGATCCTGTAGAGTACTACAAACGTGAGGGGTGCTAATACCTTCCCCTTGCATAATCGACTCCCTTACCCATCTCTTGGTTGCGAGACCATTAGACTCATCCTTTTGTAGGTTTACTCGGTGATTCCTTTCCCTACCTTGGGATAAATAACATTAGTGGCGACTCTGTTTTGTGTGCGCGTTTCTACAAGATGCGACAGTTGGCGACTCCCTAAGCAAGTCAATCTCAGCTCTTGATTATTTTCTTTTCTTTGGGTGTTTATTTTTTTATGTTTCACTTGCTCATTGAATTCATTACATTTCATTACTCTTCATACTTTGGATATTGCTACCGTGCTGGTTGCTGGATTTTCTGTTTGCAGGTTGGATGGGATGTTACTATGAGGTAAAAGGCCCACTACCCAATCCAGTGACACATAGGTTAGAATGGATAGTCATGTTAACTCTCGTGGTGCCTGCCACGTAAGAGTTTATATGGCATACCACGCCCAGATGAGGTTCTGGTGAGAATGCTTTTGTCTTGCATGCCTTATGCACTATACAGTGTGTTATCATAAGAACCATCGATTCTGGTTACCATTTAGAAGCCTGTCCTATTCTGATTAGAACCTACTTGTGAGTTGGGGCAGGTGTTACAAAACAAGCCTTCATCATACCTGGTTTTCTCAGAATTATGTTGAACTTTTCACCCAGTTATCAAGCACAACAATTATCCATTGATATGGAAACCACATTTGCATTCATAAGCATCATTATGTTCATTCTCTTAACACACGTGTCTTTGTATTTCCAGGTGTTTTTAATTCTCGATTCTCGTTATTTAAGTCGTCTCTAAAGATGGATACTAGTAGAGGTGGACATATTTCTTACAAGTCTCTTGAGGTCAACCAGGATTCCCTTCTCGAGATGGCTGTGTTGGTGTAAGCCCTAGAGGCCAATACTTTTGGTATTTGTTTCGAATTATTTATTAATAATAAAAGGCTTTTTCTTTATTATGTTTGTTTAATAAAGTCCCTAGAATAGCTAGTCCGTTTAATGTATCAAGTATGACTTAATCATGAGATCACATTAAACATAAGGATATTATTCTTAAAGTATCCGTAGTCGAGCTTTATTGTGAAGTGGGATAACATTAAAGCATGAAGACTATTATGTTTATAGACTGATGATCACATCTCATGGATCATGGATAAGGAGTTATCAAGTCTCAAACATAGGTATGAATATTAAGAGTAATATTTATACTGGATTGACCCGCTATGAGAATACTACATAGAATGTTATGCAAAGTGTCATAAGTTATTATCATGGTGATAATGGTGTATACCACTCTTCGACCTGAAACCACTATGGACCCTAGATGTAGAGTCGAGTGCTTTATTGTTGATCCAACGTTGTCCGTAACTGGATAACCATAAAGACAGTTGATGGGTACTCCACAAAGCATGCTGAGGGACATGAGTGACCTAGATGGAATTTGTCCATCCTGCGTAACAGGATAAATGTCTATGGGCCCAATATTGAACTGGACAAGGATGACACGGTCTATGCCTTGTGTTCAATATAGACATAAGGGCAAAAGGGTAATTATACACATAATTATTATCACAGAAGGATTTGTCAGATCACATGATATTTTCGTGACTTGGATAGCAGTGATGTGTTGCTAGATACCGCTCACTGTTTATTATGTTAAATGTGTGATTTAATATAATTGCCAGCGTCGCCAAAACCTACAGGGTCAACCACAAAGGACAGATTGATGAGAGATAGAGTAACTAAGGAACACCGTAAAGGTACGGTGCACTTAAATGGTAAGGTACCATACGCTTAAGTGATTTTGGGCATATTATAAGATATGGGCCAAAATACACTTAAGTGGGCTTTTTAGCTTGAAGCCCACACAAGTGGTTCTATAAATAGAACCCTTGGGTAGAAGCATTGTCACTCTTGCATTTCGTTTCTCTCTCTCTCTCTCTCTCTCTCACTCAAAGTCTTCATTCGTAGCAGCTAGCACAGAGATTGAAGGAATCCGTTCGTGTGGACTGAGTAGAGACGTTGTCATCGTTCAACGTTCGTGATCGCCACAAGAGGTAACGATTCTATCACTGATCATGCCCATTCGTAAGGATCACTAAATGGAGAAAATTTTAAATTCCGCTGCGCCTTGGATGGCAATTCTCCTTAAGTGGTATCAGAGCCACTTACGAAACCATGAATCTGATAACTGTTTATTTTCTGTATTAATACGATTAAAGACAGAATGAATCAAAGATTAAATTAAGATCGATCAAGTTATATATATGATATAAGTAATCCTGATGCAAAATACATTATATATGATATAGTATTCTTGTTTCGTTCATTCAAACACTCAATGGTTGTTTTCCTTTGAGCGATCAATGGTCGTTTGCTTCTTGATCCGACATTAGTATGGTGAAGCAATGATGTGTTGATCAATCATACTGAATCAACAATCGAGATGTGTTTGACGGTCTGAAATTGGTGCATTAGGGTTAGTGACGGCACAAGGGTTGTGTTGTCAGAGAGTTATGCGATTGGGGTTGTGACTGCACAAGAGTTGTGCTTTCTAAACACTTTTTCGAACAGTTTTAACCGGTTAACGCATATGGTTAACCGGTTAACGCGAAACGGAATACAGCTTTCTAACTATTTTTTAAACAGTGTTAACTGGTTAACGCATATGGTTAACCGGTTAACGCAATACGAAATACAACCTTTTAAGTTTTTCAAACAGTGTTAACCGGTTAACGCATTTGGTTAACCGGTTAACGCAAGACAGAAAGCAAATTTTAAACAGATTTCCAACAGTGTTAACCGGTTAATGCAGTTGGTTAACCGGTTAACGCAAGGCAAAATTCACCCGTTCGGCTAATTCTGCGTAATGTGATCGGTCGTCGAGATTTAATTTGGTTTTAATTGATTAAAAGAATTAAAATTGATAATAATAATAATGTGTTTATTATTTTGTGGTGATCGGTTATGGCCTTAGTTTTCCTTTATTTTGTTTTGGGTTTTAAAATACGACCTACGTGTCGTGCCTCTCTTTTAATCTCTCAATGTAACTTCTTTTCTCATCTCACTCCTTCGTATGTAAAACGAGTTTCTTTATGTAATGTAATATTATGAAGAAATCAAAGAAGTCAGTGCCAAAGGAGGACAACCTTGAAGATCTTGCTTGGAGAAGCTTAGATCGTTATTAGGTTAGCTTAGGCTCTCTCATTGGCTTGGGAGAACAATTGCGCTAGGGGCCATAACTGTTTCATTATATATGTATGTTGATGCATATGTATGTATGTTGATGCATGTGAGAGACGATTTATATGATTAATAAGCCGGTGAGATCAGAATAATTGAAAATTCCCTCAAATTAAATATTAAGTTTATGCTTTCCAAGTTTTAACACTCATCAAGACTAGTATCGGATAATGTAGGTTTCGCCTACGCGAGGTGCATGTTTTATATTAGTAAGGTGCGATGGGATAATTGTAATATCCAATTATTAAAACAATGGGTCAAACTTGACTAAACAAATTATAATAAGATTATATATGTTTAGAAGCAAGAGTTGGGAATTATCCATGTGATGGATTGGAATAAGGAGTTATTCACCCAACTAAAATATTCGAGAGTTGTATTAGATACAATTGGAAGGAGTTCCTACCTAAATAACCTAGTTTTGTGTAATCCGCCTACGCGGACTTAGAACGAAGTGAAATATGGATCTCGACCCACTAGAAAATCTTCCAACGGGATTTTCCGAATCAAATGATGAGGGTCATTTGTTTTGAGTAAAATAGTGGGAGCATATTTAATTAAAGGCCTAATTAAATATGTCAATGATACTTATATTTTCATTAATTCTTATGTAGATTACCATGATAACAAACACCTCTAACAACATCTTGCGATCAATCCTTGACAAAGAAAAATTGTTTGTGACAAATTTTCTGGATTGGCACCGAAACCTGAGGATTGTCCTCAAACATGATAAAAAGTTGTATGTCTTGGAGAAACCTTTTCCTGAAGATGAACCTCCTAGTTCTGCACCTAAGGCAGAAAGAGATGCTTATAAGAAGCATGTCGATGATGCCAATGAAGCTGCTTGTCTCATGCTAGCTACCATGAACTCAGAATTGCAAAAGCAACATGAGAACATGGCAGCGTTCGATATGATCGAACACCTAAAGATGCTCTATCAAGAGAAAGCAAGGCATGAAAGGTTTGAAGTTTCAAAAGCCATTTTTCAAGGCAAGTTAGCTGAGGGAGCCCCTGTAGGTCCCCATGTGCTCAAGATGATTAGGTATGTGGAAAACCTTGAGAGATTGGGTTTTCCCCTCGGAAAGGAACTTGCGACTGATTTGATCTTGCAATCGTTGCTAGATAGATTCAATCAATTTGTCCTAAATTTCAATATGAATGATATGGACAAATCTCTTCCTGAACTGCTCGCCATGTTAAGAACTGCTGAGCAGAATCTGAAGTCAAAAGGGAAGTCCATTCTGATGATCAGAAATGGAAAGAGACAGAACAAAAGGCCCACCAAGCAGGGTGATAAAGGGAAAGGCAAGGAAGTTGCCAAACCCAAACCCACCGTTGCTGCTTTAAAGCCTAGTGGAGGCATAGAAAAAGAAGGCACCTGCTTCGATTGCGGTAAGATCGGACACTGGAAGAGAAACTGCCCAAAGTACCTGGAAGATAAGAAGAATGGAGTAGAGACTTCAACTTCAGGTATTTTTGTTATTGAAATTAATTTATCTACTTCTGCATCATGGGTATTAGATAATGGATGCGATTCTCACATTTGTACAAATGTGCAGGGACTAAAAAGGAGTAGAGATTTGGCAAGAGGTGAAGTCGACCTACGAGTTGGCAATGGAGCAAAGGTTGCTGCTTTAGCCGTAGGAACTTTTGTATTGACTTTACCTAGCGGTTTAATAATTCAGTTAGAGAACTGTTATTATGTACCTGCAATTAGCAGGAATATTATTTCCGTTTCTTGTTTGGACAAGTTTGGTTTTTCATTTATAATAAAGAACAATTTTTGCTCAATTTATTTGATTGATATATTCTATGCTACTGCACAAATAAACAATGGACTATATGTCCTTGACCTTGAAATGCGTATTTATAACATTAATACTAAAAGGATGAAACCTAATGAGTTAAATCCAACTTACTTTTGGCATTGTCGATTAGGCCACATAAATGAGAAACGCATTTCAAAACTCCATAAAGATGGACTCTTGGACTCTTTTGATTATGAATCATATGAGACATGCAGATCTTGTTTAATTGGAAAGATGACAAAGTCTCCATTCACAGGAAAATGTGAAAGAGCTAATGATCTTTTGGCCCTCATACATACTGATGTATGTGGACCACTGAAAATTCCAGCCATAGGAGGTTTTCAATACTTCATCACATTTACTGATGATTTCAGTAGATATGGTTATGTGTATTTAATGAAACATAAATCAGAGTCTTTTGAAAAGTTCAAGGAATTCAAGAATGAAGTAGAAAACCAACTAGGTAAGAATATTAAAACTCTTCGATCAGATCGAGGTGGTGAATATTTAAGCCTAGAGTTTGATGACCATATGAAAGAGTGTGGGATCCTATCCCAACTTACTCCTCCTGGAACACCCCAATGGAATGGTGTATCTGAGAGAAGAAATCGAACCCTGTTAGACATGGTCCGATCCAAGATGAGTCACGCCGATCTTCCAAACTCGTTTTGGGGACATGCACTATTGACAGCAGCTTACACACTTAATCGTGTTCCATCCAAAAAGGTTGAGAAGACACCATATGAGATATGGAGTGGTAAGAAACCACATATGTCTTACATGAAGATTTGGGGTTGCGAAGTTTATGTGAAACGACAAATTTCAACTAAGCTTGAGCCCAAATCTGCCAAATGCTTATTTGTGGGGTATCCTAAAGAAACAAGAGGGTATTACTTCTACAATCCTTCTGAGGGAAAAGTGTTTATCGCTCGAACTGGAGTTTTCCTAGAAAAGGATTTTATTTCCAAAGGAATTAGTGGGAGGAAAGTAGAGCTTGAAGAAATTCAAGAATCACAAAGCATCGATACACCTATGGAGGAATTAGAGCAGGAAACACAAGTGGTTGTGGAAGAGCAACCTGCTCAAGTAGAACAAGACCAGCATAGGTCAAGCAGGATACGTCACCTACCTGAGAGATATGGATAGCTCATAACTGATCAAGGTGATGTATTACTCATGGATCAAGATGAGCCTGTGACCTACCAAGAGGCCATAACTGGTCCCGAGTCTGAGAAGTGGCTAGAAGCCATGAAATCTGAAATGGATTCTATGTACACAAACCAAGTTTGGACCTTGGTAGAGCCTCCTGTGGGAGTTAAACCTATAGGATGCAAGTGGGTCTTCAAAAAGAAGACTGACATGGATGGTAAGGTACATACTTATAAGGCAAGACTGGTTGCAAAAGGATATAAACAAATTCATGGGGTTAACTATGATGAAACCTTTTCACCAGGTGCAATGCTTAAATATGTTCGAATTTTACTTGCTATCGCTGCATATCATGATTATGAAATATGGAAGATGGATGTCAAAACTGCTTTCCTTAATGGGAATCTTCTTGAAGATGTGTACATGACACAGCCTGAAGGATTTGACATACCAGAAGAAGCCCAAAAGATATGTAAGCTACAAAGATCAATATATGGATTGAAGCAAGCTTCCAGAAGCTGGAATCTTCGTTTTGATGAAACAGTAAAACAATATGGATTCATCAAGAATGAAGATGAGCCTTGTGTCTACAAGAAGGTTAGTGGGAGCATGATCGTTTTCCTGGTATTATATGTAGATGACATATTACTCATTGGAAACGATGTCCCTACCCTACAACAAGTAAAGTCTTGGTTGGGGAAATGCTTTTCTATGAAGGACCTAGGTGAAGCAGCCTATATATTAGGAATCCGAATCTATAGAGATAGATCACAAAATCTGCTTGGCCTAAGCCAGAGTACATACATAGACAAAGTGCTGAGACGCTTTAACATGCATGATTCCAAGAAAGGATTCATACCTATGCAACATGGCCTGTGTCTGTCAAAAACACAATCCCCTTCAACTAAGGAATAAAGGGATCGCATGAATAAGATTCCATATGCATCTACAATAGGATCTATCATGTATACCATGTTATGTACTCGACCAGATGTCTCGTATGCTTTAAGTGCAACGAGTAGGTACCAATCTGATCCTGGTGATGCCCATTGGGTAGCTGTCAAGAATATCCTTAAGTACTTGAGAAGGACTAAGCACTCATTCTTGATATATGGAGGTCAGGAAGAGTTGGCTGTAATTGGATACACTGAGCCAGCTTCCAGACAGATAAGGATGACTTTAGATCGCAATCTGGTTATGTGTTTTGCTTAAACGGTGGCGCTGTGAGCTGGAAAAGTTCAAAACAAGATATAGTTGCTGATTCTACAACCGAGGCCGAGTATATTGCTGCCTCAAGTGCAACAAAGGAAGCTGTTTGGATCAAAAAGTTCATTAGTGAACTTGACATAGTTCCTAGCATTGTGGATCCCATTGGTCTCTATTATGATAACAATGGTGCCATCGCACAAGCTAAGGAGCCTAGATCTCACCAACGATCCAAACACATACTTACGCGTTATCACCTCATTCGAGAGATAATAGATAGAGGAGATGTGAAAATTTGTAGAGTACCTACACTTGACAATATTGTTGACCCACTGACAAAGCCTCTTGCGCAGCAGAAGCATGATGGCCATACTAGATCTATGGGCATTAGAGGTATACCTGATTGGCTCTAGTGCTAATGGGAGATTGTTGGGGTAAGCCCTAGAGGCCAATACTTTTGGTACTTGTATCGAATTATTTATTAATAATAAAAGGCTTTTTCTTTATTATGTTTATTTAATAAAGTCCCTAGAATAGCTAGTCCGTTTAATGTATCAAGTATGACTTAATCATGAGATCACATTAAACATAAGGACACTATTCTTAAAGTATCCGTAGTCGAGCTTTATTGTGAAGTGGGATAACATTAAAGCATGAAGACTATTATGTTTATAGACTGATGATCACATCTCGTGGATCATGGATAAGGAGTTATCAAGTCTCAAACATAAGTATGAATATTAAGAGTAATATTTATACTGGATTGACCCGCTATGAGAATACTACATAGAATGTTATGCAAAGTGTCATAAGTTATTATCATGGTGATAATGGTGTATACCACTCTTCGACCTGAAACCACTATGGACCCTAGATGTAGAGTCGAGTGCTTTATTGTTGATCCAACGTTGTCCGTAACTGGATAACCATAAATATAGTTGATGGGTACTCCACAAAGCATGCTGAGGGACATGAGTGACCTAGATGGAATTCGCCCATCCTGCGTAACAGGATAAATGTCTATGGGCCCAATATTGAACTGGACAAGGATGACACGGTCTATGCCTTGTGTTCAATATAGACATAAGGGAAAAAGGGTAATTATACACATAATTATTATCACAGAAGGATTTGTCAGATCACATGACATTTTCGTGACTTGGGTAGCAGTGATGTGTTGCTAGATACCGATCACTGTTTATCATGTTAAATGCGTGATTTAATATAATTGCCAACGTCACGAAAACCTACAGGATCACACACAAAGAACGGATTGATGAGAGATAGAGTAACTAAGGAACACCGTAAGGTACGGTGCAATTAAATGGTAAGGTACCACACGCTTAAGTGATTTTGGGCATATTATAAGATATGGGCCAAAATACACTTAAGTGGGCTTTTTAGCTTGAAGCCCACACAAGTGGTTCTATAAATAGAACCCTTGGGTAGAAGCATTGTCACTCTTGCATTTCGTTTCTCTCTCTCTCACTCAAAGCCTTCATTCGTAGCAGCTAGCACTGAGATTGAAGGAATCCGTTCGTGTGGACTGAGTAGAGACGTTGTCATCGTTCAACGTTCGTGATCGCCACAAGAGGTAACGATTCTATCACTGATCATGTCCATTCGTAAGGATCATTAAATGGAGAAAATTTTAAATTCCGCTGCGCCTTGGATGGCAATTCTCCTTAAGGCTGAGAGATCCCCTCCTGGAAAATATGGAAATTTTCAAAAGGGATTATGGTAATATTGTAGATTACCTCAAAGCTCCTCTCAGCAAATATCAACACAGTAAACTTCTCACTCTGCTACAGTTCTATGATCCTCCTTTGAGGTGCTTTACTTTCCCGGATTATCAGTTGGCGCCAACTTCGAAAGAGTATTCATGTATTCTGAGACTTCCCATCAAAATTCAAGTTCCTTTCCATGTGTCCATGAAGGTCCCTGATTCTAAACATATTGTTGTCGCCCTTTATTTGGGAAAATATGTGGTGAATGTTAATCTCAAGACAAAAGGAGGACTCCCTGGGTTTCATTTGAGCTTTCTTTTGGCCACTCTGGATGCTTTGGCTAAAGAAGAGAATTGGAAAGTTTTCAACACTATTTTGGCTTGCAGTATCTATGGCATTGTTTTGTTTCCCAATGTGGTTGATTTTGTCGATATGGACACCATTCATATCTTCATGATGGGGAACCCTGTACCAACATTTTAAGGAAATGTTTACCATTCCATTAATTCCAGAAATCACAATAAGAGAGGTGGCTTGGTATGGTGTTGTGCTCCTCTTTTATATCATTGGTTCCGAAGCCATCTCTCTTACAAAGGAGCGTTCACAGATGTCATACCCCAAAATTTGCCCGTTGGCATTACCAAACATTTTCCAAGACCCTCTGACTTGTTCTGCAAGGCACCGGTATCAAATGGACAAAAGCCCACTCACATAAGGCTCAATCCACAGGCGGCCCAAAACATCTGGCTCGCTAGGCGAGTAGCTCCTTCGCCTAGCGAACATTTCATCATGTCCCTCGCCCAGCGAAGCATTGGATCCAGGAAAAAGCCCAGACCTAGTTTGCTCGCTAGGCGAGCAATTCCTTCGCCTAGCGAAGCTTGCGAAGTTTGAGATTTTTGGACCTCATTTTAAGCCCATTAGGTCACCACTACCTCTACTATAAATACCTACTTCTCTGCCACGAAAAACACACACACAGACGGACGAAGACGGACGGAAACACGCATCCAGAGAAAGAAACACAGAAACCCTGCTGATCCAAAGAATTCAGAAGGCGGAAACCCTGAAGGCCGCTTACTCGCTCCGAAGCTACCGCCGTCCAACTCAATCCGGCTCGCCAATTCAAGGTTACAACTTGATTTGCGAACAGGTTAGCCTCACTATTATTCGCTTTAGCTTCTTAATTGGCATATGATTATCATTTGGTGTCTTTATTTTGCATGTGGTGTCACTTTAGTATCTTAATTTGCATGTGATATCGTTGTGTATTTTCACCTGGCATATGGTACCACTTCATGTTCTTAATTTGTGGATTATAATTGAATTCATAAACATTTTAGAGTCTTGCATGAGAATTTAAATGTGTTTGCCTATTGTGAAACTGAACCGTATAATCATATGTTGGATGCCATGAGCCATGCTGCAGGTTGAAGTTATAATGTTCTCAAATGTCAAACCCGTGGCCGCTCGCTAGCTCATCGCTAGGCGAGCCCGCAGCGAGCCTTCGCTGAGCCTTCGCTAGGCGAAGCAGAGGCGACCGGGCCAGGGGCTGCTTTGCTTTTGCTGCCTATTTCATGTTTACCTAATGATGATTCTGCATTATTTGGCCTAAATTCTGGGCTGCTACATTTATCTTATGATGCAATTTCCAATTGTATTTTATGCTTTAATCCGTGTGTTCATGGTGTAAAGGCTAGCATACTTCCGAAGAAATAGCCGGCTAGGTACTCTGCTTTACGCGTGGGAAGCCTTCATGGAGAGGGATTTTAAATTATTTCACGTTAATGTGAAGATTCATATTGATTGCCTAATTAATTCTACTATATTAATTTTCAATGTAATGTTGACTTTAATGTATCGATTTAATGCGGTATCACCATAATTACCTAATGGACTTAAAACATGGACTTTAAATAAATGACATCGGACCTCTCTTTATTACCCCACGATTACATAATGCGGTCATGTCCCGCGAATATGGGGATATCCTTAGCAAAGACCCTTCGGTAAAATCATCATAGTCCCTCGGATGTTGCCTTCGAACATACGATTTTGTCCCTCGATGACCCTTCGGTGTAGCCTACGGTTAAATGATGATAGTCCCTTCGAATGCTAAGGTATCCTCACAACTGTTGCCTTCAATGACCTATCGATGACCCTACGATGACCCTTATACATCCCCAGGATAAAACTACTTACTTCTCAATAGTAAGGACAGTTTTACCCTCATAAGGATGGGAAATGCCCAGAAAGACCTCGGACAGGTATAACCTTAATTGCTCATCCATAATAGAAAAATGCTTTTCACACCCCACACCTTTCAAATATCTTTTGGAAAATCACCACTTAGCATACATCCATACTAGGATCATTGCCGAGTTATATTTTTCTAAACTACTTTCGAGAAACCAAACGAGATAACCACTTTGTATACATTCATGCAAGAATCATTACAAGGTTAAATTCTCATTTTCAAAACATTTTTCACACAGTTCTCAACCACCTTTTTCAAACTAGAAAACATAAATGATTGAGCAATTAAGAGCCCATGGATAACCATGGATACAAAGGGTGCTAATACCTTCCCTTTGTATAAAGTACCTCCCGAACCTAAGAATTTAAAATTAAGGTCTTTCCTGTTCTTTTCCACCTTTCCTTAAGGGATAAAAGAAAAGTCGGTGGCGACTCTTGCTAACCGCGACATTGCGATTACAAATCCAATAAAGTCCAGTTCACCGTATGACAGAACTGGCGACTCTGCTGGGGACTTAAAGAGAGGTCCATCTTTGAAAAAAATCATTTATGTTTTTGGATTGTTCCTTCTTTTAAGGGTATTGTTGAGTGAAAGATCCTACACCCGGATCTAGTGTACCTTAGGTAAGTAGCAATAGATCATCGCGACTATCCGGCGTATACTGGAATGGTCAAAATGATGGCTACGGTTAATGTGGCACTTTGGTCGTCCTGATGTTCCTCATGTTCACTTGAGGAAAAATTTGGCTTCCGCGTGGTGTCATCAAAGCATTAACCAGACCTTTAGAACCCTAATTGACTCATCCTAGCCTTTAGAAAGTAGTGAGATAACTGGCTTCGGTTCCGACTGAGGTTGGTTGATACTCGATACTACACTCTTTGAGATTGGACTTTAGGGAAGCTTCGGTCAACCACTTGGTGTCGCACTGAAGTGGACTTAAGGAAAGGTCGATGATTTGAGATCCTTCTAGAACCCGGTTACTATTCTAGGACAGGTTGAACCAACCAAACTTCAGTGGGGAGGGTATTTACCTATGGAACTCATGCAAGCCTTAAATCCTAGGATAATTGTTGTGTGACATGCTTGTGCTTGCATAACATCATAACATCATAACATCATAACATCATCATACTAACCATTTCAAGGACTTAGGAATTTAGCTTTGCTCTTTGAACAGGTTATGGCTTCCAGGAAGACTATCCGGATCAATCTTGTAACGATCTCTCCTCAACTCAAGGATTTGGTGTTAGAACTTCCCGATCATGCTCAGTTCAACAAGAAACATGGTCATCTCCTCAATCTGGTTACCACTGGTTTCAAAGAAGATATGATGAGAGTCCTATTCCAGTTCTTCGATCCTAAGCATCATTGCTTCACTTTCCCAGATTATCAGTTGGTACCCACGTTAGAAGAATTCTCCCAGCTGCTCGGGATACCTATCCTGGATCGAATACCCTTCAGCGGTTTAGAAAAGATGCCAAAGTCTGAAGAAGTTGCCGCAGCTTTACACATGACGAAATCTGACATTGAGACCAATTGGGTAACAAGAAGTGGAATTAAAGGTTTACTTGCCAAATTTCTGATAAGTAAGGCCCGAGAATTCCTAAAAGTTGTGAATGTCCATGCTTTTGAAGATGTTTTAGCATTGCTAATCTATGGTTTGGTGCTATTCCCTAATCCGGACCAATTCATAGATGTGAATGCTATTAAGATATTCCTCACACATAATCCTGTACCTACCTTGCTTGGAGATGTCTTGCATTCCCTTCACACTCGTACTATGAGGAGGCAAGGGACTCTCATGTGTTGCGTACCTTTGTTGTCTAGGTGGTTTATTTCGCACCTCCCTCAATCAGTCTTGAAGAATGATCAAAATCTGAAATGGTCTCAAAGGACAATGGCACTCTCCCATTCAGACATCCGTTGGTGTTCTAACCTCAGAGAAAATGTTATCATCATCGACCGTTGTGGAGAATTCCCTAATGTACCCCTCATGGGGATAAGAGGAGGTATTACTTATAATCCTGCCTTAGCCCTACGTCAGTTTGGGTATGCCCGAAGAGATGGTCCACATGAAATGATTATTCAAGGTACAGTGTTCGACTATGACAATGACCCTCAAAATCTCCGTCAAAAGTTTGTACGAGCTTGGGGCATGGTGAAAAGAAGCAATTTAGGCAAGAAAAATTCTATTCCTATGGAGCCTTATCTCAGATGGGTCCGCGCCAGAGCTCGTGAACTTGTCATGCCATATCTTGCAGTCGGACCATGGATTGTTGAATCGGAGGTCGAAGGAGGTACTTCCCAGATCATTTCTTACCCAGATATGCCTACTGATGCTGAGGAATTGAAAAGATCCTGGACCCAGTTGAGAGAGGAGAGAGATACTTTCGAAGCTCAGTTCAATGCAGAAAGGAAGAAAGTATTAGAGCTCACCAGTCAGCTTAATGAAGAACGAAGACTCAATGCATATCTTCGCCCAAAAAGAAGTCGCCCCTGGGAGATTTGAGATGTCATTGTATTTTACTATTATTCCTTTTGTAATGAACATTGATTAAAAAAGTAGCAATAAACATTTCTCTCTTGTTGGTGATTTATGCAAAGTTAAATTCCAAAAGTCCTTGAAAACATTTCATGCATTGCATCACATAACATAACATTGCATAACAGGTATTCTAAAGGACCATATTCTCACGGTCTGCCTCTTAAACAGAAAAATGGATCTCGAGCAAACTGTCAAAGATCTCCAGACTCAGAATGCTCAGTTCAAGGAGATGATGCTAAGCTTATCCAAGGGGCAGGAGGAACTGAAGGCTCTTTTGGCCGAAAAGAAGAAGGACAAGAAAGCTGTGAGCTTCATTAACCCGGGCAGAAGGCGTAAAGGACAGGCTACGGGAATCAAATTTGGAATCCCGAATGGTCCAGAAGAGGGGGCGGAAATTGATTCAGAGGAGGAGAATCCTGATTTCTCTAACCCTGAGGATGAAGATGAAGAGTATGAAAATGAACAGTACTCTCCAAGAGATGATAAGTACAAACTGCTGGAAGAACGCATGCTAGCCATGGAGGGTCAGAAGACACCTGGTCTGGATTTCGAAAGTCTGGGTCTGGTCTCCGATGTGACCATTCCCCGCAAATTCAAAATCCCCACTTTCACTAAGTATGATGGGGCGTCTTGTCCTCAGATGCATCTAAGGGCCTATGTGAGAAAGATTCAGCCGCATACCACTGATAAGAAACTGTGGATCCACTTCTTCCAAGAAAGTCTGTCTGGCACTCAGTTGGAATGGTATTATCAGCTCGAGAGCTCTGACATCCGCACCTGGACTGATTTAGCAACGGCTTTCTATAAGCAGTACCAGTACAATTCTGAATTAGCACCTACTCGGCTACAGTTGCAGAACATGGCCATGGGATCTAAAGAAAGCTTCAAAGAGTATGCTCAGAAATGGAGAGATTTGGCTGGCAGAGTCAAACCCCCTATGACTGACCGAGAATTAGTAGACCTGTTCATGGGTACCCTGACTGGCCCATTCTACAGCCACCTACTGGGGAGTTCTTCATCAGGTTTCACTGAACTTATACTGACAGGCGAACGGGTGGAGAGCGGCATTCGGAGTGGGAAGTTACAGGCAGCTACTTCTACAAGCAGCAAAAAGTCCTACCATGGGAAGAATGAATCGAATGCGGTGTATGGTCAGAAGAATCATAATAAGAAAAATGGTGACCACGCCGTTGGAGCAGTGACGATCGCAGCACCGCCATCTCAGAACCTCCAACAAAGACAAGACAGACCAAGAAGGCAGTTCACCAGGATCAATATGACCTTGGCACAGGCACTGCAGGGAATGCTAAAGGCAAATTTGATCACCCTCAGAGATCCTCCTACAAATCCCAACACTTCCTCTTCTCGTTATAATCCCAATGCCAGGTGTGCGTATCACTCCGATAGCCCCGGGCACGATACAAACGATTGCTGGCCATTGAAGAATAAGATTCAGGATATGATCGAAGCTGGAGAAATTGAGTTCGAGCCTCCGGAGACTCCTAATGTCATCACTGCTCCTATGCTTAATCATGACAAAGCTGTTAATGCCCTCGATGACGGTTCTCTCATCACTACTGTAGCGGACTTAACATCTCCTCTCCCGATCATAAAGAGGAATTTATTGCAAGCTGGTTTATTTCCAGGTTGTACTGAAGATTGCAATCTCTGCATACTCCGGCCCAAGGACTGTCTGAAGTTGAAGAATGGTATCCAACGACTGATGGACGATCGTACAATCCTCTTTGAAAGGGTTTCTAAGGCAGAAAACCCTATTGAAGAAGTATCTGTGATTGCGAGGTCCAAAATTCCAGTGAAGATTACTGCTCCCAGAATACCTGTAAAGATTATTGCTGAGCCCAGAGTAGCTCCCCTGATCATTACTGCACCTGGCCCGATCCCGTATTCCTCAAGCAAAGCTATTCCGTGGAATTATGGAGGTGATGTTTACATCCATGGTGTAAAGCAAGTTGGCAATTCTGCTAATCCTAATGACATTGTTGGGACTAGTAAAGTTACTCGAAGCGGAAGGATCTTCTCTCCAGAGATCTCACCTCCGGTTCCCGAAAACCGAGGAAAAGAACCAGTCAACCCTTCTCAGTCAGAGACACCGATCGAAGCTACTACTGAAGATGTTGCCAAACGAGAAATGGAAGAAATGCTGAAAATCATCCGCAAGAGTGATTTCGATGTGGTAGAACAGTTGGGGCATACTCCTTCCAAAATCTCGATGTTGTCCTTGTTGTTATCCTCTGAATCTCATGCCCATGCTTTGATGAAATTCCTGAAGACTGCCCATGTACCTCAAGAGACCTCCGCCGATCAGTTCGAAAACTATGTTGCTAACCTGACTGTTGACGACGGCCTAGGTTTTTCCAATGCTGACCTGACACCAGCAGGAAAAGACCACAACAAGGCCCTGCATATTTCTATTGAGTGTAAGGGAATCACTTTGGCTCATGTGTTGATTGATAATGGCTCTTCCTTGAATGTGCTACCGCAAGTCGTGCTCGATAAACTTGACTGTAAAGGCATTGAATTGAAGCCTAGTGATATTGTGGTACGTGCTTACGATGGTGCGAAGAGTGTTGTCCATGGCGAAGTAGTCCTCCCTATTAAGATAGGACCTCAAGTCTTCAATACTACCTTCCATGTAATGAACATTCGTCCTGCCTATTCCTGCTTACTGGGACGCCCTTGGATTCATGGGGCAGGTGCTGTAGCTTCGTCTCTCCATCAAAAGTTGAGATATCCGATAGAGGGTAAGATTGTCACTGTGTGTGGGGAAGAAGAATACATTGTCAGTAGTGTGCATACCTTCAGATACGTTGAGATGGATGGTGAATTCTTCGAGACTCCAACTCAGTCATTTGAAGTGGTTTCTCCGCCCGATCCTGTCCTTAAGCCAGCTCCCTGTGTGCCCAAGGTTATTCGTGCTCCTCCTGCTATGATTTCTCTGAAAGATGCTCAAGCTGTGGTCGAAGATGGTGGCTGTACTGGCTGGGGTCAACTGATCAACGTACCGTACAAGTCTGACAAAGCTGGTCTGGGATTCAACTCCGAAAAGATGGTCAAAGATCAAATCAATGCTGTAGAAGATGCTGACAGTGATGGCGACCTGGATAATTGGATCTACCCAAAAATTGGCGACGGACTCAATAATTGGAAGGCTGAAGACACTATCCCGATTTCCTTTAGTCAGGAGTAATTGTTATTGTCCATTTAGTATTGCAAATCTTTATTTTTCAATTGAACTTCTTAAAGCATTGTGTCTACGCCCGGGGCACAATAGCTAATTTGTTAAGGGTTTTGTCATTTCATAAGCATATTCATATTCAATAAATCAATGGACTTTTTCGCATTCAAATATTGCGCTCTTTATTTTTTCCTGTCGTCTTTCGAACAAGCTATGCTTTCTTACACACACTCACGTAACAAATTGCAGATCCGTATCCACTCTGGATCCTATTGATAATAATTCCGCTACTGTTCATTATGACTTTGAAAATCCGATCTACCAAGCCGAAGATGGAAGTGAGGAAGATCGTGAAGTCCCTGGAGAGCTTGCCAGATTGTTACTGCAAGAGGAAAGGACTATACAGCCGCATGAAGAGTCCCTCGAAATCGTAAACCTGGGTACTGAGGTAGACAGAAAAGAAGTCAAAATAGGAGCAGATTTGGAAAGTAGTGTGAAAGTAAGGTTGATCCAGATGTTGCACGACTATGTGGAGGTTTTTGCTTGGTCTTATGAAGACATGCCCGGGTTGGATACTAATATAGTGGTGCATCGGCTGCCTACGAAGGAAGACTGCCGTCCTGTCAAGCAAAAGGTTCGCCGCATGCGTCCCGAAATGCCTGAGAAAATCAAAGCCGAGGTTATGAAACAATTCAATGCCGGTTTCCTAGCCGTTACTTCTTATCCTCAATGGGTTGCTAATGTGGTGCCTGTGCCAAAAAAGGATGGTAAGGTGCGAATGTGCGTAGATTACCGAGACCTGAATAAAGCAAGTCCCAAAGACGACTTTCCGCTCCCGCACATTGATGTTCTGGTAGATAACACCGCTCAACACAAAGTATTCTCGTTCATGGATGGATTCTCGGGTTACAACCAGATTAAGATGGCGCCTGAGGACATGGAGAAGACTACGTTTGTGACGCAATGGGGCACGTTCTGTTATAAAGTAATGCCATTTGGTCTAAAGAACGCCGGGGCAACGTACCAGCGTGCTATGGTGGTTTTGTTCCATGATATGATTCATCATGAGATAGAAGTATATGTGGATGACATGATAGCTAGATCTCATACTGAAGAAGAACATCTCGATCACTTATACAAACTATTCGAGAGGTTGAAGAAGTACAAGTTGAGATTGAATCCAAACAAATGCACTTTTGGAGTGAGATCCGGTAAACTCTTGGGCTTTATTGTCAGCGGTAAAGGAATCGAGGTTGACCCGGCTAAAGTGAGAGCTATTCAAGAAATGCCAGTTCCCCGTACGGAGAAAGAAGTCAGAGGTTTCTTGGGACGCTTGAACTACATTGCTCGATTTATCTCCCACTTGACCGCTACTTGCAAACCCATCTTCAGGCTACTGAGGAAAAATCAAGAGATGATATGGAATGAGGAATGTCAAGAAGCTTTTGACAAAATCAAGAAATATCTCCAGGAACCTCCGATTCTGATACCACCAGTTGAAGGAAGACCTCTAATCATGTATTTGACCGTGTTAGAAAATTCAATGGGGTGCGTATTGGGGCAACATGACGAGTCTGGTCGAAAAGAGCATGCCATATACTACCTGAGCAAAAAGTTTACCGACTGTGAAACAAGATACTCACTGCTCGAGAGAACTTGCTGTGCTTTGGCCTGGGCTGCTCGCCGACTAAGACAGTATATGTTGAATCACACCACTTTGTTGATTTCTAGGATGGATCCCATCAAATACATGTTCGAGAAGCCTGCCCTCTTCGGAAGAATAGCGAGATGGCAGATGATCTTAACAGAGTACGATATCCAGTACACTACCCAGAAAGCAATCAAAGGAAGCGTGTTGGCTGATCATTTGGCTCATCAAGCTGTGGATGATTACCAATCTATGAATTTTGAGTTCCCCGATGAGGATGTCATGTTTGTTACTGATAATGAAAAACCTAAACCAGATGAAGGACCCGAGTGGGGATCCCGATGGACTATGGTCTTTGATGGATCTTCTAATGCATTGGGCCATGGTGTTGGGGTTGTACTCATTTCTCCCGGAGGTTACCATACACCTCTCACTGCTAGACTATGTTTTCATTGTACCAATAATATGGCTGAGTATGAAGCATGTATTTTTGGACTCAAAGCTGCTATAGATTGGCGAATCAAGTTTTTGAGTGTATACGGAGATTCGGCCTTAGTAATCAGTCAGATCAAAGGGGAATGGGATACTAAACATCCAAATCTCATCCCTTATCGAGAGCAGGTGATGACATTAATCCCATACTTTGAAGAGATAACATTTGGACATATTCCACGAGAGGAGAACCAGTTGGCAGACGCATTAGCTACCATGTCATCTATGTTCAGAGTCAGATGGGGCAGCGAAGCCCCCATGATTACCATTGGACGGTTAGATGAACCAGCATACTGTTATGAACTTAACACTGAGAAGGTACCGGAGAAACCTTGGTTCCACGACATAAGAAGATATTTGGAAGCTCAGGAATACCCTGAAGGGGCATCCGTCAATGACAGAAAATTCCTGAGGAAGTTCTCCGCTAAATTCTTTCTGAGTAACGGAGTATTATACAAACGTAATCATGATTCGACTCTGCTTCGCTGTGTGGATAAAAAGGAAGCAGAAAGGATTATGGAAGACATGCATGACGGTATTTTTGGGACTCATTCTAATGGACATACAATGGCCAAGAAGATTCTGAGATCAGGGTATTATTGGTCTACCATGGAAGCGGATTGCCACCATCACTCCAGAACCTGTCACAAGTGTCAGATCTATGCGGACAAAGTACATGTGCCTCCTGCTCCATTGAACGTGTTGACAGCTCCTTGGCCCTTTGCAATGTGGGGCATCGATATGATCGGAGAGATTAAACCTACGGCTTCCAATGGACATCGCTTCATTCTAGTCGCTATTGATTACTTCACAAAGTGGGTAGAGGCGGCCTCATTCGCTTCTGTCACCAAGAATGTGGTGGCACGGTTCATCAAGAATAGTCTTATTTGTCGATATGGCATCCCTGAAAGAATTATCACTGACAATGGTACTAATTTGAACAACAAGATGATTACTGAACTCTGCACGCAGTTCAAAATTAAACATCACAACTCTTCTCCGTACCGACCAAAGATGAATGGCGCTGTAGAAGCTGCTAATAAGAATATCAAGAAGATCATACAAAAGATGACGGTAACGTACAAAGACTGGCATGAGATGTTACCGTTTGCCCTTCACGGTTATCGCACTTCAGTACGCACTTCGACAGGGGCAACTCCTTTCTCTTTGGTCTATGGAATGGAAGCCGTTTTACCAGTGGAAGTTCAGATTCCCTCTCTACGAGTCATGAAAGAGGCGGGCTTAGATGAAGATGAATGGATTCAGACTCGACTCGACCAGATAAACTTGATCGATGAGAAGAGACTTGTGGCTGTATGTCACGGGCAGATATATCAGAAGCGCATGACCCTGGCATTTAACAAAAGAGTCAAGAGACAGGTGTATCAAATTGGTGACTTGGTGATCAAGCGAATCATTCTATCCCAAGGTGATCCCAGAGGCAAATGGACTCCCACATACGAAGGGCCATTTGTAGTTAAGAAGGTATTCTCTGGTGGAGCCATGATACTTGCTACAATGGATGGTGAAGACTTCCCACATCCCGTGAACGCGGACATAGTTAAAAAATACTACGCATAAAAAAGACCCGCTAGATCGACGTATCTAGGCAAAAGTAAGGGCATCCCGGCAAACCAAAAGGGTTCGGGCAAAAATTAGGGATATATATATAAAAGATGTACACCCGGCAAGTCGAAAACCTGAAAAGGCGGCTTGGGCAAAAAAGGGTATCCTGTTGGACTGAAAACCTGAAAAGGCGGTCCAGGCAAAAGTTAGGGATTAAAGCGTATGACTATGTCCCGTTTTCAGTCAACTTTCATCCAAGTTCAAGGGACTGACCAAGCCAATCACTTCTATCCGACAGCAGAGGATGAGATGCTTGAAGACATAATGGCCGTAGTAGACTTAAAATCAATAGGACTTTTTCTGCATAGTTTTCTCTTGGTTTCGACAATTTCCTCTTACCAGGATTTCTGTCTCCTTGTACACAAATTGCCTGTTTATAGGCCTCCTTTCAAAATCAATACAACCTTCTTTCAAAAAAGATATTTTTGTTTTTTACTTTTTCCGTCTTGTTTGCGTAAACGTCCATTGATTTAATTTGAATTAATATGTGCATTTGAATATGATCAATGTTTATCAAAAATACGTACATAGAATAGCAATAGCAATTACTACAAGACTTTGGGATCGAGGATAAGGTCTAATCATGCTCCCGATGAATCCACTACCAATTCTCTTCCCCCAGCAAGCCTGTTCTTCCCCAGAAGAAGTGGGCAGTATTCCCCGGCACAGCCAGCTATCCCCCAACAGAGGTTGGCACCATCAGACAGATTGATCCTCTCTTCCATCCCCAGCCAGGCTCTGTTGAATATTTCCGCCATCAGACCAAATCAACAACCCCCTGCCGCGAAAGGGTCATCATTACAAGTATCTCCAATCAGTAGATGGGGATTTATTTTCCCCAGTAGAGTCTCCAAGCAGAACTTCTCATACGCATAACTCATTCCTTACATCATTTCACATCATACGCATGCATACAACATTCACATTTATTTTCGAAAGCATAAAACATCTCATGCATCATGACATGGCATAAAGCTAACCTTTCTTTGCAGGTTAATTATCCTCCTGATATAGTCAAAGTAAAAGGCTCATCCAGGCAGACGCCTTTATCAATCACAGACAAGATTCAGATACATATTCCAGATGCAATTCACGGGAACATTCATTCAGACAGACACCTCTATCAATTATGTACAAGATCCAGATATGTATCTCAGATACAATTCCCGGGACATTCATTCTGACTACACCCAGCATATGATTCCTTCAACTATTTCAAGACGGTCTAATGTACGACCCAATTAGACTTTCGTCTCCTCAGATGCTACCTAGTGTACGGTACATTTCTGAAGTGTAGTCTAGTGTACGACTACCCCCTTTTATCATCAGATTCAGCCTAATGGACGGCTCAGTCTGCTCTGATACGGTCTAATGTACGACCCAATTAAGACCTTTGTCTCCTCAGATGCTACCTAGTGTACGTTACATTTCTGAAGTGTAGTCTAGTGTACGACTACCCCCTTTTATCATCAGATTCAGCCTAATGGACGGCTCAGTCTGCTCAGATACGGTCTAATGTACGACCCAATTTGACCTTCGTCTCTTCAGATGCTACCTAGTGTACGGTACATTTCTGAGGTGTAGTCTAGTGTACGACTACCCCCTTTTATCATCAGATTCAGCCTAATGGACGGCTCAGTCTGCTCAGATACGGTCTAATGTACGACCCAATTTGACCTTCGTCTCTTCAGATGCTACCTAGTGTACGGTACATTTCCGAAGTGTAGTCTAGTGCACGACTACCCCCTTTTTATCATCAGATTCAGCCTAATGGACGGCTCATCCTGCAACTCCAATACAGTCTATCATAAGACCCATTTGGATCTTCAACTCAGATACAATCTAGCGTACGATCCGTTCTGATTTTTCATCCTCAGCAAAGTCATCTGCCTAATGGACAGCCCACTCTGGTCTTCAGACACGGTCTAATGTATGATCCATTCTGATCCCTTATCCCCAGCAGTATAGCATACTCTGACTCCCCGACGAAGTCAACAGCATAATGGAGGGTTCACTATACGGTCTGATGTATGACCCGGTGTGACACCCATGTCTCTAGATATCGTCTGATGTACGACACAATCTGGAAATCTCCTCAGCAAGTTTCTTGGATGGTATCTTTAAGCCCATCTCCGTCAAGATAAATGAACAAGTGCAAATTTTTGGGGCATTCTAAGTGTTCAATAATCTTTCACCTCCAGACCACGAACGGCGCATGCCATTCTACTCTCTCGGTTCGAGAATATTGAACAGGGGCAGCTGTCATACCCCAAAATTTGCCCGTTGGCATTACCAAACATTTTCCAAGACCCTCTGACTTGTTCTGCAAGGCACCGGTATCAAATGGACAAAAGCCCACTCACATAAGGCTCAATCCACAGGCGGCCCAAAATATCTGGCTCGCTAGGCGAGTAGCTCCTTCGCCTAGCGAACATTTCATCATGTCCCTCGCCCAGCGAAGCATTGGATCCAGGAAAAAGCCCAGACCTAGTTTGCTCGCTAGGCGAGCAATTCCTTCGCCTAGCGAAGCTTGCGAAGTTTGAGATTTTTGGACCTCATTTTAAGCCCATTAGGTCACCACTACCTCTACTATAAATACCTACTTCTCTGCCACGAAAAACACACACACAGACGGACGAAGACGGACGGAAACACGCATCCAGAGGAAGAAACACAGAAACCCTGCTGATCCAAAGAATTCAGAAGGCGGAAACCCTGAAGGCCGCTTACTCGCTCCGAAGCTACCGCCGTCCAACTCAATCCGGCTCGCCAATTCAAGGTTACAACTTGATTTGCGAACAGGTTAGCCTCACTATTATTCGCTTTAGCTTCTTAATTGGCATATGATTATCATTTGGTGTCTTTATTTTGCATGTGGTGTCACTTTAGTATCTTAATTTGCATGTGATATCGTTGTGTATTTTCACCTGGCATATGGTACCACTTCATGTTCTTAATTTGTGGATTATAATTGAATTCATAAACATTTTAGAGTCTTGCATGAGAATTTAAATGTGTTTGCCTATTGTGAAACTGAACCGTATAATCATATGTTGGATGCCATGAGCCATGCTGCAGGTTGAAGTTATAATGTTCTCAAATGTCAAACCCGTGGCCGCTCGCTAGCTCATCGCTAGGCGAGCCCGCAGCGAGCCTTCGCTAGGCGAAGCAGAGGCGACCGGGCCAGGGTCTGCTTTGCTTTTGCTGCCTATTTCATGTTTACCTAATGATGATTCTGCATTATTTGGCCTAAATTCTGGGCTGCTACATTTATCTTATGATGCAATTTCCAATTGTATTTTATGCTTTAATCCGTGTGTTCATGGTGTAAAGGCTAGCATACTTCCGAAGAAATAGCCGGCTAGGTACTCTGCTATACGCGTGGGAAGCCTTCATGGAGAGGGATTTTAAATTATTTCACGTTAATGTGAAGATTCATATTGATTGCCTAATTAATTCTACTATATTAATTTTCAATGTAATGTTGACTTTAATGTATCGATTTAATGCGGTATCACCATAATTACCTAATGGACTTAAAACATGGACTTTAAATAAATGACATCGGACCTCTCTTTATTACCCCACGATTACATAATGCGGTCATGTCCCGCGAATATGGGGATATCCTTAGCAAAGACCCTTCGGTAAAATCATCATAGTCCCTCGGATGTTGCCTTCGAACATACGATTTTGTCCCTCGATGACCCTTCGGTGTAGCCTACGGTTAAATGATGATAGTCCCTTCGAATGCTAAGGTATCCTCACAACTGTTGCCTTCAATGACCTATCGATGACCCTACGATGACCCTTATACATCCCCAGGATAAAACTACTTACTTCTCAATAGTAAGGACAGTTTTACCCTCATAAGGATGGGAAATGCCCAGAAAGACCTCGGACAGGTATAACCTTAATTGCTCATCCATAATAGAAAAATGCTTTTCACACCCCACACCTTTCAAATATCTTTTGGAAAATCACCACTTAGCATACATCCATACTAGGATCATTGCCGAGTTATATTTTTCTAAACTACTTTCGAGAAACCAAACGAGATAACCACTTTGTATACATTCATGCAAGAATCATTACAAGGTTAAATTCTCATTTTCAAAACATTTTTCACACAGTTCTCAACCACCTTTTTCAAACTAGAAAACATAAATGATTGAGCAATTAAGAGCCCATGGATAACCATGGATACAAAGGGTGCTAATACCTTCCCTTTGTATAAAGTACCTCCCGAACCTAAGAATTTAAAATTAAGGTCTTTCCTGTTCTTTTCCACCTTTCCTTAAGGGATAAAAGAAAAGTCGGTGGCGACTCTTGCTAACCGCGACATTGCGATTACAAATCCAATAAAGTCCAGTTCACCGTATGACAACAGATAACAAGGAAACCTCAAAGTGGTCCAAGAGATTGATGGGACTTACTTCCAATGACCTGGTATCGTATAACTTATGGTTGGATAGGATGTAAAAGTGTGAGGTGATTGTGAGTTGTGGAGAGTTTCCTAATGTGCCACTCATGGGCGTTATGGGAGGTATAAACTATAATCATGTGTTGTCTCAAAGACAATTGGGCTATGCTTTAAAAGGACCTCCAGAGGATAAAAGTATACAAGAATCTTTGTTCTACAATGTGACTGATTGTGTTGAGATGATGAAGAAGGTTGCTAAGGCCTGGAGCCACATTTCATGTAAAGGAAAATAATTATTTGGCAAGAAAGATTGTGTTGCTTATCCTCCTGTAGCTATGTATTCGTTACCATTGGAAATATTAACTAAGTCCAAGGTAAATCATACAAAGTCGAGTCGCCACCGCACTTCTATTTATCCAAAGGAATGGTTAGAAAGAGAACAAAAACCTAAAGAGTTTTACAAACAAAACTAGTAAAAGACAGAGATCTGGGTAAGGGGGTTAGTTATGTCATGGGAAGGTGTTAGGCACCCACAACATCCTAGTCCACCATGTGAGGATAGCTTCGACATGCTAGTGAGGGATTATGCCCTATAATAAGCATGGAAGACTTATTATCCAATCACTAAGGACATAGATGAGTATTACATCTACCACAAAGATAACTCAAACCTAATAGCTAAAGGTTATGAAAAATTTGATTAAGAAAGTGGGCATGGAGCCACAAAAGAAGCACATTTGAATGGGTTGCATTAACCAATTAGAAGTATGTACAAAAATGGTCAAAGTTGATTTAAAGATTCAATTCAAAATGAGTATTATGAAAAGAAAGTTTGAAAATCAAAGGTATAAGGCCTAGGTTTCTAATGTTGAAAACAAGTGAAAATGTTTGCACAAAAGTTTTTTGGTTTGGGTTAAGGATGAAAAAGGATCAAGGTTAAGCATGCAAGAGGTGGGGAATAAAAGAATGCAATCACAAGTAGGGTTGCTCTCTTGAGATCATATGGATGATCCAAGTAAGTCCCATCCTTTGGAATAAGGCAACACAAGGTATAAACAATAAGCAAGTCTCATAAGAGAACCACAGAAAGAAGGAAACAGAATGCCAATAAATGGACTTACATCCAACTCCTAACAACAAAACAGGAAACAAAATGCCAATAGATGGGCTTACATCTAACTCCTCAAAACAAACAGGAAACAGAATGCCAATAGATGGACTTATATCTGACTCCTAACACCAAACAGGAAACAGAATGCCAATAGATGGACTTACTCCCGACTCCTAAAAACAAACAAATGAGCAAAAGCAAACACAATGCAAAGTAATCAAGCAAACAATGCATCACACGCTATATACAAACAAGAGGTTCAATCAAATGTGTGGGCTTTAGTCAAGAGGGGTGATATCAACCTCGACAAACAAGCCAAACTGTAATGGTAAGCTGTGAGCTCTTAACCACTAACATTGAGAGTTAGGGTGAAGCTGATGAAAATAGGAAATGAGGATGAGACCTCATGCTCTTAACCCTGGCCTGGGTGAGCTTATGACAAAGAAAGCATGGGGATCCAGAATGTGGGATCCTATTCCACTTGACAGACTCTAAACAAGATCTTGGGTGTTTATTCAAAAGCATCAGCACGTACTGCGAGCATAATGAAAGACTCACTGAATAACAGGGGATTGATTGTTAATCCCTTCTATCTGTCAATTGCCTCTTCACTTAGGAGGACTTATCAAGTAACATGCCTCATTTAGAGGTTTTTGGCACAAATGTAAACAATCACAAACAGAGCCTCATAAGGAGGACTTCAGCCAAAATGCCTGCCAAAAAGGTGACAGGACTTCCAGACTACATGGAGTAAGAGAGTAGCTACCTAAGTGGTGTGTCAACCACAATCCAAAGCTCAAGCAAGAGCTAAAAGCAAGCAACTAATGTACCTGTACAAAAGCTAAACAGTTAATATCTCAATCAGAAAACAAACAGACAAACAGTCCAACTGTTACACAATTCAATGAGCAATGGTCAAGCAATCAAATGAAGTAATGAGCTCAATCCTATCACTTAGAATCCTACAAAACAACAATGTGTTAGAATTCAAATCATTTGTATCTCACAAAGTGAGATCAAACCAATCATCAATGCTAAATGTCCAAACCTGAAACACAAAGCACAATTAGTTTATGTACAAAACACTAGTACAAAGACTAGGTTCAAAACCAAATCAAATGATGAAAACAGAACTCAATCTTTTGCACAAAGCAAGTTCAAACATGTCATAAGATGTCCTCAAAAGAACCAGCATCAATTCATATGGCAAAGGCATCAAATGATCAATGTAAAGCAAAGGCAAGCAAATGTGCACGATATGGATATCCAAGTTAGAAAATCCAAGTCAAAACTGAAAAGCATCCAATGATCTTGATATTTTTTCTGTAAACTCATCATGTTATGAACAAACAATGTGCAAAAAATCAGATCCAGAAGAGTTCAAATGATAGGTAAACAAAAATGCACAAATTGAATACCAAAAATGTAACACAAATTGTCACAACATATCTTCATGTGTCCAAAACAGTGATAGAATATGATAAAAATTCCAAACAAAAGCTCAAAAATCATATCACATGTGAGAATCAAGCACACCAAATTTCAGATCAATTGGATTAAAGATGAGCATTTCACAAAGCATTGAATGTAGCATATCAATTTGGCATAAGGCACAAACAAGAATTCACAATTAAAAATCCAGCAATCAAAAAATCATGAAATAAATGCTATAAAAAACTAGAGGTCAAAACAAGAATATGAAAAAAAATTGGGATCAATTTGGACATTTTTTCAATTTTTAATGATTTTTTAAAGTTGAAGAAATGAAATGAAATAAACATGGAATAATGGAGGGAAAACAAATTTTGAATAAAATTCAGAATATGCATCTACCAGGGATCGAACACACGCCAGGCAGGAGAAATAAATCAAATGGAATTCAGAAAACGCACGCTAGGTCTCGAACGCGCGCAAGCAAGGATCCAAAAGCGCTTGATATGAAACGCAACGTTTCATTTATTATGTGGCAGCCACATAAGCGAGTCAAAGACACGCAG
The DNA here is from genome assembly GCF_024323335.1 of Lathyrus oleraceus. Classification (NCBI taxonomy): domain Eukaryota; kingdom Viridiplantae; phylum Streptophyta; class Magnoliopsida; order Fabales; family Fabaceae; genus Lathyrus; species Lathyrus oleraceus. The sequence continues at coordinate 209,936,670 of NC_066585.1, forward strand.
GTATGGTCAAGTGATTCAAGGCCAATCAAATAGCCATGCACGCGCACAGTCAGATGCCACGCACGCAAACCCTAGCAACACGCAGAGACGCCGGAACAGTGGATCCAGTCGTCTTCCCCGGTGGAAATCAGGCGGAGCTTCACGAAAATTTTCCAGAAATTGACAAATTTTATATGGTTGGAAAGCTCTTGCAACGTAGATCATGAATATCACATTCATTTAACCTAATTCATCGTGTATCTCATGGATCGAAGCAAAACATTTTGGATCTCAAAACTTTAATTCAACATATCATGATCATTTCTCAGCTAAATTCAAAAGTAAACATATCACTGTGCTCAGTAATGCAAGATCTATACGTTCATGGCAAGAAATTGGAGAAAGGAGATGATGAATTTTTCACTTACTTGAAATGCAGTGATCAAAAATCGTGCTCTCCAGCTTCCAGAACTTCCAGATCTTCTCCTATGATTATGCCTTGAAGCTTTAAGCACAAAGAAACAGTTGAAAACTCCTAGATCTGCTTCAATTTCAAGCTTCCATCTCCATGTTCAAACTCTTGATATGCACGAAAACCAGCTCAATTGTCCAATCCAGATGATGATCCTTGCTCAGAATTCCATGATCAACAAGAATATGCAAAGAAATTGAGGAGTTATGTGAAGAAATTTGGATTTTCGAAGAGAGAGAAAAATGGAGGGAATGTGAAAATTTTGATCTCAATTCTGTTATCATCCCTGCAAAACCGTTATGATTTAGCTTATATACCACCTGTTAATGACTTTGCTAATCACAATTTGCCTTGGCTAAACATGATACTTTCAAATTCCATGCCACTTTGAAATTCCATGCATACTTTGTGATCATTTGGCCATAACTTCTCAATCAATTATCAGATGGACATGATATAGGGCTTTTTGAAAAGGGGAGAGAAAGATCTTCAACTTTCATGTTCACCAAAAATCCATTTGAAGCTTCTTTGATGTTGGAAAGTCAAGTTGAATGTGGACCAAAAACTTGCCATTTTTGGAAACTTGAAATTACAGGTCACTTTCCATTTTTGGAAACTTTTGCAATGACTTCAAAATCTTCAAGATAGATGTTTGATATGATGAATAGGCCTTGTTTGAACATGATTAGGATGTCTCAAATCATTTCCCCCACCTCAAAGCCCTCAGTTGACTGCATAGTTGATTATTGGGTCCTCAGATGACCTTGACATGACTGATGAATTTGAGTCTTTACCTCTTGGGGATGTTGCTTCAAAATGAAACCTAGCTCATATAAGCTCAATATGATGATCATGTGGTCCTCACACCAAGAAAATACCATCAACTCTTGTACAAAGGATGCTCTTGAAGTGCTTGACTTGTGATTGCTTGAACTGCAAAACAAAATGTTAATGACATATTTTTGTGCTTTTGGTTAGTGATTAAAACAAGAAAAGCAATGATATATAGTGCAAGCATGCCTGGTGATCTCAAACCACTCACAAGGAGATCCCACCCAAAGGGAAAGGAAGCCAAGATGCTCAAAGATCCTTGAGGCTATGCAATGCAATGATATGATGCCATGAGGGATCTTAGGGACAAAATTGGGGTCTTACAGATGCCCCTATTTAAGATCATTCTAGCCGGAGAAATGAAGGTTAAAATCTTCGTCTCGACGAGGTAGAATGGGCTTAAATAATAACAAAGAGACAAATTTTGGTCCCTGAGAGACCTCATGATGCAAATGTATGTATGCAAAACAAACTATCTCTGTGGGGATATGTGTCCACAAAGAAGAAAATAAATCAGGAGAAATTGAAAATCCATAGGAGTAATACACTCACTGATGGAACAGAGACTCTGACAGGGACTCTTATGGTGATAAGAAAGCAATAAAAATGCGTGAGTAGGACACGACTTCAAGCTGGAGACTTTACTGGGGAGTAAAGGACTGAAACTGCGTGAGCAAGTCACGACTTGACACTGGGGAAAAGAATTCCAAAAGGAAACAAATCCGATGGAGAGACTCAAGATGACTCAAAGATGCATGTGCTGGGGAAAACGCCAACACAGCAAAACTATCCACAAAGGATACTTCGGATAACAATCCGGACTCGGGCTAGGGAAAAAAAACTGCCAAGGCAGCTCTGCCGTGGAAAATGCGTGTATTGGGGAATATGCCAACACAGCAAAAAGCGAATCACAACAACAACTCCGCTGGGGAAATCTAAGAGACTCTTAGGGGAAGCAAAAGGATGAGGTGTTACCGGTTAATGGGTAACAAGCTCAGGAAGAATGAATATCTAAGACCGATGTGCGGGTGAGAGATATCAATCGACCAAATCATCTGAGGAAGACTTGAAAAAGGTATGTTTTAACTCAGGAAAATCTGACTCCACAGGGGACCGAGGTCATAATAGGGAGCAGAAAGGAAGGAACACCAGGAATACCGGATACTGGGTATATAATAGGTGACCGACCAAAACGTGAATTGGTGTGTGTGCCAAAACACTCATCATCCTGAAGAAAGCCGGAAAAGCAGACTTGTTTATAGGATGGACATTCGATTCCACAAGGAATACGAATCTTACTCGACTAGGGAAGACCGCAAGGCTTCAACAAAAGAGTGCATGAGACATATTATCTATTGCCGTCAAAACGTAGATAATATACTCGCATGGAAGATTATCCACAACCGGGTAGTAGGTTAACAAAGGATAAATCGACCGAAACGTGAGTTGGTTTGTGTGCCAAAACACTCATGATCCTGAAGAAAGCTAGAAAAACAGACTTGTTTATAGGATGGACATTCGATTCCACAAGGAATACGAATCCTACTCAATTGGGGAAGAACAACAAAAGACTTCGACCAAAGAGTGCATGAGATGTATTATCTATTGCCGTCAAAACGTAGATAATATACTCGCATGGAAGATTATCCACAACCGGGTAGTAGGTTAACGAAGGATAAATCAACCGAAGAGGAGAGACAATCGTTACCAACAACAACAGGGTAGATGAAAGATGACTCGCTGGAGATAAATTGCAAGCATACGACAATTATCCAGGAGACATATCACCGGCTACTGGGAGATATGCTCAAAAAGGGTAGAAATGAATATTCGATACCGCAAAGGAACACGAATCTTACTCAACTGGGGAAACACAACAGGCTTCGACTGAAGAGTGCATGATATATATTATCTATTTCCGTCAAAACATAGATAATATACTCGCATGGAAGATTATCCATAACCGGGTTGTAGGTTAAGAAAGGATAAATCATCCGAAAAGAAAGGCATCGGGATACCAAACTAGGTATGTAATGATGGCCAATCAAAGGGGAAACAACAAACATTACCGGCAAACGGTAAATGAAAGCGGACCCGCTGGGGATAAATTTGCTTACTCGGAGCAAACATCCACAAGAAAGAAGGAATATCAATACCGAATACTGGAGTGATAACAATCAAAGAGGGGATTACATCTACCGAAGACTGGGTAGAAAACCACGGAAGAGTAACCGTCATCGGTTGGGATGAACAACAAGTGTTAACTCTGCAAGGGAGAAAGGCTAGGGTTTACAACTACCGAATACTGGGTAGAAGACCAAAGACTCAGCTGAGGATAAGGATAGGGTTTACAACTACCGAATACTAGGTAGAAAACCGCAAGCTCCGTTGGGGACAAGATGAATGATTGCCGGTTACTGAGAAGTTATTCATTTATACCGCGGGGAAGCACAGACTCCGATGGGGAGGGAGAAACAATAGGATTTACGACTACCGAATACTGGGTAGAAGACCACAAAATCCGCCATCAACCAGAATGAACCACAAAGGTTACCTCTGCTAGGGGATGAGAGTAGGATTTACAACTACCGTATGCTGGGTAGAAAACCAAAGAAATAGGACTTACAACTACCGGTTAGTGGGTAGAAGCCACAAAAATCCACTGAGGATAAGGTGAATAATATTGGCGACCTTACTGGAGATAAGGTGAAGGATTGCCAATAAATGAGCAAAATACTCATCTATCACAGGGAAAGACCCGAGACAGTCACAAAGCCAATTCAGGATCAAGCCAAAAAGGCAAAATGAATCAAGACTCATCCTAATGAGGATATAACTCAAAAGGGAAACCCATCCCAATATATGTGTTGGGAGAAAACGGAAACAACCGTCATCCACGAGGATAGAACTCAGTGGGGAAATGGCATGAAAGATAACACTTTCTGCTTATAGGGCAGACTCTACATGGAGGGATCAGACACCAACCTCTGCTTGGGGAGATATACCACCAGATAGCAGGAGACAACAAACAATAGATATATGGAAAAAATGCAACATGAATATCTGTATGTTATAAGTATGCATGTATATGTGTGGTTTATGTATGATGAATGCTGACAAACAGACATATCTAACACAAACAGGCCCAGGAATCAAACGTCCGGTACTACATCTCAAGAGAGAAAGCCAGAAACTCTGATGGAGCGTATCCAATCTACTGGAGATCCGAAATGATAGAAAGCAAAGATTTTGCCAGAGAATCAGAGATATCAGGAAATCACAAAAATCTCTGAGTGATGAATCATCAATCGATCCGGCTAGGGAAAAGAGTCATCGCACAGGCAGAAACTGCCACAAAAGCAACTCTACTGGAGAAACCATCAGCAACTCCACTGGGGAATTCCATTGAGGGATAAAAGAGGAAACTGGTGATCAACCACCAAGTACCAAACTCACCAAGGAGCTCACACCCGTCTGTTGGGGAAGCAGTGAAATCACAAAATCATCGCAAGGATGAATCATCAGTCTTAGCTGGGGAGAAGTGCTTAATTGTGCAAGTAGAAAACTGGCACAAAAGCAAATCTGGTTGGGGAAGCGGTCATCACAGATGAAATCCACCATACTAACAATTTTGCTTGGGGATGAACTATCACAGATAAAATCCACCACCAAAAACTCTGTTGTGGATCAGAGATACCAGAAGCAGCAATATCCCTGCTGGAGATAACATCACAAAAGATAAGATCCAACAGACCAACCACTCTAGCTGGTGATTTAGATATGCCAGGAAACAGCAATATCTCGGCAGGGGATAACATCACAAAAGATAAGACCCGACACATCAACAACTCCGTTGAGGATCTATCTGAGGAAATGAAGGAAATCTGGGGATCGGCCACCAAATATTGAACCTTCCACAAGGGCACACCTGCTGAAGAGGGAAGTACCACTGCTCTTCTGCTAGGGGAGGAATCCATGAACATTCCAACCGGGGATAGGAGTTAATTTGAGACCACTTCTATCACATGAGCAACTCTACTGGGGAATCTACCTGATGGATAAAGGGATTCTGGGGGCCCACCACCAAAACAAATCTTCCAGAGAGAACACCTCCGAGGAGAGAAAATTACTGCTCTGCTGAAGTGAAAAGGGATGAATCCTCCTAACACTCGGTAGGGGAAGAAGCCAAGAAAGGCACCCTGCTTGAGAAAAACTACAGAAAGTTCTAGAGGAAAAGGATACAATCAAATGCCAGGGATATGAACAAATGTCTTACCCTGTTGGGAATCATACCACCCTTGGGAGAGCACTGAGAATCTCCTAAGTATCTTTTTATCATCGTGAATGTTCACTTTGTTTAAAAACAATTTATGAAAAGTTTGTTTATTTTGAAAACAATGATATTTTATCAATTAAAACATGCAAAACATTTGTTGAATAGAAACAAATCCGAGTGCAAATAATTGGATAAAGGCTCAAATTTATTTGATGGAATGGTAGCCTGCAAATGGAAAGACTCCATAGATTTTTACAAGTTTGAAATTGGTGATATATATTGGAAAAGGGCTACATTGAACATAATGACCATTTCTCCACCAATTCCGGATTCGATGTATTCGAAGCTTCAGTTGACGACGAAAGAACAAGAATCTTTGACGGATGATAGATGTAGAACACAGTCTTGTCAAGATGCAGTTACTTGCCAAATCCCTAATTTTTGCCTAGATTGCCCCAGGATGAGGTACTCAATCTAGCGGGATGCAAATATCATTTTTTTTATGTCTTTAACTTTTACCTGGATCGCCCTTTCGGGTTTTCCACCGAGACGCTCATTTTTGCCTAAGCCGCCCTTTCGGGTTTTCAACTTAGCGAGTTATTCTATTTTTTTCTTTTTAGGCGAAGTATTTCTTGACTGCATCTGAATTCACAGGACGAGTGAAATCCTCCCCATCAATAGTTGTAAGTATCAAAGCACCGCCTGAAAAGGCTCTCTTGACAACATATGGACCCTCATAGTTTGGAGTCCACTTGCCCCTGGAATCGGGCGCGAAAGACAAGACTTTCTCGAGCACGAGGTCACCTTCTCGGAACACACGAGGCTTGACCTTCTTATCAAATTCTTTCTTCATCCTCTGCTGATATAACTGACCATGGCACATGGCAGTCAATCGCTTCTCTTCGATCAGATTCAGCTGGTCATAACGACTCTGAATCCATTTAGCATCAGTCAACTTGGCCTCCATCAAGACTCTCATTGACGGGATCTCCACCTCTACTGGGAGTACAGCCTCCATGCCGTAAACAAGAGAGAAAGGGGTTTCCCCTGTTGAAGTGCGGACAGATGTACGATATCCATGCAAAGAAAATGGCAGCATCTCATGCCAATCTTTATACGTGACAACCATCTTCTGGATAATCTTCTTGATATTCTTGTTAGCAGCTTCAACAGCCCCATTCATCTTGGGTCTGTAAGGAGAATAATTATGGTGTGCAATCTTGAATTCACTGCACAATTCTTTCATCATCTTGTTATTCAGATTAGATCCATTATCAGTAATGATCTTATCAGGCACACCATAGCGGCATATGAGTTAATTTTTGATAAACTTCACGACCACCTGCCTGGTCACATTAGCATACGATGCAACTTCAACCCACTTCGTGAAGTAATCAATTGCTACGAGAATAAACCTGTGTCCATTGGACGCTTTCGGCTCAATCATGCCAATCATGTCAATTCCCCACATAGAGAAAGGCCATGGTGATGAAATCACATTCAGAAGTGTCAGAGGAATATGAATCTTATCCGCATAAATCTGACATTTGTGGCATTTCTTCACATATTTATAGCAGTCAGACTCCATTGTCAGCCAATAGTAGCATGCTCTCAACATCTTTATAGCCATGGCATGTCCATTGGAATGAGTACCAAATGAACCCTCATGGACCTCAGTCATTAACAGGTCTGCTTCGTGTCTATCCACGCATTTGAGCAGAACCATGTCAAAATTCCTCTTGTAAAGCACTTCGCCATTGAGGTAGAAACTACCTGACAATCTTCTCAAAGTTTTCCTATCTTTCACAGATGCCCCAGGCGGGTAGACCTGGTTCTGGAGGAAACACTTGATGTCATGATACCCTGGCTTATCCTCTTTCACTTCTTCGACTGCAAACACGTGAGTTGGTCTATCCAAGCGTATCACGGTGATATTGGGAACTTCATTCCAATATTTGACCACAATCATTGAAGCAAGCGTAGCAAGAGCGTCTGCCATCCGATATCCTCTCGAGGAATATGATGGAAGTCAACTTCAATAAAGAACGTTGAAATCCTCCTCGCATAATCTCTGTATGGAATAAGACCAGGCTGATTCGTTTCCCATTCACCCTTGACTTGATTGACAACGAGGGCCGAATCACCATACACATCAAGATGCTTGATCCTCAGATCAATGCATTCTTCCAATCCCATAATACAGGCCTCATACTCAGCCATATTATTCGTGCATTTGAAAGTTAGCCTTGCTGTAAAAGGAATATGTGTGCCCTGAGGAGTAATGATTACTGCCCCAATACCATTTCCGTACTGATTTACAGCGCCATCAAATACCATACTCCATCTGGAACCAGGCTCTGGACCTTCATCGAGTGTAGGCTCATCACAATCTTTCATTTTCAAATACAGAATTTCCTCATCTGGGAAGTCGTACTGAACAGACTGATGATCTTCAATCGGCTGATGTGCCAAGTGGTCAACCAAGATACTACCTTTAATAGCTTTCTGAGTTCAATACTCGATATCATACTCAGATAACAACATCTGCCAACGGGCAATCCTCCCGGTTAAAGCAGGCTTCTCAAAGATGTACTTGATTGGATCCATTCTAGATATCAACCAAGTTGTATGATTTATCATATACTGGCGTAAACGCTTAGCGGACCAAGCCAAAGCACAACATGTCTTCTCAAGCATTGAGTATCGAGACTCACAATCAGTGAACTTCTTACTCAGGTAGTAAATAGCATACTCTTTCTTTCCGAATTCGTCTTGCTGACCAAGGACACAACCCATCGAGTCTTCAAGAACTGTCAGATACATGATCAAAGGTCTTCCTTCCACAGGCGGAGACAGGATTGGAGGTTCAGACAGATACTCTTTGATATTGTCGAAAGCTTTCTGGCAATCCTCGGTCCAATCATGAGACTGATCTTTCCGGAGGAGCTTGAATATCGGCGCACATGTGGCAGTCATGTGGGATATAAATCTGGAAATATAGTTCAAGCGGCTAAGAAAACCTCGGACTTGCTTCTCAGTTTTGGGCGCAGGCATCTCTTGTATTGCTTTGACCTTTGCAGGATCAACCTCAATACCTCTTTCGCTGACAATAAAGCCCAATAACTTGCCAGAACGAACTCCAAATGTACACTTATTGGGATTCAGACGAAGCTTGAACTTCCTCAAATGCTGAAAAAGCTTCAACAAATGCTCTACATGTTCAACTTCTGTTCGTGACTTAGCAATCATATCATCAACATAGACCTCGATCTCCTTGTGCATCATATCATGGAACAAGGTGGTCATAACTCGTTGATACGTGGCTCTGGCGTTCTTCAAACCGAAGGGCATCACTCGATAACAGAATGTTCCCCAAGGTGTGATGAATGTTGTCTTCTCCATATCCTCGGGTGCCATCTTAATCTGATTATATCCGGAAAATCCGTCCATAAATGAAAAGACATTGAATTTAGCTGTATTGTCTACCAACATATCAATATGTGGTAGAGGGAAATCATCTTTCGGACTAGCTTTATTCAAATCACGGTAATCCACACACATCCGGACTTTTCCGTCTTTCTTAGGCACGGGCACAATATTGGCCACCCATTGAGGATACGTAGAAGTCACCAGAAACCCCGCATCAATTTGCTTCTGAACTTCCTCTTTGATCTTCACTGCCATATCAGGATGAGTTCTTCTGAGCTTCTGCTTCACAGGCACGCACTCAGGCTTCAAAGGCAGGAAATGTTGCACAATGTCTGTATCTAGACACGGCATGTCTTCATACGACCAAGCGAAGATATCAGAATATTCTCGTAGCAATTCGATCAACCCCTTCTTAACAGACTCTTCAAGGAATGCCCGAATCTTCACCATTCGAACACAATCCTCAGACCCCAAGTTGACTGTTTCCAGATTCTCAAGATGCGGCTGAATGATCTTCTCTTCGTGCTCAAGAAGGCGGGTAATCTCATCGGGAATCTCTTCAACATCATCTTCCTCTGCCTCGAATACAGGGAATTCAAAATTGGGAGATGGCGTTGGATCATTATGTTCAATGGGTTTAGAAATCAACCTGCATAATGATTTTGGATATGAAAAGCTTTTTAGAAATCAAACAAGGCAATCATTATGCAGATGAAAAGATTGATGTTATTCTTGTTTTTAGGGTTTTTGTGATCACCAATTTCATGCAAAAAAGCGAAAAGGGAAAATAATTGGAAAAACAAACATTTAACATGAATTTATTGAATGAAAATATCATTGTATAAATGTTGCCAACAATGTCATCACTTCTCCTTTTGGCATGGGAGAAGGGTTTTCAAACAAAGTGATCATTACTTTGATTTATGGATAACTGTAGGAACATCCACAGCGACCCAATTGTTGCAGATCCCTCCAGGGATGACAAAATTTTCAGAGTCCTCTGCATCCTCTTCCAAGACAGCAGCAACTTCTTCGCTCTGACCGGTGTGGATGAAACCTCCACTCTTGAACAGCCCTTTCTCATTGAAGACCCCAGAAGAAAAGCCAATGCCAGCCCGGGACTTGTTGTCTTCAAGCTCAATCATTTTTCCTAGACCAGAAACTGCACCACATTCAATGGCCAGTTTCGCATCTCGATAGGAAGCAAATGAAGGAGTTCTCTTCTCAATAGGCTCAGCAATAGATAAAGCTTGGAAAGGAGTTCCAACTTCATCCTCAGCATCTATGTATGAGAAGGAAGACAAGTGGCTAACCAGAAGAGCCTTTTTTCCCCAGCAGAGTCGTCACTTTTCTGAAGCGGTGTATTCGTTACCATTGGAAATATTAACTAAGTCCAAGGTAAATCATACAAAGTTGAGTCGCCACCGTACTTCAATTTATCCAAAGGAATGGTTAGAAAGCAAACAAAAACCTAAAGAGTTTTACAAACAAAACTAGTAAAAGACAGAGATCTGGGTAAGGGGGTTAGTTATGTCATTGGAAGGTTTTAGGCACCCACAACATCCTAGGTACTCCTAGGGAGCCCTTTTTCACACTTGTTGCAAAAGGTTATTGTTTATGAAATTATTTTGTGCAAACATGATTGAAGAGATGAGAAAAGAATATACAAGTTTATTTACATTTTGTGTTTGGATGGATGAACCCATTGCCTACGTACCCTCTCATGAAAGATAAGGATCAAAACCCCGTAGTTCGGGTAAAAGATTTCAAAACAGGTGAGTGGATTGATTGGTCCAAAAGCCTTAAGGTCTTTTGTTATCAAAGGGAGAAAACTCGACCTGAAAAACCACAAGTCCACCATGTGAGGATAGCTTCGACATGCTAGTGAGGGATTATGCCCTATAATAAGCATGGAAGACTTATTGTCCAATCACTAAGGACATAGGTGAGTATTACATCTACCACAAAGATAACTCAAACCTAATAGCTAAAGGTTATGAAAATTTTGATTAAGAAAGTGGGCATGGAGCCACAAAAGAAGCACATTTGAATGGGTTGCATTAACCAATTAGAAGTATGTACAAAAATGGTCAAAGTTGATTTAAAGATTCAATTCAAAATGAGTATTATGAAAAGAAAGTTTGAAAATCAAAGGCATAAGGCCTAGGTTTCTAATGTTGAAAACAAGTGAAAATGTTTGCACAAAAGTTTTTTGGTTTGGGTTAAGGATGAAAAAGGATCAAGGTTAAGCATGCAAGAGGTGGGGAATAAAAGAATGCAATCACAAGTAGGGTTGCTCTCTTGAGATCATATGGATGATCCAAGTAAGTCCCATCCTTTGGAATAAGGCAACACAAGGTATAAACAATAAGCAAGTCTCATAAGAGAACCACAGAAAGAAGGAAACAGAATGCCAATCAATGGACTTACATCCAACTCCTAACAACAAAATAGGAAACAGAATGCCAATAGATGGGCTTACATCTAACTCCTCAAAACAAACAGGAAACAAAATGCCAATAGATGGACTTATATCCGACTCCTAACACAAAACAGGAAACAGAATGCCAATAGATGGACTTACTCCCGACTCCTAAAAACAAACAAATGAGCAAAAGCAAACACAATGCAAAGTAATCAAGCAAACAATGCATCACACACTATATACAAACAAGAGGCTCAATCAAATGTGTGGGCTTTAGTCAAGAGGAGTCATATCAACCTCGATAAACAAGCCAAACTGTAATGGAAGTTGTGAGCTCTTAACCACTAACATTGAGAGTTAGGGTGAAGCTGATGAAAATAGGAAATGAGGATGAGACCTCATGCTCTTAACCCTGGCCTGGGTGAGCTTATGACAAAGAAAGCATGGGGATCCAGAATGTGGAATCCTATTCCACTTGACAGACTCTAAACAAGATCTTGGGTGTTTATTCAAAAGCATCAGCATGTAGTGCGAGCATAATGAAAGACTCACTGAATAACAGGGGATTGATTGCTAATCCATTCTATCTGTCAATTGCCTCTTCACTTAGGAGGACTTATCAAGTAACATGCCTCATTTAGAGGTCTTTGGCACAAATGTAAACAATCACAAACAGAGCCTCATAAGGAGGACTTCAGCCAAAATGCCTGCCAAAAAGGTGACAGGACTTCCAGACTACATGGAGTAAGAGAGTAGCTACCTAAGTGGTGTGTCAACCACAATCCAAAGCTCAAGCAAGAGCTAAAAGCAAGCAACTAATGTACCTGTACAAAAGCTAAACAGTTAATATCTCAATCAGAAAACAAACGGACAAACAGTCCAACTGTTACACAATTCAATGAGCAATGGTCAAGCAATCAAATGAAGCAATGAGCTCAAGCCTATCACTTAGAATCCTACAAAACAACAATGTTTTAGAATTCAAATCATTTGTATCTCAGAAAGTGAGATCAAACCAATCATTAATGCTAAATGTCCAAACCTGAAACACAAAGCACAATTAGTTTATGTACAAAACACTAGTACAAAGACTAGGTTCAAAACCAAATCAAATGATGAAAACAGAACTCAATATTTTGCACAAAGTAATTTCAAACATGTCATAAGATGTCCTCAAAAGAACCAACATCAATTCACATGGCAAAGGCATCAAATGATCAATGTAAAGCAAAGGCAAGCAAATGTGCACAATATGGATATCCAAGTTAGAAAATCTAAGTCAAAACAGAAAAGCATCCAATGATCTTGAGATTTTTTATGTGAACTCATCATGATATGAACAAACAATATGCAAAAAATCAGATCCAGAAGAGTTCAAATGATAGGTAAACAAAAATGCACAAATTGAATACCAAAAATGTGACACAAATTGTCACAACATATCTTCATATGTCCAAAACAGTGATAGAATATGATAAAAATTCCAAAGAAAAGCTCAAAAATCATATCACATGTGAGGATCAAGCACACCAAATTTCAGATTAATTGGATTAAAGATGAGCATTTCACAAAGCATTGAATGTAGCATATCAATTTGGCATAAGGCACAAACAAGAATTCACAATTAAAAATCCAGCAATCAACAAATCATGAAATAAATGCTATAAAAAACTAGAGATCAAAACAAAAATATGAAAAAAAATTGGGATCAATTTGGACATTTTTTCAATTTTTAATGATTTTTTAAAGTTGAAGAAATGAAATGAAATAAACATGGAATAATGGAGGGAAAACAAATTTTGAATAAAATTCAGAATATGCATCTACCAGGGATCGAACACACGCCAGGCAGGAGAAATAAATCAAATGGAATTCAGAAAATGCACGCTAGGTCTCGAACGCGCGCAAGCAAGGATCCAAAAGCGCTTGATATGAAACACAACGTTTCATTTATTATGTGGCAGCCACATAAGCGAGTCAAAGACACGCAGGCACGGTCAAGTGATTCAAGGCCAATCAAATAGCCATGCACGCGCACAGTCAGATGCCACGCACGTAAACCCTAGCAACACGCAGAGACGCCGAAACAGTGGTTCCGGTCGTCTTCCCCGGTGGAAATCAGGCGGAGCTTCACGAAAATTTTCCAGAAATTGACAAATTTTATATGGTTGGAAAGCTCTTGCAACGTAGATCATGAATATCACATTCATTTAACCTAATTCATCGTGTATCTCATGGATCGAAGCAAAACATTTTGGATCTCAAAACTTTAATTCAACATATCATGATCATTTCTCAGCTAAATTCAAAAGTAAACATATCAGTGTGCTCAGTAATGCAAGATCTATACGTTCATGGCAAGAATATGGAGAAAGGAGATGATGAATTTTTCACTTACTTGAAATGCAGTGATCAAAAATCGTGCTCTCCAGCTTCCAGAACTTCCAGATCTTCTCCTATGATTATGCCTTGAAGCTTTAAGTACAAAGAAACAGTTGAAAACTCCTAGATCTGCTTCAATTTCAAGCTTCCATCTCCATGTTCAAACTCTTGATATGCACGAAAACCAGCTCAATTGTCCAATCCAGATGATGATCCTTGCTCAGAATTCCATGATCAACAAGAATATGCAAAGAAATTGAGGAGTTATGTGAAGAAATTTGGATTTTCGAAGAGAGAGAAAAATGGAGGGAATGTGAAAATTTTGATCTCAATTCTGTTATCCTCCCTGCAAAACCGTTATGATTTAGCTTATATACCACCTGTTAATGACTTTGCTAATCACAATTTGCCTTGGCTAAACATGATTAAGGAGATGTGAGGTGTTTTGCAAAAATGGCAAGTGTGGTTAGCATGTACATGCTACACGTGAACAGTGTCATGCTGAGCTTGGAAATCATTTAAAATCCGCCAATAGTCGTGATGGAAGTGATATTTTGATTGTAGCTTAAACCAAATTTGAATTATTAAATTTCCCTCCATTTTGCACATGTGTGAACAAGTGGTCATATGAGTTTATTTCATGCAAGACAATGATTCATTTGGAAAGTAATGGTCACAAGGAGCATTTTGCAAAAAGAGTGGACCAATTTGGAGTTTTGAATCAAAAGTTATGCCACTTTGAAATTCCATGCATACTTTGTGATCATTTGGCTATAACTTCTCAACCAATTATCAGATGGACATGATATAGGGCTTTTTGAAAAGGGGAGAGAAAGATCTTCAACTTTCATGTTCACCAAAAATCCATTTGAAGCTTCTTTGATGTTGGAAAGTCAAGTTGAATGTGGACCAAAAACTTGCCATTTTTGGAAACTTGAAATTACAGGTCACTTTCCATATTTGGAAACTTTTGCAATGACTTCAAAATCTTCAAGATAGATGTTTGATATGATGAATAGGCCTTGTTTGAACATGATTAGGATGTCTCAAATCATTTCCCCCACCTCAAAGCCCTCAGTTGACTGCATAGTTGATTATTGGGTCCTCAGATGACCTTGACATGACTGATGAATTTGAGTCTTTACCTCTTGGGGATGTTGCTTCAAAATGAAACCTAGCTCATATAAGCTCAATATGATGATCATGTGGTCCTCACACCAAGAAAATACCATCAACTCTTGTACAAAGGATGCTCTTGAAGTGCTTGACCTGTGATTGCTTGAACTGCAAAACAAAATGTTAATGACATATTTTTGTGCTTTTGGTTAGTGATTAAAACAAGAAAAGCAATGATATATAGTGCAAGCATGCCTGGTGATCTCAAACCACTCACAAGGAGATCCCACCCAAAGGGAAAGGAAGCCAAGATGCTCAAAGATCCTTGAGGCTATGCAATGCAATGATATGATGCCATGAGGGATCTTAGGGACAAAATTGGGGTCTTACAGATGCCCCTATTTAAGATCATTCTAGCCGGAGAAATGAAGGTTAAAATCTTCGTCTCGACGAGGTAGAATGGGCTTAAATAATAACAAAGAGACAAATTTTGGTCCCTGAGAGACCTCATGATGCAAATGTATGTATGCAAAACAAACTATCTCTGTGGGGATATGTGTCCACAAAGAAGAAAATAAATCAGGAGAAATTGAAAATCCATAGGAGTAATACACTCACTGATGGAACAGAGACTCTGACAGGGACTCTTATGGTGATAAGAAAGCAATAAAAATGCGTGAGTAGGACACGACTTCAAGCTGGAGACTTTACTGGGGAGTAAAGGACTGAAACTGCGTGAGCAAGTCACGACTTGACACTGGGGAAAAGAATTCCAAAAGGAAACAAATCCGATGGAGAGACTCAAGATGACTCAAAGATGCATGTGCTGGGGAAAACGCCAACACAGCAAAACTATCCACAAAGGATACTTCGGATAACAATCCGGACTCGGGCTAGGGAAAAAAAACTGCCAAGGCAGCTCTGCCGTGGAAAATGCGTGTATTGGGGAATATGCCAACACAGCAAAAAGCGAATCACAACAACAACTCCGCTGGGGAAATCTAAGAGACTCTTAGGGGAAGCAAAAGGATGAGGTGTTACCGGTTAGTGGGTAACAAGCTCAGGAAGAATGAATATCTAAGACCGATGTGCGGGTGAGAGATATCAATCGACCAAATCATCTGAGGAAGACTTGAAAAAGGTATGTTTTAACTCAGGAAAATCTGACTCCACAGGGGACCGAGGTCATAATAGGGAGCAGAAAGGAAGGAACACCAGGAATACCGGATACTGGGTATATAATAGGTGACCGACCAAAACGTGAATTGGTGTGTGTGCCAAAACACTCATCATCCTGAAGAAAGCCGGAAAAGCAGACTTGTTTATAGGATGGACATTCGATTCCACAAGGAATACGAATCTTACTCGACTAGGGAAGACCGCAAGGCTTCAACAAAAGAGTGCATGAGACATATTATCTATTGCCGTCAAAACATAGATAATATACTCGCATGGAAGATTATCCACAACCGGGTAGTAGGTTAACAAAGGATAAATCGACTGAAACGTGAGTTGGTTTGTGTGCCAAAACACTCATGATCCTGAAGAAAGCTAGAAAAGCAGACTTGTTTATAGGATGGACATTCGATTCAACAAGGAATACGAATCCTACTCAATTGGGGAAGAACAACAAAAGACTTCGACCAAAGAATGCATGAGATGTATTATCTATTGCCGTCAAAACGTAGATAATATACTCGCATGGAAGATTATCCACAACCGGGTAGTAGGTTAACGAAGGATAAATCAACCGAAGAGGAGAGACAATCGTTACCAACAACAACAGGGTAGATGAAAGATGACTCGCTGGGGATAAATTGCAAGCATACGACAATTATCCAGGAGACATATCACCGGCTACTGGGAGATATGCTCAAAAAGGGTAGAAATGAATATTCGATACCGCAAAGGAACACGAATCTTACTCAACTGGGGAAACACAACAGGCTTCGACTGAAGAGTGCATGATATATATTATCTATTGCCGTCAAAACATAGATAATATACTCGCATGGAAGATTATCCATAACCGGGTTGTAGGTTAACAAAGGATAAATCATCCGAAAAGAAAGGCATCGGGATACCAAACTAGGTATGTAATGATGGCCAATCAAAGGGGAAACAACAAACATTACCGGCAAACGGTAAATGAAAGCGGACCCGCTGGGGATAAATTTGCTTACTCGGAGCAAACATCCACAAGAAAGAAGGAATATCAATACCGAATACTGGAGTGATAACAATCAAAGAGGGGATTACATCTACCGAAGACTGGGTAGAAAACCACGGAAGAGTAACCGTCATCGGTTGGGATGAACAACAAGTGTTAACTCTGCAAGGGAGAAAGGCTAGGGTTTACAACTACCGAATACTGGGTAGAAGACCAAAGACTCAGCTGAGGATAAGGATAGGGTTTACAACTACCGAATACTGGGTAGAAAACCGCAAGCTCCGTTGGGGACAAGATGAATGATTGCCGGTTACTGAGAAGTTATTCATTTATACCGCGGGGAAGCACAGACTCCGATGGGGAGGGAGAAACAATAGGATTTACGACTACCGAATACTGGGTAGAAGACCACAAAATCCGCCATCAACCAGAATGAACCACAAAGGTTACCTCTGCTAGGGGATGAGAGTAGGATTTACAACTACCGTATGCTGGGTAGAAAACCAAAGAAATAGGACTTACAACTACCGGTTAGTGGGTAGAAGCCACAAAAATCCACTGAGGATAAGGTGAATAATATTGGCGACCTTACTGGAGATAAGGTGAAGGATTGCCAATAAATGAGCAAAATACTCATCTATCACAGGGAAAGACCCGAGACAGTCACAAAGCCAATTCAGGATCAAGCCAAAAAGGCAAAATGAATCAAGACTCATCCTAATGAGGATATAACTCAAAAGGGAAACCCATCCCAATATATGTGTTGGGAGAAAACGGAAACAACCGTCATCCACGAGGATAGAACTCAGTGGGGAAATGGCATGAAAGATAACACTTTCTGCTTATAGGGCTGACTCTACATGGAGGGATCAGACACCAACCTCTGCTTGGGGAGATATACCACCAGATAGCAGGAGACAACAAACAATAGATATATGGAAAAAATGCAACATGAATATCTGTATGTTATAAGTATGCATGTATATGTGTGGTTTATGTATGATGAATGCTGACAAACAGACATATCTAACACAAACAGGCCCAGGAATCAAACGTCCGGTACTACATCTCAAGAGAGAAAGCCAGAAACTCTGATGGAGCGTATCCAATCTGCTGGAGATCCGAAATGATAGAAAGCAAAGATTTTGCCAGAGAATCAGAGATATCAGGAAATCACAAAAATCTCTGAGTGATGAATCATCAATCGATCCGGCTAGGGAAAAGAGTCATCGCACAGGCAGAAACTGCCACAAAAGCAACTCTACTGGAGAAACCATCAGCAACTCCACTGGGGAATTCCATTGAGGGATAAAAGAGGAAACTGGTGATCAACCACCAAGTACCAAACTCACCAAGGAGCTCACACCCGTCTGTTGGGGAAGCAGTGAAATCACAAAATCATCGCAAGGATGAATCATCAGTCTTAGCTGGGGAGAAGTGCTTAATTGTGCAAGTAGAAAACTGGCACAAAAGCAAATCTGGTTGGGGAAGCGGTCATCACAGATGAAATCCACCATACTAACAATTTTGCTTGGGGATGAACTATCACAGATAAAATCCACCACCAAAAACTCTGTTGTGGATCAGAGATACCAGAAGCAGCAATATCCCTGCTGGAGATAACATCACAAAAGATAAGATCCAACAGACCAACCACTCTAGCTGGTGATTTAGATATGCCAGGAAACAGCAATATCTCGGCAGGGGATAACATCACAAAAGATAAGACCCGACACATCAACAACTCCGTTGAGGATCTATCTGAGGAAATGAAGGAAATCTGGGGATCGGCCACCAAATATTGAACCTTCCACAAGGGCACACCTGCTGAAGAGGGAAGTACCACTGCTCTTCTGCTAGGGGAGGAATCCATGAACATTCCAACCGGGGATAGGAGTTAATTTGAGACCACTTCTATCACATGAGCAACTCTACTGGGGAATCTACCTGATGGATAAAGGGATTCTGGGGGCCCACCACCAAAACAAATCTTCCAGAGAGAACACCTCCGAGGAGAGAAAATTACTGCTCTGCTGAAGTGAAAAGGGATGAATCCTCCTAACACTCGGTAGGGGAAGAAGCCAAGAAAGGCACCCTGCTTGAGAAAAACTACAGAAAGTTCTAGAGGAAAAGGATACAATCAAATGCCAGGGATATGAACAAATGTCTTACCCTGTTGGGAATCATACCACCCTTGGGAGAGCACTGAGAATCTCCTAAGTATCTTTTTATCATCGTGAATGTTCACTTTGTTTAAAAACAATTTATGAAAAGTTTGTTTATTTTGAAAACAATGATATTTTATCAATTAAAACATGCAAAACATTTGTTGAATAGAAACAAATCCGAGTGCAAATAATTGGATAAAGGCTCAAATTTATTTGATGGAATGGTAGCCTGCAAATGGCAAGACTCCATAGATTTTTACAAGTTTGAAATTGGTGATATATATTGGAAAAGGGCTACATTGAACATAATGACCATTTCTCCACCAATTCCGGATTCGATGTATTCGAAGCTTCAGTTGACGACGAATGAACAAGAATCTTTGACGGATGACAGATGTAGAACACAGTCTTGTCAAGATGCAGTTACTTGCCAAATCCCTAATTTTTGCCTAGATTGCCCCAGGATGAGGTACTCAATCTAGCGGGATGCAAATATCATTTTTTTATGTCTCTAACTTTTACCTGGATCGCCCTTTCGGGTTTTCCACCGAGACGCTCATTTTTGCCTAAGCCGCCCTTTCGGGTTTTCAACTTAGCGAGCTATTCTGTTTTTTTCTTTTTAGGCGAAGTATTTCTTGACTGCATCTGAATTCACAGGACAAGTGAAATCCTCCCCATCCATAGTTATAAGTATCAAAGCACCGCCTGAAAAGGCTCTCTTGACAACATATGGACCCTCATAGTTTGGAGTCCACTTGCCCCTGGAATCGGGCGCGAAAGACAAGACTTTCTCGAGCACGAGGTCACCTTCTCGGAACACACGAGGCTTGACCTTCTTATCAAATGCTTTCTTCATCCTCTGCTGATATAACTGACCATGGCACATGGCAGTCAATCGCTTCTCTTCGATCAGATTCAGCTGGTCATAACGACTCTGAATCCATTCAGCATCAATCAACTTGGCCTCCATCAAGACTCTCATTGACGGGATCTCCACCTCTACTGGGAGTACAGCCTCCATGCCGTAAACAAGAGAGAAAGGGGTTTCCCCTGTTGAAGTGCAGACAGATGTAAGATATCCATGCAAAGCAAATGGCAGCATCTCATGCCAATCTTTATACGTGACAACCATCTTCTGGATAATCTTCTTGATATTCTTGTTAGCAGCTTCAACAGCCCCATTCATCTTGGGTCTGTAAGGAGAAGAATTATGGTGTGCAATCTTGAATTCACTGCACAATTCTTTCATCATCTTGTTATTCAGATTAGATCCATTATCAGTAATGATCTTATCAGGCACACCATAGCGGCATATGAGTTGATTTTTGATAAACTTCACGACCACCTGCCTGGTCACATTAGCATACGATGCAACTTCAACCCACTTCATGAAGTAATCAATTGCTACGAGAATAAACCTGTGTCCATTGGACGCTTTCGGCTCAATCATGCCAATCATGTCAATTCCCGACATAGAGAAAGGCCATGGTGATGAAATCACATTCAGAAGTGTCAGAGGAATATGAATCTTATCCGCATAAATCTGACATTTGTGGCATTTCTTCACATATTTGTAGCAGTCAGACTCCATTGTCAGCCAATAGTAGCATGCTCTCAACATCTTTCTAGCCATGGCATGTCCATTGGAATGAGTACCAAATGAACCCTCATGGACCTCAGTCATTAACAGGCCTGCTTCGTGTCTATCCACGCATTTGAGCAGAACCATGTCAAAATTCCTCTTGTAAAGCACTTCGCCATTGAGGTAGAAACTACCTGACAATCTTCTCAAAGTTTTCCTATCTTTCACAGATGCCCCAGGCGGGTAGACCTGGTTCTGGAGGAAACACTTGATGTCATGATACCATGGCTTATCCTCTTTCACTTCTTCGACTGCAAACACGTGAGTTGGTCTATCCAAGCGTATCACGGTGATATTGGGAACTTCATTCCAATATTTGACCACAATCATTGAAGCAAGCGTAGCAAGAGCGTCTGCCATCCGATTATCCTCTCGAGGAATATGATGGAAGTCAACTTCAATAAAGAACGTTGAAATCCTCCTCGCATAATCTCTGTATGGAATAAGACCAGGCTGATTCGTTTCTCATTCACCCTTGACTTGATTGACAACGAGGGCCGAATCACCATACACATCAAGATGCTTGATCCTCAGATCAATGCATTCTTCCAATCCCATAATACAGGCCTCATACTCAGCCATATTATTCGTGCATTTGAAAGTTAGCCTTGTTGTAAAAGGAATATGTGTGCCCTGAGGAGTAATGATTACTGCCCCAATACCATTTCCGTACTGATTTACAGCGCCATCAAATACCATACTCCATCTGGAACCAGGCTCTGGCCCTTCATCGAGTGTAGGCTCATCACAATCTTTCATTTTCAAATACAGAATTTCCTCATCTGGGAAGTCGTACTGAACAGACTGATGATCTTCAATCGGCTGATGTGCCAAGTGGTCAACCAAGATACTACCTTTAATAGCTTTCTGAGTTCGATACTCGATATCATACTCAGATAACAACATCTGCCAACGGGCAATCCTCCCGGTTAAAGCAGGCTTCTCAAAGATGTACTTGATTGGATCCATTCTAGATATCAACCAAGTTGTATGATTTATCATATACTGGCGTAAACGCTTAGCGGACCAAGCCAAAGCACAACATGTCTTCTCAAGCATTGAGTATCGAGACTCACAATCAGTGAACTTCTTACTCAGGTAGTAAATAGCATACTCTTTCTTTCCGAATTCGTCTTGCTGACCAAGGACAAAACCCATCGAGTCTTCAAGAACTGTCAGATACATGATCAAAGGTCTTCCTTCCACAGGCGGAGACAGGATTGGAGGTTCAGACAGATACTCTTTGATATTGTCGAAAGCTTTCTGGCAATCCTCGGTCCAATCATGAGACTGATCTTTCCGGAGGAGCTTGAATATCGGCGCACATGTGGCAGTCATGTGGGATATAAATCTGGAAATATAGTTCAAGCGGCCAAGAAAACCTCGGACTTGCTTCTCAGTTTTGGGCGCAGGCATCTCTTGTATTGCTTTGACCTTTGCAGGATCAACCTCAATACCTCTTTCGCTGACAATAAAGCCCAATAACTTGCCAGAACGAACTCCAAATGTACACTTGTTGGGATTCAGACGAAGCTTGAACTTCCTCAAATGCTGAAAAAGCTTCAACAAATGCTCTACATGTTCAACTTCTGTTCGTGACTTAGCAATCATATCATCAACATAGACCTCGATCTCCTTGTGCATCATATCATGGAACAAGGTGGTCATAACTCGTTGATACGTGGCTCTGGCGTTCTTCAAACCGAAGGGCATCACTCAATAACAGAATGTTCCCCAAGGTGTGATGAATGTTGTCTTCTCCATATCCTCGGGTGCCATCTTAATCTGATTATATCCGGAAAATCCGTCCATAAATGAAAAGACATTGAATTTAGCTGTATTGTCTACCAACATATCAATATGTGGTAGAGGGAAATCATCTTTCGGACTAGCTTTATTCAAATCACGGTAATCCACACACATCCAGACTTTTCCGTCTTTCTTAGGCACGGGCACAATATTGGCCACCCATTGAGGATACGTAGAAGTCACCAGAAACCCCGCATCAATTTGCTTCTGAACTTCCTCTTTGATCTTCACTGCCATATCAGGATGAGTTCTTCTGAGCTTCTGCTTCACAGGCACGCACTCAGGCTTCAAAGGCAGGAAATGTTGCACAATGTCTGTATCTAGACACAGCATGTCTTCATACGACCAAGCGAAGATATCATAATATTCTCGTAGCAATTCGATCAACCCCTTCTTAACAGACTCTTCAAGGAGTGCCCCAATCTTCACCATTCGAACACAATCCTCAGACCCCAAGTTGACTGTTTCCAGATTCTCAAGATGCGGCTGAATGATCTTCTCTTCGTGCTCAAGAAGGCGGGTAATCTCATCGGGAATCTCTTCAACATCATCTTCCTCTGCCTCGAATACAGGGAATTCAAAATTGGGAGATGGCGTTGGATCATTATGTTCAATGGGTTTAAAAATCAACCTACATAATGATTTTGGATATGAAAAGCTTTTTAGAAATCAAACAAGGCAATCATTATGCAGATGAAAAGATTGATTTTATTCTTGTTTTTAGGGTTTTTGTGATCACCAATTTCATGCAAAAAAGCGAAAAGGGAAAATAATTGGAAAAACAAACATTTAACATGAATTTATTGAATGAAAATATCATTGTATAAATGTTGCCAACAATGTCATCACTTCTCCTTTTGGCATGGGAGAAGGGTTTTCAAACAAAGTGATTATTACTTTGATTTATGGATAACTGTAGGAACATCAACAGCGACCCAATTGTTGCAGATCCCTCCAGGGATGACAAAATTTTCAGAGTCCTCTGCATCCTCTTCCAAGACAGCAGCAACTTCTTCGCTCTGACCGGTGTGGATGAAACCTCCACTCTTGAACAGCCCTTTCTCATTGAAGACCCCAGAAGAAAAGCCAATGCCAGCCCGGGACTTGTTGTCTTCAAGCTCAATCATTTTTCCTAGACCAGAAACTGCACCACATTCAATGGCCAGTTTCGCATCTCGATAGGAAGCAAATGAAGGAGTTCTCTTCTCAATAGGCTCAGCAATAGATAAAGCTTGGAAAGGAGTTCCAACTTCATCCTCAGCATCTATGTATGAGAAGGAAGACAAGTGGCTAACCAGGAGAGCCTTTTTTCCCCAGCAGAGTCGTCACTTTTCTGTAGCGGTGTATTCGTTACCATTGGAAATATTAACTAAGTCCAAGGTAAATCATACAAAGTTGAGTCGCCACCGCACTTCAATTTATCCAAAGGAATGGTTAGAAAGCAAACAAAAACCTAAAGAGTTTTACAAACAAAACTAGTAAAAGACAGAGATCTGGGTAAGGGGGTTAGTTATGTCATGGGAAGGTTTTAGGCACCCACAACATCCTAGGTACTCCTAGGGAGCCCTTTTCACGCTTGTTGCAAAAGGTTATTGTTTATGAAATTATTTTGTGCAAACATGATTGAAGAGATGAGAAAAGCAAACACAATGCAAAGTAATCAAGCAAACAATGCATCACACACTATATACAAACAAGAGGCTCAATCAAATGTGTGGGCTTTAGTCAAGAGGAGTCATATCAACCTCGATAAACAAGCCAAACTGTAATGGAAGTTGTGAGCTCTTAACCACTAACATTGAGAGTTAGGGTGAAGCTGATGAAAATAGGAAATGAGGATGAGACCTCATGCTCTTAACCCTGACCTGGGTGAGCTTATGACAAAGAAAGCGTGGGGATCCAGAATGTGGAATCCTATTCCACTTGACAGACTCTAGACAAGATCTTGGGTGTTTATTCAAAAGCATCAGCACGTAGTGCGAGCATAATGAAAGACTCACTGAATAACAGGGGATTGATTGCTAATCCCTTCTATCTGTCAATTGCCTCTTCACTTAGGAGGACTTATCAAGTAACATGCCTCATTTAGAGGTCTTTGGCACAAATGTAAACAATCACAAACAGAGCCTCATAAGGAGGACTTCAGCCAAAATGCCTGCCAAAAAGGTGACAGGACTTCCAGACTACATGGAGTAAGAGAGTAGCTACCTAAGTGGTGTGTCAACCACAATCCAAAGCTCAAGCAAGAGCTAAAAGCAAGCATCTAATGTACCTGTACAAAAGCTAAACAGTTAATATCTCAATCAGAAAACAAACAGACAAACAGTCCAACTGTTACACAATTCAATGAGCAATGGTCAAGCAATCAAATGAAGCAATGAGCTCAAGCCTATCATTTAGAATCCTACAAAACAACAATGTTTTAGAATTCAAATCATTTGTATCTCACAAAGTGAGATCAAACCAATCATCAATGCTAAATGTCCAAACCTGAAACACAAAGCACAATTAGTTTATGTACAAAACACTAGTACAAAGACTAGGTTCAAAACCAAATCAAATGATGAAAACAGAACTCAATCTTTTGCACAAATCAAGTTCAAACATGTCATAATATGTCCTCAAAAGAACCAACATCAATTCACATGGAAAAGGCATCAAATGATCAATGTAAAGCTAAGGCAAGCAAATGTGCACAATATGGATATCCAAGTTAGAAAATCTAAGTCAAAACAGAAAAGCATCCAATGATCTTGAGATTTTTTATGTGAGCTCATTATGTTATGAACAAACAATATGCAAAAAATCAGATCCAGAAGAGTTCAAATGATAGGTAAACAAAAATGCACAAATTGAATACCAAAAATGTGACACAAATTGTCACAACATATCTTCATATGTCCAAAACAGTGATAGAATATGATAAAAATTTCAAAGCAAAGCTCAAAAATCATATCACATGTGAGGATCAAGCACACCAAATTTCAGATCAATTGGATTAAAGATGAGCATTTCACAAAGCATTGAATGTAGCATATCAATTTGGCATAAGGCACAAACAAGAATTCACAATTAAAAATCCAACAATCAACAAATCATGAAATAAATGCTATAAAAAACTAGAGATCAAAACAAAAATGTGAAAAAAAATTGGGATCAATTTGGACATTTTTTCAATTTTTAATGATTTTTTAAAGTTGAAAAAATGAAATGAAATAAACATGGAATAATGGAGGGAAAACAAATTTTGAATAAAATTCAGAATATGCATCTACCAGGGATCGAACACACGCCAGGCAGGAGAAATAAATCAAATGGAATTCAGAAAACGCACGCTAGGTCTCGAACGCGCGCAAGCAAGGATCCAAAAGCGCTTGATATGAAACACAACGTTTCATTTATTATGTGGCAGCCACATAAGCGAGTCAAAGACACGCAGGCACGGTCAAGTGATTCAAGGCCAATCAAATAGCCATGCATGCGCACAGTCAGATGCCACGCACGCAAACCCTAGCAACACGCAGAGACGCCGAAACAGTGGTTCCGGTCGTCTTCCCCGGTGGAAATCAGGCGGAGCTTCACGAAAATTTTCCAGAAATTGACAAATTTTATATGGTTGGAAAGCTCTTGCAACGTAGATCATGAATATCACATTCATTTAACCTAATTCATCGTGTATCTCATGGATCGAAGCAAAACATTTTGGATCTCAAAACTTTAATTCAACATATCATGATCATTTCTCAGCTAAATTCAAAAGTAAACATATCAGTGTGCTCAGTAATGCAAGATCTATACGTTCATGGCAAGAAATTAGAGAAAGGAGATGATGAATTTTTCACTTACTTGAAATGCAGTGATCAAAAATCGTGCTCTCCAGCTTCCAGAACTTCCAGATCTTCTCCTATGATTATGCCTTGAAGCTTTAAGCACAAAGAAACAGTTGAAAACTCCTAGATCTGCTTCAATTTCAAGCTTCCATCTCCATGTTCAAACTCTTGATATGCACGAAAACCAGCTCAATTGTCCAATCCAGATGATGATCCTTGCTCAGAATTCCATGATCAACAAGAATATGCAAAGAAATTGAGGAGTTATGTGAAGAAATTTGGATTTTCGAAGAGAGAGAAAAATGGAGGGAATGTGAAAATTTTGATCTCAATTCTGTTATCCTCCCTGCAAAACCGTTATGATTTAGCTTATATACCACCTGTTAATGACTTTGCTAATCACAATTTGCCTTGGCTAAACATGATTAAGGAGATGTGAGGTGTTTTGCAAAAATGGCAAGTGTGGTTAGCATGTACATGCTACACGTGAACAGTGCCATGCTGAGCTTGGAAATCATTTAAAATCCGCCAATAGTCGTGATGGAAGTGATATTTTGATTGTAGCTTAAACCAAATTTGAATTATTAAATTTCCCTCCATTTTGCACATGTGTGAACAAGTGGTCATATGAGTTTATTTCATGCAAGGCAATGATTCATTTGGAAAGTAATGGTCACAAGGAGCATTTTGCAAAAAGAGTGGACCAATTTGGAGTTTTGAATCAAAAGTTATGCCACTTTGAAATTCCATGCATACTTTGTGATCATTTGGCCATAACTTCTCAACCAATTATCAGATAGACATGATATAGGGCTTTTTGAAAAGGGGAGAGAAAGATCTTCCACTTTCATGTTCACCAAAAATCCATTTGAAGCTTCTTTGATGTTGGAAAGTCAAGTTGAATGTGGACCAAAAAATTGCCATTTTTGGAAACTTGAAATTACAGGTCACTTTCCATTTTTGGAAACTTTTGCAATGACTTCAAAATCTTCAAGATAGATGTTTGATATGATGAATAGGCCTTGTTTGAACATGATTAGGATGTCTCAAATCATTTCCCCCACCTCAAAGCCCTCAGTTGACTGCATAGTTGATTATTGGGTCCTCAGATGACCTTGACATGACTGATGAATTTGAGTCTTTACCTCTTGGGGATGTTGCTTCAAAATGAAACCTAGCTCATATAAGCTCAATATGATGATCATGTGATCCTCACACCAAGAAAATACCATCAACTCTTGTACAAAGGATGCTCTTGAAGTGCTTGACTTGTGATTGCTTGAACTGCAAAACAAAATGTTAATGACATATTTTTGTGCTTTTGGTTAGTGATTAAAACAAGAAAAGCAATTATATATAGTGCAAGCATGCCTGGTGATCTCAAACCACTCACAAGGAGATCCCATCCAAAGGGCAAGGAAGCCAAGATGCTCAAAGATCCTTGAGGCTATGCAATGCAATGATATCATGCCATGAGGGATCTTAGGGACAAAATTGGGGTCTTACACCTCCTTATGCAGATTAGATCAAAGATAGAGTTCAAAATGTCTTGTTGCCTTTTCCGATGGAAAAGCCGTTGTATCCTCAAGATCCAGATCACCTTGATTTTGTGCCTAAGGAGTACTTCAATAAGATTTTACTTTTGAACAAAAAGTTGAAGCAGGAGAAAGAAGAGTTGAGCATGCAAGTCTTTAGCTTTAGGCAAGAAAAGATGGATTTGGCTCATAAACTTAGAGAAATAGATGATTTGCTTGGTGAATATAGTCTTGCTGTAGATTGAAGGGTTAGAAAGAAGCCTAAAGCCGACAAAATTAAAGGGGATACTTCTACAGTTATTGAAGAATAGAGGAGAGCTCTTGAAGAAGTTGAATAAGAAATCAAGCAAAGGCATCGAGAACATGAATCACTCAAAGTCTCCAAAGCCAAGATGGAGAGGAAGTACAAGGCCAAGATTAAAAGACTAGAGAAACAACTTCAGGATAAGAATGTTCAATTCGAAGAGGAAAATGTAGTAGTAAATTCATGACCATTAAGCCAGGGATAAACTTAACGTCGTTAAAACCAGAGTCGCCATCGCGCTTTTATTGTTTCCAAGGGAAAAGGGAAAAGTACGAACAAAACCCAAAGATAATAAGTTTTCAAATCAAAACTAATAAAATGCTAGAGATTATAGGTAAGGGGGTTGGTTACACAGAGAGAAGGTGTTAGCACCCAAAGTGTCCTAGGTACTCCTAGGGAGCCCTTTTTTGTGTGTACACGTGTTTTGGCATGAAATGATGTTTGCAATAAATAGAGTGTGGGGATGAGAAAAGAATTCATTAATTATATTTTTTTGTTTAACAAGACCTTCGGACTTGTGCCTACGTACCAACATAAAATGAGGGATCAAAACCTCGTAGTTCGTGGTAACAATTTCAAAGTGAATGAGTTGCTTTTAACAAAATTTTAAGTTTGAGAGAGGCACAAAAGGCCCAAAAGAGTTTGAATGAGTGTTAGTTCCTTTTTTGTCTTTTGAAAATTTAAGTCAAGTATAGTTAAGTTTGTTTACAAGTTTGATTAAGAAAAAGAAGTTTGAAAATGCAATGGCATAAGGCCAAAGTTTCTAATTTGCAATAAATGTCTAAGTTTGAAATCACAAGCAAAGAAAGTTTTTGAAAAGGGGGGGAGATTTTGAAATTTAAGAAGTGGGAGAAGATGAAGAGGCTATCCTAAGCAAAAATTTAAAAGTTAAGAGTTGAAAGGATCTGACCAATGGGATGCAATCCAATAGACAAGAATGTCATATAGAAACCCAATTTTCCCTTGGACTTTAGAATCAAGCAATAATAATACACATAGCAAGATGAAGAGCGGGGCATCAAATAAAGATAGCCACATCAAAGCAAGCAACTCCATAGTCTTCTTCATAAGCTTCCCCATGTATCAGATGAAATAATCCTGGAATAGCTCAGAATAAGGCATTAGACACAGGTTCAAAGTAACATCTTTATTAAGATCATGTAGCAGATGAACTCAAAGGGATCTTAACATTTGCATCAGATGAAAGTTCACTTCACAAGCACTTGATTTCATAAATGTTGGCATTGGCCAAGTCCTTTTTGCATTGGGAATGTTGCCTAATTCTAAGTCCAATGTCTCAGATCAAATCCAACAGTCCACACAAATCTTTTTTAGGGTTTTTATTGTTATTATGTACATTAAGGTCAAAAGTCCACAAACACAAACAAAATACACAAACAAGTATAATCACAAGATATGGCTCAAGTGAGCAAAGTGAAAATGGCATTAAAATAAACAAGTTAAATGGTATGAATAATGGCAAATGATAAAGACTTGAATTTAAAGTGCATAAAGTAAATGACTTGAAATTAAAAGTTAGTCAAATGTTAGTTGATCAGAAGTTAGTATTGCTTTTGCTTTTCAATTGTTTAAGTCATTCTTTGGAGAACACTCGACCCTCTATTCACAAGTATGGATCCTTGAACCAAGACATCATCCAAAGTAAGGAAAAAAGGGCCAAGTTTCCACACAATACCATGAAAGGGGGGAGACTTACAATCTCATTTACTAGAATGCTATGCTTTTGGGTCAAAAATTAGCGCTATGTTAAGCAATCGTAATTGGACTTATGTAGAAGTCACAACTATTTGAGGTCGGGTAATAGAAATTTTAGTGTTAATGCATGTTAGAGATATGATATTATGAACCATACTCCTAAAACATGCCACACTTAAAAGAAAATGGCAAAAGGGTGGACCTAATCTCATCCATACTTATATTGGTTTATGGACCAATTAGACTTAGGATATAGAGATATCATAGGTCAATGGAATGGATGAGATAGAAAAAGATTGAATATGAAGAGGGAGGGGAAATGAAATAAACTCAAATTGGTCATGGGAGGACTTTTATCAAATTAAAATCATTCATTCATTTTGGGAGAAGAAATGTACATTTCATCAATCCCCTAAATCCAATGATTTTAATCCAACAAAGTCAAATCAACATTGACCCAGGCCCAACAACAAAAGTCAAACTCAACAAGTCAACAAAAATAGCTCAACACAATTTATTCACAACTAAACAAATAAAAATCAATTAAAAATGCATTAAATTAAAATATGGTTGATCAAAAACCCAAAACCTCTTCAAAACGCCAAAAAAATGGCCAAGAGATTTATCATAGGTCAAACAAGGTCAAAAGACCTTGGAGAAAAAAAATCATAATTTTTAGAAACTTAAAAGTATTTTTAAATAATTAAAAATATGCACAAAAACAATTAAATCATGAAAAATATTAATATTGATCCAATAAATAATTTTAATTCAGAAAATGAAAGAGAAAAATATTTGAAATTTTTTGGTGAAAGTCCCATATTTTTTGGATCAATATTAAAATTAATATGAATTAATGAAAATAAGTCAATTAAAATGAAAATCAGAAATTACAAAAAACGTGGACCACTTGATCTCCCTCATTAATTGAGGTGGCAGATCAAGTGGATCCAAACGCGCATTCCACATGGTCATTAGTCAACAACGCTGCAGGGATCGTAATCAAAACCAACGCGTGAGATTAAAACAATTTAAACAGATCATGTGGTTAGAAGCATGCCAACACAACGCCGGAGCCAGAGCTCTGGTCTTCTTCTCCGGTGGACCTCACCGGACTGGTCCATCCTCAACCATCACCAAAATAAAAAAAGAGGACATGAATTTAAAGTAAAAATGCTCAGGAGCTCGAATCTGGCCTCAATTTCATCTAACTCCAAGTATATAGAAAGATACAGGGAGTTGAATTTTGAGGATCATGATCTGAGTTGTTTCGATTCGACTTCTAAGCAACCCAATCTTGTTGCCTACATTGGTAGGACTTCAGACAACCAAAAATCAACAAGAATAATGGAGAATTGAGTGATAATAGAAGAGATGAAAAATTATGAAAATCACCTTCGATGTAGGTTCAGATGGACACGATCTTGCTCTCATTTGTGCTTGGCCTTGCTTCAGATGCTTAATGGAGTGGAAATGGATCAAGGAAGAAGGAGGACTCTTGGAGTTTCAATCTCAAAACATTTGAGAGATTCAAACTCGATTTTCAATGAAAATCACCAAGCTTATCCTTTGAATGTAAGGGTTTAGGGTTGCTAAATTAAAGTTTGGGCGCCAGGGTCCATAATTCTGAGCAAGAGGGGCTCTATTTATAGGCCAAGTCATTGATAATTGCACACTTCTTTCAAAATTCCAAAAATAGCAATATCATATGCATGGATGCATGGGCGTGTGGTAGGCCCATGTAATGATGCATTTAGGTCCAAAAATGAGTGTAAGCAATGCTGAAGTCATGTGGAAAGGCCATGCATTCGTGTATGGAAAGTGGAACTTCAAATCTTCCAAATGGTCCTTCAACTTTAAGCCATACGCAAGTCATTCATTCTTTGTCCAAATGGGATGAATTTGGAATTTTTGGAAAGGTTAGATCAAGAGGAACAACTTTTATGTTGAACACTTTTTCATTTGAAGCTTAGATCATGATGAATTTTGAGGTGGAAGTTTGAAAAATCAAACATGTCAAACAATTTTCTAAGTATCAAGCCATATGTTCACTTCTTCCACCTTGGATAACTTTTCCTATGGGCTTCAAATGATAAAAGTTCCTTCATGAAAGTTGTAACTCTCTCAAACTCCTTCAAATTGGTTACAAATTTGACCTTATTTTGATTTAACATGAAGGAGTTATGCATTTTAGAAGTTGAGCAAAATCACTTGTTCAATGGTATTGGCCCAAAATGACCTATAATGTTTCCTCATATCACATGCATTTAAAAGTTGAATTTGCACTTCCTCCAAACATCAAAGTTGAAGTAGACATCTTGAATTTGATCATGCAACTTGAATAGTTTTCATCTCATAAAAATTGAGAAAGTTATGGTTTTGGGAATTTGACCTCCAAATTAGGGTTTAGACAAAATGACATATAATCTTTCACCATAAAAAATGACTTTCCAAGCAAAAATATATTTTGACCTAAACATGAAAGTTGTTTGGAATTTCGTTTAGAGTAATGTTTCTCTTGGAATCATTTTCATATGACAAACATTGTAGGAGATAGGGTCTAGGGAACCCCAGTTTTGATCAGTTGAATTCCTCTGGTCAACCACCATGAACCAACTTGCTAGCTTGATATTCTCTTGACTTTTGGGACTCATGGAGGATCATATATGCATAATATTATGTAATGTGAAGTATCCCTTGAAATATTTGATCAATTGTTAAAGAAACTTGTTGAAGAAGTTACATAAGATACCCAGATGAATTAGGGTTTCCAAGGCAAACCAATTCCAAACTCTTGATGATTTCTTGATAAAAATAACATGTGAAGATCACGGGGATTCATATATGATACTTAGAGCTATAGTAAACCAATTCTTGATTGGATTCCTTACCATGAGGGTCTTAAACCCTAGATGTGAGCTTGATAGAGCATAGATGAACATGTGCACTATCTATAAAAGAGTCAAGCTATACAATGACATATTTTTGGTATTTTGGTTAGTAAATAAAGAAAAATGAAATATGATACAATCAAATACTGCTTGGTGATCTCTCCCAATGCAAACCCAATGAATGCGGGGTAAGGAGGATACCAAGGTGTGATCCCAATGCTAATGCATATGATGAGAATAACATGAGGGATCTTATGGTCAAAATTGGGGTCTTACAGATTCCCCTATTTAAGGACGTTCTAGCTGAGGAGATGAAGGTTAAAATCTTCGTATCGACTCAGTAGAAAGGACTTAAATAACAACATATAGAAACAAATTTTGGTCCCTAAGAGACATCATGATGCATATGATATGAACGCAAAAATAATCTTTGTGGGGAAAATGTTGCCACAAAGGAAAGGAATCCGAAGAGACTGAAAGTCCGCAGGAGTGTAATGCATTCCATAAGGAAAACTCACTAGGGAGCTAGAGACTCTTGGGGATAAAAAGTTATGCGTAGGCCAGACTACAACTTAAAACTGCTGGGGGACGCGAGGGATTCCATGAGAATAAATAAATGGAAAGACCCAGCCGGAGAATAAAAGAACATCTGTAGGGGAAACAGGTAGATCAGAATAAAACTGAAATACCCGACCCAAGCAGGAAACGGCGATTTCACTGAGGAAATACGTGCTCAAACTCTACTGGGGAAGAAATAAACTTCAACACAGGAGTAACAGAAATATATTATCCATTACCGATTACTCGATAAGGAGATAACATGATCTGGCAAAGAGGACATCCGTTATCAGTTAGGGTAAACATATCAAGGATGACTCGGTGAGGGCAACCAGGAGGTGTATTCATTACCAGTTACTGGGTAAAGAATAACTTTCTGGGGAAAAGCCAAATAGGATTTACGACTACCGGTTACTGGGTAGAAGACCACAAAGGAAGAGAATATCCGTCACTGATTAAAGTGAACATATCAAGGATAAACTCAAAGGGGAAGAATATCTGTCATCAGTTAAGATGAACGTATCAAGGATGGACTCGCCTGGGGACATTAGGAAGGATATCTGTCACTGGTTAAGATAAACATATCAAGGATAAACTGCCTAAAAAAGTAAGAATTATATCTATCGGATACTGGATAGAATACCAAAAAAAAGAGAATATCCGTCACCGGTTAAGATGAGCATATCAAGGATAAACTCCGAGGAGAAGCAGGATTTACAACTATCGGTTACTGGGCAGAAGACCATAAAGATGAGGAAATCCGTCATCGGTTAGGATGAACATATCAAGGATAGACTTAAAGCAGGGGAAGAAAATATCCGTCATCGGTTAGGATGAACATATCAAGGATAAACTTTCTGGGAGACGTGAAAACGAATCCGCTGGGGAGAAAAAGGTTACTTTTGCCGGGTATTGAGCAAAAGTGAAACACTTGCCGATTGAGAAGAATATTACCAGTTACTGGGTAATAAACTCTCAGGGGACCAAAAATATCTATCTAGGTAAGATCTAGAAAGAAACGGTCAATTAAAGACTCGACCAAATGAGAATATAACTCAAGGGGAGTGGTTCCATCCAGACTATCAACTGGGGAGGAAGCTGAAATAGTAATCATCCACGAGGAAGTAACTCAGTGGGGAATGAGAAAGGTTAAATTCTTTCTGCTTAGTGGGTTGACACTCTACAATGGAAAACGGACAGACAAACCAAATCTGCATGGGTAAAAAGTATATCACTGTAGCAGAGGAGCAGAGAAACAATGAATCTCAAAGTGTATTATTAATGCAATAATGAAACGAATATATATGTATATGTATATGTATATATATATGTATATGTATATGTATATGTATATGTATATATATATATATATATATATATATATATATATATGTATATGTATATGTATATGTATATGTATATGTATATGTATATGTATATGATGATTATGCTGACAAAACGATCACAAAGGATACAAATGTCACTAAACACCATCATCAATATTGTACTCCGCCAATCCTCACAGGAGGGAAACAACTGCTGGAGAGAACCGGCCACCTCAATCCTCACAGGAGGGAAACAACTACTGGAGAGAACCGGCCACCTCAAAGGCTCAACCCTGGCTGGGGAAAACAGGAGCGGATCTGCTGAGGAAACTGCATTATCAATTTTGCGGGGATTTTTAGGTCAACACCATATCAAATGGGAGACAACCTTGCAGAGGGTCAAAAGTAATGCTCAAGAGTTAGGGACAACTCTGATGGCGACTTGCGGGGGAACAAAATTTGTTGAATCTATGCAAACTGCTGCAATGACGCACCTACAACTCGAGGGAGGCAATCACAAACTCAGCTGGGTAAACCAACGAAACTCGGTTGAAAATGCTGCTGGGGAATAAACAGAGATCACGCCAACTGCTTGGGGAAAACCAACAATGCTTCGCATTTAGGGCTTACCATTTTCAAACCGCTGTTGATATTCCTTTAATTGCTTTTTAAAAGTAACTGCTTTTATTATTTAAGAAAATATGGTTTTTATTTTAAAACTTTAATTTTAAAATGATCATAATAAAATTTAATTCCATTTAGCTGAATAAATAAGAGTGGAAAAATTTGGATAAAAAGCTCAACTTTATTTAATGGAATGGTAGTCTGTAAATGACAAGACTCCATAGATCTTTACAAAAGTTGAAAAATGGTAATTTACATGGAAAAGGGCTACATTGAATACAATGATCGCTAATCCTTCTATCAACTTTGATATCCACTATGCTTTTGGCTTTGGTTGAAGATGAATCAAAACCAAACATTGTGCTCAAGAAAGTCTTCAAGACTGAAGATCAACAGCTTGCAGTTACTTGCCATGATCCCTAATTTTTGCATAAATTTCCCCAAGATGGGGTACTCAATTTATCGGGATAAATTTTCTGTTTTATGTCTCTAACTTTTTCCTGGATCGCCCTTTTGGGTTTTCAATCCACCGAGACGCTCATTTTTGCCTAAGCCACCCTTTCGGGTTTTTAACTTAGCGAGCTGTTCTTTTCTTTTTTAGGCGAAGTATTTCTTGACCGCATCAGCATTCACAGGATGAGTGAACTCTTCGCCATCCATAGTTGCAAGAATCAAAGCACGGCCTGAAAATGCTCTCTTAACAACATATGGGCCTTCATAATTAGGAGTCCGTTTGCCCCTAGAATCTGGTTTGAAAGATAGAATGTTCTTGAGCACAAGATCACCTTCTCTGAATGCACAAGGTTTGACCTTCTTATCAAAAGCTTTCTTCATTCTCTGCTGATATAACTGACCATGACACCTGGCAGTTAACCTCTTCTCTTCGATCAAATTCAGCTGGTCATACCTGGTTTGACACCATTCAGCCTCAATCAACTTGGCTTCCATCAGCACACACAATGATGGGATCTCAACTTCTACTGGGAGCACAACTTCCACGCATAAACAAGTGATAAAGGGGTTGCCCCTGTTGAAGTGTTGATGGATGTACGATACCCATGCAAAGAAAATGGGAGCATCTCATGCCAATCCTTGTACGTCACAACCATTTTCTGAATGATCTTCTTGATGTTTTTGTTCGCAGCTTCAATAGCCCCATTCATCTTGGGTCTGTAAGGAGAAGAATTATGATGTGCAATCTTGAAGTCTTTGCAAAGAGCTTCCACCATATTATTGTTCAAGTTCGATCCATTGTCGGTAATGATCTTACTTGGCACACCATAATGACATATAATTTGATTCTTGATAAACCTCACAATAACTTTCTTGGTTACATTCGCGTACGATGCCGCTTCAACCCACTTTGTGAAGTAGTCAATAGCCACCAAAATGAAACGATGTCCGTTAGAAGCTTTGGGCTCAATCATGCCAATCATGTTAATTCCCCACATGGAGAAGGGCCATGGGGAGGAAATGACGTTCAAAAGTGTCAGAGGAACATGAATCTTATCTGCATATATTTGACACTTGGGGCATTTTTTCACAAACTTGCAACAGCCAGATTCCATTGTCAGCCAATAATAACCTGCTCTCAACATCTTCTTATCTATAGCATGTCCATTAGAATGAGTACCAAAGAAACCTTCATGGACTCCGGTCATCAATAAGTCTGCTTCGTGTCTATCCACGCATCTGAGCAGAACCATATCGAAGTTTCTCTTGTAAAGTACATCACCATTCAGGTAGAAGTTGCTGGCTAATCTCCTCAAAGTCTTCTTATCTTTCAAAGATGCCCCATGTAGGTAAATCTGACTTTGGAGAAAACATTTGATATCAAAGTACCACGGTTTCTCATCTTTGATCTCTTCAATAGAAAATACATGAGTTGGCCTATCAAGACGCATCAACGTCAGATTGGGAACCTCATTCCAATACTTCACCATAATCATTAAAGCCAGCGTTGCAAGAGCATCTGCCATTCGGTTTTCATATCGAGGGATATGATGAAACTCAACCTTTGTAAAGAAAGTTAAAATCCTCCTTGCATAATCTCTATATGGTATCAAACCAGGTTGATTCGCCTCCCATTCACCTTTGATTTGATTCACAACCAAAGTTGAATCTCCATAGACGTCTAAATACTTGATTCTGAGATCAATGATCTCTTCAAGCCCCATAATTCAAGCTTCATACTCATCCATATTGTTTGTACACTTGAAAGTCAATCTAGCTGTAAACGGAAAATGTATGCCTTGAGGAGTAATAATCACTGCCCCAATGTCATTACCATACTAATTCACAGCTCCATCAAATACCATGCCCCAACGGGAACCAGGTTCTGGCCCTTCTTCAAGCAATGGTTCGTCACAATCTTTCATTTTCAGGTACAAGATCTCTTCATCAGGAAAATCATACTGCACTGACTGATAGTCTTCAATTGGTTGGTGAGCCAAATGGTCAACGAAGACACTACCTTCGATCGCTTTTTGAGATCGGTATTCAATATCATACTCGAATAACAACATTTGTCAACGGGCAATCCTCCCAGTTAAAGAAGGCTTCTAAAAAATATACTTGATTGGATCCATTTTGGATATCAACCAAGTGGTATGATTTAACATATACTGACGCAGACGCTTAGCAACCCAAGTCAATACGCAACAAGTTTTCTCTAGCATAGAATACTAAGTCTCACGGTCGGTGAACTTCTTACTAAGGTAGTAAAGAGCATATTCTTTCTTTCCAGTTTCGTCTTGCTGACCTAGAACATAGCCCATACTTTCTTCAAGCATAGTCAAATACATGACCAACGGTCTTCCTTCAACAGGAGGAGACAAAATCGGAGGCTCAAGCATATACTCTTTGATACTGTCAAAAGCTTTCTGGCAATCCTCGGTCCAATCACAAGACTGATCTTTCCGAAGAAGCTTGAATATAGGCGCACATGTGGCAGTCATATGCGATATGAATATGGCGATGTAATTCAAGCGGTCGAGAAAACCTCTGACTTGCTTCTCAGTTTTGGGCGCGGGCATCTCTTGTATTTCTTTGACCTTGGTAGGATCAACTTCAACACCCTTCTCGCTGACAATAAAGCCCAACAATTTACCAGAACAAACACCAAAAGTACACTTATTGGGATTCAAGTGGAGTTTGTACTTTTTCAAACGTTGGAATAGCTTCAACAAATGCTCAACATGTTCTTCTTCATCACTGGATTTAGCAATCATATCATCAACATATACTTCGATCTCTTTATGCATCATATCATGAAAAAGAGTGGTCATTGCTCTCTTGTAAGTTGCACCAGCATTCTTTAAACCGAAAGGCATCATTCTGTAACAGAATGTTCCCCAAGGTGTAATGAATATGGTCTTCTTCATATCTTCGGGTGCCATCATGATCTGATTATAACCGGAAAATCCGTCCATAAATGAAAAGACTTTGAATTTAGTTGTATTGTCTACCAACATATCAATGTGTGGCAAAGGAAAATCATCTTTTGTACTAGCTTTGTTCAAATCTCTATAATCAACACACATGTGGACTTTTCCATCTTTCTTAGGAACATGCACAATATTGGCCACCAACTGCGGATACTCAGCAGTAACAAGGAAACCAGCATCGATCTGCTTTTCCACTCCTTCTTTGATCTTCACTGCCATATCAGGATGAGTCCTCCTCAACTTTTGCTTGACTGGCGGATATTCTGGCTTTAACGGAAATCTATGCTCCACAATCTCATAATCTAAACCAGGCATGTCTTGATAGGACCAAGCAAACACATCTGAATACTCTCAAAGAAGATCAACCAACCCCTTCTTAACCTCTAGACACAATTGAGACCCAATCTTGACTTCCTTCACATCATCTTTTGAACCCAAGTTGACTAACTCAATCTACTCCTCAAATGGCTGAGTGGCTTTTTCCTCGTGCTCAAATAGACGAGACAATTCATCAGGCACTTCTTCATCACTTTCTTCCTCAGCCTAAAACACAAGGAATTCAAAGTTTGGAGTAAGAGTAGGATCATTGTATTCACTGGGTTTAGAAATCAACCTGCATAATGATTTGATATTTTGATTTTAAAGAAGTGAATTGTGACCAAATATTATGCAGATGGACAATTCTTATTCATTTATGTTTTTTGTGATTACCATTTTTTTCAGAAAAGTAAAAAGTAAAAATAAAACATCATAGATGTGGATGAATAGAATTGCATTTTATTTATGATCATATCAAAAGATGCCAAAAAATGTTCACTTCTCCCTTAGGCATAGGAGAAGGATTTTCAAAAATGATAAAAACAATTACTTAGAGCGATGAACAATAACAGGAACATCAACGGCGATCCAATTGATGCAAGATTTTCCATGCATCACAAAATTGGTGCAGTCGTCATCTTCATCCCCCTCGATCACTGCAGCTGAGTGTTGTTCATTACCATGAATGAACCCTCCTCTATGGAAATCGGGTTGCACATCTTCTACTGACGACCCTTGTTGGAAACCCAAATCGGATCGACTCTTATTCTTGGTGACCTTTACCATCCTTCGCCACTGATCAGAATTACCGTCTTCAACAATCTTCTGCGTGTCTTTAAAAGAGGGCATGGATGCCCTAACTCTATTTTCTTCAGCAATAGATAGAGCTTGGAACGGAGTTCCAATCTCATCCCCAGCTTCAACATATGAGAAAGACGACAGATGGCTTACTAACAGAGCCTTCTCTCCACCAACGATAACGAGCTTACCATTCTTCACAAATTTCAACTTCTGATGCAGAGTTGACGTAACAACTCCTACCTCATGTATCCATGGCCTTCCTAACAAGCAGCCATAGGTCGGGTGGATATCCATTACCTGGAAAATAATTTGGAAATCACTCGTACCTATCTTCACTGGAAGGTCCACCTCACCAATAATGGTCTTGCGAGAACCATCAAAAGCTTTGACGATCACACCATTGTATCTCATCGGAGCTCCTTGATACGATAATCTAGAAAGAGTTGATTTGGGGAGTACATTCAAAGAAGATTCGGTATCAACCAACACATTTGACAACATATCCTCCTTGCAGTTCATCGATATGTGCAACGCTAAGTTGTGATTCCTGCCTTCCTCAGGAAGTTCTTCATCACAAAAGCTCAGATTATTGCAGGAAGTGATGTTAGCCACAATATGATCAAACTGATCCACCGTTACATCATGCTTGACGTAAGCTTGCTCCAATACCTTTTGTAATGCTTCTCTGTGTGCTTAAGAATTCATGAGAAGAGACAACACTAAAATCTTGGAAGGAGTTTGGAGCAGCTGCTTCACCACATTAAATTCACTTTTCTTAATCAAACGAAGCACCTCATCATCATCATTAGGATTTAAACTGCTGGATACACCAGACTGACACTTTAGAGCACTAACCAGATCTACTACAGGCACATCAACCTTCTTACTGACATCTTCTACATCCTTTGGGAAAACAGGCCCAAAAACACGACCACTACGGGTCACCTTTGTAACATCAGCAATACTCACCACGGAACTGGTTGTAGGCAATGGAACCTTTTGACCATTTTCTATCATAGTAGCATTATACTGATACGGAACAACTCTATCGGATGTATATGGGACTGAGCCCGCTAACCGTATTACCAACGACGATACCGATCTACTGCTGTTGTTATTGCTACTACTGTCAAACTGAATTACCACCCTCTCAAGAGTCTTGAATATTGGCACTATCACATTGACATCATCTATATCCCTTGACTATTGAATCTAGATTAAATTCTCATCCATCAACCTTTGGATATCTCTCTTGACAACTGAACACCCACAGGGGTCCACATTGCGGATCATACAACTACCGTGGTTGTGTTCACAATCACTAATAGTGCACAGGGTCTTATGCATCTCAACCAGAGATCGACGAATTCGTCGCACATCAAATACTCGAAAACTTCCTGGATAGCCATCTACCATATTAATAGAGGAATTACCATGAGCAGGCAATGGGTTAGCTTTAACATTAGACGCACGGTCCTCGAAGGACACCATCCCACTCTTCACGAGCTTTTGAACCTCATATTTCAGCGGATAGCAATTCTCAATATCATGGCCAGGAGCCCCTTGATGAAAGGTACAATGAAGTTATGGCTTATACCACCATGGAAGTGGTTCTGGAATTTGCGGCGGATTTCTTGGTTGACAAAGGTTCTTCAGAACCAAAGATGGGTATACCTCAGCATAAGACATAGGAATAGGGTCAAAAGAGACCTTCTTCCTCTCGAAGTTATATTGTTGTTGATTATTGCTGGTGTTATTGTTGTTGTAGTTGTTTGTTCTTTGTTGTGGTTGTTATTGACGTTGTTGTTGAACTGGTACTGATTGATTATTGGAAAATACTGGAATAACAGATGATACTTGATGATGGTATTGACGGTGTTGTGGACTTCTTCTGACATGAGGCCTCCTCTGCCTCCCCACCGACACTGCATTTGGGCTTTCATTTGACATAAAGTATATTAATTTTAGATTATTTTTTAGCTTTATTTTGAAAATGGTTTTATGATCAACTATTGATGCATTGCTTGAATGATAGTTTTGTTTGAACACTTGTGCACATAATTTTGAATATATCTATAGGACATTTTAAGTTTATGGTTTCATCTTACTATGCATGAATTTTCATGATTTTTCTATGCTTTTAACCATTTTTCTTGAATTATCCAAGCAAGCTTGTTTCTTTGATATACATTACAGCTAGTTAATTATTTTGGAATGCACTTGTGCAGCCATGTGGGACCTCTCTCTCATTCTTTCTTGATCTCATCATCATCATTTAGAGGTCTTAAATTCATCCATATGATCCCTTTTAAGTATTTCCAATTGATGTTTCTTTTCTTGATTACCCTGAATTCTACTTACTTGCTTTTGAGATCATGGTTTGGATTGTGTCTTGTGCATTCCATTTTGAAGTACTATGAGTCCAATTGGATTTGTTTCCCCTTGTCTACACTTCTTATTTCCTTGTTCTTGGTATCCTTATATATTTATCTTGTGATTTTTTGAATGGTATTCCATTGCCATTCATCATGATGACACACTAGGAGCTACATTCTTCTTTTTCTTAACCTAGTTTTGAGTTTGGTGGATGGTGAAACTCTTAGGAGCTTGGGATCCATCCTTGTGTATTTTAATATTGTTATTATTTCATTTCTTTATGTCTCAATTTCATTTTACTTTGCCCTTTTACTTTGGTTTGACAAATGATTCCTTGTTTGGATGATGTCTACCTTTTGACTTGCTAGTTGTATATGAACTTTGAGTTTGTTGGTTTGTTGATACCTATTAAAGTTTGGAAGTTGTATTTGGTGCTTTGAAGAGGACTCTGTTATTGTCCCATGACCTATAAGCATCCCTCTTTTAATCTTTGTTCATCTTGTTGATTTTTGATAAATGATTCCTTTTCTAGGATGATATTTTTACTTGTTTATCAAGTTACTTAGCTTTGATGTGTGTGTGAAGTTTTGGTGACTTATCTTGTTACTCTTGAACCTCATCTTGAGTTAACTTACTGTACAAGTCATAACACCCCTTGATTTCATGTGTATACCTTCATTATTTGAGTACTTGTTGTTTAAGCTTCTTTAAACTTGTATGACTGGTTGCCTATCTTTTGGCCTATCTTGGAGCATAGCTTATGTGATTCATTCATGATGCTTGAATTGACTTGTATATGGAATTTAGTATGTGATATGCTTCTGACTTATGTAATTTGATACCATTTTCCATAATTCTACTTCATCTATGCTTGCTTGAATTGTATTGGCTTTTAGGATCATGCCTAGAGTTTGATTTTGATCACTACTTGTCTCAATCTTTGAGTGTGTTTATGATTCCTTTGTGATGTCTTGAGTTTTATTATGTGTATTGACTTCATGTCTATGTTTTTGATCTCATTCATTTACTATGCCATTTGTCATGTCCAACTTGTTCGTATACTTGTGTTCATTTCACTTTATAAATTTACATGATGAATGTATGCTTTGACGTTTAAACCGTATATGCATGACCTTTAGAAGTAACACATGTCCTTATGATTATTTGGATGTGATGTTGCTGCTCATTTTGACTTGATAACTTGTCATTTGCTTGTATCCTTCTTCCATGACTTAATATGGATTACTTTATTTATATTTCATCCATTCTTTCATGACTTGGTATGATTTATTTAGTTTCCATCCTTTTGTCTCACGACTTGATATGGATTACTCACTTTACCTTCTATATGTCCTTTCCATGACTTTATATGGATTGTTATGGC
The DNA here is from genome assembly GCF_024323335.1 of Lathyrus oleraceus. NCBI lineage: Eukaryota > Viridiplantae > Streptophyta > Magnoliopsida > Fabales > Fabaceae > Lathyrus > Lathyrus oleraceus. The sequence goes on from NC_066585.1 coordinate 209,980,477, forward strand.
TTGTATCCTCTTTCCATAACTTGATATGGCTTACTTTGTGAATTTGTTTCTACTTTCACCTTGACTTGATGGATTTGTCTTCTTCTTTCATCTTTTTTTCCCTTGTGTAGATAACATTTTCCCCATAGGATTTCTTTAGTTCATTCTTGGTTAAGCTTAAACTTAAGTAGACTTTAGGTTTATTAACCAAACATGACAACATTAGGTAGACCCCCTTAATCCTTAACTCTAGGTCAATCTTTGCATGCTAACTCAGGTAGATGTTTCTCTCTTATCCTAACTTTAGGACCACTATTGCATGCCAACATTAGGTTTTTCTTTAGAATTCCCTTTAGATTTTTCATTTGTCTTTTGCATTTTCATTCTAAAACAAAAACCTTTTCTTAATAAAAATCCAAAAACATTCTAAATACTATTTGAACTCTTTCAGCAATAAGAAAGAAGTACTCAGATACCTCCTGCTTTGGGTGGATCATTTGATGTATTCTTTCAACAAAATACTCAACCAATCAAATTTCTTTTGCCAGTTGGATTTTCTTATGAAAATGTTCAATAAGGGTGGTTACCCATAAAAAGCACCAACAAACCAGCATTTTAAGAAGAACTACGGTGCTCTGATTCTTTATTGATACGTAGGCATTGGGTTGCAAAACCTAAGCGAGCACATTAATGAAACTTTTTTTTTTATTTTATAAGTAATTGATCCTTTTGCATGCATTCCCTTTAGTTAGTAAGTTTTAGAATAAACACACCTTTTTTATTAGAATAACAAGAGTGAATCCTATAGAGTACTACAAACGTGAGGGGTGTTAATATTTTCCCCTTACGTAATCGACTCCCTTACTCATCTCTTGATTGAGAGACCATTAGACTCATCCTTTTGTAGGTTTACTCAGTGATTTCTTTCCCTACCTTTGGATAAATAACATTGGTAGGGACTCTATTTTGTGTGCGCGTTTCTCCGAGATTTGACACCGCCAAGAGCACGTCACATGGATCTCGCCCATGCATGATAATTAGAGTGAGTTAAAACTGATGTAACAGAAACAAAAGAAGGATCATCAGAAGGATAAATGTAATACACATTTCCAAGTTGTTAAGATGGATCTTGAACTGGTGCAATCAGAGTGACAATATTGATGAACCATTAACAACCGGATTTGTACCTCGAACCATGATGAACAATGGAAAAAGAGAGAGAGATTGAAGGAAGTGGTGCACAACGGATCTCAAAAGAGTTGTGATACCATCATGAAGTTTTCCATTATCATGGTGGAAATAAGAAAAAACTTGAAAATAGAGAGAAAAATAAAAATAAAATTGTGAAGAAAGGTGATTCTCATTGAATTGAATGAATATGAAATTAGTTACATGGGAGTTATATATAGGGAGATTAAACACTAAAGAACTTTAACCAACTCTAACCAAGTGTAACTAACTCAAAAACGAGTATTAGTTCTTGAAATTCTGGCGTAGTCAGAGTTCAGATGTTCTACTCCAAGTCATGACATCTGATCCAACATTGTAACTAATACTGCAAGACAGTTATACAAATTAAACCCTGTACTAAGATGCTCACGTTCAGAGATGTCACGACATCTGCTTCTATATCACCCTAGAATGGAGGAACACCTAGTTCTGTGCATCTGGTAGAAAGACTCAGCAGAAATCAACCATAGCACTAACTTCTGTTGTTTTCCTACACAGTAATCAACAAGATGTCTCAATAGAGATTTGAACATCATCTGTTACATTATTCCAGTCTGCTGGCCTTGTACTTGTATTTCCTGAATTTAAGGTCAAGCGAGTTAACCTAAATTCCACTTAGTAGGGTGCTAACAAATAGGCTATTTGTTAGGTTCATTTAATATAGTACAGTTGTCAGTTTCCTGTATTTTAGCTCAGCTGTTGGATTCCTGAAGAATAGCCTGAAACAATGCTGAACCAGAAAAACTAAACATCCTACAATTTAGTCCATGCTGTCAGGAATGAATGTCACGATATTCCGTTTGACAGTCAGAACATATACCTCATGCTGATTCAGTTATCTTCCTGAAAAACAGTCTGTGCTAAATTTGTTGTACTGTAAAAGACTAACCAGTCTCTACTTCAGTATCAGCATACATGACTAACTGTCAAGGCATCCAGTTTGACAGTATCACAATGATCCTTTGGGCAGGTCTGTTATCCTCTTGGAGACCAGACTGAAATACTGAATTGAAGCAGAGAAACCAACTTGCCTATTATTCAGTATGTGTTGTTAATGATGATGTCAAAACATTCTGATTGACATTCAAACAGAAGGCTATGTACCAGGTCTGATATTATCTTGATAAGCAGACTGAAATACAAGCTAAGTTAAGGCAGACAGGATTATAACATGCAGAAGGAAAACAAACACAGGAAATTGTTAACCCAGTTCGGTGCAACATCACCTACTTTGGGGGCATACCAAGCCAGGAAGAAGATCCACTATCAGCAGTATTAATTCAGAGTTAAACTCCCCCGTTTACAACTCTTCACTTAATCCCTACCCAATGCAATCTATACCTAGGAACTCCTAGATAGAAACCTCCAGTTTCCATTCCTATCACTACAACTCCAATGTAATGTTAAACAACTTGAACTAGCTTCACAGCTTCATTCAAGACCATAACAACTCTTGCCTACAGGCTTTGAGTCACAAATACTCTCAGTTTTGAACATTGAGAAACACATGGTAACCTTCCCACAGGTTGGGAGGTTTACCTCACACACACCCCTAATTTTTACATTATTTGAGGCACACTAATCCTAGGTTACAATATGCTATTTATAACCTAAGCACCCAACTGGATTTGGGCCTTCAGAAATCGCAGCAAACTTCTTCTTTGCTGTTACAAAGTCAGCAAAAAATTTCTGCTACAAATAAGGTCTTCAATCTTTTAGTTCCTAAAATCTCTCCATATATATCTCCATATTTAGAGCATATATATTCTGATTGAGTCTTTAAGACCTCCACAAGGAAGTTAGGATATTCACCAAATATCCTCACTAATCCCAGAATACATATTGAATTAATTAATTCAGTTTTCTACACATGTACGATGTCACAGGCATGATATCGTGACATCGTACATGACATGTTGGTCCAGATGTTGAACTTCTTCAACCCAACATATTAAAACAACAGAGATGATTACATTATTTGTTTTACAAAATTAATGCCAATCCTAAGGTATTAACAATCTCCCCCTTTGGCAAATTTTAGCTAAAACAAATAAGCCTCTGTCATTATCTCCACCACCACAAACACCAAAGTTGGTGTACATGAGGAAGTAGAGGTACAAGAATCAGTTGCATCAAAATCCTTCCCCTCAACAGTAGAGCTTCCTGAAGAATATGTAATGCTGAGTACATAGATAATGTAACTCAGATCACAAGACACAACTGTCCTCTTAACTCAGATCACAAGACACAAATGATATACACAGTTAGTGACTTTGGTGCCTGAAGCCAACTTCTGCTTGCTACCACATTTTGCTTGCTTCTGGTACATTCTCAGGACAATATTTCTCTCCCCCTTTTTAGCTAAAAAATTGTAAATGAACCCATCACAAAACCAGATCCAGGCGCAGTTTGCCCAAACCTTAACATACACCATGGTTTAGAGGGAATGGAGTGTTTATCTTGTGAGAAGAGGAGTGTTGTTACATCCTTTAAATAGTCCAGCCCGTGCTTAGGAATTAACGGTAGGAATAAATGTTTGGTCAAGATTCATTAATATTTGCTGAGAAACAGTCAGAGAATCACCAACAAAATCTCAGACTATCTTTGAATACCTTTTATAGCTCTTTACTGTTTCTTTTCCGAAATAACAGTTCCAGTGCATGGAGACTATTCCATATATGTAGTCAGACACGTTGCACGCGATGTCCTAACATTCAATACGGCTTTTGCCTGTATTCTTCCTATCATCATTTCCTAAGACCACTTTCGTACCTCCAGTATTAGCTTGACATCTGGCCCCACTACATCCAAAATAACAAACAACAGTAGATGGTTACTCCCCCTGTACCACACAACTGTAACACTCAGGCACATCACATCCATATTTCCTCATGACTGTAAGTTTCAGAAGGAAATAACAATATTGTCCAAGGCAATGTCATGACATCCGGTCAGACATTCTTCTGCTCCCTCAGCCTTGACGCACATCATATCATCCCAATAACTAACAAGGTGCCATACCTTGTCATCTGAGAACACATAGACCACAAGCTTGATGATTACTTGCAGCACAAAGACAGAACTCCCCCTGTCATGAACAACCAACTCTCCTCTTGAAACTTGGAGATCACACATGAACATATCCAACACCTCAAAGTTGGACCTTCACATACTTCCTGATTCAAAGAGAACCCAGACCACTTGATGTATGGAAAACATAAGACGCATCTTCATGTCTTCAAGAGCACACCCTCTGTTCAACCCTCTTGGCTGAACACATCCACACTCTGTGTCAATTTCTCTTCTAACCAGAACAGAAACCCACTTCACAGAATGTTCTAACATTAGTTAGGACATCCTTCACAACATAACAAAGAACACCATCTGATAATCTTCAGATATCACTGAGTCACCAGCTTGATCCAAAAGAAACCAGACACAAATTGGGAGATATACATTCTCATCCCATTACAAGAGATAATCTTCCATAGATAGCTCAGAACTCCTACCACAAGCTCCAAGAGATGAATAGAAAACACCTCCTTTTGTCTTCAACTTACTACTTTTCTGCTCATAAGTAATTTGTCTCAGACTTTCCTCAAGAATAATCAGCTGCCATATGTTGATTATCTTGATTCTTCGAACTCACTTCTGAGATAGACCAAAAGCCACTGGTTGATTACCTCCTTCATGAATCCTCATATGAAAAAGTCAAATGCCACTTTTTGACCTCTCCAAGTTTATCAGACTTCTCCCAAAGATATTCTAACCTTCCAAGTGAGACTTGAACTTCAAGCTACATGTTAAACAAAACTTAGATTCTCTAAGACATGAACATGTAACATCTTCTCCATCCAGCAACTCCAAAGAACTGCAATGAGAACGATCCTTTTTGAAGTACCCAATCTACAACTCTGTAGACCCTTCTATCTTAAGTTGATGTGCCACTTCACCAACTAAGATTCTGATGTTGAACCAAATGTCACAACATTGTGTTTTAACATCTAGCTGTTGAATTCAGCTCCTTCTTCTGCCACTTGAAAGAACTTCCTCCCTACACAGAACAAGAGTTCAACTCTCTCATAGACTTGATTGTGGAACCAAGTTTGAGTAGACAACCTCCATCCTGCAGGTTTGCAGTTAAGTCATCCAAGCTCACACCTTGATGAATTCCTGCTTCTTCTCCAAAGACATCAGACACTCTGATGCATGAGTCTTCAGAAGGACCAGTTAGAGACTAACCCTTCAGCTATACCAAGGATTCCACTTCCTAAAGCAAGGCAGTTTCCATGATGTCAAGAATGTTGCCACTTGTTCTTAACTCCACAGTGTGCATTAGCCAATGCACTTCCTTACCTAGATCAGAAATAAACTGATCCAAGTAACCACCATCAAGACTATGATGTCTTCTTCTTCTTGTACACACCAAGGCTGAACATGTTTCTTGCCAGGAAACCTTTTCAGAGATCATATGCTCTTGCTGCCACCAAAGAGATAGATCATAAACCAATGTTTTATCCTTCCTGTGATTCTGCACAGGATCTTGAAAATGAGATGTTCCAACATCTTTAAGAACATCAGTTATCTGGAGCTCCAAGGATAATCAATTAAATACTTGTACTTGGCACAAGTAGACATTGATCTTAACTCCTTTCCCAATTATCCTTTCAGATACTTCCACCATAAGAATACTTTGAAAATACTCTTCCTGTGTCAACATCTTCTTCTTGCAAGCACCTCAATAGTTTTGAGAATCTTTCCAGATTAGATTCATTCTTAGGAATGAGAGAGATGAATCCTTCCTTGCAAATGTGTCACACAACAACCAGAACCCATGTGACACAGGTCAACAACCAACCAGACCCTAGGCTGACCAAACGTGAGGAGGTTAACCAAAACTCCCCCTCAAATTAACAATAATGGAAACTCCACACCAATATCCATGCATTGTACACAAATGTCTCAACATGACATACACCATCCCTACCAGTGGCAACTAACTCTACGAGTTATACCTATACTTACTCCAATCACCCCAATCAGACCCCAGTTGACCATAAGTACTAGTGAAAGACACCAACACCAGTCCATAGTTTATATGCAATGCCAGAGCATACTACCTCAACCAACCTCTGAGTCTTCATATTCTCACTCCTTGAAAGAACTGCCACTTCTGATCGTGGTGTTTGAATAACACGATTCATGGTCCCAATCCTCTTAAATGAATTAGCAGTCAGGTTACCCCATTATTGCCTTCTATCATCCAAGGGACTTGTCTTCCAGCACAACATAGTACTTCAGGGAACAACTATCCAACCCTGATCAAGTTACAGGAATAAGGCAAATAGCAGGCAATTGCACAATGTCACATCTCAACCGGCTTCACTTCTAGAGAATAGATTTCTAAAAGTGACCTTCTTAAGCATACACACAGTTGACCCTACCCTTGTCAACTTAGCACACACAGATGTCTCCTCTTCCAAGTCAGGAGTAGGTTCCAAACAAAAGTATCTCTTTGTTTGACGCCTAAAAACATCTGCTCTTCAACCAGTAGGTGCATACTTGTTGAACAGCATGTTCTAACATCACATAGAACATTAGTTCCACCTGCTTGGAACAAACCCTCCTTGAAAGTCTTCAAGGTCTTCATATGCACTACCCAAGAGAGTAAAAGAATCAGTGATCAGGTGATTCTTACCATGATGAATGGACTTGAGGAGACTCAAGTATCTTTGACATCTTCAGTAGATTATGATGAAATCTTGAATACAGCAGCCTTTCATCCACATGAGGGGAAACTACATCAGAGTTTGAGTTTTTCCAGGTATTATGCAGCGGAAATCATAATACAACTCAACCTATGAACACACACTTCACCAGATCAGCCTCCAAGAACATACCAAGTTTGAATATGATTCAATACTAGCACAGCTGTCCCACGCAAAGGCCAATTGCCAATCTCCAGAGACAGGTACACACAGTTCCTGTCATGAATAGTCCATCCACCTACTTCAAGTGACCATTCAGGTACATCACAGAACCTTCCACAGGTTCCTACATCAGTACTAACATAACTCCTTGCAAGATACCAGAAAGTATCACCCATGGATCTCATCCAGAAACAGAACTGGATGCCTGCTCTGATACCATTTGAAATTCTGGCGTAGTCAGAGTTCAAATGTTCTACTCCAAGTCATGACATCTGATCCAACATTATAACTAATACTGCAAGACAGTTATACAAATTAAACCCTGTACTAAGATGCTCACGTTCACAGATGTCACGACATCTGCTTCTATATCACCCTAGAATGGAGGAACACCTAGTTATGTGTATCTGGTAGAAAGACTCAGCAGAAATCAACCATAACACTAACTTCTGTTGTTTTCCTACACAGTAATCAGCAAGATGTCTCAATAGAGATTTGAACATCATCTGTTACATTATTCCAGTCTGCTGGCCTTGTACTTGTATTTCCTGAATTTAAGGTCAAGCGAGTTAACCTAAATTCCACTTAGTAGGGTGCTAACAAATAGGCTATTTGTTAGGTTTATTTAATGTAGTACAGTTGTTAGTTTCCTGGATTTTAGCTCAGCTGTTGGATTCCTGAAGAATAGCCTGAAACAATGCTGAACCAGAAAAACTAAACATCCTACTATTTAGCCCATGCTGTCAGGAATGAATGTCACGACATTCCGTTTGACAGTCAGAACATATACCTCATGTTGATTCAGTTATGTTCCTGAAAAACAGTCTGTGCTAAATTTGTTATACTGTAAAAGACTAACCAGTCTCTACTTCAGTATCAGCATACATGACTAACTGTCAAGGCATCCAGTTTGACAGTATCACAATGATCCTTTGGGCAGGTCTGTTATCCTCTTGGAGACCAGACTGAAATACTGAACTGAAGCAGAGAAACCAACTTGCCTATTATTCAGTATGTGTTGTTAATGATGAATGTCAAAACATTCTGATTGACATTCAAACAAAAGGCTATGTACCAGGTCTGATATTATCTTGATAAGCAGACTGAAATACAAGCTAAGTTAAGGCAGACATGATTATAACATGCAGAAGGAAAACAAACACAGGAAATTGTTAACCCAGTTCGGTGCAACATCACATACTCTGGGGGCATACCAAGCCAGGAAGAAGATCCACTATTAGCAGTATTAATTCAGAGTTAAACTCCCCCGTTTACAACTCTTCACTTAATCCCTACCCAATGCAATCTATACCTAGGAACTCCTAGATAGAAACCTCCAGTTTCCATTCCTATCACTACAACTCCAATGTAATGTTAAACAACTTGAACTAGCTTCAGAACTTCATTCAAGACCATAACAACTCTTGCCTACAGGCTTTGAGTCACAAATACTCTCAGTTTTGAACACTGAGAAACACATGGTAACCTTCCCACAGGTTGGGAGGTTTACCTCACACACACCCCTAATTTTTACATTATTTGAGGCACACTAATCCTAGGTTACAATATGCTATTTATAACCTAAGCACCCAACTGGATTTGGGCCTTCAGAAATCGCAGCAAACTTCTTCTTTGCTGTTACAAAGTCAGCAGAAAATTTCTGCTACAAATAAGATCTTCAATCTTTTAGTTCCTAAAATCTCTCCATATATATCTCCATATTTAGAGCCTATATATTCTGATTGAGTCTTTAAGACCTCCACAAGGAAGTTAGGATATTCACCAAATATCCTCACTAATCCCAGAATACATACTAAATTAATTAATTCAGTTTTCTACACATGTACGATGTCACAGGCATGATGTCGTGACATCGTACATGACATGTTGGTTCAGATGTTGAACTTCTTCAACCCAACATATTAAAACAACAGAGATGATTACATTATTTGTTTTACAAAATTAATGTCAATCCTAAGGTATTAACAGTTCTCTACTTATGAAATATGGTAGGTAATTGTGAACCTCAAACTGTTTCCTCGTGATGCAAAAATCCTAGTAAAAAATATTAAATGTGAATCGAAAGCTCTCAATCGAGAATCTTGAGTGTGAGTTGAAAGCTCCTGCTTATGCTTTCTCGCTTATAAACCCCTAATTTTAATATTTGCTAAAGTGATTAAATTTCATTTGAGTTATTTCAAAGATATATTTTAAAAAAATTAAAATATAGTTTATAAGATCTAACTCAACTAACAATTAGTATTTTATTAAACTAAATACTTTTTAAAAATAAGAAATTGAGATATGGTTCTCCCTCACAACCAAATGAGTGAACACCCATTAATAGATAATTATAATATATGTTCTAATCATATTTTTATTAATTTTCTTGAAGTGACGCCAACATTTATTTTTATTTAACTCATTAGACCCTTATATAAGTATACTATATCTTTGAAAATTTAAAATTGTCTTTTATGCATTCAGAGATACATCTTTGCACGCACCCAAATCACAACCAAAATGCGTTATTCTGAAATCCATCTCATTTTGAATAAAAATATAGTCCGGAGATGCATCTCCTTATGGTTATTGGTGTATTCGAAGATTCATCTTCGAAATGTCCCTTAAAGATTGTTGAAAGCGTGGGAAATACATAGGGGGAAATACTTCAGAGATGCATCTCCGGAATCATCTCTGAATAATATCATAACAACACCAATGTCCAAACATTTAATTTTTATGAGACCAACTTATATTAACTTATATTAACGTAAAATCAAAGTAAAATGAAGTTATATTAAATTTTAAGGAAAGTAAAAATTAATACATTGATAAAAAAAAGTCAAGGAAATTCATACATAATATTTGTCCGAAAATACATCTAAAAATAGAAAGAAAAAAATACATCCCAATATAAACTACTAGATATGTCTAACCGCCGACCTCATCCACCGTCTGTACTGCATGATATTTTGTAAATCGGAAACCATGTGCTCCACTAACGTTAACTGGGGACTTCCATTATCAAAGAGTTTTGACTCTATGGATGCTCTACCCATCTCCGCAACATGTTAACATATCACTATCACACTCTCTGTCTGCTCATCCTGAACCTCAAGTACCTCCTGGTTAGCTGGCCTATGTGGTCCTTCAGGAGCGTCTGACTTCATGATAGGATATGACACCTTATAAAACCATGTCAAGTAACTAACGACACAAGCCTAATGTACATGAGTTGGATTCCGATGATACTCCTCTGTTACCATACGATCAAGAGAGACTCCAAATGGATCGATCGCACCATTCCCCCTGTATAGAATAAAAGTGATTGCACAAGTTTCAAACCCATTGATACGAGGAAGTGAGAGATGATTCATCTCTAAAAATGGTTCAGATACAATATTAATAACAAGTGTAACAAATGAATTATGAAAATATTAGTAACAAGAAATTACCGTAAGAACGTGCAACATTCTGTCATCTGCTTTGTCTTCCAAAGATAAGCCCCACCCGGATTCGAGTACAGGTAGACCAAACAGGCACCCTCTCAGTTGTACTTGTGAATCACACTCAGGTATGTGAAGTACTTGAGGTAGACCGCATCGACATATGTTGCACTTTTGTCCACAAACATGGACGTGCCAACCAAGAACAAGAGGTAACACCTCAATGCGCAATTTCGGTGGTATTCAACCTGCATATCATCACATATGACATCCAAGCCCCCTGCAAATGGCCTTTATAAAGGTTTTCCAAAAAGTTAAATTCTGCATGAGCACCTCTAGTGCGAGCTGCCTCCTCTGACGCCTTACCAGGGTCAACCCCCAACAGAGTAACCACATATCGACCCCTTCCTCTCGCCTGATCCTCCTATGGTCCATTAATCTCCCTCTGATGGGAAGATGCAGGAGGCATGAGACGCCATCCAAAGTGATGGTCATCTCGCCTATAAGAAGGTGAAAATATGACGTCTCTGAGTGCTACCTCTCTGCAAAAGTCGTTTGCTTATCGTGTTTTATGGTCACGTACGTAGATGAACATAAACTGGAAAGACCGGAATAACGAATAACATCCACGAACCAAGAAGCAGTAGGTTGTGGCAACTCCAGTATCTTCTTGTCGTGGTTAATCATTTTCAAACAATCACACTCCTGGAAAAAAAAGGATAAGTATGATTATAGATTTAATTAGTTGTCAACATATGTATTGTAAAAGAAAAGAAATACACCTCTCCATGCCCGACATGCCTAGTGACGCGCTCTGCATAATTTTAAAGTAAAGAGGTGTCAAGTGGCCCTCCTGATAACTCTCTAATGGAGAATCCAGATCGGTTTCCTCTCGGGCTTCAAGGGCAACAGGGGCCTTAGGAACCTCAGATTCTGCTGCATCATATGCCTGAGATGCCTGAGAGAGTCGGCTACGAGAAACTTGCGAATGTCTCCCATGATAGCAATCCATTTCTACCCTAACAATTCCAAAAAAATCTCAATCCATGTTGTTCTAACCTACCAATTTCGCTTACACTAGTACCTAATGTACCTAAAACAACTAATGTATCCTAAACAACTAACTAAAAATCAAAACATAAAAGTAAATAGATTTTTAAAAAACTTACCAAATCAATTTGATGAGAAGTAGAAGATTGAATTTTAAGATCCTAGAAAGAAGGAGAAAGATCTCCAATGATATAAACTTAAATGAATGGATGAGAAGTAAAATCGCTGCAGAGCTCAAATGAGTTTTTTGAGAACTTTTGAGAAAATGAAGAAAGAGGAAGAGAGAAGGGTCTGATACGGGATATGAAAGAATAACGTACCCACACATTTTTGAATAAATGGTGTTTATAAAGATGCATATTCCGATGCAATTTTTACACATATTGAGATGCATATCCAAATTAAATTTTAACATAAAAAGAGCGTCTCTTTAATTTAATCTATAAAAAAAACATGCGTCCAGAAATGAATCTTCAAACTCTATAAACAATAGAGAGTTTTCAAGATGGTACAAAAGCATCGATAAAATACGAAAAGCATCTCTCATTAACTATCTATAGAAATTTGAAAAACATATTTTTATTATTGTAAGCCAACATTTTGTCTCTTAACTAGTGGCTGCACCTATGTTCACGTCTTCCTTTCTTTCTTTCTTTTTGGGTCAAAAAATTGTCCTACAATAGGGCAATAAATCATTCATCAACAGCCCACTAATTTCTTTTTAAAAATAATAATGACTATTATTGACTGACTAATGTGACAACCAAAATTAAGGATCGGGGAATCAAATTATCCAAGTCAAATCTATGATAAGATTAAATATGGTTATTTTCAAAGGACTTGATTAAGAGGCTGTTTATATTTTTATATCTCACCTATAAGTTTCAAAGTGGCATATCTTTTATGATAGAGATTCTTCGTGTGGTTCATTTCATAATTTTTATACCAATCAATGAACATAGTCTCAATGATAGAAATCATTTTATCTTTAACATTTTTTTTTTTTGGTTTGATATTTTGTCTTAACATTATTTTCAATATTAGTATAATTATAATTAAATTGAATTAAATATCATAGAATGATTTTCTTATCGCCACTTCTCTTTATTCTGAGTTAAAGATTTGCCAATACTACGTCCTATTACATTAGAAGAATATGCCTGGCTACTATGTGGCTTTAAAATTGTTTTTAAATATTCCACAACATTATTTTCAAAGTACGAATATTTTAGGTGTTTTAATTTAAATGAATATGATTTTATAAAATTATTTAATAATTTTTTTCCGTAGTAAAAGATATTGAATTTTTTTGTCTCAGGTGAAGTCACCGGTAGCAAAATTTTAAATATGTTGAAAGAATATTTATTGATCTGTGTATATGAATTATGTATAAGATTTCATAGTATTTAGTTACTTTTTAGAATATAGATCATTTATGATTTTCTAGTGAGCAAAGGCTAGTTTCCTTGAGCATCATATAATATTATTGAGTAAGGATGAAATTATATTTCTCAACCTTTTGATATGACTTGTATGACTCATCTAGGTCTCGTGTTATACGAACCACTGATTTAAACTCTTTGTAAAATTGGTTCATGTTTTATTATGATTATGATATGTATTTTTTTGGTCCTTGAATGTCTAAAGTTTCACATAATTTCTACTTACTCCTTTTAGAGATGTATATTGATTCTAGAGGGTTACTGACAAAAAAAAAATTGCCTTAAAAATTGTTATAAAATATGTCATTAAGAAAAATACCTATCATAATGATTGAAAAAGGATACAATCAGATCCAATCAATCGTTGTAAGATAAGATGTGATTGTATGTATGATATTTTCAACCACAAACGTAAGACCATTGTGATAAATTAGGTAACGTACTATTATGGCCGACCCAATCGTATCGGAGGTCCCATTCTAATTTTAAAAATATGCTCAAATTTTAAAAAAATACAATTATAATAATTAAAAAAATATATCAAAAATACAATTATGTATTAATTAAAAATAAATTTAATTATAATTATTTTGAGTTTTGATCAATCTTAATTTTTGTATGTATTAAATTTTTATCATAGTATTTTTTTTCAATTATTGAGTTTTTTAATAACATTTTATTTATTTTTATTAATATTTATAAAAAATTGAAATTTTTAAATTTTGAGGCCTTCTAAAATGTGAGATCTTGTGCTGCTGCACATGCACAGGGTCGGGCCTGCATACTATATATCACAAGATTAAAGTATATAATCGTTGTGATATAAAACGAAAGGTCATGAGCTTGAAACCTAGTGATTGTATGGTTTATAATATTTTGTGCCCTATCTATAACAATAGTTGATATAAATAATTGTGATTAAATACTTTATTTTTTTCCATATATTACAAACCTGTATTTTTTTTTACCGGTATATTATACACATATTAGCTAAATATTTACAAAGTATCAAATTAAACAATAAAAATATATTTACAACCATTAAAGACGAAGTCATACAGTATCATCATCATTTTCAACTGACACAACAAAAATAAACGTCCAACATCTACGGACGTCGTCTAAGTCATCGGGAGAGAAATGTGTCATGTTGTTAAACATCTACATAAATAAGTGAAAAAATCGAATATCACGTGATTTGAATTATAATTGCAAATTACTTTAACATTAATATGTGTTATGTACAAGTGTGAGTTGGAAGTCCCAAATTACTAGAAAAGTGGAGGTTGAACACTTTATAAGTGAAAGGAGACATACACTTATCACCTTAAGGATTTAGGTGAATATACGGTGTCTCTCTCACTTGTGTGTTGCTCTTGACCCAATGTAGATACACATCATGATGACCCAACGTAGTATTAGAGTTGATGGTTCAATTAAGGGACCGACTCCTTGTATCGAAAGTCTTTCTGACAATATGGTGGTCATGCAACATGTTCCATTGTAGCACCTGAAATGACGGCACATGCTCTACATGATGACCCAACAATATATTACTGTAATCATTTCATGACATTATATATATATATATATATATATATATATATATATATATATATATATATATATATATATATTATATATATATATATATATATATATATATATATATATATATATATATATATATATATATATATATATATATATATATATATATAAACATAAGTGAATGTCACAATTAATCAACTTACCTTGGGCTCACAAAATGCAAGTTTTTTTCTGGAGTTGTTCAACCTATAGTGTCTCTCCATAACCCTGTATGTTGAAAATAATTTAAAAATATCACACGTTAAGATAATTATAAAGTCAAAGAAAATATTACTAAAAGTCTCCTAAACATAAAATTACCTAGAAAGGTTTGTTGTATCATAGGTTCAAGTGGGTAGTGTAACGAACACAATGTAGTTACCATATTCGTCCGAAGCAGTGTGATGATCAATTGGAAATAATCTCTGAATGAACAATACAAGCATATACAATTAGTATTTGGTAAAACATGAAAATTAACTATAATAGAGAAACCATAATTTTAAAATTACTCACTTATTGAGGAATGGTGCTAAGTAACTTTCTTTTTGCCTCCGCGCTATCTGTGATGTTAAGTATTCTTCAATATTTTTTTGTAGAATTACCTGTAAATCATACTCTAACTGGATCCATGTTTACGCTGAAATTTTGTAAACAACTGATGGTCTTTTAATTAAAGGTTATCGGTAGGATCCACTAGTGAATCCTAGGACACAGTGCTACAGTTTTTAACTTATGGTTTTCTTTAGAAAATAAATGGTTTCAACTGCGTCGAAAAAGTTGTAAAGAATGCGTAGATGTAATCTTGACAAAGATAAAGTAAAATGTTGCGGTAAAACAAAAGTAAAAAGAAAATGCTATTGGTGTATGGATGAAAGTAACTGGACAAGAAATGTAAATTGAATTGAAAGACTTTGCATTAAAGTAAAAAATGGTGTTTCATGGTTCATACATTATCTCAATGAAAACTCTTTTCTCTTAGCACTCGTACTTTGAGTGTAAGTGAGATTTTGTAATGAAATGAACACCCATAATTTTACAAACAAAATTCCTATTGCTTTCAACATTACATCTTCAGTTTTTGCCACGTAGAAGCCTGCATGCCCTTCAATTTGCATTTTCTCCACGTGTTCTTCAGAATGTAACTTAAAAGTAGTTATCCATATTTGAACGTGATATCTGCGTGCCCAAATAACTGTTTCTTCGACGCACTTGATGTTGTCGAGAACTTTGCTGTCAGAATGTTTCTATAATATTCCCAAAATATACTAAGTCCTAATTTCTCTTTGCCTGAGACTTCAATATGCGTACACGTCATCAAAAGTCAATATGTCTCTAACTTTGACCTGTTTACTGAGGTATTTTCCCTTGTCGAAAATCCCAGCTAATAAATTGCCCCCCAAAAAGGCCTCTTTCGACGGACTAGGAGATAAGGGCTTTTTTTTAACCTTTTTTTACACTATTCAGCTAGTGAGCTGACGTCATAATCGTCATAACCTTTCTATCAACTGTCACCTCGAAAACATGTATTTTCACTATCCCATGACTTTCATCATTATGGCTCTGCTTTCGTAGGGTGGCGTGGTTATGTGCATCAAATCGTTTTGATCCTTCCTCTAATAAAATGACACATGCTACCTACTTTGCGCCATTTGTCAAGTGTAAATACCAATGAGTCTTTTTCTTCTTCACTATAAATATCACTTCCTTCGCCTTTTCTCCTCTTTGCCTTCACTGTCTTCAGAACTTCCATTTCAAAGCTTCTTCTTCCAAAAAACTTCTCAAAAATCTCAAGCTCACAACATTGGCATCCAAATCCAAGAACACTAAAGCTACCAAGGATTCTCTCCCAATGGCCAACATGTTCCTCTATGCTACGGTGATTGAGAACCAATAGTACGTTCTTGAACCTCCCAACCATGAGAAAAAATTATGCATTTATAAATATTAGGTAATATTTCCATACTTCATCTCTGAGAAAACTCATGCACTTATGGGTCTTATGTATGACCCTTTTGCAGACCTTACCAATATCAAGGATTTCTTCCCTTCTTACCATAGGACGAAACCCATAGTTAGCATTATATGGCCTTTAAGCTTATAGTACATGACCACTTATTTACATGTCTTTCGTTCAGCTCCCCCCACTAAGAAAAATGAGGATTACATCCTCTTCCTGAACAAGATTGAGGGGAAAAAGCGAATTATGGAAGGAAATAGGTATTTTCAACCTTATCCTATTGGCGAGAACTAGTCTCGCCTGCTGCCAAAATATGTTGGTCGATTCCATGTACTTTTACGAAAGCACAACTAATACTTTTCAACTCCCCTGTGGGATGCTGACACCCACTATTTTTGACATGTCGACCATCACTAGACTTCGCCCAACTGGTGAAACTTTCGACTCAAACGAGAGTGGCGAAAATACCATAAACTTCAATGGAAATCGAGCCAGTTTTAGCCGTTATATTAAGGATTACCATGTCTTTGACGATGATGAAGTTTCGGACGAAGAGCATATCGCCTTTCTCGTGTTGTGGCTGTCAAGGTGTATACTCTGTTGTAGGTCTTTAAAAGTGCGAAAACATATATCATCCTAGCCAACCAAATACACGAAGGCAAAGACGTTTTCCTTATCCAACTGAAGCCTTAAGGGATATCCAGTCTAAAGATGGCTTATTTTGATCTGGACCTTTCTAGCTACTTTAACTCTGGCTCAATGCCACTTTTGAGCTTTCTCTAGACGTTAAACCTCCTAATGAAGCCGACGAAGCCATTAAGGAAGGTTGCATCGAAGGAACTCGTTTGAATTTGTTGACTCCAACTGACAAGAATATATCAGATCGAGAAGCCTTCATGTCTTATTTCTTGATGTTCTCCAAGCGCCACCACTTTAATGCAACGATGGCTCCCTTTGCTAAAAGGACACACGGGCCCGAATGGTTTACATGTGAGTTCCCAGCCACTGGCGAACCTGAAGCTGAATCAAAGACAATATGGGTGGGTTTCCTGACACATAGACTTATTTGTACCTGACTTGGGAGCTCAAAGGAAGTTGTGAAGATTCTCATTTACCAACCCTACTTGGTGTCGCGCCAGTTTGGGATCAATCAAACCAAACCCAAATCCTTTCTCAGTCGAAAAAGTGACTTGTGCCTCTGTAAGATCGACTAATCCGAAGATGACTACCTTCGACGGATAACTAGACATGCCAGTTATAGCCCTAAGCTTACTCAAGTTTCCTTCCAACCATCCTTCTATTGTACTCCAGAATTCGACACCTGGTGGAAGGCATATCATGCCAAAGAGTTCATGATTGCTGCAACATTAAGCCAACGTCTAATTAATGCTTTTTCTTCCCTACACCAAAAATTAAAAAAAGGTAGAGCTCGACATATCAAAGAGATCTAGGCTTGACATAAATACTTTGAAATTGTGTATGATCCTGAAGAACTTAGTCAGACGATCCGTGAAGCAGTTGTTACTCTAAAAGAAGAAATGTATGCGAAGCTTTCCAACTTACACATTCCTAATTACGTAAAGGACAAATATTCGTTCACTTTAAAATTCCATCCTCCTAAATTTCCCCCTTTGTCCACCAGCAAAATAGCTCTGGCTTTCGCCCCTCTGTTTCCATGGTGGTTCATTTGTGGGGAATTTCTGAAGGTACATAAGAATGAATCTTTGAAACCTGCTCAGCGAGTGAATCCAACTAAGCATGACATATACAGTTTAAAAGGCCACCTTTATGTCAAAATAAAGCATGTCAGGGTCGAAACCCCCATACATGAAGGTGAGGAAAAAGAAAGATCTTGTCTCTATATTTTCTACTCTTGACGTATTCTTTCTTTGTACTCATAAACCACTTATTTTTTTACAGTCGTCGAGCACAGAAAGATGACGAGGGACACTTCTAGTGCTAAAGTAGCGCTTAAGCAATCCAACATTGAAGGAACTTCCTCCAAACCTGTTCAGGTACATTCCATGACATAATGCTAAGCTTTTTAAATTACTCAACATTTTGAACTTAGATCATTTTCATCACTTGAACTTTTTCTATTTTGTGTCGGATGATGATGGACCATCGAAGATGATGCTGCTGAAATAATTCCTGAGCCCATTCATGTCGAAGACTCATATCCCGAGCCTCTCCCATAAAAGAAAAAGCAAAGAAAACTGGTACTGGCGTCGGGAAAGTCCTATTCAACCCTAAAATTGCTCATACTCCTAAGGCGAGAAAGGAGAAGAAGTCTCCCTCAGGGAAAACAACCGACACCGCAAGGAAATTGGCTTCTAATGAGAGCGCCAACTTTAGACCAGATGCAGAAACTTTAAAATTAAGCTTCCTTTTCCTTGTCCTTTTTCCATATCTCTTATTTTCTAAATACTAAGAATTTTAATTTTGTAAGACAAGGAGTCGACCAGACTTGCGTCAACCTTTTACTCAGATAACGCCCCAATAAGACAACTTGCTCACACACCAACCTACTCCTGTTAAAAATATTGCTGAAGAGGTCAACAAACCTACAAAAGTCGATGACAACATCTCTCACCCCTCGACTGAAAAAGCTCCACCATCTTCGTCGGCTTGCTCAATGCCTGATGAAGGGTGAATGGCATCAGATGGATATGGATGAAACTTTTCCAAGGGAGAACTTTGAGCAAGAAGAGCTTAAATACCCAACTCCTCCTGGTAGCCCTCATCCAACTTATGATGCTCACCAATAACAAAAAAACTATTGAAACATTCTCCAATTCAGAACAACCCGACGTGGAGACCAATCTAACTATCGAACAAGAAACTTAAAAGATGTCGACATTAAAACCAACCCCCTCACCAAGAAATATCCTGTCTCAAGAAGAATCGGATGTGTTGAAAAAACTAATCCTCGTGCTTACATGAAGATGATGTTGAGCAGCAATGGTAGTTCCATTGACCAAAGTTCAAGCTCCCCGACTCTTTTTGGAGGCAACAATGGCCCTGAGACCGTCGATCAAATCCTGAAACAATTGAAGGCCCGACATGGAGGAGCTAATCTCTTTGAAGCGTTGGAGAAAGATTTCACATATGGTTATGAAATCAAAACACTGCTGAAAAAACTTGACATTCCTGATTCCCCCGGTGAAGTTGTTGATTTCTTGGTGACTTTTGAGCCCTTCTTCGACCATATCATTACTGATTTCCAACGAAAACATGATGCTAAAACAAACATGACATCTAAAGCAAATTAGAGGTCGAAGGCATGGAATCTGGCCACAGAATCTAACTAACACGCTGAGCAATTGGAGGAAACAATTCGACTAGAGAATGAAGTTGTCGTTGCTCTTAAGGCTAAGATCATCGGCTGGAAAAAGGATATTAAAGCCTTGGAGGAGAAGGTGCAGGAAGCCGAAGGTGAAAAGAAAGCCATTCGGGCGAGTAGTCAATTGCAGATAGATGAAGAGACCCAAGTTAGAATCCAATACTTGGAAAATGTGACCACTCTTGACACTGAGATAACTAGTTTTGCTTCACTAATTTCTCAGGTTGACCGTCGACTAAGTGCAACAAAGCTTCAATATGAAAAATTCAAGACTTCTTTCCCCTTATAGAGCTGAACTTTTATTGTTATTTTCTTTAAGTATTTTGTTACTCGTAGTAAGATTTTTGGACCTTCTAACTTTCAAATATGCCCTTGTGGAATCTCGACAATTTAAGGCTATCATTTTTCAGCCTTCTTAATTCTAAAGTTATTTTTTATTATGAATCGATATGTATTTCCTACAAAATAGGCCTATATTGTTTTAAATACTAGCCATTTATTCGTAGGGTTCGACCTTCAGGGGTCAATTCTTCGACTTCATATGCGTTACTGATATATTCTTTGAGAATTTTAAATGACCCTTCCCAATTTGGGGACCACTTGCCCAACGTTCTATCTTTTCAGTCCATGGGCAATATGTCTTTCCACAACAAGTCTCCTAGGTTGAACGTCTTGGACTTAACTTTTTAATTGTAAGCTTTAACCACTCTCTCTTTATGTCTCGTCAAGACACATAGAGCAACTAATCTCTCTTCGTCCAAACTAACTAACTCGTCGAACATCATATCCTAATATAACTCAGTTTGGATCTCAGCTTTCCTTTGAACCCTAATTGACTGTAAATGGATTTCTAAAGGGAGCACTACATCATGTCCATAAACAAGACGAAAAGGTGTGGTATTAGTCGATTCTTTGGGAGAATTTCGACATGCCCATAGCACTTGGTTTAAGGACTGGTGCCAATTTCTTGGTTTCTGACCTACATACTTTTTTATATCAAACCAATTACAATCTTGTTCGCCGCTTTGACCTAACCATTAGCTTGGGAATAATAAGGCGTCGAAGTTACCAACTTGAACCTTACTTCTGAGGCAAAGTCCACAGTTTTATGCCTTATTATAACTGAGCCTTGGTCTGTAGTAATAGTTCCAGGTATCCCAAACCTATATAAAATGTGATTTTAAATGAAACTGATTACTTCTTCTTAGTTGACATTCAGATGGGGTACGACTTCTATCCACTTTGTGAAATAATTTATTCCCATCAAGATGTATATATGCCCTTTTGACGAAGAGGGCTTAATTTCACCAATTATATCTAAAGTCCATGACTTGACTATCGAATGTAACTCACTAGCAGACACATGTTGAATACCTGAGTGCTTCTGGCATTCTTGGAAATCCTTGGCGAAATCTATGCAATCCTTCAACATGGTTGGCCAATAGACCCGCAGTCGAAATATGAACCATTTCATCTTGTGACTTTCCTGGTGAGAGTCACATGGTCCTCTCTATACCTCAGAGATTTCCAAATACATTTCACTTTCGCCAAGGCACTTGAGGAGAACTCCTTCAGGAGTCTTCTTCAACAATTAATTGCCCATGATTACATATCTTATAGCTATGTATTCAAATTTTCGATCAATCACTCCTATTGGATTCCCCAAGTAATCAATGATAGGTTTTATCCAATCATCATCTAATACTAGGTCAGTGGCCAAAACTTCGTAGTTCAAGAAATTATCAAACTCAAAATATTCAAAGTTTGATGACTCCTCAAATCCATCTGCCCCCGAGTTTTGACATTATCGTCGTCTCTTGAGGGTTCTCTTCTGATACCAATTTTTCCTTTATCTCGACTAAATCTTCCAACCTCTCTTTAGAGATCTTATATCTTGAGGCAATCTGAGCCAAGTCATTTGTCTCTTGATTTTCCAGTCGAGGAATATGGTCGGGTGAAACATGGTCAAAACATTTCAACAAAGAGTTGGCTATGACAAAGTACAACATCAAATTTTATTTGATCCATTTATACTCTTTCTTCAATTTTTGACCGCCAACTCTGAATCTCCCTTTATTTCGACGTCTCTTGCCCCTAAATCCAATAAAATATGAAGGTGTGTTATCAAAGCTTCATATTCAACCTCATTGTTAGAACATGGATCTTTGATCTTAAACTTGAATTTGGTTGGTATATTTTCTGGAGAAATAATAAATACTCCTACCCCGATTCCATCTTTATGTCTAGAATCGTCTAAGTACAACTTCCAGGGCCTAGTTCCTATATATACTTCTATTGTTTCGACCATTAAATGGTCGACAATGAAGTCAGCGATAATTTTTCCTTTTACTTCTTTCAAAGAACAGTAAGTCAATGAATATTCAGTAAGCATTAAGGCCCTCTTTCCTATTACACTATGCAATATTGGCTTTGATAACATATGCTTAATAACATCAAAATGAGAGTGGACGTAAACTTCCATAGGTTTTATATAATGCTTCAATTTAGTACATGATAAGTGTAGACACAAACATACTTTTTCAATTGAGTTATACCTAGTCTCTATGTCTTTCAAGATTCGACTAAGGTAATATATGGATTTTTTGACACAATTATCATCCTTTTGAGATAACATATTTCCTATGGTCTAATTTGATGCAACTATATACAATTTTATGCTTTTTGCTTTTAGAGTAACCATAGTTTCTTTGCTCTCAGAGTCTCGTCGAAATAGAATTCCATAGTTTGTCGATCCTTTAAAGTATATTAGGATTCTTCTTGCAGCCTTCATGTGTGTCACCCTTGGTTCACTCATGTATCTTCTCATTAATCCGACTGAGAAACCTATATCATGTCGATTGTTGCATACATATCTCAGAGATCCGGTAATTTGTTTGAACAATGTTGCATCGACTTTGTATTCCTCTCCATGCTTCTCTAACTTCAAATCTGGTTCGATAAACAAAGATGCAAGAGTTTAATCATCCATCATGAATCACTTAAGTATCTATTTGACATACTTTCTTTGATGTAACATCATACCTTGTTTCAACATTTGAAATTCCATGCCTAGGAAATAAGACAAGTTTTCCAGACCCGACATTTCAAATCCCCTCATCATCGGCTCTTTAAACTTCGACAAGTTCTTCAAGATATTTCCAGTTACAAGCAAGTCATTTACATATAAGTAGATTATTGTTATATCTTGTTCCACAACCTGTGCATAGACACCATACTCATACCTACATTTGAAAAATCCCAGTTTTACTAAGTATTAGTCGATCTTCTTGTTCCATGACCTAGGTGCTTGCTTGAGGCCATAGAGCGCTTTATGCAACTTATACACTTTACTTTCTTCCTCCCTTATCACAAACCTAATAGGTTGTGTGACATAGACTTCTTCATCTAAGGGATCATTCAAAACGATGATTTCACATTAAGTGAAATTTCGACTAGCCATGCTTGCATGCCAAGGCTACAACCAAAATGACAGTCTCTAATCTTGAGACATGGCATATAATTCACAGTATTTGAGTCATGCTCTATGAATAATCCTCGAGATACCAATCTCACTTTATATCTTGCTATCGACCCATCAACATTGTGCTTCAACTTGAACATCCACTTCACTTCGATAGCTTTTCCATGTATCGACAATTCAACTAACTCCCATGTCTTGTTTCTTTCGATTACTTGTAACTCTTCGAACATAGGAAACTTCCACTTATTATTCTTTAAATCCTCACTATAGTTGATTGGCTCAAAAACTGTAAGTAAAGCAAAATGAATTAATACTCCATCTGGTGTGATTTCATCATCACCAGTCACTTCGTAGTCTTGAAGTCTTGTTGGACGAACTCTAGTTCTTTGAGGTATCTAGCTTGTGCTAGACATACCCTCTTCAACTTCGGTTATGTCGGGAATGTCAGCAACTACTTTGACTGGAATATCGACATTTGCTTGTACTTCGACTTTATCAATTTCTTCGTCTATGCCATAACTCATCAATGGCTTGTTAATTGGATCACCAGAATTCCAATCCTATGAAGAATTCTCATCAATAACAATATCTCAAATCATCACGGTCTTCTCATTGAATATCCTATATGCTCCAGTTTTATGTTATCCTACCAGAATCATAAGTTTACACTTATCATCAAGCTTGCTTCTTCTCGCATCAAGAAAATGCTTATAACACATAGAGCCAAACACCTTTAGATGACTCACTGATGGTCGTTTGCTTCTTGGTTGGGCACCTGTTCAGAATATAAACAACAGTGAAAACAACTTTACCCCATAAGGATATTGGAAAATTCTTTTGCTTTAGCATGCATCTCACCATTTCCAATATGACCATGTTTCTTCTTTCTACTATTCCATTATGTTGAGGCGTGTAAGGAACAGTTACCTCATGATCAATACCATGTTCTTCACATAATTATTCAAACATCTTTGATGTATATTTGCCACCTCCATTTGTTCTCAGAACCTTAATCTTCTTTTCACTCTGATTTTTGATAAGTATTTTGAATCTCTTAAAGATTGCAAATACTTCGTCCTTTTGCTTGATCACATAGATCCAAAGCTTTAGACTATTCTCATCGACAAATGAGACAAAATACATGTTTCCACCAATGGTATGATCCTCAAACGGGCCACATACATCTGAATGTACTACTTCTAGTATGCAAGAAGATCTTATTGGCAAAGTCAAAACGAAAGACTTTAAGGATTTCTTTCCAACTAAGCAACCTTCATAGAGTTTGTTAGGAATCTCAAGACTTGGTATACTAATTACCATATCTTTAGTAATCAGTTGATTGAGTGATCGAAAGTTCAAATGTCCAAACCCCAAATTCTACAACCAACTATGCTTATGCTCGACAATAATTTTTATACATTGTACTTCAGTCGAACTGATCATGGTCTTGAATGTCCTATTCTTCGACAAAGGAGATTTCAAGACCTAATTATTTTGAGTGTCGAACAATTCCAAGGCTCCATATTTCATAATGACTAATAAAAAGTTTTCGACCAGTTGTCCAACACTTAGCATATTACACTTCATTCCAGGTACATATAGTACATCTTTGATCATAGCTTTTCCTCAATTTCTCCTTAAAATAACTATGTCGCCAGTACCTTCTGCTTGCAACGAGCTATTATCAGCAAATTTGACCTTGCTCTTCTTCGACGAGTCAAAATATGCTAACCACACTTTCAATCAGTCGCGTCATTTGTTCAGCCCGAGTCAAGGAACCAGATCTTAAAGTTGACATTGTCATCTATAACTGTAGCCATAACCATCATATCTTCAGAATCATCTGAATCTTGGTATGCAAGGTTCGCTCCTTCGTCATTTTCTTTCGTTGCTCCCTTTTTTTTATTGTACCAATAATTCTTGGCCAAGTGACCCCACTTTTCACAGTTATAACACTATACACCTTTTTCTCCATGTCTTTCTGATTGGAGTTTCCTTCTCCTATTTTTGAGGATTCAGAAGCCCTATCATCAATCTTATGCTTTTGGGGGTTCGACCAAGACTTCTTGCTCTGAGTCTTATCTTTTTTGCCTTTGAACTTTTCTAAACCGCCATGTTTTATCCAAGCCTGAGCCTGCAGTGCTTATGTCAAATTTTGAACCCATTTCCTTCCAGCAATCCTAATCTCATGCGCCTCCAATGAACCAACTAAATATTCCAATTTCAGGGTTTTAAGATTGTTGGGTTCTTGAATAATTACGATAACATGATAAAGTGAGAGGTTAACATATGAATTAACTTCTCAACTATCATATTATCAGTTAGGGTTTCACCATAAGCCTTCCTGAGATGGACGATATTCCGCACCTTCGACACGTAACATGCATTCTTTTCATCTTCTCCTATCCGCAGCAATTCATACAGTCATCGCAAAGTCTGCAATTTGGCGACTTTGACTTTCTCACTTCTTTCATAGTACTTGACAAGAATATCCCATGCCTCCTTAGCCGATTCAACATGATAGATCTTGTCGAAATTCATCGAATCTACTGCCAATTGAATGCAAACGCGGCCTTGCAATCTTTACTCTTCGCCTCCTTATTCGCGACTTTCAGAGCAATGATTGCATTATCAGCAAGCTCAGGGACGCTATTAGTAACCATTTCTAAGGTTTCATGAAAGCTGAACAAGGACTTCATCAGCTTGCTCCATCCGTTCCAATTTTTGCTGTTATGAATTGGAAGAGAGTTCAGAAACTCATTAGAGCCATTCATCTTTGATGTGATTGATTAATAACCCACGATCCCTGAAACACGATCACTGACATGTGATTCTTGAAAACACGATTGTAAGTCCCCAATTTTGACCTTATGATCCCTCATGCAATTTCATCATAAGCATTAGCATTGGGATCATACCTTGGCATCCTCCTTGCCCCTCTTTCATTGGGTTTGTTTTGGGAGAGATCACCAAGCACTTTGTGATTGTATCATACTTGTATATTATCATTTTACTAACCAAAATACAAAAATATGTCTTTGCATTTGCCTAATTCTTTTGTAGGTAGGGCATGATCCCATTGATTCATCAAGTTTATATCTAGGATTTGAGACCCCCATGACAAAAAGAACAACCATGAATTGATCCAAGAATGGTTATGAGCATCATATATGAGTTACATTTATTCCTACATGTTATTTTGATCAAAAATTTTCCAAGAGTTTGAGGGTGATTTGCCTTGGAAACCCTAGTTTGACTGGGTATCTTGAGTAACTTCTCCAACAAGCTATCTCACCAATTGATCAAATTTCTTAAGGGACACTTCAAAATTCATCATCTTATGCATATATGATCTACCATGAACCAAGAAAGTCCAAAAAATTGAAGGTTATCAAGTTGGTTGATGGTGGTTGGCCAGATGAATTCATCTGATCAAAACTGGGTCTCCCTAGACCCTATCTCCTACAATTTTCACCATATGAAAATTATTACAAGAGAAACGTTACTCAAAATGACATTCTAAACAACTTTCATGTTGATACCTAGAGATATTTTTGCTTGGAAAATCATTTTCTATATTGAAACATTATAGGTCATTTTGTCTAAACCCTAATTTGAAAGTCAACTTCCCAAGGCCATAACTTGCTCAATTTTTGTGATATGAAAGATTTCCAAGTTTCACAATCAAATTCAAGGTGTCTAGTTCAACTTTTATGTTTTGAGTGAGAGCTAATTCAACTTTTATGAGCATGTGATATGAGGTTATATTGTAGGTCATTTTTGACCTATACCATTGAACAAGTGATTTTTCCAAAGTTCAAAAATGCATAACTCTATCATTCCAAATCCAAATGACATGAAATTGGTGACCATTTTTAAGGTATTTTAAAGAGATACAACTTTGATAAATACACATTTCTAATTTGAAGCTCACATAAAAAGTTAAGCAAGGTGGAATATTGAGATATATGGCTTGACACTAGAAAAAATTTCAACATGTTAAAATTTCCAAACTTCCACCTCAAAATTCTCCATGTTCCAAGCTCCAAATTAAAAAGTGTTGAACATCAAACTTGTTCCCCTTGATCCAAGCTTTCCAAAGAATCCAAGTTCATGCATTTTGGATGAGGTTTTCTAGGTCTATGCATGGCTTTAATAGAGCTGCATCTTTGGCAAGAATCAAGCTTCAAAACTTCAATTTATTTTGCCTTGCCAATCAAGCTTCCATTCAGACTTCATTTGGATTGGTTTTGGACCTTTTTGTATTGCATCATGGGCCTGCACATGCCCATGCACTCGTGCCATCAACATTGCTAAATTTGAACAAAATTTGAAGTGTGCAAATATCATTCATTCATGCTATAAATACATGCTCTCTGTGCTCATTTGAGTCACACCTTGCGCGCCAACTTTGCCCCCCATTGAAACTCTCTCATTCCAAAGGAAAACCTGATAAATTTGAACTTGAAATTTGAGTTTGAATCTCAACTGTTGGTGATTCAAGAACTCCAGGATCCAAAGCCTTGCAACCTCTCTAGTCACTTCCTGCTAGCTTCTCAAGTGTGATCAGATCGTGTTGGAGCAAGCAACATCAAGAACTGCATAGCATTGAAGGTAATTTTCAGAAAACTTCATCTCTTCGATTCTCTCTCAATTCCACTCAATTCTCTTGGATCCTTGGTTTTCTGAAGTCCTACCAATGTAGGCAAGAAGATTGAGTTGCTTAGAGGTCAAATCGAAGCAATTCAGTTCACACACATCAAAATTCAACTCCTCATATCTTTTTATATATTTTGAGTTGGATGAAATTGAGGTCAGATTCGTGCTCTACGCCATTTTTTCTTTCAGATCATGTCCTCTTTTTTTATTTTGGTGATGGTTGAAGGTGGACCAGTCCGGTGAGGTCCACCGGAGAAGAAGACCGGAGCTACAGCTCCGACCCTGTGTTGGCACGTCTCCAACCATAAGATCCATTTAAAATGATCTAATCTCACGTATTGGTTCTGATTACCATTCCTGTGGCGCATTGACTCAAGTCCACGATGGAAAGCGCGCTGAGGATCACTTGATCTGCCACCCCAATTAATGAGGGAAATCAAGTGGTCCACGTTTTTTTGATTTTCTAATTTTAATTTTTATTCCTTTGATTTTCATTAATTTATATTAATTTTAATATTGATCCAAAAAATATGAGAGTTTCACCAAAAATTTCCAAATAATTTCCTCTTTCATATTCTGAATTAAAATTATTTTTTGGATCATTATTAATATTTTTCATGATTTAATTGATTTTGCATTTGTTTTTAATTATTTAAAAATACTTTTAAGTTTTTAAAAATTCTAAAAAAAATTCTCCAAGGTCCTTTGACCTTGTTTGACCTATGATAAATCTCATGGCCATTTATTTGGTGTTTTGATGAGGTTTTAGGAATTTGACAAACCATATTTAATTTAAATGTCTTATTTTAGTATTTTTTTAATTTGAATAAATGCCAAATAATTTTGTTGACCAATTGTAATGACTTGTTTGTGTTTGACTCTTGTTGTTGGGCCTTGGTCAAGGTTGATTTGACTTTGTCAAGTTAATATCATTGGATTTAGGGGATTGATGGAATGTACATTCCATCTCCCAAAATGAATTGATGATATTAATTTGGTAAAAGTCCTCCTTTGATCAATTTGAGTTTTGATCCATTCCCCTTCCTCTTCATCTCATTCCCCTTCTTTATGCATTCATCTCATTTGGTCTATGATATCTCAAAGTTCTAAAGCTAGTTGATTGAAAGATTAACATGAGTATGGATGAGATTAGGCCACCTCTTTTGCATATCTCTTTTTGTATGTGGTATGTTTCATGAGCATATTCCATTATACTATGTCTCTAACATGCATTAACACCAAAATTCTATTGCCCGACCTCAAATAGTTGTGACTTCTACATAAGTCCAATTATGATTGCTTAACATAGCGCTAAATTTGTGACATAAAAGGCATAACATTCTAGTTAGTGAGATTGTAAGTCTCCCCTCTTTCATGGTATTGTATGGAAACTTTGCCTTTTTTCCTTCCTTTGGAAGATGTCTTGGCTTAAGGATCCATGCTTGTGATAAGTGGGTTGAGTATTCTCCAAAGAATGTCTTAAAATGAAAAGCAAAAGCAAAACAATACTAACTTCTAACTCATTAACTTTTAATTCCAAGACATTTACTTTAATGTCATTTAATTCCAGCCTTTATTCATTTGCCATTATTCATATCATTCTAATTGTTTATGTTAATGCAATTTTCACTTTGTCCACTTGGACCATATTGTGTGATATATCTTGTTTGTATATACTTTGCTTGTCTGTGTGGTCTTTGACCATTAATGTACGTAACAACAACAAAAAACCTTAAAAAACTTTTGTGTGGATTGCTGATTTAGGCAACATTCCTGTCTATTGGATTGCTACCCATTTGGTCAGATCTTTTTAACTCTCAACTTTTAATTTTGTGCATAAGATTAGTCTCTTCATCTTCTCCCCATTTCTTTAATTTCAAAATCTATCCCTCCTTTTTCAAAATATTCTTTGATTGAACTTATTTTGTTCCAAACTTTGACCACTTTGCAAAAAGGTAGAAACTTTGGCCTTATGCCATTGCATTTTCAAACTTCTTTTCTTAAATCAAACTTGTAAATAAACTTAACTATACTTGACTTAAACTTTCAAAAATCCAAAAAGAACTAACTTATTCAAACCATTTTTTAGGCCTTTGTGCCTTTCAAACTTAATTTTTATTAAAAGCAATGCATCCACTTTGAATTTGTATCACGAACTACGAGGTTTTGATCCCTCATTTTTATGTTGGTACGTAGGCACAAGTCCGAAGGGCTTGTCAAACACAAAAATATAATTAATGAATTCTTTTCTCATCCCCCCATTCTATTTTGTTTGTAAATATTATTTTGTACCAAATACATATGCACACAAAAAGGGCTCCCTAGGAGTACCTAAGACACTTTGGATGCTAACACCTTCCCTTTGTGTAACCAACCCCCTTACCTGTAATCTCTGACATTTTATTAGTTTTGATTTGAAAACTTCTTACTTTTGGGTTTTGTTCGTACTTTTTCCCTTTTCCCTTGGAAACAATAAAAGCGCGGTGGCGACTCTTGTTATTTGATCTCTAGCTTATCCATAGCTTGATGATCATGAATTTACCGCTACAACGATCAAGCATCTAGTCGGAGTTCTAGATACCCCGGAGTTCTAGATACCCATTTGTTAGTGCTTGAGGCACTTTAAGTAAGGAGAGAAAGAAAGAGAAAATGAAAATAAGGATTAATATTATTGAATTATGATTTTCGAACTGAATTATAAAATATGTCTATTTATATACAACTAACTTGTATACCAAGTAACAAACCCTAAACCCTAAACCCTAATTAACTTTGGTCTTGAGCTACACAACTAGGATTATATCACAACACATAACATTTAAAATATGTATGTGTTTAATATTATTTTTTATGAAACAAATCACAAGTTTTCGTTCAATTAAGGGATTAAACCCGAAATAATCCTATGAATAATTTGTGCAAAACAATTTTATTGAAATGTGTTTATGTTTAGTTATAAGTGTTTGAATGTAGGGAAATTGGGTAGAAATCATAATAAAAACGATACATAACTATTTTAAGAACTAATCTAAAACGAGGAACACGATAACAGTAATTAAATAAAAATTCCTGGATTAAAAAAATTAAAAGAGGAACAAAGATTCGTACATGTTTTCTCACAAACTCTTTTCTCTATGTGACTTGGATACTCAAATTCTATAGAGAATACTAATAAAAATTGCGAACTTTTATTATATTAATGAAGTCTACTTATATACAAAACACATTAATAACCGTCGATAACAGTTACTTCTCCAGCGTTCGACACATACACTATTATGTGGAGTCCTATTCTCTGTCTTGCTTCTATGTGTCTTCAATTCTTAAATTATTTCCAACTGTCACTCACGTCGACAGTTGCCCTTAAACTTTCTGACTGTTTTTGTCGAAGGCATTTTTACTTGCCCTTGTCGAATATGCCAAATCACTTCAAACCTACTTGAGATTGTGAACATCTTTTAAAGAAAGAGTGATCCTAATCTTATGGATCTGTTTCTGAGACTCCTCCAAACGAAACTTAATGGTTCTCATCTAGTCCTTGAACTCAAAAAATACACTAAATCCCAAAAACACCTAATAGGCGAATCAAACTCACAACCTAAATCAAAATAATTAATATGTTGAAACCGTAGCTAACTCGTTTCACACTTAGCAATCTCATACCTTATATCATATTTTCATGTTAAAAATGCTAAACTAAAGTTCGCAAGCTAACAATATATAAAATTAAAATAACACCAAAATATATTAAACGTTTATATATGAATTTTCTAATAAAATATATAAAATTATAGTATTATAATTTTAAATTTAATTATATTAATTTAATACAATAATAAAAATAAGTTTATTGTATAATATTTCATAATAAAGCTACAATGATATTACACATTAATTTTATTTTGAGTTATAATAAAAGGGTATGAATGAATTTTTTATTAAAGTAATAAAAGTACAAATGAAAGAAAAATAACAAAGTAAAAGTTACAACTAATTCAAATAGCTTTTAAAGAAAAAGTCATAAACTAGTAAAAAAAATACAAATTCTAAAAAACATTTACCAAACATAACTTTTTATTAATATAAGTTGAAAAGTTAAAGGCTAATTTTTTAATTTTAACAAACTTTTTCATAATATAAATTCAACTATTAGAGATAATTAAAGGCATACACCATAAGGTTATCAAACCATTAGTGGACAGTGAGATAATAAGACAATATGATTTATTGATAATTTTTCTCTAAGACATGTCTCCTTTGAAAGTCATTGGTCTCAAATTCTAAGTGTCTTATAAAGATTAAAATACAATACACTCAGTTCTAACTCAAAATATTACATTTATGATCGTTATTGCCTTACGCATAAAACAATATCTACCCAAAACATAAGACAATGTGGTTAAATCTTCCATTATCAAGAATTAGAATGTCGATTTCTAGATCATATTTCTTCCAAAATCAATCACACCCTTATAATGTTAGGCCATGCTCAATCTTAATCAAATAATCTAAAAAGATCTTTTAAACTTTTATTTAATAATTTAAAAAATATATGAAATTTGAATACATATGATCCAATTTTGATGAGATTTGTTGACCATAGCAAATCTATGTCCCTTCATGATGAACTTAATGTAGGAGTGGGAATTATTTTGGAAGTGATAATGGCCATTCCTTAAATATCGTATATTGTCTATGGATACCAAACCTTCCAATTCCATCAAATTATTCCACCTAATTCACTTTGGATCGCACCTTTAACTTAGTCTCTATTGGTAACGTACTATATCATCTTGAATAATGTGCTCAAATTTGACAATGAAAGATTCTGAAAGTTCAGATTCACGACCAACCGGATATAAATAAAATATAGATCAAAAAACTAAATATTCTTCTTATCTCTTAGGTGTAGTTGAAGGTTCCTCCAAAATCTAAATATTATTCATATATGGATTGTAGTTAATAATTATGTGCCCACTATGTCCAACTTGATAAAAAAAAGCTAACAGAAGATAAGGTTTATCTTTATTTAGTACTATATGTTGTAAAAATACAAGAGTCAAGAATGATGGATATATTTTCTGATAGGGTTAATTTAGTGAGATAGGGATATTATAGGTTTTTTTTTTAGGTTTAGGTCTCTATTAGACCAAACATAAGCATCATCATAAATATCTATGGTTTTTCTATAAATAAATAAAAGAAAACAGCTGGTATGATGGATTATAATTTATATAGCTAGCTATTGTCCGGTTTGTGTCATTTTGGAAACAAGATATTTCAATCTATATCTATTTGTCCTCGTTAGAAAAATTACACTAAATCAATTATTTTATTTATATTAAAAAAAGATTACAGTGTTATTTATTTTTAAATAGTAATAGTAAAGATTGATATCACCGCAATATAAAAAATATTTTTTTTCCAAATAATACATATTTACAATTTTTTTTCTTATTATTTTTAGGGATTAATTACTATGCAGTGTAAAAATATTTATACTGTCAATTAATCACCATCATTTGTATTATTTTATAGATTTTAAAAATAAAAGTCAAACTTATTTTAATATGCAACGTCTAAGATTAACTGACGGTGTAAAATTCTTTTACACTATCCGTATATTTCAATTAAATCCTTATCTTTATAGATGGACAATGCGAATATATATTACTTTTAAATATCATCTTATATATGATTCTCTTTCTTTCTTTTTATTGACAAAATTTATTCGGTTTGTTATTTGTCGAAAGATGTGTTTTGATATATTTAAAAAGTACATAATTTATTTTAAGGAGTCATTAAATTTTAAATATGGACATTATTTTGTTAGAAATATATTAGATATATTTTGGCGGATCTGAGTATCTATGAAGAAATAAACACTTATGAATTTCTTAACCGATCCACTAGAAGGTAAATCACAACAACAAAAATTGTCTGTAACCATGTGATATTCACGTCACAACGTGAAAAATCACTTCACAATACGTTTTTAGTAATGTTAACTTCCACGCGGCAGGATCACGTGTGATAGCTATTGCGTTATGAAAATCAAGTCGCAGCAGTATGTCAAAGTTGTGAAGTCAAAATCACGTCACAAAATATATTTTTTTTAAATAAAAAATTATAATTATTATTTTATTTTTTAATTTATACTAAAATTAATAATAAAATTGTTATGTTTAAAAAAAACTATTTCACACTATTATATTTAAAAAATAATATTTTGTTTAAATATATTACAAAAAATAATATATTCTGAAAAATAATATTCTGAAAAATAATATTCTAAAAAATAACATATTTTAATAATATATTATAAAAAATAATATTCTATTTTTTTTAAAAATTCTGTTTAAATATATTAATAAATTAATTTTGGACTAACTATACATTTATTTTAATAAAATTTTGTTTTAAAAAAGAATAATACTACACTAACAACAACCAACAACCCAATATATATTTAAATATGAAAAAAAAATTGCTTAATAACTCAATGAAGATAAAATAAAAAGCTTGAATCCTGAAACTTGAAGCTTGAATATTGATGAATCTTGAAGAAAATAATTTAACAATATTAGTTATAAAATAAAAAAATCAACACAATATTTAACAAATTAAAAAAGAAAAAATAAAAATTAAAAATCTGGACTGTCTTGAAATACCTTTTAATTTGAAGATGAAAATTGAAAGCTGGAATTTGAGAAAGAAGAAGAAACATGTTGGAGGAGGAAAAATGTTAGAAGAGGAAAATTTAAGAAAGAAGCTGAACCTGGGCTCTATGTGTGAGAGAGATTTGAAAATATATAGAGCAATCAATGATGTGATTTTCACTTCGCAATTTTACCATGTGATTTTCACTTCACAAATTTCCCTCATAAACATTTTTTTTATTTTTGAATTTAAGATTGCGAAGTGATTTTCACGTCACAACTTAAATTTTGAAAATTTCAAATTTTTCTCATCTGCCAACCTGTGCACGCCAGACTTTTTTTTATTTCACATGGTAAAGTTGTGAAGTGAAAATTTCATGGCAAAGTTTTGAAGTGAAAATCACGTCGCTGATTGCTCTATAGATTTTCAGATTTTCTCTCTTACACGCAACCCAGATTCAACTTCTTTCTCAATTTTCCTTCACAATTTTGCCACGTGATTTTCATTTCACAACTTTCACTTCTAAACGTTTTTTATTTTGAATTTAATATTGCAAAGTGATTTTCATGTCACAACTTAAATTTTGAAAATTTTAAATTTTCCCTCATCTGCCAACCTGTGTATGTCAGACTCTTTATTATTATTATTTTTATTTTACTTTTCAAGTTGTCACGTGATTACCACGTCACAACATTTTTTCCAACCTTTCCCATGTGCAAGCATGACTCTCAAATTTTTAATAATAAAAACATGTAGCGACAGTGATTGTCACGTCGCAATTCCCTTTTTTTACCACGTGATTTTCACGTCACTATATCACGTGGCTGGGGAAAGTTTTCTTGTAGTGAATTGACACTTAAATTAACATTTGTTCTAATATACGATTGGGTAGGAAGGAACATACATGTATGGATTTGACTTAAGTTTTTTCCAATGATATGACTAAATATTGAAGATTTTACTATGAGACATGCATCTCTCAAAGACGCTTCAAATAAAATGGTCAAATATGAGAAAATATGTTTCAAAAATCTACATATTTTCATATTATTTTTCTGTGACCCTTTTGATTTCTAGCAAGACACTAGAGATGGTTGATCTTTTATCTAGAATCTAAAACACATACTTTTATCTAGAGACGGTTGTTCTAATATACGATTGGCTAGGAAGGAACATATGTGTACGAATTTGACTTAAGTTTTCTCCAACGGTATATGACTGAAGATCGAAGCTTTTACTATAAGACATACATCTCCCATATACACTTCAAATAAAATGATCAAATATGAGAAAATATATTCCAAAAATCAACCTACTTTCATATTATTTTTCTTTGATCCTTTTGATTTTTTAACATAGATACGGTTGATCTTTTATCTAGAATCCAAGACACATACTTAATAATGTTATGTTTTTTAATTCAATAGCTAAAATTTTAAAAAGAATTAATTTAATCATTTAAAAAAGATAATGGTACAACTTATTGTTCATTTGTATTTTTTTTTCATCTCTTAAAAGTAAATAAGGGGAATATCGTAGATTCCATTAGCGAGATCGTTACCATTCTATTTCTATAGCATTATATTTTTATATAACTTTTATTATTCATTAGCATTCTATTTCTATATACAATTTAAATAGTGAATAAATAATAAAGAATAAAGAAAGCAACAAGGTCTGAGAAGTGATGAAGCAGTGTTGGATTAAATACGCGATGACCCGAAAGTGACTCACAAAACTTGATTCGTCGTTGCTTTCTCTTTCTCTCCCTTGAACAACAGAATCTCCACATTCTCCATTTTACCCTTCCCATTCACATTTAACCCACTTTATTACACTAGCTATTTATTCTTTTTATTATTCCATTCCATCATCAAAATTATCTCAACTCACTCTCCTCATTCCCAATCTTTTCTATTCTATAAATCCCATAACATCTTCTACTCACTATTTCTCTCCCACAATCTTCCTCTCTAATAACTCCTCCAATCCAACGGCCTATATTCATCCTCAAACAAGATCTAATCCAATCCAATGGGTTCTGTTTCTTCAGAACTGACTTTAGATTTAACACCCACTTTCGTCCCCAAAACCATCGCTAGTTTTCTCTACAATCTTTCCACAATTCAAACTTCCTCTCATAAACTCTCTAAACTCCACGATTTTCTCTCCAGATTGGAACAAGAACTCAATAAGATCCACGCATTCAAACGCGAACTACCTCTCTCCATGCTCCTCTTAAACGATGG
Source organism: Lathyrus oleraceus (assembly GCF_024323335.1). Taxonomy (NCBI): domain Eukaryota; kingdom Viridiplantae; phylum Streptophyta; class Magnoliopsida; order Fabales; family Fabaceae; genus Lathyrus; species Lathyrus oleraceus. The sequence goes on from NC_066585.1 coordinate 210,017,499, forward strand.
TAATTCCTTACGTTTTAATCCATTCAATATCTTCGTAATTGTTCTTCCTATTGATTTTGATTTAATAATTATTCTGTTTTTTTGTGTGTTCCGCAGCAATCTTAATTTTGAAGGAGGAATTGGAGAAATGCAGACGTGAGAATTGTGTGCCGGTTTTGGAAGAGTTTATTCCGTTGAAGAAAGAGATTGATCATAGTGAGGAAAATCATGATATTGATAGAGATAAGAATAATGAATGCAGAGATAAGAAGAATTGGATGAGTTCTGTTCAGCTATGGAACACGACCACCACAACAACCACCACCACTACTAATAACAATGATAATAATAATAATGCTTATGAATCTGATCATAAAGTTCGGAACAATCAAAATAAATTAGAAACCAAGGTACTATAGTCTATACATAAAACAATTAAGCAATTAAAATACAACATTTTTTATTTATTTATGATTTAAGTTTTTTTTTTTATTTGGTGATGGCAGAAAAGGGAAGAGGAAGAAAAATCTGTGACGGTAGCTGAAGATCGTTTTCAATCTTGTAGTAGTAATAGGAATGGAGGAAGTGCTTTTATGCCATTTTCTACGTATTCTTCTGTTCCTGTGACGACGGTTACATTGGCTGCACCTAAAGATGAGAAAGATGAAAGTGGTGTGAATAGACTGTCTTTTATGATGCCTGGAGTGAAAGGTTTGAGGGAAGGATTTGATTCGAGGGGATCGAGGAGTAGTTCCAGCAGGGCTGTTTCTGTTTCGTCTTCTCCTCCTACGGTGCAGCCGAGTTTGCGCAGCGCGCCAGTTCAGCCGCAGCAGATTGCTAGGAAACAGAGGAGGTGCTGGTCGCCGGAGTTGCATCGGAGATTTGTTAATGCATTGCAGAAGCTTGGAGGCTCTCAAGGTTTGAATTTGAAACCATTATGAGTAGTGAATTTTATGTTTTTGTGATATAGTCACTTTCTTAAATTGGAAATGTACATTTAGTTTATTTGTATTCTCTTGTTGTTAGGTTTCATAGTGCTCAATTTTGACCAATTTGGTATTATAGGTTAGTAAATGGAAGGATATGCAAGAAGTTTGAAATTGAATGTTAGGGATTTGACGCCTGAAATTTGAAATTGAATGTTGTTCTGTTTAGTTCATTGGTAAAGTTATGATCCATGTCGTAGAGATTCGACAAGTTGACTGCCTAACACAATCCTCTTCTTTTATCTGGGTTGGAACCGGCTATGCATAACAAAGCTACCATATGCAGGATTCATTGGTAAAATTATGAATTGCTAAAATTTAGATCAGCAAGAAGACAAATAGGAGTGTTATATATAAACATGTCAATCTATAGGCCTATTCCTGGAACAATTTTTAATCAGGCTTTACTTATCTCGCGATCAAACTCGAGATTTCTAGACCTCATTCCCCTAGGAATCAAAGAGTTGAAACCAAATGATTTGGCTTTACAATTTTGCATTCATATATTTGGTAAGCTGAAATAATATTACATCTTGTTTGGTTCATTAGTCTAATAGACTCTTTTCCTGCTGCAGCAACGCCAAAGCAAATCAGAGAACTGATGCAAGTTGATGGCTTAACTAATGATGAAGTGAAGAGCCATTTGCAAGTGAGTTCTTGGTATTCTTTTTTCTCTCTTAACCACATGCTTTAAGCTTAGTTACTAGGTGTTTGATGATTATCAATCACATTATGTCGCGGCTATTGAAGTATCAGTATCGTAGATATAAGCGAGGTATACTAGACGGTTGTCTGGTTATAAGGCCTTAAGGATTGAGATTTGCGCGTGTTATCAAGTTAGGATTGGAGATTTGATATATGATTCGTTATTATTATTGCAGAAATACCGGCTTCATACACGGAGAGTTCCAGCTGCAAACGGTAACGAGTCTGTTGTAGTTCTTGGAGGTTTATGGATGTCTCAAGAACCATACAATGGATCTTCCAAAGGTAGCAGTTCGGCCTCCGGTTCTCCACAAAGTCCCCTTCATTTAGCTACAGGATCCCGGGGAGGGACATCCCGAACCGAAGGTGATAGCATGGAAGACGACGATGAAGATGCAAAATCAGAGAGTTATAGCTGGAAAAGTCATATTCAGAGACATGGACAAGTTGGTGTATAGGATTATACTCTCCACCATGAAATTTTGCAGATAAAAGTATACATGGGAGGAGTTTTACAACTACATTGAGAATAATAATACATGAATACATAGAGAAGAGAGAGAGGCTATTGGAATTTTATATAGAGTTTTGATTTGAGACTATGAAAATTATAATTTTATTAATCCTCTATTCCACCATGATAAGTAGCAGGTTATTTTTATCTATAATAATTCTTTCATTTGTTTTTGTCACAAGTGAATGTTATGTTTTGCTGGGTTATTTAGTCCCATGTATACGATCATGTCGTGGTTTTTTCTCAAACACGTAACATGAAGCATTTCTGTTACTTCACTTTGATGCTCAGTCTCTCATTGTAATATGTGAAATCAAAAAAATGTGAATATGGGAAAATTCTATCAATCTGTGGTTGTAATTTCACTCGTCAAAGTCGAATCAAAATTACATTTCGCAGTCTCACTTAAAGACTCATTTTATATAGAAATTATTAATACTTAACGGAATTATTTGAATAAGACACTTTAAGAGGAAAAATTTTTAATACTCAGTAAATTTTGAGTTAAGCTGAGAGACCTTCGTCAGCGGACAAATTTAGATGGTTAACACCTTAAATTCAACCTTATTAGATAAATAGTACTAGTACAAAAAAAAAATAACAAAAAAAATAATACTATGGTAAAAAAACATGTCAATATTAAATTAAAAATTTCTAATAAAATATCACATCACATACATAATTTCATCCACTATTCTAATTAGTCAATGGTTTGAATTTAACATCATTTTGTCCTTTCACGTAACCCTAAAGAGTGAAAAAACAACCAGTTATTTACAATGGATCAAGATTCAAGCATGACAAAAAAGTCACTTTCCCCCAAACAAAATCATAGAGAAGAATCTTGCAAACAAAATAATGAAGGAGCCCACAGTGAGGAATTTTTACCAATATACCCCAGTTTTTCAATTAATTTCCCAAAATAACCCACATTTCAAAAAAATTCCCAATCTACCCCACATGCATAAGGGAGGCGCCAATTGGATTGGCGCCCCCTCTTAAAAATTACAAGGAGGCGCCAATTGGATTGGCTAGGGCACCTGCCCTAGCCAATCCAATTGGCGCCTGTGTGTATTTTTTAAGAGGGGGCGCCAATCCAATTGGCGCCTCCCTTAAAAAAGCCTCAAATGAAAAAACTTCCAACATGAAAGTTGTAGATCTTTTCAAGACAATGAATTTGGATATAAATTTTGCAACATTTGGATTTTTTTTGAGAAAGTTATGGCCAGTTGAAGTTGGACTTCTGAGTTTTTCAACTGTTATCTGACCCATAATGTTTTGTATTATTGCATGTGTTTCTTTTAGGAATATGAATTTTTGTCCAACATAACATTTGAAGTAGACATCCTAAATTTTGCAATGCACTTGGTCCCACCTCAAAATAATAAAAAATGAGTGAGTTAGGTCCCTGCGAACTTGACCCAAAATTAGGGTTTCAACTGTAATTTGACCTATAATGTCTTGCATTATTTCATGTGTTTCTTTTAGAGTTATGAAATTTTGTCCAACATAACATTTGAAGTAGACATCTTAAATTTTCTAATGCACTTGGTCCCACCTCAAAATAATTAAAAATGAGTGAGTTAGGTCCCTGCGTGGTTGACCTAAAATTAGGGTTTTGAAATGTTTTGAAATGAATGATGAGCTTCCAAGTTTCAAATGGATTTTTGATGAACATGAAAGTTGTTCATATGGCGACTGTTGTTAAAACTTGAATGGAGGCGCCAATTGGATTGGCTAGGGCAGCTGCCCTAGGCTAGGGCAGGTGCCCTAGGCTAGGGTAGGTGCCCTAGCCAATCCAATTGGCGCTTATGTGTATGTTTTAAAAGGAGGCGCCAACTCAATTGGCGAGTCCCTCATAAAATGCCTTTTTTGTCTTATAAATAGATGCGTTGTGTGACCTATTGTTCCACAACTCATATAATCATTTGGCTATCATGTTTGGTGTTCGTCGTCGATACGGTAAGGTGATTTATGCGAGAGACAAACCGCAATTGCTGATGCTGTTTTGGAACATCACCACGTTAGATCAACTGAAGAGGGAGCTGGTTCGATGGTTAGACGGGAAAATACCAGAAGGGGAAAAAATCAGAAGTATTGAGAGACTTGACAGTATCTTTGGTTGGGTGCGAATGAGGACTGATAAGGATGCTAGGGAAATGATGTTCGGTCGAGACGACATTAATTTGATTGTTGTAATCAGTTAGAATTATTTATGTTTTCAGATGTTTTGTACTGATGTTGGTTATGAAACTCGTTGTAACAAGAACTTAATGATATATAATGATTGATTGTTACAGAAATACAATGTTACAACAAGCATAAGATGTAGATACAATGTTACAAATAGCTTAAGATCTAGATATAATGTTACAATAAGCTTAAGATGTAGATGATGCTCCTTGATTGGGACAGTTGTTTTTGTTGTGTCCTGGTTGACGACAGATACTACATAATCTTATCATTTTATCTGTGGAATCCATCTCTGTTCTTATACGTGTGCTGTTTGGCCTTCCTTTCTTCTTTCTACGCATCTCTTCATTGTGCCAAACAATATCTCCTTCATATGGAGGCCAATAATCCTCCATTGGTAGTACTGAAAAGCTTTGACTATATACATTCATGATGGTGCTGGCCTTGTACACATCAGATAAATGGGTGTAAGCGTCTTGACGAGTATAAGCGCATGCTGCAATGACATGGGAGCAAGGTATGCGGAAGGCCTGAAATTTTCCACAATCGCACCAACTTGTGTTTAGTCTAACAGCGTAGGCTAAATTTGGTCTCCCCTCGCTGTTGCCCATTGTTTCCTGGACGCTGAAATTTTGTCTATGACGGTCAAACACTGTTACAGCGTGTGTCGTAGCTTTGATGCTCTCCTCTTTCATGACCTTCATGCAACATTCACTGAATACTTGTCCGGACATTAACACTGCACTCCATCTTTCACCTCTGCTTGCGAACATAGAAGCCAACCTATAATAGGTTGATCTTACCAAGGTTGTTATCGGCAGGTTTCGTATTCCTTTAAAAACCCCGTTCATGCATTCCACAATGTTTGTTGTCATGTGGCCCCATCGACAACCACCGTCAAATGCTCTTGTCCACTGCTCTACTGGGATGTTATTTATCCATCTCCCCGCGTCTTCATTAGACAGTCGAATCTCATCACGATAATATTGAAAAGACGGTTGAGTTAACGCATACCCAGCATTCACCACCTTCTTGCGAAGATTCTTATCTTTTATAGCACGCATGAAGTTTTGTGCTATGTGTCTGATACAGTAGACATGTGTAGAAGGAGGATCATGCCATCCGTTTTCATGGTTGTTGTAGGCACTTTCGATGGCAGCATGTCTATCAGAAATCAGACATAGATTGGCTTGTGGTGCGACATGCGTTCTGAGATGTCGAAGAAAGAAACCCCATCCAGCAGCTGTTTCACCTTCAACAAGAGCAAAGGCAACGGGAAATACATTGTTGTTACCGTCTTGTGCAACTGCCATGAGCAACGTACCCTTGTATTTTCCGTATAACCAAGTGCCATCAATTTGCAGGAGAGGTTTGCAGAATGCGAAACCTTTGATGCAAGGGTCAAATGCCCAAAAGAGACGGTGGAATATTCTATTACCTGTAGCACAGGTTCCGTCTGGCATCATTGCTGGCACTGTCTCCAGAATTGCCACGGTTCCTGGGACATAAGTTTTTAGTGCCCATAAAAATCGTGGTAATTCTTTGAATGAGTCCTCCCAGTTGCCGAAAACCTGCTCAACAGCCTTTGTCCTCGCAATCCATGCTTTCTTGTAAGATGGAGTATAATTATATGTTGTTCGGATATGTGATATAATTATACTCACCTTCACTGATGGGTCTTTGTTTACCAATGGCAGAATGTCTCGACAAATCAATGCTGTGCTCAGTTGACGGTGATCTTGTGCAACGGTTGTTGCGACGCAACTGTGTGGTGGGTCTATTGAAGCGATCTCCCAAGAGTCATTTCTCTTCTTGTAAGATGCAGCCAAACGAAACTTACATAGCATGTTACAACATTCAATAACATACCTTCTTGAATCAGTGCGTTTAACCGTAAAGTCAACAAAGTTGTTCATGTGATATTTTTTGATTGCCAAGACACATTCCTCTTTGGTACGAAACATGTCTCCCACCTTTAATTCTCCTACTGGTCTCGGATACGGATTGTAGAAGACACTGTCGGACATTTCATCATCGTGAAGATCCATATTTGTCATATGTTGAGGAGGAATATAGACATGAGTAGGAGGTATTGGTGGTGGTTGACCCTCATCTTCATCGTCGTTATTCAGGATGTGATCAACCTGTATCTCAGTCTCCTCTTCTTCTTCATCAACAACGTCGACCTCTACTTCTGCTTCTGGGTTGAGTTCATCTGAGCATTGTGCATCATCTGCATCATCTCCACCAGCTGGATCCTGATATGTTACTTGAGACTGTTGAGACGGTATACATGGTTGTAAAGTAATGTACAACTCGATAGAATCCATGCCTGAATGTTCATGACTAAGAAACATGCTTTGCACATCTTCATCGTCTCGTATCTTTAGGGGGAAAAACTTGCATTGACCATTCTCAAAAAATATAGGATTCTGATATGTCATCCTTGACACAATACCTCCCTGTATAAAGGATTGTATTCTTTTTTTGAAATGCAAAAAGGTTGCATTTCTCTTCATCGAAACTCTAATGGTATCAGTGTTTCTAAAACAAAAACCATGAAGCTCAGACTCAAAACTTTCACCGTTGCAGTGAACGTTGATACTGTATAATGATGAAGATGACATTTTGGAGATGAAAAGTATTTTGCAAGTGCAGATGAAAGTGAGTGAAGATGAAAAGTATTTTGAAGATGAAAAGTATTTTGCAAGTGCAGATGAATGTGATAGTAAGACACTTAAATAGATGGTATTAATGTCTCACATTGAAGCTAGTCTGAGATACCGTGTCAAGCATGCAAGTAATTTCAGAGATGATGTGTCTGTCATGCAAGACAGTGTGACTTGATGTGTCAAGCATGCTAGCTAGTTCAGAGATGAGGTGTCTGTCATGCAAGACAGTGTGAGTTGATGTGTCAAGCATGATAGGTAGTCAAGAGTTAATGTGTCTGTCATGCAAGCTATCAAGTAGGTAGTCATCAACATACAGGAGACAAGACAGACACGTGTCGGACACCTAAGACGGTCAGAGATGAGGTGTCAATCCTGCAAGACAGTGTGAGTTGATGTGTCAGCCAGGCAAGCTATCAAGAAGCTAGTCATCAGCATACAGGAGACAAGACAGACACGTGTCGGACACCTAAGATGGTCAGAGATGATGTGTCAATCATGCAAGCCATCCATAAGTGAATTGTTCAGCATGCAGGAGACAGCAATGCCACGTGTTGAGCATGCAAAGGGTGGCGCCAATTGGATTGGCGCCTACCTTTAGGACTTGCACATGGTCGCCAGTTTGAATGGCGCCCCCCTTAGTCAGTCCTTGAAACCAAGCATTCAGAACTAGGCTTGCATGCATGTGCCCTAGGGTGTCGCCAATTTGAATGGCGCCCCCTCCTAAATAATGTACATGGGCGCCAAATGAGGTGGAGACACCATGCAAACACATTTTTTCATGCACTCATCCATTTGCCTATAAATTGATCCACTCCTTCAACAATTCTTCCACACCAACATTCTCACTACCTCATCTACATTTCTCACTACTTCATCTCCATTACTTCTTTTACAATTTCATCTCCAACAAAATCTTCCATTTTCATCTACACCAACTCCCCAACAATATGTCTTTACTCACAATGGGCGAGGCACACAGAGGAACAGTTGCAAACATCGCGACATACGTAAGTATTTTCTTATACTTCTTTTTTATGTTTCATCTCCACCTACCCCATTTTATTTTGAAATACCGACTTAAAAAAGCATACATTATTTCTATTATAGGATGTCTCAAGGTTTCGCACTCGAGTCCACGAATTTGTCCACATGGACCCGTTGATTCAACCTTATGTTGAACTTGCCGGTTTTGGTCACCTTAGCAAAATTATGTCTTGGTCTATAGATAACAAATTCATTCTCGCCTTATGCGAAAGATGGAGGCCAGAGACACACACATTTTGGTTTCCAACCGGTGAGTGTACCGTGACGTTAGAAGACGTCTACATGCTTTTAGGACTACGAATTGAAGGCAAAGCTGTTAATGGTAAGACCAACTTTCCAAATTCAATTTGCATGGAGCTTTTAAACGTTGATTTGTTAGATGATAATGCTAGGGGACAAGGTATACTACTTTCACGCCTAAAGTCATATTATAATAGTTTTTATTTAGATGAGCATTCTACCGAAGAAGCTCGAATCATTAAAACTAGGTGTTACATTATGTTGTTACTAGGATCCTTTTTATTTCCCGAAGGTAGTGGTTCTAGCATGCATATTATGTACTTACCTTTACTTAGACAAATAGATAGAATAGGTAGTTATAGTTGGGGATCCGCATGTCTAGCCTATCTCTATAGTTCTTTGTGCAAAAACTGCCACAAAGATACTTCTACATTTTCTGGATGTGCTGTTTTGCTACAAGCATGGGGATGGTCAAGACTACCGTCTCTAGCACCGGTCAATAGCAACCCCTTCACTTTTCCATATGCAAAAAAGTAAGTTGTTTAAATTGCTATATCTTTACTTCCTTCCTTACAGTTTATTACCCATAACTAATTTATTTTAACTTTTTGGTGTAGATGGTCGGCACGCGGTATGAATTACAGCAGATGTCCGAGACACTGTATTACTCAATATCGCAACCTGTTGGATCACCTTCGACCGGCAGACGTAAGCAAAATAATTACATTATTTCTTCATATTATATTCACTTTTTCTACATTCATTTAAATCCTATTGTCTTTAACATTTCAGTTCATTTGGCGTCCATACCTTAATATGGATCATGAGCATCAGATCAACCCTGAAGACGCAGCCGTATGGACAACATGCACACCAATAATACGGTTCACAACAGTGGAGCTGCACAACACCGATCGTGTGAAGCTGCAGTTTGGTATGGTCCAGAATATCCCAGATCCCCCAGCTAGCCTAGGAGAATGGCATATGCGTAAAGTGAACGACCAATGGAACTTCAACCCTTGGCAACAATTCGCAAGATCAGAGTGTCGCAAGTGGAAGCACCGTCATGACCATGTCTTAACTGACGCAGTCATGCCAAATGAGGTAAAACCAAGTCGTACTTATATGGCTTGGTATAGATCAGTTGGATTTCAATTCATCGCCGATGATATGTACCTCTACGACCCACGCCAGACAACTTACACACAAGAAGCCTCAACATCTAACCCCCAACAACATTCTCAGCCCAATTACTCACAACCACCTATCCGACAAACTTTCCGTTCCACAAACACACAAACATACAACCAAAACATGCCATTCACCCAACCCCAAAACCAAGAACATCCCCCATACCACCACCAACAAATGGACCATCAACCTTCGACCGAACATCGCTTCGCACCCACACCATCACCCTACCAAAGTCGCCTTACCCAAAACACTAACCGCCCCATCACCTACCGTAGCCAAGAACCCCAAACATCACAATACCAAAACATCCCACAACCATATCTCTTCCAAACACCCCAACAACCTTTCCAACCTTTCCTAGACCCATCATTGTCACCCATGTCCCCCTTCAACCGTCCTGGTCGCCCATCCATGAGTCAACCACACCCCAACTTCTCTGGCATGGGTCATGAGCTCAGCTACGCCGGTACACCATCATTGAATACTGAAGACTATGCTGAGTTGGCTCAATACCTCAACGGATCTTCTCCTGTAGGCGGTAATGACGCTCCTGGACCATCAGATGAACAAACACCGGTTCAGAATCGTCAACGTGGGTTAGGGCCAAGGGTTAGGATAGCTAGGGGATGTGGGACCGGAGGTCGGTTAGGTGATCCCGGTCATCACCATTAGGATTCATTGTGTAAAATCCAAATTTTATTAATATCAATTCGTATTATGTCAAATTTATCTTTGTGTATTCTCCAAACATTAAGTTTCTTTCATAATTCTTAAATAAACACATATCATAAAACAAAAATTTATAAGTCAAAAACCCTAATTCAAGGACTTGTTATTGTTATGTTGAAGGGCTTGAAGTTGGTCCCTTTTGGCAAAGTTCACATACACTTGTTTTTACAGAAACCCTAATTTTGGGTCAAGTTCGCAGGGACATAACTCACTCATTTTTAATTATTTTGAGGTGGGACCAAGTGCATTGCAAAATTTAAGATGTCTACTTCAAATGTTATGTTGGACAAAAATTCATATTCCTAAAAGAAACACATGCAATAATATAAAACATTATAGGTCAGATAACAGTTATAATGTCAAAGAGTCCAAGTTCAGGTGCCTATACCTTTCTCATAAAAGCTGCAAATGATGCAAACCTTTAGTCCAAATTCATTATCTTGAAAAGATATACAACTTTTATGTTGAAGGTTTTGTCATTTGAGGCTTTTATCATTCATACTAAAGGGCTTGAAGTTGGTCCCTTTTGGCAAAGTTCACATACACTTGTTTTTACAGAAACCCTAATTTTGGGTCAAGTTCGCAGGGACATAACTCACTCATTTTTAATTATTTTGAGGTGGGACCAAGTGCATTGCAAAATTTAAGATGTCTACTTCAAATGTTATGTTGGACAAAAATTCATATTCCTAAAAGAAACACATGCAATAATACAAAACATTATAGGTCAGATAACAGTTATAATGTCAAAGAGTCCAAGTTCAGGTGCCCATACCTTTCTCATAAAAGCTGCAAATGATGCAAACCTTTAGTCCAAATTCATTATCTTGAAAAGATATACAACTTTTATGTTGAAGGTTTTGTCATTTGAGGCTTTTATCATTCATACTAAAGGGCTTGAAGTTGGTCCCTTTTGGCAAAGTTCACATACACTTGTTTTGACAGAAACCCTAATTTTGGGTCAAGTTCGCAGGGACCTAACTCACTCATTTTTAATTATTTTGAGGTGGGACCAAGTGCATTGCAAAATTTAAGATGTCTACTTCAAATGTTATGTTGGACAAAAATTCATATTCCTAAAAGAAACACATGCAATAATACAAAACATTATGGGTCAGATAACAGTTGAAAAACTCAGAAGTCCAACTTCAACTGGCCATAACTTTCTCAAAAAAAATCCAAATGTTGCAAAATTTATATCCAAATTCATTGTTTTGAAAAGATCTACAACTTTCATGTTGGAAGTTTTTTCATTTGAGGCTTTTTTAAGGGAGGCGCCAATTGGATTGGCGCCCCCTCTTAAAAATTACAAGGAGGCGCCAATTGGATTGGCTAGGGCAGGTGCCCTAGCCAATCCAATTGGCGCCTCCTTGTAATTTTTAAGAGGGGGCGCCAATCCAATTGGCGCCTCCCTTATGCATGTGGGGTAGATTGGGAATTTTTTTGAAATGTGGGTTATTTTGGGAAATTACTTGAAAAATAGGGGTATATTGGTAAAAATTCCCCACAGTGATATATTATTATTATTTATTATGAGGGTCTGTTTGGTATAATAAGCTAGTGAAAATGATAGAATCTCTTTAATTCTATATACACCTTCTAAAATCAGGTTCAATTCAGCTTATCTCAACCAACTACCACAAATTAAATATGTAATCCAAATTCAACTTAAAAAAAAAATCTTGACAATATATATTCTGTAATACACCTGTTGGTAAACATGGAGAATAGAAAATCACATGGTAGGTTAGATTTAAAATAATAAAAAAAAAAAAGGCACATTTATGTAAGTATATCTACCATGTAATGTCCCACCAAGAAACTATGCTTAAAAAAGATTCTTTGAAAGACTAGCCAACTGGTTAGGAGTTTTCCATGATGGAATGAATTTGTATGGAACAAGAAAATGCCACCAATTATTCTACGCGTCAAGATGCGTTTGGCGAAAAAGCCAACCACCACCCACCAAGACAACAAAAATTATTGTTCTTGTTATTGTTGTTTTGGCATAATTGGTATTTTGTTTGGTTTCCAAAATCTAAGTAAAATTTGTGTCTTGTGTTGTTCATGTTTTTATGTATGTTTTGGTGAGAATCTTGTCGATATGATGAACACGGGTCATGTTTGTTTCTTTGGTATCATTTTATTTTTAGTTGATTTTTGGAGTGTATATCAAATTGAATTGGATCGAGTTTGTTGTAATTCATATCATAAATAAATCTATTTAATCTTTATTGATTTGAATTCATCGTTTAATCTACACTTTTAAATTAAATTCGTATCAATCAAATTCAATAAATAAAATGTATAAAATTAAAAAAAATATCTAAATATAAAAATAATTAAAAGTCATATCAAAAGCAATGAAATGAATAATATTTTGAAGGAAGAATTTAAATTGTATTAAAATATTTTTTAATTTTTTTTAAATTGTATTTAATAAATGGAGATTTTGAATTGTGATAAATATTTTTCAAAATAATGTTTTAAACCTTATTTTTGAAAATAAAGTTTTTAAAACATATTTTGACATAATTCAAATCTTCTTTCTCGTGCTTTTCATTAGGTTTATAAACTATAAGAAATCACACACACAAAAAATGAAAGGAAATAGATATGCCAAGACTTGTTTTTTATTTGATTTTTTTGTTCTTGAATAATTTTTTTATTAAGTAATATAATATTTAGGAGTGTATAGGGGTTGAGTTGAACCGGATTTTGTCTAATATGTTATTCAATTTATTCACATTTTAATGAGTTGAGTTCGTCGTTCAACCCGCAATTTCATTATCAAAATTGATCTGAACTGACTCATTCATTTATGAGTTGGATTGAGTTGAATTCGTGGATTGTGTTTCAAATAAAAAATATATTTTTTATTGACTTAAATGTAATACAATTTAATATAATCATATTCATTTAGAATACTCAAATTCGATAGAATACATCATATAATATATAATAAAATTCATCAATACGACATACCACTTGATAATAGTATAAAATTCAAAAAAACATATTATTGTCGTAAAATACATAAGTTGAAAATGATACAAAAGAAAATAAAAAATATTTAATAAATCTTAGAGTTAGATATACTTGTAAATGAATGTGTTTGAATAATTTATGTGTTAATTCAGTTTGGGTCAACAGGTTCCTGTATCGACCCACACTCCTGACATCCCACTAATAACTGTATCGACCCGCACCCATGACATCCCACTAATAACTGGAGTCCAACTTATCAAATATGAATAAATTGGATATCGCAAATTCGAATCCGCACCATACCATACCATGTATCCGATATCTTTATATAATTATCAAGAGATTGTCTTAACAAATTACTCTTGAATAATCTTTACAATCGGGTATTTTGCTTTAACAAGACTAAGGAACCTATATTAAATGTATTTTTCTCGTTATTGGTCCACTAACCCACATTGCATCTTATGAACACATGGCTAACAACACTAAGTGTATGTTTGGGTAAAATTTTGAACAAGCTTGAAAAAAACGTACGTTTAGGACACTTGAAACGAATAAGCAAACAAACACTAATGTACATACAGCCCCTTAGGATGAGTTACAACCCAAAATCATTCACTCCCTATGTTATAGGCCTTCATACATGTTTTAACTTAATCAACCAACTTCTTATTCATACAATTAATTTTAGGGAAAATTTTACTAGTACCACTAACTGCCTAGATGTTAATTAAACATGTTCACCACATTCCTATTTTAAAGGGGTGAATGTTATATGGCCATTTTACAACAAACTATGAGCCCACTTAAACTAGGTAGACATGTTTAGGCTCCAAGCGCTAAACTATTATGGTGTTAGTCAATTTAGTTGCACCCTATGCATCATTTGATTCTATTATCAATAGATTATGGTTCTCACATAGGTGTGGATGGTTACCCAAACTACAAGTTTCAGAACCAAACAGGTTTGATAAAAATCAGTTTTAAAACAGAAAAGGGTTATAATTTGGTTCTAAACCAGTTCAAACCGTTTTTTAATTAAAACTAAATTACAAATTAATTGAATTTTATTTTATTATTAGAATTTCATGAAATTCATAAAATACTACGATATAATTTAGTATATTATTATTATTATTATTATTATTATTACTACTTTAATTAGATTCTTTCAGATTTATAAAAGTATTTAAATTATTTATATACGGTTAAAAACGTGAAGTGAAATGAGTTAAAAAAAAATAGTAAGTTTAAAAGCAAAGGTTAATTGTTACTCATTTATTTGAATTCATTTACTTTAAATTTTAAAAACAATAGTTACCGACTTAAATATTTATAGTTAGATATTTTAATATAATAAAATTACATGTATTTTTTGTTAAATTTTTTTCTATAATATGATATTTATGAGAACTTATTTAAAGTAATTTTTTATTTTAAACTTTTTTTAAAAATTTTATCATCTAAAGAAATCATAATAAGAAGTTAAATATAAATAATATGATTTTTTCATTAAAATAAGTTTAAATTAAATTTTCATTTAGTTTTAAGAAAATCTATTTTAATTTCCTTAAATCATTTCAATTAGTTAGGTAAAAGTATTCGATAGAGAAATTGTGTTCAAACTCATGACACTCAATTTATCCATTTTTAAGAGGTGAAAATTAAATTTCTAATTTTTTATTTTTTAATAAAATATATAATATTATAAAAATTATTTTAAAATCTTTGACAATCCAAAGTCAATAGAAAAAATAAGAAGACAATTATCATAAAAACTGTAACTATAAAAAGTTTACCACATTAAATAGATATCATTTAAAAAATCTATAAGAATCTTAGTTAATTAAATTGCAATGATTTTTTCTCTATAATTATATCTTATTAATGAGTCTTTAGTTTCTAGTTTGTAGATAATTATTTAGGCATTACTAGTTTTCATTTTATTACTAATACTAATATATGGCTAATGCTAAGACACGAGTTAAGAAGTTAAGAGATAAATAAAATGAAAAAATCTTAAAAATTATTGGATGAATTGAATATAAATTTATTATTAATAATTTTATTATTATTTTTAATAATTTTTTTTATTTATGAGTTTTTTATTGAGCACAAAGTAACATTACCTTTAATATTCTATTTTAAATTCTATGATCTTATTTTTAAATTTATATATGACTTAGTATGTTTTCAATTGACAATTTAGTATTTTATATTATGTATTCATTTAAAGATTATGTAATACTTATTCATTAACATAGTTTTAATTTAGTTTTATTGATATAAACCGGCTTTTGGTTTGGTTAACAATATAAAATTGGGGCAGTTTTCATAGGAATTAAATTTGATTTTAAAAATTGGTTCACGGCCTTCTTTAAAATGGTTCTGGTAAATAGCCAAATTATTCCACAAGTTACTATTTCTTTTACGGGATGTTCGAGCTGCAAGACAATTTAATCCAACATACTAGTATTTGAGATCACTAGTATTTGAGATCTTCGGACTATTTATGAAAAGTCTTAATATTTTAATTTGAGAATGTTCTCGTGAAAAACAATGGTCCATGGAAGAAGACATTTTAGGCTAACCTTCCCATTATTTATGGAAATAATGGGGATACATGTTTTAGAAAGATCGAGCTACTATCATCGGTTCATGAAGTGTATAAACAAGTGTGTTAGATGATAGTGTCAATCTAGAAGGGGTTAAATAGATCAATATTTAAAATTTAGTGTTTTTTAAATAGATAAGTATTTAAAATTTAGAGTTTTTAAAATTATTTTTAAAGGTTGCGAAAACTCCCTAAACCACGATCGTCTAAACGATCTTTTACTGGAAAGATCGGATATGCGAGATAAAGATAATCAACAAAAATCTTAATCAATAGATCAAATACACAAATCCTTAATATAGTTACCACCAACGATGAGTTAACACAATGAGAAAACAAGCAAAATATTGATAAACTTGTGTGAAGTTAATTTTATCAAACACTTTGTGTGCGCACTACACCAAGTCTTAATTTCACTAGAATTAATTATGCAGAATTTTCCTTAGTTGCAACCAAAGTGATTGCAACAATTTATCGAACAACTTTAATGCACAACAATTAAGCGAGATGAAGTTTCCAATTAATTTTACACAAGATTCAATTTATGCATAATTTAAAGAGTTAGAGAAAGAGAGAACAACACCAAGTTTGTTTAGGCAGTTCCCCCTTCGTCCTCGCTTAAGGTACGTCTACCCCTAATTCTAAAACTAGAATTGAGATATTTATTATCAAATTGCATATTTTATACAAGAGAAGAAATGATCACCACCAAGCAAATCTAAGTGTTGTTGCAGATCCTATTTACTTCTCTCCCCTTGGTCCGAGTTGAACCAAGTGCTTCAAACGTTCCGAACAAACCTCCGATTGTAGCTACCTTATTACAAGAAATCCATGTTCTCCAAAACTCTAACTCGACTGATTTCGATTGCGACACGCTTGAACACAAACCTTTCTTCACAATCCTCCGATTACCGTTACTCGTTCAAATGAACCTACCGTTCTTCAAATCTTTCACTCGGTTGAATTTATGAAGCAAAGATTTGTGCGAAAACCCTCAATTCTTGGAGGATAAAACCCTACAGTTTTATTCAAGAAAAACTCACTCAAAGCCTCTACCCAAACTAAGATTACACGATCCTATTTGGACGTTATCACCACATCAATGCATTATGATCAACACAAATTGTTATGTGTAGTTCTTGAAACATGCAATGAAGAATGAAGATGAAGAGGAACTTTAGTGTATATCTTTCACTTTTCTTGTTAGTTCTTGAAAAAGAAACTCTAGATTATATATATGATGCATAAACCAAGTCAAAAACATAGCAGAAGATTTTTGCAAAAATGCACAGCAGAAAAATGAGTAAATACAGCGACCACTCGACCTGTTCAGACCCGCAACAAAACAACTCAAATAAAACAGGCGAAGAGTTAACTCAAACATGAGATGAGTCAACTCAAACAGGTTTTTCTAGAATTGAGTCGATCTATGACTCGGCCGGTTCATTCCCGCAGCAACATGATTCAAATGAAATAGGTTATGAGTCGACCCAACAGGTGGATGAGTCGACTCATCTTGTTTTTCCAAGAATGAGTCGACCTATGACTCGACCTTATCAGACCCATAAGTTACACAGAATATGATATGCATGAATGAGTTGACCTCTCCAAGGCATGAGTCGACTCAAGGTTATTAAATGGTCAAAAATGAGTTTTTGAGATGTATTTTGGTCAATCCAAACTGTTCTCTTATGGACTTAAGGTACCAACAATGATCAAGTGCATTATTGACATATATGATATGCTCTTATATGCATAGACACATTAAATTTATACTTTGAGCATGTTAGAGAATGAACACACTCTACGATATGATGATACCGTCCAAAGTACACAGTATGAGCTACTAAAAGGTTTGACATCATTAAAATAAGGACTAAGAACTTTTGCCCTCACATACTCCCCCTTTTTTATGATGGCAAACTGTGGCACAGCCTTTCATATATCGCGTACTTTTATAGACATCCTCCCCCTAATTTTTTACATTCCTTTAAAAATCTGCTAACATAATCAAGTTGCGTGTTTCCATTGCTTCTCCCCCTTTGACAACATCAAAAAGAGACAAGGACAAGGTCAACCGAAAACAAAATATATTCATAAGCACGTAATCAACCACTTTGTAACTGATTAACATCAACAACCATTCACATAAAATGAAGTTAATGTAAGAAATATAATCATAGAAAAGGCACAGAGTAAAAAAAATAGTAAATTACATATCCAAATTTGTTCAACATAAGCTCCAAGACATATAACTAAATACAATAACATGCAAACATGAAGAATATGAAATGCACTACATGGACGAAAGCTAAATGAACCACTCTTCTAAGGTCTTATCTCCCATGACGGGTCATTTCTTATTCTATAAACAGAAGGTTGGCGTGGAGGTTTGTCTTGTTCATAGAGGTCAATGAATTCAATGAAGTTCTGGTTAAGAGTATTGAAAGATCCGGTGAGAGAGCGATGATTGGAACCCATAGCATTAACCCGTTGCATAATTGTGGAGGCAAATGAATTGAAATTGTCACTTTGGGTTTGAATCTGACCCCTTAAGACTAAGTATCGTTCCTCTTGGAGTGTTGCAAAAGAGGCAAAGTTGTCACTTTGAATCTGAAGTTGATCCTACAAAGTTGTAAATCTCTCCTCTTGAAGTGTGGAAAATTTTTGCTGATGAATTTGCATATTTCTCAACATTTCCATTACTTCAGAATTATCAGATTGAGAAGAAGCTGGAGGCACATAGGAAGATCGTTGATTGGTCCAGTCGCTGTGTTGCCACTCTCCTCCGCCTTGGTTATCGGGTGGATTTTGTCTAGGTGTAGCACCTAGCCAATCACCATGGTCATCAACTTGTTGATCATCCTCCATGGGGTGAGTATTATCATCATCATCTTGTTCTTCATTTTCATCGTCTTCATCATCATCATCATTATCATCTTCCAAATGTTGAATACTAGAACTTGAAGCTTTAGTACGGACCTTGTATACTCGTGCTATAGGATCCCAAGTATAGCCCATTAAACTTAGTGATTTTTGAAAGAATTCTTGATTAGTAGTCACAGAGGTGTATTGAATTCCTGAAACAAAAACTTCGGCCCGATTAAGGATACTTTGAATAAATGAAAGATGGAAGAGAGCGGTGCCTCGACCTGACTCCTTTAGAGCAAAGATCCTGCTTGCAATGTAGTGTGACCAGTTAACCTTAAGCTCATGTTTCAACACATAAACCAAGTGTAATTCCTCCTTGTCAACTCTGGAGTAACCTCCCTTCTTAGGGAGGATAATATACGTAACAACCCAATGTAAGATCCCTTCGACAGGCTTTAAGAGTCCATTAGTCACATTAGTAGGGAACAAGTTACTCGCAACAACACTGTCAAGAAAAGGTCTCTTCAACATTGAGTTTAAGGCAGACCTGAAGTCATAGTTTGGAGCAAATACAATATCGGTTATCTTAACATAATTAGGAGATGACAGTGGAGAAATTTCAAACAGAGATTTCCAAACATCATCATTAACCTCAAGAACCCTATTATCGATATTATATTTCAACTCATAACCCTCAAATTTTCTAACAACACCAGTATAAAATAGTTTGACCAAATCTTCATTGTACTTAGTAGTACAGTCTAAGGATAAGTCAATTCTTTGAACATTTAACCGCTCAACAACCTCAGGAATGCGCATGCGTTCGACCACTATTAGCGAGTATACATACTGCTTAACAATTATTCTCTTTTTGAACTTCTTTTCAAAAGATTCAGTAAGACCATCAAAGAGTAAAGAAAGAGTAGTTACCAACATATTTGAGCGAGGTTGTGCAGTACCAGTATGAGAAGAGAGTCCCCTTGTACTTCTTTTTCAGAAGTTCTTGATGAAGCCATTTGAGTGTTGTTCTTGAAGAGATTTGAGGTAATGGGTTTTTAGGGTTTGTGTGAGGAAGAGAGATAGATAGATAGATATATAGATAGACAGATAGATAGATAGAGAGAGAGAGAGAGAAAAAAGAACTAGGAGATTGAGTATGCAAGTGAAGAGATATGCATTTGAAATGATTCGACCTGTTAAAAACACAGATGAGTGGACTCTGGGTAGCAAAAAGTCGACTAATGAGTCGACCTGTTGGGACCTGAAGTTAATGCAACGATGGAATTCGCAACGAAGAGTCGACTCATACAAGTAATGAGTCGACACATCCTTGTTTAAAAAAAAGCAGATGGTGGACTCTAGGTAGCGAAGAGTCGACTCATGGGTCGACCTGTTGGGACTCAAAGTTAATTATTCGAACACGTGAAATGCAACAGCAACGAAGAGCCGACTTAAATAGATAATGATTCGACACATCCTTGTTTAAAACGCAGATGATTAAGCTCTGAGTGGCGAAGAGTCGACCTGTTGGGACCCGAGGTTAATGATTCAAAAACATGAAATGCAACAATGGTCCTAATGATTAATGCATGTTAAATATGATTTCTAAGCAAGTTTACACATATTTCAAGCATAGAAATGGATTAAGCTTAGACCAAAACATAAAATAAACATCAAGAAAGTGCATTATATAGAACAAGTACATACATATATAAATGATCAAGATAGTTCGAATAGATGGGAACGATATTACCTCCAATGAAGATAAACGATGAATGCCCTCACATAGCTCGCACTTATCAATGTGATTAATAAAAGAATAGACAAGCATAGATATAAAGCAAGCATCATATATAAATTTAAAAGCGATCTAAGATATCAAGAACACCAAGTTCCCTACGGATGTGGAAGAAAGGTTCTGTCGCAAATGGTTTTGTGAAAATATCGGCAAGTTAATTTTTGCTATCAACGTGCTCGAAGACGACATCACCTTTCTCAACATGATCCCTAAGGAAGTGATGTCGAATTTCAATATGTTTAGTGCGTGGATGTAGTAAAGTACTTTTGGTTAGATTTTAATGCCACTTGTATTGTCACACAAAATGGGAATAGTTCAAGTTGAACATTGAAGTTGAGTAATTGTTGTTTGAGCCACAAGATTTAAGCACAATAATCATCGGCTGCAACGTATCCGCCTCAGCTGTTGACAAAGCAACTGAAACTTGCTTTTCACTATGCCAACTAACTAAGGAATTTGAATAAAAATGACAAGTACCACTAGTACTTTTCCTATCTGATTTGCAACCAGCAAAGTCGTAATCAGAGTATCCAACCAAAGAGCAATCACTTCCCTTAGAAAATCAAAGCCCATACTTTGAAGTATCACAAAGGTATCTAAGTATGTGCTTGACGACCTTTAAGTGTGATTCTTTGGGACATGATTGATACCTAGCACACATACATACACTAAACATAATATCTGAACGAGATGCGGTAAGATAGAGGAGGGAACCTATCACACCTCTATACCTTTTTATATCTACGACCTTACCATTTTTATCCCGGTCTATATTTACTGCAGTAGGAATTAGAGTGTCGATTACTTTGGAGTTTGCCATATCGAAGCGCTTGAGTAACTCATTGTAGTACTTCGTTTGGATCACAAAAGTTCCTTCTTCAAGTTGCTTGATTTGAAGTCCGAGGAAGTAATTTAACTCCCCCATCATGCTCATTTCAAATTCTCCCTGCATCAACTTAGAGAATTCCTTGACCAAATTTATGTTAGTAGATCCAAAAAATTATCATCATCACCACTTAAGAACTAGGAGAATTTCTTTCTAAATAAAGTTCCTTTTTTTTTGTTTTTTGTTTTTCGTTTTTTTTTAAATAAAGTTTCTTGGATCTGATTCTGATTGACTGATGAAATGCAATATGAAATGTTAAATGACCTAAAAATGAATGCATGAATGAGGAGGACAAATTTTGGGGTGTTACAAAAATGACATTGAATAAACGTTGTATGAGAGAAAATGCATCGAAATCAGGTATTTTTTTTTCATTTCCTTATTGTTTATTCCAGTTTTTACATTTCTTTAAAAATTGTCGTTATTTATTTCTTATTTCAATTTTCCATCTTAATCACAACACCAAAAGTTATAATAATGTACAAGTTAATGAAATTGTTTGAATTTTGAGATTTGATTTTTTATTTTTATTTTTTATGCTATTCTTTATACTTTCAATGATAAATAAGAGTTTCACTTGAAAGAAATCATACATCAAATATGAATGCTTAAGATTAATAAAAATTTAAAATATCAAGAGAATGATAATTACTAATCATTCAAGTCTTTCTCAATTTTTTTCAATTTTTAGATACCTAATAAAAAGTAAGTTTTAAATTAAATATTCACTATTTACTTTTTTTTCTTATGAAATATCCATGTAAATGTGAAATATTTTAGAATTTACAATTTTTCTTTGTACCTGGAGAACTTTAAGACTATCTATATCTTGGTATTTGCTTTGATCCATATAGTTTCTTTGTTTATAACATGAAAAATATGCTTTATATTACAAATATATGTTATTACTTTTACCTCCTTGGGCTTAGGTAGTCATGAGAAAAATCGTAAGCACAATTTTTTTTTTAAAGTTTGAGATTGCTCATTGAATATCAACATTTCAAGTTTAGGATGGTGGTCTTAATAGAAAATTATATCATCGAAAGTTATCATGAAAAATGGATATGATCTTTACATGTTGATTGAGTGATACCTTTATCATTTGAGTAAATTGGCAAGGAAGAGAGAATTTTTTAAAAATGGATATGAGCAAGATCAACGTATTTTTATTTATGCATCTTGAGGTATGAGAATGGAAGAACAACATCAGTAGGATCCTGAAAGTATTATGGTAAATAACGTCAAACTTAGACATTATCATCGGAGCATATAAACTCATGTGTTTTTTAGAAAAGAAAAAATTCAAGTTTGGGGTTGTGATGAAAGTTTGTCATATTTTTAGTATAGTTTCTAATCAATTAAGTTCTTTTTCTTTTAATCTATTTATTTTTTTGTAGGATTTAATAAAGATTTTGGATGGGCATATAAAATAACAATCCAAGCCAAAATCATCTTAATTTGACAAATTCTACGGTAGTTTACTATGAAAATTATAATGACAAAATAAAGAGAGGACTAGTTCACGTAAAATGAAATAAAAAGAAGATAAATTGTAAAAGAAGGAAAAATGCATTGCACTAGCATATCAAAGTTGCATTATTGGAGCATGAAAAAAACAAAACCAACATATGAAGAAAACACGACCAACCAAAAGCAAAGCGGTATAATATATCTCTACTAATTTTTTTGTGATACCCATACAATGTAAGAACAAAGCACTAACTACAATTCACAAACTGCCACATCATACCCATTGCAAAAATCACAACACACCTATAACGGTAAAATTTTGAGATTAAGTTATTGATTAACTTAATTCACAAAATAAGAGTCGTCACCGCGCTTTTATTATTTCCAAAGGAAAGAGAAAAAGTACGAACAAAACCCAAAGAAGTTTTAAAATAAAACTAATAAAAAGAGATAAGGGGGTCTGGGGGTTAGTTATGCAAAGGGAAGATATTAACACCCTAAACATCTATAGTACTCTATAGGAACCTCTTTGAAAATCTGTTTATTTTGGCTTAAAAATGATTTTGTTTGCAAAAGATTGAAGAGATGAGAAAAAATGTTTTTTTTTATGATTTTTGTGTTTGCCAAGACTTTCTGAGTCTCATGCCTACGTACCAACAAAGTGCAATGGAGGATCAAAACCTCGTAGTTCATGGTAAAAATAATAAAGATGTTAGTTTTGATTCTTTCTTTTTTTATGAAAAGACATTTTGTCATTTTAAGGAGAATACTCAACTAGTCATCCACAAGTCTGAGAACTTTGCATCACCATAGAGAAGGACTCCAACTTGGATAAATATCAACAAGTATGCCACTAGCTCTCTTGGGTGGAAAAGAATTATCATCAATACTAGGGGATATGAGAATTACATCTCAACTATGGAAATGACTCATGTCTAAGCTTTGAGAAAAGTTTAAAAGAAAAAGTGCACCAATGACACAAAATGATTTAAATGAGTTATACATTTTTTAGTCTTTTTGAAATTGGTATGAATATGCTTAAGATGTATTAGCATTTATTAAGAAAAAGGTTTTGAAAATCACTTGATAATAGTCAAGGTTTATTGAGAAAAATATTCAAGTTAGAAAACAATAAAGTTTTGAAAAAGAGAGAGGAGCTTGAAAATTAAAGAAGGATACGAGAAGAAGAGATTATCCTAGAGTATAAAGTAAAACCTATGGAGGAAAGATCTAACCAAAAGATAACAAGCTTTATGACATAAATCAAACAAGAATTCCTTCCTTTGGATTAAGCCTCAAACAAGCCAAATGAGCAAAAAATAAATCATGTATCAGATGAAACCAGGATAACCAAGTCAAGTCTTCAAAAGAAGTCCAAAGTCAAAGGTCCCAGATGAATCCCAAGGTCTCAAATCACAAACTCCCAAAGCAAGGGTCAAAGTCCTAGTTCTAAGTCCATAACTCCACAACAATGCTAAGGATAGTAACCATAAGTCCATGAATCAAGAGAACCATTTTTTAGGGTTTTTTTGTTTATTAATATCTTTAAAAGAAAAAAGAAGTCTAAATGGACAAAGAGAAAATAACATAATCACAAACAATATGATATGAGATGCTAAAAATAAAAGCATAAAGTAAATGACAAAAGAATAAATAGTATAAGATAAATGACATTAAAGTAAAATCAATACAATAATATGTTAATAAGTAGTGTTAGTAATAAAAAAGGGAAAGATAATTTGTCATTTTTTGGAGAACACTCAACTATTCACCCACAAACATGAAAATATGGACCTTTACATCACCATGAGAAGGGCTCCAACTTGGATAAAATCAACAAGTATGCAACTAACGCACATAAGTGAAAAGGAAGCAATATTTTCACACAATACCATGAGGAATATGAGACTTACAATCTCACTTATGAAAATGACTTATTTTTAGGACAAATTTAGCGCTATGTTAAACAATCGTAATTGAACTTATGTAGAAGTCACAACTATCTGAGGCCGGTCAATAATAATATTTGTGTTAATACATGCTAGAGAAATGATATGTAAATCATTCTCCTAAAGTCATGTCACACCAAAAAAAAGAGAATTGATCAAGCACAAAGGTTAGGAGAGTGATCCATTAGATCAATCCATATTTCATAGTACTTATGACAAACTTATGCATCAATCCAAAGTACCATAAATGATCCATGATCAATTAAGAGATAGATTTGAAATGATGAAAGCTCATCAAGCACCAATTCACACATCATGAACAATGTTTGGATATCATGGGTCCTCAATGGTGTGGTCAAGGCACAAAGTGAATCATGACTTGTACAAGCCACTGATGGTTAAGAGCTAGAGTTGAGGTCCTTGGGAGACCATATGAATCTTGAGGTGTCTTCAATGGGGACTCACTATCCAACTAGGGTTTTGGAGAGTGAGTGAGATGTCTTGAATGATTCTCCAAGCTTGTTGGATGCTTGAGGATAAAAATTAAGGTTAAGGTGGCTTGGGCACACCTCAACATGGCCAAAGGATCTTGAAGCTTCACAGATGAATCTCATGCCTTAGGGTTATGGATTATTGAGAGTCATTAAGTACAAATGCATATGAATGATATGTATATGATGTATGCTCATGGATTAGGGTTCAAGATGGTGATGTGAAGGTAGGGTAAATTTGAGGATATGACAACATGGTAATATTTTTATTTGATATTTTGACATTTATATATTCACAATAGTTATTCTATTTTGATCTTATTATTGAACGAAAAATGTGTATGACTTATTGTGGAATTGGTTTATAAATGACTTTAATTTATGTTTACTGAAAAATGTCAAATTTCTTCTAATTTATCGTAAAATGGTGAAAAACACTGTCAAAGGAATAATCCGGAGATTGAAATCTAGATCTAAGATATGAAGATTGAAATCTAGACAAATTTTGTGACAAATATGTCATGCATCAGTCCTAAAGTAATTTTATTAAAGAATGGGCACGTCCGAATTTTTAAATGTGGAGTATAGAAAGAACATTTAAGGTTTTCATATGATGTATTATCACTACATGGGTGTAGTGAACACTGTTGGAATCAAGTTAGACTTAGCAAACTCAAATTTATTGTAACGAAGTTTTTTTTTTCCTTTCTATTAACTAAGTTCAATCGATAGTTGTACAAAGACAACATATGCATGAGCGCAAATTCGAAACTACTACATATCACATATTTACCTTTAAAAAAATACATCTAAACCATTAAACTACCGATCAATTTTAACATTTTCAAAAATAAATAAATCATTCCTTTAGATATATTTTTTTAATTAAAAAAAAGTCTAGATCTTAACTTTTTGATTTGTAACAGCTAGTATCGAGATAGTATTAAATATAATGTGTGGAGTATTTAAGGATATGAAAACTACGTGATGGTAATCCAAACTATAATGAAATTTGAAATACATCTTGCCAAATATTTAGGAAAGTGACACAAAATCATTTTTCTACGTATAAAATTATATAGGCAAATCTCAATCAGTCTATATTTACTTTCACTGTCAGATCGTTGACTTGGAAAAATGAAATCATATAAACAAAAGCCAGAAAAATGAAAATTTTCATTTTTCTAATTACACATTTTTCTAATTACACATTTTTCTACGTATAAAATTATATTTTTAATGAAGTTAGACCCTTATTTATCGAGAGTTTTTCTGGCACCATTTACTTTATCGAGAGTTTTTAATAGTAGCTCTTTTACCGTAATACGCTTGCAAATTTTATCGTGTAATTTTTTATTTAAAATTTTAGAATTTTATTGTATGTTTTGAAATCTCTAGATTTTTTTTTAATTTGTACGTTAATATGGATGATTTTAAATTTATATAGGATTATTCAAAAAAAAAATATTTTCATTGATATTTTTGAAATGTCTGATAAAATCTAATTTTTTAACATATATTTTTATCAGCAATTTAAAAAAATCCGATATACGAAATGTGTTTTTATTTATATTTTTGAAATTTTTGATAAAAAAAATATTTATACATATTTGAAATTTATATGGAAATTTACCAATATATTACATTTTTCGAAAATATTAATACACGATGATTTTTGTATTTTTTAAAAGTTTGATGATTAATCTTGTTTTTGTTTTGTTTTATTTTTGAATTATTTGAAAATACCAATAAATTTTGTCATCCATCAATTTTTTTTTGTAAATATCAATAAAAATATTTTTGTATCGATCTATCAGATCTTTTCAGTATGTTATTAATAAAAAAATATATATATATTTTTAATACTATGAAAATATGGAACGTCAGGATATAATTTTGCGCATAAAAAAAAATTCTCTTGAGTGTTGTAAGAACTGAATTCCGTTTGGCCCCAACTTAGCCCATTTGATGAGAATAAGAGACAGACAGTTTAAATTTTAAATGATTCACCAATTTATTGGTTTAATTTTTAATTTTTTTTCTTTCTAAATGTGCCTCTCCACTATTGAAGCTCTTTAGTATTAGGTATTGCTGGCCTAAGGACACCAAACAATCCAAGGGTTTTAAGCCTCACAATGTTGAGCCTAAAAAATATCTTTAAAAGATTTAATTTACTTATAAATATATAACATGTTAAATTATTATATTATGCCTGTATGGTTAAATTAGTTTAAAAGATATCTCATATCCTAATGGCATGAGTTCAACAAAATTTAATTTTACTTATTTTAAAAGATTTATTTTAGGAAAACTTTATCCCATAATTCAACAATTATCTTTCCATGTTTATTCACTTAATTTCAGAAAAATATCCTTATATTATAAAAATAGTTATAAAAAATTATATTTTGGATTACCGTGGCATAAAATTAATAAAATGTTGTCTATTTCACTAAATTTATCAAAATTCTTTCTATAAAATTATTTGATCCATATTATATCTGGATTTTATTTTGAATAAATTGCATTTTGGATAATTTATAAGTAAGTTATCATGTGGTTATAACAAAATTGAATTTAGACAACAGAGAAAAATTGTAACCTAAAGTAAAGAAAATCGTTGCGGTTGTGGTACTTTTGATAAATAATTTCTTATTCAAACAAATTCACTTTTGATATTGATCTTCCCACTTTTGACAACTCTGTTTAAACGTGGTTTGTCCATTTTTGGCAACGATTTTCAAGCCGCAGTCAATTATGTCTTTGCAAAATGTTAAAAAAAGGAAACAATTGGAAAACTTATAACCAAGATATTTAATGAACAATAAAAAAAAACTACCAGAAAACTTATAACCAAGTTATCCAGTGAATAGCATGGTAACTATCGGAAAACTTATAACCAAATTATTTGGTAAAGATTATAATATCGAATAACTTTTATGTAAGTTATCTGGTGAATATATAATTCTATTAGAATACATGATTGCAAGCACTACTACAAATAATACATTTCATGACAAAACTTTCATCTCACTCAACAAAAAATCGAGGTATAATTGAAGGTGCACCATGTTTTATTAATTTTTAAATAAATATCATATATTTCGGACATGCTTCAAATCCCAACAAATTATGTATTGCAAGAGAAGAAAATTATTTGGGTTCAATGTTTGTGTTCTTAAATAATCATATAATTGAATATTTATTTTATTTATCTACCTTTTTTTATTTATATCAGAAATAAATGCATGAAATATCCAACATTTGATCTTCTCGAAGATTCAATGAAAGAAGGATCCAACATTTGTTCTCCCCAAGTTATCAAGTATTTGTTCTTGATCGATAACGATAAGATGAATCAAATTCAAAATTTGTTATATATTTTTACTTTAATATTCTATGTAAACAATATAATGATTATTTTAAAAAAAAAATCTTTCCTCTTGGTTTTGGCCATAAATAGAGAGGTATGTGGCACTAGTTTTGAAAATATAAAAAAACTATTGTTGTGAATCAAACCAATGAACATTTCAATTATCCTCTCGGTTAGTCTAAAATCCAGGGGTATAGTGGAGAGTTTTTATGACTTGTTCGTTACTTCGCCTCTATAACCGATGTTAAATCAACTTCACGTTTGTAGTAGTGAAGTTATTCAGTAAAGAGAAACTACGTACTCAAATTTTTTAAGTAACATTCTCCGGTACACTAGTGGTGGGGTATAAAATTTTCAATTTTTTTTTCAAATTAATAATAAATCAAAAAGGGTATAATTGAAATACTTTTCAAGGGTCAGGGGATACTTGTAGGATATAAAGTAAACTTTTTTATTTTAGAATTTTCTTTAAACCTCTTACCATATGTTAGGGGAGACCCTAATATTGGGAGGACCCAATCATGGTTGACTCATGATAAACTTGAAAAATAGGATATTTTTAATTGTCATCCCCTTACTCATACCTGACACTCCCATAATTTTTCATAATACCCAAAATACTCTTGGCAAACTTTTACTACAAAAAAGCGCATAACAAGTGTGTTATTACAAGTTAAAAATCCAATATAAATGTAAAAACTCGGTAGTGTATTATAAAAGTCCAGTATGCATTTTTACCGGGTTTGTTTTTTAAAACTGATGGGTGGAAATACATCATGTTTTTTTAAAAACACCATGGTTTATCGATTTTTTTCCAAAAAAGTTGAAAAAATCGGTAGTGTAAAATCACTGGTTTCTTAAAACACTAATGCATTTACCGAACTTTTAGATGGACTTCAAAAAATCCAGTAGTATAATTTTGAATTGAGATTTTGCCGATAGTTTTGTACGCCTTTGATTGCACGAACAATTGCATGTGGTGCATAATAAATCTAAATTTGTATAAATAGAGATCATGTATTGTTAAAAAAAACATCTTAGAATGTCTCAATATTCGTTTATGAAAGTTGTGTCCTTCAACGGTGTGAAACCTGTTGATTTTTATCTACTTGAGGACACCACCTATCTCGTTGTTTTAAGATACTTTTTTCGGCAATAAGTTACCCCACATCGGGAATAAAAAGGTGGGTAAGATCGATTTTCATGCATCATAGGTTGATACTTAAGGAAATGTGAAGTACAACAACATTGAGCTAAAGACGGGTGAAGATCTGAAGGTTATATGGAGAACATGTCACCGTAGACAAACAAAGGGACCAGTCGAGTTTGACACGACAATTGCTAGATTTCTCTATGATATAATCAAGATGTTGGAATGTTCAAAATCATCTAGTTGTGTTAAAGTTTTAGTATTTATTATTGTTTTGTTAAGTTATGCAATTGACTGTGTTAAGTTATGTTAATTTCATGTGTTAAGTTATGTTAATTGTCAAGTGTTAAGTTATGTTAATCACACAATAATGAAAATGATAAAGTGTCATATAATAAGTTGTACGATGTAGATGTATGAGTAATAATATAAATAATATTTAAATAATACAAAAATAATAATAATGTCTACACAGGTCCCCCACGGGCTATGTGTGTTGCCTGCGATGTCAAAGTATAAACCTCGCCATCTAGGATTACTAAACCCACAAGGTTATCCATAATGATTGTTATCATCTGCAGACGATGCTGGTCAGCCACACCCGGTGAAGGAAGTAAAATGTCATCAGAAGGTCTCACATCATCTGCATGCTCAATTGGTGGGATAATGTGAGGAAATGATACAATAAGGTACCACTCTAAGTAACCATACACACACTATGCAGGGAACTGAACCTTCACTGCATGATTTGTATTGGCACAAGCAGAGTTAGCAATGTTACCCATAAATCATATATCAATGCACTCAGCTGGCACAAGAGAGACTGGTCTTGGGATGTCATGGACATACCCAAACTGACGCAGACACCTCTCAGGCATCCCATTACAGATAACTAGAAAAATGGAAGTGTGATCAAACTCCTGATGGACTCCATGGTCTGCGTAGGGTGTCCAGATGACATTGTCTATAGTCAGCACATCAATCATCTTCTTATACTCCAAAATACTGCCAGGGTGTGCATACCTAGCCTTCCATGTCTTGGCCCGTGTGGAGCCAACAACGAAAGGAGTAACCCTCTTGTTACAAATGGACATGAAATGCTTGTATATCCAACCCTGCATAATAACATATGAAAATCAACAAATGTCATAAATAAAAACTAAATTAATAAGAAATAATATATTTTACACCTAAAATAGTCTCATATAACCGAAAAGCTGGCCCATCTCAAATACATTCGCATCTCCAAGTACTGAATATAACATAATCAATGTGTCACAACCCCATGCCCAAATGACATGGTCAATGTTACTAAACATCCACATGTACCTCATTGATATATATATATATATATATATATATATATATATATATATATATATATAATATATTATATATATATATATATATATATATATATATATATATATATATTATATATATTTATATATATATATATATATATATATATATATATATATATATATTATATATATATATATATATATATATATATATATATATATATATATATATATATATATATATATATATATGAGACTTATCCGCTAAAATAGTACACTCTACAAGTTGTAATAAGTATACCCTAGCGTTTGGCTCATACATAGACTACTGCAGCAACTCCACATACTTATCTAAATCCAAGATACGAGAAGGTGAGAACCCCTGTTAAACTTTAACTCATATCTCACCTGAGCCTCAGTAACCCCTAAGTCATATATAGTAGTAATACATGCAAGCTCTTGGATAATGAGAAGAGCAAGGAAGAAACTACCTGGAAGGGGGAGATGGAACAGGGAGGAGACATCATCCAAAGTAATCGTCATCTCACCAAATAGAAGATGAAAGGAAGATATCTCCTTATGCCATCGCTCAAAAAATATTGACAATAGTGAATCGCCGAGCATCGTCAACTAACAATCCACCAATGAAACAAGACCACAATCATTAATAATCTTCATGACCTCCATAGACATTGGGACATCTAAGAACTTCTTCAGCTTCGTGCCAGTAGGTGGGTACCTTCAGTGGCAGGAGGTCCTATAACAAACAAAGTAAAAAGCATAAATTATTTTCAACGTAACAGTAATAAATAAATACAAGTTCAACATATATATATATATATATATATATATATATATATACACACACACACACCTCTCCCTTCCATAATCTCAATTTCGCATGATCGGCATATCCGGTGACCACGAAAGAGTCATTGGGATCTCTAAGAAACCCTCTACCAATGTGTACAGATGAATCTATCGAAGAAGGAGAAATCTCCTCTATATCAATTGGAGGAGTAACCTATATATCACTCGTAGGAGGCGCATATATATCCGCCAGAGTAGTAGCCTCTGTATCCGCCGGAGAAGTCACCTTTGTATCAATCGTAAGAGTCAACTCCATATCATTCATGGCCTTTATCTTAATATGATGGGTCACCTCTGTCTCGGCCACCATTTGCTTGTCATCCTGACCCTCCACCTCATCCTCTATTTTCAAGACATCATCAACAACCGCAACATCAGACTCATAAGCCAAGTCTCTGGTTAATTCATCAACTCTAGCTCCTCTATCTTGGATATTGCATTCGGGGTTACTCTCCCCGCCCGAATATGCGAATCCTCGACGTCATTGAACATCGTATGAGCTCTTACTGCAACTCTGTCACGATGTTTAGAAGCAATCATTCCATCTGATCCTCTAGTCCTCGCTGCAAAAAAAATGATGGAATATGAATTACCAGATTTTTTTTTAAATCTTGAAATCAACATGGTTTTCCCAGATTTTTTGAAATATCCAGTTAACCATATGAAAATTTTCTTATAGCGTTTTTTTGAAAAATTCAGCATTTCTGTATGCAATTTTATCGAATTTTTCAAAACAACCGGTAGAAATGCATGAGAAACATGTGTTTTTACCGAACATTTCAAAAATGCTGGTAAAAATGCATGTTCTTTTCTTTGAAAAATCCAGTAAAAAACTTAAATTGTCGGTAAAATCGTGTGCTTACTTGGAAACATGTGGTAGCTAGCTCGAAAAATCTGATAATACGCATAATTTTTTGAAATATTCGAAATGTTATAAACGAATAGTGGAATGGATTTTTAGTAGGCAAATATAATATATTAAAAGCATATTGTTTATGGGATGTCAGGTTAAAATCTCGAAAAATAGGTGTTATATACATGTCTTCCTCCATTTTTTCAATTAAAATTTATAATATCCAATCATTTTTTCCTTTAATAAGAATATATAATTTCTTTTAATTAGTTTTTTTTAGTTAGAGAAATAAATTGAAGTAAATGATCTTAATGAAGTTATTAATATTATTAGTATGATATATGTTTTATTATTCTTTAATAAGTTAGAGTATAAAAGATAATATTTACATTAATAAACAGGAATGTGTTATACCCAAGAGCACTTGAATGAGATGGCAGATGTCTCTTTTAGCTTAGTCCTGGGTTCGAATTCAACTCTGAATACAGTAATGTTAAATCTCTTAAGGGGAGTTTTCCTCCTATTATGGTTCTACAAGACTTAAGAGATTAGTTCATAGAGTTAGTTATTTGTTAACTAACAACTGCCAGTAGTTTATAGTTATAATTTTTTATAACATCTTTTATCACGCACAATATGTGCACCTTTGTAACCATTTTGGAATAAATGAAAAAAAATTAAAAAAATTAAAATTCTAAGTCTTTATTATCATTATCTCTAGTTTAATATTGTATTAACAATCTCGTTTTATCTAGGGAGGATCTCACTCCACCTTTGTTACCACCACGTCCATCACAAAATGGCCATTCTCCGTTGCAACAACTGACTTCTTAGCCTGCAATTGAATCTAGTTCTTCACTTTATATTTCTACGAAAATCTTAGAGAAATTCACCAAAGATAATTTTCGTCTACACCTTTAACAAGTAGAGCCCTATATCGGTGCATAGAATCTCACCAAATTCATAGTATGTCCAAGAATTCTAGTAAATTTTCTGAACAATGTGAATCGATAAATCATGTGTATCTCTTACGGAGATCTCGTGAAATGATACACTAAATGTGATTAGAGTCTATGTTATCAAGAGAAATATTGTCTCATATTTTTGGTTTCTCCCGTACTCATGAGATATAGGACAAAATGTTCACCTATTTTTAGAAACAGATATGTGCAAAAGCGTGGCATCTTCGTGCTGAACTTTGTATGAATATACATTAAGGTGCAAAGGTAAAAGTGTATCACCTTCGAATTCGTAAAACTTTGGATGCTTTGGCATCAATTGGAGATCCCGTTCCTATGAGTTATCATCCTATTGATGTGATTTTAGATGAATTGCCTTCATATTATCCGCATGTAATTGTTTCAATTGAAAGAAAGTTTGTTGTTAGTGGTTTTGACGAGGTTGAAATTTTACTTAATGCATACAAATTGCATCTTAAAAATACACAACAAACACATTGATGGAGACTGCACCTCTCAATCTCACACATGTTCACACCAAACACACTAGTGCTGACACCACACCTCTATTAACTTTGTACGAATATACTTTAAGGTGCAAAGGTAAAAGTGTATCACCTTCAAATTCGTAAAAGTTTAGATGCTTTGGCATCAATTGGAGATCCCGTTCCTATGAGTATTCATCCTATTAATGTGATTTTAGATGAATTACCTTCATATTATCCGCATGTAATTGTTTCAATTGAAAGCAAGTTTGTTGTTAGTTGTTTTGATGAGGTTGAAATTTTAATTAATTCACACAAATTGCATCTTAAAATACACAACATACACATTGACGGAGACTGCATCTCTCAATCTCACACATATTCACACCAAACACACTAGTGTTGACACCACACCTCTATTACCTTAGGACCCATCTCTTTCGCAGTCAACTGAACCAAATTTCAATTCTTTTATAGGCTGTGATTATCATGGTGGACATGTAAATCGTGGTAGATGGGTCATACTTGTAATGCTCAATGTCAAATGAGCTAAGTTTGGTTACAATGCTTTCAACTATTGGCACAAGTTTAATAATTTTTTTTAACTCTCACACTATGACGTCTATAAAAATCAACCTACTTATTGAAATTAGAATGGACTTGGCTCAATTACGGTTGCTCTTAAAAATATGATTTTTGATATGTAGTAAATTGTGTAAAAAAACTACAAGTGGTGTGTGTAATTAATCGTATTCACATAGATTGTTACTATTTAATCAAGACAAATGAGATTATACTCGTTTTTTGGTGAATAAAATACATAATGTAAATGGGGGAGTGAGGGTACATGTAGTGTTATTGAGTTGTTTTCTAACTATGGTAAAAATGCATTAAATAAACTAAAAGTGTAGAAAACTATGATGAGAAAAACGATCAGACCCCATTCGAATCCTTTTCCAACTTTTATATGTTTATTTTACACCTGAACCCATAACGATGCCCTAGACATCACAACTATTTTAACAAAATACTTGTGCATAATGTCTTGCTACACAACCCTGTGTGGAGATTACAATCCCCCAATATCTTGGGTGGACACGCAACTAACAAATTATACCACATGTCTAACAATATAAATAGTTTTCCTATACTATTATATTCAATCACATTATATACAATTATTTATCAAACACGATCTATATCACTTCACTTATTCGTAAATGTATAAAATTATTAATCCCAAATAATTATTGAACAATAAAAGAGATTTATCATTACAATGAATAGAACTAAGTGAATCACATGGTTCACGCAAATTTAGGAAATATTCATCTAAAGGGTCTTAATATAAGGAAACTAATCACTCATCCTAAAGGGGTTCATGGAAAAAGAGAATAAATGAAAGAAAAATAGCCTAACAATTGAAAAGAGAATCCATTGATGATTGCTCCTCTTCACCCCACTCCAAGCTCTAAAAATATGCTTCTTGTGTAATGATATTCAGAACCATTGCTAGTGAACACATTTGTGTATTTATAAAAGATCTTGAGATCTCTAAAACTCGCAACATAAACCTATGTGCATGTCGTGTTTTTGGGATAAAGGTGACACAACTTCCTAATGATATTGTGTCACGCTACTAAGTTCTGCACGTCACATTTTTTCCAAGGAGTTCATCAAATTTTTAACTTATGAAATTCAACAATTTACACTTTTTCTTATTTTCTTCAATTCTTGTGTCCAAGTCTTCTCCATTATTTTTCCTCGTAAATTCTATAGTGAAAAGATTATAGAACTTTTTGGTTATAATGATTTAGGAACAAATCATTTTTTTTTCACAATTCTTCAAAATCTTTATTAAAAATTACAACATCGTAAACATTTAAAAGTAAAAGGAACTCAACAATTGTTAATTATTCTAAAAAAACATGTAACATTGATTGTCATCACAACCCCAAAGTCGGACATTTCCTTGTCCTAGAGTAAAAAACCTTGATAATTGATGTTGTATGAAAAAATTATAGCTATTAATATCTTAGATGATAATATTTAGGTTCAATGCTACTTACCAAAATGCTTTCATGATCATGCTGAAGTCCAACTTCCATTGTCAAACTTAAAGAGTGATAAATTAAAATACATTGATCCTGATCATATATACTCAAATTTTCTATCTTCCTTAAAAATTCACTCAAGTTATAAGAGGTAACAATCAACATGCAAAAATCATTTTACCATAAGCTTGAGTAGTTGCTAAATATTCTATCAAATCAAAATTATTGTACACACTTTTGAGGTCTTAAGGGTTGTAACATGGATTGGGTTAAGGTAGGATAAATTTAGAAATGTAGACTAAGTTTTTGGAGTTAGGCACTAAATCCTTTCGTTCATTTCATATTTCAGATGCAATTTTTATTTTACCATAATAAACACATTAAAAGATGTTCATAAGCTATTAGAGACTTATGTAATTTTTTAACAGTACTCATTCGTTTTCTCTTGATGTTCTTCCTCCTTTTCTCTTTTTTTCCCAATGGATACCACTTTTCATAATGTTTTAATAAGTCTATTTATTTGGAATTTGCTTTTTAAGACCACCACCACAAATCTAGAACATATTTTTGGTCTAAAAGAAATAAAGCTATACATGGACATATTTTTGGTATTTTGGTTAGTAAATAATTAAAACAAAGTATGATACAATCAAATGTGCTTGCTGACCTCTCCCAATGCAAACTCAGTGAATGAGGGGTGAGGAGGATGCCAAGGTGTGATCCCAAAGCCAATGCATATGATGAGATAACATGAGGGATCTTAGGGTCAAAATTGGGGTCTTACAATGCTAATACCTTCCCTTTGCATAACCAACTTCCTTACTCTTTTCTCTTCCCCGGGGTTTTATCAATGTTTTCCCTTTCCTTTGGAAATAAATAAATTTCTATGGCGACTTTGTTGTATCTTTGAGCGTGCAATGTGCTTGGGTATTTTTCACGTAGCTTCACCCTAGAGCCTACATGTGAGGGGATTACTGGTTAAATAACACCCAAAATCTTCCTACCATAAGAAAACATACGTGGATCATTCGAAATTGCACCGTGCATTCTCTTTTCCATACATACGTGATGTGGCATTTCATTTTTCACAAAAAAAAATATTTTGGCATATATAAAAAAACAAAACAAAAAAAAGTAATGCATCCTCATTCATCAACATCCATGCACATTTTTCCACAAAAAAAACTCATTGCACCTTTTATCCATAACCAGCAAGCTCATTCCATGGCACCCATATAAAACTCTACGCAGCTCTCAAAGGATCATGGACCAATTAGAACAAATTTAGGTTACACTAAGATAATAAATGGATGCCATGAGAGGTAAGATGGACCAGCTGTTGGAGACCATCCTATCCCATTGTCCAAGCATGTCATATCTCACCTTATGATGTTATTGAGTATCATTGATTTACATACCACATGCAAATCCTCACAAGGTACACTCGGTGGTAGACATCGAAATTCCATAGGAGAAGGAACCCAATGCATAATATCATATCTTAGAAGGAAAGATAAGGGCTATTGAGGGGCATGCCGTGAATGAACTTGATGCCCTTGACATGTGCTTCGTTCCCGACATGATCATTCCCCAAAGTTCAAAGTACTTGACTTTGAAAAATATAAGGGTCTAAACTGACCTAAGAATCACTTGAGAATGTTCTGTCGGAAAATGGTTGCCTACGCTTGTTACAAGAAGTTAGAGATTCACTGCCTCCAGGATAGCCTAAGTGGGGCATCACTAGACTAGTACATGCAGTTAGAGAGGGGTAGTGTGCATATGTGGAAGGATTTAGATGAGGCATTTATGAAACAATACCAGTATAATACTGATATGGCACTTAACTACACGCAATTGCAGAGCCTGGCTCAGAAAAGTTATGAGTCATTCAAATAGTATATCTAGAGATGGAGGGAGTTAACTTCCAAAGTTCAACCACTGCTGCTTGACAGAGACATGATGGACATGTATATAGGAACCCTCTATGGCCCATACTTCGAAAAAAATGATAGGCAATCTATCATCTGGCTTCTTCGACTTAATGATAGTAAGGGAACGCATTAAGATCAGCCTCAAAAGTGGAAAAATCCAAGGTGCCTTGAGTAGGCAGGCTAGTGAGAAGAAAACCCTAGCAATTTCTAAAAGAAAAAGGAGGTTGATACTAATGCAATCTTGGAAACTCACCAAGCACCGTAAGCTCCATCTCCAGTACCTTATTATAAATACCCGTATGCAGCGGTTATTCAATGCCATATGGCCCTACTTCCCGATCCTTAGTACGAAAAACCGAGGCTTAGACCACTGAACCAACAGGATAAGATTTCATATCATCATCAACATCAGAACCAACATGCTCAGAATCCAAACAATCAACATCAACATAAGAATCAACACATGCCTCAAATAACCAAGAACGATAAACTCGCCAGTTTGACCCAATCTCAATGACATAACATCAATTAAGGTCTAAGTTGGTCCAAAACTTGCTGATGATCTCTAGAGAGACTAGACCCAGGAAATTTCTTTTTCCTCTTCGATACAACCTAGATGCCAAGTGTGAGTTTCATGATAGAGTAGTGGACCACTCAATCGAGGAATGTAAGGTCTTCAAAGAAAAAGTGTAAGAGATGATTCACAACAGGTTGTTGCTTTCGGAAAGATCCCTAACCTGGTAAGCAACCCCTTACCCTGATAAACGCAAAGACTTCGGGAAACACCTTCTAAAGCCGGTGGATCAGACATGAAAGCTTATCCTCAATGCTGGCAATCATTAGGCCGTTTCTTCATTTCATTTTATAATTTTTCTTGTTTCCTAATATTTATTTGATTTTAAGCTTTTTGTTTTTAATGATAATAGTAATTAAATGAGCATGCATATTTTGAATTAATCCTTTCACTCGTTTTTCCATTTTTATCACAAAAGGAAAAAAAAGTCAATACTTCTCCCATTCACTTGTATTTATAAAATTTTTGTTTAAGCAAAGATCAGAGGGATAGATATGAAAACAAAATACCCAAAATTGATACGGTATACTTTTGAATAAAACCTTGTTGATGATGTAAGGTATTGTTTCAAATTCCAAATACTACAGAGTTAAAGAATTAATCCCTAGTCAACCTTATGAGCCCAAAAGTTGGTGTTTCTTTTTGTATTAAAAAAATACTTACGTTTAACCAAAGGCATGGTAGTTTTGTTTAGTTAGTTTGACTATGCATTCAAAATTCAAGAGAAAACATCCCATATGAGGTTTAACCACATGCTCTTCTTCGCACACATTACGAAGTATCGAATACATTATGAAAAATCCAAAAGTTATTGCGGTTGTTCCTTAATAAGCAGTAACATGGCAATCACAACCTTGTCAAAATCAAACCAAAAGAACAAATTCCATAGGAATTGTTCCTAAAAAATGAAAAAATAATAATAAAATGCAAATATATAAAAAAGAGTTTGTTAAACCGAACACTAGAAAAGGAGACTTAGGCAAAAATCAGGGCATCCTGGTGGACTAAAAGCTTCAAAAAGACGATGCAGGAAAAAAATAGAGATAAAAAGATGTTCATAAGCTATTAGAGACTTATGTAA
Organism: Lathyrus oleraceus; assembly: GCF_024323335.1. Taxonomy (NCBI): domain Eukaryota; kingdom Viridiplantae; phylum Streptophyta; class Magnoliopsida; order Fabales; family Fabaceae; genus Lathyrus; species Lathyrus oleraceus. Next base: position 210,057,456 of record NC_066585.1, read on the forward strand.
TTTTTTAAGAGTACTCATTCGTTTTATCTTGATGTTCTTCTTCCTTTTCTCTTTTTTTTTTCAATGGATACCACTTTTCATAATTTTTTAATAAGTCTATTTATTTGGAATTTTCTTTTTAAGACCACCCCCACAAATCTAGAACATTTTTATTCCATAAACAATCTCAAAGTTATAATTTTTCCCTAGTTAGGTTTTTTCTCATTACTACCCAATTTTAATAAAATAAAGGTAGTCAAAAGTTTTTTTAGTACAAAGATATACAATTCAAATTTTAACACAAAGAAAGAGATAAGGCTCAACATTGTTAGTAAGAGATATATCATACTAATAAAACTGGGTAAGTCCTAAGAGACTTTAGGTACTTAAAAATTCCGTCTCCGGTATGAATAATTTGACAATTAAGTATAGAGAAAAAAATGTAATTTCTAAAAAATATCAAATTACATGGATACTCTTATATTTTAAAAAATAAGTTAATAATGAATATTTGTCCCCAAAATTAATCTTGTAGGTATATTGAAGTACGACATAATTTGATCTAAACTTCAATATTTAATTATTATCCCTCCCTTAATCCTTTTTTTATTTTTAATTTTGTTGATCTTAAGTATTCACATTTTACGTATGATTTATTTCACAAGCACACTCTTGTTTATAATTAGCAATGTAGAAAGAGATATATTACTATTAAATATTACAACTTAAACAATTTCACTTACGAAGAAATTAAAAATTTTGTGTTATGAATACTACTCATCAACTACCATTTTCAACAACTATTACAAAATAACTAAAATAAAAAATAGTTGAAGGAAATAATAATTAAAATAAAGCAAAATAAAATAAAACATAAACAAGAGAGAAAAAATAATAACAAATATCCATAGTGAACGCTGAGATCACTTATGGCCTAAAGTATGGTAAGATGAGAACAAATCAAGACTATCTCGCTCATCATTATCAAACGTAGATCTTAATTGTGATCTGCTTCCATTTGGTATGGTTCTTTTCCCTTTAAAGAAAAAATCAATGGCATACCTCGTCCTAAATATTATTAAAGGTGCGTGTAGATGGGTTGATCATCATGTATGCAATTGCAGCGGCCCGGATATCCAGGTCCATGATTAGTGGATTTAAAAAAGTTTCCACCAATGCATCTTGCATTCAATTCATAATGCTCAGAGTATAACATAGATAAACCTATGTACAAGTTTCTTGATTCTGCTCCATTATTTGGGGCTCTTCTTGTTGTTTTCCTCTAGGGTGGGGTTATCCTCCCACTAACTCATCTAAGAAATCTTAATTCAATGGGGTTTTGGGTTTAAACCAAATTTCAATCACTTTAACATGCATTCGCTCCTTTATGCAAAGGACATTGATAATGCAAAGATGCCCAAATAACCTTGTGTTTTGAAATGAATTGGATCTCAATGTAAAATTGCTAATAGTGCAAATACCTTTGGCAGGTTGCAGTCATATCAGTTTGAGTGTCTATCAATGTTGGAGATGAATAATATTAATTGTCACACTTTTATGGTATGGTTTGAGTTTTATGTGATTATTTTATAGAGGGTGTTTGTGAGGTCTCTATTGAGATTGACTATGGTACAATGATTTATGCTTTTGTCCATGGTTCGAACCTTGCCCTGGTTGTCGCTCTATTTGAAATTAGGGTGACTTGTCCTTCCATTAGTGTATGTTTTAGAGAAAGGCTTCCTAGTATAAGAAACCTTCATAATTTTGGTGGCCATTGAAATGAAATCAACAACATTAATTAAACGTCATATCTTGGACTTTTTGTACCTGATTTTCCACTTTAATTATTTCTCCCTATCCTTCCATTCACATCCCATTATTCACTATTCACTATCTTCATTCGGTATCTTCTATCAGTCATTCACCCATGTGATATACTTTCTCTTTGGGCCAAATACACTATTTCTTTGAGCTCCATATATATACCTTTTTCGGAAAATAACCAGTGTCCATCCTCTGAACCAATACCCCTTATTTTTTGCTTGATGCCAGTTTACCTTTATTTTTGGCTTGATGCGAGTTTACCCTTTATATTTGGCTTCATGCCAGTTTACCCATTTGTTTTGGCTTGATGCCAGTTTTTCTCTTTGGTCAGACATACCTACCTTATGGGTTCAAACAACATTATCCTTTGGTTCAAACCATACCTTTATCACTCTTCTTTCATCTCCTACCATTAGTTCTATGAACTACGGAGCTCTGAATTCCTTATTGCACTATAAGGATACATAAGCATGAGAGCCCTAATACTCATCGAGTATTTTATCTATTCCATTATTTTCCTTTATTCTTTTGCGAGTAACCTTTAGATAGTAACACCCATCCGAGCATAGAAAAATCAAAACGGTTCCTATTGAATACAACAGATGTGAGGGATGCTTGTAGCGATAAATTCATGACTATCAAGCTATGGATAAGATAAACATCAATAAAACCAGAGTCGCCACCGCGCTTTTATTGTTTCAAGGGAAAAGGGAAAATACGAATAAAACCCAAAGATAAGAAGTTTTCAAATCAAAACTAATAAAACGCCAGAGATTACAGGTAAGGGGTTTGGTTACACAGAGGGAAGGTGTTAGCACCCAAAGTGTCCTAGGTACTCCTAGGGAACCCTTCTTTATGTGTGTATGTGTGTTTGGTATAAAAGATGTTTGATAAAAATAGAGTGTGAGAATGAGAAAATAATTCATTGATTATATTTTTGTGTTTGACAAGACCTTCAGACTTGTGCCTACGTACCAACATAAAAATGAGGGATCAAAACCTCGTAGTTCGTGGTAAAAATTTCAAAGTTGGTGAATTGCTTTTAACAAAAGTTTAATAAGAAAAGGCACAAAAGGCTAGGAATTTGAATGAAGTTGTTAGTTCTTTTTGTCTTTTTGAAATTTTAAGTCAATATGATTAAATTTATTCACAAATTTATTTAAGAAAAGAGTTTGAAAATTCAATAGCATAAGGCCAAAGTTTCTAATTATTAAAACAAAGTCTAAGTTTGAAATCACAAGCCAAGAAAGTTTTTGAAAAAGGGGAGAGATTTTGAAATTTAAGAAGTGAGAGGAGATGAAAAGGCTATCCTAAGCACAAATTAAAAGTTAAGAGTTGAAAAGATCTGACCAATGGGATGTCATCCAACAGACAAGAATGTCATATAGAAACCCCATTTCTTTTGGACTTTTATCAAGTAATAATCAATAAACAATGAGCAATATCCAGACATCATGAAGATCAAGACATCAAATAAAGATAACCACATCCAAGCAAGCAATTCCCATAGCTAGCAGTCTTCATTGTCTTCCAATGTGTCATATGAAATATTCCTTGATCAACTAAGAGAAAAGCATCAGACACAAGATTAAAATAGCAATTAAGCGCCAAGACAGAGTAGCAGATGAATTCAAGAAAATCCCAAGGCTTGCATCAGATGAAGGCTTAGTTCATAATAGCCCAATCTCAGAATGTTGGCATTGGCCAAATCCTTTTTGCATATGGAAGGTTGCCTAATCCTAAGTCCAAAAAGTTCAGATCAAGATCAACAGTCCACCAGATTTTTTTTAGGGTTTTTGTTAAAATGACCTATTTTAAGGTCCTAAGACCACAAACAAAACCAAAACACACAAACAATATATACAATCACAAGATATGGCTCAAATGAGCAAAGTTTAAATGATATAAACATAAATAAGTAAAATGAAATGTAAATGGCAATGAATGATAAATGACTGAAATTTAAATTGCATAAAGTAAATGACTTGAAAGTAAAGAAATATTAACAAGAGTTAGTCAAATGTTAGTTGTAAGTAAGTCAAGTGTTAGTGGTGATTTTTAATTGATTAAGTCATTCTTTGGAGAACACTCAACCATTCATTCACAATGAATCCTTAAACCAAGACATCTTCCATGAGAAGGGCTCCAACTTGGTTAATTCAACAAGTATGCCACTAGCTCCCATGAAAGGAAAAAAGGTTAAGTATCCACACAATGCCATGAGGAATGGGAGACTTACAATCTCACTTACTAGAATGCTATGCCTTGAGGTTCAAATTAAGCTCTATGTTAAGCAATCGTAATTGGACTTATGTAGAAGTCACAACTATCTGAGGCCGGGCAATAAAACTTTAGGTGTTAATGCATGTTAGAGATTTGGTATGAAGAACCAAACTCGTAAAACATACCACACACTAAAAGAAAAGATCAAAAGGGAGGGACCTATCTCAGTCATACGTGTATTGGTTCATCTGACAGAAGATCATTGATGAACCAATTAGCCTTTAGACATTAGAGATTTCATTGGTCAAATGAGGGAATGGGAAAGAATAGGGATAAAGATGATGAGGGGGGAGAGATAGAAACACAAATATACCAAGGGAGGATTTTCATCAAATCAAAACCGTCCATTCATTTTGGGAGATGAAATGTACATTTCATCAATCCCCTAAATCCAATGGTTTTGATCCAACAAAAGTCAAATCAACCTTGACCAAGGCCCAAACAGAAAGTCAAACATCATAAGACCATAAAAATGGCTCAACAATATTTTTAAACATTTAATCAATTAATAATCCATTTAAAAATGAATTAAAATACATTTTTATTTGGTCAAAACCTAAAATCCCTTCAAAACACCAAATAAATGGCCAAGAGATTTATCCCAGGTCAAACAAGATCAAAGGACCTTAGAATTTTTTTTCACTATTTTTGAAAAGTCAAAAGTATTTTTAAACAATTAAAAATATGCACAAAAACATTTAATTCATGAAAAATATCAAAAGTAATCCAAAAAATAATTTTAATTCAGAATATGGGAGAAAAATATTTAAATATTTTTGGTGAAAGTCCCATATTTTTTGGATTAAAAATGAAATTTCTATGAATTAAACAAAATAAAGCAATTAAATGAAAAATCAAAAATTAAAAAGAAATTAGAAAAAACAAGGACCATCAGATCTCCCTCATTAATTGAGGTGGCAGATCTGATGGCCACGCGCGTACAATCCATGATGGACTCAAGTCAATGCAACACACACGTGGTAATTTAAAGGAGTGGCTTAGATTAAAACATCAAAACATGATCAGATGGCCAAGAGGCGTGCCAACACACCACCGGAGCTAGGGCTCTGGTCATCTTCTCTGGTGAACCTCACTGGACTGGTCCATCTTCATCTTAATGGAAAATGAAACACGAGGATACTATTTCAAAGAAAAAATGCTCAGGAGCTCGAATCTGGCCTCAATTTTCTCCAATTCCAAGTATATTAAAAGATACATGGATTTGAATTTTGAGGATCATGAACTGAGTTGCTTCGATTTGGCCTCAAAGCAACTCAATCTTGTTGCCTACATTGGTAGGACTTCAGCCAACCAAAAATCAAAGAGAATGGTGAAGAATTGAGAGAGACTCGAAGAGATGAAGTTTATAAAAAATCACCTTCGAGAGAGCTTGAATCTTGCTTCCAATTGGCCTTGGCTTGACTTCAGATGCTTGCAGGAAGTGAATTGGATCAAGGAAAGGCTTGGATTCTTGGAGTTTCAACTTCAAAACAGAAGTGAAATTGAAACTCGATTTTCAATTGAAAACCTTCAAGTTTATCCTCTAATGGCGAGGGTTATGGTAGTAGGATCAAAGCTTGGGCAAGGTATCCCTAATTCTGAGCATAAGGGGTTGTATTATAGGCAATTCAATTGATTTTCACACACTTCCATCAAAATGCAAAAAATAGTAATTCCCACTTGCATGGATGCATGGGCGTGTGATAGGCCCATGAAATGATGTCAAATGGTCCAAAATTGATCATGAGCAATGCTGAAAGTGTGTCATGAAGTCATGCAATTGGAATTAGGAAATGGTAATGAGATTCATCCAAATGGAACCTTGAAGAAGAGCCATGCACAAGTCATTAAATCCTTTACCAAATGAAGTGATCGTGGACTTTTTGGAAAGGTGAGATCAAGGTGAAAAACTTTCATGTTGAACACTTTTCCATTTGAAGCTTGGATCATGATGAATTTTGAGGTGGAAGTTTGGAAAATCAAACATAAATGAAAATTTTCTAAGTACCAAGCCAAATGTTCACTTCTTCCACCTTGAATAACTTTTTCTATGGCCTTCAAATGGAAAAATTTACTTCATCAAAGTTGTAGCTATTTCAAACGTATTCAATTTGGTCACAAAATTTGACCTCATTTGGATTTGTCATGAAGGCATTATGCATTTTAGAAGTTGAGGAAAATCTCTTATTCAATGGTAATGGCCCAAAAGGACCTATAATGTTTCCTCTTCGCACATGCCCTTGCAAGTTGAATTTGAAGTTTATCAAAGAATAAAAGTTGGAGAGGACATCTTGAAATTGATCATGCAACTTGGATGGACTTCATCTCATAAAAATTGAGCAAGTTATGGTCCTTGGAAGTTGACCTTCTAACTAGGGCATATACAAAATGACCTATAATCATTTATCATAAAAAATGACTTTCCAAGAAAAATTAGCTTTTCACCTCAACATAAAAGTTGTTTGTAATGTCATAAGGGGTAACTTTTATCAGGGAATCATTTTCATATGACAAAAATTGTAGGAGATATGGTCTAGGGAACCCCAGTTCTGACTAGTTGACTTTCTCTGGTCAACCACCATGAACCAACTTGCAAACTTGAAATTCTCTTGTTCTATTGGACTCATGTAAGATCATATATGCATAAGATGATGTATAATGAAATATCCCTTGAAATATTTGATCAAATGTTGAAGAAACTTATTGAGGAAGTCACACAAGATACCTTAATTGAATTAGGGCTTCCAAGACAAACAAGCTTCAAACTCTTGATGAATTATTGATCAAAATGACAAATGAAGATCATGGAGGACCCATATATGATGTTTAGAATCAATGTGAACCATCTCTTTATTGCTCTCCTTGCATTGAGGGTCTCAAACCATAGATATGAGCTTGATGAGGCATGGATGGATGCACACACTACCTATAAAAGAAATAAAACTATACATGGACATATTTTTGGTATTTTGGTTAGTAAATAATTAAAAACAAAGTATGATACAATCAAATGTGCTTGGTTACCTCTCCCAATGCAAACCCAATGAATGAGGGGTGAGGAGGATGCCAAGGTGTGATCTCAAAGCCAATGCATATGATGAGATAACATGAGGGATCTTAGGGTCAAAATTGGGGTCTTACAATGCTAATACCTTCCCTTTGCATATCCAACTTCCGTACCCTTTTCTCTTCCCCGGGGTTTTATCGATGTTTTCCCTTTCCTTTGGAAATAAATAAATTTCTATGGCGACTTTGTTGTATCTTTGAGCGTGCAATGCGCTCGGGTATTTTTCATGTAGCTTCACCCTAGAGCCTACATGTGAGGGGATTACTGGTTAAATAACACCCAAAATCTTCCTATCATAAGAAACCATACGTGGATCATTCGAAATTGCACCGTGCATTCTCTTTTGCATCCATACGTGATGTGGCATTTCATTTTTCACAAAAAAAATATTTTGGCATATAAAAAAAACAAAACAAAGAAAAGTAATGCATCCTCATTCATCAACATCCATGCACATTTTTCCACAAAAAAAACTCATTGCACATTTTATCCATAACCAGTAAGCTCATTCCATGGCACCCATATAAAACTCTACACAACTCTCAAAGGATCATGGACCAATTAGAACAAATTTAGGTTACACTAAGAGAAGAAATGGATGCCATGAGAGGTAAGATGGACCAGCTCTTGGAGACCATCCTATCCCATTGTCCAGGCATGTCATATCTCACCTCATGATGTTATTGAGTATCATCGATTTACATACCACATGTAAATCCTCACAAGGTACACTCGGTGGTAGACATCGAAATTCCATAGGAGAAGGAAGCCAATGCATAATATCATATCTTAGAAGGAAAGATAAGGTCTATTGAGGGGAATGACGTGAACGGACTTGATGCCCTTGACATGTGCTTGGTTCCCGACATGATCATTCCCCCAAGTTCAAAGTACTTAACTTTGAAAAATATAAGGGTCTAAACTGTCCTAAGAATCACTTGAGAATGTTCTGTCGGAAAATGGTTGCCTACGCTTGTCACAAGAAGTTAGAGATTCACTGCTTCCAGGATAGCCTAAGTGGGGCATCACTAGACTAGTACATGCAGTTAGAGAGGGGTAGTGTGCATACGTGGAAGGATTTAGACGAGGCATTTTTGAAACAATACCAGTATAATACCGATGTGGCACTTAACCACACGCAATTGTAGAGCCTGGCTCAGAAAAGTTATGAGTCATTCAAATAGTATGTCTAGAGATGGAGGGAGTTAACTTCCAGAGTTCAACCACCGCTGCTTGATAGAGAACTGATGGACATGTATATAGGAACCCTCTAGGGCCCATACTTCGAAGAAAATGATAGGCAATGTATCATCTAGCTTCTTCGACCTAATGATAGTTAGAGAACGCATTAAGAGCAGCCTCAAAAGTGGAAAAATCCAAGGCGCCTCGAGTAGGCAGGCTAGTGAGAAGAAAACCCCTAGAAATTTCTAAAAGAAAATGGAGGTTGATACTAATGCAATCTTGGAATCTCACCAAGCACCATAAGCTGCATCTCCAGTACCTTATTATAAATACCCATATGCAGCGGTTATTCAATGCCATATACCCCTACTTCCCGATCCTTAGTACCAACAACTGAGGCTTAGACCACTGAACCAACGAGATAAGATTTCAAATCATCATTAACCTCAGAACTAACAGGCTCAGAATCCAGACAATCAACATCGACATAAGAATCAACACATGCCTCAAATAACCAGGAACGATAAACTCGCCAGTTTGGCCCAATCCCAATGACATAGAATCAATTATGGTCTAAGTTGGTCCATAACTTGCTGATGATCTCTAGAGAGACTAGACCCATGAAATTTCTTTTTCCTCCTCGATACAACCTAGATGCCAAGTGTGAGTTTCATGATGGAGTAGTGGACCACTCAATCGAGGAATGTAAGGTCTTCAAAGAAAAGGTGCAAGAGATGATTCACAACAGGTTGTTGCTTTCAGAAAGAGCCTTAACATGGTGAGCGACCCCTTACCCTGATAAACGCAAAGACTTCGGGAAACACCTTCTAAAGCCGGTGGATCAGACATGAAAGCTCATCCTCAATGCTGGCAATCATTAGGCCGTTTCTTCATTTCATTTTATAATTTTTCTTGTTTCCTAATATTTATTTGATTTTAAACTTTTTTTTTTAATGATAATAGTAATTAAATGAGCATGCATATTTTGAATTAATCCTTTCACTCGTTTTTCCATTTTTATCACAAAAGAAAAAAAAGTCAATACTTCTCCTATTCACTTGTATTTATAAATTTTTTGTTTAAGCAAAGATCAGAGGGATAAATATGAAAATAAAATACCCAAAATTAATACGCTATACTTTTGAATAAAACCTTGCTGATGATGTAAGATATTGTTTCAAATTCCAAATACTACGGAGTTAAAGAATTAATCCCTAGTCAACCTTATGAGCCCAAAAGTTGGTGTTTCTTTTTGTATTAAAAAATACTTACGTTTAACCAGGGGCATGGTAGTTTTGTTTAGTTAGTTTGACTATGCATTCAAAATTTAAGAGAAAACATCCCATATGAGGTTTAACCACATGCTCTTCTTCGCACATATTATGAAGTGTCGAATAAATTATGAAAAATCCAAAAGTTATAGCGTTGTTCCTTAATAACTAATAACATGGCAATCACACCCTTGTCAAAATCAAACCAAAAGAACAAATTCCATAGGAATTGTTCCTAAAAAATGAAAAAAAATAATGAAATGCAAATATATAAAAAAGAGCTTGTTAAACTGAACACTAGAAAAGGAGACTTAGGCAAAAATCAGGGCATCCTGGTGGACTAAAAGCTTCAAAGAGACGATGCAAAAAAAAATTAGAGATAAAAAGCAAAAAAAAAGGTCATCAAAATCTTTAATAAAAAACAAGATTAGGTGACAATCATATCAAAACAAACAAAAATGGGTGACTTCCAGCTCAAAAAAAATCTCATTGGTTCTTGAACCATTACTTTTACACCTTCTAAATTCTATTAGAAATTGAATGCGTGTGACGAATTAACTGAACGCAGGAATGACGATCATTAGAAGGATAATGAGGTGGGTTAGAATTTAAAAAAGAGAGTCTGATATCCTTTTGTTTCAAAAGCGTGAACAAGCCACATTACAACCCTCAAACGACCTAATTAAAGCAGGGTTTATTTTGAAAGCATAATGCAACAAGGTCGCATTACCCTGACTCCGTAGATCTTTGCTAATAATCTTTATTGATATCATCATATTTCACACTTTGGATGTCTAGATCAACATTATGTTTTAATCACTGACTCATTCACTATATATCACAACTTCGTCTCAATAATGATTTTGATTTCAACACTTGCATGAGAATTGCATTAGAATTACCATTTTGAAGGAACAATTTTATTTGCAAGTTGCTGTTTAGCATTAAGTAAATTCCAATAATTAGCAATCAAAAAGGAATTCTATCATCCATAAAGGATCCGATCTGGGACAAACCACCTCAAGAACCTTTTGATCAGGGGAAAATCACCTAAAGACACTACTGGCCAGGGGAAAATCCCTCCAAAGATCGACCTGTCTGGTTCAAATCATTTCAAGACTAAGTCAATCTGGGGCAAATCATTTCAAGGCTCAGTAAATCGTTCAAAGAATTGGTTAATTAGGGGTAGACCGCTTTAAGGTTTAAAATATTGGGGCAAATCGTTGTAAGGTCATATCATGACAAGACTGATTCAAAACTCGTATTGAGGTGAATCTCTTTAAAGACCCAATAGACTAGGGAAAAATAGGCTATAGAGGGACAAGTCCCCTCCATATAACCGTTGCCTTTTGATAAGAAGCCTTGTTGCAAGAAAATAAAACACTTATCAGTTTTAACCGTCTATTACCTGCCACAGGGGAACTTGTTGAAACATTCATATTATTGTCATGCATTAATAATGTCTCTTTACTCTAGCATCATGCCATGCATATCACCACATTCATCTGGAATATTCCCATAGCATGGATCCTTGTAGACGAACATGAAAAATCAAACTCCACTTTTATTGGCGCCTTACGAAGGCCTAACCTCCAAACACCTATTTCCCTTGGTATTTCAGAACCTAGCTTTGCTTGACACTTTCAAAAAAAGAAAACCAAACCCTTCTTACCCTGAAAGTCCAATTTCCATTGGCACACATGCACGCATAGATGAATAATTACATTTCATGTGTAGTATATCCACAGGTGTGAAGCATTACGCCATGTAACCATAACATTTCATGCATAAATTAAAATACACATCACAAAGAATATTCAATCATACACCATAAACATGAACCATGCTTCATACGCATCTGAAGATAATCGTTATTGTCATCAGTCATCTACCCTATGCTTTTACTCAGTAAATCTCGATAGTAGATTTCTTGGTAGCACCTCGGCAGAAGGTATTTCTCAATAGAATCTCGGCAGTAGATTCCCTGGTAAATTTGGGTAGATGAATTCCCAATTAAACCTCGGCAGAAGGTATTTTCCTTAGAAAATCTCAATTGTAGATTCCCTGGCTAATCCCGACAGTAGATTTCCCAATTAAACCTCAACATAAGGTATTTCCCCATACAATCTCGATAATAGATTCCCTGGTAGATCTCGGTAGTAGATTTCCTAGTTAAACCTTGGTAGAAGGTATTTTCCTTAGTGAATATCGACAGTAGATTCCCTGGTTAATCTCGACAATATATTTCCCAATTAAACCTTGGCAAAAGGTATTTTCCTCAGTGAATCTCGATAGTAGATTCCTTGGTAAGTCTCGGTAGAAGATTTCTCATTTAAACCTCGACATAAGGTATTTTCCTGAGTGAATCTCGACAGTAGATTCCATGGCTAATCTCTGCAGTAGATTTCCCAAAAAAAATGTCGACATAAGGTATTTTTTAGCAACCCTTGGCAATATGACCTCTTCAGCAAATCTCGGAAGAAAAATTCTTGGCAGTAGATTACCCAATAAACCTCTACATAAGGCATTTTCAGCAAACCTCGGCAGTATGACCTATTCAGTAAATCTCAACAGAAGATTTCTTGGCAGTAGATTTCCTAGTAAACCTCGGCAAAAGGTGTTTTTCAGCAGAATCTCGGAAGTAGATTCCATGGTTAATCTCGGAAGTAGATTTTTTAGTTAAACCTCGGGAGAAGGTATTTTTCAGGAACCTTCAACAGTAAGACCTCTTCAGTGAGCCCACCTTGCATTTCCATTCACCAATAACGACATTTGGCCAGTGAGCCCACCTTGCATTTCCATTCACCAATAACGACATTTCGCCAAGCCACATTTCATTTCATTCAAAGGACAAAATTTTGGTCCTTTGTATTTAATCATCTTTCACCATGAATGTATGAAGACTATCGTCATTCATACTTTCAGGTTAAAGGTAATTAAATAGGGGCATCTATTGTGTCCTAAATTTTGTCTTCATTTTTTTGCATTGTTAATCATGTTCTTTTGCATATTAGTTTATGTTTTTAGCCCTTTTATCAAGAGACGTGGTTTCTTGTATTAGAAACTTTCTTTTGAAAAGTAAAAACCCAACAAAAAGATTGAATACAAGTTTAGTTACATTCAGTAACATTTATTGATCACTCACTTTCATATCATATAGTTATACCTAAGTCAATCAATTTTCATTCATTCATTGATGAAAAGAAGATTTGAAACACGAGCTTTGTTTCATATCATCACATTTTTAATGGTATACATCCCACCATCCAAAGATGAATTGATTCTAAATTTGATCAATCATACATTTATATATAGTAATATAGTTCAAAATTAACTCTGAACTTCTTCATCATGCATCATAATATAAACCAATGCAAATTGACACCAAATTGAATTGCATTCAAAATAAAAAACACCATTATCCATTAAATTATAAATTCATCACTACTTATAATTCAATTCACCCCTTCATCATTCATTACAAATCATCCTCAATTCATTCATTTATCTAATTACATCCAATTTCCAATTCAATTTAAGTGATCATCCAACATTACTAAATTCATAATTCACCATTCCATCCATTTCCATAATTTATTTCATACACCAAAGAATTAGAATTAACTTGAAGTTCAAATAATAGAGTTTGAAATTTGAAGTTAAAAAGAAGAATAAGAAATAATAAGAGGAAAATTTATTCAAATTCAAATTTTCATTACCATTTACACAAGGAAGTTACATTTTACATGAAAATTACACAAAGTTACAAAAAAAACTCCCATGGGTCCCTCAAGCACTCATGTTTCCCTTTCATATAAGAACCCAAAATTTGTGCATCCATTTCACTCATCGCTATCCCTCAATTATAGCTCATGGTCAACTCACACAAATCACAACAGCCTCACACAGATTCAACAAATATCTCACTCATTCCTCACACAAAAATATCTCACTCCTTACAGATGCACAATTCATCCTCACACGCTCACACCTTAACCTAATTCGCAGCCTATATAAATTAAGATAAATTACACTACTAGGCGGCTACAAAAAATTGATATGTTGAGCAGAAACAAATCTTCATCCATAGCCACCAATTGCACAAATTTAAAGCCATATATACACTTGAATCAGAGAAATATTCTTAAGAGTTTTCTTCACATTGAAGAAAATTCCATGCTAAAATAAACTGAGCCACACCATTTGCCATCCACACCACCACCATTGGATGTCCTTTTCTTAGCCTTAAATCCACCATGAGATACTTCCCCCATTAGCTATGAATTAAGCTTCCAATTGAACCACCCAAAAGCTTCAACACATAGAAAACCAAGCCATTCAGATGGAATTTGAGAACAGAAGGTCAATAGAAGGAGTATAAAGAAGAGAGTAGAAGCAGAAAAGAAGTAAAACAAATCAAAAGGTGTTTCCTGGAGAATTCGGACCTCGACAGAAACTGCAAGCTTGTTTGCTAGAAATTCATCGTTACTAGAGAACTCACCATTTTCTAGAAAAGATACGAACTCTGATTGGTATAATTCTTCGCATTTTTTTCGCTTTTTTTTGCCTTTAGCTTGTTTCTGCATGTATAATAAACTCTTTCGACATGTTTGTCGACATTATTTTGTTCGATGCAAAAACAGTTTGGTTTGGGAATTAAGGTTCATAAGGGTTGACTGTTTTGTTTTCAGATATTGTTAGCGTGCTGGATTGGGATGATTTACATATGTTAGTGTTTAAAATAAGGTTTTGGTTTGTTTGGATTTCGTGTTGTGTGCTGGTTTTTCTGGGCAAGTATTCTTTTTCTTCAAGAACAATTGATGAATGTGAAGAACACGATATATATATATATATATATATATATATATATATATATATATATATATATATATATATATATATATATAGAGAGAGAGAGAGAGAGAGAGAGAGAGAGAGAGAGAAAGAGAAATGAAAGGAATGTCCTTTGATCCACTCTTTTGTGCTCTTACACGCGCCTCTTGTGGATAGCCACATGACTGCATCCATCACCCTCTGATCCTTAATCAAGGGCCTCTGTACAAGGAGCCCCAATATGCTCTTGTCATACCCTAATTTTTAACCCTAAGATCCCACATACCATTTGCATCCTTACATACAAACAAGATCACCTTTTGGTCTCTCTCCCTCTCATCTTTGGGTTTGTCTTTTGCAAGGATCATCAAGCACCTCATTATTGGTGGTTTTACCTCTTATGTTTACATGTTCATTACTTAACTAACAACTAATTAAAATAGCAAAAATATGTTTTGTTTCTTGTAAGTTTATCGTGCAAGATAAGGTTTCCCATCAAGAACATCAAACATGTTTCCTCAGCTAAGGTTTGTTTTGACTCCTCAGTAAAGTGTGCTCAACCATTTATTCTCAAGAGGCTACCTTTCAAGGGATGATCTCCAAGGTTCTCAAGCATCTTGCAATCTCATTTTGGCCAAAAGTATCTCAAAGTTTTGTGGCTAACTTCTCAAAGAAAATTAAAGGTTCATGTGTTTATTTCCATGCCTTCTTCAACAAGTTACCTCAAACTTTGAGAAATTTAATCAAGATACATTCAAGGATATCTTGTTTTGAGTTCATATGATCATCCATGTACCTTGAAGTGCAAGAAAAGTTCAAGTGCACAAGTTTATTCCAAGAGGTTTGACCAAAAAGTCAACATTTGAAGTCAAAGTTCCAAGGATCACAACTCCTTTAATTCTCAACATTTTTGAATGCTTCGTTTTGCATATGAATCTTATAAATATCCTCTACAACTTCTATTTACATTAAAAGATCCAATTATTCTTGGAGGGTCATCAAAAGTTTGGAGAAATTATAGGTCATTTGTGGACTTAGTGAAATTTGACCTATTTTCAAGTGACTTTTTCTCAACTTTCAAGGTTTATAACTTCTTCAATTTTCAACATTTGAGGATGATTAATTTTGCATAATATCACTTATGGTACCCTTTACAAGTTTGCTTCAAGGATCAAGGTCAAATTATGCTTGGGAGGCCATGGAATCCATTGAGGCATTACAAGTCATTTCCAGGCATTTGGGACTTAGAATTACTAAGTTACATGATCAGTTTTTTGTGTCAACTTCAACATCACATAACTTTATGCTCAAGAATCCAAATTCAACCTTTTTTGGCGTATTGTAATCTTTGTTATGATGTCAACACATTGCAAAACGAATGGGATCAAAAAGCCCCCATGAGTAGGATGCCCCATTGGGTTGAACATGGTGACTTGGGACTGAAGAAATCACCATGGTCTGAATTTGAACTTCACTAATTCTAAATTACAAGCCAAGTTAGCATGGATTTTGGACCTAAGCATGTTTAACCAAGTCTCCAGAAGTTAATTGACCATTGAAACACATCATTTGGATGAGTTTTGATGGATTGCAAGTCACATTTTTCTCACTTCATGATCAAATTCATTTTGCATGAATTGAGATGAATTCCACATGTATTTGAATCCAAACACATTCCTTATAAATAGAGGAAGCTACTGCATTCATTTCCAAGCTTTTAAGAGCCAATAAACCCCTATTTCAATCTGAAAATTTCCAGAAAAATTCAACTATCGTGCTTTGAATTCCAGCTTATTTCAAACCAATTTCTTGATTCCATTAACATCTTCGGCCTCCTATGAAGCTTTTGCAACAATTCCCAAGCTCTGAACCTTCTGAAGTGACCAGACCAGATTGAGCTTCATCAACTTCTGATCACCATTTGGACAAGGTAGTTCTGAGCACCATTTGAACTCAAACAAGTTACCACAATGTAGTCCTTCACTCTCTAATGCTTTCCCCTAACTTATCTGGCATTGATTGATCGTGTTCATCATTTAATTTTATTTTTCGTGGCTTGCTTGCTTCTGAAACTTCTCTAAAATTCCCCATGCTCAATTTAGATAAATGAATTTGGAGCATGAGGTTGAATTCGTGATAAGGGGGCGATCACATTGGTGGTGGTCTCATGTTCTGAATTTACCAAACGATGAAGCTCCGGTGAGGGATCATCGGGGAAGATGATCGAAATGTTTCAGGTCATATGAGTTTGGCCAGACACGTTGGGCAAATGAAATATTCTGATTGGTCCAATTTGAATAAGATCCCGTATTTCATTTTTGTTAAATTCCATCATGCGCCCCGACCTGAGGATTATTGGATCTGCCACGTCAATTAATGAGGCCAAATCCAATGCTCGTGCTATTTCTGATTTTATTTCTTTTTCTATTTTTACTTTTAATTGCATTTTCTTTTAAAATCCATAGAAAATTCATTTTACATCCAAAAATTCCCAAAATAATTTCTAAAACTCTCTTTTATTTTTTTTATATGATTTTTATTTTTTCATATTTTATTTTATTGATTTTACATTTTCATGGAATTTCTCTTTTCTCCTTTGTATTAATTGGTTTAAAAATACTTTTATGCCTTTTTAAATTCTGAAAAATTTATTATATGCTTGTTTTATTTTTAACCTTCTATAATTTTATTGGCCATTTATTTGGTGTTTTGAAGGACTTTATGGATTTTCCACTTTATTTCTATTTTAAAATTATTTCTGTTGCATTTTATTTCATTTTATATTTGTTTGACTTTTGTTTACTTCTGTTGGCCTTGGATCATGGTTGTTTTGATCATAGGTCTTATCAAACTCAATGTATCTTGAGTGTTGGTGGGGTGAAAACCCTAATCCACCAAAATGGATGATTGATTTTGATGATGACTTGATAAAACCTTTGATACAATTTGGGTGTGATCTATCTTGTCCTCTTCTTCTTCATATCTTTCTTTTGCTCTTGATCAATTGGATGGTTTGTGTACATCTTGTTCATGATGCATGGATTGGTACTTGATAAACTTTCATCATTTCAAATCTACCTCCAAATTGATCATGGATCATTTAAGGTACTTTAGATTGATGAATAAGTTTGTCCTAAGTACTATGAAGTATGGATTGAAGTAATGGACCATCCTCTTAGCCTTTGTTCTTGATCCATCCTCTTTTCTTTTTGTGTGACATGGATTTAGGAGAGTGATTTACATATCATGTCTCTAGCATGTATTAACACAAACATTATTATTGACCGACCTCAGATAATTGTGACTTCTACATAAGTCCAATTACAATTGCTTAACATAGCGCTGAATTTGTCCCAAAAGTAAGTCATTTTTATAAGTGAGATTGTAAGTCTCATACTCCTCATGGTATTGTGTGAAAATATTACCTCCTTATCATTTATGAGAGCTAGTGGCATACTTGTTGATTTTATCCAAGTTGGAGCCCTTCTCATAAGTAATGTAGAGGTCCATATTCTCATACTTATGAGTGAATAGTTGAGTGCTCTCCAAAAGATGACAAAACCATTTTTCATTTTTTGATCACTAACATTTAATAACATATCTTTGCATTGACTTTACTTTAATGTCATTTACCTTATGCTCTTTATTCTTTTGTCATTTACTTTATGCTTTATTTTTAACACCTCACATCATATTATTTGTACTTGTGTTATTTTTTCTTTGTCCATTTGGACTTTCATTTCCTTATAAAAGGACATTAATAAAGGAAAGATCTAAACAAGGAATTGATCCTCTTGATTCATGGACTTATTGTTACTATCCTTTGCATTGTTGTAGAGTTATGGACTTAGGACTAAGATCTTGACCCTTCCTTTGGGAGTTTGTGACTTGAGACCTTGGGATCCATCTGGTACCTTTGACTTTGGATCTCTTTGTAAAGACATGGTTTGGTTACTTTGATTTCATCTGATACATGACTATTCCTTGCTTATGTGGTTTACTTGAGGCTTAATTCAGAGGAGGGAATTCTTGCTTAACTTATGTCATGAAACTTGCTATCTCTTTGTTAGATATTTTGTCCCTAGCTTTTTACTTTATGTTCTAGGATAGTCTCTTCTTCTTCTCAACTTCTTTAATTTTCAAAATCTTCTCTCTTTTTTCAAAACCTTCTTATTTTCAAACTTGAACCACTTTATCAATAAACCTTGACTTTTGTCAAGTGGTTTTCATAAAAACCTTTTTCTTAATAAATGGTAATCTATCTTAAGCATATTCAGATTAATTTCAAAAGACTTAAAAAATGCATGAACTCATTTAAATCACTTTGTGCCCTTTGTGTACTTTTTCTTTTAAAACTTTTCTCAAAGTTTAGACATGAGTCATTTCCATAGTTGAGATATAATTCTCCTATCCCCATAGTATTGATGGTAAATCTTTTCCATCTAAGGGAGCTAATGGCATACTTGTTGATCTTTATCCATGTTGGAGCCCTTCTCATGATGATGAAAAGTTCTCATACTTGTGGGTCTAGTTGAGTATTCTCCTCAAAATGACAAAATGTTTTTTCATTAAAAATGAATCAAAATAAACCTTTTTGTTATTTTTACCATGAACTACGAGGTTTTGGTCCTCTATTGCACTTTTTTGGTACGTAGGCATGAGACTACAAAAGTTTTGGCAAACACAAAAATTGTAAAAAAAACATTTCTTTCCTCATCTCCCCAATCATTTGCAAACCACACCATTTTCAAGTCAAAATGCAAAAAATTTCAAAGAGATTCCTATAAAATACAATAAATGTTTAGGATGCTAATACCTCCCCCTTGCATAACCAACCCCCAGATCTTTATCTATTTTTATTAGTTTTGTTTTAAAACTTCTTTGAGTTTTGTTCATACTTTTTCCCTTTTTTCCTTTGGAAAATATAAAAGTGCAGTGACGACTCTTGCTTTGCGAGTTAAGTTAATCAATAACCTAAACAGTTTTTTTTACCGCTACAACTCCCTCACCTCCCAGCCTTATATCTAATCCAACAATTTGTGTTGATTTTGCCTTGATGAGATTCAGGCTATCTGATCAAGATCAGATGACCCATACGCTTTTTGGTATTTTTCGTTTTTATTGTTATTTGTCACTTATGGGGCTTGTGTTGAATGAGCTTAGTTTTTTTCCTTTCCCATTTCCCTTTGCTATTTTTTTAAAAATCTTTTTAGTTGATTTTATTATTTGGGCTCAAAGCCCATTACTTCCTTTTTTATTTATCCCCCTTTGCTATTTTTTTTTTATCTTTTTAGTTATTTTTATATTACTTCCTTTTTTTATTTATACACCATTATATTGATAGTACACTATTCTGTTTTATTATATATTTTACGTTGTTTTATTTTATTTTCATTACTTAATTGTTTAATTGATAAATGCTAATAAAATCAACCTTTCAAAAATAAAATTAAAGATTCTTGATCAACATCAAGTACTTTTCAAAATATTTTATCACTCCTTCATCAATTCCCAAACCATTTCATCATCAAATCAATTTCATACAAAAACAAATCAATTTTCACACTTGATCAACATCAAGTTCTTTTCCGCTTAATCGAAAGTGCTCAAATGTTTTCGCAATAAACTTGGATGAAAAAGGATTATTGGACGTAATTATCCATTCTTTTCCCTGAGTATTTGAATGATAACCGTAATTAGCTTACCGTTTGAATATTCGTCTTCTGTTCAAAACACAATAATTAACCGAATCTAGTTCGTCCTTTAGTGGATGAAAAAGGATTAGTTAGACGTAATTATCCATCCTCTTCCCTAAGTATTTGAATGCTAGCCATAATTAGATTGTTGTTCGAATACTTGTCTTCCGTTAACAACTTACGACTAAATTCGTCTAATAAATTACATAAACGATTTGGATGAAAAAATATTAGTTGAATGCAATTATCCATCACTTTCCCCGACTATTTGAATACTATCCATAATTATCTTGTTATACAAATACTCGTCATCCACATGAAAACAAATTCAATCGATCAAATCAACTTTTTCCACCTTAGCGCGACGCCAATTTTTTTAACAAACGAACGATGTTTTGTCCATTCTGAAACAACATACAAACAATCGCTTAAGCCTCCCACGTGCAAGTATACAAGCAACATTTTACCTCTAGAATACGATCAAACATGATCCATCCACCGCAATACAAATAAACGCTTAAGTCTTTCACACGTGAGCATACAAGCAACATTTAACCACTAGAATGCGATCAAACATGATTTATCCCACCGTGATACAAATAAACGCTTGAGCCTCCCACGCACGAGCATACAAGCAACGTTTAACTGTTAGAATGAAACCTAAGCATCGTTCACTAAAATCATAAAATAAAAAATCATTTATTATAAAGTGAAGGTAGAGAAAAACAAGAAAGGGGGGTTTGAATTATTTTAGGAGAATAAAAACTTTTTCGAATTGAGACACACGCAGAAACAAAAGAATTCGACACAGAATTTTATACTGGTTCACTTGAAATTCCAAGCTAATCCAGTCCACACGGTCAAGGTGGTTTCGCCTTCAAAAAGGACTTAATACACTAATCTTGAAAGGTTACACAAACAACCGTCTAAGAGAATAATGATCCCTTAGCCCTCTCAAGTTTTCAGACTTCACAAGTCACTTGAGGAAATATCTTAGCAATATAGTATGACTACAGTAATGAATAATGCTTCTAAAAATAAGTAGAAATACACAAAATAAGAGAAAGAATTATTCCCAGGTTAGAGCAGCAGCTCGTGAGAGAAAGAATAATGAATGGTGAAGTATTGTGTTCTCGCGTATTTCATGTGTTTCTTTGGGTGGTGTTCCATTCTTTATATAGGAGATTGAGAAGACCGTTGGGTGATGTTAATGTCAGAATCTTGGCCATTGATGGATGATTAATGTCATTAATCACCGTGTTCTTTCCAAAGTAGTATTTGGAGCACCATAACATCTTTCTAAAAATAACTTCTTTCCATAAGCGAGTTTCTTCGAGGTTAAGCTTTCTGAATCAGAGGATCCTAGAGTCAGAGTCTTCATTGAGCGATTGCGACTTCAGTGGATGCTTGTTACTGACTGTCTTCAGAGTTTCTCTTTACTTGACTTTATCAGAGTATACGTCTTCAGATTCTAGAGTCATTCTTCCACTTCAGAGTGTCTGACTTCTTTAGTTTAGCTTGCACTTGCGTTTGATCAGAGTCAGAGCTTCTGGTTGTGTATCTTCTGAGTGGTATCTTAGCGCTTGATTCTGTATCTGATGATTGTCTATCTGACTGTTTTGATTAGAGTCTTGCACACTTAGAAATATTTCGTTAGGGTACCATTTTTGTTTCATCCTTTGTTATCATCAAAATCTTAGAGATACATTGTAGAACTAAATTTATACTTTCATAAAGAACTACGGAGCTTTGAGTTCACCATTGCACCTTGAGATATGTAGGAGTGAGGTTCAACGTCTCGTCAAGCATTATAATGAAAATCCAAAAATATATTTTCTTGCCAAAACTAAGTAGCTTTGAATTCCTCATCCCACTTGAGGATACATAGGAGCAAGTCTCGAAATCTTGTCAAGCACCCTAATAAAAAACTTATTTTTAGTATTTTTTCTTTTTCCTTTCAAACTTTTAATAACTAGAAGAAATCAAATAATGAAAGCTAACACTCTATTCGCAAAACTAACTAAATGGTTCTCATTGAGTACAACGAATGTGAGGGGTTCTAATACCTTCTCCTCGTATAACAGACTCTAGAGTCTGAATTTGGTTACATCGACTACATTTTTGTTCTTTAAGGATTTTATCGATATTCTCCCATTCCTTTTGGAATAAATAAACTTCGGTGGCGAATCTGTTGTATTTCAAGCGTTTTTTATGCTCAAGTATTTTTTGCGCCGCGAAAGTAGATCAAGGAAGTTCTGTAGACATTCTATATTGGGAATCGTTGGAAAGCCTTCGCCTCGACCTAGAGGACCTAAAGCCATTTGAGGGCTTGCTAGTTGGATTATCTAGGGAACATGTGCAAGTGAAATACTATATAGTTGAAAACCACCTTTGGAGAGCAGAATTAAGCCAAAGAGATTAAGATAAGGTATTTGGTTATTGATGCCCCCTCTTCTTACAATATGATTATACGGCAGCCAACTTTTAATCAAATGGACGTCGTCTTGTCCACTTTGTATTTATGCATGGAAATTTGGCTCTCTAATGGGCGAGTGGGAGTCATCCAATGAGATCAGTAGATCGTTGGAAAATGTTATGTAGAGAGCCTCAAGCCGAAAATAGTATGCCCCCTTAGCGTAAAATCTAGGAAAGTATGCTCAGGGATAAAGCCTCCAAGAGAAGCCTACAAAAGTGAGGAGGCTCCTCCTCAAACCAATGAGGAAACCAAAGATTTAAATCCCATAAGGAATGCCCTATAGTTCCACCTTTCCTACTATTGTTTATTTGTTTTAATTTATTACTGTTTAGTTATTGTGTTGTTAATTTTCATAGGCGAGTGTTGTATCGATGCCATTTGTAAGGGTATGTTGCTTTATGGGGAACACTCTTTCCCCTCTATGCTTTGTAAAGGGCGAGAGTTTTTAATGAGGCCTCTCATTTTATTATTTTAGAGAAATTATGTTTGTTGGTTAATCCCTTTTTGCAGAAAACCTATAAGCTTGGGAGAAGATCGCTCGAAGAGGCAATTAAAATGTTGAATTCTCTAAATGGGATCCTTGCCACCCTCAAAGGCGATGAAAACATTGGATTCGTTATGTGGGATGCTTGTCATCCTCAAAGGAGACTAAAATGCAGGATTCCCTAAGTGGGATCCTTGTCACAATTTTTCACGTCACCCTTCGTTACTGCATTTGTGTCACCAAGGTACAATCCATTTTGCATCCAAGGTAAGATGTGTTTTTGTTGTTGTAGTGCTTGAAGTAACTGATGGATCCTCATGGAGGAATTTTTGTCGCTATTAAAGTTGATAAAAATGTTGTACTTCCACTAGAAGATCCTTGTTGTTCTTAGAGATGATAAAAATGTTGGATTTCCTCTAGAAGATCCTTGCCACCCTTAGAGGTGTTACAAATGGTGGGCTTTTCCTGGAAGATCTTTGCCTCCTTTAAAGATGATACAAATGTTGGACTTCCAATAGAAAATTCCTTTTGCCTACGAGGCAATTACATCGTTGGACTTTTACTTAAAGATCTTGGCCCCCTCAATAGGCTACTCATGTAACGCCAAACAAGGAATCATTTCCATCTGGCCAGATGACCTCGCCTGAGCCCCATATAGTAGAAAAGCCACAACACTAAGACTTTCACAAGAAAATCGCCACATGGGCTAAACATGATCATTAGAAAACCCTGAAGGGCGATGTTACATAACCCTTTTGACGGGACAATAACACAAATAGACAGCAAAAGCCTAAGAGTTGTACAAACTCGTCCTTTATAAAGTCTCATCCAAAGGATTAAATTTAAAGTCTCGCATAAGAGACATTACTTAACGTTTCTCCCAAGTAACTCAACTTGAAGTCTCGTCTGAGAGACTCAACTTAAAATCTCGTTCAAGGAACTCAACTTAAAGTCTCGCCCAAAAATAAATTACCTTATGCCTAGATTAAATCACTTCATCCTTTTTCAAAACCCTCATTCTTGAGGGACTGTGTATTTGTATAATTTTACTGGACCCTTAAAAGGAGGGTCCATGATTATGCAATACAAACTAACTACCTCAACATTGGGTGAGAGCCCAAAGAAAGGCTACCTCGAGGTCGCTCAAAGAAGGGTTCAAGCTAGCCTAAATAAGGGCTACCTAGAGGTATCCCAAAGAAGGGCTACCACAAGGTTTCCTAAATAATGACTCAAGGTAGCCCAAAAAAGATCTACCTCGAGATGGCCCAAAAAAGGCTTGAGGTAACCCAAATAAGGGTAACTTTGAGGTCGCCCAAAGAAGGGCTTGTGATAGCTCAAAGAAGGGAAAAACTACCTTGTTGGACTTAGGCTAAAATACTCTATCCAAACCACGTTTCCCTCTCTATTTAGTGGGAAACCACGTGTCACACACACTTGTCCAAAAATACAATCAAAGTGAGGTGACAAAACTGTCGTCACTATTAGTGGAGAGGGAGGTGGAAAAACTAGTCTTGACTTTCTCTCCTGTCTAGCACCCGGAAGCTCTATAAAAATCTTAGCCTTAAAATTGAAAAAGGTGTTCCATATTTCTTATAGAAACACATATATAGAGCTTCGCACCGATTAGCAAGCATTACAATCTTTAATTTCTCACCAAAAAAAAAATACACGTACATAACTTCTCCTCACTTCGGAATGAGCAGCCCCGCGTGTTGTTCAAATACCCCAAACAAATCAAATAACTTTACAAACACGTGATTATCTCATTATACTTTTTACATAATACATAATTCAAAATCAAATTTAATTATTTTAGGTAATTATGTTAGGTGGATGGTTAACTTTAAAAAAATGTGACAATATGTATTGATTAAAAAAGTTCATTAACCATTTAACTTAATGTAAAGAATTAATTTCAATTTTTGTATCAAAATATTCAAGGTTGTGGGCGTGTAAGGTACTAATTCGAATAATTTATTACAATTAAATTTTGACTAAATAGCATATGTTCGTTAGGATTAAATTATATTTAAATATGATTTCTATTTGTTTTGTGTAAACTGCAACAAATATATCAACGACCTCTATAAATTAGAGACGATCTAGAAATATCATACGAATAAAATGAATAAATTATTGAGAAATGAATATAGTGTTTGACTATATCTTGATGAGAGAAGGAGGAACGAAGCATTTGATTTGAGGAATGAGCATGGTTTGAGGGATTTTAGAAAATAAAAGGGGATAAGCAATTTTAGAGATTTATTTATAACCTTAAAAGATTTAGTCAAAACGCCATAAGTGACGGGTTTTTGTGTAAAAAAAAAGAAGAAAAGGTGACGCAAAACATGGCTTCAAATTCAATAACAAAAACAAAGTAAACAAAAATAGTTAGTTATTAAGCTTTTGTGAGAAGAGAAACACAAAAAACACTATACGTAACCGCATTTCTCACAATCACGTAGAAAGAAGCTTCACAAGAAATGGCACAAGCAACACGCGAAGAAAATCTTCATGAGAAGAATCAAGAAAAAGATGTTCAAGAAACGAGCAATTCGAGCTTCAAATTCAATGTTCAAGCACCTGAATTCGTGCCGAGATCGCATTCTCAAATGCCGATTTCCGGTTATTACTATCCTTGCTTTCAGATTATCGGTGGTTCTGGTGAATCTGATTGGTTTTACGTTGGTGATCAAGATCCTTCATGTTTGATCGCTAATTCAAGTGTTCCTCCGGCTAGTTCTCCCAAGAATGTCCTTAATCCTGATCTTCAGCAAAAGATTGTTAAACAGGTTGTTCCTTCTTTTCAGTCTCGTTTATTTTCATGCCAAAAGTAGTAAGATTTGAGGAAATTATAGGTGAAAATAGCATTATGTAATTCACATTGTTGATTGCTCATTAATGCATAAGTATATCTTAGTTAAATAATGCTCGGGGTCGCATAATGGTTTTCGTGATTTTCATCGGTACAGATGTTGCGACACTGATTGCGGTTATTTTGTCGTGGGAATTAACCACAATTTGTTCTTTATCACAAATATTGTGAATAACAGTTTTTGATATAGACATCTTCTGATATCGTTTTGTCTCGGCCGTTTTTGCCGTTAATATATGATGATCATAAATTACTGATTTAATTTGTGATTGTAACAAGTATGCGTAGCTACATATTTTGCCTACATATCTAAGTGTATATTCTTATGCTATGAATCTCTTGCA
Source organism: Lathyrus oleraceus (assembly GCF_024323335.1). Classification (NCBI taxonomy): domain Eukaryota; kingdom Viridiplantae; phylum Streptophyta; class Magnoliopsida; order Fabales; family Fabaceae; genus Lathyrus; species Lathyrus oleraceus. Next base: position 210,083,770 of record NC_066585.1, read on the forward strand.
AAAACATGCAATTTTGTGTCTTAAGTTAGTAAGATGTATCAAATATCATGTTCAGATGAGGATTGTGTCTTTAATTGGTAAGTAGTTTAGAAGATGTGTGTGAGAAGTATCAATGAGAGTATTTTAAAAGTAACTAGATTGTTATCGAATACTTTTTGGGTAAGTATCGAGTGCGTAGTGAGCAGTATCAGATATGTGTCGGAGATAGATCCTTTTCCATTTTTGAAGTATATGGAGTTCATGTTTCGTAATACTTTTCCTCGGATAGATAGGTGTATTATTTTTTTCTTAAGAAATCTTGGATGGTTTGGATTTTACATTGAGTTTATGTGTGTTGTAAAGCTATGAGAAAAATGAGATTAACTTGATTTGAATGTGTTAATAAGGCCATTCAATTTAAGATTAAGTTGATTTGCATTGTGAAATTGTGTTCAAAATGAGATTTTGTGAACCACATTGTGCCGAATGGATTGTGTTTGCATGTATTATGATATATGAATTAATTTGTTTAGTTAAGTTTTTTAATATGAAAATCAATTATGAAGATTTTTTAATGGGTATGAATTTTTGCTCTAAACTATAACTTGTAGAGTTTACATTGCTCATATATTTTAGTGTGTAATAGGTGGAGTATCAGTTCAGTGACATGAGCTTACTAGCAAATGAATCTTTCCAGAAACAGATGAATAAGGATCCTGAAGGCTATGGTAAGGATTTTGCAATATTGTTTGACAAAACCATGCTCTAGCTTCCAACACTAGAATAATATCATTGAATGATTTTGGTTTTTCTGACAGTTCCAATTAATGTGATTGCTTCCACCAAAAAGATCAAATCACTTGTTAGCAACATTCATCTTCTTACACAGGCTATCCGTCATTCTTCAAAACTTGTGAGTATTTTGGATGAAACAAAACAAGGCATTATTTTGGTCTTCTTCTTTTTCTCCAATTTTCCGCTGTCTGACAGTGCAATGGTTTGAAGGTTTTGAGTGCTGATGGCAAGAAGGTTAAACGCAAAAATCCTTTCACTGAAAAGGAGAAAGAGGAATTACAGGTAAAGCAACAAAATGCTTTGTTTTTGTGCTTATTGATTATCTCCTAATTTCTTCTAATTCTAGCATAATGAAAATTACTTTCTTATTGCAGTCACGTATTGTTGTGGCAGAGAATTTACCCGACGACCATTCCCATCAAAATCTTCAGAAAGTATTTTCCGTAGTTGGAAGGTGGATTTCCCTCTCCCCACCCTTTGTTACTTATGTGAACTTCACATTCCTGCAGTTTCTTACATTTTAAAAATGTTGTTTGAATTGATGGGTGATCGTTGAACAGTGTGAAAACGATCAGAATATGCCATCCCCAAGAACCAAATTCTTCTCGCCCGAAAGGTGATTTCCTCATCAGTAACAAGGTACAAAAAATAATGGCATATACCATATTATTCTGCTGTCTTGGTATTTAAGGAAAAGAAATTATACTTACAACGATTTATTATGGGTTTGTTACTTTCCACTATGAAGCTACATGCACTTGTGGAGTATGAGACATCAGATTTAGCTGACAAAGCTGTGAGTAAACTCTTCAATAACATAAGGCTTAATATGCATATGATTCAATTATTAATAATAAAAAGATAACATGAAAGATGTTTTATACTTCATCAGGCTGAAAAGTTAAATGACGAAAGGAATTGGAGGAAAGGGATGCGAGTAAGGTTGCTTCTTAGATGCTCGGTATGTAACATTTGTATCAGTTATCAATGCTATTGAGCATCTACGATATCTCTTTAATTTCATATTATCTTATTCATGGATTGTTATTTATGTAAAATTTGTAGCCAAAGTCTGTTCTGAAGAACAGAAAATCAGAATTTGATAGCTATCTAGAAGAGGATGAGAATCTCAATTCTGAAACTGCTGAAGATTCTTCAACACCAAGCAACACCGAAGTATGCGCTGAGAATAATGTAAGTGTCATCGTATATATAGGAAACATAGGTGTATTTTACTTTTAAACATATGATAGAGATGATGAATATATATAAATTCACAAACATTCTGTTTTAGAAAAGGATTACATTGAGGAGTGAGGACTTTATCGTTATCAGTTTCTATTTGACTCTAAATATGACAAGTTCTGAAATGAGACTACTGTCTTGTATTTGAAAACTTGGAAGGGTGATGAAACTTCAGTAGGATCAAAGAAAGGATGGGCTAGAGGGCGTGGAAAGGGAAGAGGACGCACTCAAAACCATACCGGACGTGGCCTACTTGCCCCACCATCTCCATCAAGCAGCCTTGTCCTGAGTGAAATATCGACTAAACCCAACGCCAAGGGCCCTAGAATGCCTGATGGTACAAGAGGTTTTGCTGTCGGACGAGGCAAGCCAATTAGTTCTCCCACTTCACCTCATGAGTAATGGTGTTGAACTTGCCAAAAATTTTCATATGCAGTAAAATTTAGGAGTTTTTGTTTTGTTTTTCTTATGACCAGGGTATTCTAAAGCAGCAAATTGATTTTTTTTAGATGTTACCAATTTAGTAATAATTCAAGGTGTATAGTGTTGTATGTTATGGTTGATCCTGATAACAACTACAAATATCCTGTATCATGTTGCCTTAGTATGCAACTTAATTAGAGGTATGCCATTTTTTTTTTTGGTTCAGAAACAAGTACTTACTAGTACTATTCTTGTACACTAAAATGTTGAATTTAAATAAGAGACTTAGAAGTTAAAGCTCTCCCTCTTTATCTTTCTGCCCTCTTAGGAAAAGGATGCTAAGATAAAATATAAAAGTACAAGTGTATGAAATTTTCAATGTAAAATTATTTAGATTAATATATAAATTATTTTTTAGTTATGATTTGAAACATAAGATAAATATTTTTTTAATAGAAATGTCTTTTTTTTTATCAAATCATAATTTAATGGGATTAATATTTTTTTAACATTCACTTGAAATTAAATTCTTCTTTTGAATTAAGTATCAAAAGTATTTTTTTTTAACATTTTTCATTTCACTTCTCAAACAGTTATAATAAAAAAACCACACAACATATTTTGTTTTCAAAAATAGATTTTAAAATTAATTAATAAAATAGTTTTTAAAAAACAAAAATAAAAACGAAACTAAACATTTGCTAAGTTCTTATAGACACTCCTTTTACCAAAACCGTTGTTACAATAGTAGTTAATCAATATGTGTTGAATTTTGAAGAAAGAATTGAAGGGCTTGTTTGAATTAATTTTTTAATTTTAGTTTTTTAGATCGAGAAATAGGGTGAGAATTATTGTGGATAAAGAGTGGAAGAAAAACATTGTGAATTTAAAAAGAGTAGGAGATAGAATTATAACCTTGAAATTTATACCTTTAACATTATTAATGCTTACGCAACTTAGATTGTGTTAGCATAACATATTAAAGTAAAATTTTGAGAGAATTTAGAAGACTTGCTTCATGATATACCTCAAGGAGATAAGTTTTTCTAGGAGGGGATCTAAATTGACATGCAGACGATGAATTTATCTTGGAGTTTTCGTCAATTTTTTACCTTACTATAGCTTATACATAGTTGAGGAAAATATTTGGGCATCTTATCACATATAAGATATAAGAGCGGGGTGACATGTTAGATAGATTTATTTTTTATTAGGAAGTCAAATAGGAAGATGTGTTTAGCCTGTAAAGTTATTCTGAGAGAGAGTTTAACTATCCAACATAGAGTATTGGTTATGATTGTAACAATCAATAGGAGATCAAATAGAAGAAGTCACATGGGAGCGCCATATATCAAGTGGTGGCATTTGAAGGGTGAAAAATTAGGAAGTTTCCAACACAAGATCTTGGAGAGAAAATTTGAACAGCCACAAGGAAGTGCAAATGATACGTGGAATAAGAGGAATCAAAAGATTAGAAAAATATTTAAAGAGACTTTGGGAGACTCAAGAGAGGTAAAAAATCGTGGTAGTGGAATGAAATTGCTTAAAGTAAAGTTAGAGTAAAAAAGGATTCTTTTAAAGAATGTTTAGGTGTAAAAATGTCAAATATGGGAAAAATATTTAAGAAACTTAAGAACGAGACCAAGAAGGCGATTAGTGAAGAAATAATCCAAACTTTTTGACAAATTATACCAATCCTTAGGAATCAAGGAGGGAGAAAAATGTATATATAGACTTGCCAAGGAAAGAATAAGAAAGACAAGATTTGGATTAAGTGAGATGTGTTAAAGATAAAAAATGTAAAGTTTTGGTTCAGAAAAGGGATATAAAGCATATGTGGGAGAACTGTTTATAAAATTTATTTAATGAAGGTTATGACATCTCACTAGAGTTAAGAAGGCTCGACATTACTTAAGATGATCAAAACTATAATTACTATCGCCAAATTCAAAAACAAGACAACATACCTATTGAAGTGTAAAAAATTATTGAAGATAAAGGTATTGGGTGGATCACCAAACCTTTTAACAAAAGTATGAGGTCAAAGAAAATTCTAGATGAATGGATAAGAAGCACTTTAATTCCAATATATAAGAATAATGATGATATACAAAATTATGTCAATTATATGGGGATTAAGCTTATGAATCATATCATGAAATTATGAAAAAATATGTTTGAACACAAAATAAGAAAAGCGACTCAAGTCACTTGGAATCAATTTGGTCATGTCATATATACAATGATGCCAAGGAAGCCATTGTCGAGCATACCTTGTTCGTCAAAGGCAAATGATCTACATGATGGAAGGCCATTCCTTGGTCTTGTTTGATCCTATATAGTAGTTAACTTTATTCCTTGTTATTCCTAGCCAATTAATTTTGTAACGACTAACCCTATAGGACAAGTAGTAACCTATAATCTTAAATTTAGACATGTTCATATGGAAAGGAGGCCACTTGGAAAAATAAACAAAATTGAAATGTTGTAAGAATCACCTTATGGAAACTACATATGAGAATTGTTTATCTTACTTTGGAGAATACTATTTCACTCTAGGAACAATACTTCAAAGATTAGTTATAGATTATTCAATTAAGCATTATGGGCAACTGAAGCTAGCGGAAATATACCCGAACGTATCGCACGCTCGAACATACAACAGAGTCGCCATGGAACTTTATTTATCCCCAAAGGGAAGGGAAAACATCGATAAAACCCGGGGGAAAAGAGATATATTGGGTAAGGAAGTCGGTTATGCAAGGGGAAGGTATTAGCACCCCAAACATCCATGATACTCCATGGAAACCGTTTTGATTGTTCTCACTTGAATATGTGTTAGATCTAAGAATACTCGCAAAAGAATGAAGGAAGAGAATAGATAGAGTGCTTGGTGAGGATTAGGGCCCTCATGCCTACGTATCCTCATAGTGCAATGAGGAATTCAGAGCTCCGTAGTTCAAAGAACTAATGGGGGGAGATGAAAAGAAGTGTGATCGAGATATGGTCTGAACCAAATGATAATGTTGTTCGAACTCCAAAAAGGGTGAAACTGTGAACCCAAGAGTAAAACCGGTATGAAACAACAAGTGAGGGGTCTAAAACATGGTATCACTGTATTGGAATAACCGAAAAGAAAGGGTTGCCTACACACGGCTGCAAAGTAAGTAAGGAGATGTTTGTCTAAGCTACAAGGTCTGACAAGACAAACAAATCGGCTCTTGGTTCACAAAAAGTGGTATAAGATGGAGCACAAAGGTATAGTGTATTTGGCTCAAATAATAAGTATATCACATGAAGTGAATGAAGGTATCATGGAAATGAATGGAGTGAAGTGAGCGAAGTCACAAAATTTGAATATTTGGTGACAAGCGACTGAAGAAGTATTGTTTGAGATCGGAAGGTGAAAGTGTATTGGAATCCATAAGAGAAATGGAATTTGTACCATAGAGGGAAAGGTGGCATGAACCACAAGTGAGGGGTCTAAGACATGGTATCACTATATGGTTGGCCGAAAAAGAAGGAGTTAAATATCTGGGTACAAGCCAAACAACTCTAGGTACAAAAGCGGACTATTCATTAAGCGTCCTAAAAGGGTATGTATGGAATTCCAAAGAAAGTGTATTTCGATGTCAAAGGTATAATATGTCACTGTGTGAACAGTTTATGATCGAAGGGAGATAATGAATTGTGAAAGATATGAATAGTGCCCTAAGGCGAAGGAGAAATAATTAAAAGTATGCTCGCCAAGGATTCGCATCCTCGTGCCTACATATTCGCATAGTGCAATAAGAAAATCAAAGCAATCGTAGTTCAGCTCACTAGGGCTGAAAAGAAAATGATTGAAGGCAAGAAGAAATGGATGATTGAGATTGAAATGATTAGAATTGAAATGATTGAGAATTGAATAGAATGGAGAAAGACTTGATAGTTACTGGATGATGAGAATCCCACTAACTTTCAAGTGGAAGGAGAAGAGTCTTTGTAGTTGTTTCTTGTGCTGAAGATGAAGATCTTATCAATCGTTTGATTCGAATTGCACTAAAGTCTATGAATGGAGGTGAATACGATGAGCGCTGGGTCATACGTCCCATACCCAAAGATACTCAAAATGGGGGTAGGAATACTCCAGTCCCACTCATTCTCCATTACTTAAGGCTCGTATCGTACAACTTGATTCATGATTAATAAGTTGTTGATTGTTGTCCTTGCTTTTGTTGTTTTTGCTTTTGTAGTGAGAGACTTGTCAATCGTATGGTTAGAATTGTGCTAAAGTCTATGAATAGAGGTGAATACGATGAGCGCTGGGTCATACGTCCCATATCCAAAGATACTCAGAATGGGGGTAAGAATACTCCAGTCTCACTCCTTCTCTATTGCTTAAGGCTCGTGTCACACTCTTCTAACTTTGATTTAACAAGTGTTGAAGATGCCACCTTTGATGTGCTTGAATAATCCGTTGCTTAGTATAATTGAGGATGCCCTGATTGAAGATCTTGCCTTGAGGCATTGGGCTCCACAGCTTGGAAGAAAAGTCTTATTAAGTGACCAAGGGTCTTTTGGTCACTCAATTAGACTGTGGGATTATACAAGTTCAAAGGATTTAATTAATCAAAATTTATTTTGATCAATTTAATCATAGGTTTTGTTTTGTTTTTGTGGGGAACTAAGTTTGGATCTAATTGAAGTTAGTAATTGTTAAAAACTATCCTAAGGGATCATGCATTAGAAGTTAATTGAATATTCTAAGTTAGAAGTCCTAAGAGAGCATGTGTAGATTGGTCAAAATCATGATTAAAATTGTATGTTAAGTCCTAAAATGATTGAATTCTAATCCTAAGGGGAGAATGCAATTCTAACACAAAAATACCACAAATAAACCCATAAGAGAAAAATGGTCAATTGCAAAAATATGTCAGATTCTATGGTCTAAAGTTGGTCCTAACCTAATGTTGAAAAATGATGTAGTTCTAAATTCAATCAAGACCCTAATTAGAATTTAATCCAATTCCTAATTAAAATCCTAATTAAATGTCCTAATTGAATTCTAATGAAAATTCTAATTAAAATCCTAATTAAAATTCTAATTAAAATTCTAAAATCTAGATTAATCCTAAATATCTAAAAATGTGAATCAATCCTAATTAGACCTAATTAAGCTAAAGTTCTAATCCACCAAATACTAACCAAGAATTAAGGCATAATTAATCTAATTCTTATTGGATTATCCCTATTAACCTCTAAACACGATTAACAAAATAAAGGTCAAGAATTAAAAATAGCAAAGAAAGAGGGGTGCATGCCTGGATTTGGGGTGTGCATAACCAAAGAGATTCAAGGGTTCGGTCAATGGGACTTAGGCCCATAATCTCTTCAACAAAGGGCAAAACGGAGTGAACCTGGGAGTGTGTCGCTTGGAGGGGTGCGAATAGGAGAGGATTTTTTTGGTGTTTGGGCCACGAGCCCACTATCCTCACACATCAAGAAGAGAACGAGTCAGCAAGCTCGTAGACAGAACCAAACCTACATACGCGACCAAGACCATCGCAAAACTCGCCGATTCAACCAAACCCATCGCGTCCATATCATCGTTGGAGATAAAGGTATTGGGTGGATCACCAAACCTTTTAACAAAAGTATGAGGTCAAAGAAAATTCTAGATGAATGGATAAGAAGCACTTTAATTCCAATATATAAGAACAATGATGATATACAAAATTATGTCAATTATATGGGGATTAAGCTTATGAATCATATCATGAAATTATGAAAAAATATGATTGAACACAAAATAAGAAAAGTGACTCAAGTCACTTGGAATCAATTTGGTCATGTCATATATGCAATGATGCCAAGGAAGCCATTGTCGGGCATACCTTGTTCATCAAAGGCAAATGATCTACATGATGGAAGGGAATTCCTTGGTCTTGTTTGGTCTTGTTTGATCCTATATAATAGTTAACTTTATTCCTTGTTATTCCTAGCCAATTAATTTTGTAACGACTAACCCTAGAGGACAAGTAGTAACCTATAATCTTAAATTTAGACATGTTCATATGGAAAGGAGGCCACTTGGAAAAATAAACAAAATTGGAATGTTGTAAGAATCACCTTATGGAAACTACATATGAGAATTGTTTATCTTACTTTGGAGAATACTATTTCACTCTAGGAACAATACTTCAAAGATTAGTTATAGATTATTCAATTAAGCATTATGGGCAACTGAAGTTAGCGGAAATATACCCGAACGTATCGCACGCTCGAACATACAACAGAGTCGCCATGGAACTTTATTTATCCCCAAAGGGAAGGGAAAACATCGATAAAACCCGAGGGAAAAGAGATAAATTGGGTAAGGAAGTCGGTTATGCAAGGGGAAGGTATTAGCACCCCAAACATCCATGATACTCCATGGGAACCGTTTTGATTGTTCTCGCTTGAATATGTGTTAGATCTAAGAATACTCGCAAAAGAATGAAGGAAGAGAATAGATAGAGTGCTCGGTGAGGATTAGGGCCCTCATGCTTACGTATCCTCATAGTGCAACGAGGAATTCAGAGCTCCGTAGTTCAAAGAACTAATGGGAGAGATGAAAAGAAATGTGATCGAGATATGTTCTGAACCAAAGGATAATGTTGTTCAAACTCCAAAAAGGGTGAAACTATGAACCCAAGAGTAAAACCGGTATGAACCAACAAGTGAGGGGTCTAAGACATGGTATGACTGTTTTGGAATAATCGAAAAGAAAGGGTTGCCTACACACGGCTGCAAAGTAAGTAAGGAGATGTTTGTCTAAGCTACAAGGTCTGACAAGACAAACAAATCGGCTCTTGGTTCTCAAAAAGTGGTATAAGATGGAGCACAAAGGTATAATTTATTTGGCTCAAATAATAGGTATATCACATGAAGTGAATGAAGGTATCATGGAAATGAGTGGAGTGAAGTGAGCAAAGTCATATAATTTGAATATTTGGTGACAAGCGACTGAAGAAGTATTGTTTGAGATCGGAAGGTGAAAGTGTATTGGAATTCATAGGAGAAATGGAATTTGTACCATAAAGGGAAAGGTGGCATGAACCACAAGTGAGGGGTCTAAGACATGGTATCACTATATGGTTGGCCAAAAAAGAAGGAGTTAAATGTCTAGGTACAAGCCAAACAACTCTAGGTATAAAAGCGGATTATTCATTAAGCGTCCTAAAAGGGTATGTATGGAATTCCAAAGAAAGTGTATTTCGATGTTGTAACACCTCAAAATTTGCCCTCCTCTCTTGGGACTAGCTTAACATATTGCATATCATTTTTAGGTCATTAGTCATTGCATATTTACATATCATATGGTAACATCAATCAAGTCATCCTCCTAGGTCTTGATCTGAAGACAAAGAGGTTGAGATTCAAGCTGAGGGTTTCATTGGATGGATCACTAATCATCTGAGGGTTTGTGATCCAAATTAGGGTTTCTAGGTTCCTCAAGGAGGTTGAGCTTTATCTTGGTTGAAATGGTACATCATCATCGTCATGGTCTTGTTATCACCAAAAGATTCATTGTTCATGATCATATTCCTTGAGATTAGGGTTTTGACCTCTAGTCAACCCTAATCATCTGCATTGTGCCAATCAGGGTTTTTCAAGGAGATGAGGTTTTCGATGGATATGGGGATCATCATATGGTTTCATTGAGCTTATGGAAGCTAGGGTTTCATCATTGAGCCATTTCATCAGGAGATTGAAGCTCAAGTTCAGCTATGCCTAGCCAATTCATCTATCAGTCAGCAAAAGTCAACTGTGGTCAACTGTGTCCGAATTCATGGATTTGGAGGTGGGAGAGGGTTAGAGACACTTCATTCATGTCCAAACAAGTTTCATTTGACATTTCAAACATCAAGAATGAAGAAAATAAAGTCAGATGAAAACTTTCCAAAAATAGAAAGTGACTTGTAATTCAAAATTGCCAAAAATGGAAAGGTTTTCTCCTCAAAATTACATGTCCAAAAATGCTTCAAATGAAATTTTGTTCAACATGAAAGTTGTAGATCTTTCTCTCATCTTTCCAAAAAGTCCAAGAACATGAATTTCTCATTTGTGGTTGGCAAGTTATGATCAAATCATTGTCAAGAAAAGTTGAACTTCAAGGAGGCATAACTTTTGAACCAAAAGGCCAATTCATGTGATTCTTTTTTGAGCAAACTCCATTTGACGTGAGCTATCATAATCCATCATTACATTTCATCAAAAATCATCACATAAAAAGTCCATTTTTCAAGTGAATCAATTTGAATTTTGGTGGGAAAAAAGGTCATTTTGAAAAGTACACATGATTTTCACTCCAAACCAATTGAAATGGCCTTAAAACAGAAATTTGGACTTGCTGCAAGCAAAATTTGACTGTTCCATTGGTTGCATATGCATAAGGGCATTTTGGCATTTTTGCATAAAGCTTCATTTCACTAATCCAATCCATTTTGCCTAATCATGTTTAGCAAGTGGATTAACAGGAAGTATAAAGCACTAATTGTAACAGAATTCTGCATCAACAATCACAATCTCAGATCCAAACTCGAAATTCTCTCAAATCTCTCAAATTCTCTCAAACTTTTTTCCAACTTTTCCATCGAAATTCTTGATTCTTTTTGCTTTTGCTTGTGTTGATCATCATCTACAGGTGTTGTTGGAGATCTGTTGAAGAAGAATCGTGGAAAATTCTTGAAGATTGCAATTGTTGAAGCTTGCACATTCACATGGCAGTTGGAGATTTCTTCATAATCGAGCACTTTGAGCTGTTTCCTTGCTTGCATTCATCTTCCTATTGATCATTGAGCATCTGTTTCAGCAATTAGAGCCTTGAATCCAACAGAATCAAGATCTGCATCTTCATCAAGGTAAATCTCGAATGCTTCAATTCTCACAATTAGCATATGGCTTTGATAGATCCTTTGTTGCTGAGCATGATGAACTTTGAATCGTGCATTTTCATTAAGTTTTGAGCAAGATATCTTGATTTGAAGTTTGGATTATGAAACTTGTTTTGCTCGATTCTTTTGCTAGGAGTAAAATTAATTGAAATCCATGCTATATTAGTGATGTATGATGAATGCTGGTTCTAATGATATAAGTTTCATTGATTTCTGTGATGAAAAGTTCTTGAGCCTGAAGAACAGTATGAATGTGTGATGAACATGTTAGGTTTCGCGTCCAGAACTTCCTTTGATCTTCATTGCCTTGGTTTTGCATGATTTTTGTGTTTCCCGCGCCATGAGCCAATCGCTGTCTGCCACGTCCGTTAATGAAACAGAGCGTTTCATCCTAGCGCGCCATTTTTTGAATCGTCCAGGGGATCGATTCCCCGCTCCAGCATCCACATGTTTACCTTATTGCATTTTCTCACATTTGTTCCTCATGATTAACATGCTTCCTTTTCACATTTTTTATTTTTCTTCCATATTGGAAAAATCATAAATCATAAAATACTCATCCAAATTACATGATTCTTTTTGTGAATTGTTCATCATCATGTCCTTTATGTTTTGATGATTTTTAATAAATTTGTGCACGTATAGAAAAAATAAATGCATAGGGTTTGTTTTCACATGTCACTTGTTACACCTTGCTTACTATTTCTCTCATGAAATGATGATGCTTAATTGGAAATTCTTGAAATTTTACATGTGTGTTCTAGACTCATTCCTGGTCATTTTGGTATATGGTTTGCTATTTTTGAGTTCCTGGATTGTGAGATATGATGTGATCTTTGGAGGTGTGACAATGTGTGTCACACCATTTTTTGTCCATGTTCTTGATTTTATTTTCCATGCCTATGCTATGCCAATTGTTCTGGATTTTTGCATGATGATACTTATGAATGTTAAGCTTGCTCATGAATTTTTGTAGTTTTTTTGAGTGCATTTTCCATTTGATTGAGAATTTCTTTTCTGTTTGACCAATTGTGAACCTTTTGTGAGTCATTGTCTTATATGATTTGTGAAATCCTTGATATGCATTGGATGGAATTGAAATTTGGCATGTGTATTGTAGACATCTTTAAGTTTGCCATGGTTTTGGTTTCACTCATTTATCATGTTTTGTTGCTGTTTTATGATTGCTTGAAGTTAATGCATGATTTAATGCCTTGTATGAGTTTGTTTGAGTATGCTTTGGCTTGATGAATTTAATTGACTTGCTTCCCTTTGTCCAAATGGTCTGAAATTTGGTGTGATGATCCTTGAATGAATGCTGTTTATCCATGAACTTTTTGGGGATTTATTGAAATGTTTGTGAGTTGATTTGAATTGGATCTTTCTGTTTGGTCCTATGAGGTTCTAAATTGCATGCTTTGTACTCTTTGCCTCATGAAATGATAATGGTTGATGATATGAATGTGATACCACTTGGATTTGATTCTTATTTGATTGATCTTGATTTTTGATAAGTTTCATGTTCTGTTTTGGTTTATTGCTCCCATTTTGACCCTAGGCCATGTCCTAGTGGTTAGTGCCTAATGTTTGAGCTTTATTTCAGGTCAAAGAGTACAATTGCTTATACTTGATGGTGTGCACTCAATTGGGATTGGTTTATTGATTGTTTATGACTAACCTTGAGTTTTTTTTGTAGGCATTGAGATTTATGCTTAGGCCTTGTGGCTTGCACCTATGTGCATTGATGCTTGTTATCTGTTTGTGTTGTGGACTTGTAATTTTCTGTTTGACTTTTGTTTGTCTGGTATACTGATTATGTTAGATTGATTTCAGGTACCTTAGTTGCTATAGTTCATTTTGAACTTGCTTGTGCTGTTGCTTGGTTGCTTAACCAATTGAGGTAGAATTTCTTTTCTCCATGTAGTCTGGAAGACCTGGCCTGTTACTTGGCCAGGCACCTGTCTGAAGTCCTCCTTAAGAGGCAATGCTTGTGCTTGTTTATCTTTGTCCCCAAGCAGGAAAAGACCTTTTGATAAGGCAATTGGCAGATACAAGAGATGTGCAATCCATCTCCTGCTATTCTTGTTGAGTCATCCCTTTGCTCACACAACTGGTGTTGATGCATTGTGGATAGTAACCCAAGATCCTTGTACAGTTGTACAGTTGAGTCAGTGTCATAAGTGTAGAAGGGTTCCCACTTTCTGAACCCACACTTCTTTGTCCGAAGCTCTCCCTGACCAGGGATAAGAGCTGTGAGGCACACCCCTCACTCCCATTTCATCTGGCTTCACCTTGACTCTCAATGTCAAGGTTAAGAGCTAACATCACCCTGATACAGTTGTGTTGCTTTTGCAACCTAACCCTTGTTTGAGCCCCACTTTGTCTGTATATAGTGTGTGCTAATTGTGAATGTTTGCTTTGTTCTGATTATGCTTGCATGCTTTGCTTTGCCTGTTTAGGATTAGCTTGTTGCCTGAGCAAGATAGATAGCCAACCTTAACTTAGGGGTGATATGCATGATAACATCTAGGCTCGAGTCATAGTCTCCCTAGTTGTGTCTCCCTCTGTATCTGGTTAGGCTAGTCTTTCTCCCCTGTTCAGGGGAACTACGTTGCCCTGATCCTCATACCAGATGAGGTACGTAGGCAGGAGGTCGTACGAGATCTCTCCGGGCACCCTTTTCTTTTTTTGAGTGTGTTGTGCTTGCCAGCTATCAGGCTCGAGTTCCCGACTCCCTGTTAGTCCGTGTGTTCACCCTTTTTCTTTGTGTGTGTGTTTGCTTGACAGTTGCTAGGCTCGAGTTCCCGACTCCTTAGTAGCTTGTTGCTTGTTTCTTCTTGTGTGTGTTAGGAGACGGATGTAAGCCCAGCCATTGGCATTTCGTATCCTCTTGTTGTGTGCTTGGAGTCCGGTATAAGTCCATCAAGTGGCATCTGGTTTCCAGTGTGGGTTTGTTTGGTTCGGAAGCTGATGTAAGTCCAGCGATTGGCGTTCGGGTTCCATGTTTGCCTTTCTGTGCGTGTGTTTGCTTCGGCGTGCGTGAGCCGAACTACGGTAGCTCTGATTCTCGTTCCAGACGAGATACGTAGGCATGGGATGCAATATCCTAGCGAGCCCTCTCCCCTCTTATCCCACCTGTGTTGTTTCAGTGTGTGTGTGTGATGTTTGTTTTAGCAACCTTTTCTTTCTTTTAGAGCGTGGATCCCGTCGAGTACGACGGACGTGAGGGGTGCTAATACCTTCCCCTTGCGTAACCGACTCCCGATCCCATTCTCTTTGGTCGCGAGACCATGCTTTTCCCAGGTTTACTTCGAGCGTTTCCTTTCCCTCTTTTGGGATAAATAACGCACGGTGGCGACTCTGTGTTGTTTTTGTTTCAGCCCGCCAGTTGTTTTTCGCGGATGCGACTGCTGGCGACTCTGCTGGGGAATTAGAAGTTGACCTATTGCTGGTCCATCTTCCCTAAGCGAGTCTCTCCTAGCGTTCTAGGATAGTTTAGGTTGCTTGTGTCGCTTTATTTATTGCATTTATTATTCTGATTGTGTATATATTTGCATAAATATTTGCATGCATCATACTATAATGTTGCTGTCCTCTGTACAGGTGGTTCTTCTGTTTTGGGGTGGGTGTTCTGAGTGGGGCTAAAACCCAGGCCCGAGTATACACCTAGGATTAGTGTGGTCTCACGTTCCTCATTTGCTTTATCAGCATATTGTTGCAACGTGACATACCACAAGCCGGACGAGGTTCATTTGATAGTGCCCTTCCTTTGTGGAGTATCCACTTTGGTTGTGTCACTTCATCTGAACTATTGACTTCGGTGACCGTTCTTTCCCGGATCTTTGGTTTAGACGATCTCAGGAGAGCTACAATGGCACACCCGAAAGGGCAAACCCATTGAGTATCTCTGCCCGATTGTCGAGACTATTATCCGCCTTAGGATGACCTGATTAGAATTTACCTGTGAGGGGAGGGTGATTCTTTCGGATGCATGTTCTGTTGGTGACTTTGATGGTGACTATTGGTTCCGTTGATCAGAGTCATATTTATAAGTCGGATTTATGGTCATTTATTGCTGAGACGCCGAAGTGTTGTCCGTGTTATTTATCAGTGGGGATCCGTTTATTTCAGGATTCCCCGGGCCGATTCAGAGGATTGTGGTTATCTGCTCAGAGATTGTCTGATGATGATGGTGATGTATCTTTCAGTTTCGTTTATTTCGGAATCCTTGAGTTGGATTTATGGTTAATCAGTACCTCAGATGGTTGTGATTAGTTCAAAGATCGGGCTTCAGAGCAACAGATGTTCAGATGACTTGGAGGATGGCAATGCATTGCATTCATTCATCAGCATCATCACATTTTGCATTTACCTGCATCTAACACATGTTTATCCATATGCAGGGACATTTTTGATCAAGATCCTGGTTGAGAGACTTCTTTGCTCAGACATGAGGACCGGTTTGAAGGACGATGTTGTTTACAATTTCTTCAACCCAGAGATTGATGAGTTGAGAGATATGATAGCATTGATCACACCCGACCATGTGGGGATGTTCCGAGAGGCATACGGTGGTATTTTGAAGATGGATTTCAGACTCACTGACAGCGACAGGAGCGCTATTCATACTCTTCTCCAGTTCTATGACCCGGGTCTGAGATGTTTTGTGTTCCCGAACTATTTGTTGGGGCCTCTGATGGAGGACTATGCCAGTATTTTGGGTATGCAGATCCGAGATCAGGTTCCTTTCTGTGCCATTAGGGGAGAGCCTGACATCCTTGGGATTTCTCGTGCTCTTTATTTGAGCCCGGAGGTGACCAAGGAGGGTTTGAAGGAGAAAGGGAAATTATTGGGTTTTCATTTGAGTTTCTTAGAAGCCAAGGCCAAGGAACATGCTGATGCGGGTAATTGGAAGACGGTCTGTGCTTTGATTGCTGTGAGCATTTATGGGACCATCTTGTTCCCTAATCAGAAGAGCTTCGTGGACCATAATGCTATCAGGTTGTTTATGCAGAGGAACCCCATTCCTACTCTGATTGGAGATGTCTACTACTCGGTTCATAACAGGGATGAGAAGCGGCGTGGGGGTTTGATCAGGTGTTGTGCTCAGCTATTGTACAAATGGTTTATGGGGTATTTGCCTTCCCGAGGTGCTTTTGCTTCTCTTGATCCTACGGTCAAGTGGTCATTCAGATTGATGGGTTTGCGAGCCACTGATATAGCTTGGACTCATAACGGTATGGCTGGACGGGATTTCATATATAGCTGTGGGAGTTTTCCCAATGTGCCTTGTAGCGGTGTATTCGTTACTATATGATCTATTGGTTAAATCATAAGCAATGCATACAATGAATTCGAGTCGCCACCGCACTTTTATTTATCCTAAGGACTGGTTAAAAAGCGAACAAAAACCTAAGAAGTTTTACACGTAGAAAACTAATGAAAAGATCAGAGAGTCTGAGTAAGGGGTAAATTACGCAAAGGGAAGGTGTTAGGCACCCAATGCGTCCTAGGTACTCCTAGGGAGCCCTTTTCACACTTGTTGTATAAAAATATTTATTTGTTTTTGACATATTGTGCAAACATGATTGGGATGATGAGAAAAGAATGTACAAGTTAATTATTTTTGTGTTCGAACGGATGAACCCGTTGCCTACGTACCTTCCATCAAAGGTAAGGATCAAAACGCCGTAGTTCGGCTAAAAGATTTCCAAAATATTTGTGAGTTCATTTTAAAACAATAGCACTAAGGTTTTACGTTATCCACGGGAGAAAACTCAACCTTATGAAACAACACGTCCACCATGTGAGAAAAGCTTCCACTCGCTAGTGAGGGGTTAACCCTATAATAAGCGAGGAAGACTTACAATTCAATCAACTAAGGACAAATAGGTGAGGTTAACATCAACCAACTAGGATAAATCAAACCTATGGCTAATGTATGAAAACTTAACAAGCATGGACAAAGCCACAAAATCATTTGAATGAGTGAAGTTAATTGATTTGGAATTATTTACAAAGTGGGGTCAAAGTATGATTAAAGTCAATTCAAAATGAAGTATTTACAAAATGGAGTTTGAAAAATCATGGACTTAAGGTCCAAGTTTCTAATTTGAAAAAGGGTGAGGATGTTTGCACAACACTTATTTCAAGTTTTAGAACATGTGTGAAAAGTTTAGGACACAATGGGATGAATGGAATGGTGGAGTGAATGTAAAACTTCTTAGGAGGGTCCACCTCTTGAAATCATATAGAAGATGATTCGAGTGGGTCCTTAGGAATAGGCTACAAATGAGCAATAATATGAACATGGTAACAGATGAAAGTAAATAAAAGCGGATACTGGATGCCACTCAATGGTCTTATACCTGTCTCCTAAAACAAGTAAGGATATCAGAAGCCACTCTATGGACTTACACTAATCTCCATCAGAATAAAACAAAAAAACAAAACAGGGAACAGGGAAGTCAACTGCCAATCTATCTGGACTTATGCTAACTCCCACAGTATGATCCTAGGAATACAAATGCCACATCACAGGGACTTACAATGAATCCTCACATACAACACCAATGCTCAAACAAAGAGCAAAGAAGATATGAGTGACCAATGAGGTCTTACACTCTATCTCTTCCATATCATGGGAACAAAAGCCAATCTACATGGACTTATAATTGTCCTCAATGGGCAAACAACAATATGTCACAAAGACAAATGAAATGATCATGCACTAATGGAAAACAATGATGATAAATGCACAATGGCAATCAATGATAGTAAATGCACAGTGGCAAATCAAGTAATCATGTATAAATGAATCAAGTAATCAATCACATAAATTCAAGTAGCACACACTATAACCATTCAATGAGGCTCAAGCAAAAGGATGAGGCATTAAAGCCAACTGTAATAGGGTTAAGGTCGCTCTTAACCTTGCCATTGAGGGGCTAAGGTGAAGCAGATTAATGGATATGAGGGGTGTGCCTCATCACTCTTATCTCTGGTCAGAGAGAGTATTGAATATCAGAAGGTGTGGGAGTTCAGAAAGATGGAACTCTCTCCACATTTTATTGACTCGATAGATCTTGGGTTTGGATCTCAATGCTACAACCACGTAATGAGAGCAAGGAGAAGACTCACAGAATAGTGGGAGATAGGCTACATATCTCTTATATCCACCAATTGCCTCAAATGAGGACTTTTCCTGCTTGGGACAAACATAAACAATCACAAACATCGCCTCTTAAGGAGGACTTCAGACAGTTGCCTGGCTAAATAACAAGCCAGGTCTTCCAGACTACATGGAGACAAGAGAGTCTACCTCAATGCAAATTTCTATTTAAGCAAAGCAATGCAAGTTCTTAAGAGAACTGAGCAACTAAAGGGTACATGAGCTAAGCATCCTACAAAACAAACACATTAGTTCATAATGGTCAAGTGAAACAATTCAAATATGAATCAACCTCCTTAAGGCATTAGCTTTTTAACCTTCTTGAAGTGCAGCCGTGAAATCCTCGTGTTTTTGGATCCGATTCTTGCAAACAGATGAAGGATGATGATTATGAAGGTGATCGGTGAAGAACTTTCAGCTCGACGATGCTTGGATCATGAAGATTCGCCAATTGCCATTGATGAGTGATGCTTGGACAGTTGGTGTTCTTGCACGAATTTTGCTTCAATCTCCAAAAACAGAATCACATAATCACCTGCACATGAAGAAATCACCAAGAAATTGCCAAAACAATGGAGAATTATTGAAGAATTTGATGAAAAAAAGTGAATGAGAATTGTGAAATTTTTGAGAGAATTGGAGAGTTTTTGGATTGAATCTGAAATTGTGATTAGTCCCCCTTGTGATTCTGTTATAATTAAGTTTATATACTTCACACTAATTCAACAATTAAACAAGATTAGCACCAAAATTGGTAATTAGCAAAATGAGCTTATATGTGCAATTTGGCATTTTTGCCCTTGGATGGCTAGAAGCAATGAAACAGTAATTTTTCACTTTGAACAAGTCATAATTTTCATTTAGAAGCTATTGGAATTGGTCCCATGCCAAAATTCCATGTACTTTGAGTTTTGGACCATTTTGCCCCTGCACTTTAATTAGTTCACTTGAAAAATGACCTTTTTATGTGAAGGTTTTTGGCAAAAAGTGATGATGGATTATGAAAGTACATGTTGAATGTGGTTTGCTCAAAGAAGAACCATCCAATTTGGACATTCCATGTGCAAGTTATGCCACTTTGAATTCGGGCATTTTCTGAAATTGATTTGACCATATCTTGTCAACCACACATGGGAATTGAGTGTTCTTGGACTTTTTGGAATGGTGAGAATAAGATCTTCAACTTTCATGTTGGACAAAATTCCATTTGAAGCTTTCTTGGACACATAATATTTGGGAGAAAAACTTTCCATTTTGGGCAGGTGAGAATTACAGATCATTTCCATTTTGGGAAACTTTTTGTCTGACTTCAAATCCTTCAACCTTGATCTTTGAAATGCCAAATGAGGCTTGTATGGACATGAATGAGGTCTTTCTAACCATCTCACACCCTCCAATCCCTGATTAAATGTACAGTTGACCACAATTGACTTTTGTTGACTTTTCTAGGGTTTTGGATGACTGAGCCATGTTCTGGTGAATCCCAAGCCTCTTTCAATTGAGATCTTGATCCCAAATGATACCACAAGTTATATGAACTCTTTATGAATGATCATGGTGTCCAAATTCTTCAAGAATGGCCACCATCTATTGCTCAATGCCTGATTTGACTGATTGACTGATGATTGCTTCATCTGCAAGAAACAAGGTTAGATGACAATATTTTTGTACTTTTGGTTAGTGAACATATGAAAAGCAATGATATACAAATGCAATACATGCTTGGTGATCAAGAACCACACTCACAAGGTAACCCACCCATTAGGAGGGAAGCTAGGGTATGCAATGATCCTTGAGGCCATGATATGATATGATATGGGCCATGAGGGATCTTAGGGCCAAAATTGGGGTCTTACAGATGCCCCTATTTAAGGTCATTCTAGCTGGAGAAGTGAAGTTTAGAAATCTTCATCTCGACGCGGTAGAATGGGCTTAAATAATAGTAATGAGACAAATTTTGGTCCCTAAGAGACCTCATGATGCAGATGTATGCATGCAAAAGCAAATTCTGTGGGGAATATATGGTTCACACAGAAGAAAAGCCGACCCATCGGAGTAATACACTCACCAGGAACAGAGACTCTAACAAGACTCTTATTGGGACTCTTTTTTTAGGGGATAGTAAGAAAAAGAATGCGTGAGCAGGACACGACTCTGATTAGGGTAATGACAAAACTGACACAGCGTGAACTAAGGCACGACTCCGAGTGGGGATAACAGACATCAGACTGGAGAGCTTGCTGGGGAAGCAAAGGACTCACACCGGGGAATAAAGAATTCCAGAGGAAAATAAATCCATTGGAAAGACATAAGCTGACTCGAATTATCCATAAAGGATACTTCGGATAAAATCCGGACTCGGACCAGGAAAAGATTCACAAAGAACCTCCCTGCCGGGAAATGCATATACTGGGGAATAAACACCCATATAGCAAAGGGTAAAAATCACCAAAGGAACTTCGCAGGGGACTGTCTAACAAAGAGACTCTCCTGGGAAAAGCAACAGGAATGAGGTGTTACCGGTATAAGGGTAACAACCTCAGGAAGAATGAATATCTAAGACCGGTATAAGGGTGAGAGATATCAATCAACCAACATCTGAGACAGACCAACAAAGGGTACAAATCTCAGGAAAATCTGACTCCACAAGGGACCAACGTCATAATAGGGAGTAGAAAGGAAGGAACACCAGGGATACCGAGGTATATAATAGGTGACCGACCGAAATGTGAATTGGTATATATTCCAAGACACTCATCATCCGAAAGGAGGGCTTGAAAAAGCAAAATCGACTTACAGGATGGACATTTGAATCCACGACGGGAAAACGAATCTTACTCTAATGGGGACACAAACCCAAAGAGTGCATGAGATATAATATCCATTACCGGCAGACCGTGGATAAGATACTCGCATGAGACATATTATCTATTACCGTCAGAACGTAGATAATAAACTCGTATGGTAAGAAACACCAGAGATACCGAAGTATATAATAGGTGATCTACCGAAAACGTGAATTGGTATATATGCCAAAACACACATCCGAAACACAAACAGGTTAAAGGATGAATATTCGATTCTACAAAGAATACGAATCTTACTCTACTAGGGAAAATCAACAAAGGACTCCAACCAAAGAGCGCATGAGACATACTATCCATTACCGTCAGACCGTGAATAATATACTCGAAAGGAAAAGACACCAGAGATACCAAAGTATATAATAGGTGACTAACCAAAAAGAGAGACAATCGTTACCAAGCATCCGGGTAAACGAGAGACAACTCAAAGAGATAAATTGCAAGCATCCGGCAATCATCCAACAACAAGGAAGAATATTCGACCCCGCAAAGGGAAATAACGAATCTTACTCGACCAGGGAAACACAAAAGGCTTCAACTGAAGAGTGCATGAGATATATTATCCATTACCGTCAGAACGTGGATAGTATACTCGCATGGAAGATTATCCACAACCGGTATAAGGGTTAATGAAGGATAAATCGTCCGAAAAGAGAGGCATCGGGATACCAAACAGGCATATAATGATGACCAATCAAAGGGAGTAACAACATTACCGACAAAAAGGGTAAATGAAAGACTCACTGGGGATAAATTGCAAGCATCCGGCAATTATCCGCGAAGGCAAGGAATACATTGATAAACAATCAATGATCCGGGGAACGAATCACTAGCAAACGGTGAAAAGACCCACTGGCGACTTCAAAAGGATAACATTGCAAGCATCCGGCAATGATCCAGAAGACTGCTGGGAATACAAGTGCTTACTCAAGAGCAACTACCCAAAGCAGGGAGGAATATCAACATCGAATATTGAATGAAGATAACCACAAAGAGATTAGGGTTTACATCTACCGAATACGGGGTAGGAGACCAAAATCTAGCTGAGAGAACAAGGGGTTTAACAATACCGACTACTGGGTAAGAAACCAAAGACTCAGCTGAGGATAAAATTGCTAGCAACCGGCAATCATCCACATGTATCATAAGATACAACTCCGCTGGAGAGAAAAATCACAGCGACATGGGATTTACAACTACCGAATACGGGGTAGAAGACCACAAAATCCACTGGGGATATAAATCACCACAGGGAACAAAACTCTGTTAAGGATAAAATCACAACAACAGAAAATCCACCATCAGCCATACCGAACCACAAAGGTTACCACTGTTAGGGGAAAAGAGATAGGACGCACAACTACCGAATACGGGGTAGACGCCATACTCTGGTGGGAATAACCACAAATTAGGGTTTACATCTACCGAATACGGGGTAGAAAACCAACAACTCTGCGTGGGGATAGAATAAATCATGAATCCGCACGATAAACCAAAAATGAGTTTTTATAACAGACCGCAAACTCTGCTGGAGAGTAGGGAATTGGGATTCACGACTACCGACTATCAGGTAGAAAACCAACAACTCTGGCTGGGGACTAAAAGGTATATAACCACAAGTTCTGCCAAGAAAGCCAGGACAATAGGACTTACAACCACCGGTATAAGGGTAGAGGCCAAAATCGACTCTTGCGGAGGAATGAAAGGTATATAACCACAAGTTCCGCCAAGAGGAAAGGAACAATAGGACTTACAACTACCGGTATAAGGGTAGAGGCCCGAAAACTCCGCTGGGGAACAACCCACTGGGAAGCACGATATAGTTGACAAAACGCCAATTCGGGAATATTCCGAAAAGACAGACCGAATCAAGACACGTCCTATGAGGATATAACTCAATAGGAAAACTCCATCCCAATATATATGCTGGGAGGAAACGGAAGAAACCGTCATCCACGAGGGTATATCTCAGTGGGGAACCGCAGAAGGAAAGACAGACACTTTCTGCTTATGGGCTGACTCTATATGGAGAGATTTAACACCCGACATCTGCTTAGGAAGATCTATAAAGATATATATCACCATAGCAGGGAATAACAAACAAGGGATATATGACAAAAATGCAACATGAATATCTGAATGTTTCATGAATATGCATGAATATGCGTGATTTATGTTTGATGAATGCTGACAAAACAGACATTTCTAACACAACAGTCCAGGAATCAAACGTCCGGTATTATACTTCCAGAGGAAAACCAACTGGAAAGCCAATTCTGCTGGAGATCTCCATGCTATAAAGCAAAGATCTGAGGGTACTGCTGGGAAGCAGAAGCAAAAGAATCAGAGATATCTGGAGAATACCAAATCTCTGAGCAACGGATCAGCGATCATCCCAACTAGGGCACAGAAAGTCACAACAGGCAAAGAGCCACAAAGACAAATCTGTTGGGGAACAAGAGAATCTCAAAGTCCTGCAGGGGATCCTAGCAAACACTGCTATGGAAACGGATCCAACATAACTCCATTGGGGAACAACCCACTAAGGGAGCAAAGGTCACCCGGATAGAGTTTGGCTGCACAAGCAACTCTACTGGGGGTATCATCAATTACTCTCTTGGGGAACAACCCACTGAGGAAGGAAAGCACCAAACAAGTAGATTCTGCACCAAACCACTCTACTCGGGGCGAACACACATCTGATGGATCACATCAGCAGATTCTGCAATAAAATCCGCTCTACTGAGGATCGAAAAGTAATCAGGAAATCAATACAATCTCTGGATGACGGAGCTATCGACCGACCATACGGGGGATTGAAGGAGGTTCAACAGGCGATACCGCCACAACAACCGCTCTGCAGACAAATGTTGGAGAAAGATGGATGAAAATACTGGGATATCAACCCAATCAACCACGGAGTAGGAAAATAAATCCTGCTCTGCTGAGAATAACAACCATTCTGATAGAGAGAAAGTAAACACTCCGCTCGCAACTGCGCTGGGAAGGAGTGACAACAACTCTGCTCGCGACTTGGATGGGGATATCAATAACTGCTCTACTCGTGACTGTGCCGAGGAGACAAATAAAGTATGGGCATAGCGACCCACTGGAGAAAGTGGCAAGGCACCAAGGTAGCAAACCATCAACTGCCGAATCTTCCACAAGGAAAGCATCCATGCCGGGGAAAACTGCTGCTGGAGAACACTGAATCTTCAACAACACTCTGCTTGGGGAATAACCCCACCAACAACTCGACTTGCAATCATGCTGGCAACTCACTTGGGGAGAAATACGGGATACGGGGATATCAACCCACTAACCACAAATATCCTGAACACCTGAGCAATCAAGCCGGGGAGAGACTACTGCTGGAGAACAGACCGAGTCTTCAACACACCACTCTGCTTCGGGGAGTCAAAATCCACAGAAGCTCTGCTTAGGGAACAACCCCAACAACCAAATCTCTGCTTGGGGAACAACCCCAACAACCAAATCTGGAGAAGAAGGATACAAACCAACCCAGGAGTATGAACAAATGTCTTACCTGTTGGAAACCATGCCACCCTTGGGAGAGCACTGAGAAATTCTTTGAGTATCCTTTTATCATTGTGAATGTTCACTTTGTTTAAAACAATAATCTTTGAAAAAATTTGTTTTTAAAACAATGATATTTTTATCAATCAAAACATGCAAAACATTTGTTGAATTGAAACAAATAAGAGTGCAAATAATTGGATAAAAGCTCAATTTTATTTGATGGAATGGTAGTCTGCAAATGGCAAGACTCCATAGATCTGTACAAATTTGAAATCAGTGATATATATTTGAAGAGGGCTACATTGAACATAATGATCCTTTCTCTACCAATTTGAATCTCGATGTATTCGAAGCTTCAGTTGACGACGAATCGAGAATCTTCTGACGAACAGACAGCTGGTGACCAGAAAGTCTTGTCAGGATGAAGTTACTTGCCATATCCCTAATTTTTGCCTAGATTGCCCCAGAGTGAAGTACTCAATCTAGCGGGATGCAAATATGCTTTTTTTTATCAAGTCTCTAACTTTTGCCTGGATTACCCTTGCAGGTTTTCCACCGAGACGCTCATTTTTGCCTAAGCCGCCCTTTTGGGTTTTCAACTTAGCGAGCCATTCAGTTTTTCATTTGCATATACTTTTTTTTTTTAGGCAAAGTATCTCTTGACTGCATCTGAATTCACAGGACGAGTGAAATCCTCCCCATCCATTGTTGTAAGCATCAAAGCTCCGCCTGAAAAGGCTCTCTTAACAACATATGGACCCTCGTAGTTTGGAGTCCACTTGCCCCTGGAATCGGGCGCAAAAGACAAAACTTTCTTGAGCACGAGGTCACCTTCTCGGAATACACGAGGCTTGACCTTCTTATCGAATGCTTTCTTCATTCTCTGCTGATACAACTGACCATGACACATGGCAGTCAATCTCTTCTCTTCAATCAAGTTCAGTTGGTCATAACGACTCTGAACCCATTCAGCATCAGTCAACTTGGCTTCCATCAAGACTCTCATTGATGGGATCTCCACCTCTACTAGGAGAACAACTTCCATGCCGTAAACAAGAGAAAAAGGGGTTGCCCCTGTTGAAGTGCGTACAGACGTACGATATCCATGCAAAGCAAATGGCAGCATCTCATGCCAATCTTTGTACGTGACAGTCATCTTCTGGATAATCTTCTTGATATTCTTATTAGCAGCTTCAACAGCCCCATTCATCTTAGGTCTGTAGGGAGAGGAATTATGGTGTGCAATCTTAAATTCAGCGCACAACTCATCCATCATCTTATTATTCAGATTAGATCCATTATCAGTAATGATCCTCTCTGGCACACCATAACGGCAAATCAGCTGGTTTTTGATGAACTTTACAACCACCTGTCTGGTCACATTCGCATATGAAGCGGCTTCAACCCATTTGGTGAAGTAGTCGATTGCTACGAGAATAAACCTGTGTCCATTGGACGCTTTCGGCTCAATCATGCCGATCATGTCAATTCCCCACATGGAGAAAGGCCATGGTGATGAAATCACGTTCAGAAGTGTCGGAGGAATATGAATCTTATCCGCATAAATTTGACACTTGTGACATTTCTTCACATATTTGCAACAGTCAGACTCCATTGTCAGCCAATAGTAGCCTGCTCTCAACATCTTCTTAGCCATGGCATGTCCATTGGAATGAGTACCAAATGAACCCTCATGGACCTCAGTCATCAACAGGTTTGCTTCGTGTCTATCCACGCATCTGAGCAAAACCATATCGAAATTTCTCTTATACAGCACTTCACCACTGAGGTAGAAACTGCCTGACAACCTTCTCAAAGTTTTCCTATCTTTCACAGATGCCCCAGGCGGGTAGACCTGGTTCTGGAGGAAATTCTTGATATCAAAATACCAAGGCTTGTCATCATTGACTTCTTCGATTGCA
Organism: Lathyrus oleraceus; assembly: GCF_024323335.1. Classification (NCBI taxonomy): domain Eukaryota; kingdom Viridiplantae; phylum Streptophyta; class Magnoliopsida; order Fabales; family Fabaceae; genus Lathyrus; species Lathyrus oleraceus. The sequence goes on from NC_066585.1 coordinate 210,110,627, forward strand.
AATATGTGAGCTGGTCTATCCAAGCGCATCACAGTAATATTGGGAACATCATTCCACCACCTGACCACAATCATGGAAGCGAGCGTAGCAAGAGCATCTGCCATCCGATTATCCTCTCGAGGAATATGATAAAATTCAACTTCTGTGAAGAAAGTTGCAATCCTTCTTGCATAATCTCTGTACGGAATGAGACTTGGTTGATTCGTCTCCCATTCACCCTTGATCTGATTAACAACTAGGGCCGAATCACCATAAACATCAAGATGTTTGATTCTCAAATCAATACATTCTTCAAGTCCCATAATACAGGCTTCATACTCAGCCATATTATTCGTGCATTTGAAAGTTAGCCTTGCTGTAAATGGAATATGCGAACCTTGGGGATTAATAATCACTGCCCCAATTCCGTTTCCATACTGATTAACAGCGCCATTAAACACCATCGTCCATCTGGAACCAGGTTCTGGACCTTCATCAAGTGTAGGCTCATCACAATCTTTCATTTTCAAATACAGAATCTCCTCATCAGGGAAGTCATACTGAACTGACTGATGATCTTCAATCGGCTGGTGCGCTAAATGGTCAGCCAAGATACTACCTTTAATAGCTTTCTGAGCTCGATACTCAATATCATACTCAGACAACAACATCTGCCAACGGGCAATCCTCCCAGTTAAAGCAGGTTTCTCGAAAATATACTTGATTGGATCCATCCTGGATATCAACCAAGTCGTATGATTTATCATGTACTAGCGCAAACGCTTAGCAGCCCAAGCCAAAGCACATCACGTCTTCTCAAGCATAGAGTACCGAGACTCACAATCAGTAAATTTCTTACTGAGGTAGTAGATAGCAAATTCTTTCTTCCCTGATTCATCTTGTTGACCGAGTACACAACCCATTGAGTCTTCAAGAACTGTCAAATACATAATCATAGGTCTTCCTTCTACAGGCGGAGATAAGATCGGAGGTTCGGACAGATATTCTTTGATACTGTCGAAAGCTCTCTGGCAATCCTCGGTCCAATCATGAGACTGATCTTTCCGGAGGAGCTTGAATATCGGCGCACATGTGGCAGTCATGTGGGATATAAATCTGGAAATGTAATTCAAGCGGCCAAGAAAACCTCGGACTTGCTTTTCAGTTTTGGGCGCAGGCATCTCTTGTATTGCTTTGACCTTGGCGGGATCAACCTCAATACCTCTCTCGCTGACAATGAAACCCAATAACTTGCCGGAACGGACTCCAAAGGTACATTTGTTCGGATTCAGGTGGAGTCTAAACTTCCTCAAACGCTGAAAAAGCTTCAACAAATGCTCAACATGTTCAACTTCCGTTCGAGACTTAGCAATCATATCATCAACGTAGACCTCTATCTCCTTGTGCATCATATCATGAAACAAGGTAGTCATAGCTCGTTGATACGTGGCTCCGACGTTCTTCAAACCGAAGGGCATCACTCGATAACAGAATGTTCCCCAAGGTGTGATGAATGTTGTCTTCTCCATATCCTCTGGTGCCATTTTGATTTGATTATATCCGGAAAATCCGTCCATAAAGGAAAAGACTTTGAATTTAGCTGTATTGTCTACCAACATGTCAATGTGTGGTAGAGGAAAATCATCTTTCGGACTAGCTTTATTCAAATCTCTGTAATCAACGCACATACGGACTTTTCCGTCCTTCTTAGGAACAGGCACAATATTGGCCACCCATTGAGGATATACAGAAGTCACCAGAAACCCCGCATCAATTTGCTTCTGAACTTCCTCTTTGATCTTCACTGCCATATCTGGATGAGTTCTTCTGAGCTTCTGCTTCACAGGCACGCACTCAGGCTTCAAAGGCAGGAAATGTTGCACAATATCTGTATCCAAACCCGGCATATCTTCATAGGACCAAGCAAAGATATCTGAATATTCTCGTAGCAAACTGATCAAATCTCTCTTGACAGACTCTTCAAGAAGTGCCCCAATCTTCATCAGACGAACACAATCCTCAGACCCCAAGTTGACTGTTTCTAAATCTTCGAGATGCGGCTGAATGATCTTCTCTTCGTGCTCAAGGAGACGGGTAATCTCATCAGGAATTCCTTCAACATCATCTTCCTCTGCCTCGAATACAGGGGATTCAAAATTGGGAGATGGCGTTGGATCATTATGTTCAATGGGTCTTAGAATCAACCTGCATAATGATTTTGGTTAATGAAAAACTTTTAGCATTTAAACAAGCAAACCATTATGCAGATGAAAAATGTTGCTTTTATTCTTGTTTTTATGGGTTTTTTGTGATCACTGATTTCATGAAAAAGCAAAAGTGAAAACAAATGGAAAAACAGATGTTTAACAATGCATTAATTGAATGAAAATATCATTGTATATATGAGCCAAACAATGTCATCACTTCTCCTTTTGGCATGGGAGAAGGGTTTTAAACAAAGTGAGCATATTTACTCTGATCTATGGATAACTGTTGGAACATCCACAGCGACCCAATTGTGGCAGACACCACCAGGAATAACAAAATTGCTCATATCCTCTGCATCTTCTTCAATGATAGCAGCAGCTTCCTCTTCTACAGACTGATCATCATGGATGAATCCTCCACTTGTGAACAGACCGTGCTCATTATATGCCCCAGAACAAAAGCCAATGCCAGCCCGGGATTTGTTGTCTTCCAGCTCAATCACCTTCCCTAAACCAGCAACTGCACCACATTCAATGGCCAGTTTTGCATCACGGTAGGAAGCGAATGAAGGAGACTTCTTCTCTATAGGTTCATCAATAGATAAAGCTTGGAAAGGAGTTCCAACTTCATCCTCAGCATCAATATACGAGAAAGAAGACAAGTGGCTAACCAGGAGAGCTTTTTCTCCCCCTACCACAACCAGTTTTTTATTCTTAACAAATTTCAACTTCTGGTGTAGGGTGGATGTCACGGCGCCAGCCTCATGAATCCATGGTCTGCCCAAGAGACAGCTATATGATGGGTGGATATCCATTACCTGGAAGGTAACTTGGAAATCACTCGGGCCTATCCTGATAGTACTTCCCCAATGACGGTCTTGCGCGACCCATCGAAAGCTTTCACAACGACCCCACTCTGTCTCATAGGAGGACCTTGATATGACAATCTGGAGAGTGTGGATTTAGGCAACACATTAAGAGATGATCCAGTGTCCACCAACACGTTGGACATAGCATCAGATTTACAGTTCAGAGATATGTGTAGAGCCATGTTGTGGTCTCTTCCCTCCTCAGGGAGATCAGCATCACTGAAACTCAAAGTGTTGCAAGCAGTGATGTTTGCAACGATACTGTCAAATTGTTCGATAGTGACGTCGTGATCAACGTACGCCAAGTCCAATACTTTCTGCAGAGCCTCCCTGTGGGGTTCTGAATGCATCAGCAAGGATAGTATGGAGATTTTGGAAGGCGTGTGTAGGAGCTGGTCTACAACGTTATACTCGCTTTTCTTGATGAGCCTCAACATCTCATCAGATTCTTCGTTCGAAATGCCACTCGGGCCAGCTGAAGAAGTAGGAGTTTTTTGCATGGAGGAGGGTCTGGCAACATCAAGTGCCGGATTCTGACTATTGACAGCAATCCCAACTGGACGCTCAGAAGATTCAGAAGCAATAGGGGCCTTAGGAGGCGCAGAGAAAACTCGACCACTCCGGGTCAGGCCGCTTACATCGGCAATGTTAGTCACAGCAGTCGAAGGCAAAGGCACTTCTACCCCATCTTGCACGGCAACTGGGTTGTACCTGAACGGCACAGCTTTATCGGATGAATACGGCACAGGGCCGGCAGGTTTAATCACAAGGGAAGAAGAAGTCTTCGGCTTGCTGCTATCATAGCGAATAACAACAGGCTCTGGCAATTTGAACACTGGAGATATAACATTAATCTCAGGTTCGTCCTCATCGACATTGCGATTCTGGAGAATCTCAATGGTTCCTTCGTCTAACAGCTCTTGCAATTCTCTTCGGACTTGATTGCACCCCAAGCGGTTTACCGAGCAGATACGACACTTATCATGATCATGCTCCATATAGCTGTATTGGCACAACAAGCGATGTAGCTCCACCAACGATTGTCGAATATGACTCACATATTTGACTTTATATTTCCCAGGGCATCCTTGGACCATATTCACAGACTTCCCATGCGAAGGCAATGGGTTCTTGGTAACATTTGGGCCCGAATCTTCGAAGCTCAAAATTCCACATCTCATCAGGTCTTGAACCTTTGTCTTGAGTGGATAACAATTCTCTATATTATGGCCCGGAGCTCCGGAATGATATACACAATGCTGGTCTGGTTTGTACCACCATTGTGGATTAGTAGGAATAGCAGGAGGATCCCTGGGAGTTATCAATTTCCTCTCCAACAAGGAGGGATAAAGCTCTGCGTATGACATGGGGATAGGATCGAAGCTGATCTTTTTCCGGTCATAACTCATATTGGCTTGATTTGTTGTGCTTCCACGAGGCTGGTAGGCCTGTTGCTGTGGGCGTTGCTGTTGCTGGTATTGAGGTTGCTGATATTGTTGCTGTTGATATTGCTGAGAATTGTCTTTGAAGACAGGAGCAATATGGGCCACCTGATGCTGATGACCAGCACGGCGTGCTGGTTTCCTCTGAACGGGGGGTTTCCTTGATTTATGGGACTGCACAGCATGTGCTTCCCCATCTTTCTTCTTAGCAAATGAGCCATACCTCTTGCTAGAAGAGCCTTCGTCTTTGGCCAGTCGTCCCTCGCGGATACCCTCTTCAAGTCTCATCCCCATATTCACCATTTCAGTGAAGTCTGAGGGAGCACTAGCCACCATTCGTTCATAATAAAATGAGCTAAGAGTTTTCAGAAAAATCTTAGTCATTTCTTTCTCCTCGAGCGGTGGAGTGATCTGAGCTGCCAGCTCTCGCCACCTCTGGGCGTACTCTTTAAAAGTCTTTTTATCCTTCTGCGACATAGACCTGAGTTGATCTCTGTCAGGCGCCATATCGACGTTATATTTGTATTGTTTGACGAAAGCCTCGCCAAGGTCATTGAAGGATCTGATGTTGGCACTGTCCAGACTCATGTACCAACGAAGCGCAGCACCGGACAGGCTGTCCTGGAAGTAGTGGATCAATAGCTGATCATTGTCAGTCTGTGTAGACATCTTCCTGGCGTACATAACCAGGTGAGCAAGCGGACAGGTGTTCCCCTTGTATTTTTCAAAGTCAGGAACCTTGAATTTGATTGGTATTTTTACCCCAGGAACAAGGCAGAGCTCGGCAGCAGACTTGCCGAATAGATCTTTCCCTCTGAGGGTCCTTAATTCCTTCCTCAGCTCGAGGAACTGGTCATTCATAGCATCCATTTTCTCATTAACGTCCGGGCCCTCAGATGGCTCGGAATGATAGATGGGGTCTTCTGCCCTTGGCATGGCATGCACAATAGGAGGAGCAGTAGTAAGGACCGGGCTAGATGCCGGCATATGAGCAAAAGTTGGAGTTGGGATGTCAGGCATGAAACTTGGAGGCATACCCCACGGGAACCCGGCTGGCATAGCATTGGGCATATACTGAACACTGGCAGCAGGCACAACAGAAGTAGCAACCTCTGAGACAACGGTCCTCTGGACAGGAGTTGCAGGCGGTTGAGCAGGTTGATTCTGAGCAGCAAGAAGTTGCTCCATCAAAGCGCCAAGTCTGGCGACTTCATCTCTCAGTTCACGGTTCTCTTGCTCTAGCTGATCCATTACTCTGGCAGAATTTGCTCTGGTATAATACCGGTGAGTCAGCTTGTCTTCAAAATAAATGAAGAACACAGAGTTAGGACTGGGAGACCAGAAACAAGGGTACCTGCTTATGCAACATGATGCATGAAATGCTTGTGCAGATGCTTTATTTTATTTTCAAGGAACCCTTAGGGTGTTATTTGCAATATTTTGAATATTTAAGCATTTTGAATTTCACATGGAAAACATCTCATTCAATATATTGGACAAAGAAGTACAGCGTTTTGATTATTACAAAGAGAAAAGGAAAACAACATCCTATGGATCCCTAGGAGCTCTGGATGCTGGAAGACGAGAAGTGCACAGCTTCTTGATCTCTCTCTCATAAGCTGCTTCCATATCTGCTTTTGCCTTAGCAAGCTGATCATATTTCCTCTTCCAGAATTTGGAAGACTGAGGAAGCAAAGAAGTCCAAGTATCATTGGGATCGTCAATCACTCGATGCTCGAGAAATTCAATCAGAGCGTCCTTTTCCTTAAGCTGCTGCAGTAGCTCCTCTCTTTCACGGATCCAAGCACGTGAAAGGTCTTCTTCTCTCAACTCCTCTACACGTTGGGTAGGGAGGGTTGAAGGCCCAGCCACATCCAACGGTGTAGGCTTCGGATGGTCGTATGGCATCAAGTAAGTGGCAGCTCTCTGTCTGACCCAAGAAGTATATGGCTCCAAAGCAATGCAATTCTTCGGGCCCAACTCGTTCCTACTCTTCTTACAGATCTTGCGCCAAGCGCGGACGAATCTGGCTTTCAGGCCTTGGGGATCTTTACCCTCCTGAAAGAATACACCTTCTAACAGAATGTTATGAGGTTTATCCTTTAAGGGGAACCCAAGCTGTCGACGTGCTAAAATAGGATTGTAGCTGATCCCACCACATGTACCAAGAAGAGGCACATTAGGGAATTCACCACAATAGTCAATAATCTGAACGGTATCATACACGCGATCGTACCAAGTGATATCATCATTAGTGAGAGACATGAGTCTCTGAGACCACCGTAGACATCCTTTGTTCTCCTTAAAGGCAAGAGTCTGCGGCAAGTGCGAAATAAACCACTTGTACAGCAAAGGTAGACAGCAGACGATAACTCCACCACCCTTCATATTCCTTAGGTGCAGAGAGACATAAGCATCACCCAACAAAGTCGGAACTGGATTAAGAACCGAGAAGATCCTAATAGCATTCATGTCCACGAACTTATCGAAGTTGGGAAATAGAACCAACCCATAGATGAGCAATACAAATAGAGCCTCAAAGGCATCCTCACTCCTGGCTTCTCCATAGAAAGTAGCTTGAGAGACAAGGAACTCGGAAGAAAATCCTTGAATTCCCCCTTTGGTAATCAGATTAGCTTTGATCAAAGCTTCGTCTATATGCAATAGGCTAGCAATCTCTCGAGCAGATGGAATACTCTCTAAGCCACTGAACGGCACCTGATCCAGAATCGGGATCCCAATGAGGTGAGAGTATTCTTCCAAAGTAGGCAACAGCTGGAAGTCCGGAAATAAGAAGCAGCGATACAGCGGATCATAGAACTGAGCAAGAGTGCTCATCAAGCCTTCATCAACCTGGGTAGTCAACAGCGGCAGAAGCTTCCCATAGCGAGCTTTGAAACCCAAGGGATCTAGTACATAAGATGTCAGATTCCTTAACTCTTTCACATCAGGCTGTTTGAAACTGTACTTCTTCGTATGCCTCTTTGGTCTTTCCATGTCTGAAAATTTTGCAAATAAACCCCTTTTAAGTTCCTTGAAAATTTTCTCTCCTTTTTTTTTGACATGAGATGTAGATGAATGCATGAATGTATGAATGCAACAATCACACTCAAGGATCAAGCAAGGCACACCAAACAAAGGTCGTGGGAAAGCTCATTGTATCCCTAATATCAATCATCCATTTTGGTGGATTTAGGTTTTCACCTTATCGACACCCAAGTTCCATTGATATTAACGGTACATGAACCGGCTCTAACATCCTTAATATCAATCATCCATTTTGGTAGATTTAGGTTTTACACCTTATCAATACCCAAGTTCCATTGATATTAACGGTGTCTGAACGACTCAACCACGAATCACGGGTTTGTTGAGAGTCACGAGCATGGAGTCTTGGTTAAGAACCACCCAAAGGGAGTGTACTAGGGTTTAAACCTGCCAGACATGTTCTATCAGAGGTTCCCATAATCATCGTTCCATCTTTCGGATATTATCGGAGGAAAGAATACTCGTATTCCAAAAATATTCTCAAGAGAAACTCTTATGAGTGTAGTATCGCGTGACAATCGCATCAGAACTTACATCTGAACGACCTCCGCACTACGTCCTAAAAATAGGCCAAGATGGGTTTGGTAAACTAAGGTCCTTGGCTTCTAAGGTACACGATTGAAAGAATAATGCCTAACCACAAATAACTTGTGTGACATTATTAATCCAACATGACCTCCACCAAGTGAATGGACTCGCAAGTCAACTGGCTAAGGAATACTCCACACCAATCGACAAGACTACGCCATTCTCCTATCCTAGAGTGCACTCGAGTTCGGGTATAGAACTCATCTCACAGAGATCACCAAAGCAAACAGCAATTGTATATCAAGCAATTCAAACATTACAATCAATACAGTTATCCCAAATCGTACAAAAATATGTCAAATAACAAATAATAATATATCACACAACAAAGGTGAAAAGTAGGCAATACCACCAAAGATAATTTCTCCCCAGCAGAGTCGCCACTTTTCTGTAGCGGTGTATTCGTTACTATATGATATATTGGTTAAATCATAAGCAATGCATACAATGAATTCGAGTCGCCACCGCACTTTTATTTATCCTAAGGACTGGTTAAAAAGCGAACAAAAACCTAAGAAGTTTTACACGTAGAAAACTAATGAAAAGATCAGAGAGTCTGAGTAAGGGGTAAATTACGCAAAGGGAAGGTGTTAGGCACCCAATGCGTCCTAGGTACTCCTAGGGAGCCCTTTTCACACTTGTTGTATAAAAATATTTATTTGTTTTTGACATATTGGGCAAACATGATTGGGATGATGAGAAAAGAATGTACAAGTTAATTATTTTTGTGTTCGAACGGATGAACCCGTTGCCTACGTACCTTCCATCAAAGGTAAGGATCAAAACGCCGTAGTTCGGCTAAAAGATTTCCAAAATATTTGTGAGTTCATTTTAAAACAATAGCACTAAGGTTTTACGTTATCCACGGGAGAAAACTCAACCTTATGAAACAACACGTCCACCATGTGAGAAAAGCTTCCACTCGCTAGTGAGGGGTTAACCCTATAATAAGCGAGGAAGACTTACAATTCAATCAACTAAGGACAAATAGGTGAGGTTAACATCAACCAACTAGGATAAATCAAACCTATGGCTAATGTATGAAAACTTAACAAGCATGGACAAAGCCACAAAATCATTTGAATGAGTGAAGTTAATTGATTTGGAATTATTTACAAAGTGGGGTCAAAGTATGATTAAAGTCAATTCAAAATGAAGTATTTACAAAATGGAGTTTGAAAAATCATGGACTTAAGGTCCAAGTTTCTAATTTGAAAAAGGGTGAGGATGTTTGCACAACACTTATTTCAAGTTTTAGAACATGTGTGAAAAGTTTAGGACACAATGGGATGAATGGAATGGTGGAGTGAATGTAAAACTTCTTAGGAGGGTCCACCTCTTGAAATCATATAGAAGATGATTCGAGTGGGTCCTTAGGAATAGGCTACAAATGAGCAATAATATGAACATGGTAACAGATGAAAGTAAATAAAAGCGGATACTGGATGCCACTCAATGGTCTTATACTTGTCTCCTAAAACAAGTAAGGATATCAGAAGCCACTCTATGGACTTACACTAATCTCCATCAGAATAAAACAAAAAAACAAAACAGGGAACAGGGAAGTCAACTGCCAATCTATCTGGACTTATGCTAACTCCCACAGTATGATCCTAGGAATACAAATGCCACATCACAGGGACTTACAATGAATCCTCACATACAACACCAATGCTCAAACAAAGAGCAAAGAAGATATGAGTGACCAATGAGGTCTTACACTCTATCTCTTCCATATCATGGGAACAAAAGCCAATCTACATGGACTTATAATTGTCCTCAATGGTCAAACAACAATATGTCACAAAGACAAATGAAATGATCATGCACTAATGGAAAACAATGATGATAAATGCACAATGGCAATCAATGATAGTAAATGCACAGTGGCAAATCAAGTAATCATGTATAAATGAATCAAGTAATCAATCACATAAATTCAAGTAGCACACACTATAACCATTCAATGAGGCTCAAGCAAAAGGATGAGGCATTAAAGCCAACTGTAATAGGGTTAAGGTCGCTCTTAACCTTGCCATTGAGGGGCTAAGGTGAAGCAGATTAATGGATATGAGGGGTGTGCCTCATCACTCTTATCTCTGGTCAGAGAGAGTATTGAATATCAGAAGGTGTGGGAGTTCAGAAAGATGGAACTCTCTCCACATTTTATTGACTCGATAGATCTTGGGTTTGGATCTCAATGCTACAACCACGTAATGGGAGCAAGGAGAAGACTCACAGAATAGTGGGAGATAGGCTACATATCTCTTATATCCACCAATTGCCTCAAATGAGGACTTTTCCTGCTTGGGACAAACATAAACAATCACAAACATCGCCTCTTAAGGAGGACTTCAGACAGTTGCCTGGCTAAATAACAAGCCAGGTCTTCCAGACTACATGGAGACAAGAGAGTCTACCTCAATGCAAATTGCTATTTAAGCAAAGCAATGCAAGTTCTTAAGAGAACTGAGCAACTAAAGGGTACATGAGCTAAGCATCCTACAAAACAAACACATTAGTTCATAATGGTCAAGTGAAACAATTCAAATATGAATCAACCTCCTTAAGGCATTAGCTTTTTAACCTTCTTGAAGTGCAGCCGTGAAATCCTCGTGTTTTTGGATCCGATTCTTACAAACAGATGAAGGATGATGATTATGAAGGTGATTGGTGAAGAACTTTCAGCTCGACGATGCTTGGATCATGAAGATTCGCCAATTGCCATTGATGAGTGATGCTTGGACAGTTGGTGTTCTTGCACGAATTTTGCTTCAATCTCCAAAAACAGAATCACATAATCACCTGCACATGAAGAAATCACCAAGAAATTGCCAAAACAATGGAGAATTATTGAAGAATTTGATGAAAAAAAGTGAATGAGAATTGTGAAATTTTTGAGAGAATTGGAGAGTTTTTGGATTGAATCTGAAATTGTGATTAGTCCCCCTTGTGATTCTGTTATAATTAAGTTTATATACTTCACACTAATTCAACAATTAAACAAGATTAGCACCAAAATTGGTAATTAGCAAAATGAGCTTATATGTGCAATTTGGCATTTTTTCCCTTGGATGGCTAGAAGCAATGAAACAGTAATTTTTCACTTTGAACAAGTCATAATTTTCATTTAGAAGCTATTGGAATTGGTCCCATGCCAAAATTCCATGTACTTTGAGTTTTGGACCATTTTGCCCCTGCACTTTAATTAGTTCACTTGAAAAATGACCTTTTTATGTGAAGGTTTTTGGCAAAAAGTGATGATGGATTATGAAAGTACATGTTGAATGTGGTTTGCTCAAAGAAGAACCATCCAATTTGGACATTCCATGTGCAAGTTATGCCACTTTGAATTCGGGCATTTTCTGAAATTGATTTGACCATATCTTGTCAACCACACATGGGAATTGAGTGTTCTTGAACTTTTTGGAATGGTGAGAATAAGATCTTCAACTTTAATGTTGGACAAAATTCCATTTGAAGCTTTCTTGGACACGTAATATTTGGGAGAAAAACTTTCCATTTTGGGCAGGTGAGAATTACAGATCATTTCCATTTTGGGAAACTTTTTGTCTGACTTCAAATCCTTCAACCTTGAGCTTTGAAATGCCAAATGAGGCTTGTATGGACATGAATGAGGTCTTTCTAACCATCTCACACCCTCCAATCCCTGATTAAATGTACAGTTGACCACAGTTGACTTTTGTTGACTTTTCTAGGGTTTTGGATGACTGGGCCATGTTCTGGTGAATCCCAAGCCTCTTTCAATTGAGATCTTGATCCCAAATGATACCACAAGTTATATGAACTCTTTATGAATGATCATGGTGTCCAAATTCTTCAAGAATGGCCACCATCTATTGCTCAATGCCTGATTTGACTGATTGACTGATGATTGCTTCATCTGCAAGAAACAAGGTTAGATGACAATATTTTTGTACTTTTGGTTAGTGAACATATGAAAAGCAATGATATACAAATGCAATACATGCTTGGTGATCAAGAACCACACTCACAAGGTAACCCACCCATTAGGAGGGAAGCTAGGGTATGCAATGATCCTTGAGGCCATGATATGATATGATATGGGCCATGAGGGATCTTAGGGCCAAAATTGGGGTCTTACATGCCTCTTATGGGAGTTTAGGGTTGCATTAATTACAATCCAACGCTTCTTAGGAGACAGATGGGATTTTCTATGGAGGTTCCTCCTCTCGAGTGCGAGATTCAGGAGTCTTTTTACTTCCCAGTTGAGGGCAATCAGGCCAAGTTGAGACAAGTGTCTGGGTCATGGCGTAGCATTCAGAGAAAGGGTAAGGTTCCTTTTGGCAAGGTCAATAGTCGGTCTTTTCCTCCATTCGATGATTGGCTTCGGAAGAGAATAGAGATCACACATCTACCATTTCCGGGGGGTGATCCTTGGTGTCCTATGATTGAGGGTCCGTGTTCTTCTGTCAGTATGGAAGAATTCCTCGAGATGAAGAGAGCCAGAGATCAGTTGCTTGCAGAGAAAGCCGAATTGGAGATGAGTGTTGCTCGGATTCAGACAGCTAATCAGAAGATCAGAGTGAGGATGGAAGATCAGGATAAGCGACATGCCCTGGAAGCAAAACGCTTTGAGACGGATACTGCTTACTATGGGAAGATCAGCCAAGCCCTAGCGTCGTCGACAAAGGAGCACGACATCACGAAGGAGAAGCTAGCCAGAGCTGCAAAGGTCATTGAAGATGAGAAGAGGAGGCAAATCCTCGTGAGGGATCAGAGGGACGATAGAGTCAGAATCCTCGTTGCTGAGTGGGAGTCAAAGCTGAAAATCAAGGAATCAGAGAATCTGAAGATCATCACCGAGAGAGATCATTGCATTGCTGAGAGAGATCATTACATTGCTGAGAGAGATCATTACTTCAGGAAGATGAAGATTCACCAGAAAGAGGTGGGGAGATTACAGCAGGAGAACACCGAGCTCAGGTTCGCCGCAGAGTTCGCAAGGATGGTTGATGATATAGGGCCTTCTGTGGGACCCTCGTCAGGATAGACCTTTCTTTGCGCGGATTACCGTCAGGCCTGTTGACGGAATCCACTTACTTGTATTTCCTTTCCGATTCTGGAGGATTGTATTTGATTTGTATCAGCTTTGATGTATGACTATGGCGCTTATTGTGCATTTTGCTATGTGATGATTGTTTTCATTCAGTGATCGATCCTCAAGCTTTATTTGCTTTACCGTATGCACTCACACAGCACACACATGGTTGGGGGTATTTTGCTAAATCATATATCTCTGATCTATATGATGAAATCAAATGATGAATATCAGAATATTGCTGCAGGATTATTATCTGTCTTGATGAAGCCAGGATCAAGAGACAAAGTGTTCCTCATGTGGATAAACACTGCATTCATGCATGATCATAATAACGTGTTTTTATTTTGCAGGTATCAGTTCTAACGTGCTTGATTGTTTCAGGAATCATTGCTCGTGCTCGTAGAGTTGTACCTTTGCACGCAACACGCCCTCACAGATACTTTACTCGACGCAATACTCCCAGACTGATGGATCTCCCTAATGCAGATATTCTCGAGCTGAAAGACAAAATGAGCGAACTGATCAACATCATGCAAGGGTTGGCAGTTGGTCAGAAGGCTTTGGCTGACAAAGTTGAGAAGCTCGAGCGGGCTTCTGCTGCTAATAGTGGTGTTAACCTGGATGGTGTCTCCAACCAGGGGCTGGGTGGTTCTCGAGACGGCGGAAAGAGAACGACTGTGGGTATAGTGAATAATGTTTCTACAGGTGGTCAACCTGGTCCGATGGGTCATAACATGAAAGACAGTCTATTCCCGCCATTTTTCGGGGTTGAAGATGACAGAGAGGAAGACAGGGAAGCTGATCAGTTCTCCATGCACAACGAACCGTTCGGTCAGTACGGTGCCCAACCACAGAACAAGGAGATCCACTTGTTGGCAGAAAAGATCAGAGCTTTGGAGAGCTATGCCACTCCCGGGGTCGTGAACATGTCAAACATGGGGCTAGTCGAGGGGATTGTGATCCCACAGAAGTTTAAAGCGCCCACTTTTGATAGGTACAATGGGAGTTCCTGCCCGGAAACTCATCTTCAAGCATTTGTCCGTAAGATCTCCGCATACACCATGGACCAAAAGTTGTGGATGTACTTCTTCCAGGACAGCTTGTCCGGAGGATCCTTGGAGTGGTACACCAAGCTTAAGTCTTCTGACATCAAGAGCTGGCAGGATCTTGGTGACGCTTTCTTTAAACAGTATCAGTTCAACGCTGATATGGCTCCGAGTCGTACCCAGTTGCAGGGTATGTCTCAGAAGAATAACGAGGGGTTTAAAGAATACGCTCAGAGGTGGAGGGAGTTGGCTGCCAGAGTGCAACCTCCGTTAGTGGACAGGGAGATGTCTGATCTCTTTATGGGTACCCTGCAAGGGGCGTTTGCTGAGAGGATGGTCGGTTGTCCAGTGACCAATTTTTCAGATATTGTGGTGGCTGGTGAAAGGATAGAGAGCTGGCTGAAGCTCGGAAAGATTCAGGGTAATGCTTCGTCTTCAGGATCGAAGAAGCCCTTCGATAACGGCCAGAGGAAGAAAGAGGGTGATACCAGTGCTGTATATGCTCAAAGAGGACCCAGTAGGGATCGTTACTTTCAGCACACTGCTGCGGTAACTATTCCTGCTGATAATCAGCAACAGCAGCAGCAACAACAACAACCTCAACAAAAAAGGCAACCATTTCAGCAGAGGCCTCAGAGGGCTGGTTATCAGGTCAGGGGGAGGATGAATGATAGGCAGTTTGACAGGCCTCCTGTGACTTACTCCTTCTTGTTGAAGAAATTGCAAGATCTGGGGTTGGTACAGCTAAGAACTCTGGCACCTTTGAGACCTGATCAGAGGCCAGCCAATTATGATGAGAATGCAAAGTGTGAATTTCACTCAGGTGTGCCCGGACATAACATAGAGAACTGCAAAGCTTTTAAGCACGTGGTTCAAGACCTGGTGGATTCGAAAGCTATCAACTTCGCTCCGTCTCCCAACGTGAATGCTAATCCCATGCCCGCGTATGGTCAAAGGGGGGTGAATGCTATCTCTGAGGAGGGCCGAATCGGGTTGTTGAGGGTTGATCAGTTGAAGACTCCGTTGGCTGAGGTCAAGCGGCAGTTATTGTTGAATGGGGTTTATTCGGGCTGTGGTGTTGATTGTGCTGCGTGCACTATTGCTGTTAGTGGGTGTGAATTCTTGAGGGAGACTGTCCAAAGGTTGATGGACGAGGGAAGTATTCAGTTTGAGAGGGCTGATTTGGGGAAAGATGATGTCTCCACCATAACGATATACTTTGATCCGGTTGATTTGTCAACTCTGGCGGAGGCGGCTCCAATTACCATCACGGTACCTGGACCAATTCCCTATGACAAAGATGATGCCGTGCCGTGGCATTATGGTGGGGAGGTGTACTGTAATGGGGAAAAAGTGGAGGATCATACTGCAGGTGAAACCACTATTTCAAAGGTGGATAATGCCGGTACCAGTGGTTTCACTCGCAGTGGAAGACTGTTTGCTCCTGATGCGTTGAGGAGAGAAGAAGGAGAAAAAGAGAAAAAAGAAAAGGCCGAGGCTTTAGCCAGGGCAAAAGGAAAACAAGCGGTGGTGAATGATAGTACTCCCGTGGTGACACCGACGCCAGTGGGGTCGGAAGAAAAGCTTGATGATGATGCAGAAGAATTCTTAAGAATCATCAAGAAGTCTGAGTACAAGCTTGTGGACCATTTGCAGCAGACTCCTTCCAAAATATCAATTCTATCTTTGCTGTTAAGCTCTGAGGGGCATAGAGAGGCTCTGTTGAAAATTCTGAAGAAGGCCTATGTTCCTCAGGAGATAACGATCAATCAGTTGGAGACGGTAGTGTCTAATGTGCATGCCAGTCATGGGCTGGGTTTTACCGACATGGACTTGACTGTAGATGGGAGAAATCACAACCGGGCTTTACACATCGCTATGGAATGTAAAGGAGCCGTGCTTTCACATGTACTGGTTGATACCGGCTCCTCTTTGAATGTGTTGCCGAAGAAAGCTCTGGCAAAGCTAAATTGTGAAGGGTTGATCCTGACTCCCACAGATCTGATAGTGCGGGCTTTTGATGGGTCGAAGCGGGATGTATTTGGAGAAGTTGAGCTTCCAGTGAAGATAGGCCCAGAGGTGTTTAAGTCTGTTTTCTACGTCATGGATATTCAGCCGGCATACAGTTGCCTGTTGGGTCGACCATGGATTCATGCCGCTGGGGCAGTGACTTCGACTTTGCACCAAAAGTTGAAGTATATCTGGGAAGGACAGGTTGTCACCGTGTGCGGAGAAGAGGATATCTTTGTCAGCCACCTATCTTCATTCAAATACGTTGAAATGGAGGGTGAAATATGGGAGACGCCGAGTCAAGCATTCGAAACCGTTAAGGTTGAGAATGCTCTGTTTGCAAAAGAAGAGGAAAAATCGTCCATTGCTTCGTACAAACAGGCTGCTGAGGTGGTGAAGAATGGAGAGGCTCCTGGTTGGGGTAGGATGATGGATATCTCCGCCAAGAAAGACCGCTTCGGAGTGGGGTATCAGCCGAACAGAGGCTCGTCAGGACAAGGCAGAGGACGCCGTACGTCAGTCACATTCACTAGTGCCGGAATGCTGGATCCGGATCACATCTGCATGATGGGTGATGAAACTGATAGCGACTGCGAAATTGACCGATGGATAAAGCCGTGCGCGCCAGGGATGGGAATCCAGAACTGGAAGGCTGAAAAGATCATCACGGTCACTCTGCTCGAAGAGTAATGATTTCTGTTTTTCAATTTTTATGTGCATGAAAGCCACACGTGTTGCCCGACACGTAATGGTTCATTGTAAGGGCCACCTCATGTTTAATTTTGCAAATTTGCATCATCAATAAAAGGATGTTTTTCAATTAAAAGCGATGTTCCCTGTTTTTCATTTATTTTTGCAGTTTAAAAATAAAAACAAATAAAAATGGCAATGTTTTCATTTTTCTTTTTCAATTTGTCTCGTTCCGGTTCTAAAGCAATGCATGAATCAACATTCATGCAGATGCGATTTCTCGTCGGATCTCATTGATAACAATCCTGTTACACCCTCGTATGACTTCGACAATCCAATCTATCATGCTGAAGAAGAAGACGAAGAAGATTGTGAACTGCCAGGGGAATTAGCCAGGTTGTTAAAACAAGAGGAGAAGGTGATTCAGCCGCACGAGGAGCGAGTTGAAATAGTGAATATGGGTACCGACGAGGTCAAGAAAGAAGTGAAAATCGGGGCTGCTTTGGAGGAGAGTGTTAAGAGCAGAATGGTGGCATTGTTGAAAGAGTATGTCGACATCTTCGCCTGGTCTTATCAAGATATGCCAGGGTTGGATACCGATATCGTTGT
Source organism: Lathyrus oleraceus (assembly GCF_024323335.1). NCBI lineage: Eukaryota > Viridiplantae > Streptophyta > Magnoliopsida > Fabales > Fabaceae > Lathyrus > Lathyrus oleraceus. The sequence goes on from NC_066585.1 coordinate 210,128,201, forward strand.
ACACAAGCTACCGTTGAGAGCAGATTGTCCTCCAGTGAAGTAGAAGCTGCGCAGAACTCGACCTGACATGGCAATGAAAATTAAAGAAGAGGTGCAGAAGCAGTGGGATGCTGGTTTCCTTGTTGTTACTAATTATCCGCCATGGGTCGCGAACATTGTGCCAGTCCCGAAGAAAGATGGGAACGTGAGAATGTGTGTGGACTACCGGGATCTAAACAGAGCTAGCCCGAAGGATGATTTTCCATTACCTCACATAGATGTGTTGGTAGATAATACAGCTCAATTCTCGGTGTTTTCCTTCATGGATGGCTTTTCTGGCTATAATCAAATCAAAATGTCGCCAGATGATATGGAGAAAACAACGTTCATTACACCATGGGGCACCTTTTGTTACAAGGTGATGCCATTTGGTCTCAAGAACGCCGGTGCTACTTATCAGAGGGCCATGGTGACTTTGTTTCATGATATGATTCATCATGAAATTGAATGCTATGTTGATGACATGATAGCAAAGTCCCAAACAGAAGAGGGGCATTTGGTAGATCTGGCCAAGTTGTTCGACCGGCTGAGACAGTTCAGACTGAGGTTGAATCCGAACAAGTGCACTTTCGGAGTGCGGTCCGGTAAATTGCTGGGGTTTATTGTAAGTGAAAAAGGAATCGAGGTTGATCCTGCTAAAGTAAAAGCGATAAGAGAAATGCCTGAACCGAGAACAGAGAAGGAGGTGCGTGGTTTCTTAGGTAGATTGAACTACATTTCACGGTTCATATCTCATCTAACAGCCACGTGTGAACCAATTTTCAAGTTGCTAAGAAAAGATCAAACGGTCAGGTGGAATAATGATTGCCAAGCGACATTTGAAAAGATAAAAGAATATTTGCAGGAGCCTCCGATTCTGATGCCTCCTGTTGAGGGACGACCGTTAATTCTGTACCTGACGGTCCTCGAGGGGTCTATGGGGTGTGTATTGGGGCAGCATGACGAGTCTGGTCGAAAAGAGCATGCCATATACTACCTTAGCAAAAAGTTTACCGACTGTGAAACAAGATATTCACTGCTCGAGAAAACTTGTTGTGCTTTGGTCTGGGCTGCTCGCCGACTGAGACAGTATATGCTGGTTCATACCACTTTGTTGATTTCCAAGATGGATCCAATCAAGTACATTTTTGAGAAACCAGCATTGACCGGATGGGTTGCGAGGTGGCAAATGATTTTGACAGAATATGATATTCAGTATACCTCTTAGAAAGCAATTAAGGGGAGTGTATTGTCTGATTACCTCGCCCAGCAACCTATTGAGGATTATCAACCGATGAAGTTTGAATTCCCTGATGAGGACATCATGTTTCTCAAATCGAAAGATTGCGAGGAACCAATCCCGGAGGAGGGGCCTGACCCTGAATCCGAATGGATTCTGATGTTTGATGGGGCCGTTAACGTAAATGGTAGCGGTGTTGGTGCTGTTTTGGTTACGCCGAAAGGATCCCATATTCCTTTTGCTGCCCGGCTAACATTTGAGTGCGACAACAACGTGGCTGAATATGAAGCTTGTATCTTGGGGATTGAAGAGGCGATTGATTTGAGAATCAAGAACCTTGTCATATATGGAGATTCAGCTCTGGTTGTAAATCAGGTTAACGGAAAATGGTATACGCATCAGTCTCATTTAGTTCCATACCGGGATTATACGAGGAGATTGTTGATGTTTTTCACCAAAGTGAAGATGCATCATGTGCCGAGAGAGGAGAATCCTTTGGCAGATGCTTTGGCTACTCTAGCGGCCTTGATTAAGGTGCAGTGGTGGAATCAGTTCCCCAGTGTTGAGGTAGGTCGTCTGGATAGACCGACTTATGTGTTTGTTGTTGATACAGTGCCTGATGATGAGAAGTCGTGGTATTACGATATCAAGCGCTATCTAGAGACTCAAGAGTATCCTGAGGGAGCATCGAAGAAGGACCGAAAGACTCTGCGGAGGTTGCCATGGTGTTCTATCTCAATAAGGATGGGGTTTTGTACAAGAGGAATTTCGATTGGGTCTTGCTCCGATGTGCTGATGATAAAGAAGCAAGTCAATTGATGAAAGAGGTTCACGAGGGATTGTTCGGTACCCATGCCAGTGGGAATGCGATGGTAAAAAAGATGCTGAGGGCAGGTTATTATTGGATGACAGTGGAGGCCCAATGTTTCAATTTCGTGCGGAAGTGTCATAAATGCCAGATTTATTCTGACAAGGTGCACGTGCCTCCAAATCCGTTGAGCTTAATGTCGTCTCCATGGCCGTTTGCTATGTGGGGCATTGATATGATTGGAAAGATTGAGCCTACAGCTTCGAATGGGCACAGGTTCATATTAGTGGCTATCGATTACTTCACCAAGTGGGTGGAAGCAGCCTCTTATACGAACGTGACAAAGCAGGTCGTTGTCAGGTTTCTCAAGAGAGACACCATTTGCAGATATGGGGTTCCCGAAAGAATCATTACTGATAATGGTTCTAATTTGAACAACAAGATGATGGCAGAGTTGTGCCGGGAATTCAAGATTGAACATCACAATTCTTCTCCCTATCGTCCGAAGATGAATGGGGCGGTTGAGGCAGCCAATAAGAATATCAAGAAGATTGTGCAGAAAATGGTGGTGACCTATAAAGACTGACATGAGATGTTGCCGTTTGCATTGCATGGGTATCGAACTTCGGTGCGCACATCTACTGGGGCAACGCCTTTCTCGTTGGTATATGGGATGGAAGTTGTGCTACCAGTTGAGGTTCAGATTCCCTCTTTGAGAGTCCTGATGGACGTAAAATTGCAAGAGGCTGAATGGGTAAGGACCCGGTACGAAGAGTTGAGCCTGATTGAAGAAAAGAGGCTAGCAGCCATCTGTCATGGGCAGTTATACCAACAGCAGATGAAGCGTGCTTTTGACAGAAAGGTGCGACCTCGGGTATATCACGTAGGTGATATGGTGCTGAAAAGGATCCTTCCTCCTCAAAACGATCGAAGGGGCAAATGGACACCCAATTATGAAGGTCCATTCGTGGTCAAGAAGGTTTTCTCTGGCGGAGCCTTGTTGCTAACGACCATGGATGGTGAGGATTTTCCATCCCCTGTGAATACGGATGCAGTTAAAAAATACTTCGTATGAAGAGACCCGCTGGACGAAAAGAATAAAATAGTCCAGGCAAAAATGGGCATCCCGGCGAACCAAAAAACAGAAAGAAATGGTTCGGGCAAAAATTAGGGATAAAAAGAAAAAACTGTACACCCGGCAAGTCGAAAACCTGAAAAGGCGACTTGGGCAAAAAAGGGTGTCCCGGTGGACTGAAAACCCGAAAGGGCGGTCTAGGCAAAAGAGGGATTGAAACGAACAACTGCGTCTGGCATGATCATTTGTGCTTTGGTTAAGGCACCAGGATAATGCCCGGTAGGGATCAATCAGAGGCGTCTTGTTCAGAAGGCAGAAAGCACGGAGAGTCTGAGGACATATGGGGTGTAACCGAGTTGGAACTCGATGAGATCACGGGTTTCGCATTGCCATTAGGATAGATTTTTCCTTTTGTGCGCAATTACCTCTTTTCAGGAATTGCTTCCCTTGTATTGCTCAGTTTGAGCCACACTTTTCAATCAATAAAATGCATATTCAGTCAAATAATTTTGTTTTTGTTTTCATTACCGCTTTGATTGCAAAAACATCTGATTATTTTTGATAAAGAATCTTGCATTTTTAGACATACAGGTCCCTTCCAATGCATGTTTATAAGATTGAAAATTTGAAATCTTATTCGAAAGGTTGAGCGACCCAAATGTTGAAATCTTGACACGCTGGGGCACGATTTTATCTAACAATCTCTTTTGCAGGTACTGTTAGATATTTTCACTCACTTGCAGGTTGTGATGTGGAAGCTTTTGACAAAACAAATCCCACGGAGTCCAATCAGGGACAAATAAATATAAGAACGATGACAAGACGGCGAGACGTACGACGATCCTTGAGAATTAATCAAGAAGACTCTTCAAAGTCTGAAGATTGAAAAGTCTGTATAGATCCCAGGGGTTCGCTCTCCGTCGAGTACGGAGCAGTTGGGAATACAAGATGATGGAGCAGAAAAGGTCCAGACGAGTCTGGGAGTTCTCAAAATTGGAAAGTTGACAATGGATTTGAATGATGGATGACATGGTTTGACGAGTCGACGGGTGTTCAGAACCAGAATTTCCTTATCTCTCCAAGCAGAATCGTGAGGAATAATTCCCCAGCAGATCCAAGGTCTATGGCTTCCCTAGCAGGGTCAGGATGGTTATCCCCAGCAGGTTTCAGATTGATGCTTCCCCAGTCGCCAGGCCTGAAGGTTGCAATTTCCCCAGCGGAAGTATCTGTGTGCGGTGGTTTCCCTAGCAGAGGTAGGATTTATATCCCCAGCAAGATAAAGACTGTTGTATCCCCGCAGAGTGCGTTGGTGGGTTCTTCCCCAGCGATGTCCCCCAAGCGGATCGGGTGCAAAGGAGGTTTTTCCCCAGTAAGGGTTGCCTTTTCCCAGCAGCGGTGCTATTCCCCAACAGGGCGGAAATCGGAGTGTTGACGAGTTCCTCAGCAGAGTGCCTCGAGCTCCTCAGAAGAGTCCCTTGAGGGGGATACTTTTTATACATTCATCATGTAGATAAGCATAGCATATTTCATAATGAATCGCGTAGCATTTCCATAATTATGGAGCATTACGCAGAAAAATCAATCATGCATCATATTGCAAGCATAAGCTAGTCTCAAACTGTGGTCATCGTTTGAGAGGTGGTTTTGCCCAAAGGTGAAGATGCTACTCCGAGAAGTTTGGTACTGTATCAACAATATTCCCCAGTAGTGCGATACTGGAGGAGATTTCTGTCGTGCGAGACAGGAGTTGGAAGATGTTACTCTAAGGAGTTTTGCATCATGACGTCAGATCAGCAAGGTTCCCCAGTAGTGCGATACTGGAGGAAATTTTTCCGTCGGACGGAGATGGAAATAAAATCAAAGGACGTTACGCGATCAGCGCGACAATCGGGGTTCAAATGGAGAAAGGGAAATGTTGAGGCATTTTCTGGAGATCGGGGTTCAATTGGAGAAAAGGAAGTGTTGAGGCATTTTCTGGAGAGCGGGGTCCAAATGGAGATTGGAGTTGAAGATTATATCCGGGATGAGGTCCGCAGGATTGTCTTCTGTTCATGTGTCACCTTAGACTTTGGTTGAGGCCAACGAAAGTCGTTATGGGTGTCTTCTGAGGAAGAGATGCACATGTTACCTTCCTTTTGTGAAGGTGTACCCTCTGATATGTCGCCCTCAGAGTGGTGTTTGGTGTTATTTCCGACGTTGCCAGCGGAATTATCACAAGAAAGCGGAGAGCGGGGTTCAAACGGAGAAAGGGAAATGTTGAGGCATTTTCCGGAGAGCGGGGTTCAAATGGAGAAAGGGAGACACGAGGTGTTTTCTGGAGAATGGGGTTCACAATGGCGATCATAAGTTATCGTCAGGCGACTGGGGTTCAAACGGAGAATGGGGTTCATTATTTTGGCAAACAAGATGTCGGGGTTCAAATGCAGTGATCCGGGATCATTCGCGCGAAAGAAAAATTTCGAGGTTCAAGAAAATGAAAAAAGAAAAAATTTCGGGGTTCAAGAAAAGCATTAAAAAGAGATGATAATCCCCAGCGGATGTGGTGTTCAGGCCATGGGTATCCCTCTGTTACCATTTATTTTGGTATCCGGGTCGACGTTTCTGTTTCGGTGATCAGGCCAACTTTCTCTGTACCAGACGGATTTTTCTTTCAAGATTGCGTCTTTGCCAATCCTGACCGGCATTGTTAATTATTTTCCCATCAGAGTGCAAATTGTTCATCTGTTCTTGGTATTCAATCACTCTTTATCCTGATCATCTGAAAGCCGAGGCTATTCATATCGACAGGTTCACAGTGGATTGAATAGGGGCAGCTGTAACACCTCAAAATTTGCCCTCCTCTCTTGGGACTAGCTTAACATATTGCATATCATTTTTAGGTCATTAGTCATTGCATATTTACATATCATATGGTAACATCAATCAAGTCATCCTCCTAGGTCTTGATCTGAAGACAAAGAGGTTGAGATTCAAGCTGAGGGTTTCATTGGATGGATCACTAATCATCTGAGGGTTTGTGATCCAAATTAGGGTTTCTAGGTTCCTCAAGGAGGTTGAGCTTTATCTTGGTTGAAATGGTACATCATCATCATCATGGTCTTGTTATCACCAAAATATTCATTGTTCATGATCATATTCCTTGAGATTAGGGTTTTGACCTCTGGTCAACCCTAATCATCTGCATTGTGCCAATCAGGGTTTTTCAAGGAGATGAGGTTTTCAATGGATATGGGGATCATCATATGGTTTCATTGAGCTTATGGAAGCTAGGTTTTCATCATTGAGCCATTTCATCAGGAGATTGAAGCTCAAGTTCAGCTATGCTTAGCCAATTCATCTATCAGTCAGCAAAAGTCAACTGTGGTCAACTGTGCCCGAATTCATGGATTTGGAGGTGGGAGAGGGTTAGAGACACTTCATTCATGTCCAAACAAGTTTCATTTGATATTTCAAACATCAAGAATGAAGAAAATAAAGTCAGATGAAAACTTTCCAAAAATAGAAAGTGACTTGTAATTCAAAATTGCCAAAAATGGAAAGGTTTTCTCCTCAAAATTACATGTTCAAAAATGCTTCAAATTAAATTTTGTTCAACATGAAAGTTGTAGATCTTTCTCTCACCTTTCCAAAAAGTCCAAGAACATGAATTTCTCATTTGTGGTTGGCAAGTTATGATCAAATCATTGTCAAGAAAAGTTGAACTTCAAGGAGGCATAACTTTTGAACCAAAAGGCCAATTCATGTGATTCTTTTTTGAGCAAACTCCATTTGACGTGAGCTATCATAATCCATCATTACATTTCATCAAAAATCATCACATAAAAAGTCCATTTTTCAAGTGAATCAATTTGAATTTTGGTGGGAAAAAAGGTCATTTTGAAAAGTACACATGATTTTCACTCCAAACCAATTGAAATGGCCTTAAAACAGAAATTTGGACTTGCTGCAAGCAAAATTTTACTGTTCCATTGGTTGCATATGCATAAGGGAATTTTGGCATTTTTGCATAAAGCTTCATTTCACTAATCCAATCCATTTTGCCTAATCATGTTTAGCAAGTGGATTAACAGGAAGTATAAAGCACTAATTGTAACAGAATTCTGCATCAACAATCACAATCTCAGATCCAAACTCGAAATTCTCTCAAATCTCTCAAATTCTCTCAAACTTTTTTCCAACTTTTCCATCGAAATTCTTGATTCTTTTTGCTTTTGCTTGTGTTGATCATCATCTACAGGTGTTGTTGGAGATCTGTTGAAGAAGAATCGTGGAAAATTCTTGAAGATTGCAATTGTTGAAGCTTGCACATTCACATGGCAGTTGGAGATTTCTTCATAATCGAGCACTGTTGAGCTGTTTCTTTGCTTGCATTCATCTTCCTATTGATCATTGAGCATCTGTTTCAGCAATTAGAGCCTTGAATCCAACAGAATCAAGATCTGCATCTTCATCAAGGTAAATCTCGAATGCTTCAATTCTCACAATTAGCATATGGCTTTGATAGATCCTTTGTTGCTGAGCATGATGAACTTTGAATCGTGCATTTTCATTAAGTTTTGAGCAAGATATCTTGATTTGAAGTTTGGATTATGAAACTTGTTTTGCTCGATTCTTTTGCTAGGAGTAAAATTAATTGAAATCCATGTTATATTAGTGATGTATGATAAATGCTGGTTCTAATGATATAAGTTTCATTGATTTCTGTGATGAAAAGTTCTTGAGCCTGAAGAACAGTATGAATGTGTGATGAACATGTTAGGTTTCGCGTCCAGAACTTCCTTTGATCTTCATTGCCTTGGTTTTGCATGATTTTTGTGTTTCCCGCGCCATGAGCCAATCGCTGTCTGCCACGTCCGTTAATGAAACGGAGCGTTTCATCCTAGCGCGCCATTTTTTGAATCGTCCAGGGGATCGATTCCCCGCTCCAGCATCCACATGTTTACCTTATTGCATTTTCTCACATTTGTTCCTCATGATTAACATGCTTCCTTTTCACATTTTTTATTTTTCTTCCATATTGGAAAAATCATAAATCATAAAATACTCATCCAAATTACATGATTCTTTTTGTGAATTGTTCATCATCATGTCCTTTATGTTTTGATGATTTTTAATAAATTTGTGCACGTATAGAAAAAATAAATGCATAGGGTTTGTTTTCACATGTCACTTGTTACACCTTGCTTACTATTTCTCTCATGAAATGATGATGCTTAATTGGAAATTCTTGAAATTTTACATGTGTGTTCTAGACTCATTCCTGGTCATTTTGGTATATGGTTTGCTATTTTTGAGTTCCTGGATTGTGAGATATGATGTGATCTTTGGAGGTGTGACAATGTGTGTCACACCATTTTTTGTCCATGTTCTTGATTTTATTTTCCATGCCTATGCTATGCCAATTGTTCTGGATTTTTGCATGATGATACTTATGAATGTTAAGCTTGCTCATGAATTTTTGTAGTTTTTTTGAGTGCATTTTCCATTTGATTGAGAATTTCTTTTCTGTTTGACCAATTGTGAACCTTTTGTGAGTCATTGTCTTATATGATTTGTGAAATCCTTGATATGCATTGGATGGAATTGAAATTTGGCATGTGTATTGTAGACATCTTGAAGTTTGCCATGGTTTTGGTTTCACTCATTTATCATGTTTGGTTGCTGTTTTATGATTGCTTGAAGTTGATGCATGATTTAATGCCTTGTATGAGTTTGTTTGAGTATGCTTTGGCTTGATGAATTTAATTGACTTGCTTCCCTTTGTCCAAATAGCCTGAAATTTAGTGTGATGATCCTTGAATGAATGCTGTTTATCCATGATTTTTTTGGGGATTTATTGAAGTGTTTGTGAGTTGATTTGAATTGGATCTTTCTGTTTGGTCCTATGAGGTTCTAAATTGCATGCTTTGTACTCTTTGCCTCATGAAATGATAATGGTTGATGATATGAATGTGATACCACTTGGATTTGATTCTTATTTGATTGATCTTGATTTTTGATAAGTTTCATTTTTTTTTTGGTTTATTGCTCCCATTTTGACCCTAGGCCATGTCCTAGTGGTTAGTGCCTAATGTTTGAGCTTTGTTTCAGGTCAAAGAGTACAATTGCTTATACTTGATGGTGTGCACTCAATTGGGATTGGTTTATTGATTGTTTATGACTAACCTTGAGTTTGTTTTGTAGGCATTGAGATTTATGCTTAGGCCTTGTGGCTTGCACCTATGTGCATTGATGCTTGTTATCTGTTTGTGCTGTGGACTTGTAATTTTTTGTTTGACTTTTGTTTGTCTGGTATACTGATTATGTTAGATTGATTTCAGGTACCTTAGTTGCTATAGTTCATTTTGAACTTTCTTGTGCTGTTGCTTGGTTGCTTAACCAATTGAGGTAGAATTTCTTTTCTCCATGTAGTCTGGAAGACCTGGCCTGTTACTTGGCCAGGCACCTGTCTGAAGTCCTCCTTAAGAGGCAATGCTTGTGCTTGTTTATCTTTGTCCCCAAGCAGGAAAAGACCTTTTGATAAGGCAATTGGCAGATACAAGAGATGTGCAATCCATCTCCTGCTATTCTTGTTGAGTCATCCCTTTGCTCACACAACTGGTGTTGATGCATTGTGGATAGTAACCCAAGATCCTTGTACAGTTGTACAGTTGAGTCAGTGTCATAAGTGTAGAAGGGTTCCCACTTTCTGAACCCACGCTTCTTTGTCCGAAGCTCTCCCTGACCAGGGATAAGAGCTGTGAGGCACACCCCTCACTCCCATTTCATCTGGCTTCACCTTGACTCTCAATGTCAAGGTTAAGAGCTAACATCACCCTGATACAGTTGTGTTGCTTTTGCAACCTAACCCTTGTTTGAGCCCCACTTTGTCTGTATATAGTGTGTGCTAATTGTGAATGTTTGCTTTGTTCTGATTATGCTTGCATGCTTTGCTTTGCCTGTTTAGGATTAGCTTGCTGCCTGAGCAAGATAGATAGCCAACCTTAACTTAGGGGTGATATGCATGATAACATCTAGGCTCGAGTCATAGTCTCCCTAGTTGTGTCTCCCTCTGTATCTGGTTAGGCTAGTCTTTCTCCCCTGTTCAGGGGAACTACGTTGCCCTGATCCTCATACCAGATGAGGTACGTAGGCAGGAGGTCGTACGAGATCTCTCCGGGCACCCTTTTCTTTTTTTGAGTGTGTTGTGCTTGCCAGCTATCAGGCTCGAGTTCCCGACTCCCTGTTAGTCCGTGTGTTCACCTTTTTTCTTTGTGTGTGTGTTTGCTTGACAGTTGCTAGGCTCGAGTTCCCGACTCCTTAGTAGCTTGTTGCTTGTTTCTTCTTGTGTGTGTTAGGAGACGGATGTAAGCCCAGCCATTGGCATTCCGTATCCTCTTGTTGTGTGCTTGGAGTCCGGTATAAGTCCATCAAGTGGCATCTGGTTTCCAGTGTGGGTTTGTTTGGTTCGGAAGCTGATGTAAGTCCAGCGATTGGCGTTCGGGTTCCATGTTTGCCTTTCTGTGCGTGTGTTTGCTTCGGCGTGCGTGAGCCGAACTACGGTAGCTCTGATTCTCGTTCCAGACGAGATACGTAGGCATGGGATGCGATATCCTAGCGAGCCCTCTCCCCTCTTATCCCACATGTGTTGTTTCAGTGTGTGTGTGTGATGTTTGTTTTAGCAACCTTTTCTTTCTTTTAGAGCGTGGATCCCGTCGAGTACGATGGACGTGAGGGGTGCTAATACCTTCCCCTTGCGTAACCGACTCCCGATCCCATTCTCTTTGGTCGCGAGACCATGCTTTTCCCAGGTTTACTTCGAGCGTTTCCTTTCCCTCTTTTGGGATAAATAACGCACGGTGGCGGCTCTGTGTTGTTTTTGTTTCAGCCCGCCGGTTGTTTTTCGCGGATGCGACAGATGTCAAAGGTATAATATGTCACTGTGTGAACGGTTTATGATCGAAGGGAGATAATGAATTGTGAAATATATGAATAGGGCCCTAAGGCGAAGGAGAAATAATTAGAAGTATGCTCGCCAAGGATTCACATCCTCGTGCCTACATATTCGCATAGTGCAATGAGAAAATCAAAGCAATCGTAGTTCAGCTCACTAGGGCTGAAAAGAAAATGATTGAAGGCAAGAAGAAATGGATGATTGAGATTGAAATGATTAGAATTGGAATGATTGAGAATTGAATAGAATGGAGAAAGACTTGATAGTTACTGGATGACGAGAATCACACTAACTTTCGAGTGGAAGGAGAAGAGTCTTTGTAGTTGTTTCTCGTGCTGAAGATGAAGATCTTATCAATCGTTTGATTCGAATTGCACTAAAGTCTATGAATGGAGGTGAATACGATGAGTGATGGGTCATACGTCCCATACCCAAAGATACTCAGAATGGGGGTAGGAATACTCCAGTCCCACTCATTCTCCATTACTTAAGGCTCGTATCGTACAACTTGATTCATGATTAATAAGTTATTGATTGTTGTCCTTGCTTTTGTTGTTTTTGCTTTTGTAGTGAGAAACTTGTCAATCGTATGGTTAGAATTGTGATAAAGTCTATGAATAGAGGCGAATATGATGAGCACTGGGTCATACGTCTCATACCCAAAGATACTCAGAATGGGGGTAAGAATACTCCAGTCCCACTCCTTCTCTATTGCTTAAGGCTCGTGTCACACTCTTCTAACTTTGATTTAACAAGTGTTGAAGATGCCACCTTTGATGTGCTTGAATAATCCGTTGCTTAGTATAACTGAGGATGCCCTGATTGAAGATCTTGTCTTGAGGCCTTGGGCTCCACAGCTTGGAAGAAAAGTCTTATTAAGTGACCAAGGGTCTTTTGGTCACTCAATTAGATTGTCGGATTATACAAGTTCAGAGGATTTAATTAATCAAAATTTCTTTTGATCAATTTAATCATAGGTTTTATTTTTTTATGGGGAACTAAGTTTGGATCTAATTAATGGAAAAGGGTATAGTTTGTGGAAAGAGAAAATGAAGTTTTTCATAGAAGGGATGGATCATGGTAGTTGGAAGACTGTGAAAGGAGGATCATTTTTTCTTACACGCAAAGTTAATAATTTTGTAGAAAACAAACCTAAAAAGGATTTAACCAAATATGATAAAGAAAATATGCAGTGTGGTTTGAAAGCAAAAACTGTCATCACTATGGCTTTTGGCCTTGACGGATTTTTGTGAGTTTCTCACTACGAGACTACAAAGGAGATGTGGGACATCTTCCAAATTACCCATGAAGGAACTACTGATATAAAAAGGGCAAGGTTGGGCACATTAACCCATAAGTGTGATCTCTTTAGAATGAAGCATGAAGAGAGCATTAATCAGATGCAAACACAATTTACCTATATTGTGAGTCATATGAGAATTCTAGGAAAAACATTTTCAAATGAATAATTGGTAATAAAAATTATTAGATGCCTAAACCGTAGTTGAAAACCTAAAGTCACTATGATTTATGAATTTAAGGATTCATAAACTATGGACACGCACACTTTCTTTGGTAAATTGTAGGAACATGAGATGGAGCTGAAAATGTTCGGCATGTGACTTCCCACACAATAAGGGGTGAATTATGTGGTCCCGAAAAACATGGTTTTAAAACAATTTCAGATTATAATCATAGTTCAAAAACATTTTGAAAATGTTTTGAGTATTATGCATCGTAAAATAAATTGTGGCATATAAATTGCGGAAAATAAAGAGTTAAGGGAAAGAGATGAACACCAAGTGTTATAAAGGTTCGGTCAAACAAGAAAACTAACTACTCCTCTCCCCAAAAATTAATCCTGAGAGTATCCAATAAACTTTGAGTGCTTTTAGTAGGTAAAACTCATGAACCCTCTTATACAAAGAAACTTGGTTTCCTTCCAACCTAAATAGTAAGACTATGAATTTAGCAATCGAGTTTTCTCTTCCAAATGATGGATTAAAGTAGTTACTCATGCTTACACAAATGGTAGATCGAAATGGTTAGTCTTCTTTCCATGATAATCTTTGATTGGTTAGTCTTCAAGCTTCTTAAACTTTGTAAGCTTTTTCCATGGACTGAGCTCATGAACCTTAAACCTTGATTTTACACGGGCTAATCAATAACCTGAGAGATTTTAATGTCGGGCTAATCTCGAACCTTATACAAGATTTTATCCTAGGTTAATTTTTAACCTAACTTTGATTTCTCCACGGGCTAACCAAAAACCTAGAAGATTTTACCACTGGCTAATCTAGAACATATCAAGCTTTCATCACAGGCTGAACTTGAACCTAAACAGGGGTTTGATCACACAATCCCGAAACCAAAGCTTTTAAGAATTTAGCTCATGTCCTAAACAAATCCCTAAATGGATAATATTCAATCAAGGTGTATATAAAATATTATTTGGGTGAATTTATAATTCTACCCTTCTAGAATTACAAGATGTCCTTGCTCACAAAATGACTTTCTCAAATAAACACTTATGCTAAAATATTAGTGAGAGAAAGTAAAGAAAAATTTAGAGAGAGAGTGAGAGAGTGATAAGTGTCAAAACATATTTCTGAATGAAATGAAATGAGGAATGGACCTCTACTTATAGCCTAGAGGTTGGCTCAAAAAGGAAATTAGTTTTAATTCCTTTTAATACAATCTAATCGATTAAAGCCTAATGCTAATCGATTAGAAACTTTAATGGTAATCAATTACCAGTTCCAAAAAGGAAAGAAAAAATATCTAGCCATTGTACATCATTATGGCACTGTCATAATCGTTTAGAGGTCAATTTTGAACTGTTTTAATTTATTAGACAAGTGTTTCAATCGATTAGAAAAGAAAAACTTTTCCCGTAGAAATTTTGTCTGCTCCCAATTTATCTAGTTAAACTTTGAGACATTTTAGAAAATATTTTCTTGAGAAAAATCAGTTTGAAAATAAGTTTTAGTATACGTGTGTGTGTGTGTGTGTGTGTGTGTGTATGTGTCTGTGTGTGTGTGCGTGTGTGTGTGTGTGTGTGTGTGTGTATGTGTGTGTTAGTATACGTGTGTATGTGTGTGTGTGTGTGTGTGTGTGTGTGTTTTAGCCATGTACTTTTATGATAATTCCTTTTTTTTACACATTATTCACTCAGACTAAGGTAGGGCTTTCTTGCACTTCAAGACTTTGTCATATGCTTTCTTTTTTAAGACATTTGCTTGAGTTCAGTTGAGATAAGGTTTGAGCTTATATTCCATTTAGGTTTCCATCATCGAATAGTCAAGTCTATCAAACCTTAATACTTAGGTTTGCATCTTTATCCGCTTGACCACTTATGCCTCGCTTGTTAGAAGACTTGGAGTTATTATCATTTAGTTGTCATCATCAAAACTTCAACAAAAGATGTTGTCCTTGTTAGAAGCATATCACATGCAAAACAAGGTTCCATAGAAAAGGCTTACTGATGCTGAAGAAAATGACAAGAAGAACAAAAAAATTGGTGTATTTAAAGCTAATGACATTAAAGATATGGAATCAGAAGATAAAGATTGTTAAAGTGAGATTAATAAATTCATGAAGCTCGTGTTCCAAAAATTAAAGGAGTTCCTAAGGCACAAAAACAAACTTCAAGACTCCATAAGAAAAATGAAGAAAGTTCATCATTCATTCCTACATGTCATCAATGCATAGAGAAAGGGCACATAACACCAAACTGCCCTCAAAACCTAAAAAGAAATCAGAATTAAAGAAGATCCAAGAAACCATAAAAAGAAGCTACGAGAGCCTACATATCTTCGGATGACAATGATGATAAGGAAGAAGGAAACATGTGTCTAAAAAAAATCATGAAGTATATGAGGTAACCTATTTTTTTATCGAGACTTGTTTCACATTTGTAAAAAGCTAACCAAAGAAACAATTAAATTAAAATAAATTGTCTCTACCTCCAAAGACATTATTCCTTACCTCTAATTGAAAAATAAAAATTATTTTAATAAATAGAAAATCATAAAGAGAGAGAAATACTCTAATTCAAAACTTTGCCTCATCTCACAGAGTCTTAGATAAATCTATCAAGTGTGATCAATGTGAAATTTTGAAAAGTAAAATTAATGATCTTCAAAACACACTTGATAAATTCACTAAAGGGAAAGAAAACTTGAATATTTTGTTAGGTAACCAAAGAGTGTCTTACAATAAGGATGCTCTTGGTTATGAATCTAAGAAAAATAGTAAAAGCTTTATAAATATTTGCAATTCCTAACAAACATCTCAGGCAAAACCCTAAAATGCAACTATAGCAATAAAGACAGCCACATTAACAAGTTCTGCTTTATCCAAAAGAGTCATGAGAAAAAAGAAGGGCATTCCTCTTCATATGTATGCTCATAATTGTAGCGGTGTATTCGTCACTTTATGATTTATTGATTAAACCAAAAGCAAAGCATACAATGAATCGAGTCGCCACCGCACTTTTATTTATCCAAAGGATTGGCTAAAAAGCGAACAAAAGCCTAAGAAGTTTTACACATAGAAAACTAATGAAAAGATCAGAGAATCTGGGTAAGGGGGTAAATTACGCAATGGGAAGGTGTTAGGCACCCAAAACGTCCTAGGTACTCCTAGGGAGCCCTTTTCACAACTTGTTGTATGAAATGTTATTTGTTATGAAATATTTATTGTGCAAACATGAATGGGATGATGAGAAAAGAATGTACAATTTTTATTGTTTTTGTGTTTGAACGGATGAACCCGTTGCCTACGTACCTTTCCATGAAAGGTAAGGATCAAAACGCCGTAGTTCGGCTAAAAGATTTCCAAAAATGTGTGAATTGATTTTTAAACAAAAGCCCTAAGGTCTTTCGTTATCCACGGGAGAAAACTCAACCTTATACAAACAACAAGTCCACCATGTGAGAAAAGCTTCGACGTACTAGAGGGGTTAACCCTGTTTTCAGTACGGAAGTCTTACAGTTCGATCACTAAGGACAAAAGGTGAGATTAACATCAACCAACTAGGATAAATCAAACCTATGGCTAATGTATGAAAACATATCAAGAATGGACAAAGCCACAAAACAATTGAATGAGTGAAGTTAATTGATTATGAATATTCATAAAATATGGTCAAAGTATGATTAGAATTCAATTCCAAGAAAGTGTTATCAAAAGTGAAGTTTGAAAAGTCAAGGGTTTAAGACCCAGGTTTCTAATTTGAAAAGAGATGAAGATGTTTGCACAATATTTATTTCAGGTTTTGAAAGCAACATGTGAAAAGGGGTTTTGGAACAAAGAGGGTGAATGGATAAAGAGTGTAAGACTTCTCAGAAGTTCACCTCTTTAAATCATATGGAAGATGATTCAAGTGTGTCCTTTGGAATAGGCAATGAGCAATAACAAGTAAGCAAAACAAATGGATACCGGATGCCAATTACTGGACTTACACCAATCTCACTGAAAGCACAAAAGAATGGATACCGGATGCCAATTACTGGACTTATACCAATCTCCTAAAATGAAACAATGATACCAGATGCCAATTACTGGGCTTATACTAGTCTCACAAAGAAAAGAAAGAAAACAGGATACCGGATGCCAATCTATCTTGACTTATACCAATCTCCCAAGAACAAAACAAAACATGGATGTCAGATGCCAATCTATCTGGACTTATACTAACCTCCAACAGATGATCATGGGAAACAAATGCCAACAACATGGACTTACAATTGAATCCTCACATACAACAAACAGACACAAGCAATAAGCAAAGAGGACATAAGTGGCCAATGAAATGGTCTTACACTCAATCCCTTCCAAATCATAGGAACAATGGCCAATTAATGGACTTACAGTTGATTCCTCAATGGGCAAACCAAAGATGGTCACAAAGATATGAAATGATGATCATGCAATAATGAGCAATTAATGATGATAAATGCACAAAGGCACACAAGCAAGCATGTACAGATGAACCAATAAGCAATCAATGATTCAGTTAGCACACACTATATACAAGCAATTAGGCTCAAGCAAGGTTAGACTTTACATTCAACTGGAATGGGGTAAATGTTGCTCTTAACCTTAACATTGAGAGTTAAGGTGAAGCAGATGAAAAGGAGATGAGGGGTGTGCCTCATAGCTTCTATCCCTGGTCAGGGAGAGCTTTGAATATTAGAAGGTGTGGGAGTTCAGAAAGTAGGAACTTTTCTCCATAAGTTATTGACTCTATAGATCTTGGGTTAAGATCCACAATGCATCAACATGTTATGTGAGCACAGGGATGACACACAAAATAGTAGGATATGGATTACACATCTCTTTTATCTACCAATTGCCTTATCAAAGGACTTTTCCTGCTTAGCACAAAAATAAACACACAAGAACATGGCCTCTTAAGGAGGACTTCAGACAGGTGCCTGGCCAAGTAACAGACCAGGTCTTCCAGACTACATGAAGAAGAAAGGTTATACCTAAGTGGTTAAGCAACCAAGCAAAAGCAAGTTCAATATGAACTTAAGCAACTAAGTACCTGAAAACAATCCAACTCAATCAGTATTCAAGTCAAAAAGTCAAACAGACAGTTAAGAATCAACAGTCAACAGACATAGTCAACAATCAAGCAACAATGTGCAAAGCACAAGCTCAACTCAAATGAGCTAAAAGCCACCTACAAAACAAATCAAGATTAGCCAACATCAACCAAATAAACCATTCAATCAAGTGAATCAATCCAATTATGGCCATGTGCTTCCTTAACCTGAAAACCAAACTCAAACATGAGAAGCAAACCACTAGGACAAGGCCTAGGGTCAAAGAAGGAGAAATAATTCAAAACAGAACATGAAAATTGACAAGAATCAACCTTAATCAATTAAGAATATCATCCAAAAGGTCTCATGTCAACAGCATCAACCAAATTCATTTCACAAATCAAATAAGGCAAAGCATGCAAGTTGGAATCACATTGAAGCAACAGAATGAACACAAGCATATTAATTCCAAAATGGTTCAATAAATCTCATGAAAAATCATGGCTAAACAGCACACATCCAAGGATCAACACACCAAAAATCATGGCATTTGGACAAGTATAAGCATGGAAATCAAATTCATCAAGTCAATGTAAGCACAAACAAGCTCAAAGGAGGCACAAATTGATACATCAACTTAAGGCAATCCTAAAACAGAAATGACAAGTGATAAATGACTCAAACCAAAGAAACAATAAACTTCAAAGTGTCTATAATTAATGTGCAAAATTTCAACTTCATATGATAAATCATAAGCATTTCACAAATCATGAAAGTTCAACACTCATCAAAAGTTCAAACATGGTCAACCAGCAAGGAAAATCCCAAACAAATCAGAAATGAATCCAAAAATTCTACAAAAATTCATGATCATTTCTAACATCCAAAAGAGGCATCATGAAAAAAATCACATCATTTGGCATTTAATTGGCATGGTAAAGAAAATCAACAAGTTGGACAAGAAATGGTGTGACACACATTGTCCCACCTATATTAAACAGATCATATCTCAACAACCAAAAATGTTAAAAATGCAAACTCAACACTAAAATGTCAATTAGGATATCTAGTTTAAGCATGTCAATTTTCACATTCATTGGATCAACCATCATTATTTCACAAAGAAAATGGCAAGCAAGGTACATGATAGCATATGCATACACAAACCCTAGGCAAATTTAAATTCCAACCGAGCACAAATTCTGGAAAAATAGCCAAAAAATAGTAGACATCATGAGGAGAACAATGGAAAAAACCACACATTAATTGGATGCATATTTATGGAGTTATGATTTTTTAAGTGAAGAGAAAAATTAAAAAATGAGTGATGAAGCATGAATGTGAATGAAGAAGCATATGAAATAATTCAACAAGGCATTTTGGAAAATGATGGAGCGGGGAATCGAAGCCAGGCCATATTTGAACTGGAAAGCGCGCCAACGACCAAAACACGGTCGTTTCAACCAAACTCTAGGCGCATGCAAAAGTCCATAATCCGCAGGAAAAACTCATGAACGCGTAGGAAAATCTGTAGGAAAGGCTATGAAGGTCATGGAAGAATTCGCAGGTAATTTCCAGCAAACAAGAACACGATGAAGATCTTCATGATCTTCATCAACAATTTTCCAGAAAATCTCAAACTCTCCAGAAACACAAATTAAGCATTGCATCATGTAGATCTAACATCAGGCATCAATAATCAACAACAATTCCATCAAACAACATCATATCATGCATGAATCGAGCGAAATAAAAATCAACATGAAACTTTAATCTATTGAATCTCAGTGAATATGGCATGGTTTTAAATGAAACAAAGCTCAGAATCATCACACAAACGAGATCTACAACATTCATATAACAAAAATGAGAAAAGAGAGAGTCGAATTCCACACCTCTTGAAGAGCAGCTTTCAAAATCGTGTGTTCCTGGCCTTGTAATGCTTGGATCTTTCTCTTGCAAGCTTGTGTAGTGTATTGGAGAAGTTCTTGATGCTCAATTGGTCACGAATCAACAGTTTGATGAATCCACCATTGTTGATGTTCTTGCTTGGAGCAGCTTCAAGATGCACGGATTCAAATGATTCTTGCTTGAATAATGATCAATGATGATGCTAGATGAAGAATCAAGCACGAACTTATGGAATTGCTTTGAAGAAATGAGAGAAAAAATTGAGAGAAAAATGAGAGCAAAAATTTTAGATCTGAAAAAATGAATTGTGGTTATGATTTTCTGTTATGATTATGCTATATATACTTCTAATTAGTCATGCCTAATCATGTTTAACCAAAATGCTAATGAGTGATTAACTTTGGAGGTGTTTGGACAAATTGGCATTTTCACCTTTGCATGGAAATGGTTAATGAATAGTGCACGAAATTCATGTTAATTTCACTTAAAAATGCATTTCAAAACCATTGGCAATTGTAAAATATTCAAATGAATCACCAATTTTAAATTGTGAAAATTCCCTCCAAAAATCAAGATTTTTGCAAGTGATCATGAAATGAGAAATGATGCAATGCAATGCAAGATTATGAGATTATAGGTCAAGAGAAGAATGTACAAAAAAGAACCACTTCATTTGGCCATTTGGTTGAGAAGTTATGCATGTTTGAAGCTCCATGTACACCTTGCCATGTTTTGATCATATCTCCTTAACCACACATGAGAAATGGATGATCTTGGACTTTTTGGAAATGGGAGAGAAATATCTACAACTTTCATGTTCAACAAAATTTCATTTGAAGCATTTTTGATGATGTAATCTTGAGGAGAAAACCTTTCCATTTTTGGCAATTCCAAATTATAGGTCACTTTCTATTTTTGGAAAGTTTTCATCTGACTTTATTTTCTTCAAAGTTGATGTTTGAAATGTCAAATGAGACTTTTTTGAACATGAATGAAGTATTTCTAGGCTCTTCCCACCTCCAAATCCACAGTTGACCTGGCAGTTGCCTGGCTAGGGTTTCAGTTGACTGAAGAATGCCTTGATGAAATTCAAGCTTCTACCACTTGAGATCCTGATTCAAAATAAAACCATAGCTCATATGAACTCTTATGAATAATCATGGTGCCCAAATTCTCAAGAATGGCCACCATCCATTGCTCATTGAAATGCATTGACTGCCTGACTGTTGATTGCTTCATCTGCAAGTAACAAGGTTAGATGACATATTTTTGTACTTTTGGTTAGTAAACAAATGAAAAGCAATGATATACAAATGCAAAACATGCTTGGTGATCAAGACTCACTCTCAAAAGATAACCCACCCACAGGGAAGGAGGCAAGGTGCACAATGATCCTTGAGGCAATGAATGATATGATATGATGCCATGAGGGATCTTAGGGACAAAATTGGGGTCCTACAGATGCCCCTATTTAAGGTCATTCTAGCCGGAGAAGTGAAGTTTAGAAATTTTCATCTCGACGCGTAGAATGGACTTAAATAACAGTACTGAGACAAATTTTGGTCCCTAAGAGACCTCATGATGCAAATGTATGCATGCAAAAGAAACAACACTCTGTGGGAAATATGGATCCACAAAGAAGAAAAGACGATCCATCGGAGTAATACACTCACCAGGAACAGAGACATTAACAAGACTCTCATGGGGACTCTTATTGGGGATAGAAAAAAAGGAAAAGAATGCGTGAGCAGGACACGACTCTGAATTAGGGAAAGACAAAACATCAGACTGGAGACTTTACTGGGGAAGTAAAGGACTCAAACTGGGGAGAAGAAGAAATTCCAAAGGAAAACACACCCATTGGAAAGACTCAAGCTGACTCACAAAATGCATGTACTGGGGAGAAGGCCAATACAGCAACACGAATAGAAACACAACTCCGCTGGGGAAATCTAGAAAAGACTTTCCAGAGGAGGCCAAAGGATGAGATGTTACCGGTTAGTGAGTAACAAACTCAGGAAGAATGAATATCTAAGACCTGTGTAAGGGTGAGAGATATCAATCAACCAACATCTGAGGAAGACCTGAAAAAGGTACATAAACTCAGGAAAATCTGACTCCACAGGGGACCAAGGTCATAATGGGGAGCAGAAAGGACGGAACACCAAGGATACCGGGTTGTAGGTATGTAACAGGTGACCGACCGAGGCGTGAATTGGTGTGTGTTCCAAAACACTCATCTTTCTGAAGAAAGCTAGAAAAGCAGACTTGTTTATAGGATGGATATTCGATTCTGTAAAGAATGCAAATCTTACTCAGTTGGGGAAATAAACAAAGGATCCGACAAAAGAGTGCATGAGATATATTATCTATAGCCGTCAAAACGTAGATAATAACCTCGCATGGAAGATTATCCTTAACCGGGTTGTAGGTTGTTTATAGAATAAAAATCCGAAATCGTGAATTGGTTTGTGTTCCAAAACACTCATCATCCTGAAGAGAGCGAAAGCAAACTTGTTTATAGGATGGATATTCGATTCCACAAGGAATACGAATCTTACTCTGCGGAGAAAACAATCAAAATATTGACCCAAGAGTGAAAGAGATATAATATCCATTACCGTCAGAACGTGGATAATATACTCACATGGAAGATTATCCTGAACCGGGTTGTAGGTTGTTTATAGAATAAAAATCCGAAATCGTGAATTGGTTTGTGTTCCAAAACACTCATCATCCTGAAGAGAGCGAAAGCAAACTTGTTTATAGGATGGATATTCGATTCCACAAGGAATACGAATCTTACTCGACTGGGGAAACACGAAAGGCTTCGACCGAAGAGTGAAAAAGAGATATATTATTCATTACCGTCAGAACGTGAATAATAACCTCGAGAGGAAGATTATCCTTAACCGGGTGGTAGGTTGTTTATAGGATAAAATCCGAAAAGAAAGGCATCGGGATACCAAACTAGGTATATGATGATGACCAATCAACAGGGAGCCACAACATTACCAAAAAGAGGGTAAATGAAAGAAGACTCGCCGGGGATACATTGATGAAAATCAATGATTCGGGGAACACAATCACTGACAAAAGGTGAAAGGGCCCGCTGGGGATAAAGTTGCTAGCATACGGTAATTATCCACAAAAGACTTGCTGGGGATATAAGTGCTTATTCAAGCAATTTATCCAAGCGAAGAAAAATCAACATCGAATACTCGATGAAGATAACCACAAAGAGGGGATTACATCTACCAAAAAAATTGGATAGAAAACCACAGAAGAGTAACCGTCATCGGTTGGGATGAACAACAAAGTTAACTCTGCTAGGGGAGAAAACAGGGTTTATAACTACCGGTTAGTAGGTAGAAAACCGCAAAGATAGGACTTACGACTGCTGGTTTGTAGGCAGAAGGCCATAAATTCCACTGAGGATAAGATGAATGAGCGCCGGTTTGTAAGCAACTATTCATTTATACCACAGGGAAACACGAGAGACAATTGAAAAAGGCCAATTTAGGATCGAACCAAAAAGGCAGACTGAATTAAAACTCGTCCTGATGAGGATATAACTCAAAAGGGAAAACCCGTCCCAATATGTGTGTTGGGAGGGAACAGAAAAAACCATCATCCACGAGGATGTATCTCAGTGGGGAAATGGCAGGAAAAGATAGACACTTTCTGCTTAGGGCTGACTCTAATTTGAGAGATTAAACACCCGACATCTGCTTGGGGAGATCTACTGGGGAGATCTGTATCACCATTAGCAGGGAACAACAAACAGGAGATTATATGGCAAAAAAAAATGCAACATGAATATCTGAATGTTTATGCATGAATATGCGTGATTTATGTTTGATGAATGCTGACAAAACAGACATTTCTAACACAAACAGGATCCAGGAAACAAACGCCTGGTACTATACTTCCAGGGGAAAAATCCAGCTGGAAAGCCAATCTGCTGGAGATCTTCATGCTGAAAAGCAAAAACCTGCGGGGAGAACCCGAAAATCAGAGATATCACAAAAATCTCTGAGTGATGGATCAGCAAACATCCCAACTGAGGAACAGAAAGTCACAACAGGCAACAACGGCCACAAAGACAAATCTGTTGGGGAATGGGAGAAGTCCCAAAACATCTGCAGGGGAACAAGAGTTCACTGCACAGGCGAGAACTGCTATGAAAGTGTCATACCCCAATTTTGGTCCTGAATTTTTTATGTTTTGCTTGGCATGCTTGGCCTAACTTAACTTTGGTTTTACATGAGGTTTGGTTTTGATCCAAAGTCATGGTGTTGTGATTGTGGATATATCTATGGTCTGGGACATTTGAAGAAAAAAACAGGTTTCTTGTGTTTCAAACCACTTGCCAGTCATGTTATTGGTTCATGGATACTATAACCTTATGGTCTTATTTCATGGTTTTGTTCATTCACATTATCAGTCAAGTTATCTTCTTCTCAAGAGTCAAACATTCAAGCCAATTGTGAAAACAACCTCCAATCTTTTTCATGTCATTTTAAACCAGTACATATGAGTCCATACAAAAAAAAATAAACAAATTGACACTTTTGACCAATTGTTGACTTTGGTCAACAGTTGACTTTTTGGTCAACTTTGACCAAAGTCAACCCAAATCCCTAATACCCTAAATTTTCATCCTAAAACCATAAATCCCATCCATTATCATCCACAATATGTCTGTTATATACAAAAAGCCAAAAAGTACATGTTGACCAAGTGTTGACTTTGGTCAATAATTGACTTTTTAGTCAACTTGGACCAAAGTCAACTTAAGTTATTTCCTATTCCAAACCCCAAGAACTTCCCATCCTAGTCTGATATTCCAAAGCCATGACAATATTGGACTTGCATCTTGCATTTGTTTCAAAATCCATGGTGATATGTGGTAATATACTTCCTGTTTATTGCATGCACACATGGCTTAGACCTGTAGCAGACCGCATCCTGAGCAAGCCACCACATTGGACATCAACTTGTAGTCTAAACATGAGCAAATACGACTTGCAAGGCATACCAAATCCTGCAGCAGCCATGATCCTGCCGCCAAGCATCAGCAGCCTGCAAAACCAATTCAGCACTGCAAGACCTTGCTGTAAACCACAAAACATGCCATGAAGCCAAGTCAAAACCGGGATATAACAGAAGCAATACACAAAGTCTCCATAGTGCAGCACCTGAACCATTGGATCAAGGTTCAAGGAACCTGAGCTATTGCTGCATCACCAGATAAACACCAACCCTGGAAAGGATAAATGGCCAGCTAGCAAGAATCACTAAAAAGAAAAAAAAACCTCTCTCGTTTGCTCAAGGGACAACATAGATTATACAAACTTCAATTGATATTTTTCACTGTTTGTATGTCCCATTCGGCGCCAAACAAAAACAGATATATGATGTCTCTACATCTTCTTTTTTACATTGCATTAAAATGCAATTAAAACTGCACAGAAATCAAAGCTGTTAGACAACATTTATTACTGCAAGAAAGAGACGAGAAAGGATAATATAACTGAACACCAACAGAATCAGCAATATTGGAATTTGGCTTGGTTTCAGGCGGTGATTTTGACGCACAACGTAGATCCTGTAAGATACTTAAGGTTGAACCTTTCAATTCCGACAGGAAGAGGATGTCTGTGCTCGTAGGTCTTCCTGATGGAAGGGTCCGAACTTTCTGCAAAGGTGCATCAGAAATAGTGTTGAAAATGTGTGATAAAATCATTGATAATAATGGAACAACGGTCGATCTTCCTCAAGAGAAAGCCAAGATTGTGAATGACACTATAGACGGATTTGCCAATGAAGCTTTGAGAACTCTTTGTTTGGCTGTCAAAGATATAGATGAAACACAAGGAGAAAACAACATCCCTGAAACTGGATATACTCTGATAGCCATTGTGGAAATCAAAGATCCTGTGCGCCCTGGAATTAAGGAAGTTGTTCAAAAATGTTTAGCAGTTGGAATATCTGTCCGCATGGTCACTGGTGATAACATAAATACAGCTAAGGCTATAGTTAGAGAATGTGGTATACTTACTGAGGGTGGTATAGCCATAGAAGGACCAGAATTTCGCAATTTGTCTCCGGAACAAATGAAGGATATCATACCAAGAATTCAGGTAATGGCACGATCCTTACCTCTTGACAAGCATACCTTGGTAACTCGTTTGAGGAGGTTGTAGCTGTTACTGGTGATGGAACAAACGATGCTCCTGCACTGCACAAGTCAGACATTAGGCTAGCCATGGGCATTACTGGAACTGAGGTTGCCAAAGAAAATGCTGATGTGATTATAATGGATGACAACTTCACTACCATTGTCAAAGTTGCCAAATGGGGACAGGCCATATACATAAACATTCAAAAATTTGTGCAGTTTCAGTTAACTGTCAATGTTGTTGCTCTAATTGCTAACTTCGTTTCTGCAAGCATCACTGGAGCTGCTCCAAACCTGCATCAACATGGACAGAAGCAGATCAAATGTGCTAACAACAATGGACATCACAAGTAATCACAAGCATTATGTTAAGCAGAATTGGGATTTGACAAGCCATCAATCTAAACCTACAAATTGTCATAACCTGTAACAGTTTCAATAAGTGACTAACCTAATTCCATGTAATGGCAATTCACACTTAGAACTTCACCAAACTCATTCACAAAATTCAATTCATTGACCAAGTTGGTATTAAGAAGAAAAACCTGTTCAACAGGTCATCACTTAGGCCAATAAACCAGTTCCACTTAAAAGCCTAACCTACAACGGCCAGTCAAAATCCTTTTCATTCATTCACAAACCAACCGAGTGTAGTGGCAATAGAAATTCACTGCAGTAACACAATTGAATTAGCTGGAAATTACAAGAAATTCACTGCAGTAGCACATAATAGCCAGTAAAGCTTAGAATTCAAGGGTTCCCAATTTGGCATCCAGACAAAAAACGAAGAGAAAGCATGAGTGCAGTTTACCGGTTCTGATTTAGCATCAAGTAAGGCCAATCCCGACTGAGCACATCCAAAGGGGATTCTGCAGAGACCTCTTTTGATGTCAAAACCCTAAAATGCGTGGAGGATAAATAGAGAGAAAGAGGAATCAGTAGAGGGGAGAGAGGATTGAGCGGCGAAAAAAAACTTCAAAAAAAGAAACCCTAGAGATTTGAAAAGGAGACAGAGGCTAAAGAACCTGGAGGCGGCGCGCTGTGGAGAGAAACCTAGAGCTTCATCTCATTGGCGTTTGGACGAAGCTGATACAAGGGCCAAGCAGGCAAACAAGCACGCTTCGGAGTTGAGTCGACGGAGGAGACTCATACCAAGTTTCTGTTACGAAGCCACTGGGATTCATTGTGAGTTTCTAAACAAGCTTTGAGCTCCATCAAAATCGTTTCCTCACAAACACCACAAACGCCACGATAACCAAGGGAGCCGTGACTGCGAAGAACAAAAGAGGGTTCGAGAAGCACTTATCCAATTGACTTGCTCCCAAAACTTCCCAATCCGGTACTTTTCTCCCCTTTTCGTCGTCTTACTTTCAGATTCATAAACATGTGTGATTCCTCTTTTCTTTGCTTTATTCATTCCGCTGCAAGATGATTGTTTTGGTGTCGTTTGATATCGGAAGCTTAACTTCGGCGATTAGGGTTCAGGATTGGGTGAATGTCCTTTGCATTTGTCGTGTGAGGAGATTGGATTTTTGACAGAGATGTTGTGTGCGAGGGTTTCAGAGTGAGGAGAGAAGTTTAAGTTGGAAATGGAACATCTTCGTTTGTTCATTTTTGTTTTATTTTAGGTGAGCTAAGGCCATTAATGATGACTCCTTTTCCACTGCCCAAGGTCACTGTTGGGTCTTTTCCTCCGTCACCCCATGTGACCGTTGGAGTTAGGGAGTCTCATTTCCTCACGTGTCCTCCTAGCAAAAGATGGAGAGACTTCTTGGATCCGGTCTAGGGTCCCCATGACCCTAATGGATCATGCCCATTTGGGCCTCTTGGATTTATGGCCCACACCCACTCTGTCTATTTTGGACATAATGATGGGCCTTAGGATCACTCAAACCCCCTTTTTTATTGTGTTTTTGTTTATGATAACATTGAATTTGTTTTCTATTATTTCTTTTCCTTTTCTTTTTTTTTTTTAAAAAAATAAAACAAATTCTATTTAATTTAAATGATTGATTTTATCAAATTAGATGTTATTTTTTTTATCGATACCCAAGTATTAGTCGTATGTTTTGTTATTATTACTATTATTTGTATTATCATCATTAATTATTTAACATGACTTATGTGGTGATTCTTTCTTTCTTCGAGGTCTATGCTTGTCTATTCGTTTGTACAAATTATTTGCCTTTATGTGTGGGTTATGTTACGATCCTGATAAATCATCACAATCTCATTGATAAAAAACCAAAAAAAACCATTTTAAAATTAAAAAAAATCATGTTTTTCTCGATTTAATATCGAACCCATTTTTTACACCCTTGTAAGTCGATTGCTTTTTAAGCATCGCCATCGACCTCACATAGCTTACTCTTGGGCTTTCTTACAATGAGCCGGTTCCTTTGCACTTACACTCATACATTGTTTAATGCTTTATTATTTCATTCTTTGATTATTTGATTCGATTATATACTTGTTTATATCTTAACTGTTTGATTAACTGTGGCCTATTTGTATGGTGTATGAGGCATATACTTATATTGCTTGATTGCCATGTCAACCCCCATTCATAACAAATGTATCCCTCTCCCATGAAGTGTATAATATTTATTCTTTCATTCTTTATTCATCTGTTAATACAAGAATTAAAATGAACATTCGATAACCATTTCAAAACAAGATCAAAACCTCGATCCAACGTCGAGTAATCATTTTTCAAAACCTAACAGAACCAGCACGTATTCATCCACCCTTTTGTAAGTCGATTGCTTTATGCATCGCCATCAACCTTGTAAGTCGATTGCTTTATGCATCGCCATCAACCTTGTAAGTCGATTGCTTCGTGCATCGCCATCTACCTTTTCCCCAACACTTCTCCTTGCTCTATTCGTCGATTCTTGCTCCGATTAGGTAGCACCCATTAGATAGAACCCTTTGCATGATAACATAGGTAGGATTCCCATATCCTTTTGCATGATAACATAGGTAGGATTCCCATATCCTTTTGCATGATAACATAGGTAGGATTCCCATATCCTTTTGCATGATAACATAGGTAGGATTCCCATATCCTTTTGCATGATAACATAGGTAGGATTCCCATATCCCTTTTGTATGATAACATAGGTAGGATTCCCATATCCTTTTGTATGGTAACATAGTTAGGATCCCTTTTTTTTTCTTTGCATGCTAACATTAGGTAGATATTCCCATTTGTAAATCCTAAACACCTAAGTACATATTGCATGACAACTTTAGGGCAGAGCTTCCCCACTTCTAGACCTTTCTGAGCGTCTCTGATCTCGTGGCATGTAGTCCGTTCTATTGCAAAGAGGTAACTGCCTAAGACTCGATTCAGCGAGCTGCGACACCTACTGCTAGGATGTGAACACATTGCCCACTCTCTTTTGACACAACTGGTGTCCTCCTTTGTAAGTCCATGTTCAGATGGCAACCCCTATGTAGGGGAACTACATCGCCCTGATCCTTGTTCCAGACAAGGTATGTAGGCAGGTGGTCGTGCGAGACCACTCCGGGCACCTTTCTTTTTCTTTTTGTGTGTGTTTTGGTTCGGATGCTGATATAAGTCCAGTGATTGGCAGTCGGGCTCCACGTTTGCCCTTTTGTGTGTGTTTTGGTTCGGATGCTGATGTAAGTCCAGTGATTGGCAGTCGGGCTCCATGTTTGCCACCTTTTTGTGTGTAGGTGTCTTGTTTTGTTTGGCGTGCGTGAGCCGAACTACGGCAACTCTGATTCTCATGTTCAGATGAGATACGTAGGCACAAGATGCGATGTCTTGCCGAGTTTGACTAACAACTAACAACTAATCCTTGTTTGCTTTCGCCCTCGTTGCGATCCTTTCTCTCGCCCTCGTTGCGATCGAGACATTCCCTTTCTCTTGCCCTAGTTGCAATCGAGACCCTTATTCTCGTAGTTAGTTTGAACTACGTTTTGCTCTAATTCTCATTCCCGATGAGATACGTAGGCATAAGACGCGATGTCTTAGCGAGCACACTCCTCTTTAACCCATAGGTACCCGAGCTACGAAGACTCTGATTCTCATTCCAGATGAGATACGTATGCAATGGATGCGATATCTATGCGAGTCATTTTTCTCTTGACCCTTTTAGTAAATAGTACATTAGATAAACACACACCCTTTAGACAAGAAACAACAAGAGTGGATCCCGTAGAGTACTACGGATGCGTAGGGGTGCTAATACCTTCCCTTCGCATAATCGACTCCCGAACCCAAGATTTGGTTGCGAGACCTTGTCTTTTCCTTTCCTTTCTCCAGGTTTACTTCGAGCGTTTCCTTTCCCTCCTTTGGGATAAATAACGCACGGTGGCGACTCTTCTGTCATTTCTTTCTCGCAGGTTGTTTTTTTTCGCACCTCTGTATTTTTCAAGTTGCGACAGCTGGCGACTCTGCTGGGGACGTGGTTTCCCTAAGCGAGTCCCTCCTAGCTTTTGTAGGTTTCTTGTTTATTGGGTGTTTATTCTTTTGTACAGTTATTTATTTTCAGCATTTACCTGCTTTACCTTATTGCATTCATGTACATATGCTTGCTGTATCTGTGGGTCGTTTGTTTGTTGGGTTGGGACTGTTCTATGAGAGATAAGCCCGCTACCCAGGCTTGAGTGTACACATAGGTGTTAGAGTGGATAGTCATGAGGCTTGCGTGGTATGTTGCTACGTTAAGTCGTTCATGAGACCCACATTCCAGACGAGGTTTCTGTTGGATATATTCTGTCCTATGGGTGTTCCATAATGACAGATATTCCTTTAGAAATCATCGACTCTGGTGACCATTTCCCGAGAACTCAGTCGAGGCCTCTCCTCCGAGACGCATTTATGTTAGCCCTGGTGGGCGCATTCTCGCTGCTCAATCCGAGGACCCCGAGACTGGGAACTTGCTTTAGGATATCCTGTTGAGGGGAGTCAGCGGAGGTCTTTTATCCCGTAATAATGCCAAACCTTCAGTGGTAAACGTATTATTCTCGACTGAAGGGCTAAAGCTGACAAACTTCTGTTCTTAGAACCTACCAGTGAGGGGCGGGCTAAATTCAGGAAACCTTAACCTCCAACCAACCCGGTTTTCTGGAGCAGAGTTTTGGTCTTGTATTATATTCCTCAGTGGGTTTCTCTTCGGACAGTGCAACCTGACAGATGTTCAAGCGGATACAGCAGTCCTGGTTTCCATGTCATTACATTGCATCACATCATTTTGCATTCATATCATTTAACACATGTTTATCCATTTCTAGGGGGTTTACATCTTCTTCTTGATTCCGGTCGGGGTTTTCTGTTTCTCCTGAGATGGATATTGGCAGGAAGAGACACGTCGCTTACAAGTTTCCAGTGGTTTGTTTGGAGCCTATTCAACAACTGATGAAGTCAATGGATCACGATTCTCTAGAAGGATTCCGGAAGGATTACGGTTTGATTCTAAGCTTCGTCACGGTTCTCTCCAAAGATCAACATGATGCTCTCTTTACACTGCTGCAGTTCTATGACCCTCCATTGAGGTGTTTCACATTCCCGGATTATATTTTGGTCCCTACTTTGGAAGAGATTGCCGGTTTTCTCAGAGTTCCTATCAAGTCACATTTGTTGTTCTACAGTTCTGAGTTACTGCCCGATCTCAACATGGTTGCTTCGGCCACATATTTGGGGAAATCAGTCTTGAAGGCTAATATATGTCAGAAGGGAGGAGTCAGTGGTTTTCATTTGAGTTTCTTGCTGGGAGAAGCAAGGAGGAGATTTGAAGATGGTGACCAGAGGGGTTTCAATGCTGTGTTGGCTCTTTGTGTGTATGGGATTGTCTTGTTCCCTAATGTTGCCAAATTTGTGGACATGGATGCAATACGCCTTTTTGTGTTGGGAAATCCGGTGCCGACCTTACTAGGAGATTTCTTTCATTCGGTGCATCACCGGAATGAGAATAGAAAAGGAGGATTGTTGAATTGTTGTGCGCCTTTGTTTTATAAATGGTTCAGTTCTCACCTACCCAAATCAGGAGCGTTCGTTGATGCCGAGGACTCGTTGGAAAGACTCAAGCTGACTCACAAAATGCATGTACTGGGGAGAACGCCAATACAGCAACACGAGTAGAAACACAACTCCGCTGGGGAAATCTAGAAAAGACTTTCCAGAGGAGGCCAAAGGATGAGATGTTACCGGTTAGTGAGTAACAAACTCAGGAAGAATGAATATCTAAGACCTGTGTAAGGGTGAGAGATATCAATCAACCAACATCTGAGGAAGACCTGAAAAAGGTACATAAACTCAGGAAAATCTGACTCCACAGGGGACCAAGGTCATAATGGGGAGCAGAAAGGACGGAACACCAAGGATACCGGGTTGTAGGTATGTAACAGGTGACCGACCGAGGCGTGAATTGGTGTGTGTTCCAAAACACTCATCTTTATGAAGAAAGCTAGAAAAGCAGACTTGTTTATAGGATGGATATTCGATTCTGTAAAGAATGCAAATCTTACTCAGTTGGGGAAATAAACAAAGGATCCGACAAAAGAGTGCATGAGATATATTATCTATAGCCGTCAAAACG
Organism: Lathyrus oleraceus; assembly: GCF_024323335.1. NCBI lineage: Eukaryota > Viridiplantae > Streptophyta > Magnoliopsida > Fabales > Fabaceae > Lathyrus > Lathyrus oleraceus. The sequence goes on from NC_066585.1 coordinate 210,160,493, forward strand.
TAGATAATAACCTCGCATGGAAGATTATCCTTAACCGGGATGTAGGTTGTTTATAGAATAAAAATCTGAAATCGTGAATTGGTTTGTGTTCCAAAACACTCATCATCCTGAAGAGAGCGAAAGCAAACTTGTTTATAGGATGGATATTCGATTCCACAAGGAATACGAATCTTACTCTGCGGAGAAAACAATCAAAATATTGACCCAAGAGTGAAAGAGATATAATATCCATTACCGTCAGAACGTGGATAATATACTCACATGGAAGATTATCCTGAACCGGGTTGTAGGTTGTTTATAGAATAAAAATCCGAAATCGTGAATTGGTTTGTGTTCCAAAACACTCATCATCCTGAAGAGAGCGAAAGCAAACTTGTTTATAGGATGGATATTCGATTCCACAAGGAATACGAATCTTACTCGACTGGGGAAACACGAAAGGCTTCGACCGAAGAGTGAAAAAGAGATATATTATTCATTACCGTCAGAACGTGAATAATAACCTCGAGAGGAAGATTATCCTTAACCGGGTGGTAGGTTGTTTATAGGATAAAATCCGAAAAGAAAGGCATCGGGATACCAAACTAGGTATATGATGATGACCAATCAACAGGGAGCCACAACATTACCAAAAAGAGGGTAAATGAAAGAAGACTCGCCGGGGATACATTGATGAAAATCAATGATTCGGGGAACACAATCACTGACAAAAGGTGAAAGGGCCCGCTGGGGATAAAGTTGCTAGCATACGGTAATTATCCACAAAAGACTTGCTGGGGATATAAGTGCTTATTCAAGCAATTTATCCAAGCGAAGAAAAATCAACATCGAATACTCAATGAAGATAACCACAAAGAGGGGATTACATCTACCAAAAAAATTGGATAGAAAACCACAGAAGAGTAACCGTCATCGGTTGGGATGAACAACAAAGTTAACTCTGCTAGGGGAGAAAACAGGGTTTATAACTACCGGTTAGTAGGTAGAAAACCGCAAAGATAGGACTTACAACTGCTGGTTTGTAGGCAGAAGGCCATAAATTCCACTGAGGATAAGATGAATGAGCGCCGGTTTGTAAGCAACTATTCATTTATACCACAGGGAAACACGAGAGACAATTGAAAAAGGCCAATTTAGGATCGAACCAAAAAGGAGGACTGAATCAAAACTCGTCCTGATGAGGATATAACTCAAAAGGGAAAACCCGTCCCAATATGTGTGTTGGGAGGGAACAGAAAAAACCATCATCCACGAGGATGTATCTCAGTGGGGAAATGGCAGGAAAAGATAGACACTTTCTGCTTAGGGCTGACTCTAATTTGAGAGATTAAACACCCGACATCTGCTTGGGGAGATCTACTGGGGAGATCTGTATCACCATTAGCAGGGAACAACAAACAGGAGATTATATGGCAAAAAAAAATGCAACATGAATATCTGAATGTTTATGCATGAATATGCGTGATTTATGTTTGATGAATGCTGACAAAACAGACATTTCTAACACAAACAGGATCCAGAAAACAAACGCCTGGTACTATACTTCCAGGGGAAAAATCCAGCTGGAAAGCCAATCTGCTGGAGATCTTCATGCTGAAAAGCAAAAACCTGCGGGGAGAACCCGAAAATCAGAGATATCACAAAAATCTCTGAGTGATGGATCAGCAAACATCCCAACTGAGGAACAGAAAGTCACAACAGGCAACAACGGCCACAAAGACAAATCTGTTGGGGAATGGGAGAAGTCCCAAAACATCTGCAGGGGAACAAGAGTTCACTGCACAGGCGAGAACTGCTATGAAAGCAACTCCAAAATAAGTCCACTGGGGAACAACCCACTAAGGGAGAACAGATCATCCACGTAGAATCTAACTGCACAAGCAACTCTACTGGGAAAATAAACAGCCATTCCATCGGGGAATACGCCCACTGAGGAGGAAGAATGGATCACACAAGTAGATTCTGCAACAAGCCACTCTGCTGAGGGGATAAACCATTCCGCTGGTGACTGCACTGGGGAGTGACGGGGTACTAGGGTCTCAAACCACCAATTACCGAATCTTCCAAAAGGAAAACACCCATGCTGCGAGACTACTGCTGGAGAAGAAACTGAGTCTTCAACAACCACTCTGCTTGGGGAACAGCCCCAACAAAAGCTCCGCTTGGGGAACCACCCCAACAACAAAACAGGAGAAAGAGGATACAGCCGAGCCAGGAATATGAACAAATGTCTTACCTGTTGGAAATCATGCCACCCTTGGGAGAGCACTGAGAGATTCTTAAGTATCCTTTCATCATTGTGAATGTTCACTTTGTTTAAAACAACAATTTTGAAAAAAAATATTTGTTTAAAACAATGACATTTTATCAATTAAAAACATGCAAAACATTTGTTGAATTGAAACAAATAAGAGTGCAAATAATTGGATAAAAAACTCAAATTGATTTGATGGAATGGTAGTCTGCAAATGGCAAGACTCCATAGATCTGTACAAATTTGAAATCAGTGATATATATTGGAAGAGGGCTACATTGAACATAATGATCCTTTCTCTACCAATTTGAATCTCGATGTATCCGAAGCATCTGTTGACGACGAATCGAGAATCTCTGACGAAATGACAACTGCGAAACAGAAGGTCTTGTCAGGATGCAGTTACTTGCCAAATCCCTAATTTTTGCCTAGATTGCCCCAAGGTGAGGTACTCCATCTAGCGGGATGCAAATATACTTTTTTTCATGTCTCTAACTTTTGCCTGGATTACCCTTGCGGGTTTTCCACCGAGACGCTCATTTTTGCCTAAGCCGCCCTTTCGGGTTTTCAACTTAGCGAGCTATTCTGTTTTTCTTTTGCATATACTTTTTTTTTAGGCAAAGTATTTCTTGACTGCATCTGAATTCACAAGACGAGTGAAATCCTCCCCACCCATTGTTGTAAGCATCAAAGCACCGCCTGAAAAGGCTCTCTTAACAACATATGGACCCTCGTAGTTTGGAATCCACTTGCCCCTGGAATCGAGCGCGAAAGACAAGACTTTCTTGAGCACGAGGTCACCTTCTCGGAACACACGAGGCTTGACCTTCTTATCGAATGCTTTCTTCATTCTCTGCTGATATAACTGACCATGGCACATGGCAGTCAATCGCTTCTCTTCAATCACATTCAACTGGTCGTAACGACTCTGAATCCATTCAGCATCAGTCAACTTGGCTTCCATCAAGACTCGCATTGATGGGATCTCCGCCTCTATTGGGAGAACAGCCTCCATGCCGTAAACAAGAGAGAAAGGGGTTGCCCCTGTTGAAGTGCGGACAGATGTACGATAACCATGCAAAGCAAATGGTAGCATCTCATGCCAATCCTTGTACGTAACTGTCATCTTCTGGATAATCTTCTTGATATTCTTATTAGCAGCTTCAACAGCCCCATTCATCTTAGGTCTGTAGGGAGAGGAATTATGGTGTGCAATCTTGAACTCAACGCACAACTCATCCATCATCTTATTATTCAGATTAGATCCATTATCAGTAATGATCTTATCTGGCACACCATAACGGCAAATCAGCTGGTTTTTGATAAATTTCACAACCACCTGCTTGGTCACATTCGCATACGAAGCGGCTTCAGCCCATTTGGTGAAGTAATCAATTGCTACGAGAATAAACCTGTGACCGTTGGACGCCTTCGGTTCAATCATGCCGATCATGTCAATTCCCCACATAGAGAAAGGCCATGGTGACGAAATCACATTCAGAAGTGTCGGAGGAATATGAATCTTATCCGCATAAATCTGACACTTATGGCATTTCTTCACATATTTGCAACAGTCAGACTCCATTGTCAGCCAATAGTAGCCTGCTCTCAACATCTTTCTAGCCATGGCATGTCCATTGGAATGAGTACCAAATGAACCCTCATGGACCTCAGTCATCAACAGGTTTGCTTCGTGTCTATCCACGCATCTGAGCAAAACCATGTCAAAATTTCTCTTATACAACACTTCACCATTGAGGTAGAAACTGCCTGACAACCTTCTCAAAGTTTTCCTATCTTTCACAGATGCCCTAGGCGGGTAGACCTGGTTCTGGAGGAAATTCTTGATATCAAAATACCAAGGCTTGTCATCATTCACTTCTTCAACTGCAAATATGTGAGCTGGTCTATCCAAGCGCATCATGGCAATATTGGGGACTTCATTCCACCGTCTGACCACAATCATCGAGGCAAGTGTAGCAAGAGCATCTGCCATCCGATTATCCTCTCGAGGTATATGATGGAAGTCAACTTCTGTAAAGAAAGTTGAAATCCTCCTCGCATAATCTCTGTATGGAATAAGACTGGGCTGACTCGTCTCCCATTCTCCCTTGATCTGATTGACAACCAGGGCCGAATCACCATACACATCAAGATGCTTGATTCTCAAATCAATACATTCTTCCAGTCCCATAATACAGGCCTCATACTCAGCCATATTATTCGTGCATTTGAAAGTTAGCCTTGCTGTAAACGGAATATGTGTGCCATGAGGAGTAATGATTACTGCCCCAATTCCATTTCCGTACTGATTTACAGCGCCATCAAACACCATCGTCCATCTGGAACCAGGTTCCGGACCTTCATCAAGTGTAGGCTCATCACAATCTTTCATTTTCAAATACAGAATTTCCTCGTCTGGGAAGTCGTACTGAACAGACTGATGATCTTCAATCGAATGGTGCGCTAAATGGTCCGCCAAGATACTACCTTTGATAGCTTTCTGAGCTCGATACTCGATATCATACTCAGATAACAACATCTGCCAATGGGCAATCCTCCCAGTTAAAGCAGGCTTCTCGAAGATATACTTAATTGGATCCATTCTGGATATCAACCAAGTTGTATGATTTATCATGTACTGGCGCAAACGCTTAGCCGCCCAAGCCAAAGCACAACACGTCTTCTCAAGCATAGAGTATCGAGACTCACAATCAGTAAACTTCTTACTGAGGTAGTAGATAGCAGATTCTTTCTTCCCTGATTCATCTTGCTGACCCAGGACACAACCCATCAAGTCTTCAAGAACGGTCAAATACATGATCAGAGGTCTTCCTTCTACAGGCGGGGACAAGATCGGAGGTTCGGACAGATACTCTTTGATACTGTCGAAAGCTTTCTGGCAATCCTCGGTCCAATCATGAGACTGATCTTTCCGAAGGAGCTTGAATATCGGCGCACATGTGGCAGTCATGTGGGATATAAATCTGGAAATATAGTTCAAGCGGCCAAGAAAACCTCGGACTTGCTTCTCAGTTTTGGGTGCAAGCATCTCTTGTATGGCTTTGACCTTTGCAGGATCAACCTCAATACCTCTCTCGCTGACAACGAAACCCAACAACTTGCCGGAACGGACTCCAAATGTACATTTGTTTGGATTCAGGCGAAGTCTGAACTTCCTCAGACGCTGAAAAAGCTTCAACAAATGCTCAACATGTTCAACTTCCGTTCGGGACTTAGCAATCATATCATCAACATAGACCTCTATCTCCTTGTGCATCATATCATGAAACAAGGTAGTCATAGCTCGTTGATATGTGGCTCCGGCGTTCTTCAAACCGAAGGGCATCACTCGATAACAGAATGTTCCCCAAGGTGTGATGAATGTTGTCTTCTCCATATCTTCGGGTGCCATCTTGATTTGATTATATCCGGAAAATCCGTCCATAAACGAAAAGACTTTGAATTTAGCTGTATTGTCTACCAACATATCAATGTGTGGTAGAGGAAAATCATCTTTCGGACTAGCTTTATTCAAATCTCTGTAATCGACACACATACGGACTTTTCCGTCCTTCTTAGGCACAGACACAATATTGGCCACCCATTGAGGATATGTAGAAGTCACCAGAAACCCCGTATCAATTTGCTTTTGAACTTCCTCTTTGATCTTCACTGCCATATCTAGATGAGTTCTTCTGAGCTTCTGCTTCACAGGCGCGCACTCAGGCTTCAAAGGCAGGAAATGTTGCACAATATCTGTATCTAGACCCGGCATGTCTTCATATGACCAAGCAAAGATATCGGAATATTCTCGCAGCAAACTGATCAACCCCTTCTTGACAGACTCTTCAAGGAGTGCCCCAATCTTCACCAAACGAACACAATCCTCAGACCCCAAGTTGACTGTCTCCAGATCCTCGAGGTGCGGCTGAATGATCTTCTTCTCGTGCTCAAGGAGACGGGTAATCTCATCAGGAATCCCTTCAACATCATCTTCCTCTGCCTCGAATACAGGGAATTCAAAATTGGGAGATGGCGTTGGATCATTATGTTCAATGGGTTTTAGAATCAACCTGCATAATGATTTTGGTTAATGAAAAACTTCAGAATTTAAACAAGCAAATCATTATGCAGATGAAAAAGGATTGCTTTTATTCTTGTTTTTATGGGTTTTTTGTGATCACTGATTTCATGCAAAAGCAAAAAGTGAAAACAAATGGAAAAACAAATGTTTAACAATGCATTAATTGAATGAAAATATCATTGTATTAAATGCTGCCAACAATGTCATCACTTCTCCTTTTGGCATGGGAGAAGGGTTTTCAAACAAAGTGAACCATTACTCTGATCTATGGATGACTGTAGGAACATCTACAGCGACCCAATTATGGCAGACTCCACCAGGTATGATGAAGTTGCTCAGATCCTCTGCATCCTCTTCCAAGATAGCAGCAGCTTCTTCAGTCTGATCAGCATGGATGAAACCTCCACTCTTGAACAAACCTTGCTCGTTGAATGCCCCAGAACAATAGCCAATGCCATCCCGGGATTTGTTGTCTTCAAGCTCAATCATCTTCCTCAAACCAGCAACTGCACCATATTCAATGGCCAGTTTCGCATCACGGTAGGAAGCAAATGAAGGAGACTTCTTCTCAATCGGCTCAGCAATAGATAAAGCTTAGAACGGGGTTCCAACCTCATCCTCAGCATCAATATATGAGAAAGAAGACAGATGGCTAACCAGGAGAGCCTTTTCTCCTCCTACCACGACCAGTTTCTTGCTTTTGACAAATTTCAGCTTCTGGTGTAGGGTGGATGTCACGGCGCCAGCCTCGTGAATCCATGGTCTACCAAGGAGACAGCTATAAGATGGATGGATATCCATAACCTGAAAGGTAACTTGGAAATCACTTGGTCCAATTTTGATTGGGAGATCAACTTCCCCAATCACAGTCTTACGCGACCCATCAAAAGCCTTCACAACAACACCACTCTGCCTCATGGCAGGCCCCTGATATGACAACTTTGAGAGAGTGGTCTTTGGCAATACATTCAAAGACGATCCATTGTCCACCAGCACATTGGACATGGCATTAGTCTTGCAGTTCATAGAGATATGTAGAGCCATGTTGTGGTCTCTTCCCTCCTCAGGGAGATCAGCGTCACAGAAACTCAACGTGTTGCAAGCAGTAATGTTTGCAACTATACTATCAAACTGTTCAACGGTGACATCATGATCAACATATGCCAAGTCCAAAACTTTCTGCAGAGCCTCCCTATGGGGTTCCGAATTCAACAGCAAAGATAGAACGGAGATTTTGGACGGCGTTTGTAGAAGCTGGTCTACAACATTGTACTCACTCTTCTTGATGAACCTCAGCATCTCATCACATTCTTCATTCACAGTGCCACTCGGGCCAACAGAAGAAGCAGGAGTCTTTTGTACAGAGGAGGGTTTTGCAACAGCAAGTGCCGGGTTCTGAACATTCATAGCAGTCCCAACCGGACGCTCAACAGAATCAGAAGCAACGTGAGCCTTCGGGGGTGCAGAAAACACACGACCACTACGGGTCAACCCGCTCACATCAGCAATATTAGTCTGTCATACCCCAAAATTTGCCCGTTAATTTCGCAAGACTTTTTTGAGGCACCCCAACTTATTTTCCAAGGCATTGACCTTAAAGGAACCAAAACCCAGCTCGCAGATGGCCAAATCCAGAAAATGGCCCAAACTGGCATGCTCGCTAGGCGAGCAAATCCTTCGCCTAGCGAACCCTTCGCTACAATACTCGCCTAGCGAAGCTTGCGAATACCATAAAATTCTGGGCTTTATCCTGAGCCCATTAGGTCACAATAAACCATTATAAATACCAACTTTAGTCAGGAAAAGAAAAAAAGAGGAAACGGGGACGGGAGATAGAGAGAAAGCACAGCAAACCCTGGAGGCTAACCCAGAGAATTCAGAGCAACCCTAAAGGAAACCCTGAAGGAAACTCATCCGCATCAAGGTCACCTCCGCCCAACTCAATCCGACTTGCCAATTCAAGGTTGCAATTCGATTGCAAACAGATTTGTATTATTATTACCGCTTTATGTTCTTAATTTGCATGTGATATTATAATTGAATTCATAAACATATTTGAGGTTTTGCATGTGAATTTAAGTGTGCCTGAATATTGTGAATGTTGAACCATGTAATTTGTGTATTGGACGCCATAAGGCATGCAGCAGGCTGAGGTCATATTGTTCTGAAATTCAAAACCCGCAGCCGCTCGCTAGCACATCGCTAAGCGAGCATGCAGCGAGTATTCGCTAGGCCTTCGCTAGGCGAGGCAGAGGCGAACGTGACAGTCGCTAATATTTTGGGTGTTCTGTTCTGTGCTTATTTGATCCGTTCTATGTTAATCATGCGTTATTCTGCCTGACATTCCTACTGTTGTGTTTTCCTTTGCGGTGTAATCCTCGATTGCACCCCCAGTTGGTATTCTGACCTGTGTGCTGAATGTTGTAAGGGTTCACATATTCCCAGGAACAAGTAGCTTGCTAGGTATTCCACTTTATTTGTGGGATACCTTTGTGGAGATTCATCCTATTTTTACTTAATTGATTTTAATGTAGAGATTCATCCTATTTGTTTAATTGATTTTAATGTGGAGATTCCTCCTAATTACTTGATTAATATGGACCTAATTACCTAATTGATTATAACTACCTAATCGATCGTAAAATATTGTCGTTGAATATGTGATCTTGGACCTCTCTTGTTGCCTTACGATATTACGGCATTATGGTCATGTCCCGCGAATGTAGGGATACACTTAGCAAAGACCCTTCGGTTAAATCATCATGTCCCTATAAAATAAATCATAGTCCCTCGGATGTTGCCTGCGAATATATGATTTTGCCCCTCGATGACCCTTCGTTGTAGCCTACGGTTAAATGATGATCGTCCCTTCGAATGCTAAGGTATCCTTACAAATGTTACCTTTAATGACCAATCGATGATCCCACGATGACCCTTTTACATCCAAAGGATAAAACTACTTACTTCTTAATAGTAAGGACAGTTTTACCCTCATAAGGATAGGAAATGCCCATAAAGGCCTTGGGTAGGTATAACCCTTAATTGCTGGCCCACCACCTAAAACGTTTTTCACACCCCACACCTTTCAAAACATCTTGAGAAAATCACCACTTGGTATACATTCATACTAGAATCATTACCGAGTTATATTTTTCTAAGTAACTTTCAAAACTAAACGAGATAACCACTTTGTATACATACAAGAATCATTACAAAGTTAAATTCTCTTTTCAAAACATTTTTTAAGAAATTCACAAACACTTTTTCCAGACAAACATAAGTGATCCAGCAATTAAGAGCCCATGGATAACCATGGATACAAAGGGTGCTAACACCTTCCCTTTGTATAATGTACCTCCCGAACCCAAAATCTAATTAAGGTCTTTCCTGTTCTTTTCCACCTTTCCTTATTGGATAAAAGAAAAGTCGGTGGCGACTCTTGCTATCCGCGACATTTGCTTTCCAAAGCAAAACACATAAAGTCAGTTCACCGTATGACAGAACTGGCGACTCTGCTGGGGACCCTTAAAAAGAGAGGTTACCTTAAAAACAAGATCACTTATTCAAATTGTCTGATTTACTTTTAAGGGATTGCTTGGGTATTTTATGCTTGAGTGAAAGATCCTACACCCGGATCTAGTGTACATTAGGTAAGTAGCAAAAGATCATCGCGACTATCCGGCGTATACTGGAATGGTCAAAATGATGGCTACGGTTAATGTGACACTTTGGAGGTCCTGATGTTCCTCATGTTTACTTGAGGAAAAATTTGGCTTCCGCGTGGTGTCATCAAGGCATTAACCAGACCTTTAGAACCCTAATTGACTCATCCTAGCCATTAGAAAGTAGTGAGATAACTGACTTCGGTTCCGACGGGGGTTGGTTGAGACTCAATATTACACTCTTTGAGATTGGACTTTAGGGAAGCTTTGGTCAACCACTTGGTGTTGCACTGAAGTGGACTTAAAGGAAGGTCAATGATTTGAGATCCTTCTAGAACCCGGTTACTATTCTAGGACAGGTTGAACCAACCAAACTTCAGTGGGGAGGGTAATTACCTATGGAACTCATGCAGGCCTTAAAACCTAGGAATGATGGTTGTGTGACTTGTTTGTGCTTGTTACTTATTTAACATCATAACATCATAACATCATAACATCATAGCATCATAACATTGTACTAACCATTTCAAGGACTTAGGGATTTAGCTTTGCTCTGTTAAACAGGTTATGGCTTCCAGGAAGACCATCCGGATCAATCTTGTAGCGATCTCTCCTCAACTCAAGGATTTAGTGTCAGAACTTCCTGATCAGACTCAGTTCGTCAAGAAACATGGTTCTCTCCTCAGTTTGGTTACCACTGGTTTCAAAGAAGATATGATGAGGGTTCTATTCCAGTTCTTCGATCCTAAACATCATTGCTTCACATTTCCAGATTATCAGTTGGTACCCACATTAGAAGAATTCTCCAGGATGCTTGGGATACCTATCCTTGATCAAACACCTTTCAGTGGTTTAGAAAAGATTCTGAAGTCTGAAGAAGTTGCCGCGGCTTTGCACATGACAAAGTCCGATATCGAAACCAATTGGGTAACAAGAAGTGGAGTTAAGGGTTTACTTGCCAAGTTTCTGATAAATAAGGCCCGAGAATTCTTAAAGGTTATGAATGTCCATGCTTTCGAAGACGTTCTAGCATTACTAATCTATGGGTTGGTGTTATTTCCTAATCCAGACCAATTCGTAGATATGAATGCTATTAAGATATTTCTCACTCATAACCTTGTGCCTACCTTGCTTGGAGACATTCTGCATTCCCTTCACAACCGTACTATGAAAAGGCAAGGGACTCTCATGTGCTACGTACCTTTATTATCTAGGTGGTTTATTTCGCACCTTCCTCAATCAGTCTTGAAGAATGAGCAAAATTTGAAATGGTCTCAAAGGATAATGTCGCTCTCCCATTCAGACATCCGTTGGTGTCCTCATCTCAAAGAAAATGTTATCCTCATTGACCGTTATGGAGAATTCTCTAATGTACCACTCCTGGGGATAAGAGGAGGTATTACTTATAATCCTGCTTTAGCCCTACGTCAGTTTGGTTGTGCTCGAAGAGATGGTCCACATGAAATAATTATCCAAGGCACTGTGTTTGATTATGACAATGACTCTCAAGGTCTCCGTCAAAGATTTGTACGAGCTTGGGGCATGGTGAAAAGAAGCACTGTAGGACAGAAAAACTCTATTCCTATGGAACCTTATCTCAGATGGGTACGCGCCAGAGCTCGTGAACTTGGCATGCCATATCTTGCAGTCGGACCGCTGATTGTTGAACCAGAAGTTGAAGGAGGTACTCCTCAGATCATTCCTTATCCAGATATGCCTACCGATGTTGAAGAGCTAAAGAAATCCTGGATCCAGTTGAGAGAGGAAAGGGATACTTTTGAAGCTCAGTTCTGTGCTGAAAGGAAGAAAGTGTTAGAGCTCACCAGCCAGCTTAATGAGGAACGAAGACTCAACGCATATCTTCGCCCAAAAAGAAGCCGTCCCTGGGAGATTTGAGCTTTCATTGTATTTTTATTATTTCCTTTTGTAATGAACATTGATTAAAAAAATTATTCCCTCTTTTTGGTGGTTTACGCAAAGTTAAATTCCAAAAGTCCTTGAAAACATTTCATACATTGCATAGCATGACATAACATTGCATAACAGGTATTCTAAAGGATCTATGTTCTCACGGTCTTCCTATTGCAAACAGAAAAATGGCTCTCGAACAAACTGTCAAAGATCTCCAGGCTCAGAATGCTCAATTCCAGGAGATGATGCTGAGCTTATCCAAGGGGCAGGAGGAACTGAAGGCTCTCTTGCTCGAGAAGAAGAAAGACCAGAAACCTGTGAGTTACATTAACCCGGGAAGAAGGCGTAAAGGACAGGCTGCGGGAGTCAAGATTAGACTTCCGAAGGATCAAGAAGAGGAGACAGAAAATGATTCGGAAGATGAGAATGCTGATCCTCTCAACCAGGAGGACGACGAGGAAGATTATGAAGATGAACAGTACTCTCCAAAAGAGGATAAGTATAAGTTGCTGGAAGAACGTATGCTAGCTATGGAGGGTCAAAAGGCGCCCGGTCTGGATTTCGAAAGCTTGGGACTGGTCTCTGATGTGGTCATTCCTCGCAAATTCAAGATCCCCACTTTCACTAAGTATGATGGTGCGTCTTGTCCTCAGATGCATTTGAGAGCTTATGTGAGAAAGATTCAGCCGTATACGACTGATAGGAAACTATGGATCCATTTCTTCCAGGAAAGCTTGTCTGGCACACAGTTGGAGTGGTATTATCAGCTCGAGAGCTCTAACATCCGCACCTGGACTGATTTAGCGAAAGCTTTCTACAAGCACTACCAATACAATTCTGAATTGGCGCCTACTCGACTACAGTTGCAGAATATGACTATGGGCTCTAAAGAAAGCTTCAAGGAATATGCTCAAAAATGGAGAGATTTGGCTGGCAGAGTCAAACCCCCTATGACTGATCGAGAATTGGTGGACATGTTCATGGGTACACTGACTGGTCCATTCTACAGCCATCTACTGGGAAGTTCTTCATCAGGTTTCACTGACCTTATATTGACGGGTGAACGTGTTGAAAGTGGTATTCGAAGTGGAAAGATACAGGCAGCTACCTCCGCAAGCACCAGAAAGACCCATCAGGGAAAGAATGAGTCAAATGTTGTGTATGGTGAAAGGGGTCATAACAAGAAAAGCCGTGACTATACCATCGGAGCAGTTACAATTGCAGCCCCGCCAGCTCAAAACTTCCAGCACAGACAAGACAGGCCAAGAAGGCAGTTTACCAAGATCAATATGACTTTAGCACAAGCACTACAGGGTATGCTGAAGGCGAATTTAACTACCCTCAGAGACCCTCCTGCGAATGTCAACACTACTTCTCCTCGTTATAATCCCAATGCCAGGTGTGCATATCACTCCGATGGCCCCGGGCATGATACAAACGATTGTTGGTTGTTGAAGAATAAAGTTCAGGATATGATCGACGCGGGAGAAATTGAATTTGATCCTCCGGAGACTCCTAATGTCATCACTGCTCCTATGCCTAACCATGACAAGACTGTTAATTCTGTGAATGACAATTCTCACATTGCTAATGTGGCGGACTTAACATCTCCTCTCCTGATCATCAAGAAGAATTTATTGCAAGCTGGTTTATTTCCAGGTTGTGCTGAAAGTTGCGATCTTTGTGTACTTCGACCCAACGAGTGCTTGAAGTTGAGGAATGGTATTCAACGGTTGATGGACGATCGTACAATTCTCTTCGAAAAGATTCCTAAGATGGAAAACCCTGCGGAAGAAGTATCTGTGATTGCCAGGTCCAAAGGTCCAGTGAAGATTACCGTTACTAGAGTACCTGTGAAGATTACTGCTGAGCCCAAGGTAGCTCCCCTAATCATTACTGCACCTGGCCCAGTACCGTATTCCTCAAGCAAAGCCATTCCGTGGAATTATGGAGGTGATATTTACATCCATGGCATGAAGCAAGTTGGTAATTCTGCTAATCCTAATGACATTGTTGGGACTAGTAAAGTTACTCGAAGTGGAAGGATCTTCTCTCCAGAAATCTCGCATCCCGCCCCTGAAACCCGAGGAAAGGAACCAGTTAACCCTTCTCAGTCAGGGACACCCGTCGAAGTTACTACTGAAGATGTGGTAGAACAGCTGGGGCATACTCCGTCTAAGATCTCGATGTTATCCTTGTTATTATCTTCTGAATCTCATGCCAATGCATTGATAAAATTCCTGAAGACTGCTCATGTACCTCAGGAGACATCCGTCGATCAGTTCGAAAACTATGTTGCTCACCTGGCTGTTGATAATGGCCTAGGCTTTTCTGATGCTGACCTGACACAGCAGGAAAGAATCACAATAAAGCTCTGCATATCTCCATTGAGTGTAAGGGGATCACTTTGTCTCATGTGTTGATCGATAATGGCTCTTCTTTGAATGTACTACCGAAAGTCATGCTCGATAAACTTGACTGTAAAAGCATTGAACTGAAGCCTAGTGACATTGTGGTGCGTGCTTACGATGGTGCGAAGAGTGTTGTCCATGCTGAAGTGGTTCTCCCTATCAAGATAGGACCTCAAGTCTTCAACACTATCTTTCACGTAATGAACATTCGTCCTGCCTATTCCTGCTTGCTGGGACGCCCTTGGATTCATGGGGCAAGTGCTGTAGCTTCATCTCTCCATCAAAAGCTGAGGTATCCAATAGAGGGTAAGATTGTCACTGTGTGTGGAGAAGAAGAATATATTGTCAGTAGTGTGAAGGCCTTCAGATACGTCGAGATGGATGGTGAATTCTTTGAGACTCCTTCTCAGTCATTTGAAGTAGTTCCTCCGACCAGCCCTGTCCTTAAGCCAACTCCCCTGGTGCCCAAGGTTATTCGTGCTCCTCCTGCCATGATTTCTATGAAAGATGCCCAAGCCGTGGTTGAAAACGGTGGTCGTACTGGTTGGGGTCAACTAATCAACGTACCATATAAGTATGACAAGTCTGGTCTGGGATTTAACTCTGAAAGGATGGTCAAAGATCAGATTAATGTTGTAGAAGATGTTGATAGCGATTGCGACCTGGATAGCTGGATTTTCCTAACAATTGGTGACGGACTCAATAATTGGAAGGCTGAAGACACTATCCCGATTTCCTTTAGTCATGAGTAATTGTTATTGTCTGTTTTAGGGTTGCAATTTTTTAAATTTTACAATTGAACTTCTTAAAGCAGTGTGTCTATGCCCGGGGCACAATAGCTAATTTGTTAAGGGTTTTGTCATTTTCATAAGCATATTCACATTCAATAAATCAATGGACTTTTTGCATTCAAATATTGCGCTCTCTATCTTTCCTGTCATCTTCCGAAAAAGCTATGTTTTCTTACACACACTCACGTAACGAATTGTAGATCCATACCCACTCTGGATCCTGTTGATCATAGTTCTACTATTGTTCATTATGACTTTGAAAATCCGATCTACCAAGCCGAGGATGGAAGTGAGGAAGATTGTGAAGTACCTGGAGAACTTGCCAGACTGGTACTGCAAGAAGAGAAGACTATACAGCCGCATGAAGAGTCAATCGAAATTGTAAACCTGGGTACTGAAGTGGACAAGAAAGAAGTCAAAATAGGAGCAGGCTTGGAAAACAGTATTAAAGAAAGATTAATTCAGATGTTACATGACTATGTAGAGATTTTTGCTTGGTCTTATGAAGACATGCCAGGATTGGATACTGATATAGTAGTGCATCGTTTGCCAACGAAGGAAGATTGTCGTCCTGTTAAGCAAAAGGTTCGTCGCATGCGTCCTGAAATGTCCGAGAAAATCAAAGCCGAAGTAATGAAACAATTTAACGCCGGTTTCCTAGCCGTTACTTCTTATCCTCAATGGGTCGCTAATGTGGTACCAGTGCCGAAGAAGGATGGTAAGGTGCGAATGTGCGTAGATTACAGAGATTTGAATAAAGCGAGTCCCAAAGATGACTTTCCACTTCCGCACATTGATGTTCTGGTAGATAACACCGCTCAACACAAGGTATTCTCATTCATGGATGGATTCTCGGGTTATAATCAGATTAAGATGGCACCTGAAGACATGGAGAAAACTACATTTGTGACGCAATGGAGCACTTTCTGTTACAAAGTAATGCCATTCGGTTTAAAGAACGCCGGGGCAACGTACCAGCGTGCTATGGTGGTTTTGTTCCATGATATGATTCATCATGAAATAGAAGTATATGTGGATGACATGATAGCCAGATCTCATACTGAAGAAGAACATCTCGATCATTTGTACAAATTGTTTGAGAGGTTGAAGAAATACAAGCTGAGATTGAACCCGAACAAATGCACCTTTGGAGTAAGATCCAGTAAACTCTTGGGATTTATTGTCAGTGGTAAAGGAATTGAGGTTGACCCGGCTAAGGTGAGAGCTATCCAAGAAATGCCAGTGCCATGTATAGATAAGAAAGTCAGAGGTTTCTTGGGACGTTTGAATTACATCGCCCAGTTTATCTCCCATTTAACTGCTACCTGCAAACCCATCTTCAAACTACTGAGGAAGAATCAAGAGATGATATGGAATGATGAATGTCAAGAAGCTTTTGACAAAATCAAGAAGTATCTCCAAGAACCTCCGATCCTGATGCCACCAGTTGAAGGAAGACCTCTAATCATGTATTTGACCGTGTTAGAAAATTCAATGGGGTGTGTGTTGGGGCAACATGACGAGTCTGGTCGAAAAGAGCATGCCATATACTACCTTAGCAAAAAGTTTACCGAATGTGAAACAAGATACTCACTGCTCGAGAGAACTTGTTGTGCTTTGGCCTGGGCTGCTCGCCGACTAAGACAGTATATGTTGAATCATACCACTTTATTGATTTCTAAGATGGATCCTATCAAATACATATTTGAGAAACCTGCCCTCTCCGGAAGAATAGCGAGATGGCAGATGATTTTAACAGAGTATGATATCCAGTATACTACCCAGAAAGCAATCAAAGGAAGCGTGCTAGCTGATCATTTGGCTCATCAAGCAGTGGATGATTACCAATCTATGAATTTTGAGTTCCCAGATGAGGATGTCATGCTTGTTACTGATTACGAAGAACCTGGACCAGATGAAGGACCCGAACTAGGATCCCGATGGACTATGGTTTTCGATGGATCTTCTAATGCGTTGGGTAATGGTGTTGGTGTTGTAATTATTTCTCCCAAGGGTTGCCATACGCCTTTCACTGCTAGACTATGTTTCAATTGTACCAACAATATGGCCGAGTATGAAGCATGTCTTTTGGGACTCAGAGCTGCTATAGACCTGCGAATCAAGTTTTTGAGTGTGTACGGAGACTCAGCATTAGTAATCAGTCATATCAAAGGAGAATGGGACACTAAACATCCGAATCTCATCCCTTATCGAGAGCGGGTGTTGACATTAATCCCATACTTTGAAAAGATTACATTCGAACATATTCCACGAGAAGAGAATCAGTTGGCAGACGCCTTGGCCACCATGTCATCTATGTTCAGAGTCAGATGGGACAATGAAGCTCCCAAGATCACCATTGAACGACTAGATGAACCAGCATATTGTTATGAACTTAACGCTGCTGAAGTAGAAGAGAAACCTTGGTTCCACGAAGTAAAAAGATATTTAGAAGCTCAGGAATACCCTGAAGGGGCATCCATCAATGACAGAAAATTCCTGAGGAAGTTCTCCGCTAAATTCTTTTTGAGTAATGGAATATTATACAAACGTAATCATGATTCGACTTTGCTTCGTTGTGTGGATAAAAAGGAAGCCGAAAAGATTATGGAAGACATGCATGACGGCATTTTTGGGACTCACTCTAGTGGACATACAATGGCCAAGAAGATTCTGAGATCAGGGTATTATGGGTCTACCATGGAAGCTGATTGCCACCATCACTCCAGAACTTGTCACAAGTGCCAGATCTATGCGGATAAAGTACATGTGCCTCCTGCTCCTTTAAACGTGTTGACAACCCCTTGGCCCTTTGCAATGTGGGGCATTGACATGATTGGGGAGATTAAACCTACTGCTTCTAACGGACATCGCTTCATTCTTGTTGTGATTGATTACTTTACAAAGTGGGTAGAGGCAGCCTCATTTGCTTCTGTTACCAAGAATGTGGTGGCACGGTTCATCAAGAATAGTCTTATTTGCCGATATGGCGTCCCTGAAAGAGTTATCACTGATAATGGCACTAATTTGAACAACAAGATGATTATTGAACTCTGCACTCAATTCAAGATAAAACACCATAACTCTTCTCCGTACCGGCCAAAGATGAACGGCGCCGTGGAGGCTGCTAATAAGAATATCAAGAAGATCATACAAAAGATGACAGTAACGTACAAAGACTGGCATGAGATGTTACCATTTGCTCTTCATGGTTATCGCACTTCAGTACGCACTTCGACAGGGGCAACTCCTTTCTCTTTAGTCTATGGAATGGAAGCCGTCCTACCGGTAGAGGTTCAGATTCCCTCTCTAAGAATCATGAAAGAGACAGGTTTAGACGAGGATGAATGGATTCAGACTCGACTCGATCAGATAAATTTGATTGATGAAAAGAGACTGGCGGCTATTTGTCATGGGCAGATATATCAGAAGCGCATGACCCAGGCATTCAACAAAAAGGTCAAGAGACGGGTGTATCAAATCGGCGACTTAGTTATCAAGCGTATCATTCTACCACAAGGTGACCCCAGGGGCAAATGGACTCCCACATACGAAGGGCCATTTGTAGTTAAGAAGGTATTCTCTGGTGGAGCCATGATACTCGCTACAATGGATGGCGAAGACTTCCCACATCCCGTGAACGCAGACATAGTCAAAAAATACTACGCATAAAAGAGACCCGCTAGGTCGACGTACCTAGGCAAAAGTAAGGGCATCCCGGCGAACCAAAAGGGTTCGGGCAAAAATTAGGGATAAACATATAAAAATGTACACCCGGCAAGTCGAAAACCTGAAAAGGCGGCTTGGGCAAAAAAGGGTATCCTGGTGGACTGAAAACCTAAAAAGACGGTCCAGGCAAAAATTAGGGATTAAAAGTGTATGAATATACCCCGTTCTCAGACAGCTTTATCCAAGTTCAAGGGACTGAACAAGCCAATCAATTCTATCCGACAGCAGGAGATGAGACGCTTGAAGACATAATGACAGTAGTAGAATTAAAATCAACAGGGCCTTTCCTTCATAGCTTTTCTTTATGTTCTCGACAATTTCCTCCTACTAGGATTTCTGTCTCCATGTACACAAATTTCCTGTTTATAGGCCCTCTTTCAAAATCAATATAATTTTATTTCCAAAAAGATGCTTTCGTTTTATTTTTTCTGTTTTGTTTGCATAAACATCCATTGATTTAATTTGAATTGATATGTGCATTTGAATATGATCGATGTGTACCAAAAATGCATGCATAAAATAGAAATAGCAATCACTATGAGACTTCAGGATCGAGGAGAAGGTCTAACCATGCTTTCCAATGAATCCGTTGCTAATTCTATTCCCCAGCAAAGCCGGTCATTCCCCAGAAGCAATTGGCATTACTAGACAAATTGGTCATCTCTTCCACCCCCAGCCAGGCTTCTGTTAAATATTTCTACCATCAGACGGAAATCAAGTATCCCTAGATGAGAAGGGGTCATCAATGCAAGTATCTCCAACCAGAAGATGGGGATTTATTTTCCCCAGGGGGTCGCCAAAAAAAAAAACTTTTCAGACGCATAATTCATTCATTACATCATTTCACAGCATCCGCATGCATACATTGTTCGCATTTATTTTCATAAACATAAAATATCTCATGCATCATGACATGGCATGAGACTAACTTTGTTTTTCAGGTTAATTATCCTCCTGATACAGTCAAAACAAAGGTCCATTCAGACGGACATCTTTATCAATTACATTCAGGATTCAACTACATCTCTCAGATATAATCCATATGAACATTCATTCTACAAACACTCGGATATCCTCCTAATGGTGGCATCTTTAAGCCCATCCCAGATATTCATTGCAAATACAGCATACACAAATACTATCAGATATAGCCTAGCGTACGGTTCATTCTGACTCAGCTCAATATATGACTCCTTCAACTCAGATACGATCTAACGTACGATCCATTCTGACCTTCAACTACTCCAATACGGTCTAGCGTACGACCCATTTGGACCCCCAAATCCTCAGATACTGCCTAGCGTACGGTACATTCCGGGGTGTAGTCTAGCGTACGACTACTTTCTTCTTCAGATACAGCCTAACGTATGGCTCATTCTGCAACTCCAATACGGTCTAGCGTACGACCCATTTGGACCTCCAAATCCTCAGATACTGCCTAGCGTACGGTACATTCTGGGGTGTAGTCTAGCGTACGACTACTTTCTTCTTCAGATACAGCCTAACGTACGACTCATTCTGCAACTCAGATACGATCTAGCGTACGATCCATTCTGATCTTGCATCCCCAACGAAGTCATCCGCCTAATGAACAACTCACTTTGCTATTCAGATACGGTCTAGCATATGATCCATTCTGATCTCTTATCCCCAGCAACGTATAACACACTCTGACTCCCCGGCGAAGTCGACAGCCTAATGGATGACTCACTATATGGTCAAGAGTATGACCCGGTATGACACCCATGTCTTCAGATATCATCTAATGTACGACGCACTCTGAAGCCCATCTTCATCAAGATAAACTTTTAATTAACAAGTGCAAATTTTTGGGGCATTCTAGTGTTCAACAATCTTCCACCTCCAGACCACGAATGGCGTACACACCATTCTAACTCTTTCGGTCCAAGAATATTGAACAGGGGCAGCTGTCATACCCCAAAATTCGCCCGTTAATTTCGCAAGACTTTTTTGAGGCACCCCAACTTATTTTCCAAGGCATTGACCTTAAAGGAACCAAAACCCAGCTCGCAGATGGCCAAATCCAGAAAATGGCCCAAACTGGCATGCTCGCTAGGCGAGTAAATCCTTCGCCTAGCGAACCCTTCGCTACAATACTCGCCTAGCGAAGCTTGCGAATACCATAAAATTCTGGGCTTCATCTTGAGCCCATTAGGTCACAATAAACCATTATAAATACCAACTTCAGTCAGGAAAAGAAAAAAAGAAGAAACGGGGACGGGAGATAGAGAGAAAGCACAGCAAACCCTGGAGGCTAACCCAGAGAATTCAGAGCAACCCTAAAGGAAACCCTGAAGGAAACTCATCCGCATCAAGGTCACCTCCGCCCAACTCAATCCGACTTGCCTATTCAAGGTTGCAATTCGATTGCAAACAGGTTTGTATTATTATTACCGCTTTATGTTCTTAATTTGCATGTGATATTATAATTGAATTCATAAACATATTTGAGGTTTTGCATGTGAATTTAAGTGTGCCTGAATATTGTGAATGCTGAACCATGTAATTTGTGTATTGGACGCCATAAGGCGTGCAGCAGGCTGAGGTCATACTGTTCTGAAATTCAAAACCCGCAGCCGCTCGCTAGCACATCGCTAAGCGAGCATGCAGCGAGTATTCGCTAGGCCTTCGCTAGGTGAGGCAGAGGCGAACGTGACAGTCGCTAATATTTTGGGTGTTCTGTTCTGTGCTTATTTGATCCGTTCTATGTTAATCATGCGTTATTCTGCCTGACATTCCTACTGCTGTGTTTTCCTTTGCGGTGTAATCCTCGATTGCACCCCCAGTTGGTATTCTGACCTGTGTGCTGAATGTTGTAAGGGTTCACATATTCCCAGGAACAAGTAGCTTGCTAGGTATTCCACTTTATTTGTGGGATACCTTTGTGGAGATTCATCCTATTTACTTAATTGATTTTAATGTAGAGATTCATCCTATTTGTTTAATTGATTTTAATGTGGAGATTCCTCTTAATTACTTGATTAATATGGACCTAATTACCTAATTGATTATAACTACCTAATCGATCGTAAAATATTGCCGTTGAATATGTGATCTTGGACCTCTCTTGTTGCCTTACGATATTACGGCATTATGGTCATGTCCCGCGAATGTAGGGATACACTTAGCAAAGACCCTTCCGTTAAATCATCATGTCCCTATAAAATAAATCATAGTCCCTCGGATGTTGCCTGCGAATATATGATTTTGCCCCTCGATGACCCTTCGTTGTAGCCTACGGTTAAATGATGATCGTCCCTTCGAATGCTAAGGTATCCTTACAAATGTTGCCTTTAATGACCAATCGATGACCCCACGATGACCCTTTTACATCCAAAGGATAAAACTACTTACTACTTAATAGTAAGGACAGTTTTACCCTCATAAGGATAGGAAATACCCATAAAGGCCTTGGGTAGGTATAACCCTTAATTGCTGGCCCACCACCTAAAACGTTTTTCACACCCCACACCTTTCAAAACATCTTGAGAAAATCACCACTTGGTATACATTCATACTAGAATCATTACCGAGTTATATTTTTCTAAGTAACTTTCAAAACTAAACGAGATAACCACTTTGTATACATTCATACAAGAATCATTACAAAGTTAAATTCTCTTTTCAAAACATTTTTTAAGAAATTCACAAACACTTTTTCCAGACAAACATAAGTGATCCAGCAATTAAGAGCCCATGGATAACCATGGATACAAAGGGTGCTAACACCTTCCCTTTGTATAATGTACCTCCCGAACCCAAAATCTAATTAAGGTCTTTCCTGTTCTTTTCCACCTTTCCTTATTGGATAAAAGAAAAGTCGGTGGCGATTCTTGCTATCCGCGACATTTGCTTTCCAAAGCAAAACACATAAAGCCAGTTCACCGTATGACATAGTCACAGAGGTTGAAGGAAACGGCACTTCCTTCCCATCTTCCACAACAACGGGATTATACCTGAACGGAATCGCTTTATCCGAAGAATAAGGCACAGGGCCTGCAGGCTTGATTGTCAGAGAAGGAGAGACCTTCGGCTTGCTACCATCATAACGGATGACAACAGGCTCGGGCAGCTTGAACACAGGAGAAATAACATTCACCTCTGGTTCATCTTCATCAACATTACGGTTCTGAAGAATCTTTATGGTACCTTCATCCAATAGCTCTTGAAGTTCTCTTCTCACTTGGCGACACCCCAGACGATTAACAGAGCAAATGCGGCATTTGTCATGGTCATGCTCCATATAGCTGTACTCACACAGGAGACGATGTAATTCGACCAATGATTGTCTAATATGACTGACATATTTGACTTTATATTTCCCAGGGCACCCCTGGACCATGTTCACTGATTTCCCATGCTCGGGCAATGGGTTCTTTGTAACATTGGGGCCTGAGTCCTCGAAGCTCAGTATGCCGCATCGCATAAGGTCCTGGACCTTAGTCTTCAGCTGAAAGCAATTCTCAACATCATGGCCCGGAGCGCCAGAATGATAGACACAGTGCAGGTCAGGCTTATACCACCATTGAGGGTTGACCGGTATAGCCGGAGGATCTCTTGGAGTAATCAGCTTCCGCTCTATTAAAGAGGGATACAACTCTGCATAAGACATGGGAATCGGATCGAAACTGATCTTCTTCCTATCATAGTTCATATTAGCTTGATTACTGGTGCTACCACGAGGCTGGTAAGCCTGTTGCTGTGGACGCTGTTGCTGTTGACGATACTGTTGAGAAGATTGTTACTGATTGTGTTGCTGCTGATGATATTGCTGATGTTGCTGATGCTGATAATTATCCCTAAAAACAGGTGCTACACTAGCCACCTGGTGCTGATGACGCACTGGCTTCCTCTTATCAGAGGGTCTCTTGGATTTAGCATGGGAATGCACAGCATGTGCCTCCCCATCTTTCTTCTTAAACGCCCCATACCGTTTAGAAGAGCCTTCATCTTTAGACAACCGTCCCTCACGGACGCCTTCCTCCAGTCGCATCCCCATGTTCACCATTTCGGTGAAATCAGAGGGAGCACTCGCTACCATCCGCTCATAATAGAATGAGCTAAGAGTCTTCAAAAAGATCTTAGTCATTTCTTTCTCTTCCAGCGAAGGAGTAATCTGAGCAGCCATCTCTCGCCACCTCTGGGCGTACTCCTTAAATGTCTCTTTATCCTTCTGAGACATGGCCCTGAGTTGATCACGGTCAGGCGCCATATCAACGTTGTATTTGTACTGCTTGACGAAGGCTTCGCCAAGATCGTTGAAGGATCGGATGTTTGCACTATCCAGGCTCATATACCAGCGAAGAGCCGCACCAGACAAACTATCCTGGAAATAATGGATCAGAAGCTGATCATTATCAGTTTGCGTAGACATTTTTCTGGCATACATGACCAGATGAGCAAGAGGGCAGGTGTTCCCTTTATACTTT
This sequence comes from Lathyrus oleraceus, assembly GCF_024323335.1. Lineage (NCBI taxonomy): Eukaryota > Viridiplantae > Streptophyta > Magnoliopsida > Fabales > Fabaceae > Lathyrus > Lathyrus oleraceus. The sequence continues at coordinate 210,184,788 of NC_066585.1, forward strand.
TCGAAGTCAGGGACTTTGAACTTGACTGGAATTTTAACACCGGGAACAAGGCAAAGTTCAGCAGCAGACTTGCCAAACAGATCTTTCCCTCTGAGGGTCTTCAATTCCTTTCGCAGCTCGAGGAATTGGTCGTTCATTGCTTCCATCTTCTCATTGACATCTGGGCCCTCAGACGGCTCAGAATGATAGATGGTGTCGTCTACCCTGGGAACGGTATGCACGACAGGAGGAGCAGCAAGGACCGGGCTAGATGCCGGCATAGAAGCAAAAGTAGGCGCTGGAATATCTGGCATGAAACCCGGAGGCATACCCCACGGAAACCCGGCTGGCATGGCATTAGGCATGAAATGAGCACTAGCGGCTGGCACAGTCGGAGCAACGACTTCAGATATAACCGTCCTCTGGGGAGGAGTTGCAGGGGGCGGAGAAGGTTGATTCTGAGCAGACAGAAACTGCTCCATCAAAGCACTCAAACGGGCCACTTCTTCCTTCAGCTCTCTGTTCTCTTGTTCTAACTGATCCATCACTCTTGCAGAATTGGCTCTGGTGTAATACCGGTGAGTCAGCTTGTCTTCAAAATAAATGAAGAACACAGAGTTAGGCCACAGACAAGAAGACCAGAACAACCTGCTTATGCAAAATGATGCATGTAATGCTCGTGCATATGCTTTGTTTTTCAAGGAACTTCTAGGGCATTTATTTGCAAAATTTGAATTTTAAGCATTTAATATCATATGGAAAATATCTCGTCAATATATTCAAGACAAAGAAGTACAACATTTTTGATCATATTACAAAGAGAAAAGGAAAATAGACATCCTATGGATCCCTAGTAGCTCGGGATGCTGGAAGACGAGAAACACAAAGCTTCTTGATCTCTCTCTCATAGGCAGCTTCCATATCTGCTTTCTCCTTTGCAAGTCGATCATACTTCCTCTTCCAGAATTTGGAAGACTGAGGAAGCAGAGAAGTCCAAGTATCATTCGGATCATCGATCACCCGATGCTCGAGAAACTCGATCAGAGCGTCCTTCTCCTTGATCTGCTGAAGCAATTCCTCTCTTTCACGGATCCAAGCTCGTGAAAGGTCTTCTTCTCTCAACTCCTCTACACGTTGGTTAGGGAGGGTTGAAGGCCCAGCCACATCCAACGGTGTAGGCTCCGGATGATCATACGGCATAAGGTACTCGGCAGCTCTCTGTCTGTCCCAAGAGGTATATGGCTCCAAAGCAATGCAATTCTTCGGACCCAACTCATTCCTACCCTTCTTGTGAATATTGCGCCAAGCGCGGACAAATCTGGCTTTCAGGCCTTGGGGATCTTTACCCTCCTGAAAGAACACACCTTCTAACAGAATGTTATGAGGTTTATCCTTTAGGGGGAACCCAAGCTGACGACGTGCTAGAATAGGATTGTAGTTGATCCCTCCACATGTACCAAGAAGAGGCACATTAGGGAATTCACCACAATAATCAATAATCTGCATAGTATTATACACGCGACCATACCAAGAGATATCATCATTAGTGAGAGACATGAGTCTCTGAGACCACCGTAGACATCCCTTGTTCTCCTTGAAAGCAAGCGTCTGCGGCAAGTGCGAAATAAACCACTTGTACAGCAAAGGCAGACAGCACACAATAACTCCTCCACCCTTTGCATTCCTCATATGCAAAGAGACATACGCATCACCCAACAAAATCGGAACGGGATTAAGAACTGAAAAGATCCTAATGGCGTCCATATCCACAAATTTGTCGAAGTTGGGAAATAATACCAATCCATAGATGAGCAGCACAAATAAAGCCTCAAAGGCATCCTCACTCATGGCCTTCCCATAAACGGTAGCTTGAGCGATGAGGAAATCGGACGGAAGACCCTGAATTCCACCTTTGGTAGTCATATTAGCTTTAATCAAAGATTCATCTATGTGCAACAAGTTTGCAATCTCTCGAGCAGTCGGAATGCTCTCTAAGCCACTGAACGGCACCTGATCCAGAATCAGAATCCCCAACAAATGAGAATACTCCTCCAAGGTAGGCAACAACTGGAAGTCCGGGAAAGAGAAGCAATGATACAGAGGATCATAAAACTGCGCCAGAGTACTCATCAGTCCCTCATCAACCTGAGTAGTCAACAAAGGCAGAAGCTTCCCATAACGAGCTTTGAAACCCAAGGGATCTAATACATAAGATGTCAGATTCCTTAACTCTTTCACATCGGGCTGTCTAAAGTTGTACTTCTTTGTATGCCTTTTTGGTCTTTCCATGTCTGAAAATTTTGCAAATAAACCCTTTAAGTTCCTTGAAAATTTTCTTCTTTTTTTTTTTTGATGACATGAATGCAGATGAATGCGTGAATGCATGAATGCAACAATCACACTCAAGGATCAAGCAAGTCACACCAGACAAAGGTCATGGGAAAGCTCATTGTATCCCTAATACCAATCATCCATTTTGGTGGATTATGGTTTTCACCTTATCAACACCCAAGTTCCATTGATATTAACGGTACATGAACCGGCTCAATCATCCTTAATATCAACCATCCGTTTTGGTGGATTTAGGTTTTACACCTTATCGACACCCAAGTTCCATTGATATTAACGTTGTCTGAACGACTCAACCATGAATCACGGGTTTGCTGAGAGTCACGAGCATGGAGCCTCGGTTAAGAACCACCCAAAGGGAGTGTACTAGGGTTTAAACCTGCCGAACATGTTCTACCAGAGGTTCCCATAATCATCGTCCCATCTCTCGGATATTATCGGAGGAACGAATACTCGTATTCCAAAAATATTCTCAAGAGAGACTCTTATGAGTGTAGTATCGCGTAACAATCGCATCAGATCTTACATCTGAACGACCTCCGCACTACGTCCTAAAAATAGGCCAAGATGGGCTTGGTAAACTAAGGTCCTTGGCTTCTAAGGCACATGATTGAAAGAATAATGCCTAACCACAAATAACTTGTGTGACATTATTAATCCAACATGACCTCCACCAAGTGAATGGACTCGCAAGTCAACTGGCTAAGGAATACTCCACACCAGTCGACAAGACTATGCCATTCTCCTATCCTAAGGTGCACTCGAGTTCGGGTATAGAACTCATCTCACAGAGATCACCAAAGCAAACATCAATTGTATATCAGGCAATTCAAACATTACAATCAATACAGTTATCCCAAATTGTACAAAAATATGTCAAATAACAGATAAACAAATATCATACAACAAGGGTGAAAAGTAGGCAATACCACCAAGGAGATTGTCCCCAGCAGAGTCGCCACTTTTCTGTAGCGGTGTATTCGTCACTTTATGATTTATTGATTAAACCAAAAGCAAAGCATACAATGAATCGAGTCGCTACCGCACTTTTATTTATCCAAAGGATTGGCTAAAAAGCGAACAAAAGCCTAAGAAGTTTTACACATAGAAAACTAATGAAAAGATCAGAGAATCTGGGTAAGGGGGTAAATTACGCAATGGGAAGGTGTTAGGCACCCAAAACGTCCTAGGTACTTCTAGGGAGCCCTTTTCACAACTTGTTGTATGAAATGTTATTTGTTATGAAATATTTATTGTGCAAACATGAATGGGATGATGAGAAAAGAATGTACAATTTTTATTGTTTTTGTGTTTGAACGGATGAACCCGTTGCCTACGTACCTTTCCATGAAAGGTAAGGATCAAAACGCCGTAGTTCGGCTAAAAGATTTCCAAAAATGTGTGAATTGATTTTTAAACAAAAGCCCTAAGGTCTTTCGTTATCCACGGGAGAAAACTCAACCTTATACAAACAACAAGTCCACCATGTGAGAAAAGCTTCGACGTACTAGAGGGGTTAACCCTGTTTTCAGTACGGAAATCTTACAGTTCGATCACTAAGGACAAAAGGTGAGATTAACATCAACCAACTAGGATAAATCAAACCTATGGCTAATGTATGAAAACATATCAAGAATGGACAAAGCCACAAAACAATTGAATGAGTGAAGTTAATTGATTATGAATATTCATAAAATATGGTCAAAGTATGATTAGAATTCAATTCCAAGAAAGTGTTATCAAAAGTGAAGTTTGAAAAGTCAAGGGTTTAAGACCCAGGTTTCTAATTTGAAAAGAGATGAAGATGTTTGCACAATATTTATTTCAAGTTTTGAAAGCAACATGTGAAAAGGGGTTTTGGAACAAAGAGGGTGAATGGATAAAGAGTGTAAGACTTCTCAGAAGTTCACCTCTTTAAATCATATGGAAGATGATTCAAGTGTGTCCTTTGGAATAGGCAATGAGCAATAACAAGTAAGCAAAACAAATGGATACCGGATGCCAATTACTGGACTTACACCAATCTCACTGAAAGCACAAAAGAATGGATACCGGATGCCAATTACTGGACTTATACCAATCTCCTAAAATGAAACAATGATACCAGATGCCAATTACTGGGCTTATACTAGTCTCACAAAGAAAAGAAAGAAAACAGGATACCGGATGCCAATCTATCTTGACTTATACCAATCTCCCAAGAACAAAACAAAACATGGATGTCAGATGCCAATCTATCTGGACTTATACTAACCTCCAACAGATGATCATGGGAAACAAATGCCAACAACATGGACTTACAATTGAATCCTCACATACAACAAACAGACACAAGCAATAAGCAAAGAGGACATAAGTGGCCAATGAAATGGTCTTACACTCAATCCCTTCAAAATCATAGGAACAATGGCCAATTAATGGACTTACAGTTGATTCCTCAATGGGCAAACCAAAGATGGTCACAAAGATATGAAATGATGATCATGCAATAATGAGAAATTAATGATGATAAATGCACAAAGGCACACAAGCAAGCATGTACAGATGAACCAATAAGCAATCAATGATTCAGTTAGCACACACTATATACAAGCAATTAGGCTCAAGCAAGGTTAGACTTTACAGTCAACTGGAATGGGGTAAATGTTGCTCTTAACCTTAACATTGAGAGTTAAGGTGAAGCAGATGAAAAGGAGATGAGGGGTGTGCCTCATAGCTTCTATCCCTGGTCAGGGAGAGCTTTGAATATTAGAAGGTGTGGGAGTTCAGAAAGTAGGAACTCTTCTCCACAAGTTATTGACTCTATAGATCTTGGGTTAAGATCCACAATGCATCAACATGTAATGTGAGCAAAGGCATGACACACAGAATAGTAGGAGATGGATTACACATCTCTTTTATCTACCAATTGCCTTATCAAAGGACTTTTCCTGCTTAGCACAAAAATAAACACACAAGAACATGGCCTCTTAAGGAGGACTTCAGACAGGTGCCTGGCCAAGTAACAGGCCAGGTCTTCCAGACTACATGAAGAAGAAAGGTTATACCTAAGTGGTTAAGCAACCAAGCAAAAGCAAGTTCAATATGAACTTAAGCAACTAAGTACCTGAAAACAATCCAACTCAATCAGTATTCAAGTCAAAAAGTCAAACAGACAGTTAAGAATCAACAGTCAACAGACATAGTCAACAATCAAGCAACAATGTGCAAAGCACAAGCTCAACTCAAATGAGCTAAAAGCCACCTACAAAACAAATCAAGATTATCCAACATCAACCAAATAAACCATTCAATCAAGTGAATCAATCCAATTATGGCCATGTGCTTCCTTAACCTGAAAACCAAACTCAAACATGAGAAGCAAACCACTAGGACAAGGCCTAGGGTCAAAGAAGGAGAAATAATTCAAAACAGAACATGAAAATTGACAAGAATCAACCTTAATCAATTAAGAATATCATCCAAAAGGTCTCATGTCAACAGCATCAACCAAATTCATTTCACAAATCAAATAAGGCAAAGCATGCAAGTTGGAATCACATTGAAGCAACAGAATGAACACAAGCATATTAATTCCAAAATGGTTCAATAAATCTCAATAAAACTCATGGCTAAACAGCGCACATACAAGGATCAACACACCAAAAATCATGGCATTTGGACAAGTATAAGCATGGCAATCAAATTCATCAAGTCAATGTAAGCACAAACAAGCTCAAAGGAGGCACAAATTGATACATCAACTTAAGGCAATCCTAAAACAGAAATGACAAGTGATAAATGACTCAAACCAAAGCAACAATAAACTTCAAAGTGTCTAGAATTAATGTGCAAAATTTCAAGTTCATATGATAAAGCATAAGCATTTCACAAATCATGAAAGTTCAACACTCATCAAAAGTTCAAACATGGTCAACCAGCAAGGAAAATCCCAAACAAATCAGAAATGAATCCAAAAATTCTACAAACATTCATGATCATTCCTAACATCCAAAAGAGGCATCATGCAAAAAATCACATTATTTGGCATCTAATTGGCATGGTAAAGAAAATCAACAAGTTGGACAAGAAATGGTGTGACACACATTGTCACACCTACATTAAACAGATCATATCTCAACAACCAAAAATGCTAAAAATGCAAACTCAACACCAAAATGTCAATTAGGATGTCTAGTTTAAGCATGTCAATTTTCACATTCATTTGATCAACCATCATTATTTCACAAAGAAAATGGCAAGCAAGGTACATGATAGCATATGCATACACAAACCCTAGGCAAATTTAAATTCCAACCGAGCACAAATTCTGGAAAAATAGCCAAAAAATAGTATACATTATGAGGAGAACAACGGAAAAAACCACAAATTAATTGGATGCATATTTATGGAGTTATGATTTTTTAAGTGAAGAGAAAAATTAAAAAATGAGTGATGAAGCATGAATGTGAATGAAGAAGCATATGAAATAATTCAACAAGGCATTTTGGAAAATGATGGAGCGGGGAATCGAAGCCATGCCATATTTGAACTGGAAAGCGCGCCAACGACCAAAACACGGTCATTTCAACCAAACCCTAGGCGCATGCAAAAGTCCATAATCCGCAGGAAAAACTCATGAACGCGTAGGAAAATCCATAGGAAAGGCTATGAAGGTCATGGAAGAATTCGCAGGTAATTTCCAGCAAACAAGAACACGATGAAGATCTTCATGATCTTCATCAACAATTTTCCAGAAAATCTCAAACTCTCCAGAAACACAAATTAAGCATTGCATCATGTAGATCTAACATCAGGCTTCAATAATCAACAACAATTCCATCAAACAACATCATATCATGCCTGAATCGAGCGAAATAAAAATCAACATGAAACTTTAATCTATCGAATCTTAGTGAATATGGCATGGTTTTAAATGAAACAAAGCTCAGAATCATCACACAAACGAGATCTACAACATTCATATAACAAAAACGAGAAAAGAGAGAGTTGAATTCCACACCTCTTGAAGAGCAGCTTTCAAAATCGTGTGTTCCTGGCCTTGTAATGCTTGGATCTTTCTCTTGCAAGCTTGTGTAGTGTATTGGAGAAGTTCTTGATGCTCAATTGGTCACGAATCAACAGTTTGATGAATCCACCATTGTTGATGTTCTTGCTTGGAGCAGCTTCAAGATGCACGGATTCAAATGATTCTTGCTTGAATAATGATCAATGATGATGCTAGATGAAGAATCAAGCACGAACTTATGGAATTGCTTTGAAGAAATGAGAGAAAAAATTGAGAGAAAAATGAGAGCAAAAATTTTAGATCTGAAAAAATGAATTGTGGTTATGATTTTCTGTTATGATTATGCTATATATACTTCTAATTAGTCATGCCTAATCATGTTTAACCAAAATGCTAATGAATGATTAACTCTGGAGGTGTTTGGACAAATTGGAATTTTCACCTTTGCATGGAAATGGTTAATGAACAGTGCACGAAATTCATGTTAATTTCACTTAAAAATGCATTTCAAAACCATTGGCAATTGTAAAATATTCAAATGAATTACCAATTTTAAATTGTGAAAATTCCCTCCAAAAATCAAGATTTTTGCAAGTGATCATGAAATGAGAAATGATGCAATGCAATGCAAGATTATGATATTATAGGTCAAGAGAAGAATGTACAAAAAAGAACCACTTCATTTGGCCATTTGGTTGAGAAGTTATGCATGTTTGAAGCTCCATGTACACCTTGCCATGTTTTGATCATATCTCCTTAACCACACATGAGAAATGGATGATCTTGGACTTTTTGGAAATGGGAGAGAAATATCTACAACTTTCATGTTCAACAAAATTTCATTTGAAGCATTTTTGATGATGTAATCTTGAGGAGAAAACCTTTCCATTTTTGGCAATTCCAAATTATAGGTCACTTTCTATTTTTGGAAAGTTTTCATCTGACTTTATTTTCTTCAATGTTGATGTTTGAAATGTCAAATAAGACTTGTTTGAACATGAATGAAGTATTTCTAGGCTCTTCCCACCTCCAAATCCACAGTTGACCTGGCAGTTGACTGGCTAGGGTTTCAGTTGACTGAAGAATGCCTTGATGAAATTCAAGCTTCTACCACTTGAGATCCTGATTCAAAATAAAACCATAGCTCATATGAACTCTTATGAATACTCATGGTGCCCAAATTCTCAAGAATGGCCACCATCCATTGCTCATTGAAATGCATTAACTGCCTGACTGTTGATTGCTTCATCTGCAAGTAACAAGGTTAGATGACATATTTTTGTACTTTTGGTTAGTAAAAAAATGAAAAGCAATGATATACAAATGCAAAACATGCTTGGTGATCAAGACTCACTCTCAAAAGATAACCCACCCACAGGGAAGGAGGCAAGGTGCACAATGATCCTTGAGGCAATGAATGATATGATATTATGCCATGAGGGATCTTAGGGACAAAATTGGGGTCCTACAATAATATATATTCTACTAACATCAAATGACCTTAAAAAATCTTGGTACCAAAAGTAGAAAAGTCAACTTGTGATGCAGATGATGATACCAACAGTTGCTCTTCAAGTCGCACAACTGAAGAAATAAATATGTTATGTTGTTCCACTCATACGAGAGATGAAGTTTCTTAAAATAATAACTAAAAGAAAAAAATCATTAAATCTTAGATTTTTGGTAAGATCCATAATCTTACCCTTTAGTTTCTTCTAATTAATTAAAGTTTCACTGTAATGGTTACTTAATATTATGTAAGTTGTGCAACAAAGATAATAGAGTATGTTTAATTCATCTATATGCATGGTCTATAAAAAAATGAATTTAAAGTCCTTTTAAAGCTTCTTTTCAAAAACACCATGATTATGGAAGAACTCATACATATTACCTTTGGTGAACTAACCCCTATTAGGTAGAAGTAGAGGTTGTTACATTTGCAGGTATCCCTTAAAGAACATAATTGGAAGATGAAAATAAAAGGGAAGAAAAATATCAAAGACAAAAGGAAATTTGGAGTCCAAATGGAGAGATTCAAATTAAATAAGTCAACATAAGAGAATCAATGCCAATCTTAAGAATGGAGGACCATCCCATTCAGAATTTAATGGATATTACTAATGGAATTGCATCTCAACACTTCTTTAGCAAGGTATGTAATCGGGTTGGTTTTGTTTTACAAATTAATCCGAAGGAAATTGATGAATTTGTCATCAAATAACATTGGCCTCTTTCTATGTAAGAAAGCTTAAATAAATTGAGAGAAACAATAGTTAGGAACTCGATATGAAAGCTAATTGAATGATTAGAACCTTAGTGGATCTTTCTCAACAAGCTTTATTTTTTTGGAAATGTTTTGAAAAATAAAACAAGACTCATTGTGAAAGGTTACAATAAATAGCAAGGCATAGATCTATATGAACTTATGCTCATGTAGCTCAACTAGAATCCATAAGGATGTCTCTAGCTTTGTCATGCATTATATTTTTGTAAAATCTTTCAAATAAAATAAAATAGTTGATCGGTAAATTAGCAAGTGTACTAATCTTCCAATGTAGTAATTAAGGAAATTCCCAAAATATCAATCTCAATGACTGCTTGACAATACATAGTTTGGGTTCTATATTAGTTAAACAAAAGAATTGGGGTTTTGAATTGTTGTTTTGAAAATAGAAAATAAAGTGCAATTGAAAGTAAATGGTGCAGTTGAACAGTGTAAAAAGATTATGAGTGAATATGTTAGGGAAGGTGTATGATTGAATTCTTTGATGATAGTAACTTGACCTTGCAACAACTTAATTTAATAATTCTGACTATCAATCCTTAAGGGTATTTACTCCTAAGTCCTTAGTGAGAAAACCTTTAATCATTCAAATTAACTCATATGTCCATAGTGAATTACATATGAAATTAAGAATTATTTTAATCAAGAATATTCCGGTTTCCACATGGTATCCCTAGTCCTAGGTGATATCTACTATGAAATACTCATAATTGAGCATTAACACTAGCAGTCCAGCCTAAATATAAACTATAAATCAAACTCAATTTTTCTAAAAGAGAAAGCATTAGGAATAAATCTCAAGCAAATAAAATATGATCAAATTATTGTCATTACAAGGTTTAAAGCAGAATTATCTCAAAAATATGAATCGGGGACACCCCCCTAGTATTGGGGGTTTAGCTACTCATAATAGTAAAGAAAAACAAAATAAAAGATGTAGACATTACAAATTAATAGATGAAAAAATGTCTTCAATCACTTAAGGTTCATGAAAGTCTTGATCCACTAAGAAATTCAGAGTTCTTCAGCCTTCAAAACGTGTTTTTGAACTAAAAATTCATCCAACCCTTGAAAATTTGCATTTTTCGACTAAATAGGTAAAATTTAGAAGTTTTATATTTGGATCGTGTCATACGCGTATGGGCTTCTCTTATATGCGTATGATACATGTTTTCACTTCCCCATACATGTATGGCCCAGGGTAAGGCGTATTTCCTAGTTGGACCCACACACGTAAGAGTTTGGCCTATAGATGGGGGCTTCAGGTGGTATGCCTTCTACGCGTATGGACCTTCTCATACGTGTATGTGTCACACCCCAATTTTGACCCTGACTTATTGAATTGGTACATTTATCATGACTTGCGCATCACTTGCATAGCATATCATATCATGCATTTCATGATGCATAATACCTAAAATATTGACCAGAATAAAGTTTCGGACCTATAGATAGACCAGTTGAACTGACTCTCAAATGTAAGTGAAATTAGCGGGCGATAAATTTTTGAAATCCAGCTTGCAGAAGTCAATTTTATTAATCTACGGTTCGCATGGTTTAACCTTGTATGCTCGTTTTATTTTTTTTACTCTTTTTTCAGTCGCATTTTGATCAGCCTGAGCCCTTCTAACCAATCATTTTTTACTTCAAACTTTGGTCAAAACCTTCCTATTTTCTAGAGGTTTTTTCGCGCGGACAGTTTTGGTGCGTTCATTTTAATTTTTTGAGCTTTTTTGCGTCCGATTTTTATTCATTTTTAGTCCTTTTATTTTTATTCCTTAGTCAAAGTGTTTGTAGAAAATAATTAGAATTTACTATGCAATCTCTTTGGTTTTTTTCTGATTATTTGAATTTGTTTGATTTGTGTGTTTTAACTCATTTTTACTTAAAAAATCACTAATACGGATGTTTTTGGAATATTAAAAAACAAGTAACCCTCAAATACACCCATATATATATATATATATATATATATATATATATATATATATATATATATATATATATATATATATATATATATATATATATATATATATATATATATATATATATATATATATATATATATATATATATATATATATATATATATATATATATATATGTTGTTATGGAAAGAGAGAGAGGAACCAAGCGAATGCACATAGTTGTCTGCAATGCATTTGATTTTCATATGGGGTTGAAATACAAGTCCGTTGGTTTTCTGAATCATAAAAGGAGATTTTCAAAACTTAAAGAAAAAAAGAGAGAGGGTTGAAAACAAAGAACGATTTGTGAGGGGAATTTTTGAGTCTTCATTCTCCTCCTTGCCCTCCGCCTTAACTACTTCTTCTTTATTTTGTTTCTCCCTCACTACCCCCAAACCTCTGTCAACCACACTATATCGCTGGTCAACCACAACGCAACCACCAACACCTAACGTCACCTTCATTCACCTCCATATATTTTGACTGTCACAACCTCTCTTCCTCCTTCTCCCACATGACCTAATTACTCTCTTCACTCTCTACCAACCCCACAACCCATTCATCCTTCATAACATACCCCTACCACCAACCGAACCCCTTTTAACCTCAACAACCTTGGACCTGTCGTGAAACCTTCCCCCAACGGACCCCCTACATTATCGACGACACACCACCTTTGTTCATACTATGAACTTCAAAATAACACCTCCCTCAAAAGGATAAGTAACTTGACACAAGGAAAAAGTTGTGGATAAAGGATTTCTTCAGAAGGAAGGAATCGACTTCGATGAAGTTTTTGCACTTGTTACTAGGTTCAAAACAATTAGGTTGGTTGCTGGTCTAGAAAACATGAACAACTGGCATATGTGTCAGATGAATGTGAAATATGCATTCCTGAATGGTCCCTTATATGAAGAAGTTTATGTTACACAACCAGTTGGATTTGTGAAGCAAGGCGCGTCAAGCAAGGTATACAAGTTGCACAAAACCCTTGTGTGGACTTAAGCAAGCTCCAAGAGCTTGGAATAAGAAGATAGATAGCTTTCTAAGGGAGAAGGAATTTGTGAAGTGCACAACTGAGCATGGAGTATATATAAGAGGAAGCAATAGTGAATTGATTATACTATGTCTCTATGTCGATTACATGTTGATAACATGAAGTTGCAACAAGGAGATCGAAGACTTCAAACATGACCTAAGTGAGGAGTTTGAAATGTCAGACTTGGGAAACCTCTCATACTTCCTTGGTATCAAATTCTACAAGAGTAGTAGAGGATTGATGATGCACCAAAGAAGACATGCGGGTGAAATACTCGAGAGATTTGAGATGCAAGATTGCAACCCAACTTCGACTCTAGTTGAGCCTGGATTGTAATGGTCGAAAGACACAGATGAAGATGATGTCGATCCAACACAATACAAAAGACTCATTGGATCACTTCGATACCTTTGTCACACAAGGCCTGATCTAGCATACAATATAGGTATGGTGAGTATATTCATGCAGAAGCCAAATGTATCACACCTAGTAACAACGAAAAGAATACGAAAGGTATCTGAAAGGAACTCTCGACTATGGCATTTTGTTTCCTGAAGTTGATGAAGGAAAAGAATGCGAGTTAATGGGATACACCGGGTCAAGTTGGTGTAGTGATGTTAAGGATAGAAAATCCACAGTTGGTTATGTGTTTATGCTAGATGGTACACCAGTTGCTTGAAGTTCAAGAAAGGAATCAGTAGTGGCACTATATTCATGTGAAGCAGAATACATAAATTCTTTTATTCGTTCATGTCAAGTAATGCGGATGGTGAATTTGATCGAAGAGATTACAACGAAGGATCATGAGAGATTACCATGAAAATCGATAACATGTATGTTATTAATCTGGCGAAGAATCTGATAGCGAATGGAAGAAGCAAACACATCGAAATGAGATTCCAATATCTTCGAGAGCAAGTGGCAAAAGCGAAGATGATCATGGAACACTGCAGAACTGAGAATCAGGTTGCAGATATCATGATGAAAGAAGTGTAGGTCAAAGTGTTCAAGAAGTTAAGATCTATGATGAACATAGACAATTTAGACACAATGAATTGGGTTGTGTGTTAAATTGTAATTCCTTGTGTTGAAGCATGTTGCTCGACAGAGGCAAAGAAATGTCAAAATGTCGAAGCATGTTGCTCGACAGAGATTTTGACTTAGGCTTATTTTATAATTTTAGCTGAATTTGGTTAGTTTGAATTTTGCTTAGGGAGCAAGCAAAATCAACCTATAAATATGGAGTAACCCTTATTGATTGTAACAATAGAGAATGCAGTTGCATATTTGAATAAAAAACTTCAATTTGAAGTGCAGAGAGAAACTTTACAGAAATATTCATCCTCTTCCCTTTTTATTTGAAACCCTAATTTTTTTTTCTTCCCCAATTTCATCTTTTAATTTTCTCTTTCATTATTAATTATACAGTAAAATTCTCCATAGATTTTGATGAAATTTTATAGCATTGTTATTATAGCAGAAATTGTTATTATAGCAGAAATTTTATAGCATTGTTATCTATAACTTAAAAGAAAATTTAATGTTGGAGAAAATCCATTCATATCCTTCCTTTAAAATTTTACACATCATTATAATAAGGATATTTTGTATCCAAAATTTACTTTTTACAGCTAAAATATCATTTCTAAATATATGGTTGGGTAACAAGTCTATTCGGTTCCACTTTATTTTCAATTGCACATGAATATTCAATTTGTACTTTAAAACCAACTTTATGTCTTTCAATTTTGTAACTATTATTTTTTTCAATGGTAATTATTGTGACCGAACCAAAGATGTCAATGTTCAACTTTTCTGATTTTCTGAAAAGCCACACTCATTTCTACTTATTCTCTCATTTCTCTGTCCGACCCCATCCTCTAATTTCATCTTGTCTCTCTTCTACTCCATCATCATTTTTTTCACCTATTTCAATTTCTGTCAACTACAACTCAGCTCAGCCAAAGTTTATAGTTGCTGTTTCACAATATCACACAAACAATGTTCCTTCATGCTAATTCGAAATGATTTCTTTTTTTATGTTTCCCTTTTGTTTTCCATTCTTGAATTTTTTTCCTATTTTTATTTTTCTTCTCGATCCAAAACAACTATTTTAACTATTGAATATTTGTTGATCTGCATATTTTTTCCTGTTCTTTTACATGTATTTTCATCTATATTTTGTGCTTTCAGAAATCTGGATTTATCTATGTTATCTTATTTTTGTGTTTTGTTGTTCTATGTATAGCATTTACGAGAATCAACATTTGTATTTGAGTATATTTATTTTATTTGTATTTATGCTATGTATTTCGATTTAAATGATTTAGTTTAGAAATCCTAAAAATATTCAAGTTAAAGTTATCGGTTTTCATAAAACTTTTGCATGAAAAACATCAATGGCAAGGCCTTTTGAGAAGATTGGCGAAATTTGTGACAAGAAAGAATTATGGAAAATTATTGTCAAAGTGCATCACAAATGGACTGTTGTTAAAAACCAAAAGGGTGGCATTTTCTTCCTGCATGGCCATGGAGGAACCAGAAAATATTTATGTTGCGAACTCTTGCAAGTTATTTAAGATCAAAGCATTAAATTACGGTGATTGTTACATCAAGCGGAATTGCTTCTCTATTGCTCCCTGCTGGGAGAGCTGCTCATTCAAAATTCAAAAATACATGTTCCTACTTTAGATAATTCTCTTTGTAACATTGAACCTAAGGATGACCTTGTAGAAATGCTAAGACAAACATAGTTGATAATTTGGGATGAAGCACACATGACTCACAAATATTATTTTGAGGCTCTTGATAGATCACTAAGAGACATTATGAGTAACCATCTGAATTTCGAATCCATTTTGGTGGTAAAGTTATTGTATTTGGTGGTTATTTTAGGCAAAGTCTTTATGTTGTACCTAGAGGAACCCGTTCAGATATTGTACACAGTTCATTAAATGCTTCTTACATTGGGAATGATTGTGAAGTACTTACACTTAGAAAAAACATGCGGTTACGAAGTGGTTCGGACCCAAAGCAATGTCTTGAAATTGAACACTTTTCAAAATGGTTACTCAATATTGGGGAAGGAAAATCATCAAAACCTAATGATGGATATGTAGAAATTGATATTCCTTCTGATATTTTAATATCAAGCTTTGATGACCCAATAGAAGCTATTGTTGAGAGTATGTATCCGATTTTTTTTGGATAATTATCATTCATATGACTATCTCAAAAGTCGAACTATTCTTGCTGCAAGCATTGAAACACTTGAAAAGATCAATGAACAAGTTCTTGCAAGAATGTCAGATAATTATTCATATCTACAACATTACTCTTATAAGTTTAAGTCACTTATTTCATTTTCTAATGCATTGGAATTTTTTTTTCTTTAAGGTGAGTCAAGAGACTACTACAGCTAGGGGTGTTCGCGGTGCGGTTTGGTCGGTTTTGACGCTAAAAATCATCTGAATCGCAAGATAAAAAAGCATGTGTTGGTTTGGTTCGGTTGGCTTTTAGAAATCAAACCAATGCGGTTTGGGTTGGTTCGGTTTTTTATAAGATTTTCATTGAGTCATACATACACCTATAGAGAACAACATAACTTTGTGTTTAGTCATTCATACATTACCAAATAACAATAAAGCTGATCATATTTATAAAAAAAAATCTCATTCAATATATAAAAACAAGATTAGACAAAACTGGAATAATAAATATAAAATAGTAGCATAAAACAATATCAAAAATATTATAATAAAAAAAACAGAGGAGAAGAGAGATTAGAGAAGATGAAAAATAAAGAACATAAGAGATGCGAGATTAGAGTAGAAAGGTGTGATAAAAATGTAACTGAAAGAGAAACTAATATCATAAAAATGAGAAGATCAAAAATAAAGAACATAAGAGATGAGAGATTAGAGTAGAAAATGTGAGATATACATGGCAAAAAAGATGAGAAGAATGCGCGATACTACTCTGAGATATTTGAGAAGGTTGAAACTAAAACCCTAGGTGTGAGTAAGAGAATATTTGTAAGGTTAAGGCATAATAAGTTTGGGTTTTCGATTGGATGTGGGATACGTGAAGTTTGGGTTGTAGCATAATACGGTTTGGTTTGGTTTAGTTCGGTTTGCAAAATACAAACCGCAAACCAAACCAAACTGCGCGTTTTTTTTAAATGATCCAAACGCATCCGAACCAAATGCATTTTTTACGGTTTTGGTTTGATTTACGGTTTTCTATTGGGTTGGTTCGCTTTTGAACACCCCTAACTACAGCTCCAACTTAATCGATAGATCTGAAATACATGACATGGACGTTATAGAACTACTAAGTCCAAAATTTCTCAACTCTCTAAGAACATCAGGATTACCAAGACATCACATAAAATTGAAAATTGGCACACGTGTAATGCTAATGAGGAACCTTGATCAATCAGAGGGTTTGTGTAACGGAACATGTTTAATTGTGACTAAGAGGTGAACCATGTACTAGAAGCAAGGATAATGGGTGGTAAAGGTCATGGAAACCTCATTTACATACAATATATGGATATGTCTCCTTCACAATCTCCATGGCCCTTTAAATTAAATCGCAGACAATTTTCAATTATTATGTCATATGCAATGTCCATCAACAAATCTCAAGGTCAATCTCTTGATTGAGTTGGTTTATATTCGTCATGAGATGTTTTTAGTCACTGTTAAATATATGTTGCAATTTCAAAGGTGACTTCAAAGAAAGGGATCAAGATTTTGATACATGATCAACACAATAATATAAAAGACGCAACAACAAATATTATTTATAAAGAGGTCTTCCTCGATCTTTATAAGATACATCACAATAATAATTTCATTTACTATGATAAATTTTAATGCAATTGTCATAATTTAATTCATTGTCACAATAGCAACCAAGTCATTTCCTTTTATTTTAATCTATTTTCTTCAACAATTGTCAAATAGGCCAATTTAACTTCTTATTGATTGCAAAATTTTCCTTCTTACATACCACATTCACCACAGTTATATTATACATGTGGTCAATCGAGACATATATCATCTCAACAATTCTCACCCCGCTGCAACTTATTCTAACGGTTTACTAATTCACAAGATTGCTGCATGACAGTGTATGTTTAAATCTAACATATGCATTACTTTTATTTTTATTAACAGCATTTTACATCTTCTTAATACAACTATATACAAGACCATTACATTACTATAGTACAAAACACAACATAAAATATAAATTTAAATTACATAAATATCTAATATAATGTTTATGTATTCATTTTATTTTAATTAGATTTTTGGACACAACAAACTTGTTTTCCAAAACCCAAACTCATTCCTGACTTACTATTACAATAAAATTGAAACTTTAAATCAACTATGCAACAGTAAAATTGAAACTTTAAATCAACTACTAGTATGCAACAGTAAAATTACAAATTTTTACACGTTTTTAACATTTACAACTTTTATCATTTCAGTCTTCTTTAACTATTCCTTTTTATTTCCATATTTATTAATTTTTACCCATAATATCATTATAGCTACAAACTTCAATTAAATTACATATTTATTAATTTTCATATGTATAACCTATATTCGTCATTAATACAACATTGTATCTAACATATCTATTTAAAATTTACTTTTTTTCAATTTCAATTAATTCCTTTATTTTATTCTCTTTTATTGATTTTAAAGTTACGCATTATTCATAATTTACTTCAATTTCAATATTCCTGAAACATCTTATTAACAATAACGTGTCCAATAACATAATCCCTCAAAATATAATCCATGCGGACGCACGGAATTGTTACTAGTTGTGATTATAACGGAATTTTATAACAAAAATTTTATAGGAAATTTTTTACAGCAGATTAAGTTTAATCGCAGATACAACATAACAAAGACACGGGTAATTGGTTCATTTGCATTGATTTTAATAGCAAAACAAAATTGATTAGTCTCAAATTGAATTCTAAAACTGATTACAACACCACTAAAATGACGATCTTTTTTCTCATTACAGTCTCAAATGTCTAATTCAACCATTTTGGTCAAAAATTACTAACATGTTACTCCCAGTGAAAAGGGGTCAACAGATTTTATCACCCAATATAAACTTAATTGCACTTTGAAATTGGTCAATGTCATTATAATAACCCAATTCTCGTGAAGAACCTGTTGCTGCTGGTTTCATTTTTATCATGATAACAATTTCAATGGAACAGCGGAAATAATCATAATCATAATCATAGCACAAGTTTGAGAAAATTTTACACGAATTTGCCTTATTATGATTTTACACATTAACCTTTCCAAAACATGATACAATAAAATTGTATAATTTTAGTAGGTAAATGAGCCATATTGAAATAGTAAATAATCTAGATTCACTGACAACAAAACAGCAGAATGCAAATGAAGATACTGAGTTTAAGTGTATACCAAAATTATTAATCACAAAATTTCCAACAGAATAAAGATTGATGCAAATGAAGATACCGAGTATAAGTGTATTTATCTAAGTGCATTCATTTTATCCCGCAGGTAGTAGAGCTTGGCTCTTCTCACTTTCTTCTTGTCCAGCACCTTTATCTCCTTTATGTTAGGTGAATACCTGTCATATGTATCACATGGCTCAGGAATTAACCCATAAGTAATATGACTTAAGCACAATCAACTTTATATTATAATATCACAACACAAAACACATTGAACTGGATTCCATGCGCGCGCGCACACACACCACATTAACTTCATATTGCAAATATGAAATATTTATCTATAGTAACTGACATAAAGTGTGTTTTTTGAATTAGTTTTTGGGGAAACCAAAATGCAATAGAAGAGCCTAAACAATGAGCTCGTAACTAGAATTTGCATAATTATCATCACCAGTGTCATCAAGATTGAGTGTTGGGTCTTACGATCTTACGTGCTTAAGTTTCCTTTTAGTGCTACGATCTGAGGAAAAAAATTGTGCACTTTGTGGTCAAGATCGAGTGTTGAGTCTTAAGATCTTTCGTGTTGAAGTTGCCTATTATATGACTATATATGGGAATACATGATATCTTAAATGATTAGACTTGTTTGTTATATTTATGTTTTTTGAGCTACTTATTTTGAACAAAGTCTTTTGGATTTGTTAAGTTATGGAATGATGATTAAGTTATTAATTAAATTGGTTGAATTTTGTGACTTATATCCATGTATTATAATTTTCATGTTTTTGTGTGTATATGTATATATGTATTACCATTTTACCCTTCAATAAGATCTTAAGTGTCGTGCTACGAACCTGGTTTTACGATCTTTCACAGACCGTCCGATCCTATTTAAGATCTCGTGCTTGACTACCTTGATCATCACAACACAACATCATAAGGTTTTCAGGGAAGCCATTCCTTATATTCTAGTTTCTGGGAGGCAAGTGAAGCGATCAAGGCATTACCTTATTTAACTACACCCTTCTTAAAAGTCAACAAACAGAGACATGAATCACATGATTATGTTTTACCAGTTCAAAATAGCATGTATACAAGGCTACAAGCAGATTAAGAAATTATAGCTCAGTTCTACAAAACTCCAGCCAAGGTGCAATTAGAAGGAGGCTGGTTTCCAAGTCTACAAGCAGATGTACAAAAAAATATGGAATGTAATACTTACAGTGGGAATAAAGACTCAATCCCAACCCCAGCTACCATCCTTCTAATTCTGAATGTAGTATTGAGTCCAGCATTACGCCTTGCAATAACAATCCCTTTTATAATTGAAACACGCCTCTTGTTCTCCGGTACTTCCTATCATATCAGACATAATAAAAAACCGTACAATTCTCATGAACACAAAACACAAGTACTAATATATCTTCAAAAACAAATTTTCTTACCACTTTGAGCTGCACAATGTAACCAGGCTTTATATCAGGCATCTCTCTTTGTCCTTTCACCTCCTCCACTGCTTCCTTGTCTAAAATCTAAAGGATATAAATAAATACCAACAATTTTTACAAATGATTAAACAACACAAACAAATCCCTTTATTAAACAAATCAAAGGGAAATCACATGCCTGCATAATGTGCCTCGCGGTTTTATCTAATCTTTTAAATTTGATGGGACGAGGCACTTCAGGTTCCAGTAAGGAACTATCTTGAGAAGAAGAATCAACAGAATTCGTCTCGGTAGACATAAACCTACTTTGGAAATGAGGGACAAGCATAGAACCATGCTGAACCGAAGGCAATCTAGTCAAACCATTACCAGACTCAACTCTCAAGAATGCATTCGTTTGAGAAAACCCTGTAACCTGCACAAGAAATTATAAGCACACTAAAAGCTTTATCTTTGTTTGGATAAACAAATTAATTAAGCACTTATATTATAAGCAATTTTCATAAAAACGCACATATATAAGTTATTTCTATAACAAAAGATTAAAAAAATGAGTAAACAACCATTTTGATCCCTCAAAGTGTATCGCGCTGTCACATCAGTCTCTGACTCAGTCTCCAACCAATTAAATCATCCCATCTTCACTCGGTTAGTCACTTTAGTCCCCGACGTTAACTAAATAAAAATATGCTAATGTGGCTACTAAGTATGACCAAATGGCATCTCGATGTAAACAGGGACCAAAATGAAAGAAAATCATCATTCTTAAGCAAATTGCTAGGAAGGAACGATGTTAGGGGGGACTAAAGTGAATAAGTGATTAACATAGTGAAGAATGGATGAATTAATTGGATTTTAGGCTAAGTCGGGGACCAATGTGAGACTGCATCACAGGGACTAAAATGGTGGTTTTCCCTTATAAAAAATCAAATTGTTTTTGTATAAGCTATATAAGATTTTTTAATAAGTTATCCTAGAGAGCAAATAAGCTGAAGCTGTTTTCATAAGCTCTTACATACAGTCTCGTATCCCAACCAAGTCAATCCAAACAGACCCACATCCCAAATTCCCATAGCTTATACAAAATGGCAAAACCTAAACTGAAACACAATCTTGAAAAAAGAAAAACTCAACACATGAACGAACCTAATCTAGCTATTTATTTCATATTCAATTCAATTACTCATTCAATCATGCATAAGCAACAACAAGAAGAAGAAAATTAGAAATGGAGTGAAAGCGCTTACATCGACCGGCGGAGAAAGAGGAGAAGTAAGGTTGGAGAAAGAGAGTGACCGGAAATAGTTCGGAAAATGAAATTCCGGTGGAGAGCGAGTGAGAGGTGAACGGAGTAGAGACGAGAAGAGCTTTCGTGAAGCCATGTCCGGTTTCTAGAGAGGAAGAAGAAAAGCCCTGGTGTTGTTAGGGTTTATGTTTTATCGTTCGGGAAAATGATTCGATTTACTGAATCAGTATTAGTATTGTGGTGCACCTTCATGCACTGAATCAGTTTTCAGCAACTACACAAAGGAGGGATCGGTGTCATAATGAAGATGAGATGAATCTAATGGTCCAAAATTGCGGCCCATCATGGACATGTTTTGACGCCACCTATTTTATCATAAGAACAATGTTTTATTTTAATTATTAAGATAACAATAATGTTAAGATCACTCTCAAACATTTTTCCAACAAATTTTTTTTATGGGATAAAGTTTATAAGAGTTTATAACTTAAGTGTGATCATTAAACTTTTATTTATGTTTGACTTTTATTTAATTATTTTTAAAATAATTTTTATAAATAGTTGTGATGCATAAAATATTTTATACTTCATATAAATATTAATTAATAAAAAGGATAAAATGTACTAGTATGATTTAAAATATAGTGCTTTGACAAAAAAAAGTGTGTTGTCCATAACTTCTCTAAATAAATTGTGTTGGCTTTAAAAGTAATAGAGTCGAGTCTTTGTCACATAATTTCTCATAAACTACTTTTTTTTAATAGAAAAAAAATTACTCTTCCCACTCTTTATAGAGAAGAGTCGTCTTTAAAAAAAATTAAAATATCTTTCAAAAAATAAGAAAGTTAATCTCTTGATGTCTCTCATAAAGACCAAAACACTTTATATATGAGTCATTCCATTTTATCAAAAAATAGAATGAAAATTAACTTTTGTATTAAAGGGTCAGTCCATAAATTAACTTTTAGAAATAAATCATATGTTATATTTTGATATTTTGATAAAGTGTTTATTTCATAATTGAATGGATGATACGGAAATTAACTTTCGTATTAACCCTCAAGTGGATAAGTTTCACTTTTGGGAATTATTTATTTTATAAATTTGATATATTTTAATAAATTTTATATAATTTTATCAAATCATACATTGATAACAAAATGTCATATATAATTCAATCAAACGATATATTTATGTAATTCAATCAAAATATCATATATTAAGTCAAATTAAAAATCATACATTGTTCACAAAATATAAATCATCAAAATACAAAGAAAAAGTCAACCGTTGAGTATATCTGAACCCCCGGTTCCTCCTTTGTCTTTTGTACTATAAGGCTTTCATGTCTGGCTATCATGGCCTCTACAATGGTCTTCCTAAAAGTGTCTTCCAAGTGATTTGTCTTATCATGCTCCTCCTGAATATACTGGATGCAGTTGAAGGCACAACTTCATGGATGAGGGATTGGCACACTACATACATCTCATGGGATCAGATTATCAAGGTATTCTGCAAATATCTCATAACATCTCTACGATGTACTGTGGGAAGAGCAGCAACAATTGGGGCTCTAGGAATACCCTACAGATTAATGACTCGCTCAAGTAAATTTTGATACCTCGGTTGTGACCTACAAGCCATCCATTCGGAGCATAAAGATATCTCATCGAATGGTGTGTCTCACGGAGATTGTCGTACAGTGTAAATTTTATATTACCTAATTCCTTATGAGCGGGATCAAAGAGCAAGCACGTGGAAAAGTCTCGTTGTACCACATAGGTCAGCATGAGAGGCGTGGAAAGTGTTGGAAGATCCAGTTGGAAATAGGGGTGTGCATGAATCATGAACCAAACCAAATTGAACCATATATATGGTTCGGTTTGGTTCTTAAAACCATTTTCAAAAAACCAATTTATTTTTTAGAAATCGGTTTATAAGTGGATCGTCTCGGTTTTAAACCGGTTTTTCAACAAAAAAATAGTTTAAAAAAAACAGTTTTAAATCAATTTCTTTAAAACCAATTTTTTATTTTCTTAAAAAAATCAATTTCAAAACCAATTTTATAAAAAAATAGTTTTTAAAACTATATTTTTAAAAAATCAATTTTATATCAAAAATAATTTTATTTTATTTTAATTAACTTTTTTTATTTTCACTAATTATAAAACTATTTTATATAAAAAAAAATATTTATTTTAAAAAATTACTTTAAATTTGACTTTTATAATCACCACAAATAATATCTCGATTAAAAACAATCCCAAAGTATGATGTGTTACATAAAAACGGTCATAAAATAAAATAATTATGAATCATATCTCTATAAATAATAATTGTTCATAAAATAAATAATTCATCAAAAAAAATTGTTCAAATTTCTAAAATCTCTCATAATTGTTCATAAACAAATTTTATGAGGTTTTAAAATATTTTTTCTTTTAAATTTTAAAAAACATAAAAAAAACAATTTTTTTTAGAAAAAAATAACAAATATTCAGAAAAAAGAAAAAAATATATATAAAAAAATTGAAAATAATAAAATTATATTTTGAAAAAAAAAATTAAAAAAAAACTTTTTTTTAAAAAACATTTTTTTACTGAAAAAAATACAAAATATTTTTGATAAAAAATATTTTTTTTATTTAGAAAAAAATAATAATTTTATTTGAAAAAAAAAATATCAAATATAATTTTTTCGAAAAAAAAGTCCAAATATAATATTTTTGGTGAAAAGAAAAAAAATAATTTTATTTTTAAAATAAATTTTTTATAAAATTGATTTATAATGTGATAAAACATGAAAATATATAAATATAAAAATTTAACGCATAGTAAAATTTGGATAACCAATAACAAAACCAAATTTTTATAATGGATAACGGTTTATATTTAGATAACAAAATGGATACCCAAATTTTTATTTAGTATTTGGTTTGGTTTTTTTTAAGTTGATCAATTTGGATACTAATTTGGTTGTTATGTGTGTATGTTATTATATATACCTAAAAGTAAATATAATTCAAACAATGTGAGACTTGTGAACTATAGGTAGTTTGTTCAAAAAATCATGTTTCAACCACTCAAAGCTTTTCATTAAAAAATTAGAATCATATTTTAGTAATCATGTTTCTCTTAGATGATATAAAAAAGTGTCTGCTTTAACCATAGAATCATTTGTTCATTTTTCTAAAGATTCAAGACTCTCGGAGTCTTTTGGATTGTTTTTTTTTTTATATTGGTTTTTTCTTTCGGTATAACTCAATTATTTCAATATGTTATTAAAAAACATCTTAATTGAAATGGTATCCAATATTATTAAATCTTTGATCAATATTGAGTTTTGATAATCGGAGAGATATATAGCCGTTCGTTTTGGTTTTTTAAAATAATTTTAATAATATTAAATAACTTTATGTAAAAAAAAAATACAAAAACTTTTTCATAAAAATTTCAAATGAAAACTTTAAATGTTATTATTAAAATGTTATTTAAGATATTTCATCATTTTATTGAAAAAAAATTGGATATTAAACTTTAAAAAATAATCACTTAATTTTGAAACTATTTCAAATAGTTTTTTATAAATATCATTTTTAAAATACAATATTGTGAAAAACTTAATATTTCGACTATACTTTGATCTTCAATAATATATGTTTATATTATATGACCAATGAGTTCCGTCTCCATATTTGTGTTCTTTTTTATTAAATTTAGGTCAAATATCATTAGTTTTCAATTAGAATCAGAAAGAAAGAAAGAGGGACCTATTAGAAAATCTAAAAAAAAAATCGGATTATCTTTCAATTTTGTAAAGATCACAACCCGTCATTCTCTTTTCTTTGAAATGAGAAACATATACCTTTATTGGACTTCTTAAAACAAATGGATGTCCTCAGCCTTTATTGCCTTTTCTTTGAACATTTCTTTTCCTCCATCTATCAATTCTTTTCCTCCATCTATCAAATAATAACTCATATGTTCATTGTAATTGTAATCGTATTGGTGCTCGGTTCCTTTAAATTCTTTGAGCAATTCTTTTACTTAATATGCATTGCATAATTATTCAATTAATGTTTCTTAATATTACTGTGAACAATTATAATTTATGCATACATTCAAACACATTCCCCTTTTTATAATTATAAATGTATTAATAAAATAAATTAGCTTTCGATAATAACCTACCTACCTTTTATTGGTATTAGTGTTGGTCAGTTTTGATATTAATAATAAATTATTTATATTAATAAAATATTATGTGAAAATTATGTAAAGTTAAAAGTTTGAATAATTAAAAATTACATATTTTTAAATTTTTAATCAAGTTTTATTTTAAATTTTATATTTTAATTGAAATATTTTAAGATAAGTATAATATTTACTATTAATGCATCCCATATTTAACAGTTTAATTGAAATGTTTTAAGATAAGTATAATATTTACTATTAATGCATCCCATATTTAACACACACTTAATACATATACTATCATTTTAGTTCTTCAGTGATTTTAAGTCATTTCCCATGCATCACAATTAACCTTTTATTATAATCAAAATAGTATGTAATTATTACACACTGTTAATGAATTAGCAGTTTTCAAAACAATAGAATAAACAACATAAAATATATATATATATATATATATATATATATATATATATATATATATATATTCTTGATTTTATTTTATTATTTTATATAACTATCCTATATTTTAACATTCAAATACAACTGTGGTGAATTCAAACAAACCTAAATTATAATTATTGTACTCAAAATTAGAGCAATTTGTTTAGAAATTACTAAAAAATATTAACTCATTATTATTGACTGTACTTACATTTTTATTTATATTTTATTCTAATTTTTGGCTACTAATATTTTTATTTATTCGTGAAAAATCATTAAAATTTTAAATTTTAAACTAATCATGATTTTTATTAATTTTTTTCTAATTTCCTTTTCAATTAATGTTTCTTAATATTAGGGTGATCAATTCTAATTAATGCATACTAAAATAATTATATTAATTATATTTAATTCTTGATTTTATTTTATTATTTTTATATAACTTCCATATTATTCAATATTCCAACACATTCCCTTTTTATAATTATAAATTTATTAATAAAATAAATTAGCTTTCAATGATAACCTACCTCCTTTTATTGTAGTAGTGGTGGTCAGTTTTGATATTAAGAATAATAAATTCATATTAATAAAAAATTATGTGAAAAATATGTAAAGTTAAAAGTTTGAATGACATTACATATTTTTAAAATTTTAATCCAGTTTTATCTTCGAGTTTATATCTTAATTAGAATATTTTAAGATATATAATATTCACAGTTAATTCATCACACATTTAATACACACTTAATACATCTTAATGCATCTATCATTTTAGTTGTTTTCAATGATTTTAAGTATTAACAATTTATTACAAACAAAACGGTATGTAATTATTATACATGGTTAATAAAAAAATAATTTTCAAAACAATGGACTAAACCTATACAAAATACAATAAATATATATATATATATATATATATATATATATATATATATATATATATATATATATATATATATATATATATATATATATATATATATATATTCTTAATTTTATTTTATTATTTTTATATAACTTTCCTATTATTCAACATTCAAAGACAATTACCGTAAATTCAAATAAACCTAAATTATGATTATTGTATTCAAAATTAAAACAATATTTTTTAAAATTACTGTAAAATATTAACTCATTATTACTGATTGTACTTACATTTTTATTTATATTTTATTCTTATTTTTTACTACTAATATTTCTATTTATTTGTAAAAATGAGTGATGGTCAGTTTTAATATTAAGAATAATAAATTTATATTAATAAAAAGTTATGTGAAAAATATGTAAAGTTAAAAGTTTGAATGACTAGAAATTGCATATTTTTAAATTTTTAATCGAGTTTTATCTTGGAATTTATATCTTAATTGAAATATTTTAAAATAAGTATAATATTCATAATTAATGCATTAACCTGCAAGGGTGACCTTATGTTATCAATCTGCAAGGGTCGTTACTAAGGTTCAGCCTAGACGAGACTTATCCAGAAGGATTACCGTAGGAATGTTTGCTGTTTCTCATGGTAAAACAAAGGTATAGTCCATGACTCTGGGGCCATCATCTTACCAAAAGCTTTATATCCTACAAGTGAGGCGATTGAGTAGTCTAATCTTAGATCCGATCTAATCATAAGAAGCCTATCCAATATAGGGCATACTTACATGTTACTCCAACCCTAAAGACTTTAAAATCAAATGACATTCATATCATCATATCATTTGCATTAAAATTGGCCTTTTTGTATACATTTACCATTTCTTGGGGGTTTCAAAATCTGTTGTAGGTCCTTTGTGAGAATGAACTCAAATAAAATGACAATTCTTCGTATTAAGGCACATATGTCAGATCTACAAAACCTAAAGGTTCTTTAAGGCCTAATGCTTAACTCTATTCAAAGGAAGTTCACACTTAAGTATGAGAGGATTCTTATCTCTTAAGAGTCTTTGTAAAAGTAGAGGTTGTCACTGCTTTGGTGCAATTTTATGATCCACCCCTACTATGTTTCTTATTTCAAGATTTTGTGCTAGCCCCGACACTAGAAGAATTTGGGTTGTACTTGGACCTTCCTAAAGACGGAAAAGAATCATATATGGGTATGGGGAAAAAGATAACATCTAAGGAATTGGTTGTGACTTTGGGAATACCCACCTGTCATACCCCAATTTTGTCCGGGTAAGAAAAAATCTTTCACCAGCATTCCCTACCCAATGCTAAGAAACATGAATTTTATCTTAAGACATAGGTTCTATTTTAGGGTTTCTCAGCCCTTGGTGACATCAAGTCTTCAATGACATTGTCATCTGTTAAGATCCTTAAGAAGACACTAGTTGCTTTTGTCTATTATGGCCATTGACTGAAGTATGGGATAGTATGTACATTTTGGTTAACAAGGCTCATGTTGGTTTATCCATGAGAACTTTTGGTTTTAAAAAAGGTCCATTCACATAAACATGTCCATGATTAATATTGCAAAGTGTGGTTTGAATCTTTTTACATTACTAATCCAAAATCTATTTGATTATTAGTAAGTATTAAGAGTCATGGATATTTTCTATGATCACTTGTATAAGCTCATTTCCACATGTTTAGGCCAAAGTTTCAATCCTTCGTAACTATCTAAATTCAAATTGCATTTTTAAACATGTATTTGTTTTAAGCTAAGTTGGATTGTTGGAAAAGAATATGGAGAATGTGTTAAAGCTCATTTTGGAATTATTTTATTGCTTAGGGTGCACATTTCATGATTGCTCATTTAAGCTAACAATAATTGGTATTCTATAATGGTCCAATCCATTTTTAATTTGACTTAGAGTTTAAGCATTTTAAATAACTAACACAAATGAGATATCGGAATGAAGTTTAGAATGTTTTTTAAAAAGGGATTAATTGCATAATTAATTTTTGAATCCAAGTGTTACAAATAATTAAAAAAAAAGGGCAATGCATAATACAAAGGGTTACACGATTAACCTAAATTTTCATAGTCTAAGATATTCTAATTAATTCCAAATTCCAAATAATCCAAATAATCCAAAGTAGTTACATAATTATCCAAAAAAAGTTTCAAATTAAAACTGTACAAGTTACATAACCAATCCCAAATATTATACAACATGTCTCAAAAGTTCTGTTACATCAGATGAATTCGAGGAAAAGTAGAAAACATTGTAAATCCAACAGTTTGAAGCAGCAAGCTTCAAAAACCTTGCCAAAGAAACTCTTCTTGCAGCGCCCCAATTCCAAAAGCAAGCGCCCCCCTTTTCAAATCAACATCACTTCACCTGCAAAACCAACTCAAGAATTAAAAATAGCTTATCAAATAAGCACTTAAAAAACTGAAAAATAATTGATAAGAGGGACAGATTAATTCTTTGCACAGTAAACCAAGATGAACGCTCAAGAATAGGTTCCAATATCCAGTCCAAACAACCTTAAATCCATAAAATAATTATCCCATAAATTCTGGAAAAGAGATAATCCAACAAGTTATCTCAAAAACAAAATTCACAGTATATATAACAACAACCAAGATTAACAGTGAAAAACGTTTTAAGAAAATCCAAGAGAAAACAATCAAAATATTTTTCTTCTGTTAACCTCGAACCAAACAAAGCACACGTTCTGGAAAAATCAAGAAGCAACAGTCAAACAATAATTAATAATTCATCCAAACCCTAAGATTCGAACAAAACAGCAACAAGGTTCAAAACAAAAAATAAAGGAAGACAAGGAGCATAAAGGGAAGAAAAGAGGACTCATCTTAAGCAGTAGGGGACGTCGCCGACGTTGACTTCACCCAAGTAAATCTTCCTTTTCTCGTTCAAACTTTCGCATCATTCATTTTCGCCTCTACATACTGAGTAGAACCCCTCTTTTAATTTCTTCAAAATGCGTCTGTAGAAGTTTGAATCTCGAATTTTAGGGTTAGGGTTTTGACGGTTTAGGTTTGTGTTTAGGATAAGAACGAACTAGGGTTCGTTTGGCCGCGTGAGAGAG
Organism: Lathyrus oleraceus; assembly: GCF_024323335.1. Classification (NCBI taxonomy): domain Eukaryota; kingdom Viridiplantae; phylum Streptophyta; class Magnoliopsida; order Fabales; family Fabaceae; genus Lathyrus; species Lathyrus oleraceus. Next base: position 210,215,220 of record NC_066585.1, read on the forward strand.
AGAGAGAGTTTAGGTCTAGGTTTTAGTTTTGTGTTTCGAAGGAGGGTCTCGATCCGACCATTTAAGGAGGATTCTTGAGAAACCAAGGTCGGATTTGGATAGAGGAGCGGAAAATAGGTAGGGTTTGTATTTGTTTTTTTGGATGAGGGTTGGAAGTCGCTGGAGAAGAGGGTGGCGCCGCCGCGGTTTGCCAGCCGCCACCGTCTTCTCCAGCAGGTTTGACCGTGAGGAGAGCGGCGGAGAGGAAGAGGGAAGTTGCAGAGCAAATTTGGTCTGAACAAAGAGAGAGAATGAGAATGAGAGAATGACTCTCTCTCTCTCTCAAAAAAAATGGCTTTTATGTGTAGGTGGTGGTGGTTGCATGGGTGCCACATGGACCCTCCTTCCAGCGCCACGCGTTTTGTTGACTTCTGAGCCAACCAAGGGATCCTGTGTGGATCCCCCCACCATATGATGGTGTACCCTCACGCGCCTCCCTTTGATCTGTTGACCAGGTCAAAGTATTCTGATCCAACGGCCCAGACATCTCCCTAGAAAGTCAGTGTTTGACCAAGCCATTCAGGACCTTGATGGTTTCGTTTTGGGTCAACTCTGGTTGGGCCCAAAAGATTTTTTCTATTCAAACTCCCTTTTTTTTCAGCTTAGCCCATTTTCTTTTATTTCTTAATTTATTCACTTATTTTCTTTTATTTATGTACATATAAAATATATACTAGAATTTTATGGCTATCAAACAAAAAACAATATTTTATTTTATTTACTTTCTTTCAAAGTTATAATTATATATTATTATTATTATTAATACTTAATAGTAAATATGCAATTATATTGTTATTATTATTATTAATATTTAATGGTAAATATTCAATTATTTGGTTATATCATCATTTTTTAATCACTTATTATTTAATCAAAATAATCTACTAAATGTTTAATTAATTAATTATATTATTATTAATGTCACTTATAATTTAGATAATTGTTTGTTTTCTTGTGGAGTGTATGTGCATGATTATTTTGTGTTTATTCATTTATACCGAGTCTCAAGTGCATATGGATGACATGTTATAATTGTGGGAAGATTATGTCGGTTTCACCGATTTAAAGTCATTCAAACCAATTTCAAAAATAAATCACATATCTCTCGATTCAAAGTCGAGCCCATTTTCAAAACACCTTTGTAAGTCGATCGCTTGTAAAAGCATCGCCATCAACCTCACATGGCTTACTCTTGGGTCTTCTTACAGTGAGACCTAATCGGTTTTAATTAATCGATTAGATGAACTATTCACTAAATAAATTCAATTCATTCACGAAAATACGAATTTAAAACCTCGATCCAACATTGAATATTCTTTTTTTAAGAATTAAAATACCTAATCACAATCAAATACTATTTCACTTAAGAATAAAAGAGGAAATGGTTTTGAGTTTTCGACTCCTCTCCTCGATTATTTAAACACGAACTCTTGTACTCGATTAATGGAACAACCGTCATTTCTAATCCACCTAAGCGCAAATAAATCAAATTCTTTTACATTAAGGAATAAAAAGGGAGATGACTTTGAGTCTTCAATTTTTCTCCTCGACTATTTGAGTACAAGTTCCCTTACTTGTTTAGTCAAATAGTTATCGTTCCTCTACAAACCTCCAAACCCCGATTAAATCAAAATATTTTCACAGTAATCCAAATGAAAAAAGAGTTGACTTTGAGTTTTCAACTTCACTCCTCAATTGGTCGAATACGGGTTTTCTTACTCGGTCAGTCGAACAATTGTCATTTTTCCGCAAATATACAACCTAATCAAATCATTTTCTTAACAAATGATACGAAAAAGGAGATGGTCTTGAGTTTTCAATTCTTCTTCTCAAATGCTTGGATATGAGTTGTCTTACTCAGCCATTCAAGTACTTGTCGTTTATTCCAAAAAACGTCAACCATATACAACCTTATTTTCATAAATACTCAGATGAAACGGAAAGCGGTCTAGAATCTTCTATTCCTTTTCCCGATTATTAGGATACGAGTTATCTTACTCGATTATCCGAGTATTCGCCATCCATTCAAAACATCTTAATTATTATCAAATCCTTTTTATAATTAAGGATGAAAAGAGGGTGGTCTAGAGTCTTCTATTCCCTTTCCCGGCTGTTAGGATACGAGTTGTCTTACTCAAACTATCCGAGTAATCGTCATCCAACCAAAAACATCTCAACCAATCAAACGAAACGTCAAACATATTAATCCAACTTGTCACCCTCGTGTGATCAAAACTCTTTTTAGAAAGAACACTGTTAATCCTTTCTAATGCGCGCAACAAACTAGTGCTTAAGCCTCCGCCGAGAGTAGACAAGCCAACGTTTAGCCTTTAGAACGCGATCTAAACAGTTGTTCATTAAAAGACACCAACAAACCGTAGTTCCCCGAACTACGAATGCTCTGATTTCCTTATTATATCATAAGGATACATAGGCAGGAGATTGTTATATCTTCGCGAGCACACTAATAAAAAACCTCCCCTTTCCCTTTCTGAGGTTCTCATCCACTTTTATTTTTAATATTTTATAACCCAAAGATAATAAACAAACATAAATTAACACTCGAAATGCAAATTAGAACTAAAAGGTTCCCGTTGAGTACAACGGACGTAAGGGGTGCTAATACCTTCCCCTTACATAATCCACTCCCGAATCCGAATATGGTTGCGACGACCATTATTCCATTTCCTAAAGGTTTTATCGATATTTTCCTATCCCTTTGTTAGGATAAATAAAGTTCGGTGGCGACTCTGTTTGAACGTAATTTTTTCCGCGACCATCGCGAGGAATCATATTTTTCGAGATGCGACAGATGGCGACTCTTCTGGGGACTAGCTCCAAGAAAAAGAGAGTGAGGCCTAATTTAGTTCAATTAATGTATTATTTGTTAATTTTGTTTATCTGTTTGTCATTTATTCTGTTATTGTTATGTTGTCATAATTATTGTATGATGTTTTATTGGCTATGTGTTATTGGGGTTCTCTGGTTGGTGGTACTTTGTGAGATAGGCTCTCTACCCGAGTCTGAGAAAAACCATAAGATTAAGTTGGTGGTTGCGTAGTGGGCGCCCACAAGGAGTCTTCCTTGTTGGGAAGAAACGAAGACCCCGCCTAGAGGAGATTCTCTTGAAATATTATTGCCCGACGAGTTTTCGTCACGACGATAGTATTCTCAAGTTGGATCAATGACTCTAGGGACCTTTTAACTCATTATATCTGGTGGTTATGTAGTATCTACCTGAAAAGTCCCAGACTTATTGGGTTAATACGAAAGCCTCAATCAGATGAGGTCCCTTGGGCGTATTACTACCTTACAGTGGTATTCCCAACCTCGATCTATGACTCTGAGAACCTTATTAGAACCTTGGACTCGAGAGTTGTGTAGTATGGACCCACTAGGAGTCTTCCTCTTTGGGACCATACGAAGGCCTCACCCAAACGAGACTCTGTTTGGGGATGTTATTTGCATATGAGTTTTCATCATGACAATAAACTTTCCTAAATATTGATTGATGACTTTGGGAACCTTTTAACTTTAGCATCCTCCCAAAAGGGTTTTGTTTAGTAACCAAGAATACCCACTCTCACAACCTATATATTAACCTGCATGTGGCACGCATAATATCATTCATAGAACAACATTCATATTATTTTATTTCCAAGGAATCTGAGTATCATGAGTTGCAGGAATTCAAGAAACATGGAATCAAGCAAAAGAAACATTTACTCTTTCAAGTTCAAGGATCCCGATCTAAAGAGCTTACGTGAATTGGTTGCTCAGATGCACCCGGTATACATGATCAACTTTGGGAAGAATTATGGCAATCTGCTCAGCATCCTCAATCAACGAGTAGACTATACAGCTTTAATCACTTTGGCCCAATTTTATGACCTACCTTTAAGATGCTTCACATTCCAAGACTTCCATATAGCACCAACGTTGGAAGAATTCGAGCGTCTTGTTAGGATTCCTATGAAGAACAAGCCACTATTTGAAGGGATAGATGAATCTTTTCCCCTTGAGGTCATTGCTAGTGTGCTTCACATGGATGAAAAGGAAGCAGAGGCTAACTTAGAGACCAAAGGGGATACCAAAGGATTTTCACTAAGTTTTCTCTTGGAAAGAGCTCATACCCTATTGAAAGCAAAAAGTTGGGATGCTTGTTACTCTGCTATTGCATTGGCCATCTATGGCGTCGTCCTGTTCCCAAATATGAATGGTTTCGTAGACATGGCTGCCATTTGTGTTTTCCTTACTAGGAACCCAGTACCCACTTTGTTAGTCGATGTCTACTATTAAATAAGTCATAGGTATACTAAGAAGAAGGGATTGATTGCTTGTTGTGCTCCTTTATTATATCAGTGGTTTCTAGAACATCTTCTGAAGACAGGTGCTTGGGTTGAACAGACAGATGTTAGTTGGCCTCAGAGATTGGGATCACTCCGATCTGAGGATCTCTCTTGGTACTCCAAAGAATACATCAATGTAGACATCATATTCAGTTGCGGAGATTTCCCAAATCTACCGCTTATTGGAACTCAAGGATGTGTAAATGCTAATCCAGTTCTATCACTTAGACAACTTGGCTACCCAATGGAAGGCCCTCCAGAGGCAAAGTCTTTGGAAGCTTTCTTGTTACTTGACTTTGGGGTTGAGAATCCTAGCTTATTCCAACGAATCAAAGAAGCTTGGAAGAATGTCAATCGAAAAGGGAAAGTTGATTTAGGGAGAGCAAATGGGATTACAAAAGAACCATATTTTCAGTGGGTAAAGGAAAGGGTGCAGATGATCAAAATGCCATTCGTCATTCGAGCACCTGTACCTCTTCCTGAACCTAAGCTCACCCATGTCCCTATTGAAGAAGTGGAGGAACTCAAGACCACCATGGCCAAGTTAGGAAAAGAGAATGAAGAGTTGCAGATAAAACTCCAACAAACCATCAATGAGAAAAACACCATGAAATGGGAGCTTGAGAGAAAAGAGGTACAACTTCAGGCACATATGGAGAAGTTCAACAAAGAGGAGCATAAGAGAAAAAAGATCAGAGTGGGATTAGAACAAGTTGACCATTGTTTAGATACTCTTAAGGGTCAACTACGACAAGCTCAGAAAGAATGTCAAGACAATGAGCGTTGGTGGCATCTAGCCACGAAGGAAAACAAGACGATAAGGGATACACTTGGGACTCAGATAAAAGAACTCACCAATTCCGTCCGTCATGCAAAGGCGAAAGTAGATCAGGAGCGCCGACTCAAGAATATAGCCACTGAAGCTTCTAGGGTTTCACCCATGATATGGGAGGAGAAGTGTCGAGAAGTAAGAGATGCAAGGGAGTCTGTCAGCTATTGGAAGAACCAGCTAGAGTCATTATGCCATGACAACTCCATATGGTTGAAGGAGCGAGACTATATAATTGAAGATTATGAATCCTTTAAGAAGACCATAGATTTCTTACAAGGAGATAGGGATAAGTTTCGTGCAAAACTCGATGGGCTAGTGGGGTTCTGTAATTGGGCGGCTAAAGAATTACCATGGAAGTTAAGAGACGCAGTCGAAGAATTAAAGGAAGATATCACTCCTCCAGCCATAATCAGTTTCATTCTGCTCTGTAAAGGGTTGCTGAAGAGATTCAAGGAGGAATTAGAAGAGCTTCAAGCCAGAAAGCCAGCAATTTAATTTTCTTATGTCTTATATTTTGTTCCTTTAACAAATGTATTTTTGAACTATGACCTTTTGGACCCCTATGTTATGTACTTGAATGAATGACGTTAAAAAATTACTCCATTATTGCTATTCTAAGTATTTCTTGTTTCTTCGAATTACTAACAACTAATGAAACTCGAACGATTCCCTGAAAATAAAATACGCATAACATTCGCGTCTTCATTATGCATCACGCTTCATAAAAAATTCAAAAAACTTACCCAACCTTTTTACCCTTTATCCAGCCACACTGACTAATCAACATCGCTACGAGACGTGAAGCAAATACAAGATGACGTTAGAGCAAGTTAAGGCTAACCAGATTACCATGAGGACATATATCAATATGATCCAAGAGAAGACGGATCAGCTGTTGGAGACAATGCTCACAATCGCTCAAAGAGAGAGGATTAAGGAGGAAGAAGCTAGGGCAAAAAGGAATGATAGCACACCAGGTCTGAACCCCCAAGACGAGGGTTACATCCCCACCAATAAGAGATTGGTTCAGATACCAGTAGGAGGCAAAGGAGATGGGGATCGTGCAGAACCTTCTGATACGTCTACTCATCATGGATCCGAAATTGGAGATGACCAATATGATGCTTTCTATATGCCTGATCAACAGAAGCCTAAGATACTTCCAGATCCTGCTGCAGATAGGCTCTGTGCCTTGGAAAAGAAGATCAAAGCCATAGAAGGAAACAATATCTTCGGTGCCTCTGCCATGAACATGCGTTTGGTATCAAATTTAGTCATCCCGACTAAATTTAAAACTCCTGATTTTGAGAAATACAAAGGACAGACTTGTCCAAGAAGTCACCTAGTAATGTACTTCAGGAAGATGGCTGCTCATACCGAAAATGACAAACTACTTGTACACTGTTTCCAAGACAGTCTGAGTGGAGCATCTCCGAGATGGTACATGAGCTTAGAGCAAGGGCGGATTCAAAGCTGGGAAGATTTGGATGACGCATTTATCCGTCAATACAAATATAATTTAGATATGGCACCCGACCGAATGCAGTTGCAAGGGATGGATATGAAGGAGAGTGAGTCATTTAAAGAATACGCCCAACGGTGGAGAGAGTTGGCTGCTCAGGTAGAGCCACCATTGTCTGAAAAGGAAATGACCGAAATATTTGTAGACACCTTGAAGGACCCATTCTTTGATAGATTAGTGAGCAGTGCAACATCTGACTTTGCACATCTAGTCACAATTGGAGATCGCATAGAGAAGGGGTTAAGGGATGGAAAGATCCCAGGACCTATGGCAGCCCCTACCGCACCGAAGAAGTATTCTGGAGGCTTCCCGAAGAAAAGAGAAGGTGAAACAAACGCCATATCCAGAAAATATAAAGGGAAGCAACAAGCTTCATATGGTCAAGTCTCCGCCGTGGTACCCATACCTTATCAACAACCAATGTAGCAACAACAAATGTATCAACCACAACATCAACAACATCACCATCAGCAAAATACCGCACCACCAAGACAATTCAAGCCAAGACCTCCAAGAAGGCAACTTGATCCCCTACCAGTACCTTATAACCAGATATTCTCGTATATGCATAAGGAAGGCCTTCTGACATTGAGAGAGTTAAAGCCAGTTGTTTTTCCATATCCACCTGGATACGACGCTAACGCCCATTGTGAGTTTCACATGGGAGCACCTGGTCATACCTTGGAGAATTGTTTTGCATTTCAAAATCGGGTACAAGACTTGATCGAAGCAAAGGCCATCTCTTTCACTCCGAAACGCCCGAACGTGAATACCAATCCTATGCCAACGCACAAGGATGCTTCCGTCAGTGCCATTGAGGAGAATGATCAAGGAAAATTGATCCGTAAGGTTGAAGAGATTCAAACCCATATCACCAGGATAGGAGCACAATTGCTGAAGAGTGGTCTAATCCCTGAGGAGTTAGTTGCTGAAGAGAACAATGAAGAGTTGAGGAATTTTATACAACAAATGCTGGATCGAGGCGAGTTATAGATAAATTGTCGTGTCAAGAGCAAGCGCCAGGAAGAGATAGCCGTGGTGGACATCCCTTATGATGATATTAAATTAGAAATACCTATAAGCCCATTGGTGATAGAGTTCCTAGCACCATTCGAATATAAAGATGAGAAGGCAGTCCCGTGGATATATCAGCCCAGAGCTTTTAAGCAGGGGCAGAAAGATCAACCTTTGATGATCAACGAACCAAATGTCACTTCAATTGTGGGGCCAACAGGAATGACGCGTAGTGGCTGAGTGTTCGCACCGAGAACTGCTGATATTTCTGCAAAGACTAAAGGGAAGGAAGTTGTTGTCCAGATCCCCATCCCTAATTAAGAAATGCAAGACATGCACCTGTCCCTTAAAGCTGCAGTCACTTGTGAAGAGGCTGAGGAATTTCTAAGGATAATCAAGAAGAGCGATTATAAGGTGGTGGACCAGCTAAATCAAACACCTTCCAAAATATCCATGTTATCTCTACTGCTCAACTCAGAAGCACACAAGAATTCGTTGTTAAAAGTATTGAGCGCCGCACATATCACGAAGGATATAACAATAGAACAGTTTGATGATGTGATAGCTTGTGTGACCACTGGGAATTTCTTGGGTTTTAATGATGATGAATTGCCAATCGAGGGAAAGAACCATAACAAAGCTCTACATATCTCCTTGAAATGCATAGACACTATACTATCAAGGGTATTAGTGGACACAAGTTCCTCATTGAATGTCATGCCGAAGACAACTTTGATAAAGCTGCCAATAGAAGGGATAAGTATGAAACCTAGCACCTTAATCGTAAAGGCATTTGATGGTTCAAGGCGAGCAGTGATAGGAGAGATTGACTTACCAACCAAGATAGGTCCAACTATTTTCAATATCACGTTCCAGGTCATGGACATACATCCCGGTTATAGTTGCCTACTTGGGAGACCCTGGATTCACTCTGCAGGAGCTGTCACCTCCACTCTGCATCAAAAGCTAAAATTCATTACAAATGACAAGATGATTGTGATTGGAGGAGAGGAAGATATCTTGGTTAGTCACTTGACATCTTTCCGATATATCGAGGTGGATGGCGAGATCACTGAGACACCATTCCAATCCTTGGAAGTGGTAAATATGATGACCATCCAACAGACACTGGAGACCCCGGAATCTGGACCATCCATGGCCTCGTGGCAAGGAGCTAAGGCTGTTATGGAAAGTGAAAATGCTTAAGACTGGGGCAAAGTGGTGGAAGTGAAAGAGAAACAAGACAAGTTTGGCCTGGGGTATGACCCGTCATCAAACAAAGTCGGTAACCAACCTGACAAAGAGAAGATTCCTTCTGTAGAGAAAACATTCACTAGCGCTAGCCACATCTTTGGCAAGCAGGTGGCGATGATCAGTGAAGAAGACCGCGAAGAGGGGGTGTCTAGCTGGATGCGTCAGGCCGCACCTAATGAAGAACTAACAAACATGAAGGCTGTGGAAGTTCCCCAAATATTTCAAAAGTAATTTTATTATTTTAGACAAAACCTTGTGCTTTGCCCAAGGCATAGTGGCGTGTTGTAGGGCATCCTTTATCTTTTTTTTCAAGAGCTTTTATCATTAATGCAATGACGTTTTGCATCCAAATTTTTGTTCCTTTCCTTTCGTTTTTTATTATCACAAAAATGGCATCAATTTTTATACACGCACTTTCTAAATAAACTGCATAAATCATAACATGCAGAAACACCACCGAGACCATTGATAATGACATTGCTACGGTCTAATATGACTTTGATTGTCCAATCTACCAAGCTGAAGACGAAGTGAAGGAAGATTGCGAACTCTCTGAAGAGTTGGCCAGATTACTCAGACAAGAAGAGAAGGTCATTCAACCACACCAAGAAGACATTGAAGTTATCAATCTGGGAACAGAAGAAGATAAGAGAGAAGTGAGGGTAGGCGTCGCACTTCAAGATACAGTGAAGACAAGGTTGATAGAGCTCCTCCGCGAATATGACGACGTGTTTGCTTGGTCATACCAAGACATGCCCATATTAGACATTGATATCGTGACCCACAAGCTTCCCCTTAAAGAAGAATGCCCTGCGGTCAAACAAAAGCTAAGAAGGACTCGACCAGATATGACTCTCAAGATCAGAGAAGAAGTGAGAAAACAGTTTGACGTTGGTTTCCTAGAAGTTGCTAAGTACCCACAATGGGTTGCCAACATCGTACCAGTACCAAAGAAAGATGGAAAAGTACGCATGGGTGTAGACTACCGAGACTTAAACAGAGCCAGTCCCAAAGACGATTTCCCATTACCTCACATTGACGTATTATTGGATAACACAACTCAGTTCTCCGTGTTTTCCTTCATGGATGGTTTCTCTAGATACAACCAAATTAAAATGGATCCCGAGGACATGGAGAAGACCACGTTCATTACCCCTTGGGGCACCTTTTGTTACAAAGTAATGCCGTTTGGATTAAAGAATGCTGGGGCAACATATCCATGTGCCATGGTGACTCTCTTTCACGACATGATTCATGAAGAGATTGAGGTGTATGTCAATGACATGATTGCCAAATCCCAGACAGAAGAAGAACATATCACCAACCTGGGGAAACTATTTGCTCATTTGAGGAAGTTTAGGTTGAGACTTAATCCTAACAAATGCACATTTGGGGTTCGATCTGGGAAGCTTTTAGGCTTTATTGTAAGCCAAAAAGGAATTGAAGTAAATCCTGACAAGGTCCGAGCCATTCAGAACATGCCTGCACCGAAGACTGAAAAGGAGGTTCGTGGTTTCTTGGGGAGACTAAATTACATCGCCAGGTTTATCTCTCACCTTACTGTAACATGTAAACCAATATTCAAGCTTCTGAGGAAGAATCAAGGTGTGGAGTGGAACGATGACTGCCAAATAGCCTTCGACAAAATCAAAGAATACTTGCAAGAGTCACCGATTCTGATGCCCCCTGCAGAAGGGAGACCTCTCATCATGTATCTAACTGTGCTCGACGAGTCCATGGGTTGTGTATTGGGACAACAAGATGAGACTGGTAGAAAAGAGTATGCCATCTATTATCTGAGCAAGAAATTTAATGATTGTGAGACTAGATATTCATTACTCGAGAAGACTTGTTGTGCACTCGCATGGGCCGCTAAGCGTCTCAAGCAGTACATGCTAACTCACACGACTTGGTTGGTATCTAAAATGGATCCCATCAAGTACATATTCGAGAAACCAGCTCTCACTGGTAGAATTGCCCGATGGCAGATGTTGTTGTCAGAATATGATATCCAATATGTTGCGCAAAAGGCGATCAAAGGAAGCATATTAGCAGATCATCTGGCTCACCAACCACTTGAGAATTACCAATCTTTGAAATTTAACTTCCCAGATGAGAACATCATAGCTATTAAGGATGTTGAAGACTCTGAACTAGAGAAAAGTCTTGAGCCAAGGGCGGGCTGGATGCTCATGTTTGATGGTGCCTCAAATGCAATAGGCCATGGAATTGGGGCAGTGTTGGTGTCTCCCAAGAACTTCCATCTACCGTTCACCGCAAAGCTCTGTTTTACCTGCACAAACAACATGGCCGAGTATGAAGCTTGCATACTAGGGTTAGAAGAAGCTATTGAGTTGAAGATCAAGATACTAGAAGTATTCGGGGACTCCGCTCTAGTCATACATCAGATCAGAGGCGACTGGGAAACGAGACATGCTAACCTAATTCCATACCGGGATTATGTACTAAAGCTACTCCCAAAGTTCGACGAAATCACTTTCTCTCATATTCCTCGAGAAGAGAATCAGATGGCAGATGCTTAGCAACTCTGACTTCCATGTACAAATTAATATGGCCCAACCATCAGCCTCACATTGAAATTAGGCGTTTTGACGAACCCGCTCATTGCCTGACGACAATAGAAGAGCCAGATGGTAAACCCTGGTTCTTTGATATCAAACAGTATCTGGAGAAGCGAGAATGTCCAGCAGAGGCGTCCAGCCTTGACAAAAGGACCCTCCGAAGGTTGGCATCAAAGTTCCTCTTGAATGGAGAGGTGTTGTACAAGAAAAACTATGACATGGTTTTATTGAGGTGTATGGACAAACACGAGGCTAATAAGCTTATGAGGGACATACACGAAGGGTCTTTCGGTACACACGCCAATGGGCATGCCATGGCAAAGAAAATCCTAAGGGCAGGTTACTACTGGTTGACGATGGAAGTCGACTGTTATCATTACACCAGAGCATGCCACAAATGCCAAATTTATGCTGACAAAATACATGTACCACCTACCCCATTGAATGTCATAGCATCACCTTGGCCTTTCTTTATGTGGGGCATCGACATGATTGGAATGATAGAACCCAAAGCATCAAACGGACACAAATTTATCTTGGTGGCCATAGATTACTTTACCAAATGGGTGGAAGCCGCATCTTATGCGAATGTCACAAAGCACGTAGTCGCCCGTTTCTTAAAAAATAACATCATATGCCGATATGGGATTCCCAACAAAATCATCACTGATAATGGGTCCAATCTCAACAACAAGACCATGGATGAGTTATGCGCAACATTCAAGATCGAGCATCACAACTCGTCACCCTATCGACCTAAGATGAATGGGGTTGTTGAAGCTGCGAATAAAAATATCAAGAAAATCATCCAAAAGATGGTTGTCACGTACAAGGATTGGCATGAGATGTTACCTTTTGCGTTACATGGCTATCGCACATCGGTACGAACTTCAACAGGGGCAACCCCTTATTCCTTGGTATACGGTATGGAAGCAGTTCTCCCTATAGAAGTAGAGATCCCCTCGATGAGAGTCTTGATGGAGGTTAAGCTATACGAGGCCGAATGGGTTCGGTCAAGGTACAACGAGCTCAACCTTATTGAGGAAAAACGCTTGAAAGCGTTAGGTCACAGTCAACTCTATCAGAGGCGTATTAAAAAGGCATTCGACAAGAAAGTTCGTCCCAGGGTGTTTCAAGAGGGAGATTTGGTGCTAAATAAAATCTTGCCTATTCATAAAGACTCCAGAGGGAAATGGACACCAAATTAAGAAGGTCCACTTGTGGTGGTTAGAGCTTTTTCCGGAGGTGCTCTGATTCTAGCAACTATGGATGGTGATGAGTTGCCGCTTCCCACCAATACTGATGCTGTTAAAAAGTACTTCGCCTAAAAAAGTGGAATAATAAAAGCCGCTAAGTCGAAAACCTGAAAGGGAGATTTAGGCAAAAATGGCTATCCCGGTGGATTGAAACCCGAAAGGGCGATCCAGGCAAAGATTAGGGATAAAAGTAAAAGAATTGACCCACTGAGTTGAAAACCCAAAAGGGCGGTCCAGGCAAAAGTTAGGGATTAATTCCAAGGCAAAAAGTTGTACTTACAGACATCTGACGTATCCTCGAAGACAAAGAATCAATCTACCTTACTTTTCAAAAGCAAAGTGCTCGGACTGTCAAAGACGTAAAGATCATAGCAGTGTGGAAACTCAATAAGAACTCAATTTTCATTGCCATTTTGTTTTTATGCACAACGATTACCTCATTAAGGAATTGCATCTTCATGTACAATCACCCATTTAAGGGTCAAATCAATAAAAGAGAAAAATCTTCTCAACAAAATTTGTGCCAAAATCATTTTTATATTTTATCTGCTTGTTTGCAAAGCACCTTTTATTTTTGATAAATCACTTTAAAAAAATTATTGGAGGTAATAAAATACATGTTTGAATAAAGTGGTAAAGTTGCTTTTGAAACAGTAAGCGGACGAATCCTTCAGTCTCCAAGTTCATTCTTGTTTTTCATGAAGGTGTGGGACTGTTTGCAGATACTTATGTTCCTTTCAAACACTAATTCATACCTCTCAAATATGTACTCATGGTATAGCCAAACCGGGGCAAGGCTCCATTACGTTTCTGGCAGAAACATTGATAAATCATGGATGGAATATCGTGCGTTGAGAAGTCTGAACCCTTCAGTAACCTGGAGCAACCCAAACATATTCCTAAAATCACCTAGTGGGGCATCAAAACTTGGTCTTCATTGATCACCCCAATAACAAAAGTCCACTATTGGCATTATACCCTAAAGCAAAAACGTCGTAACCGGGGCATGTCCAATTACCCATTTGCATTCTAACATGCATCATATAAATAATTCATAAATGGTTTTCCCACCAAACAAAAAAACTAAAAAAACACAGTCATATCAATCATCGGCATACTCATGCATAACGCTCCCACAAAATGGGAATTTCAACAAAATAAGAATCATTCGCATTCCTACATGCACAGCCAAATATCCCTAACAATTGCATACTTGCATACATCCCATGCATCATCCCATACGTAGTGTTCCCGCCTAAAGTGGGACTGTAAGGGCAAACTGTCATACAACATAAGATCAGAGGTTTCGATGATGACAAATTACCACCATGGATGAATCGGCATTGTCGATTCCACCTCTACAAAACAAATGCAACATATCACCTATCATATCCTTTTATATGCTCATCTAAACTGTTATATTTCATACAACATATGTGGATAAAATGTGGTCATGACAAAATGCATGAAAACCACAAAAATCTGAATTTTTGCAGATTTGCAGGGTTTGAGTCGACCGTAGGGTCGGCGCGTAACATAGTGCATTTCCTCACGGGTCAGCGCACAAAAGGCTTGAGTCGACCGCAGGGTCGGCGCATGAACCACGGGTCAGCGCACGCCGACCTATGGTCGACGCATACTGATGTGATTTTCAGACTGTCCAAAACTGCAGGCTATGCGTCGACGCATAGACCTGCTATGGTCGACCGTTCGTGCGCAAACACAGTTTTTTTTAAAGTAATTCCCACCTTGTTTGAAAAGCTGTTAAGTGGGTTGGTTGGTTGGTCACTATAAATAGAAGTTTAGTTACTTGTATCAACCAACATTTGACAAATTGATTCAAGTGTACAAAGAACAAGAAAAAGTGAAATAGGTGTCCAAGATTCTTCATCTTCATCTTCAACATCTCACAACACATCAATTACTCACAACCATTTTTGAAGTGCTTTGTGATTGGTTAAAGGTGATAACGTTCGAAGCCGAGATTGGGGAATCCGGTTCGGGTTGAAGCTTGCGACAAGTTTTTTCTTGAATAAAACCTTTAGGGTTTTGTCCTCCAAGACTGGTTTGATTTTGGGGGGTTTTTGGATGATTTCTTCATCAATTTTCAGCTGAGCGAAGGTGATTGAGAAGAGGAAGTCTTCATCAATCTAGTAGCGGATTCAGTGATATTGAAAGGAATATTTCGGGTTCGATTTGTTGTAGTTGAGATCAGTCGGGCCGAGGGTTTGAAGAACTGAGTGTTATTCAACAAAGGGGCTGGAATCGGAGGTCTATCAACAACAATCGAAGGACTTGATTCACCTTGAATCAAGGAACAAGGAGTGGAAGCAACATTCAACGTCTTGAGAATTCTGTTGTATATGTGCTTATCAATCCTTGTATAAACTGTTATACTCAACAGGTGATATCTATTAAAGCAATCTCAATTCTAATTTTAGAATTGAGGGTGTCGGAACGCGAAAAACAACCGGCGTAAAATAACACAGAGCCGCCACCGTGCGTTATTTATCCCAAAGGAGGGAAAGGAAACGCTCGAAGTAAACCTGAAAAAGGGAAAAGGAACGGTCTTACGACCAGAGATTGCAAGGTACGGGAGTCAGTTACGCAAGGGGAAGGTATTAGCACCCCTCACGTCCGCCGTACTCGACGGGATCCACGCTCAAAAGAATAGGAAAAGGTTGCTGATAAAAACTGCTCAATGAAATGGATGCACTGGAATAGTAATAAAACAGGTGAAGGAAGATGGAGGAAGGGGACTCGGCAGGATGTCGCATCCTGGGCCTACGTAGTTTGTCAGAAACAAACATCAGAGTCGACGTAGTTCAGGGAAATGGGGAACAGGCTCGCTAGGACATCACATCCTATGCCTACGTATCTCATCTGGAATGAGAATCAGAGTTATCGTAGTTCGGCTAACGCACGCCGAAACAAAACACAACACAGAGACGTTGAGACGTCAAAAGAAACTCAACAAGGAAACGGAATGCCAATAGCTGGGCTTACATCCGACTCCAAACAAAGGCAAACAAGGAAACAGAATGCCAATAGATGGGCTTACATCCGACTCCAAACAAAAGCAAACAATCGCTAACCAGCGAACACCAAAGGTTCTCCAATTGACAAACTAAAAGGGAGTCTGGAACTCGAGCCTAATAATTGTCACGCAAACACCAAGAAGACGCTGAGACGTCAAAAGAAACAAAGAGGTTGAACACACAGACTAAAAGGGAGTCTGGAACTCGAACCTAATAGCTGTCAAGCAAACACACACAGAAAAAGAAAAGGGTTGCCCGGAGAGATCTCACACGATCTCCTGCCTACGTACCTCATCTGGAATGAGGATCAGGGCGACGTAGTTCCCCTTAACAGGGGAGAAACTCTGCTAACTAGAGACCAAGGGAATAACGAACTAAAAGGGAGACTGACTCGAGCCTAATAGTCGTCATGCAAACAATAACCCTAGGTTGAGGTCTCTAACAAGAGTTTGACTCACACAGGAAGTGAGTCAACTCAAGTCTATCTCTACGTACGTTCAACTTCCTTGGAAGTTGACCATATGACTCCTACAGAAAAGGAGATGAGAAGTGGAAAGCAGATAAACATATCAAAATCAATCATCACACTCTATATACAAACAAGAGGCTCAGACAAAAAAGGTGGGCTTTAGTCAAGGGGTCATATCAACCTCGACAAACAAGCCAGAATGCAAAGGTAAACAAGAGCTCTTAACCACTGACATTGAACGTCAGGGTGAGCATATCAAAATGGTACTGAGGATGAGACCTCAGGCTCTTAACCCTGGCCTGGGTGAGCTCCAATCAATAAAAGCGTGGGGGTCCAGAATGAGGGACCCTATTCCACTTGACTGACTCTATACAAGATCTTGGGTTAGGTTCAAGAGCATCAGCACGTAGTGCGAGCATAGTGAACGACTCAACGACTAACAGGGGATTGATTGCTAATCCCTTCTATCTGTCAATTGCCTCTTCACTTAGGAGGACTTAACAAGTAACATGCCTCGACAAGGAGGTCTTTAGCACAAATATAAACAATCACAGTCATTGCCTCTTAAGGAGGACTTCAGCCAAATGCCTGCCAAAAGAAACGACAGGGCTTCCAGACTACATGGAGTTAGAGAATGATTACCTAGGTGGTATACCAACCACAACCAAAGCAAAGCTCAAGCAAGAGCTAAAAGCGACTAATGTACCTGTACAAAAGTCAAACAAGTCAATATTGTATTCAGACAAACCAAACAGACAATCACAGTGGTTCTCTTCCAATATGTACACAATACAAGTCCTATGTATAAACAACTCAAGTGAGTTCATCACCAAGGGACCTACAACACAACAAAGGTTAGTGGACAAAGTAATTTGCATCTCAAGTAATGAGATCACATCAACCACTAGAGCTAGATGCTTGAACCTGAAATACAAAGCTCAAAAGGTGAGTACAAACCACTAGTACCAAGACTAGGGTCAAAGGCAAAGCAAATAGTCAAAACAGAAGTTGACATTCCACATGAAGCACATTTAATCAAGCAATAACATGTCCTAAAAAGGATCAAAGCCAAATCATAAGGCAAAGCCAACAATTAATCAAGCTAAGGCAAAGGCAATCAATGGTGATCGCAATTGGACATCAAGAATAGAAAATCCACATTAAAACAGAAATGAATCCAATGATCATGAAATTTTATATACAAGCTCAACATGTTAAACACAAGCATCATGCAAAAAATTAGGTCCAGTAGGTATCAAATGGCATGTAATGAAAATGGACAAGAGCAACATCTAAATGTGTGACACAAATTGTCACACCCAAAGTTCATGTGTCTAAAACAGAGATGGAATGTGCTAAAATTGCCAAACAAAAACCAAAACATCATGCCACATATTATGAATAAGCATGTCAAATTTCAAGGCAATTGGACAAACAATGAGCATTTCAGAAAACAATTGGCACAACATATCAAATAGAGCATCATGTTCAAACAATCAATCACAACCAAAAATCCAGAAGTGTAAAAATCAGGAAATGAACATCAACAAATAATAGACATTGAAACAAACACATGGAAAAAAATTTGAATTAATTTAGATTTGTTTGCTATTTTTAGTGTTTTTTTAGAAATTGAAGAAAATAAGATGAAATATCATGAAATAATAGCAAATGGATTTTGACATGCAAAATGGAAAATGCATCATTCAGGAATTGAACTCAGGTTCACAAGGTCCATAAAAGGCGCTCAACAAAATAAATTTCACAAAACACCTTCGCCAGGAATCGAAAACAGGAGGCAAGGGTCAAAACATGCGCTCAAAAGAAAATCAAAAACACACGCGTGCCAGGATCGAATTGAGGTTAGGACGGTTGAAGGCGCTAATGGCAAAACGCAGCGTTCCAAATGGCAAGGGAAATTAAATGGAAATGCGCTAGAGGAGGATCGAATAGGTGCACGCATGGTTCAAGGCGCGCCATGGCCAAAACGACATCGTTTAAGCTTGAAACCCTAAGCCATTTACAAGCGGTAGCGGACGGTGGTTTCCACCGTCTTCTCCGGCCAGCCAGGCGGAGCGCCACCATGATTTTTTTGCAGAACTTCACAAAATTTATATTGTTGGAACCGTCTTTCCACGAGGATCACAAATATCATAATTACTAAGCCTAAAAGTCCATAAATAAAGCGGATCGATTGAAAACATTTCTCACATCCAAACTTTAAATTGACATAACTCATTCAATTCTCATCCAAATTCAACAATATTTATATCAGAATCATCAGTGGAGCACGCACTACAAGATCATGGCAATGAATTGGCAAATAATGAGATTCGAATTTTCACCAACCTGTTATGCAGTGTGATGAAACAGTGTGTTCAAGGCCTCAAATGCTCCAGATCTCCTCTATCAACCTCGTGGTGAAGCTTTATGCACGAAATATCAGCTGAAATGGTTTGGATCTTGCTAAATTTTAGAACACCATCTTCATCTTCAAACTTTGTGTATGCACGTTTTTGCACCAATTTCTTCAAACCAAGCCTTGATTTGTACTCAATGATGCTCAATGAACACGATTATGCAAGAAAAATGATGTGTTATGTGAAGAATTCGGAAGTTTGAATTGAGAGAAAATTTGGAGGGAAAAATGGATTCTAGATCTAGAATTGTGATCCTGGGAAATTCTGTTAGGATTTAGCTTATATACTATGTGTTAATCACCATGCTAATCACAATTAGGCTTGGTTAAATGAGATTAAGGAAATGAGAGGTGTGATGCAAAATACACAAGTGTGCTTAGCATGGCCTTCCCATACGTGAACAGTACCATACAAGCATCCAAATCCACTTAAAATCATCTAATAAACACAATGGAAGTGGTATTTTGTTGGTAGCATCAACCAATTTTGAATTATCACTTTTTCCCTCCAAAATGTACATGAATGAACAAGTTATCACATGAGCTCTTTCCATGCAAGGCAATGGTTGATTTGGAAAGTATTGGTCAAGACAATCATTTTGCAAAAAGAGTGGACCAATTTGGAGTTTTGAATCAAAAGTTACGGCATGTTGAACTTCCATGTACACTTTATGATCATTTGAGCATAACTCCTCAACCATTCATCAGATGATCATGATCTTGGACTTTTTTAAAAGAGGACAGGAAGATCTTCAACTTTCATGTTCACCAAAAATCCATTTGAAGCTTCTTTGATGTTGAAAAATCAAATTGAATATGGACCAAAAACTTGCCATTTTTGGAAACTTTCAATTACAGGTCACTTTCCATTTTTGGAAACTCTTGATTTGACTTCAAATTCTTCAAGATAGGTGTCTGTAATGACAAATGAACTTATTTTGAACATGAATGAGGTGTCTCAACTCATCTCCCCACCTCATAGCCCTCAGCTCTTGCACAGTTGATTGCATAGTTCCTCAGATGACCTTGACATGCTCTGATCAGCTTGAGCCTCTACCACTTGAGGAAATGGCTCAGAAATGAAACCCTAGCTCTTGTAAGCTCAATATAATGATCATGTGATCTTCATCTCAATAGAATGCCTCATCTCCTAGATAAACCCTGGTTGAAAGAAAGCATTGATTAGGGTTGACCAGAGGTCAAAACCCTAATCCCAAGGAACTGGAGGATGAATCATGAAACCCTTGGTGATGACATAACCATGATGATGGTGATATACCCTTGCACACAAGATAATACTCAACCTCCTTAAAGAACCAAGAAAACCCTAATTGAGACACAAACCCTCAGATGGTTGATGATCAATTTAAAGAAACCCTCAGGCTTGAATCATGTAACTTCCAATCTTCTGAAAAGACTTTGGAGGATGATCTCTTGTTTTCATATGATATGCAAAATGCAAATGCCTAATGTCCTAAAATTGAAATGCAATATGCTAAAGTAGTCCCAAGAAGAGGAGGGCAAATTTTGAGGTGTTACAGAGGGCAGACGTACCCCCGAAGCGAGGACGACGGGGGAACTGCCTCATCAAACCTTTGTCTTCTCTATTTTTCAGCATATTTGTTTTGGCTTAAAAATAAGTGATTTTTGTATAAGCACTTTTATCAAACCTTGATATTAATTGAGTAAGAAAATAAAACTCTGTTTTTGAATCCAAAGTACAATCAGATATTGTACTAGACTAATTGGAATCACTTACTCAACATAAATATCACTTGGAGTGTTTTTACACACCAAGTGTTTGATAATTTGCCTAAACCAAAATTATCGTAGTTGTGTATCTAGTTTGGTTTGCTCTTTGAATCATTGGAACTAGGAATCCTAGCAAGTGAAATAAATCATTGATAGTGTGACTAGTGTAGTGATTCTTATTCTACATTATCACTAATCTATAGGCTAGACGCATATCCGGTTTTCCAATAACAATTCGTTTTAGACTATATTTTCCTCGGCCGCTTCCGCACTTAAAACAAATTTTCAAAACCAATTTTTAATTGGTAGCGCCGACTCAAATTTAATTGGGATCTATTCAACCCCCCCCCCCCCCTTCTAGATCCGTGCCATAGTCTAACAAGTGGTATCAGGAGCACCCGTTCACTCCGTGCTTCAAAATATAACTTTGATAGAAAATGGCTAACGAACCTAAAGGGGCTTATAATAGAGCTCCCGTTTTCAATGGTGAAAATTATAGTTATTGGAAAGACTGTATGCGGGTGCACATAAATTCCATAGATAGAAAAATATGGAACATTATTCTCAATGGTCCAATTGAAATAACCATGACAAATGAGAATAATGAATTAGTGCCAAAGCCCGAAGCACAATGGACTGATGATGATGAAAGAAAATACAATTATGATTGGAAAGCCAAAAATATCCTAATCTCCTCATTAGGTGTAGATGAATACTATCGTGTATCCCATTGTCCTACTGCTAAGGCCATGTAGGATTCACTACAAATCGCCCATGAGGGGACGAACGATGTTAAGTTGGCAAGAATCAACACACTAACACAAGAGTTTGATCTCTTTTTCATGGAGCAAGGGGAAACCATTGCTGACATGCAAAAGAGATTTACTCATCTCATCAATCGATTACATTCATTAGGTAGGCCGGTTTCCAATGATATTGCTACTAATAAGATCTTGAGATGTCTTAACAGGGAATGGCAGCCGAAAGTGACCGCCATCAAAGAAGCAAATGATCTCACCGTATTAGACTTAACAACATTATTTGGCAAACTACAAGAGCACGAACAAGTACTCTTGAGCCTAGAACAACACGAAAAGAAAGAAAAGAAGGACAAAACAAAGGTGAGTGAAAAGAAATCTATAGCTCTTAAGACTTCCTCCTCGAAGTCTCAAGCAAAAGAGCAAAGTGATTATTCCTCGAGCGACGAAGAAGAAGAGGACAAGAGCGAAGATATGGGGTTATTCGTTAAACGTTACAATCGCTACGTGAGAAAGAACGACATCCAACATTCCGAGAAGAACTTGGTAAACTTCCGGAAACAATCGAGGTACTCTAAAAATGATGACTCAAAAGGTAAAAAGACTAGAGGGTCGTGCTACACTTGTGGGAAGCCCGGCCATTACAAAACGGACTATCCGATGAACAAGAAGACAAAGGAAAAGGAATCATCCAAATCACACAAGAAATCATCAAAGCCAAGGAGAGCATACATAGCTTGGGAAAGAGATAGCGACTCCTCCGATGATGAAAGTTCTAGTGATGAAGATGAAGCTGTAAACATATGCCTCTCTGTTCATCAAAAGAACAAAAAGAAATAGGTACGACATGCTAAATATGAAAAATCATCTAGTATGTCTCATCATGAATTACAAGCTGCATTTGATACTTTACACTGTGAAGCTAAAGAGGCCTTTAAAAGGCTTGCCTCAAATAACCAAATTTTTATTCATTTGGAACAAAAAATTCGAGAATCCGAAAGGAAACTTGAGGCACTCAAAGCTTCTATGGTAGAAAGCACAAAAGCAGGTTGTGAGGACCTTAGAAATACGATAATTAACTATGGGTGTGATACTTGTTATATTTGGCAAGGTGAAGTAAGAAACCTAAAGACCAAACTTGACAAGGCTCTTGAGCCCAAGATTACCTTTGCAATCGATAAATCAAACTTTCGAAAAAGTATGGTTAATCCATATCAAAAATATAAATATGTTATAAAGGATAAAGATAGCAAAGGCAATCAAAATGTAAATTTCTCTTGTCTTTATTGTTGCAAGAAAGGCCACTCCACTACTAAATGCAGGTTTAGGAGATTCTTAGTTCCTAAAGGCATTTATCAATGGCTGCCCAAATGCAACCATTTCGTTACTCACCATTCAGGACCCAATAAGCCATTGGGTACCTTCTCGTGTTAATTGCATTTCCATAGGTACAATGCCTCGAGACCATCGAGAGAAGATGGGTTCTTGACAGTGGATGCTCAAGGCACATGTCAGGAGACATATCACTCTTCATTGACTTCGTTGCTAAGAAGAAAGGATATGTAACCTATGGTGACAACAACCGTGGAGCAATACTAGGTAAAGGTAGTGTAGGTAACCCTTCTTCCACTACTATTTCTGATGTATTGCTTGTCAAAGGTCTTAAACACAATCTACTTAGCATCAGTCAATTATGTGACAAAGGATACAATGTATCTTTTTCAAAAGATTGTTGCAAAATTGTACATAATGATGATAAGAAGAGTATGTTTAATGGCCTGCGAGTGAATAATGTCTATATGTTAGACTTGAGCGAAGTATCGTTAACAAGTGACAAATGCCTTGTAACAATGAGTGAAGATTCATGGTTATGGCATAGGCGTTTAGCACATGTTAACTTTGACTTACTAAATAAAGTAGTCTCAAAAGATCTAGTCTTAGGTCTCCCCAAAATAAAGTTCACCAAGGATCACCTTTGTGATGCTTGTCAAAAAGGGAAGCAAACGAGGATCTCATTTAAATCCAAAAATATCGTTTGAACAACGAGACCTCTCGAACTTCTTCATATGGACTTATTTGGGCCGTCTAGGATTAAAAGTCTAGGAGGAAATTATTACGGTTTCGTAATAGTGGACAATTTTTCTAGATTTTGTTGGACTATCTTTTTAGTAAGCAAGAGCGATACGTTCACCGCCTTTGAAAGGTTTGCTAAGCTTTCCCAAAATAAATTAAATACAAACATTGTTTCAATTAGAAGCGACCATGGGGGTGAGTTCGAAAACCATTCATTTGAAGAATATTGCGGTAACCATGGTATCGATCATAACTTCTCCGCTCCTCGTACTCCTCAACAAAATGGGGTTGTGGAGCGTAAAAATCGAATTTTGGAAGAATTGGGAAGAACAATGATTAACGAAAGTGGTTTACCGAAATATTTTTGGGTCGACGCCATTAGTACGGCGTGTTATGTTTTGAATAGGGTGCTCATTCGCCCCATTCTAAATAAAACACCGTATGAGCTTTTAAAAGGGCGAAAGCCAAATGTTTCTCACTTACATGTTTTCGGTTGCAAATGTTTTGTATTAAATAATGGAAAGGAAAACTTGGGCAAATTCGATTCCAAGGCCGACGAAGGTATCTTCCTCGGATACTCTCAATCGAGTAAAGCATATAGAATATATAATAAACGATTACTTGCTGTGGAAGAGTCTGTACATGTCACTTTTGACGAATCCTATCCGAGAAACGTCGGAAAGGGTAGTGTTGTTCATGGTGCAGGTACATCTATGGAAGACATACTCAAGGGTGGCGAGCCGGGGATTGATCAACCCGACAAAGTCAAAGTTGAGGAGGATATAGATGTACACCATGAGGAAACCGAGGTAGCTCATACGCCTTCAAACGATGATCTCCCTCAAGCTTGGAAGTCTCCCAAAGACCATCCAATTGACAACATTCTCGGAGATATCTCAAAGGGTGTTACAACTCGATCGAAGCTAAGTAATTTATGTTATCACTTCGCTTTCGTTTCACAAATGGAACCTAAAAACCCTAAAGAAGCCCTACTCGATGAACACTGGTTTTTGTCAATGCAGGAGGAACTAAATCAGTTCACTAGAAATGAGGTTTAGGACCTTGTCCCTCCTCCGCGAGGTCATCGAGTAATCGGCACCCGATGGGTGTTTAGGAACAAGTTGGACGAAAACGGGGTAATAACCCGTAACAAGGCGCGTTTAGTTGCACAAGGGTATAACCAAGAGGAAGGCATCGACTATAAGGAAACTTATGCGCCGGTTGCCCGACTCGAGGCTATACGCCTTCTCCTTGCCTTCGCTTGTGCGAAAGACTTTAAACTATTCCAAATGGATGTTAAGAGTGCGTTCCTTAACGGTTACATAAATGAAGAGGTCTACGTCGCACAACCTCCGGGTTTTGAATCTCATGAGTATCTCGATCATGTTTACAAACTAAAAAGGGCTTTATATGGTCTCAAACAAGCTCCTAGAGCTTGGTATGAGCGACTAAGTAAATTTTTACTTGATCAAGGTTACTCAAGAGGAAAGGTTGACACAACTCTCTTTATTAAACGTCAAGGAAAGCACTTGATATTAGTGCAAATTTATGTTGATGATATTATATTTGGGTCTACTAACATGAATCTCGTGAGAGAGTTTTCGGATCTTATGCAGGGTGAATTCGAGATGAGTATGATGGGGGAGCTCACATACTTTCTTGGTTTGCAAATTAAACAACTCAATGAAGGAACATTCGTGAGTCAAACAAAGTATTGTTTGGACCTTACCAAGAGATTTGACATGGCAAAATCCAAGGCCATTGACACCCCCATGCCAACATGTGCAAACTTGAATAAAGATGAAAATGGTAAGGACGTAGAGGTAAAAAGGTATAGAGGTATGATTGGATCACTTCTCTATCTTACGGCTTCTCGTCCCGACATTATGTTTAGCGTGTGTATGTGCACAAGATACCAATCATGTCCCAAGGAATCCCATCTAAAAGCTGTCAAACGAATACTTCGATACCTATCCGGTACTCTGAAGTATGGACTATGGTATTCCAAAGGTAATGATTGCTCATTGGTAGGTTTCTCCGATTCCGATTTTGCCGGTTGCAAATCGGATAGGAAAAGCACTGGTGGTACTTGTCAGTTATTTTCAAATTCCTTGGTCAGTTGGCATAGCAAGAAACAAGTTTCAGTTGCTTTGTCAACCGCCGAAGCGGAATACGTTGCCGCCGGTAGTTGTTGTGCTCAAATCCTATGGGTTAAGCAACAATTATTGGATTTTAATCTCAAACTCGAACGTATTTCCATTTTCTGTGACAATACAAGTGCCATTAATCTTACCAAAAATCCTGTGTTGCATTCTCGCACCAAACATATCGAAATTCGACACCATTTTCTTCGGGATCATGTAGAGAAAGGTGATGTTGTATTTGAACATGTTAACACTAAAAATCAACTAGCGGACATTTTCACAAAGCCGCTAGCTACTGAGCCTTTCTTTCATATTCGCCGAGAACTTGGTATTCTCGACATTTCGGAACGGGCGTTATAAATGGCTTGCTTTATCTTATTTCAGTTAAAACTATAATCTTGTACTTCTAACAAGTTAATATTGTTGCAAGCACAAGTATATTGTTCATCAAGTTATTCCGGCATCGAGGTGATATTGTTCCTTTACCCTTTTCTCTCTCTCCCAACCTTCATGGTTAAATAGTTGTATTACATGATAATATTGTGTATATATGACGTGTTTCTTATACCATATCTGTTTGGATGTTTAATGTTGTGTGGCATTCTATTTATGCATCAAACATGTGAGCATATGTGCATAACAGTGAAAATCTGCAAAATTTTCCTGTATGAGTCGACCATAACAGGGCAATGGTCGACGCACACCTTAAAAATTTTCTTTTTTCAAAAAAAATTCAAACAGTATGCATCGACGCATGCAGAGAGTATGGTCGACGCATCGCACGAAAAATCAGTTTTTCTCTGCAGAAAACGTTCAAACTTCCCATGCATTTACATTTCAAATTCTCATTAAGTGTGCATTCAACCCACTACATTGTGAGTTGCATCTACCTAGTGCCTATTGTCTCTTGGCCTCTCCTCTTCCCAAAACCCTAAATCTTCATCTATAAAAAGGGCAAACCTCCTTCTTGCAAATCACTCTCAATATCTTCCACCAAGCTTCACTCTCTAACTTTACAAAAAGCTTCAGAATCATTACCCATGGCTTCCTCATCCCGCAAACATACCGGTAAGAGATCAAGGGGATCATCCTCTGCCTCCCTACCCATTACCGCTGTCTCATTAGTTCCACCGGCTCTTATCGACACCTTCAACAACGACATTGGTCAAAGAGGAGTTGTGAGGCAACATGCCTTCTACAAACTCACAGCAGAACGCATGCATCTCGTAGACATCATGTCTTTGCTACAGTATCACGGTATTGTTAAATTCCTGGAATGCAATGCCAAATATAGTGAAGACCTAGTCCGTGTGTTCTACACTTGCCTTCATGACAAATTTCGTGGTCAAAAGTTTCACTCCAGGATCGGCACAAGAAAGGTATCGTTCAAGTCTGATGTCTGGAATAAATATTTTGATCTGACATTGACTGCTGATGAAAATCCTCTTACTGAGGTAACTGATTCTCACACAATAGAAGGATATGAGTTTAAGAGCGCTTTGAATGCTATGTTGAAACGACCCTATCCAGACCATATTATGAACAGTGATGCGTTCCCATGAACTGTCACTGCCGGTAAGCTGAAAACAGGTGAGTGTATTCTTCAGTGGATTGTGGCGCGCATCCTGCGACCTAAGAAGGGTGGCCTCTCCCGAGTTGAACAGGATGAGGTTCATCTCATATATATCCTGAAAAATCAGCGCAAAATAAACTGGCCCTACTACATCGCTAGTAGCATGTTCAGTTTACGAGACTCCGGACGAGGCACTGCACTTGCCTATGGATCTCTTATTCAAGAGGTTCTTACTGCAGCCGATGTTGATTATCCGTCCTTTCCTTATACCTTCATTTCCTCAGATAAAGAATTCAGCCCAAAAACTCTCTCTATGATGGGATACTTTTGGTCTGATCACTACGCCAAATAAGGGAAAAGAGGGCGCTTTTTTTGGCCTATAACAGCGCTTTAAAGCGCCCTCTAATCTGGCGCTGGCATAGGTAAAGACAGCGTTTTTTTTCCTGGTGAAAGCGCTCTCTAAAGTGGCTCTTTAAGCCCTTTAAGGGCCACTTTAGATGGCGCTTTTTAAAGAAAGCGCTCTCTAAAGTGGAAACTTTTAAGGGTTTAGAGGGCGCTTTTACTGGAAAGCGCCCTCTAAAGTGGAAACTTTTAAGGGTTTAGAGGGCGCTTTTACTGGAAAGCGCCCTCTAAAGTGGAAATTTAAAGGGTTTAGAGGGCGCTTATTTTGGAAAGCGCCCTCTAAAGTAGGTGGTTATTTAATTATTTTTTTTAAAAAAGCGCTATATTTATTTATTTATTTTAGACAACCTGTATATTGAAGCAGTACACCTAAAACTGTATAATTTGAAGCCCTTTTTCACACATTGCATTCAACAAGCCTTATATACAACAATCCATACATATACAACAATCCACTGATATATAATCGTTTAACTTCTAAAGATTCTAAATATACAACCAATTCATAACTTAAAAAGAAATAAAACTAAGTAGCAAAAGCATCTCTGAGATGTATGTTTTTTTTGCTAGCCGCAGTCTTCTTAGCAACAACCTCTTTTTGTTCAATATCAATAGCATGAACCTAAAATATCATAAAATTAGTTAGGTGAAGTATAAGATCAAGAATTAACATTTTCTATGCATAAATATCATATAATTGTGTTTATACCTTTTTTTTTGATGCAACTGACTCGATTTGCTGCAATAAAAGCCATTTTACCTGTAATAAAGAAAACAATTAAAATCATTTGACCTGTACCTTTTTCACTAAGTTCTCTTTCTTTTCTTGGTTGGAATATATTCTACATGTCTCTTAACAACACGGACGGTTGGATTGATCCAAATACCCTCATTATGATCATTTCTAATATATGAATCATTTGATATAATATTCTCATCTTGATCATTTCTGGTAAATGATTCAATCTCAACATCAATATCACCTTGATCTCCAGTGTTTTCATCATTTACTTTGTTGGAAAAAAGAACTATAGACCATTTCGTACTTTTCGGATCATTAACATAGAACACTTGTCTAGCTTGAGAGGCTAGAATAAAAGACTCATCTTTGTATCCCACCCTATTAAGATCCACTTGCAAAAATCCTGACTTATCCATTCGAATGCCGTTATTATTTTCAACCCACTTGCAACCAAATATAGGAATCTGAAACTTCTCATAATCAAACACCCAAATGCGCTCGATAACACCAAAATACGACAGATTTGCAAATTTGGGGTTTAAGTCCTTCACATTTGATATGTGCATTGCTTCAGCTACCACGGTGACACCACTATTTTGCATAGTAATTTTATCATCTTGTTCTTTGGTATAAAATGTGTATCCATTAATCGCGTATGCGCTATAAGAAAAAACATGGAAACTTGGACCATATGCTAAGCATCTCAACCTTTCTGTTATTGAAGCGGGATCTGAATAATACTTTGAATAAATATGATCCTTAAACCAAGGTATAAAACATCAATTGTGCTCTCGTACTATCCAATTTTCATTTCTATTGGGATTTAAACCTCGGAGAACATCCTTGTGAATTTCAACATATGGCTCAACCTCATTCTCATTGTGCAGAACATACAAATGCACTTGATCCCGTTCGACCCTTGATACTGCCACGATTTTATTTCCAATTAGTTTCTCAACATTTTCAGATATCTCTGACTTCAATAGCATGAGAATGTATGAACCATGCATTAAGCATTAGTGGTATGCACTAATTTGTAGCATAGTTATATATCATCATATAGTTTTTACAAAAGATAAACATTGACTAGAAAATATATATGTAGAATTGTATAATGGTCTAACTGAAAGCTAACAGAAGAATAGTCGACTCTAATTTACTCTATCAAATAACATCCATACCTAAACTTAAGAAGTTACTAGCTACGCTATGTATGCTAGAATAAATACACTCATAAGCTGCATAGTGTACCTTTGATTGGTAGAAGGTGTTTTAGATATTGCTGCCTCCTTTTTCTACATCGAGAAACAAATGGAACAGTTGGTGAAATTTAACCCATAATGCCTAGTCTCCATTGCTAGCATTGCAACACAATAATTATTGTTGAGAATACTCAATAAATGTATGAACCAAGAAAAATGAAACCAAAAATGAACAATAGCGAACGTCAGAAGAGAAACCAAGTAATATGAAGATTAGAAAAATACCTATGGTGTCAAAATCGAACAGCTAACAACGAATTAATAGAAGGAGGAAATGTCGTAGATCTAACAGAGGTGAAAGGAGAACGCCTTAGAAGTAGCGAAAATCGTAGCAGTGAGAACCCTAACGTGAAAACGAACGAAAATAACAGAGAGTGAAATAACAAAACGCGCAGTATGTTATAATTTTAATGTTTACTAAAGGGGACCTTAGAGGGCGCTTGTGGAAAAAAAGCGCCCTCTAAAGGGGGCCTAAGAGGGCGCTTATGAAAGCGCTCTCTAAGGCTTTCCAAAAGTGCTTTATAAACTGGAAATGCACATGGACTTATAGAGCGCTTTTTTAAAAGCGCCCTCTAAGGGTAACCTTAGAGGGCGCTTTCTAAAAAGCGCCCTGTATTGTTGTCCCTCTATCTCCTCCTTATTTTTTCGCTTCACCTTAGAGGGCGCTTTATTACAAAAGCGCCCTCTAAAGTGCGCTGTCTATTCCAGTTGTTCGCTCCTTATTTTTTTCGCTTCACTTTAGAGTGCGCTTTTGTAATAAAGCGCCCTCTAAGATGCGTTGTCTATTCCAGTTTTTGGCGTAGTGGATGAGCGGAAAGCATACAAATTTGTTCGCAGGGGGTATATTCCTACGACTGTTGAAGAATATGATGAAAGTGATGATAGTGAAGAAGAAGACCAAGAGGAAAACGAAGAAGAAGGAGCAGGTCAAGCATTTAAGCAGCATAATAGTCCTCCACAAGCAGACACACACGACTACACAAACACCGCTTGGGTTCAGAATACCTATTCAACTGAAGAAGATGCCCCCAACCATGGTGGCTGGGGTGAATGGCAACATATGGGCTGGTCAACACAACGCCAATTCTATCAGCCATATCAATATGGTGCTGAAGAATCTCCACCGTCTCCTCTGCAGCAAGAAAACTCTTCTGAACTCTTAGATATGATACGAGATATGTAGCTGGCTCAACAATCAATCATACAAACTCAGGATGAGCGCTATGCTCATATTAGCAGCCAACTTCAAGCACAAAATGAGAGGCTCGATAACCTCTCTACCAGCATGAATGAACGGTATGCAGCATTCACCGAAACATTTGAACGACAGGAGCGGTCCGTCGATGTGGGCCTCAAGTATCTAAGTAGTGTTGCTGACCAAATAACAAATGTTTGTTTCGGTCGAGGACGAGGCTGACCAAATAACTGCATGTGCATCTGTACTTTTGTTGTTTGAGTGAACTTATTATCTGTTATGCTTGTTTGTTAATCTAGTTTAATGTTATCTCATTTTCAATTTGTTCAGTAATAATATTTGGTGTGGTATTGTTATATGATTTGTTATCTTCTGTTGAATATCATGTTATGTTGAATAATAGTTCTCTTTTTCTTTTTGATGTTGTCAAAGGGGGAGAAGAGCATGTACCAAATCAAAGCCAAGCCAAGATATTCACACCAATTAACAGTTTGTTTTGCAGCCAACCTTAGATTACAAAAGAAAGTGGGAGTGTGTGTAAATATTGCATGTTGTTTTTCTTTGATTTCACACAGGTTGTATGTAAGGGCAAACTGTCATACAATATACGATCAGAGGTTTCGATGATGACAAATTACCACCATGGATGAATCGGCATTGTCGATTCCACCTCTACAAAACAAATGCAACATATCACCTATCATATCCTTTTCTATGCTCATATAAACTGTTATATTTCATACAACATATGTGGATAAAATGTGGTCATGACAAAATGCATGAAAACCACAAAAATCTGAATTTTTGCAGATTTGCAGGGTTTGAGTCGACCATAGGGTCGGCGCATAACATAGTGCATTTCCTCACGGGTCAGCGCACAAAAGGCTTGAGTCGACCGCAGGGTTGGCGCATGAACCACAGGTCAGCGCACGCCGACCTATGGTCGACGCATACTGATGTGATTTTCAGACTGTCCAAAATTCCAGGCTATGCATCGACGCATAGACCTGCTATGGTCGACCGTTCGTGCGCAAACACAGTTTTTTTTAAAGTAATTCCCACCTTGTTTGAAAAGTTGTTAAGTGGGTTGGTTGGTTGGTCACTATAAATAGAAGTTTAGTTACTTGTATCAACCAACATTTGACAAATTGATTCAAGTGTACAAAGAACAAGAAAAAGTGAAATAGGTGTCCAAGATTCTTCATCTTCATCTTCAACATCTCACAACACATCAATTACACACAACCATTTTTAAAGTGCTTTGTGATTGGTTAAAGGTGATAATGTTCGAAGCCGAGATTGGGGAATCCGGTTCGGGTTGAAGCTTGCGACAGGTTTTTTCTTGAATAAAACCTTTAGGGTTTTGTCCTCCAAGACTGGTTTGATTTTGGGGGGTTTTTGGACGATTTCTTCATCAATTTTCAGCTGAGCGAAGGTGATTGAGAAGAGGAAGTCTTCATTAATCTAGTAGCGGATTCAGTGATATTGAAGGGAAGATTTCGGGTTCGATTTGTTGTAGTTGAGATCAGCCGGGCCGAGGGTTTGAAGAACTGAGTGTTATTCAACAAAGGGGCTGGAATCAGAGGTCTATCAACAACAATCGAAGGACTTGATTCACCTTGAATCAAGGAACAAGGAGTGGAAGCAACATTCAACGTCTTGAGAATTCTGTTGTATATGTGCTTGTCAATCCTTGTATAAACTGTTATACTCAACAGGTGATATCTATTAAAGCAATCTCAATTCTAATTTTAGAATTGAGGGCAGACGTACCCCGAAGCGAGGACGACGGGGGAACTGCCTCATCAAACCTTTGTCTTCTCTATTTTTCAGCATATTTGTTTTGGCTTAAAAATAAGTGATTTTTGTATAAGCACTTTTATTAAACCTTGATATTAATTGAGTAAGAAGTTAAAACTCTGTTTTTGAATCCAAAGTACAATAAGATATTGTACTAGACTAATTGGAATCAGTTACTCAACATAAATATCACTTGGAGTGTTTTTACACACCAAGTGTTTGATAATTTGCCTAAACCAAAATTATCTTAGTTGTGTATCTAGTTTGGTTTGCTCTTTGAATCATTGGAACTAGGAATCCTAGCAAGTGAAATAAATCATTGATAGTGTGACTAGTGTAGTGATTCTTGTAACACCCTTCTAAAATACCCCAAATATTTAATTAAAATAGCAACATACCAATCAGAGTAATTATGCAATTAAGGGTGTCACACAATCATTTCACACCATTCACCAAATAACTGTCATGCTCTTTTATTAATTCAAAACATAAAGCATTTGCACAATACGCAGCGGATAGAAATCAAACCAATCATGCAAAACATGTAACACATTACATGTAAAATTATTCAACAACCAAAATGAAAACAAGGTAAAACATCCCATCCCGATGTTACATCTACCAGAGCATGACCCACTAAGGAACTACACTAGACTCCAAGCACTAGCTCCTACTCAATCACTGCTCGTTACCTGAAAAATAGTTGTAAGGGTGAGTTCCTCAATCGATATAATAAGCATTATAAATTATCATGTAATGTTAAGTAAGTTAACACATTCAATCACCCTAATCAGATCACACAATCAGTAACGGCAATATCAACTCCAAAATCATACTCAACACAATCACCAAACAACACGTATAATATTGGAATACATCCATTCATGTTATACGCCATACATACATACATTATGTAATGAGACTCCATGCATGCGGTACCGACTATTCGTGAACATATAGTTCAACCTCACCGATCAAATCCAGATACGGCTACCAAGCTCACTAGTCCCACTCATTTGAGACCTAGTGACTCACTCACTAATTCCTCACCATGGGAATTAGCTACCACCCCAAGGGCTATGCTATGCACGCTAATCACCTAGCATGCAACCATCAACAACAATCCACAATAATTCACTCACTAATTCCTCACCATGGGAATTAGCTACCACCATAAAGGCCATAATATGCACGCTAACTCACCTAGCATACAACATTAACAACAATCCACAATGGACATATGCTCACACTCTAAGCCATAAAACAGTCCATTCCACATAATACATATATTCACAGCATCATGCATACAATCATATATCATCAGCATATTATCACAAAATCATATCATGTCATGCCAATTAATAATCACAGTATTAGCACACTCTACTAATACCCACACTGCTCAAAACAACGGGAAATGATCCCTACTATATCATACATCAGCTAAATTACATTACGCAGCTGAACAACCACAAAAAACTGCACATCAACAGCCCAGAAAATCACAAATCTGCCCATACGCGTATTGCCTAGTCCCATACGCGTATGGCTCATCTCCTGACCAAATCCCATACGCGTAACACCATCTCATACGCGTATGCTACGCGTAACACTTCCTCATACGCGTACCAACAGAGACCAAATCACGTTCAAAACATCATCTTCCTCATCCATACGCGTATTGCCTAGTGCCATACGCGTACCAGACCATCTCATACGCGTAACACCATCTCATACGCGTATGACCAGAAACCAGATTTCCAGATCTGCTATGGTTTTCTCTGCTACGAGATCTCTCCAATTCCACCTTCCACAGTCCAATTTTTACACAGTATTCGGTCATATCGTCTAACACAATTCATACCCTATTCAATTTCACAAATTCTAACATTGTTATATCTAATTCCTACGAATTTCCTTCAATTATGATCCAATTTTCGTTCATCCAATATTTCACAATTTCAGCATACATCATTCTAATCAGAGTCAAATCAATGGTTTATCACTACCCATTACATGTTATCCCATAATACCCATTAAACGATGATAAACCCCCCTTACCTGAGTTAATCCGGCAATCCTTTAGCTTCGAGCTCTTCCTCTCTTCAACCTTTATTCTCTGACTTTTTTTTTTCCACTTTTCTGTCTCTTTTTTTTCCTTTTCACGTGAAAATAACCCTTTTTACCAAATGGGACCTTTTCTAATTCCAACTTTTATTCCAATAATAATAATAATAATAATCCAATAATAATAATCCAATAATAATAATCCAATTATTTAATTAAATTAATAAATATACTATTAACTTAATTTAAATAATTATCTTATTTTTTTCGGGGTGTTACAACTCTCCCCCACTAAAAGAGTTTTCGTCCTCGAAAACATACCTCAAGCGAATAACTCCGGATAAGACTCCTTCATCCGACTCTCAAGTTCCCAAGTCACATTGCCACCTGCTGGTCCTCCCCAAGCTACCTTTACCAAAACAATCTCTTTACCCCGCAACCGCTTCAACTCTCGATCCTCGATCCTCATAGGTGATGTCTCAACAGTCAGGTTATCTCTCACCTGTACATCATCTACTTGAACCACATGCGACGGATCAGGAATGTACCTCCTCAATTGAGACACATGAAAAACCTCATGCAAATTCACAAGTGACGGCGGTAAAGCGATACGATAGGCTACCTCCCCTATCCTCTCCAGAATCTGATAAGGACCAATAAATCGAGGTGTCAACTTCTTCGACTTCAAAGCTCGACCAACCCCAGTTATCGGAGTAACACGAAGAAACACATGATCTCCCTCTTGAAACTCAAGTGACTTCCTCCTCTTGTCGTGATAACTCTTCTGACGACTCTGAGCAATTCTCATCTTCTCCTGAATCATCTTAATCTTTTCCGTAGTTTGTTGAACAATCTCCGGTCCAACCACAGCACTCTCACCGGACTCATACCAACATAAAGGTGTCCGACATCTCCTACCATACAAAGCTTCAAACGGTGCCATACCAATGCTCGAATGAAAACTATTGTTGTAGGTAAACTCAATCAAAGGTAAATAACAATCCCAAGCACCTCCTTTTTCCAAAACACAAGCCCTCAAAAGATCCTCCAATGACTGAATCGTCCTCTCAGTCTGACCATCAGTCTGCGGATGATATGCAGAACTCAATCTCAGCTTAGTTCCCAAAGCCCTCTGCAAACCTTCCCAGAACTTCGATGTAAATCTAGGATCTCTGTCCGAAACAATACTCGACGGAATACCATGCAAGCTTACAATTTTCTCAATATACAACTCAGCCAATCTCTCTAACGGATAATCCATTCTGATCGGAATAAAATGAGCCGATTTTGTCAATCTGTCAACAATCACCCAAATAGCTTCAAAATTCTTACTTGTCCTCGGTAAACCAGAAACAAAATCCATACTGATACTATCCCACTTCCACTCTGGAATAGCCAACGGTTGCATTAGCCCAGACGGCTTCTGATGCTCAATCTTTGACTTCTGACAAGTCAAACAAGAATAAACAAAACTCGCAATTTCTCTTTTCATTCCCGGCCACCAAAATAGCTTTTTCAAATCATGATACATCTTCGTAGCTCCAGGATGAATACTCAAGCCACTACGATGTCCTTCCTCAAGAATACTCTTCTTAAGTTCGGTAACATCCGGAATACACACCCGATTACCAAATTTCAAAACACCATTCTCATCAACTCTGAATTCACCACCTTGACCTTGATTCACTAGAGTTAACTTATCAACCAAAAGCACATCGGATTTCTGACCCTCTCTAATCTCATCCAGAATACCACTCGTTAACTTCAACATTCCCAATTTAACACTATTGTGAGTACTCTCACACACCAAACTCAAGTCTCTAAACTGCTCAATCAAATCCAATTCCTTAACCATTAACATAGACATATGCAATGATTTCCGACTCAATGCATCAGCCACTACGTTTGCTTTACCCGGATGGTAATTCAAACCAAAGTCATAATCCTTCAGAAACTCTAACCATCTCCTCTGTCTCATATTCAGCTCTTTCTGATCAAACAAATACTTTAAACTTTTATGGTCGCTGAAAACCTCAAATCTTGACCCGTACAAGTAATGCCTCCATAACTTCAGAACAAATACCACAGTTGCCAACTCCAAATCGTGTGTCGGATAGTTCCTCTCATGAACCCTCAGCTGTCTCGAAGCATAAGCTATAACCTGCTTATTCTGCATCAAAACACCACCCAAACCCAACAATGAAGCATCACAGAAAACCTCAAATGGTTCCGACGGACTCGGTAATATCAGAATAGGAGCAGTGGTTAACCTTCTCTTTAACTCTTGGAAACCTTCTTCACATTTTGAGTCCCAAACAAACGCTTGCCCCTTTCTAGTCAACATCGTCAACGGTAACGCCAACTTAGAAAATCCCTCAATAAATTTCCTATAATAACCTGCAAGTCCAAGAAAACTCCTTATCTCAGAAACTGACTTCGGAGCTTCCCACTTAGATACCGCTTCTATCTTAGAAGGATCAACAGCAACACCACCTCTTGAAACCACATGACCAAGAAAACTAACCTCTTCTAACCAAAATTCACACTTAGACAGTTTAGCAAACAATTTCTTTTCTCGAAGAACTCCTAAAACCACTCTCAAATGTTCAGCATGCTCTTCTTCAGATTTCGAATACACCAAGATATCATCAATAAACACCACAACAAACTTGTCCAGGTACGAATGGAAAATCCTATTCATATACTCCATAAATACTCCAGGCGCATTAGTTACACCAAAAGGCATTACAGAATACTCATAATGTCCATACCTTGTTCTGAAAGCAGTCTTCTGAATATCCTCAGTTTTCACACGTATCTGATGATACCCCGATCTCAAATCTATTTTGCTGAACACACTCGCACCAACCAACTGATCCATCAAATCATCAATCCTCGGCAAAGGATACCGATTCTTGATCGTCACTTTATTCAGTTGCCTGTAGTCCACACACAACCTCATAGTACCTTCTTTCTTCTTAACCAATAACACTGGTGCACCCCACGGTGACACACTCGGACGAATAAATTTCTTATCCAACAGATCTTCCAACTGACTCTTCAATTCAGTTAACTCGACAGCAGACATACGGTACGGAGCCACCGATATCGGCTTAGTACCAGGTACCAAATCAATCGAGAACTCAAATTCACGCTCTGGCGGTAATTCATTCACTTCTTCAGGAAACACATCAGGAAAATCACACACCACGGCTAGATCGCAAATCACCAGTTTATCTTTAGCCTCCAAAGTTGCTAACAGCATAAACAACTCTGCCCCATCTGCTACTGCCTCATTCACCTGCCTTGCTGATAGAAACAAACTCTTTCCTTCCTCAATCTCAGGAAAGATCACGGTCTTATCAAAACAGTTGATAGAAACTCGGTTAAACACCAACCAGTTCATACCCAAGATAACATCAATCTGCACTAGTGCACGACTGGTTCTCCTTCTTCGGCTTAGGACACTGTGGACTGATATGACCCACCTCTCCACAGTTGAAACAAGTCACAGTCTTCAACCGACACTCTGCAGCCAAATGACCACCCTTTCCACACTTGAAACACTTCCTCTCAGCACTGGTACACTCATGGACACGATGTCCAGCCTGACCACATCTGTAACACTTAGCAGGGGCACTAGAGTCTCCCCCACTAGGCCTCTTCATCCCACTCTGTCTCTGGAAACCTTTGCCAGCTGCATACGGTTTCCCACGATCATTCTGATTCTTACCTTTCCTATCAACCCTCT
The DNA here is from genome assembly GCF_024323335.1 of Lathyrus oleraceus. Classification (NCBI taxonomy): domain Eukaryota; kingdom Viridiplantae; phylum Streptophyta; class Magnoliopsida; order Fabales; family Fabaceae; genus Lathyrus; species Lathyrus oleraceus. Next base: position 210,253,513 of record NC_066585.1, read on the forward strand.
GCTGATAGCTCTCTGCTCTGGCCTTGGTATCCTGTTCAAAAATTCTGCAACAGTCAACCAAATCAGAAAACACTCTAATCCGCTGATATCCAATAGCCTGCTTGATCTCGGGACGTAACCCGTTCTCAAACTTCACACATTTAGAAAATTCCCCAGTAGCCTCACCATAGGGAGTGTAATACTTCGACAGCTCTGTGAACTTAGCAGCATACTCAGTAACAGACCGATTTCCCTGCTTCAATTCTAAGAACTCAATCTCTTTCTTTCCTCTGACATCCTCTGGAAAGTACTTCCTCAGGAATCGCTCTCTGAACACCGCCCAAGTGATCTCAACATTCCCAGCAGCTTCCAACTCAATGCGGGTAGCAACCCACCAATCATCTGCTTCTTCTGACAGCATATGCGTACCGAACCTGACCTTCTGGTTATCGGCACACTCAGTCACTCGGAAGATCCTCTCGATCTCCTTCAGCCACTTCTGAGCGCCATCTGGATCGTATGCTCCCTTGAACATTGGAGGATTGTTCTTTTGGAACTCACTCAGTTGACGAGCAGCTCCCATTCCCACAACATTCGGATTTCCTCCAAGTACTCCAGCTAGCATACCCAGAGCCTCAGCAATCGCAGCATCGTCTCTTCCTCTTCCAGCCATCTCTATTCTGAAAACCCAACAAGCCAAAACAATAAGTACTGATAGGGTTACACAACACCTATCACGTACAGGGGGAACAGAATAATTACGACTCGACTCGACCGACTATGCTCTGATACCACTAATGTAACACCCTTCTAAAATACCCCAAATATTTAATTAAAATAGCAACATACCAATCAGAGTAATTATGCAATTAAGGGTGTCACACAATCATTTCACACCATTCACCAAATAACTGTCATGCTCTTTTATTAATTCAAAACATAAAGCATTTGCACAATACGCAGCGGATAGAAATCAAACCAATCATGCAAAACATGTAACACATTACATGTAAAATTATTCAACAACCAAAATGAAAACAAGGTAAAACATCCCATCCCGATGTTACATCTACCAGAGCATGACCCACTAAGGAACTACACTAGACTCCAAGCACTAGCTCCTACTCAATCACTGCTCGTTACCTGAAAAATAGTTGTAAGGGTGAGTTCCTCAATCGATATAATAAGCATTATAAATTATCATGTAATGTTAAGTAAGTTAACACATTCAATCACCCTAATCAGATCACACAATCAGTAACGGCAATATCAACTCCAAAATCATACTCAACACAATCACCAAACAACACGTATAATATTGGAATACATCCATTCATGTTATACGCCATACATACATACATTATGCAATGAGACTCCATGCATGCGGTACCGACTATTCGTGAACATATAGTTCAACCTCACCGATCAAATCCAGATACGGCTACCAAGCTCACTAGTCCCACTCATTTGAGACCTAGTGACTCACTCACTAATTCCTCACCATGGGAATTAGCTACCACCCCAAGGGCTATGCTATGCACGCTAATCACCTAGCATGCAACCATCAACAACAATCCACAATAATTCACTCACTAATTCCTCACCATGGGAATTAGCTACCACCATAAAGGCCATAATATGCACGCTAACTCACCTAGCATACAACATTAACAACAATCCACAATGGACATATGCTCACACTCTAAGCCATAAAACAGTCCATTCCACATAATACATATATTCACAGCATCATGCATACACTCATACATCATCAACATATTATCACAAAATCATATCATGTCATGCCAATTAATAATCACAGTATTAGCACACTCTACTAATACCCACACTGCTCAAAACAACGGGAAATGATCCCTACTATATCATACATCAGCTAAATTACATTACGCAGCTGAACAACCACAAAAAACTGCACAACAACAGCCTAGAAAATCACAAATCTGCCCATACGCGTATTGCCTAGTCCCATACGCGTATGGCTCATCTCCTGACCAAATCCCATACGCGTAACACCATCTCATACGCGTATGCTACGCGTAACACTTCCTCATACGCGTACCAACAAAGACCAAATCACGTTCAAAACATCATCTTCCTCATCCATACGCGTATTGCCTAGTGCCATACGCGTACCAGACCATCTCATACGCGTAACACCATCTCATACGCGTATGACCAGAAACCAGATTTCCAGATCTGCTATGGTTTTCTCTGCTACGAGATCTCTCCAATTCCACCTTCCACAGTCCAATTTTTACACAGTATTCGGTCATATCGTCTAACACAATTCATACCCTATTCAATTTCACAAATTCTAACATTGTTATATCTAATTCCTACGAATTTCCTTCAATTATGATCCAATTTTCGTTCATCCAATATTTCATAATTTCAGCATACATCATTCTAATCAGAGTCAAATCAATGGTTTATCACTACCCATTACATGTTATCCCATAATACCCATTAAACGATGATAAACCCCCCTTACCTGAGTTAATCCGGCAATCCTTTAGCTTCGAGCTCTTCCTCTCTTCAACCTTTGTTCTCTGGCTTTTTTTTTTCTCCACTTTTCTGTCTCTTTTTTTTCCTTTTCACGTGAAAATAACCCTTTTTACCAAATGGGACCTTTTCTAATTCCAACTTTTATTCCAATAATAATAATAATAATAATCCAATAATAATAATCCAATTATTTAATTAAATTAATAAATATACTATTAACTTAATTTAAATAATTATCTTATTTTTTTCGGGGTGTTACAATTCTTATTCTACATTATCACTAATCCATAGGCTAGACGCATATCCGGTTTTCCAATAACAGTTCATTTTAGACTATATTTTCCTCGGCCGCTTCCGCACTTAAAACAAATTTTCAAAACCAACTTTTAATTGGTAGCGCTGACTCAAATTTAATTGGGATCTATTCAAACCCCCCCCCCCCCCCCCCCCCCCTTCTAGATCCGTGCCATAGTCTAACAGGGACATCATACCAAAATCAAAGGTATCAGGATCCAAGGTCATTCATGTATATCTTGGACATTCCTCATTCCCAAATGAAGTTATTACCCTGCATATGCTCGTAGGATTATTTTCTCAGCAAATCATTTTTCAACTTTATGATTAAAAATGATATTCCCAACATTTTTTTACAATCATTGCTCCCCAAGCAGAGGTTACCCTAAAAAGTCTCTCATGAGCTTTTCCCCCTGCAGAGCATTTCTAGTAAATCTCCCTCAAAAGGAGTCATTTCTTAAAAATTTCCCCCAACAAACGAACATTTGAGATACTGCTTCATTTATCCGAAGAATCTCATTTATTTGTTTGAGATACTGCTTCATTTATCTGAAGAATCTCATTTATTTGCTAGAGATACTGCTCTAATATCCTCGGAGAGTCTTAGATTCAATTAAGGTATTTTTCCCTTGCTGGAATATCTTAATTCTATCTTATAAGATGTTGTTTCGACTCGATACAGAGAATCTCACTTTTACTATTTGAGATGATGCTTCATCAATATGAAGAGTCTCATTTCAGATTTTTTAGAGATACTGCTCTAATATCCTCGGAAAGTCTTAGATTCAATTAAGGTATTTTTTTTCTTGTTGGAATATCTTAATTCTATCATATAAGATGCTGTTTCGACTCGACACAGAGAATCTCACTTTTACTGTTTGAGATGCTGCTTCATCAATATGAAGAGTCTCATTTCAGATTTTTTTTAGAGATACTGCTCTAATATCCTCAGAAAATCTTAGATTCAATTAAGGTATTTTTCCCTTGCTGGAATATCTTAATTCTATCATATAAGATGTTGTTTCGACCCGATATAGAGAATCTCACTTTCACTGTTTGAGATGCTGCTTCTTCAAAATGAAGAGTCTCATGCCAGATTTTCTTTATACTATGCTAGCATCCTGGAGAAGTCTTAAGATTTAGCTAGGGAGGTCATTCCATTACTAACATATCTCGACTGAGATGTCCAAGATATTGTTCTGACGACTCCCAGAAAATCTTAACTATTCCATTTTACTGTAGGATAATGTCTTTTACTATTTCTCACTACATTTTCTTCCCGTATTTTCTTCCTTGCATTTCCTAGGACAAAATTTGGTTCTTTTTGTATTTAATTATCTCCCACCGCGAATACACGAAGACTGCCGTCATTCTTACTTTCCGGTTTGAGGTAATTAAATAGGGGCAGCTGTCATTCCCCAATTTTGTCCGGGTAAGAAAAAATATTTGACCAGCATTCCCTACCAAATGCTAAGAAACATGAATTTTATCTTAAGACATAGGTTCTATTTTAGGGTTTCTCAGCCCTTGGTGACATCAAGTCTTCAATGACATTGTCATCTGTTAAGATCCTTAAGAAGACACTTGTTGCTTTTGTCTATTATGGCCATTGACTGAAGCATGGGATAATATGTACATTTTGGTTAACAAGGCCCATGTTGGTTTATCCATGAGAACTTTTGGTTTTAAAAAAGGTCCATTCACATAAACATGTCCATGATTAATATTGTAAAGTATGGTTTGAATCTTTTTACATTACTAATCCAAAATCCATTTGATTATTAGTAAGTATTAAGAGTCATGGATATTTTCTATGATCACTTATTTAAGCTCATTTCCACATGTTTAGGCCAAAGTTTCAATCCTTCATAAATATCTAAATTCAAATTGTATTTTTAAACATGTATTTGTTTTAAGCTAAGTTGGATTGTTGAAAAAGAATATGGACAATGTGTTAAAACTCATTTTGGAATTGTTTTATTGCTTAGGGTGCACATTTCATGATTGCTCATTTAAGCTAACAATAATTGGTATTCTATCATGGCCCAATCCATTTTTAATTTGAGTTAGAGTTTAAGCATTTTAAATAACTAACACAAATGAGATATTGGAATGAAGCTTAGAATGTTTTTTAAAAAGGGATTAATTGCATAATTAATTTTTCAATCCAAGTGTTACAAATAATTCAAAAAAAGGGGCAATGCATAATATAAAGGGTTACACGATTAACACAAATTTTCATAGTCTAAGATATTCTAATTAATTCCAAATTCCAAATAATCCAAAGTAGTTACATAATTATCCAAAAAAAGTTTCAAATTAAAACTGTACAAGTTACATAACCAATCCCGAATATTATACAATATGTCTCAAAAGTTCTATTACATCAAATGAATTTGAGGAAAAGTAGAAAACATTGTGAATCCAACAGTTTGAAGCAACAAGCTTCAAAGAGCTTGCCAAAGAAACTCTTCTTGCAGCGCCCCAATTCCAAAAGCAAGCGCCCCCTTTTTCAAATCAACATCACTTCACCTGCAAAACCAACTCAAGAATTAAAAATAGCTTATCAAATAAGCACTTAAAAAATTGAAAAACAATTGATAAGAGGGACGGATTAATTCTTTGCACAGTAAACCAAGATGAACGCTCAAGAACAGGTTCCAATATCCAGTCCAAACAACCTTAAATCCATAGAATAATTATCCCATAAGTTCTGGAAAAGAGATAATCCAACAAGTTATCTCAAAAACAAAATTCACAGTATATATAACAACAACCAAGATTAATAGTGAAAAACGTTTTAAGAAAATCCAAGAGAAAACAATCAAAATATTTTTCTTCTGTTAACCTCAAACCAAACAAAGCACACGTTTTGTAAAAATACAGAAGCAACAATCAAACAATAATTAATAATTGATCCAAACCCTAAGATTCGAACAAAACAGCAACAGGGTTCAAAACGAAAAATAAAGGAAGACAAGGAGTATAAAGGGAAGAAAAGAGGACTCATCTTAAGCAGTAAGGAGACGTCGCCGGCGTTGACTTCACCCAAGTAAATCTTCCTTTTCTCGTTCAAACTTTCGCATCATTCATTTTCGCCTCTACATACTGAGTAAAACCCCTCATTTAATTTCTCCAAAACACGTTTGTAGAAGTTTGAATCTCGAATTTTAGGGTTATGGTTTTGACAATTTAGGTTTGTGTTTAGGATAAGAATGAACTAGGGTTCGTTTGGCCGCGTGAGAGAGAGAGTTTAGGTCTAGGTTTTAGTTTTGTGTTTCGAAGGAGGGCCTCGATCCGGCCATTTAAGGAGGATTCTTGAGAAACCAAGGTCGGATTTGGATAGAGGAGCGGAAAATAGGTAGGGTTTGTATTTGTTTTTTTGGATTAGGGTTGGAAGTCGTCGGAGAAGAGGGTGGCGCCGTCGCGGTTGGCTGGCCGCCACCGTCTTCTCCGATAGGTTTGGCCGTGAGGAGAGCCGCGAAGAGGAAGAGGGAAGTTGCAGAGCAACTTTGGTCTGAACAAAGAGAGAGAATGAGAATGAGAGAATGACTCTCTCTCTCTCTCTCTCTCTCTCTCTCTCTCAAAATGGCTTTTATGTGTAAGTGGTGGTGGTTGCATGGGTGCCACATGACCCCTCTTGCCAGCGCCACGCGTTTTGTTGACTTCTGAGTCAACTAGGGGATCATGTGTGGATCCCCCCATCATATGGTGGTGTACCCTCACACGCCTCCCTCTAATCTGTTGACCAGGTCAAGGTATTCTGATCTAACGGCCCAGACATCTCCCTAGAAAGTCAGTGTTTGACCAAGCCATTCAGGGCATTGATGGTTTCGTTTTGGGCCAGCTCTGGTTGGGCCCAAAAGACTTTTTCTATTCAAACTCCCTTTTTTTCCAGCTTAGCCCATTTTCTTTTATTTCTTAATTTATTCACTTATTTTCTTTTATTTACGTACATATAAAATATATACTAGAATTTTATGGCTATCAAACAAAAAACAATATTTTATTTTATTTACTTTCTTTCAAAGTTATAATTATATATTATTATTATTATTATTATTATTATTATTATTAATACTTAATAGTAAATATGCAATTATATTGTTATTATTATTATTATTAATATTTAATGGTAAATATGCAATTATTTGGTTATATCATCATTTTTTAATCACTTATTATTTAATTAAAATAATCTACTAAATATTTAATTAATTAATTATATTATTATTAATGTCACTTATAATTTAGATAATTGTTTGTTTTCTTGTGGAGTGTATGTGCATGATTATTTTGTGTTTATTCATTTATACCGAGTCTCAAGTGCATATGGATGACATGTTATAATTGTGGGAAGATTATGTCGATTTCACCGATTTAAAGTCATTCAAACCAATTTCAAAAATAAATCACATATCTCTCGATTCAAAGTCGAGCCCATTTTCAAAACACCTTTGTAAGTCGATCGCTTGTAAAAGCATCGCCATCAACCTCACATGGCTTACTCTTGGGCCTTCTTACAATGAGACCTATTCGGTTTTAATTAATCGATTAGATGAACTATTCACTAAATAAATTCAATTCATTCACGAAAATACGAATTTAAAACCTCGATCCAACATCGAATATTCTTTTTTTAAGAATTAAAATACCTAATCATAATCAAATACTATTTCACTTAAGAATAAAAGAGGAAATGGTTTTGAGTTTTAAACTCCTCTCCTCGATTATTTAAACACAAACTCTTGTACTCGATTAATCGAACAACCGTCATTTCTAATCCACCTAAGCGCAAATAAATCAAATTCTTTTACATTAAGGAATAAAAAGGGAGATGACTTTGAGTCTTCAATTTTTCTCCTCGACTATTTGAGTACAAGTTCCCTTACTTGTTTAGTCAAATAGTTATCGTTCCTCTACAAACCTCCAAACCCCGATTAAATCAAAATATTTTCACAGTAAGCCAAATGAAAAAAGAGTTGACTTTGAGTTTTCAACTTCACTCCTCAATTGGTCGAATACGAGTTTTCTTACTCGGTCAGTCGAACAATTGTCATTTTTCCGCAAACATACAACCTAATCAAATCATTTCCTTAACAAACGATACGAAAAAGGAGATGGTCTTGAGTTTTCAATTCCTCTTCTCAAATGCTTGGATATGAGTTATCTTACTCAGCCATTCAAGTACTTGTCGTTTATTCCAAAAAACGTCAACCATATACAACCTTATTTTCATAAATACTCAGATGAAACGGAAAGCAGTCTAGAATCTTTTATTCCTTTTCCCGATTATTAGGATACGAGTTGTCTTACTCGATTATCCGAGTATTCGTCATCCATTCAAAACATCTTAATTATTATCAAATCCTTTTTATAATTAAGGATGAAAAGAGGGTGGTCTAGAGTCTTCTATTCCCTTTCCTGACTGTTAGGATACGAGTTGACTTACTCAAACTATCCGAGTAATCGTCATCCAACCAAAAACATCTCAACCAATCAAACGAAACGTCAAACATATTAATCCAACTTGTCACCCTCGTGTGATCAAAACTCTTTTCAGAAAGAACACTGTTAATCCTTTCTAATACGCACAACAAACTAGTGCTTAAGCCTCTGTCGAGAGTAGACAAGCCAACGTTTAGCCTTTAGAACGTGATCTAAACAGTTGTTCATTAAAAGACACCAATAAACCGTAGTTCCCCGAACTACGAATGCTCTGATTTCCTTATTATATCATAAGGATACGTAGGCAGAAGATTGCTGTATCTTCGCGAGCACACTAATAAAAAACCTCCCCTTTCCCTTTCTGAGGTTCTCATCCACTTTTATTTTTAATATTTTATAACCCAAAGATAATAAACAAACATAAATTAACACTCGAAATGCAAATTAGAACTAAAAGGTTCCCGTTGAGTAAAACGGACGTAATGGGTGCTAATACCTTCCCCTTACGTAATCCACTCCCGAACCCGAATATGGTTGCGACGACCATTATTCCATTTTCTAAAGGTTTTATCGATATTTTCCTATCCCTTTGTTGGGATAAATAAAGTTCGGTGGCGACTCTGTTCGAACGTAATTTTTTATGCGACCATCGCGAGGAATCATATTTTTCGAGATGTGACACCACCGAAGATCTGTTGCCACACTATAAGGAAGACAGAGACATCCAAGGTTTCAAGAGAAGATACTTAGAGGGAATAGCCTGGAGAATTGATGAGGCAAAAAGATAGGGATCCTATGTTGATGTCTTGACTTTGTTAATATTTGGGATAGTCCTTTTCCCAAATATGTTTGACTTTGTTGATGTTGTTGCTATTAACGTCTTTTGGGTTGAAAAGAATTTGGAGGTAGATCCAGTACCCGCTTTGCTAGCTGACGTATATTACACCATGAACGTTTGTCACAACAAAGAGAAAGGGTCATTACGTTGTTGCATTCCGTTGTTGTATCAAATGGTTTGCCTCACACCTTTACAAGGATATCTATATGGTAGAGGCCAAGGGAAATCATGCATGGACTCAAAAGCTTAGGTCCCTCAATGAGAAATCAATCCTTTGGTACCCTAAGAAAATTGAGGTTAAGGGTATAATTATCAATTGCAGAATTTTCCTAATATACCCCTCATTAGCTCCAACGGTGTGTTAATTATACCCCATATTGGCTATGGGGCAATTGGATCATCCTGTGTGGGGAAAACTTGAGGAAGGCGACTTAGAAGACTTCATCTTGCATAATGAGGATACCGTACACCAGAATTTGTTTGGAAAAATCACGCGGGCATGGGAAAAGGTGCATGTAAGAGAAAATAAGATGAAAAGGAAGGACCCTTCAGTCAAGGAGTCCTGTAACGGCTCGACTTATAAATTTTGCTATTTTAAATTATTTTTGTATTTGTTGTGTGATTTTAATGATGTTATCAACTATTTATGATGATTAGGGGTATTTTGGTAATTATTTAATTACTAGGGATGATTAATTTTGAGAACGGGGAGTGTAGAAATATTTATTTAATTAATTTAATATTTTAAATAATTATTTAGATATGTATTTGATTGATTTAAATATTTGTTTAAATAATTATTTAAGGTGTAATATTATTTTATTATTAAAGTTAAATAATTATTTAAGATGTGATATTATTTTATTATTAAAGTTAAATAATTATTTAGTTGGGATAATTAATTGAGATATTTAATTTTCGGAATTTTCCTAGTAGTATGAAATCAAGACAGGAAAAGTGAAAAGTTAGAAATTAATATAGTTTATTATTATTATTATTATTATTATTATTATTATTGTTATTATTATTATTATTATTATTATTATTATATGGGAAGAGAGACAAAAAAAAAGGTATGTTGTATCGTAAAAATAAATAAATGTGAACATGGAAGAAACGTGAAGAATTGGGATACACAGCGAATTTATGAAGAAGATCTATTTCGAGGTAAGGGGCGAGATTTCTTTACTAATAGGTGCTTATGGACAGTCAGGATAGTGAGGGGTCCTTACCCTCATATCTCTGTATTTTTACTATAAATGGTTTATGACATTGTTTGTAACCAAAGGGGTTTTTTCCCAAAAACCCCGAGGTCACTACGAATATCTTTACTTGTGAATTATGACATTTGTGATTTGGTATATAATTTTGTTGTGGCGATAAATATATACTGTTGGGGTGGTTGGGATCGTTAAAGGATATGAATGAATTGAATTAATAGAAGGAACTCATTTTCCTTAATTTCATATATATTATTTGCTTTAGAAAAATAATATTAGGATACAGAGAGATATGTTACCATTATAACCGCCCTTCAATGTGGTTAGAGAGAGAGAGAGATATTATTACTTCCTAGATATATCATTAGATCCTATTGAAATCAAAAGGTTTATGTTCTAAAGGATAATTCTCAATATAATTATAACTTTTGCGCCGGTACAATGACACGAGAAGAAACATATATATTATCATGTAGTGTTTATAATAATAATAATTATTTAGTTAAATAATTTGATTAGTTTATATATAATAATAATAATAATAATAATAATAATTATTTAGTTAAATAATCTAATTAGTTTAAATTTATCTGTAAAGTGTGAGTTAAAGTTGAAACATATTAAATAGAATATAGTAAGATAATAATAATAATAATAAATAATAATAATAATAATAATAATAATAATTTAATATTATTAAATATAATATTTTAGAGTTTAGTTAGAAATATGTAATTATTTAGAGTTTCATAGAGTTATCACTCGTAAGTTACCGGTATAGCACTTTTGAGCATTTTTGATTATTTTTGGGTACTCTAGAGTTATTTTTGAGATAAGGATTATTACAGAGTTGTTTAGAGTTCCCTTGATAACTATGTTGAATTAATATAAAAGTGATTATCATTTTTGAAAAATTATATAATTATTGAATTTAATTATATAAATAATTTTTGAATTGGTTCAAGGGTGGAATCTATATTTTGAAGTGTTGTTGCGTGATTATGCATAATAATTATTTTGATGTGTGTATGATGTTTGAGTTATGTTGATGAGTTGTCATGTTCATGCATCATAATAGTATGGATATTAGATAGGACTTCGGTCCAGTGATGTAGGACCTCATCCCAGTGATGTGAGACTTTTGTCTCGAAGTGACGTAGGACTTCGATTCAGTGGTGTTAGGGTTGTTATCCAGTGATGTGGGATAATATCAGTAACACATCTCTGATACCTAAAAACTTGGTACCAGATGCATTTTGATGAGATGTTGGTACATTAACATTTCATTATAATTTCTATTATTGAGGTTGTTGTGTGAGAATAATTTGAATCTTTATTTTTAACTATCGTGCTGTTTATTTTCACCGTTAACATTTGTAAGGATTATTTTCACCCCTTTCTGGTTTGTTTTATATGTTTCGATACTTGTTGTACAAATAATCAACAACAATAATTGCTTCTGAGTGGGATATGACTATGCATCTTACCTTTTCATATTATATTTATTTTCCACTGTATTAGAAGGATATTGCTCTGATTACGTAACATCATGGGACAAGAATTTGATTTATGATGTTTATTGAACTTTATATGCGTTTTCCTTATCTTTGGATAATATGGTGATGTAATAATTTTAATTTCCATTGCGAGTATGACTTTTTATATATGAGTAATATCTAATATGTTGAAGTAACATCATGCAGTGTATTTTATCCTTTATAATTGCGATTTGGGGAATAAGGTGTTACATAGTGGTATCAGAGCAGGTCGGTCCATCCGCCCAAGTTTTTGTAATGTTGTTTGCTTCCTTGTATGCGACATGTGTGTGAAACACTGTCGGTACTTGCTTGTTTCCTTTACGTTTTTTAGCAAGAGCAGGATTGAAATAAGTGAGAGAGAAGCTTATGTTTCTCTCTTTGTTACAAGCATGAAGAGTTGGTTTAGTAAGCTGTTGATTGCAAGAGTTTAGGTGATATTGAAGTTGTGTGGTTTTTTCAAAACTGAAGTGGATGTGTATTCGAGATTCCTTCCTACCAGTCAAGTTGAGATGTCCTTGAGGGAGAATGATCAGGTATTGTTGTTGTTTGCTTCTCGGAGAATGGAGAACAAATGTGACGGCTAGTGAAGTACTAGTGGTGTGTTGATTACCGTCAGCTGAATAAAGTGACGATTAAAAACATGTATCCACTTCCCATAATTGATGATCTAATGGACCATCTGGTGGGGGCTTGTGTATTTAGTAAGATTGACTTAAGGTCGGGCTATCACCAGATCCGAGTGAAAAGCGAAGATATTCCGAAGACAACATTTAGAACTCGATATGGTCATTATGAATACTCTATGATTTTTTTCGGGGTGTCCAATGCTCCCAGTGTGTTTATGGAGTACATGAGTCGTATTTTCCATCCTTATCTGGATCGATATGTTATGGTGTTCATTGATGATATATTTGTGTATTCTAAATCAGATGAGGATCATGCAAAGCATCTTCGCGTGGTACTACAAGTGTTGAAAGAGAAGAAATTATATGCCAAGTTATCTAAATATGAGTTCTGGTTACAAGAAGTGAGCTTTCTTGGGCATGTAATTTCAGGTGGTAGTATAGTAGTTGATTCGGCGAAGATTGATGTCGTGCTTCAGTGGGAGGCTCCGAAGATAGTTTTTGAGATTCAAAGTTTCCTTAGTCTGGCTGGATACTATAGAAGATTTATTGAGGGGTTATCGAAGCTAGATTTACCTCTAACCCAGTTGACTCGAAAGGGTCAAGCCTTTGTGTGGGATATGCAATGTGAGAATAGTTTTCAAGAGTTGAACAAGAAGTTAGCGACGACACCAGTTTTTATATTACCAGAACTTTCAAAACCATTTATTGTTTATTGTGATGCGTCTTAGCTGGGTTTGGGTGGTGTTTTGATGCAGAATGGTCAAGTGGTAGCTTATGCCTCTCGACAGTTAAGGATTCACGAACGTAACTACCCTACTTATGATTTAGAGCTTGATGTAGTTGTGTTTGTGCTGAAGATATGGCGACAATATTTGTATGGCTTCCAATTTGAGGTATTCAGTAATCATAAGAGCTTGAGATATCTGTTTGATCAAAAGGAATTGAATATGCGTCAGAGGAGGTGGTTATAATTCTTGAAAGACTATGACTTTGGTTTGAATTACCATCCCGGTAAAGCTAATGTTGTAGCAGATGCTTTGAACGAAAATCATTACACGTTTCAGCTTTGATGGTCATGAAGTTGGATTTGATCGAACAATTCAAAGACTTGATTTTAATATGCGAAGTGACAACTGCTAGTGTGAGATTGGGTATGCTGAAGCTGACTAGTGGATTTCTTGATGAGATTAGAGAGGGTCAGACGAAGGATGTAACTTTAGTTGATTGATTGTTTTTAGATAACCAAATTGTGGATGCAGATTTTAGACGTGATGATAATGGTGTCTTGAGATTTCAGAATAGGGTTTATGTATCTGATGTGCCGAAGCTCAAGCGAATGATTTTGGAGGAGATCCATATGAGCAGTTTGAGTATTCATCCAGGTGCTAATAAGATGTACCAATAACTGAAAAAGTTGTTTTGGTGACCGGGAATGAAGAGAGACATTGCTCGGTTTGTGTACTCTTGCTTAACTTGTCAGAAGTCAAAGGTGGAACACCAGAGACCAAGTGGACTGAGGCAACAGTTGGACGTGCCATAGTAGAATTGGGACAATATATCGATGAACTTTGTGACAGTTTTACCAAACTGCTAAAGGAAATGATGATATATGGGTCATTATGGATAGGCTAACTAAATCGACTCATTTCATTTCGGTTAAGATCAACTTTTCGTTACAGAAGATAGCCGAGATTTATATCAACATAATTGTGAAGCTTCATGGTATTCCATCTAGTATTATTTGTAATAGAGACCAGAGGTTCACGTCTAGATTTTGGGGGAGCTTACAGGATTCTTTGGGTTCTAAGTTAAGGTTGAGTTCTACGTGTCATCCACAAACTGATGGCCAGACTGAAAGGACGATCCAATCTCTAGAGTATTTGTTGCGAGCTTGTGTCCTAGAGCAGGGAGGTGCTTGGTACGACCACCTTCCATTGATAAAGTTCACGTATAATAATAGTTATCATTTCAGTATTGGGATGACACCTTTTGAGGAACTCTATGGTAGGAGGCATATAACTCCTCTAAGTTGGTATGAGATTGGAGAGAATGTTGTGATTGGGCATGAGATTGTCCAGCAGACCACCGAGAAGGTGAAGATGATCCCAGAGAAGATGAAGGCATCTCAAAGCAGGCAGAAAAGTTATCATGATCCTTCTCATGTGATTCAGATGGATAATGTGCATGTGAGGGATAATCTGACTGTGAAGGCTTTACCTTTGAGGATTGCGGATCGAGAAGTGAAGCAACTAAGAGGTAAGGAGATTGCTCTTGTGAAGGTCGTATGGGGAGCACCTGCTGGAGGGAGCATGACCTAAAAGTCAGAAAGTCGAATGAAGGAGTCTCATCCGGATCTATTTTTATCAGATAATTTTCGAGGGCGAAAATCTTCTAAGTGGAAGAGAGTTGTAATGCATCGACTTAGAAATTTTGCTATTTTTAATTATATTTGTATTTGTTGTATGATTTTATTGATGTTATCAACTATTTATGATGATTAAGGGTATTTTGGTAATTTTATAATTACTAGGGATGATTGATTTTGAGAACGGGGAGTGTAGAAATATTTATTTAATTAATTTAGTATTTAAAATAATTATTTAGATATTATTTGATTGATTTAAATATTTGTTTAAATAATTATTTAAGGTGTAACATTATTTTATTATTAAAGTTAAATAATTATTTAAAAGGTGTGATATTATTTCATTATTAAAGTTAAATAATTATTTAATTGGGATAATTAATTGAGATATTTAATTTGGGGAATTTCTTTAGTCGTATGATATCAAGACACAGAAAGTGAAAAGTTAGAAATTAATATAGTTTATTATTATTATTATTATTACGGTCATTATTATTATTATTATTATTATTATTATTATTATTATTATTATTATTATTATTATTATATTATGGGAAGAGAGAGAAAAAATGGTATATTGCATCGGAAGAAACCTGAAGAATTGGGATACATCCTTACCCTCCTATCTCTGCATTTTTATTATACATGGTTTATGGTCTTGTATGTAATCAAATGGGTTTTTCCCAAAACCTCTTAGGTCACTGACAAACATGTGAATTATGACATTTGAGATTTGATATATAATTTTGTTGTGGCGATAAATATATATATTGGGATACGCGGGCTCACAAACACAGTATGATTAATGAATATTCCATAAATATATATATTGGCGATAAATATATATATTTGAGATTTGGTATATAATATTGTAATATGTTACCATTATAACCGCCCTTATGTTACCATTATAACCTTCCTTCAATGTGGTTTTAGAATTTATCACATTATGATTA
This sequence comes from Lathyrus oleraceus, assembly GCF_024323335.1. Taxonomy (NCBI): domain Eukaryota; kingdom Viridiplantae; phylum Streptophyta; class Magnoliopsida; order Fabales; family Fabaceae; genus Lathyrus; species Lathyrus oleraceus. The sequence continues at coordinate 210,269,303 of NC_066585.1, forward strand.
TTGAATATTCCATAAGATTGGAATGATATTAAATATATAGAGAGAGATAAACATGAATGTTATTACTTCCGGGATATATCATTAGATCCTATTGAAATCAAAAGGTCTATGTTCTAAAGAATAATTCTCAATATAATTATAACTTTTGCGCCGGTACATTGACATGAGAAGAAACATATATTATCATGTATTGTTTATATATTATAATAATAATAATAATAATAATAATAATAATAATAATAATTTAGTTAAATAATTTGATTAGTTTATATATAATAATAATAATAATAATAATTTAGTTAAATAATCTAATTAGTTTAAATTTATCTGTAAAGTGTGAGTTAAAGTTGAAACATATTAAATAGAATATAGTAAGATAATAATAATAATAATAATAATAATAATAATAATAATAATAATTTAATATTATTAAATATAATATTTTAGAGTTTAGTTAGAAATATGTAATTATTTAGAGTTTCGTAGAATTATCACTAGTAAGTTATCAGTATAGCACTTTTGAACACTTTTGAGTATTTTTGGATACTCTAGAGTTATTTTTGAGATAAGGATTATTACAGAGTTGTTTAGAGTTCCCTTGATAACTTTGTTGAATTAATATAAAAGTGATTATTATTTTTGAGAAATTATATAAATAATTTTTGAGTTGGTTCAAGGGTGAAACCTATATTTTGAAGTGTTGTTGCGTGATTATGCATAATAACTATTTTGATGTGTGTATGATGTTTGAGTTATGTTAATGAGTTGTCATGTTCATGCATCATACTAGTATGGATATTAGATAGGACTTCGGTCCAGTGATGTAGGTGTTGGTGTAAGCCCTAGAAGCCAATACTTTTGATACTTGTATCGAATTATTTATTAATAATAAAAGACTTTTTCTTTATTATGTTTGTCTAATAAAGTCCCTAGAATAGATAGTCCGTTTAATGTATCAAGTGTGACTTAACCATGAGATCACGTTAAACATAAGGACATTATTCTTAAAGTATCCATAGTCGAGCTTTATTGTGAAGTGGGATAACATTAAAACATTAAGACTATTATCTATATAGACTGATGATCACATCTCATGGATCATGGATAAGGAGTTATCAAGTCTTAAACATAGGTATGAATATTAAGAGTAATATTTATACTGGATTGACCCGCTATGAGAATATTATATAGAATGTTAAGTAAAGTGTCATAAGTTATTTTCATGGTGATAACAGTGTATACCACCCTTCGACCTGAAACCACTATGGACCCTAGATGTAGAGTCGAGTGCCTTATTGCTGATCAAACATTGTCCGTAACTGGATGACCATAAAGACAGTTGATGGGTACTCCACGAAGCATGCTAAGGGACATGAGTGACCTAGATGGAATTTTCCCATCCTGCGTAACAGGATAAATGTCTATGGGCCCAATATTGAACTGGACAAGGATGACACAGTCTATGCCTTGTGTTCAATATAGACATAAGGGTAAAAGGGTAATTGTACACATAAGTATTATCACAAAAGGATTTGTCAAATCACATGACATTTTCGTGTCTTGGGTAGTAGTGATGTGTTGCTAGATACCGCTCACTGTTTATTATGTTAAATACGTGATTTAATATAATTGCCAATGCTGCGAAAACCTACAGGGTCACACACAAAAGGACGGATTGATGAGAGATAGAGTAACTAAGGAATACCGTAATGTACGGTGCACTTACGTGAATTGTAGAACATCGTAAGGTACGGTGTACTTAAGTAGAATACGAAATATGATAAAGTACCACGCGCTTAAGTGATTTTGACATATTATAAGATATAGGCCACATACACTTGAGTGAGCTTTTTTTAGCTTGCAGCCCACACAAGTGGTTCTATAAATAGAACCCTTGTGTAGAAGCATTTGTGCAGTTGCAATTTCATTTCTCTCTCTCTCTCGCACTCTCTCTCTCTCTCTCTCTCTCTCACTCAAAGCCTTCATTCGTAACAGCTAGCACTGAGATTGAAGGAATCCATTCGTGTGGACTGAGTAGAGGCGTTCTCATCGTTCAATGTTCGTGATCGCTCCGTAGATCTGCATCAAAGGTTACAATCGCCACAAGAGGTAATGATTATATCACTGATCATGTCCATTCGTAAGGATCACTAAAGGAGAAATTTTAAATTTCGCTGTATTTTGGATCGCTCTTCTCCTTCATGTATCCCATGTATGGTTGTCTCCCATTTGATATGGTGTTAACCTAAAATTCCCCGCAGACTTGATAATGGTTTTCCTCAGCAGATCTCCTTTGTTTCCCCAGCTAGGTTTGAGCCTTCGGGATATTGATTTCACTTTTCTCCAGCAGTTGTTTCCCTCTTTTGTGGATTGGCCGAGAATTGTATCGATGATTCAAATCTGTGACATCTTTGTATCCTTCGTGATCGTGTTGTCAGCATAATCATCATATATATATACACATATACATATACACTCATATAATTTCATTATTGCATCATCACACTTGTTGATTCATTCCTATGATTTTAATTCTCTGTTATGGTGGTGCCCTTAAGTAGAAAGACTTTAACCTTTCTCCTTTCCCCACTAAGTTATTTCCTCGTGGATGATGATTTATTTCAACTTCCTGCCCAGTTGATTATCTGGATGGAACTACTCCCCTTGAGTTATATCCTCATTGGGTTGAGTCTTGATTGACTGTTTTCTTTCTAGATCTTACCTAGATCGATGCTTCAGGTCCCCTAAGAGTTTATTACCCAGTAACTGGTAATGTTCTTCTTAGGTTGCAGTTTGCTACCTCTTGCCCAATACCCGACAAAAGTAACCTTTTTCTCCCCAGCGGATTCATTTTCATGTTTCCCCAGGAAGTATATCTTTGATATGTTCATCCTAACCGGTGACAAATATTTTCTTCCCCTGTTTTGAGTCTATCCTTGATATGTTCATCCTAACCAACGATGGATATTCTCATCCTTGGTATTCTACCCAGTAAAAAGGTAGTTGTAATCCCTACTTATTCCCTAGAGAGTTAATCCTTGATATGTTCATCCTAATCAATGACGAGTTTCCTTCTCTTTGCAGTCTTCTGCCTAGTAACCGGTAGTTGTAAATCCTGCTTTTCTCCATTTGCAGAGTTTATCCTTGATATGTTCACTTTAACTGGTGACAGATATCCTCTATGTGGTATTCTATCCAATATTCGATAGATGTAATTCCTATTTTTTGTTCAGGTGGTTTATCCTTGATATGTTCATCCTAATCGATGATGGGTATCCTCCTTAACAATTCCCAAGCAAGATTATCCTTAATATGTTCATCTTAACCGATGAAGGATTCTCTTTCCTTTGAGTCTATCCTTGATATGATCACTTTAACCGGTGACGAATATTCTCATCTTTGGTCTTTTTCCCAGTAACCGATAGTTGTAAATCCTATTTCTGCAGTTTTTCCCCAGCAAGTCTATTCTTACCCAGTAACTGGTAATGAATGCACTTCCCGAAGGCCCTCAGTGAGTCATCCTTGATATGTTTACCCTAACTGGTAACGGGTGTCCTCTCTGATCAGATTTTATTATCTCCTTACCCAGTAACAGGTAGTGGATAATAGATTTCTGCTCCTCCTGTGTCGAAGTTCATTTCTTCTCCAGATGAGTTGAGTGCGTATTTCCTTGGTGAAATCGCTTTTCCTGCATGATTCGAGTATTTCAGTTTTATTCTAATCTACATGTTTCCCCTGCAGACGTCTTTTGTTTCTCCGGCTGAGTCTTTCCATTTTCATGGAATTCCTCTAGTCTCCCAGTAGTTTTTAAGTCGTAGCATGGCCTACGCACAACCTCTTTTATCCCCTCAGAGTCTCTGTCTCCCCAGTGAGTTTTTCCTTATGGAATGCATCATGCTCCTGCGGACCTTCGGTCTCTCTGACTTCTTTTCCTCTGTGGTAATATTTCCCCATAAAGATTTGCTTTTACATCCATATCATATGCATCATGAGGTCTCTTAGGGACCAAAATTTGTTTCTATATGTTTTTATTTAAGTCCATTCTACTGAGTCGATACGAAGATTTTAACCTTTACCTCCTCAATTAGAATGTCCTTAAATAGGGGCATCTGTAAGACCCCAATTTTGCCCTTATATCCCTCATGCAATATCATCATATGCATTAGCATTGAGATCATACCTTGGCATCCTCCTTACCCCTCTTTCATTGGGTTTATTTTGGGAGAGATCACCAAGCACCATGTGATTGTATCATACTTATTATTTTATCATTTCACTAACTAAAATACCAAAAATATGTCTTTGTATTTGCCTAACTCTTTTGTAGGTACGACATGATCACTATTGATCTATCAAGTTCACATCTAGGGTTTAAGACCCTCATTGCTAAGAGAATAACGAAGGAATGATCCATAATGGCTCTAGGCATTATATATGAGTCCCCATGATCTCTACATGTTATTTTGATCAAGATTTCTTCAAGAGTTTGAAGTTGGTTTACCTTGGAAACCCTAGTTCATCTGGGTATCTTGAGTAACTTCTTCAACAAGATTCTTCACCAATTGATAAAATACTCCAATGGACACTTAAAAATTCATCATATTATGCATATATGATCTCCCATGAGTCCAAAAAGTCAAGATAATTGCAAGTTAGCAAGTTGGTTGATGGTGGTTGGCCAGATGAATTCATCTAATCAAAACTGGGTCCCCCTAGACCCTATCTCCTACAATTTTTATCATATGAAAATTATTACAAGAGAAAAGTTACTCTAAATGACATTCCAAACAACTTTCATGTTGAAGTCTAGAGCTAATTTTGCTTGGAAAGTCATTTTCTATGTTAAAACATTATAGGTCATTTTGTCAAAACTCTAATTTGAAAGTCAACTTCCCAAGACCATAACTTGCTCAATTTTTATGAGATGAAAGATTTCCAAGTTGCACAACCAAATTCAAGGTGTCTAATACAAATTTTATGTTTGGAGTAATAACTAATTCAACTTTTATGAGCATGTGATGTGAGGATACATTATAGGTCATTTTGGACCAATACCATTGAACAAGTGGTTTTCCTCAACTTCAAAAATGCATAACTCACTAATACCAAATCCAAATGATGTCAATATTGTGACCATTTAAATTTTTTTTAAAGAGCTACAATTTTTATGAAGACACTTTTCTCATTTGGAGCTCACATAAAAAGTTAGGTAAGGTGGAATAATTGAACACGTGGCTTGACACTTAGAAAATATTTTGACATGTTGAAATTTCCAAACTTCCACCTCAAAATTCACCATGATACAAGTTCCAAATGGAAAATTGTTCAACATAAGAGTTGTTCCTCTTGATCTAAGCTTTCCAAAGAGTCTTATTTCATTCATTTTGAACAAAGCTTAAGGGGTCTGCGCATGGCTTAAACAGGGTTGTATCAATTGGCAAGAATCATGCTTCAAACATTCAAATATATTTGCCTTGAAATCCAAGCTTCATTCAGACCTCATTTCAGTTGATTGTGGACCTAGTAGAGTTGCTTCATGGGCCTACACACGCCCATGCAAGCATGTACATTGCATTGCCAATTTTGGAAGTATTTTCAAGTGTTCAAATAACACTCATCTTTTGCTATAAATAGAGGTCCAATGCTTTAATTTGAAGGACCTTGCGCGCCAGCTTTGCCTCCAACCATTGAAACCCTCACCATTCAAAGGAAAACCTGATAAATTTCTATTGAAATTTGAGTTTGAATCTCACTGTTTGGAGATTCAAAAACTCCAGGATCCAAAGCTTTGCATCACTCTTAATCCACTTCCACAAGCTCCATAAGCAAGAATTGAAGCAAGAGAGATCCATTTCTGCACAACATTGAAGGTATTTTTCCAGATTTTTCTTCTCTTCGATTCTCTCTCAATTCTCATCAATTCTCTTGGATCCTTGGTTGTCTGAAGTCCTACCAATGTAGGCAAGAAGATTGAGTTACTTTGAGGTCAAACCGAAGCAACTCAGTTGACACACCTCAAAATTCAACTCCACCTATCTCTATATATATTTGGAGTTAGGTTAAATTGAGGTGATATTCGTGATCTACGCCATTTTTTCTTTAAGATCATGTCCTCCTTTTTCATTTATGATATGGTGATGAATGAACCAGTCCGACCAGGGTCATCGGAGAAGATGACCGACCTTTGGCTCCGGCGATGAGCTGGAAGTGTTCAGAGCCATTGATTTGATTTAAAGCGTTTTAATCTGAAGCGCTCATTGTGATTACCAAACGTGTGGAATGTTGACTAGCACGCACCATGGAACGCGTGCTCTCCACCACTTGATTCGCCACCTCAATTAATGAGGGAGATCAAGTGGTCCACGTTTTTTTGATTATCTGATTTTTATTTTTATTCCTTTGTTTTTTCATTAATTCATATTAATTTTAATAGTGGTCCAAAAAATATGAGAGTTTCACCAAAAATTTTTAAATAAAATCCTCTTTCATTTTCTGAATTAAAATTAATTTTTGGATCATTATTAATATTTTTCATGATTTAATTGATTTTGTGAATATTTTTAATTGTTTAAAAATACTTTTAAGTTTCCAAAAATTCTGAAAAAATTTCTCCAAGGTCCTTTGACCTATGATAAATCTCATGGCCATTTCTTTGGTGTTTTGATGAGGTTTTAGGAAATTGACCAACCATATTTAATTTAATGCATTATTTTTTAATATTTTTAATTGATTAATTGCCAAATTAATTGTGTAGAGCCATTTTAATTAATTTTGTGAGTTTAACTTGTGTTGTTGGGCATTGGTCAAAGTTAATTTGACTTTTTTAGGTTAAGATCATTGGATTTAGGGGATTGATGGAATGTACATTCCATCTTCCAAAATGAATGAATGATCTTAATTTGGTAAAAATCCTCCTTTGTCCAATTTGTGTTTGATTCATTCCCCCTCCCTCTTCATCTCATTCCCCTTCTTTATGCATTCATGTCATGGACCTATGATATTTTAATATCCAAAGGCTAGTTGATTGCAAGATCAACATAAGTATGGATGAGATTAGGTCCCCCACTTTGCATATTCTTTTTGTGTGTGGTATGTTTCATGAGCATAGTTCATCATACTGTGTCTCTAACATGCATTAACACCAAAATTCTATTGTCTGACCTCAAATAGTTGTGACTTCTACATAAGTCCTATTACGATTGCTTAACATAGCGCTAAATTTTGACACAAAAAGCATAGTATTCTAGTTAGTGAGATTGTAAGTCTCTCCTCTTTCATGGTATTGTGTGGAAACTTGGCCTTTTTTCCTTCCTTTGGAAGATGTCTTGGTTCAAGGATCCATGCTTGTGATAAGTGGGTTGAGTGTTCTCCAAAGAATGACTTAAACAAAAAAAAGCAAAGCAAAAGTTGTTGGTGTAAGCCCTAGAGGCCAATACTTTTGGTACTTGTATCGAATTATTTAAAGGCATTTTCTTTATTATGGTTGATTAATAAAGTCCCTGGAATAGATAGTCCGTTTAATGTATTAAGTGTGACTTAATCATGAGAACACATTGAACATAAGGACACTATTCTTAAAGTATTCGTAGTCGAGCTTTAATGTGAAGTGGGATAACATTAAAGCATTAAGACTATTATGTTTGTAGACTGATGATCACCTCTCATGGATCATGGATAAAGAGTTATCAAGTCTTAAACATAGGTATGAATATTAGGAGTAATATTTATACCGGATTGACCCGCTATGAGAATACTATATAGAAAGTTATGCAAAGTGTCATAAGTTATTCTCATGGTGATAATAGTGTATGAAATTCTAGTTATCAGACTTTAGATGTCACATGGGTTGTTATGACATCCAATTCTGCACAGACAAGAATTATGCAGTTCATCTGCACTTGAGTCATCATCAGAGGCACAAGCACTGGTTAGTGCAGTGACATGTTTGGCAGATTCTCCTTCAGATTCACTTTCAGAATCTCCTTCAGACCATGTGATAGTTAGCCCCTTCTTTTGCATCTTGAGATAAGTAGGACATTCAGCTCTGACGTGTCCATACCCTTCACAACCATGACACTGGATTCCCTTGCCTTGGTTGAACTTTTCTTCAGAAGTTGATCTTTTCCTGATGTCAGACGGGATGTTCTTGACATTAGGTCTCCCTCTTTGATCAATCTTCTTCACGAACTTGTTGAACTGTCTCCCAAGCATGGCTAAGGCTTCTGATATACTTTCATCACCTTCAGTATATCCTGCTTCTGACTCTTCTTCAGCATTAGATACAAAAGCTACGCTTTTGTTCTTCTTTTCAGCATTCTCACACAAGCCCATTTCAAAGGTTTGGAGAGAACCAATGAGCTCATCCACCTTCATATTGCAGATGTCCTGCGCCTCCTCTATGGCTGTGACCTTCATAGCAAATCTCTTAGGCAAGGACCTGAGAATCTTTCTTACAAGTTTCTCTTCAGCCATTTTCTCACCTAGTCCACCAGAGGTGTTTGCAATTTCAAGAATATTCATGTGAAAGTCATGAATAGTCTCATCCTCTTTCATCCTCAGATTTTCAAACTTGGTGGTCAGCATCTGAAGTTTGGACATGTTCACCTTGGAAGTACCTTCATGAGTTACCTTGAGGGTATCCCAAACTTCCTTAGCTAGTTCACAGTGGTGCACCAGCCTGAAGATGTTCTTACTGATTCCATTGAACAATGCATTCAAGGCCTTGGAATTTCCAAGAGCTAATGCCTCTTGCTCCTTGTCCCACTCTTCTTCAGGAATCTGCACACTGACTCCATCTTCACCTGTCTTCGTTGGATGTTCCCATCCTTTGTTGACAGCTCCAGACTTAGCTATCTAGAGACCTTAAGAAGGCTATCATACGAGGCTTCCAGTCATCATAATTAGAGCCATCCAACATGGGTGGTCTATTTGAGTGTCCTATATCCTTGTCCATGGTACTAGAAAGTAACTTCCCTAGATCTCACCCAGAAATACACAGGCAGGGTGCCTGCTCTGATGCCAATTGAAATTCTAGTTATCAGACTTTAGATGTCACACGGGTTGTTATGACATCCAATTCTGCACAGACAAGAATTATGCAGAACTTAACAGTAAGTGCAGTAAATAACACAAGTAATTGTTTACCCAGTTCAGTCCAACATGACCTACATCTGGGGGCTACCAAGCCAGGGAGGAAGTCCACTATCAGTAGTATTAATTCAAAGCTAAACTCACCCGTTTACAACTTGTCACTTAATCCCTACCCAATGCAATTTCAATCTTACTCTAAGATCAGAGTTCCTACTCACTCCCCCTCAATCACCTCAGTGATTACTACCTTTAATCAATATTAAAGACAACTTTGAAGTCACACTTCAAACAACTCTTGGTTGTGCTTAACAGCTTTAATCAAGATACACAGCACTCACGCTTAAAAGCTTTGAGCGACACAACACTTACAACTCAATGAACACCCTATGCCACATCAATCATCTACTTGATAATGGCTTGGCTTACAAGATATGTCTAATACAAGACTCACAAAAATACAGCAGTGAAGTATGATGGACACACTAAATCTTCACGCCTCAAAATCCCCAGTTCTGAATGAAGGAACGACTTCCTTTTATATTGCAGTACTTGGGCCTTTGCACTTGTATTCTCCTGAATTTAAGGTCACGCGAGTTCCCCTAAATTCCACATCTAGGTTACTAACAAATAGGCTATTTGTTAGGTTCATTAAATGTAGCTTGGTTGTTGATTTCCTGGATTTTCTCTCAGTTGTTGAATCCCTGAAGAATAGCCTGAGAAAAAGCTGAAACAGAAAACTGAACAACCTACAATATAGCATATGCTGTCAGGAATGAATGTCACGACATTCAGCTTGACATCAAGGATCATATGCTAAGTCTGTTTTTCCAGAAAACAGACTGTACAATTTTGCTGACCTGTACATGACCAAAATGACCATTCTACAGTAACAGCTTACATTAATAAATGTCAAAGTATCCAATTTGACATTTACACATTTGGCCTTAAGTTAGTTCTGTTATCCTCTTGAAGAACAAACTAAGAAACATACTGAAGTGTAGCAGAACACCACTCTGTCTATTATTCAGTATATACTGTCCATGATGAATGTCATAACATCCAGTTTGACATTCATACAGTAGGCCTTATGCCAGGTCTGGTATTTCCTTGATAACCAGACTGCAAATGAATACTGAGCTCTAACAGAACACCAACTGTTCTATTCCTCAGTATCTGCTGACAGGGATGAATGTCACAACATCCAGTTTGACATTCAATAAATCCTGTATTAGCTAATCCTGCAGTAACTACTCAAGTGTGTCATGACATCAGTCAAGACATCAGAGTACAGTTAGATATTCTAACCTACAATGCAGTCACACATACACACCATGTCATGACATCAGTCAAGACATTAGAATCCAGCTAGTGTTTTACCATATAATGCAACCAATTAAACACCTACAAACTCCCCCTTTGGCAAATTTTTGGCTAAAACACTTTGATCCCCATAACAGAGTTCATAGCAGCGGAATCACACATCTAGCAGGAAATAGACCTAGCTAATACACTCAGAGTGGCAGCACACTCACACACATGGAAGTTAAGTAAAACTTCACATAACAACACACAGACAGAAGTTAAATAAAAACTTCTAATTGCAGCACACAGACAGAAGTTAATTACAAACTTCATCACACATCAGCTGCAGGGGAGGGAATCTTCGAATCTGTCATGAACGTCTGTTTTTAACAGACCAATCTCTGTTTTTAACAGACCAATCTGTTGTCTGGGGTATCACGGTTACTCCCCCTTTTTGTCAGAAATGTTGCCAAAGCCAACAACATAAACAGAAAAAATGACAGACTTACAGACTTGGTTTTACTTCACAGTTTCAACCAAGTTAGCACCCACTTGATCTTGCTTCACAGCTTTGATCAAGTAATCACCCACTTTTGCTTTACTGTAGGTACAGCCATATCAGATGCCATGACTTTGTTTCCGACATCCAGAACCACTCCTGCATGAACAGCGTCCTTGAATTCCTGCAGGTGCATAGGCCTTCTCACGTTAGGGTGTCTCCTTACCCTCTTGTTGCCACACTTGTTGCAAGTGGTATAGCTATGATTTGTTGACCAATCAGAACATAGTTCCAATAAATACATTCCAAACATCATTGGTTGCTATAAGGTCTCAGAGAGACATATTCCCAGTTTGCCCCTTAAATTTTCAAACTGAGTAGCATCCAGAGCCTTTGTAAATATGTCAGCCAGTTGCAGTTCAGTGGCTACATGTTCCAAAGTAATCACCTTGTCTTCTACCAGATCTCTGATGAAGTGATGTCTGATGTCAATATGTTTGGTCCTGCTGTGTTGGATGGGATTCTTGGAAATATTGATGGCACTGAGATTATCACAGAATAGTGTCATGACATTTTGAATGACATTGTACTCAGTGAGCATCTGTTTCATCCACACCAGTTGGGAACAACTGCTTCCAGCAGCTATGTATTCAGCCTCTGCAGTGGACAGGGATACACATTTCTGCTTCTTGCTGAACCAAGATATGAGATTGTCTCCCAAGAAGAAACATCCTCCTGATGTGCTTTTTCTGTCATCAGCACTTCCAGCCCAGTCAGCATCACAGTACCCAGATAGGACAGGCTCAGACCCATGTGAGTACAGCATCCCATAGTCACAAGTCCCATTGATGTACTTGAGAATCCTTTTGACTTGATTTAAGTGACTCACCTTAGGCTCTGCTTGGTATCTAGCATACACTCCAACTGCATAAGAAATGTCAGGTCTACTTGCAGTTAGATACAGTAGACTGCCTATCATGCTTCTATACAAGCATTGATCAACACTAGGCCCTCCATCATCTTTGGTTAACTTCAGATGAGTGGGAGCAGGAGTCCTTTTGTGCCTAGCATTATCCATACCAAACTTCTTAACGATGTTTTTGGCATACTTGCTTTGGGAGAGAAACATAGAGTCCTCCATTTGGTTGACTTGCATTCCAAGAAAGTAGGTTAGTTCCCCAACCAGACTCATTTCAAACTCAGATTGCATCTGTTGAACAAAATGTGTTACCATTTGTTCTGACATACCACCAAAGACTATATCATCCACATAGATTTGAGCAATCATGATTTTGCCGTCTTCATCCTTCACAAATAAGGTCTTATCTATTCCACCTTTTCTGTATCCATTTGAGGTCAGAAATTCGGTCAACCTTTCATACCATGCTCTAGGTGCTTGTTTCAACCCATACAAGGCTTTCCTCAACTTGTATACATGCTTAGGTTGGTTAGGATCACAGAACCCTTTAGGTTGTTCCACAAAGACTTCTTCATTCAAGTAGCCATTCAAGAATGCACTCTTCACATCCATTTGGAATAGTTTAAACTTCAGGATGCATGCTACCCCTAACAGCAATCTGATGGACTCAAGCCTAGCCACAGGAGCAAATGTCTCATCAAAGTCTACCCCTTCAACTTGAGTGTATCCTTGAGCTACTAGTCTTGCTTTATTCCTAGTAATTACTCCTTTCTCATCAGATTTGTTTTTGTAGATCCACTTGGTACCAATGATGTTGGTCCCTTCAGGTCTTGGAACTAGCTCCCATACTTCATTCCTTTTGAACTGCTCAAGTTCCTCTTGCATGGCATTGATCCAGTATTCGTCAGTCAGGGCTTCTTTCACATTCTTTGGTTCAACCTTGGATACAAAGCAGGAATTTGAGCTTATTCCCCGTGACTTGGTAGTCACACCACTATTAGGATCCCCTATGATAAGATCCTTAGGGTGGTCTTTCTGAATTCTGATAGATGGCATTTTGGTGGTTGCATCTACTTCACATTCAGGAGGAGGTTCCTGTACTTCTTCAGACTTGACTGGAATGTCAGTTGAACTGTCAAGGAATGTTTCAACATCCTCTATGACATCGATTTCTTCCTCTTTATCATCCACAATAACATTTATGGATTCCATCAGGACATTGGTCCTGTAGTTGAACACTCTGTAGGCTCTGCTGTTAGTGGAGTATCCTAGAAATATACCCTCATCACTTTTGGGATCCAGCTTCCTTCTCTGTTCACGATCTGTGAGAATGTAGCATTTACTTCCAAAGATATGAAAGTACTTCACTGTGGGTTTTCTTCCTTTCCATATTTCATATAGAGTGGAGGAGGTTCCTTTTCTCAAGGTAACTCTGTTGTGAACATAGCACGCGGTATTCATTGCTTCAGCCCAAAAGTGCATGGGGAGCTTCTTTGCATGAATCATTGCTCTGGCAGATTCTTGAATAGTTCTATTTTTTCTTTCAACTATCCCATTCTGCTGGGGAGTTATAGGGGAGGAGAACTCATGACTTATTCCTTCAGACGAGCAAAACTCATCAAACTTGGAATTCTTGAACTCCGTACCATGATCACTCCTAATCCGGACCACACAACTGTCCTTTTCCCTTTGAAGTCTTATGCACAGATCTTTGAAGACATCAAATGTATCTGACTTCTCTCTGATGAAGCTTATCCACGTGTATCTGGAATGGTCATCAACCACCACGTAGGCATATCTCTTCCCACCAAGACTTTCAACCTGCATAGGTCCCATTAAGTCCATGTGCAACAGTTCCAGAACTCTGGAAGTTGTAGGATGTCCCAGCTTCGTATGTGACATCTTGGTTTGCTTGCCCACCTGGCATTCTCCACAGACTCTTCCTTCATCAATAAGCAGCTTTGGAATTCCTCTGACTGCTTCCTTGGATATAATCTTCTTCATTCCCCGTAAGTGGAGATGTCCAAGACGTCTATGCCACAACTTCACCTCCTATTCTTCCTTGGCTGAGGAGCATATTATGGAAAAGTTAGAGACTTTAGGTTCCCACAGATAACAGTTATCTTTGGACCTGGTTCCTCTCATAACTTCCTGATTGTCACCATTTGTCACAATGCATAGCTCCTTAGTAAACTGAACATGGAACCCTTGATCACACAGCTGGCTTATGCTGATGAGGTTTGCAGTTAGTCCTCTTACTAACAGCACATTATTCAGTTTTGGAACTCCAGAGCAGTCCAGCCTACCCACACCTTTTATTTTTCCTTTGGCACCATCACCAAAGGTCACATAGCTGGTAGTGTGAGGTTGAATATTCACCAGTAGATTTTCCATACCAGTCATATGTCTTGAGCATCCACTGTCAAAGTACCAGTCTTCTCTGGTAGAAGCCCGTAGAGCTGTGTGTGCTAACCTAGCATACCATTGTTGCTTCTTGATGGGGACATAGCGCTTATATGTCTTATGCTTAGGCCTGACATGCGAGGCTTGGTTAGGGAAACCATGAAGCCAGTAGCAGAAAGCTTTTATATGTCCAAGCCTACCACAGTGGTGACACCTCCACTCCTGGTATTTCCTCTTTTGATGATTATTCATCCTAGTTCCCCGATGTTGAGACATTGGCTTTGACTTCCACTTGAACTTCTGAACTTTAGCCTTTGGGCGTTTGTGTTCAGCTGAGGATCTTTTCCCAAATCCTAGGCAGATTTGGTTCCAGACTTCTGTCCCACCTTTAGAATCTCTTCCAAGGTGTCAGTTCCCTTGTTCATCATTCTGATGGATTTAGTCATCTGATTCAGCTTGGAGGTCAGCAAGGTTATCTCACCATTTAGACCCTCTATGGCTGTCAGATGCTTCTGTCTCTCATCTTCCAGTTCCTTGATGAGTTTCTTCTGCTTTTCTCCTTGTGCACGGACTTCTGCACTGGTGGTACACAGCTTCTTATAGGCTGCAGCAAGTTCATCAAAGGTCAGTTCATCTGCACTTGAGTCATCATCAGAGGCACAAGCACTGGTTAGTGCAGTGACATGTTTGGCAGATTCTCCTTCAGATTCACTTTCAGAATCTCCTTCAGACCATGTGATAGTTAGCCCCTTCTTTTGCATCTTGAGATAAGTAGGACATTCAGCTCTGACGTGTCCATACCCTTCACAACCATGACACTGGATTCCCTTGCCTTGGTTGAACTTTTCTTCAGAGGTTGATCTTTTCCTGATGTCAGACGGGATGTTCTTGACATTAGGTCTCCCTCTTTGATCAATCTTCTTCACGAACTTGTTGAACTGTCTCCCAAGCATGGCTAAGGCTTCTGATATACTTTCATCACCTTCAGTATATCCTGCTTCTGACTCTTCTTCAGCATTAGATACAAAAGCTACGCTTTTGTTCTTCTTTTCAGCATTCTCACACAAGCCCATTTCAAAGGTTTGGAGAGAACCAATGAGCTCATCCACCTTCATATTGCAGATGTCCTGCGCCTCCTCTATGGCTGTGACCTTCATAGCAAATCTCTTAGGCAAGGACCTGAGAATCTTTCTTACAAGTTTCTCTTCAGCCATTTTCTCACCTAGTCCACCAGAGGTGTTTGCAATTTCAAGAATATTCATGTGAAAGTCATGAATAGTCTCATCCTCTTTCATCCTCAGATTTTCAAACTTGGTGGTCAGCATCTGAAGTTTGGACATGTTCACCTTGGAAGTACCTTCATGAGTTACCTTGAGGGTATCCCAAACTTCCTTAGCTAGTTCACAGTGGTGCACCAGCCTGAAGATGTTCTTACTGATTCCATTGAACAATGCATTCAAGGCCTTGGAATTTCAAAGAGCTAATGCCTCTTGCTCCTTGTCCCACTCTTCTTCAGGAATCTGCACACTGACTCCATCTTCACCTGTCTTCGTTGGATGTTCCCATCCTTTGTTGACAGCTCCAGACTTAGCTATCTAGAGACCTTAAGAAGGCTATCATACGAGGCTTCCAGTCATCATAATTAGAGCCATCCAACATGGGTGGTCTATTTGAGTGTCCTATATCCTTGTCCATGGTACTAGAAAGTAACTTCCCTAGATCTCACCCAGAAATACACAGGCAGGGTGCCTGCTCTGATGCCAATTGAAATTCTAGTTATCAGACTTTAGATGTCACACGGGTTGTTATGACATCCAATTCTGCACAGACAAGAATTATGCAGAACTTAACAGTAAGTGCAGTAAATAACACAAGTAATTGTTTACCCAGTTCAGTCCAACATGACCTACATCTGGGGGCTACCAAGCCAGGGAGGAAGTCCACTATCAGTAGTATTAATTCAAAGCTAAACTCACCCGTTTACAACTTGTCACTTAATCCCTACCCAATGCAATTTCAATCTTACTCTAAGATCAGAGTTCCTACTCACTCCCCCTCAATCACCTCAGTGATTACTACCTTTAATCAATATTAAAGACAACTTTGAAGTCACACTTCAAACAACTCTTGGTTGTGCTTAACAGCTTTAATCAAGATACACAGCACTCACGCTTAAAAGCTTTGAGCGACACAACACTTACAACTCAATGAACACCCTATGCCACATCAATCATCTACTTGATAATGACTTGGCTTACAAGATATGTCTAATACAAGACTCACAAAAATACAGCAGTGAAGTATGATGGACACACTAAATCTTCACGCCTCAAAATCCCCAGTTCTGAATGAAGGAACGACTTCCTTTTATATTGCAGTACTTGGGCCTTTGCACTTGTATTCTCCTGAATTTAAGGTCACGCGAGTTCCCCTAAATTCCACATCTAGGTTACTAACAAATAGGCTATTTGTTAGGTTCATTAAATGTAGCTTGGTTGTTGATTTCCTGGATTTTCTCTCAGTTGTTGAATCCCTGAAGAATAGCCTGAGAAAAAGCTGAAACAGAAAACTGAACAACCTACAATATAGCATATGCTGTCAGGAATGAATGTCACGACATTCAGCTTGACATCAAGGATCATATGCTAAGTCTGTTTTTCCAGAAAACAGACTGTACAATTTTGCTGACCTGTACATGACCAAAATGACCATTCTACAGTAACAGCTTACATTAATAAATGTCAAAGTATCCAATTTGACATTTACACATTTGGCCTTAAGTTAGTTCTGTTATCCTCTTGAAGAACAAACTAAGAAACATACTGAAGTGTAGCAGAACACCACTCTGTCTATTATTCAGTATATACTGTCCATGATGAATGTCATAACATCCAGTTTGACATTCATACAGTAGGCCTTATGCCAGGTCTGGTATTTCCTTGATAACCAGACTGCAAATGAATACTGAGCTCTAACAGAACACCAACTGTTCTATTCCTCAGTATCTGCTGACAGGGATGAATGTCACAACATCCAGTTTGACATTCAATAAATCCTGTATTAGCTAATCCTGCAGTAACTACTCAAGTGTGTCATGACATCAGTCAAGACATCAGAGTACAGTTAGATATTCTAACCTACAATGCAGTCACACATACACACCATGTCATGACATCAGTCAAGACATTAGAATCCAGCTAGTGTTTTACCATATAATGCAGCCAATTAAACACCTACAGTGTATACCACTCTTCGACCTGAAACCACTATGGATCCTAGATGTAGAGTTGATTGCTTTATTACTGATCCAACGTTATCCATAACTGGATGACCATAAAGACAGTTGATGAGTACTCCACAAAGCATACTGAGGGACATGAGTGTCCTAGATGGAATTTGCCCATCCTGCGTAACAGGATAAATGTCTATGGGCCCAATATTGAACTGGACAAGGGTGACATAGTCTATACCTTGTGTTCAATATAGACATAAGGGCAAAGGGGTAATTATACACATAATTATTATCACATGAGGTTTTGTCAGATCACATGACATTTTCGTGACTTGGGTAGCAGTGATGTGTTGCTAGATACCGCTCACTGTTTATTATGTTAAATGCGTGATTTAATATAATTGCCAATGCCGCGAAAACCTATAGGGTCACACACAAAGGACGGATTGATGAGAAATAGAGTAACTAAGGAACACCGTAAGGTACGGTGCACTTAAGTGGAAACGAAATATGGTAAGGTACCAAATACTTAAGTGATTTTGGCATATTATGAGATATGGGCAAAATACACTTAAGTGGTCTTTTTAGCTTGAAGCCCACACAAGTGGTTCTATAAATAGAACCCCTTGGGTAGAAGCATTGTCACTCCACTCCACTCCACTCCACTCAGACTGAAATTCAAGTAGAGACTTGGAATTTTGTTTCCCTCTTTCTCTCACTCAAAGCCTTCATTCATAACAGCTAGCACTGCGATTGAAGGAATCCGTTCGTGTGGACTGAGTAGAGACGTTGTCATCGTTCAATGTTCGTGATCGCCCCGTGGATCTGTATCAAAGGTTTTGATCATTATCAGAGATCTGCACCAAAGGTTTGAATCGCCACAAGAGGTAACGATTCTATCACTGATCATGCCCATTCGTAAGGATCACTAAATGGAGAAATTATTAAATTCCGCTGCGCCTTGGATGGCAATTCTCCTTCAGTGGTATCAGAGCCACTTACGAAACCATGAATCTGATATCTGTTTTTGTTCTGTAATAATATGATTAAAACAGAATGAATCAAAGGTTAAATTGAGATCGATCAAGTTACATATATGTGATATATGTGATCCTGATGCAAAATACATTATATATGATATAGTGTTCTCGTTTCGTTCATTCAAACCCTCGATGATTGTTTTCCTTTGAGCGATCAATGTTCGTTTGCTTCTTGATCCGACATTAGTATGGTGAAGCAATGACGTGTTGATCAATCATACTGAATTAACAATCGAGATGTGTTTGACGGTCTGAAATTGGTGCATCAGGGTTAGTGACGGCACAAGGGTTGTGTTGTCAGAGAGTTATGCGATTGGGGTTTGAACGCACAAGAGTTGTGCTTCCTAAACACTTTTTGGAACAGTGTTAACCGGTTAACGCGTATGGTTAACCGGTTAACGCAATGCGAAATTACAATTTTTTAAGTTTTCAAACAGTGTTAACCGGTTAACGCATTTGGTTAACCGGTTAACGCAAGGCGGAAAACAGTTTTCCAAGACATTTTCAAACAGTGTTAACCGGTTAACGCATTTGGTTGACCGGTTAACGCAAGGCAGAAAACATTTTTTTTTAATTTCAAACAGTGTTAACCGGTTAACACATATGGTTAACCGGTTAACGCAAGGAAATTTTCACCCATTCGGCTAACTCAGTGCTTTAAAAGTGTCAAGTGTTGATACGAAAAGCGACATCGATTTTAAATGAATTGTTCATTAAAATATGATGATCGGTCGTCAAAATTTAATTTGATTTTAATTAATTAAAGGAATTAATAATAATAATAATAAAGTGTTTATTATTGTCTTGTGGTGATCGGTTATGGCCTTAATTTTCCTTTGTTTTGTTTTGGGTTTTTAAAATACGACCTGCGTGTCGTGCCTCTCTCTTAATCTCTCAAATGTAACTTCTTTTCTCATCTCACTCCCTCGTATGTAAAACGAGTTTCTTTCATGTAATGTAATGATATGAAGAAAGCAAAGAAGTCAGTGCCAAAGGAGGACAACCTTGAAGATCTTGCTTGGAGAAGCTTAGATCGTTGTAGGTTAGCTTAGGTTCTCTCATTGGCTTGGGAGAACAACTGCGCTAGGGGCCATAACTGTTTCATTTTGTTTGTATGTATGTTGATGCATGTGAATGTATGTTGATGCATGTGAATGTATGTTGATGCATGTGAGAGACGGTTTATATGATAAACAAGCCGGTGAGATCAGAAAAATTGCAATTCCCTCAAAATAAATATTAAGTTTATGCTTTCCAAGTTTTAACACTCATCAAGACTAGTAATGGATAATGTAGGTTTCGCCTACGCGAGGTGCATGATCTATATATTAGTAAGGTGCGATGGGATAATTGTAATATCCAACTGTTAAAACAATGGGTCAAACTTAACTAAACAAATTATAATAAGATTATATATATGTTTAGAAGCAAGAGTTGGGAATAATCCATATGATGGATTGGAATAAGGAGTTATTCATCCAACTGAAATTTTCGAGAGTTGTATGAGATACAATTGGAAGGAGTTCCTACCTAAAATAACCTAGTTTTGTGTAATCCGCCTACGCGGACTTAGAACGAAGTGAAATATGGATCTCGACCCACTAGAAAATCTTCCAACGGGATTTTCCGAATCAAATGATGAGGGTCATTTGTTTTGAATAAAATAGTGGGAGCATATTTAATTAAAGGCCTAATTGAATATGTCAATGATACTTATATTTTCATTAATCCTTGTGTAGATTACCATGACAACAAACACCTCTAACAACATATTGCGATCAAACCTTGACAAGGAAAAATTGTCTGGGACAAATTTTCTGGATTGGTACCGAGACATGAGGATTGTCCTCAAACATGATAAAGGAAAAGGCAAGGAAGTTGCCAAACCCAAACCCACTAGTGCTTCTTTGAAGCCTAGTGGAAGCATAGAAAAAGAAGGCATCTGCTTCCATTGTGGTAAGACCGCACACTGGAAGAGGAACTGCCCAAAGTACCTGAAAGATAGGAAGAATGGAGTAGAGACTCCAACTTCAGATAATTTTGTTATTGAAATTAATTTGTCTACTTCTGCATCATGGGTATTAGATACTGGATGCTGTTCTCACATTTGTACAAATGTGCAAGAACTAAAAAGGAGTAGAAAATTGGCAAAAGGTGAAGTCGACCTACGAGTTGGTAATGGAGCAAAGGCTGCTGCCTTAGCCGTAGGAACTTATGAATTGACTTTACCTAGTGGTTTAATAATTCAGTTAGAGAACTGTTATTATGTACCAGCAATTAGCAGGAATATTATTTCCGTTTCTTGTTTGGACAAGTTCGGTTTCTCATTCATAATAAAGAATAATTGTTGTTCAATTTATTTGAATGATATATTCTATGCAACTGCACAAATGAACAATTGACTATATGTCATTGATCTTGAAATGCCTATTTATAACATTAATACTAAAAGGATGAAACCTAATGAGTTAAATCCAACTTACCTTTGGCATTGTCGATTAGGCCACATAAATGAGAAACGCATTTCCAAACTCCATAAAGATGGACTGTTGGACTCTTTTGATTATGAATCATATGAGACATGCAGATCTTGTTTAATTGGAAAGATGACAAAGTCTCCATTCACAGGAAAAGGTGAAAGAGCTAATGATCTTTTGGCCCTCATACATACTGATGTATGTGGTCCACTGAACATAACAACCAGAGGAGGTTTTCAGTACTTCATCACATTCACTGATGATTTCAGTAGATATGGTTATGTGTATTTAATGAAACACAAATCGGAGTCCTTTGAAAAGTTCAAAGAATTCAAGAATGAAGTACAAAACCAACTAGGTAAGAATATTAAAGCTCTTCGATCAGATCGAGGTGGTGAATATTTAAGCCTAGAGTTTGATGACCATCTGAAAGAGTGTGGGATCCTATCCCAACTCACTCCTCCTGGAACACCCCAATGGAATGGTGTGTCTGAGAGAAGAAATCGAACCCTGTTGGACATGGTCCGATCCATGATGAGTCAAGCCGATCTTCCAAACTCCTTTTGGGGACATGCGCTGTTGACCGCAGCTTACACACTTAACCGTGTTCCATCCAAAAAGGTTGATAAGACACCATATGAGATATGGAGTGGTAAGAGACCACATATGTCTTACATGAAGATTTGGGGTTGCGAAGTTTATGTGAAACGACAAATTTCAACTAAGCTTGAGCCCAAATCTGACCAATGCTTATTTGTGGGGTATCCTAAAGAAACAAGAGGATATTACTTCTACAATCCTTCGGAGGGCAAAGTGTTTGTCGCTCGAACTGGAGTTTTCCTAGAAAAGGATTTTAATTCCAAAGGAACCAGTGGGAGGAAAGTAGAGCTTGAAGAAATTCAAGAATCACAAAGCATCGATACACCTATGGAGGAATTAGAGCAGGAAACACAAGTAGTTGTGTAAGAGCAACCTGCTCAAATAGAACAAGACCAACGTAGGTCAGGCAGGATACGTCACCTACCTGAGATATATGGATATCTGATCAAGGTGATGTATTACTCATGGATCAAGATGAGCCTGTGACCTACTCATGGAATCTTCGCCTTGATGAAACAGTAAAACTGTATGGATTCATCAAGAACGAAGATGAGCCTTGTGTCTACAAGAAGGTTAGTGGGAGCATGATCGTATTCCTGGTATTATATGTAGATGACATATTACTCATTGGAATCGATATCCCTACCCTGCAACAAGTAAAGTCTTGGTTGGGGAAATGCTTTTCTATGAAGGACCTGGGTGAAGCAGCCTATCAGAATCTATAGAGATAGATCATGAAATGCTTGGCCTAAGTCAGAGTACATAGACAAAGCGCTGAGACGCTTTAATATGATTGATCCCAATCTGGTTATGTGTTTTGCTTAAATGGTGGCACTGTGAGCTTGAAAAGTTCAACGCAAGATGCAGTTGCTGATTCTACAATTGAGGCCGAGTATATTGCTGTCTTAAGTGTAACAAAGGAAGCTGTTTGGATCAATAAACTTGGCATAGTCCCTAGCATTGTGGATCCCATTGGTCTCTATTATGATAACAATGGTGTTATCGCACAAGCTAAGGAGCCTAGATCTCACCAACGATCCAAACACATACTTATGCGTTGTGTGAAAATATGTAAAGTACCTACACTTGACAATGTTGCTAACCCACTGACAAAGCCTCTTGCGCAGGAGAAGCATGATGGCCATACTGGATCAATGGGCATACGGGGTATGCCTGATTGGCTCTAGTGCTAGTGGGAGATTGTTGGTGTAAGCCCTAGAGGCCAATACTTTTGGTACTTGTATCGAATTATTTAAAGGCATTTTCTTTATTATGGTTGATTAATAAAGTCCCTGGAATATATAGTCTGTTTAATGTATTAAGTGTGACTTAATCATGAGAACACATTGAACATAAGGACACTATTCTTAAAGTATCCGTAGTCGAGCTTTAATGTGAAGTGGGATAACATTAAAGCATTAAGACTATTATGTTTGTAGACTGATGATCACCTCTCATGGATCATGGATAAAGAGTTATCAAGTCTTAAACATAGGTATGAATATTAGGAGTAATATTTATACCGGATTGACCCGCTATGAGAATACTATATAGAAAGTTATGCAAAGTGTCATAAGTTATTCTCATGGTGATAATAGTGTATACCACTCTTCGACCTGAAACCACTATGGATCATAGATGTAGAGTTGATTGCTTTATTACTGATCCAACGTTATCCGTAACTGGATGACCATAAAGACAGTTGATGAGTACTCCACAAAGCATGTTGAGGGACATGAGTGTCCTAGATGGAATTTGCCCATCCTGTGTAACAGGATAAATGTCTATGGGCCCAATATTGAACTGGACAAGGGTGACACAGTCTATACCTTGTGTGCAATATAGACATAAGGGCAAAGGGGTAATTATACACATAATTATTATCACAGGAGGTTTTGTCAGATCACATGACATTTTCGTGACTTGGGTATCAGTGATGTGTTGCTAGATACCGCTCACTGTTTATTATGTTAAATGCGTGATTTAATATAATTGCCAACGCCGCAAAAACCTATAGGGTTTGATCAGTGCATTTTGATGCACGTTCTTCCATGTTTGTACTTAAGCATTTCTTCGGTTTGCTTTACTTATTTTTATGTTTTAATGTGTTTTTACAATTTATTTTATTTTTGCACTTATTTGTTTTTCGTATTATATTTTCAGCATTAGCAGCTTTCACGAGAAAAATCATATCTTGAGCTACGAGTATCAGATTGAGGCTTGTGAGTATGTGTTGGAAAGCTAAGGAAAAGATCTACAACTTTTGTTCAGAAGTCGAGAGCTGAATCGAACTGTAGCAGGGCCAGAAAGTCTGTTGAAGTTGCAAAATTTTATTTGTATTTTTGTTGGGTCATTTGAAGTGGGCTGGGTCGACCCAATTGAGTTGTAAAACGGGTCTTTGTTTTCCCCTAGGTCTAGCAGCCGTACACCATGGGGAATGGAACGAAAAAATCACTATTCACGAAATACTCGAAAGCTTTGGCAAGAATTCTCATGAAGAACTAATCGATCAAAACAATTTGCTGTATTCGGGTTCCGATACCTTGAGATTTTAGTAATTCTTATTCAGGTTTTTTATTCCTTTCAATATTAATATATGTATTTTGTTTGCTTAATCCGATTTACATATGCTATGTTGATTTAATCTGATTGATTGTGTGATCCTAACTATAGTCACGATTTCGTTTGCTTAATTCGTTATCGAGTCCGTTTAATTCATGTTTGCTTAATTCATGAAACTTAATCCCGTTTGCTTAATTCGGATAATAGGAACATACAACTTATACTATCAATTGCGCTTGTCAGTTGATATTATAATCGAATAGGAATAGTTAATCTGCGGTTGGAATTACGATAGTCGATGATAGGCAAAGACCGAATCAGTAAATTGTTGCTACAGCTTATTTCAATAATCACTTATTTTAATCTATTTTATTTAATTGAATCCTAAACCAACCAAAACCCCATTAATCGTTACTATCATTGGTTAATTCATTCAAGAATCCTTGTGAGAACGATAATCCGAGTCAATTTGTCGCTAACTACGTTTTATAAAAAATACTCGTTTTTGATCCGCGCGCGACAGCGGATCAAATTGGCGCCGTTGCCGGGGATTCTTGTCGAATTAGCCAATAGTTTAGTTTTAAGTATTATGTGTTTTGTTGTTCTGCAATTTCCTGTTATTTTTCCGAATTTTTTTACAGTTTCGCGTTCGGTGTTGCGTCTAGAGTCAGGAAAAACCGGTTTTTGGAAAATTTGTGTTTAATTGTACAAGTTTTTTGCCTACTGGAAGCAGAAAAATCGTGCGATCAATACCCCTTTACTCTAGAAGAGTAAGAGACTCTGACGTCAAATTTGCCAAATTCCTTGTTTTTCTATTTTTAATTAATTTTTTACTGTTTTCATAGTGTCGAAAAAATCCAAAAAAAATCTCAAATTTTTTATTTTACGTCATTAGATTAAGTTTGGTGCTTTTGTATTTTTCTGAATTTATTTTAATCATTTTTCTTCTTTCTATTTGTTTTTGTCTATTTCGGACATAGTTGGTATTTCTGTGTTTTTTTTATTACATGGATGATCAAAGAACATTAAGGCAGTTTGCTGCTCCTGATGTTAATTATAATGACTTTTGTATTGAATATTCTGATGTTTTGGTTCCTTTTGAATTGAAATCTGGTTTAATACACTTGTTTCTAAGGTTTAGTGGTCTTGCAGGTGAGGATCCGCATGAGCATCTGAAGGAATTTGAGGTTGTGTGCTCTACACCTTCTGGACCTTCACTAGAAGATATTGTCAAACAAATGGCTGCAAATAATCTCCAGTTTCAACAACAAGTAGATTCTACTTTAAAGACTTTGCAAACACAGATTGGGCAGCTTGCCACTTTGGTGAATGCCATGCAGCAAGCTCAAGGATCAAACCAACAATCCTTGGAAGAACATTCTATTTTTCAAATAGATTTGATTTCTGAAATTGTTGATGATACTTGTAGTGATTTGTTTGCATCTGATTTTCTATCATTGTCTAGTTTTGATGATGTTTATTCTTGTGATATTTGTACTGAAACTAAAATTTGCTCTGTTTGTGCTGAAATTGAGGCTGCCTTGCAAGTTGATATTCTTACTGCAGATGAGGTTGCAAATAAAGTTGTTCATGTAGATAAAACTCTTGACATCCCGGCTGCCCCAAACACTCATTCTATTGAGCAACCACCTTCCCTCGAGCTGAAGCAACTTCCTGAAAATATAAAATATGCTTATTTAGAGATGAATGAAAAACTATCGGCTATAATTTCTTCTAACCTTGATTTCGATCAAGAAAATAAGCTTTTACAGGTTTTAAGGAAGCATAAAAAAGCATTTGGTTGGACATTGACTGACATTCCAGATCAGATCACCTTCACGTGTCCATTTGACACTTTTACTTTTAGAAGATTCTTTGACCCTGGAATAAAAGGCGAAGATACTAATAAAAATTTCAAGTTCAATGGACATTACCCAAAGCTATTCCATGACAACCCCACTTTGGAAGAAGAAAATGTAGAATATATCTCTTTGGGAAAGGCTGCTTATGTGATCACCTATCCTCCTTGACTACTCGGGTGTGTTCTTTCCTCTCTTTTCTCTCTCTTATTTTATGTTTGCTTCTTTTATTGAGGACAATGCATATTTTAAGTGTGGGGGAGGGAATACGTTATTTTCTTTGTTTTTGTCCTTTGTTTTGTTTTGTTTTTGTTTTGTTTCTAAAAAAAATTGCATTTTTGTTGAAAGTTTTAGGCTATAGATTACTTTGAGTCGAGTTTGCGGAGACTTGAGAAAAATTCACAAGATCGGTATTGTTTTAACACCGTAAGTCTCCTGCATATGGAAATTGAGTTGAATTTTTATTATGTTTTAGCCTTAAATTCTCATTCTCTGACAGCTCTTGAGTAGTTTATTTCAGCAGTCAGCACCATCTCACACACACTCTACGCAGGGAAGCCGATGAATATAAGTGAGTGTTCCGAAAAAGAAAAAATAAAATAAAATAAAGGAATGCACCTTCTAAGTTTGGTGACCCTCAACCGGTCACTTAACTCAACGGTTGTAGAACCTTAAAAAAAAAGTTTTTGACTCGTTGTTAGTTGGTTCAGCGGTTTCTGGTGCTGAACTTGGTAGGGCGAATTACGGTCCGATCCCCCGCAACTACAAGTGAGTAAGCAAAGGGTTATGCCACTTAAGTACCAGAACCCCGTGCAGAAAAGGATCAGAGTCACTAACCGATCGCCTTGCTATGAGTGTGTGGAGATAACGGGCTTAATGTGATTGCGCCTGAATGAAAAAGAGCAAAAGAAGGATGAGTAAGTTAGGCTTCAGTATAATAATATGATTCGAGTTCATTTGTGTATTCAGGAGGTTTATGTCTGCATAACTGTGGATTAGTGTTCTTACAATATCCTTAGTGTGCAAGATTAGTACCTATCAATGCAAAGTTAACCGAAGATGACTTGTAGCCTAGGATGAGTAACTGATGATGTATTTGTGCTTTCTTTGTTTTGTTTTTCGTTTTGCTCGGAGTCAAAAGTTCAAGTGTGGGAGAATTTGATCAGTGCATTTTGATGCACGTTCTTCCATGTTTGTACTTAAGCATTTCTTCGGTTTGCTTTACTTATTTTTATGTTTTAATGTGTTTTTACAATTTATTTTATTTTTGCACTTATTTGTTTTTCGTATTATATTTTCAGCATTAGCAGCTTTCACGAGAAAAATCATATCTTGAGCAACGAGTATCAGATTGAGGCTTGTGAGTATGCGTTGGAAAGCTAAGGAAAAGATCTACAACTTTTGTTCAGAAGTCGAGAGCTGAATTGGACTGTAGCAGGGCCAGAAAGTCTGTTGAACTTGCAGAATTTTATTTGTATTTTTGTTGGGTCATTTGAAGTGGGCTGGGTCGACCCAGTTGAGTTGTAAAACGGGTCTTTGTTTTCCCCTAGGTCTAGCAGCCGTACACCATGGGGAATGGAGCGAAAAAATCACTATTCACGAAATACTCGAAAGCTTTGGCAAGAATTCTCATGAAGAACTAATCGATCAAAATAATTTGCTGTATTCGGGTTCCGATACCTTGAGATTTTAGTAATTCTTATTCAGGTTTTTTATTCCTTTCAATATTAATATATGTATTTTATTTGCTTAATCCGATTTACATATGCTATGTTGATTTAATCTGATTGATTGTGTGATCCTAACTATAGTCACGATTTCGTTTGCTTAATTCGTTATCGAGTCCGTTTAATTCATGTTTGCTTAATTCATGAAACTTAATCCCGTTTGCTTAATTCGGATAATAGGAACATACAACTTATATTATCAATTGCGCTTGTCAGTTGATATTATAATCGAATAGGAATAGTTAATCTGCGGTTGGAATTACGATAGTCGATGATAGGCAAAGACCGAATCAGTAAATTGTTGCTACAGCTTATTTCAATAATCACTTATTTTAATCTATTTTATTTAATTGAATCCTAAACCAACCAAAACCCCATTAATCGTTACTATCATTGGTTAATTCATTCAAGAATCCTTGTGAGAACGATAATCCGAGTCAATTTGTCGCTAACTACGTTTTATCAAAAATACTCGTTTTTGATCCGCGCGCGACAGCGGATCAGTCACACACAAAGGACGGATTGATGAGAAATAGAGTAACTAAGGAACACCGTAAGGTACGGTGCACTTAAGTGGAAACGAAATATGGTAAGGTACCAAATACTTAAGTGATTTTGGCATATTATGAGATATGGGCAAAATACACTTAAGTGGGCTTTTTAGCTTGAAGCCCACACAAGTGGTTCTATAAATAGAACCCCTTGGGTAGAAGCATTGTCACTCCACTCCACTCCACTCCACTCAGACTGAAATTCAAGTAGAGACTTGGAATTTTGTTTCCCTCTTTCTCTCACTCAAAACCTTCATTCATAACAGCTAGCACTGTGATTGAAGGAATCCGTTCGTGTGGACTGAGTAGAGACGTTGTCATCGTTCAACGTTCGTGATCGCCCCGTGGGTCTGTATCAAAGGTTTTGATCATTATCAGAGATCTGCACCAAAGGTTTGAATCGCCACAAGAGGTAACGATTCTATCACTAATCATGCCCATTCGTAAGGATCACTAAATGGAGAAATTATTAAATTCCGCTGCGTCTTGGATGTCAATTCTCCTTCAAAAGCAATACTAACTTCTAACTCATTAACAACTAACATTTAATTTCAAGTCATTTATTTTTAATGCAATTTAATTTCCGAGCTTTATTCATTTGCCATTATTCATACCATTCAAATTGTTTATGTTAATGTCATTTTCACTTTGTCCACTTGGACCATATTTTGTGATATATTTTGTTTGTGTATATTGTGTTTGTTTGTATGGTCTTTGACCATTAATGTACATAATATCTTGTAACCAAGTGAATATCTTGTGTGGACTGTTGGTTTGATCTGAGACAATTGGACTTAAAATTTAGGCAACACTCCCTATGCAAAGGACTTGGCCAATGCCAACTTTCATGTAACCAAGTGCTTGAAATTTGAAACTCCATCTGATACATCATTGAAGATCCATTTGAGTTCATCTGCAACATGATCATGGTGAAACTGTTATATTGAACCTGTGATTTGTGCCATCTTGAAACTCATGTGCTACATGGGCAAATTTGAAGAAGATCTTGGAGTTACTAAGCTTGGATGTGGCTATCTTTATTTGATGTTTTGCTCTTCGAGTTGATATTTTGTGCATTGTTTGTTGCTTGATTCTAAAGTCCAAGGGAAATTTGGGTTTCTATATGACATTCTTGTCTATTGGATTGCAGCCCATTGGTCAAATATTTTCAACTCTCAACTTTTAAATTTTTGCTTAGGACTAGTATCTTTATCTCCTCCCTACTTCTTTAATTTCAAAATCTCTCCATCCTTTTAAAATCTTTGCTTGTGTTTGTTGATTTCTAAACTTTGACCATTTTTGCAAACTAGAAACTTTGGCCTTATGCCATTGCATTTTCAAACTCATTTTCTTAATCAAAGTTGTAAATGAACTTAACTATACTTGACTTAAAATTTCAAAATCCAAAAAGAACTAACACTCATTCAAACCATTTTTAGGCCTTTGTGCCTTTCAAACTTAAATTTTTGTTAAAAAGCAATGTACTCACTTTGAAATTGATACCACGAACTACGAGGTTTTGATCCCTCATTTTTATGTTGGTACGTAGGCACAAGTCCGAAGGTCTTGTCAAACACAAAAATATAATTAATGGATTCTTTTATCATCCCTCCATTCTATTTGTTTGCAAACATCATTTGTACAAAAACACATATGCACACAAAAAAGGGCTCCCTAGGAGTACCTAAGACACTTTGGGTGCTAACACCTTCCCCCTGTGTAACCAACCCCCTTACCTGTAATCTCTGGCATTTTATTAGTTTTGATTTGAAAACTTCTTATTCTTGGTTTTTGTTCTTACTTTTCCCTTTTCCCTTGGAAACAATAAAAGCGCAGTGGAGACTCTTGTTTAATTGATGTCTAGCTTATCCATAGCTTGATGATCATGAATTTACCGCTACAGGTCCTCAAGAAGCTCAATAAGCGCATCTTTATCCTTAAACTTAACCTGTAAATCCTCATGCTTTCTGCTCAAAGCATGGAATCACTCTTCCCACATATCCTTCTTTTGCTTCATCTTGGCGAGTGCATCTTCCAACTCCTCTAAGTCTTGGTTAGGGAGAGTTAATGGCTCAAACACAACCATAGACACAGGTCTCTCACAAGCATAAGGCATCTTCAATTCCAAAGCTCTCTTCTTCACCCAAAGAGTGTAAGCTTCCAAAGCTACACAGTTGCACGGACCAAGCTCGGATCTACCTTTCTTATGCATGTTATGCCAAGCGTGCACCATCTTCTGCTTCAAATGTTGGGGATCTTTACCCTCTTGATAGAAAAGACCTTATAACTGAGCGTTATTAGGCTTGTCTCTCAAGGGGAACCCAAGTTGACGAAGAGGCAAAGCAGGGTTGTAGTTAATTCCTCCTTGCATACCAATGAGAGGCACATTAGAGAATTCACCACAACAATCAATAATCTCCAAGCTACTCAATGAAGAATCATACCAAACTATATCATCATCAATGAGAGACATAAGTCTCTGAGACCACCTTAGACATTGTTTGTTCTCCACAAAAGCAGGCGTCTGAGGCAAGTGCGAAATAAACCACTTGTACAGAAGAAGAACACATCATACAATAGTTCCACCACCTTTAGAATTCCTTAAATGCAAAGAGAAATACATATCACCCAACAAAGTAGGCCCATGATTCCCAATCAAGAAGATTCTAATAGCGTTAACATCAACAAAATCGTCAATGTTAGGGAACAAAGCCAACCCATAGATGAGCAACACAAAGATGACTTCAAAAGCATCCACGCTACCGGCTTGAGCAAAGGAAGTAGCTTCCTTGATGAGGAACTCAGAAGTTAACCCAAACATTCCTCCTTTATTCACCCAATGAGCCTCAATCTCAGACTTCTTCAAGTGAAGAGCTTCATCTATAATATGAGATATGGGAATCTCTTCCAATCCACTAAAGGGCACTTTGCTAGAAACGGGTATTCCTAAGAGATGGGCATACTCCTCCAATGTAGGCACAAGCTGATAATCAGGGAAAGTGAAGCAATAGTAGAGAGGGTCATAAAACTGAACTAACACACTCAAGATTCCTTCAACCACATCAGCAGATAATACAGACAAAAGCTTCCCATGACGTTGCTTGAAATCCAAGGGATCTAATACAAAAGATGATAGATTCCTTAACTCTTTCAAATCCGAACATCTAAAATTGTACTTCTTAGTGTTCCTTTGTCCACAATCCATGGTCTGAAATTTTTTGCAAATAAAACCTCAGTTCCTTTAAGCTATTTTTGGCGTGATGAATGTTATGATACGCATGAATGCATGAATGCAACAATCACAATTAAGGGATCACACACAGGGAAAAAAAGGTCAATGGATGAATCAAGTAATTGTCAAGATCAATCATCCATTTTGGTGGATTATGGTTTTCACCTTATCAACACCCAAGTTCCATTGATATTGACAAAACTTGATTGGATCAATCGAGAATCAAGGGTTTGTTGTGAGTCACGAGCATGGAGTCAGGTTAAGAACCATCCCAAAGGAGTGTACTAAGGATAAAAACCTGTAGATCGTGTTCTAAAAAGTTCCCAGAGTCTTAATTCCATCTATCAAATGTTACAGGTTAGGCTAACTAACTCATCAACCCATAATATTCTCAAGAGAAACTCGTCTGAGTGTAGTATCACGTAACAACTGTTATCAAGTCTACACCTGAACAGTCTCCGCACTACGTCCTAAATAGGTCAAGATGGGTTAAATGTTCAATGATCCTCAGCTTCTTGGACCCCAAAAATCAGAGAAAGTAATGCCTAACCACAAATAACTTGTGTGACATCAATAGCTCCAAAAGGGTCTCCACTGAGTAGATGGGTCTCAAGCCAACTTGTTAAGGACTACTCCATACAAGTCGAACATGACTATACCATCCTCCTACCTTAATTGCACTTAAGTTAGGGTTAGAACTTATCTCACCACTCAGAGATCACCAAGCACAACAAGCAGATCATATCATACAAACAAATATACATACATCAAATACACAATTATATACACATAAAAAAGAAGGCTAAACCCACTGGAGACTACTCCTCAGTAGAGTCGCCACTTAATTTCTGTAGCGGTAAATTCATGACCATTAAGCTATGGATAAACTTAACGTCAATAAAACCAGAGTCGCCACCGCGCATTTATTGTTTCCAAAGGAAAAGGGAAAAGTATGAGCAAAACCCAAAGATAAGAAGTTCTCAAATCAAAACTAATAAAATGCCAGAGATTATGGGTAAGGGGGTTGGTTACACAGAGGGAAGGTGTTAGCACCCAAAGTGTCCTAGGTACTCCTAGGGAGCCCTTTTTTGTGTGTGCATATGTTTTGGTATAAAAGATGTCTGCAATAAATAGAGTGTGGGGATGAGAAAAGAATTCATTAATTATATTTTTGTGTTTGACAAGACCTTCGGACTTGTGCCTACGTACCAACATAAAATGAGGGATCAAAACCTCGTAGTTTGTGGTAACAATTTCAAAATGAATGAGTTGCTTTTAACAAAAGTTTAAGTTTAACAAAGGCACAAAATGCCTAAAAAAGGTTTGAATGCGTGTTAGTTCTTTTTGTATTTTGAAATTTTAAGTCAGGTATAGTTAAGTTCATTTACAGGTTTGATTAAGAAAAGAGTTTGAAAATGCAATGGCATAAGGCCAAAGTTTCTAATTTGCAATAAAGTCTAAGTTTAGAAAACACAAGCAAAGAAGATTTTAAAAGGAGGGAAAGATTTGAAATTAAAGAAGTGGGAGGAGATGAAGAGACTAATCCTAAGCAAAAATTAAAAGTTAAGAGTTGAAAATATCTGACCAATGGGATGCAATCCAATAGACAAGAATGTCATATAGAAGCCCAATTTCCCTTGGACTTTAGAATCAAGCAATATCAATACACACAATAGCAAGATGAAGAACAAGGCATCAAATAAAGATAGCCACATCCAAGCTTATCAACTCCATGATCTTCTTCATAATCTCCCATGTATCAGATGACATACTCCTTGAATGGCTCAGAGATAGGCATTAGACACAGGTTCAAAGTAACAACTTCAATAAGACCATGTAGCAGATGAACTCAAATGGAGTCTCAACATTTGCATCAGATGAAAGTTTTCTTCACAAACACTTGGCTTCAGAAAAGTTGGCATTGGCCAAGTCCTTTTGCATACGGAGTGTTGCCTAATTCTAAGTCCAATGTCTCAGATCAAATCCAACAGTCCACATAAACATTTTTTAGGGTTTTTTGTTGTTCTTATGTATATTAAGGTCAAAAGACCACAAACACAAACAAAATACACAAACAAGTATATACAATCACAATAAAATCACAAGATATGGCTTAAGTGAGCAAAGTGAAGATGGCATTAAAGTAAACACATTAAATGGTATGAATAAAGACTTGAATTTAAAGTGCAAAAGGTAAATGACTTGAAATTAAAAGTTAGTCAAAGGTTAGTTGATTAGAAATTAGTATTGCTTTTTATTTTAAATTGTTTAAGTCATTCTTTGGAGAACACTCAACCCTCTGTTCACAAGCATGGATCCTTGAACCAAGACATCTTCCAAAGGAAGGAAAAAAGGCCAAGTTTCCATACAATACCATGAAAGGGGGAGACTTACAATCTCTCTTACTAGAATGCTATGCCTTTTAGGTCAAAAATTTAGCGATATGTTAAGCAGTTGTAATTGGACTTATGTAGAAGTCACAACTATTTGAGGTCGGGCAATGGAAATTTTAGTGTTAATGCATGTTAGAGATATGGTATTATGAACCATACTCCTAAAACATACCACACTTAAAAGAAAATGGCAAAATGGGTGGACCTAATCTCATCCATACTTATGTTGATTTTGTCATCAACTAGTCTTATGATATAGAGATATCATAGGTCCAATAAATGAATAGGAATAGAATGGGATTGAGATGAAGAGGGGAGGGGAATGAAATCAACACAAATTGGTCAAAGGAAGACTTTTATCAAATTAAAATCATTCATTCGTTTTGGAAGATGAAATATCCATTTCATTAATCCCCTAAATCCAATGATTTTAACTCAACAAAGTCAAATCAACCTTGACCAAGGCGCAACAACAATAGTCAAACTCAACAAGTCAATAAAAATGGCTCAACACAATTTATTTGCAATTAAACAATTAAAAATCAATTAAAATATGTATTAAATTAAAATATGGTTGGTCAAAATCCTAAAACCTCATCAAAACACCAAATAAATGGCCATGATATTTATTATAGGTCAAATAGGTCAAAGGACCTTGGAGAAAAAAGTTCATTATTTTTGGCAACTTAAAAGTATTTTTAAACAATTAAAAATATGCATAAAAACAATTAAATCATGAAAAATATTAATATTGGTCCAAAAAATAATTTTAATTCAGAAAATGAAAGAGAAAAATATTTGAGATTTTTTGGTGAAAGTCCCATATTTTTTGGATCAATATTAAAACTAATATGAATTAATGAAAATAACTCAAATAAAATGAAAATCAGAAAATGCTAAAAAATATTGACCACTTGATCTCCCTCATTAATTAAGGTGGCAGATCAAGTGGATCAGAGCGCACGTTCCATGGTGTTCCCTGGTCAATGTGCCACACGCGTGGTAATCAGTTTGGATGCTCAAGATTAAAATAAAATAAGAGGATCATGTGGTCTAGAGACACGCCAACGCATCATCGGAGGCAGAGCTCCAGTCTTCTTCTCCGGTGGACCTCACCGGACTGGTCCTCCCTCAACCATCACCAAAATGAAAAAGGAGGACATGAATTTAAAGTAAAAATGCTCAGGAGCTCGAATGTGGCCTCAATTTCACCTAACTCCAAGTATATTGAAAGATACAAGGAGTTAAATTTTGAGAATCATGATCTGAGTTGCTTCGATTTGACCTCTAAGTAACTCAATTGTGTTGCCTACATTGGTAGGACTTCAGACAACCAAAAATCAATAAGAATTATGGAGAATTGAGTGAGAATCAAAGAGGTGAAAAATTCAAAAATTCACCTTCACTGCAGGTTCAGATGGACACAATCTTGCTCTTAATTGTGCTTGGCCTTGCTCTGGATGCTTGATGGAATGGAAATGGATCAAAAAAGAAGCAGGACTCTTGGAGATTTGAATCTCAAAATACTCAAACTCGATTTTCAATGAAAATCCTCAAGGTTATCCTTTGAATGTGAGGGTTTAGGGTTGGAAATTCAAAGTTGGCGCGCCAGGGTCCTTAATTATGATCATAGACACTTCTATTTATAGCCCAAGGCAATGATATTTGCACACTTCTTTTCAAAGTTCAAAAATAGTAAAATGCCTTTGCATGGATGCATGGGCATGTGATAGGCCCATGTAATGATGCATTCAGGTCCAAAATCATGTGCAAGCAATGCTGAAGTCATGTTAACAAGCCATGCATTCGTGTATGGAAAGTGGAAGTTCAAATATGTCAAATGGTCATCCAACTTTAAGCCATGCGCAAGTCACTCATACTTTGTCCAAATGGGATGAATTTGGACCTTTTGGAAAGGTTAGATCAAGAGGAACAACTTTCATGTTAAACACTTTTTCATTTGAAGCTTGGATCATGATGAATTTTGAGGTGCAAGTTTGGAAAATCAAACATATCAAAAAAAAATCTAAGTATCAGGCCATATGTTCACTTCTTCCACCTTGAGTAACTTTTTCTATGGGCTTCAAATGAGAAAAGTTCCTTAATAGAAGTTGTAGATCTCTCAAAGTCCTTCAATTTGGTCATAAAGTGGACCTGATTTGGATTTATCATGAAGGTGTTATGCATTTTAGAAGTTGGGGAAAATCACTTGTTCAATGGCATTTGCCCAAAATGACCTATAATGTTTCCTCATATCACATATATTTAAAAGTTGAATTTGCACTTCCTCCAAACATCAAAGGTGAAGTAGGAATCTTTAAGTTGATCATGCAACTCGAATAGATTTCATATCATAAAAATTGAGCAAGTTATGGTCTTGGGAAGTTAACCTCCAAATTAGGGTTTAGACAAAATGACCTATAATCTTTCACCATAAAAAGTTTCTTTCCAAGCAAAACTAGCTCTAGACTTCAACATAAAAGTTGTTTTTAGCGTCATTTAGAGTATCTTTGCTTTTGTAATCATTTTCATATGACAAAACGTTTAGGAGATACGGTCTAGGGAACCCCAGTTTTGATTAGTTGAATTTCTCTGGTCAACCACCATGAACCAACTTGCTAGCTTGACATTATCTTGACTTTTGGGACTCATGGAGGATCATATATGCATAAGATGATGAAATTTGAAGTATCCCTTGAAATATTTGATTAATTGGTGAAGAAACTTGTTGAAGAAAATACACAAGATACCTAGATGAATTAGGGTTTCCAAGGCAAACCAACTCCAAACTCTTGATGATTTCTTGATCCAAAATAACATATGTGAAGATCATGGGGATTCATATATGAGACAAAGTAAACTACTTTTTGATTGAGTTCCTTGCAATGAGGGTCTTAAACCCTAGATGTGAGCTTGATAGAGCATAGGTGAGCATGTGCACTACCTACAAAAGAGTTAAACTATATAATGACATATTTTTGGTATTTGGGTTAGTAAAATAAAGATAAATGAAGTATGATACAATTAAATGTGCTTGGTGATCTCTCCGAATGCAAACCCAATGAATAAGGGGGTAAGGAGGATGCCAAGGTGTGATCCAATGCTAATGCATATGATGAGGATAACATGAGGGATCTTAGGGTCAAAATTAGGGTCTTACAGTGGCCTGCTAGTCCACGTATTGGTAATAGCCACCTTACTCCTGGGTTCATCTTTTCACCCTTGTTGGAGATCAAAACACTATTCTTTGATTCAGACCATATTTTTATCACATTTCTTTCCACCTCCTGCCTCTAGTTCCTTGAACTACGAAGCTCTGAATTCCTCATTGCACTATGACGATACGTAGGCATGAGGGCCCTAATCCTCACCGAGGACTCTATCTATTTCTTTCCTTTTCCCATTCTTTTACGATTAATCTTTAGATATAACACCTATTCGAGTGAGAACAATCAAAATGGTTCCCATGGAGTACCATGGATGTTAAGGGTGCTAATACCTTCCCCTTGCATAACTGACTTCCTTACCCAACATATCTCTTTCCCCTGGGTTTTATCGATGTTTTCCCTTTCCTTCTGGAATAAATAAAGTTTGATGGCGACTCTGTTGTATGTTCGAGCGTGCGATACATTCGGGTATATTTCCGCTAGCTTCAGCTGGCGACTCTGGTGGGGACTTTGCTTCTTGGAGCATTTCCTAGTCTCTAAAAGGAGTCAAACCTAGTTTTGACTGCTTCTCCGTTAGTTTAGGTGTTTACCTTACGCTTACTCACTTTTATTTATCGCGTTTCTTATTCTCTTTATATTATGGATATATCTGTTGTGCTGTTGTTGGGATGGGTTAGACTACATGAGAGGAAAGCTCTATAACTGAGCTTAGTATACACATAGGTTAGACTCGTGGATAGTCGTGTACACCTATGTTTCGCACGTTGGGTTGTCACGAGAGCCACACCCAGACTAGATTCACTTGGAAGTACTTTTGTCCTATGAGTATTCACTATGGCAGGGTATTTCCATTTCGAGTCGATGACTCTGGGAGACCTTCTAGGGACCACCTTGGAGCATAGTCCACACCTGTGAGGGGGATATGGGTTTTTATTGCAGGAAACCATAGACTCTACCTACCTTGATACTCATGTTACGTAGAACCTTTGAACTTGCAACACGTGGCACATACAGATTGTTCAAAACATACCAGAGTTTTAAATCCATGTGACTTATATCATCTCATCATTATGTTATCATTCATCATGACCAAATTTTTGCATATGCATGTCTTTTCCAGGAATCCAAGAGTCCAGTTTGTTTACCAAGCATTCAAAGCAAAACATGAATCCCGAGAGAAAGAACATCCACAATTACAAGTTTGCGCAACCTCAGTTGACTTTCTTGAGAGGACTTAGGGCACATTTAGATTTAGGACACAAAGATGACTTCAAGGAAGCTTATGGTAACCTTTTGGGCATTCTGAACACCGAAGTCAACATCACTGTTGTGCACACTCTGGTGCAATTCTACGATCCCCTACTGAGATACTTTACTTTCCAATATTACCAGTTGGCGCCTACATTGGAAGAGTACTCACATATTATGGGTATTAGGATCAAGAACCAAGTGCCCTACATTCGCACTAAGGAACTTCCTAAATATCAAGACCTTGATGAAGCCCTACACATAGGAAAGAAGGAAGTAGAACTGAACTTGAAGCCTAAGGGTGGAATTCATGGCTTCACCTCTAAGTTTCTAGTGGATAAAGTTATTGCCTTCGCCGAAGCTGGGAGTTGGACGACCTTCAACGCCAATCTAGCTTTACTTATCTATGGGATCGTATTGTTTCCAAATATGGAGGAATTTGTAGACTTGGCTGCTATTCATATCTTCCTAACTCAGAATTCTATTCCTACTCTTCTCAATGATACTTACTACTCCATCCATGTGAGGACTCAGAAGAAGAAAGGGACTATCGTCTGTTGTACCCCTTTGCTGTATAAATGGTTTATTTCACATCTACCCAGTAAAGGCCCTTTTGTTGAGAACAAAGACAACTTGAAGTGGTCTCAGCGGATCATGTCCTTGAAAGCCGAAGACATTTCCTGGTATTCCCGAGTTTACGGTGGTGCCAAGCTTATCCTCAACTGTGGGGATTTTCATAATGTAACACTTCTTGGTACAAAAGGAGGAATCAACTACAACCCGATGTTAGCGCTACGACAACTGGGATACCCTATGATGGACAAACCTGATCTCAATAGTGTAGAAGGTTTTGTCTTATATGAAGGGGTCGAAGAGCCAGAACTTATCAAGAAGATTGTCAAGGCTTGGGGAGGGATTTGTCCTCAAGGAAGAGTAGGGATGGGTAAGAAGAATTGCATCACCAAGGAAGCTTACACCAGTTGGGTCAAAGACATAGTTAGTGAGATTTTGTTGTCGTTCCCGCCTGAACCGTCCATGAACGTCCAACCTCTTGAACAAATGAACCATCAAAATTCTGAAGTCGATGAATTGAAGAAAGTTATCAAGACCCTAGAGAAAGAGAATGCTGATCTCAAATCTAGACTTGGTAAGATCTCTTTAGAGAAAGAAACCTTGAAGTTTAACCTGAATCAGAAGAGAGATAGAGTTCCTCAAGCGGACGATGAGGTGCAAACAAAGGTATTCAAAAGACTCAAAGTGGGTGACACACTCAAAGGGACTTATACCAGTTTGACAGCCAAAAAGAAGCAGTTAGCCGAAGCTCAATACCGAGCTAGCAAAGCGGAACTTGAACACATGGAAAAAAACCAAGAAACTCCAAAGTCTGCTAGATGCTTGCAAGAAAGAATTGAAGGATGAGAAGAGCCACACCAAGCAGCTAGAAGTCACCCCTCGTCAAAATCAGTACGAGCTGAATCAGAGACTAGAAGAGATTCGAGAGTTAAAGGAGAAATCACATAAGAATCTGGAAGACGCCAACACACAAGTGAGCAAGCATCCTGAAGATCTCTCCAACTGAGAGAAGACAGTTGTGAACTGAAGGTGAGAAAAACAAGAAAGGGGGGGTTTGAATTGTTTGGAAAATAAGCGCTTTTTCAAAATAAAAATCACACAAGGAATTTATACTGGTTCCCTTATAACACAAAGCTACTCCAGTCCACCCGGCCAAGGTGATTTCGCCTTCAACAAGGACTTAATCCACTAATCTTGAAAGATTGATTACAAACAACGTCTAAGAGAAAGATCTCTTAGTCCTCTCAAGTATACAGACTGCGCAGAGTCACTTGAGGAAATAAAAACAAGGATAAAGACTTATGTAATCTAGAGTGCTTCTAAGATAAGCAAATATTACAACAGCAAGAACAAGGTGTTTCACGTTCTAAGCAAAAGCTTCGTGAAGATTGAGAGAATAAAACGTGTTTATGTGTGTTGATGTTTCAGTAAATTCATGTGTACTCAATGTTGATTTGCAGTCCTTTATATAGGAGTGAAGTAGTCGTTGAAGTTGATGGATAATAATTTGAATTAATGCCATAACTTATATAGCTTCTTGCCAAGACAACTTTCTCTCCTCGAATGACTACTTTCCAAATATAGTTCCTTTTCATTTGAATTTGGAGTTTAACGTCTCTTTCTGTATTAGGAAATCCATTGCCAAGCCTTTATTTGAAGTTAACGTTACTATTTCTTTATTAGGAAATCCATGATCAGAGTCTTCATGTTTCTTGGAATCTTGCTATTTAACTTCTGATGTTGATCTCTTTGAGTTCTGATGGTTTCTTCAGATAGCGCTGAGAGCTTCTTGAGTTTGACATACCGTTGTTCAGAGTCAGAACTTTTAGAGCGTACTTCTTGTTCAGATGCTTCTGATATTTTGCTGTTTTGCTCAGAGTTAGACTTTCTTGAACGTGTTTCTACTTCAGATGCTCCTGGTCTTCTGATAATTTGTATCTGATATGATTTTGTATCTGATGATTTCTTCCTTCTTTCCTTAGAACTCTGCACACTTAGAAACTTTTCGTTAGGGTGCCATTTTTGGTTTCATCCTTTGTTATCATCAAAATCATGGAATCTGTTGTAGAACAATTTTTGTTCTTACAATCTCCCCCTTTTTGATGATGACAAAACAAA
The DNA here is from genome assembly GCF_024323335.1 of Lathyrus oleraceus. Classification (NCBI taxonomy): domain Eukaryota; kingdom Viridiplantae; phylum Streptophyta; class Magnoliopsida; order Fabales; family Fabaceae; genus Lathyrus; species Lathyrus oleraceus. Next base: position 210,310,295 of record NC_066585.1, read on the forward strand.
CTTAATTAGCAGATGAAACGTAAACAATATCAGATCAGATAGACAAGAGCTCCCCCTGAGATAGGCTAGGGAGTTCAGAAGTTCTTACCAGAGCTTCCAAGCAATGAGGTTTCTTGATACCTTCTGCAATTTCTTAAGTCTAGTGTTAGATAAATTTATTTTTAAGAAAAATATGTTGCAGAGTGCTTAAGGTATTTAGACAGTATTTTCATCAGAGCTATTAATGAATTCTCCCCCTTTTTGTCAGAATCAAAAAGACATAGCAAAAAAAATAATTCAAGAGAAAAACATTGTATTCAGATAAAAAGGCAACAGAGACAAGGTCAAAAAAAAAAACAAGTAAACATCAGAAACACAGAAAGCAAAACAACAAGCAAACAAAATCCTAAGTGCCTAGGGGTTGGGAGGCGGAGGCATTCTCTGAAGCAATTGAGCTAGCATGTTCTGAATGTTGTCGTTGACAGTGTCTTGTTTATCCATTCTGGCACGGAGTTCCTTCTGATCTTTCTTCAGTTCTTCCAGCGTCTGGAGAACCATAGGAACAACAGATGAGGACTCCCCCTGAGTCAGAGCCTGCTGTGCTTCAGCAGCGGCCTTTGCTTCAGCTTCAGCAGCAGCCTGTGCTTTAGCTTCGGCAGCAGCCTGTGCTTCAGCTTCGGCAGCAGCAGCAGCATCGGCCAGAGCTTTAGCTTCAGCTTCCTTTGCCCTTAGGATTTCAGCTTCCCTTGCTCTTTCCTCCTCCAGCCTTCTGGCTTCCTCTTCAGCTTCTCTAGCAAGTCTCTCCTGTAGTCTTGCCTCAACATCTCTAATGTAGCCATTTCTGACTTGCTCAGAGATGTTCTTCAGTTTAAAAGCCTCAGAGGTCATCCAGCCAATGACTCTGTTCCAGTGTGTCCTTACAGAATTAGGATCATCACTGACTTCAGAGTTAATGGTCAGAGACTTGACCTTTTGTACTGAAGCCCCTGCGACCAGCATTATGGCTTCCTCAAGGGTATGTACGGAAAGGTTAGGTTCAGAGGTTTGAGGTGAAGAGGTTGGAGGGCTGAGGTTTAATGTTAGAGGTTCAGGTTCAGCTTCAGGTTCAGGTTCAGCTTCAGGTTCAGGTTCAGCGGAGGTGTTTGGAGGGGTGATATCAGAGGTGTGTAGGTCAGAGGGTTGAGCTTCAGAAGGTTGGTCTTCAGAAGGGATGTTGGTTGTTTGTTCTGGGGGAGGTGAAGTTACTTCAGATTGTGTTGGTTGTTGTGAAGCGAGGTTTTGAGCCTGAATTTGGGCTAGGGTTGGAGAGTTAGGGTCAGAGTATTCTGGGTCAGAGGAGAGGATAAGGTATGGAGGTGATTCTGGGTCTGAAGATGATGAAGAGGAAGTGGTTTGGTTCATTTCTTCAACTACAGATAGAGGTAGTGATGTATGGGCAAGATTAACTTTGGGTAGAGGTTGTGAGGTTCTGGTTGTAGAAGGTGGGGTTTCAGAGGATGTGTATATAGGTGGTGTTGGGAGAGGATTAGAAGAGGAAGCCACAAGAGGTTCAGAGGGAATAGAGGGAGCAGACGTACCAGTAGTTACTTGCAGAGGCGCTGGAGATCTGGTTCCAGAAGTTTCTCCTAGCCTTGCTC